>NC_138868.1:50798572-52286867 GCF_965194805.1 Balaenoptera borealis
GGTATAACAACAAATATATTGCATAACTAAAAACAGCTGGGAGGCATTAGTTTATGTAATAGAGGTTGGAAAGGGGGAGGGGAAGGGGAAGTATTTTTATACTGATAAGAGTCTGAAGGGTCTAATCTGGGACAGTCATGTGAAGCAGGTGAGGCTTGAGCAGCAATTTTTAGAAAGAAAAGGGAACATAGTATTTAGAGAGAAGAATCAATGTTCTAACAAAGGGAATGGCTTGATCTGGGGATCAATCATAGGAAGGATATTGTAAAAACAAGTGGATAGTTTTGCTGGGCTATACTATTAGGTGATTAAGATTAGGCCAATCTCTTTTACCTGGAATTCTCCCTCCTCCCATCCCTCCTCTCTCATCCAAGGCAAAAATTAGTATTTTTCTATTTAGTTTATCTGTGATGATAATTCCTGTCTTTTTAAGTACTTTTGTGACGATTAGATGAGAGACTATATGAAAAAGTACTTTGTAAACTGGAAAGTACTATACTAGTCCATTTGTCTAACAGATATTTAGTGTTTTTGCTCTTTACTGAGTTTGGTACAAAGGAAGTCAGTGAAGTGGAAAGAAAAAATTACTGCCCATTTGTGTAACTTTCTGTTGTCAGAGAGCAGCACGGCTTGCTTAGTCATTCAGATAGCACTTAAAGTTGGCAATTGACTGGGTGTTACCATGTTTCAGAGTTTGTCCACCACTTTTCTGGAAGAAAACAGTTTTGTCATTGTGCCCAGAGTTCACAAAGCTCACGAAAATTGGACATCAGTTTATTGAGCTTTAGTTGGGACAGTGGGAGAATACTGGACTACTGTTAACCTGTTATTAAGGCTACCTCTTTCTTATATCTGACAGTCTGAATTATTAATTAGAAGATTGAGCATAGAGAACAGTAAATTTAAGGACATTGTCTCTTTCTGTATAGCACTATTTCATTCTTATTTTTTCTTTCTAAATATATCTTTTTTTAATTTTAAGGGGAAATTGAATAAATTGAAATGGTTGAAAGACACTTTTTTGGGGCTGCATTGGGTCTTTGTTGCTGTGCGTGGGCTTTCTCTAGTTGCGGCGAGCGGAGGCTGCTCTTCGTTAAGGTGCACGGGCTTCTCATTGAGGTGGCTTCTCTTGTTGCAAAGCATGGGCTCTAGGTGTGTGGGCTTCAGTAGTTGTGGTGCGCAGGCTCAGTAGTTGTGGTACATGGGCTTAGTTGCTCCGCGGCATGCGGGATCTTCCCAGACCAGGGCTCGAACCCGTGTCCCCTGCATTGGCAGGTGGATTCTTAACTACTGCGCCACCAGGGACGTCCCTCTAAATATGTCTTATACCAAAAAAAAAATGGCAACGAGTGTAAGTCAGTCCATCCGTAGAGGAAGTGGTTAATCTTTGTAGGAAAGTTCATAGAGGCCATGGTGATACCTTATAAATTGTCAGTCCATAAGAGAGATTACCTTCCTGGTGACTAGAACTCCCATGTTTGCCAGAGAAGTGTCTCTTTCTCCTGATAGTGCTAGATCAATACTGCCAAATTTTGGTCTTATAGGTTTCCTATTTGTAATGAATGTAAAGTCATTTCCGGGCTTCCCTGGTGGCGCAGTGGTTGAGAATCTGCCTGCCAATGCAGGAGACACGGGTTCGAGTCCTGGTCTGGGAAGATCCCACATGCCGCGGAGCAACTAGGCCCGTGAGCCACAATTACTGAGCCTGCGCGTCTGGAGCCTGTGCTCCGCAACAAGAGAGGCCGCGATAGTGAGAGGCCCGCGCACCGCGATGAAGAGTGGCCCCCGCTTGCCACAACTAGAGAAAGCCCTCACACAGAAACGAAGACCCAACACAGCCATAAATAAATAAAATAAATAAAGATACATGAAATTGCTAAAATTAAAAAAATATATATAAAAAAAAAAAAGTCATTTCCCTTTAGTTGTCAGTGTTCTTTCTTAAGGAGGACTGGACTCTAGACTCTAGGAGCATAGCTTCTGGAGTAAATAATAGCTCTGTGATCTTGGGCAAGTTATTTCTGTCTCAATTTCCCCATTTTTAAAATAGGGATAAGAATAACTACACTGGATTTTTGGGAGGTTTATAAGAGAATTCATTAAAAAGCACTTAGGACTTCCCTGGTGGCGCAGTGATTAAGAATCCGCCTGCCAGAATAAAGACGCAGACATAGAGAATGAACTTGAGGACACTGGGAGGGGGAAGGGTAAGCTGGGACGAAGTGAGAGAGTGGCATGAACATATATACACTACCAAATGTAAAATAGATAGCTAGTGGGAAGCAGCCGCATAGCACAGGGAGATCAGCTTGGTGCTTTGTGTCCACCTAGAAGGGTGGGATAGGGAGGGTGGGAGGGAGACGCAAGAGGGAGGAGATATGAGGATATATGTATACGTATAGCTGATTCACTTTGTTATACAGCAGAAACTAACACACCATTGTAAAGCAGTTATATTCCAATAAAGATGTTAATTTAAAAAAGGGAAAAAAAGAATCTGCCTGCCAGTGCAGGGGGCAGGGGTTTAAGCCCTGGTCTGGGAAGATCCCACATGCCGCAGAGCAACTGAGTCTGTGCACACAACTACTGAGCCTGCACTCTAGAGCCTGCGAGCCCCAAGTACTGAGTCCGCGTGCCTAGAGCCTGTGCTCTGCAACAAGAGAAGCCACTGCAATGAGAAGCCCGCGCACCTCAACGAAGAGTAGCCCCTGCTCGCCACAGCTAGAGGAAGCCCGAACGCAGCAACGAAGACCCAACGCAGCCAAAAATAAATGAATAAAATTTTTTTAAAAAAGCACTTAGAACAGCACTTGGGACACAGTAGGAACTCAAACGTTAGCTAGTATTATTTACTCTAGGAGGGTTTCAGTTTGGGCCAGGTTAATGTATTTGAAAGGATAAAGACTTGAATATGTGCTATTCCTTTAAACTTGAATGAATTTAGAAGTTCCACACATTTCAGTCTCTAGGATTAATTTTTTCTCTGTTTTGAATAGATTTTTTAATGGAAATAGAGAGTTAGTGCAAAGATCTGCATCCTCTAGATGTTTTGTTATTGTTAATAGAGAAAGTAAACATTACAGAAAAGTTTGGATCCTCTGAATCTCTGCCCTATGCCTCATTTCCCTTTATCTCTCCAGAGTCAACCACCTTCATCTATTTTACTAACTAGTCTCCCTCTTTTACTTTTACTATGTATATATGTATCCATAAATAACAGTGTATTATCTTTTCTATTTTACAGAAAGAATCTGCCAAATGTATCTTTTTCAACTTCCTTTTTTTCATTAAACATCTTTTACTTGAAATAATTCTCATAGGGTAACTTTGTTCAAATGTTCTGGTGGTGCCTTACTCTTGATACACCGTATTCTGGGTACATACTTAGCAGAATGCTCTGATTCACTCCTTTAATTGGGTAATTTAATGTTGATGACATCAGTACATAATAAACTGTTAAGTACAATTATTATATGTTTATCATATGAGGGAAACTGGGCTTGGTGTTGAGATACAAGGCCAGATAGGAGAGGTACACAAATAACCCATTCTTACCTGTGTACCTTTCTTATGCTTTCCCTTTCTCTTTCTAATCCCTTAAGGCCTAGTTCACATTCTAAATCCTTAGGAATTTTTCCTCACATTTCTCGCCCGTTTTCCGACCTAATTTTGACTTCTTATTTCTTGGCACTTACATGCTCTTTGAGTTCTTAATTTTTATTTGTTTATTTATTTATGCCTTGTGTTGGGTCTTCGTTTCTGTGCGAGGGCTTTCTCTAGTTGCGGCAAGCGGGGGCCACTCTTCATCGCGGTGCGCGGGCCTCTCACTATCGTGGCCTCTCTTGTTGCGGAGCACAGGCTCCAGACGCGCAGGCTCAGTAATTGTGACTCATGGGCCTAGCTGCTCCGCGGCATGTGGGGTCTTCCCAGACCAGGGCTCGAACACGTGTCCCCTGCATTGGCAGGCAGATTCTCAACCACTTCGCCACCAGGGAAGCCCGCTCTTTGAGTTCTTAATGTGTGGGTTCTTTCTCTGATAATATCAGAAGTTACAAACTCAAAACCTGTTGGGGCCAGGCAGCTGATGGAGATGAATGATACTGGGTGGGTATTGTGGCACATTGGAGAGTATGGCTATGACCAAAAGAGACAGTTCCTACTAAGCTCCAGACTCTTACTGCCATGAAGTGATTATAGTCCTAGTCTGCTTAATCATTTTTCCGACATATCCCTATTTTAAATGTTATCAGCTAGACTGACAATATATATATACATAAACATTTCAAAGTACATATGTATGTGTATAGTATACCATATATGTGTGTGTGTGTGTGTGTGTGTGTGTTTGTATGTATATATAACAGGCCAAAGAAGTGTCTGCTGGTTGTATCCAGCCATTTTGTGATCTCTTCCCTTTAGCAACCTCTGAATTAAATGATAAATTCTACCAAGAATCTTTCCTTTCATGGCTTCCTTTTGTTGTGAGAATTAATCTAGCATAATTTTAAGTTAGAAGGTACTTCTAAAGTAACTTGATCATGGGACTTCCCTGGTGGTCCAGCAGTTAAGACTCCACGCTCCCAGTGCAGGGGGTCCCCAGTTCGATCCCTAGTCAAAGAACTAGATCCTGCATGCTGCAACTAAGACCCGGTGCAGCCAAATAAATAAATATTTTTTTTAAAAAAATAAAGTAACTTGATCATTTAGACTGTGTTTTAAAGGCACATTCGTGATGATTATCATTACTTTAGAAAATGAGTATATCTATGTTTCAGACCCATTGTTAGGTTTGGGGATAGGAAACAAATGGTACTATTCCTATCTTAGAGGAGTTCATTACGTATTGAGGGGATCGTTGGGGGAGGTTGAGAGGTTGACTTCCTTGGGAAGCAGACACTGACTTGGAGATATCCTTCATGAGTTTTATTAGAGAGTGAGCTTGGGATCACCACCTGTAGGAGAAAAGGAAGCAGAAATGAGCTGAGGAAGAAATTGAATTGTGATAGTATCTTAATGAAGGCCTCAGCCAATCCATGGAGAGTATGAAGCTAGGATCACCCTTCAGAGTTACCCTAAGGTGGAGCAAAGGTGCCTGGCTTTTGGATATGGTCTGTCCTCCGGAGATGATCTGACCTTGGGTGAGGCAGCTCTCAGCAGGGACAGTTCTGAAGAGGGCCGACAGCTGAGGGCAATCTTTTGGTAGTACTTCTCAGCAGCTGGGACAACAAATCCTTGAGTCCCAAAGGGAGATCTGTGTAGTTGGTGTTATCACGGGTCCACTATAGAGTCAAGATAGATATGTGTAAACAAATCATAATGTGCCATGTAAGCCCAAAGGAATGACTGATTGCTAAAGGGAGTTCGAGAAGGCTTATAGAAGAGATGTCATTTGAACTAGGTTTTGAAGAATGAATTAGTACGTTGTTTGGTAGGGGCGGGGGGAGGCATTTTTCATGAGTCACTGACATTTCATAGCATATTCAGGAAATTGATTTCTTTGAAGAGCAAAGGGTTTAATGTATTAGCCATTCTTTAATTTCTAACAATCATGATAAAAATAATGAGGCTGTTTCCAAATTCTTGGTTTGCTTCCATGGTGATAGTTTTTTAAAAAACACTTAGAATCCCAGTGTGATCAGGCTTGAGGCTAAACCAGGCTCATCCTTGCCAGAACCAAAAAGATAGGCTGCGCTTGAGTGAGAAGCTTTTTTTCCAGGAGTCTAAATTAGATTTGGTCCCTGTATTGTCCTTGTTCTTGGGTCTGGAACAGATGAATTTCCTTAATATACGGAACATGTTCTTCCTTGTTTCTTAGTATCTTCCATCCTAGGATTGAGGGTGTCCATGGGAGGTCAGAGGTTAAACTGGGGATCTACCACTTATCACTTCTTTGACCTTGGGGAAACTTGCTGAACACCTGATCCTGTTTCCTCAACTGTAAAATACAGGTGGTGATGCATAATACCATACTTTTAGGGTTGTTGAGATAAATAAGGGCTTGTAAACTGTGAAGTGTTTCTCAGGATATTTTATTGCTACTTAAAATCCTTTGCGGAATATATGTGTGATACTAGGTTTTTATGTTAGGATAAGACTATTTAAAATCAAATTTTGATTGTTAGAAGTTGTGGATTTGGTCTGTAGAACCTAGTGCCACTGAAACCCTAATTAACACTAAAATCTTCTATATGAGGACAAATTTCATAGAGAAAAACTATTAACTAGGCTTTTGAATCCTGACATGTCAGCTGTATGGAAGATGTCAGATTTACACGAATAGATTGCTATTTGTGGGGTCGAATAAGAAAACAAATGGCAGATTTAGCATAACAATATTACAACTCAGTTTTTACCTTACTGGTGACGGGTCAAAAAATTTAGTCAGCAGATAAAGTGGACTTAGTAGGGGCTGTGACCCAAGACTGCAGTGTGAGAGAGAGTGCAATCAAAATGCGTTGGTCCAGACATCTGACCCCTAGCATAACTGTCAATTCTGAATGAACTGTTGAAAAGCAAAACTGTAGTACTTCCAAGAATATTTCCCCTGGAAGGGAGAGTCACCAGTTAATATGGTAAAGGTCCAGTCTGTGACTTTTTGACACCTGATAAATTGGGAAGGCAGGAAACTTCAAGCAGATCTCATTACTGAAAGAGAAATGATGATTACCTGAAATATAACCTCCAGTTCCAAGGGAATGCATTAGAGTCACTTGAGGAGCCTTTCAAAATGCAAATGTCTACATCCCAATCCTGGACATTTTGTTTTCTGACTTCTGGAATGGGGCCTAGAGGCTTGTACTTGGAAAAGCTTGCCATCTAATTCTGATGTTGCCCTCTTGAACCACTGGTTTCAGTGAGCTTTGTTTAATTGAAGGAGTTATTAAATTCCTGGATGTTAGGATAAAGAACTAAGTGCTGGAATTTTTTTTCTAGGGGAACACAGGGGGCAGAATGTTGCTTTCTATAAAAAACATTTCTTATTTCATCTTTTTCCCAGTGTTGCACAAAATGTTTTGGGTGTTAGAATACTAAAGTGCTAATGGGACACTGGAACATTGTGGGGCACACCTCAACATGTTATTGATATGTTTAATTCTATTATATGAATGAGGCATCTGATTTTACTAGAAGAAAAAAACTACTTCATTATGTGTAAATAATAAAAAAGCTATCATGCCTGTTGTAAAATCCAAACAAGCATGATTGACTATTTTCTGAGTTTTCATATTTAAAGTAGTTTACTCATTATTTTCTTGTCTGCTGGCAGGTAAGTGGTAGCAGATGTCCTAAGTTTAAGGAAAATTTATAGAGGGGGAAAGTGTTTACTTTTTTAGTAAACTATACCTTTGCCTTGTTTTCATTCAGATCTAGGCGGGGGAAATCAAACTTCATTTTTGTACTTGTTGGAACTTTGGTCCAATTCATTAAGTGTGACTGGGTGTATAGTTTGGATACTGGAGGGGACTCATTCATATGCAGTGGGGGTTTTGACCAAAGGTTTTCTGTAATATTCCCAGAAGAAGTAGAAGATAGATAAGCAGGGGGCCATAGAGAGTACTGTTAAGAAGTAATCTCAAAAAGAATGTCAGGGCACCAGAATCTCTGGGATTTAGAGATGGGAGGAGGAGGTGTGTATAGTTTGAAGAACAATATTACATCATTTTATATACAAACAAATGGGGGAAAAACTTTTTACAATGCAAACTGTTGAAACTAAAGCCTGGCAAAAATATTAGCTTCTCAGGTGGTTGGGATAAGAGAATATCCTTGTACTTTTTAATGGGTATTCTGCATAACTTACTACGTGGGGCATACCAAAATCTGGTACAGTAGACCTGAAATCTTTATTAAAGGGGGGGCTTAGGTTTTTTAAAAAGGTCGAAAACATTGTTTTAAAGGGATGGTTGTTGGTGGGATATGAAGTTTAACTTCACATTATGGTACTAATTCAATTCAGCTCAATTTTACGAAGTCTGTTTTATCATATAGAGTTTCAGGATATTGAATGAGAGTGAACGTTATGCTATAGTTTGAATAGGCCTAATAAATTTGTAGAATGATACATTTTTCTGAAAAAAATTCCATTGCACTCTGTGGTCTTTAAAAAGTGATAATTTTTTTCTTCTTTCCAGCTTTCTGAAGATTTCGAAGATGTTTAATAAGTCATTTGGAACACCCTTTGGGGGTGGCACCGGTGGCTTTGGCACAGCTTCAACATTTGGGCAGAGTAAGTTTTAAAAAATAACAAATGAGGGAGAAAAATCTTAAGCTATTATTAAGAATAAATCCACTCCAGTAGTTTTAGATAGGAATTAATTTATGCTTTGGTCTTTATAATAACTTTGAAAAATGACCAGGATACGATCTTGTTAAAATTTTCTAAAAAGAAAGTAAGTTCTGAGTTTTCATGGTTTTCTGATCATCAGTAGAAGGTATTTAAAGTATTGTTATTAATTGGCTTTGGCAGAAATTTATAATTTGTTACTAATTTTCAGACCAGGAAATCCTTTTTAAAATTTTGAAGTCTAAAATGCAATTATTGGGACATCCCTGGTGGCCCAGTGGTAAAGAATCCGCCTTACAATGCAGGGGACTCAGGTTCGATCCCTGGTCAGGGAACAAAGATCCCACATGCCGCGGGGCAACTAAGCCCGCGTGCCACAACTACTGAGCTTGCACGCCTCAACTAGAGAGACTGTGTGCCACAAGCTACAGAGCCCACATGCTCTGGAACCCACACGCCACAACTAGAGAGAAGCCCGTGTGCCGCAATGAAGAGCCCACGAGCTGCAGCGATGATCCCGCGTGCCGCAACTAAGACCCAACACAGCCAAAAATAAATAAATAAATAAATAAATCTTTAAAAAAATAAAATGCAACCATTGAGGGACGTCCCTGGCAGTCCAGTGGTTAAGATGCCCTGCTTCCACTGCAAGGGGCCCGGGTTGGATCCCTGGTCGGGGAACTAAGATCCCTCATGCTGCGTGGCCAAAAAAATAAAATAAAATAAAATGCAGTTACTGAATAACTGCTCTGAGATTTGCTCTGTGAATAAGAAACAACGGTTAAAATGTCAAAGTCCCTAATTCCCACCAGCCCTCCTGAGATCCATTTCCCCTTCCACCCCACATGGCACTAGTTGCCTATAGCAACCCTTATTCACTCACTTATAAACTTTTTGTTAAAAATTTATACTTAAACACAAAAACAGAAGGAATGGTATAACGAACTCTCATGTACTTATTTCCCAGCTTCAGCTATCAGCATTTTCCCAATCTTGTTTTTATCCCTCTCTTTTTAAGTGGAGCATCTGAACAGTTTTTTACTGTAAATCCCAGGAACTTTAATTCATGAAGGTTTTTAAAAAGCATAACTACCAAACCTCAATCATTCCTAACAAAAATATTAGAGAAAATTTTTACAAGTGTCTCCTGACCTTTTCTTAAACTATTTTATGTATCTAGGTCCTTGATTTTTAACCAAGAGTGCCCACTAGGTGGATTCTTAACCACTGGACCACCAGGGAAGTCCAGAGTCACTTTTTTTTTTTTTTTAATTATTTTATTTATTTATTTTTGGCTGAGTTGGGTCTTCGTAGCTGCGCGTGGGCTTTCTCTAGTAGCGGTGAGCGGGGGCTACTCTTCGTTGCCGTGTGCAGGCTTCTCAATGCGGTGGCTTCTCTTGTTGCGGAGCACGGGCTCTAGGCGCGCGGGCTTCAGTAGTTGCGGCACACAGGCTCAGTAGTTGTGGCTCATGGGCTCTAGAGCGCAGCCTCCATAGTTGTGGCGCATGGGCTTAGTTGCTCTGCGGCATGTGGGATCTTCCCAGACCAGGGATCGAACCCGTGTCTCCTGAATTGGCAGGCGGATTCTCAACCATTGTGCCACCAGGGAATCCCCCAGAGTCACTTTAAAAAAAATTTTTTTTTTATTGAAATATACTTGATTTACAATGTTGTGTTAGTTTCTGGTGTACAGCAGCGTGATTCAGTTATACATACATATATTTTTTCAGATTCTTTTCCATTATAGTTTATTTTGTAAGATATTGACTAAATTAATAGTTCCCTGTGCTATACAGTAGGACCTTGTTGTTTATCTCAGAGTCACTTTTGGAGGTTTTTTCCCGAAATACATATATCCCATCATAGAACTATGGAATTAGAATCTCTGGGATTGGAAGTTGAACATGTGTATTTTGAAAACTTCCCAGGTCATTCTGATGTGCTCCTCTAATTAAGGACCATTCATCCCAGAGACTGTGGAGTGTACGGTGTCTGGAGAAAATTTTAACAGTTTTTTGTTTCTTTTGTTTTTATTTTGTTTTTTGGCTGCGTTGGGTCTTCGTTGCTGTGCGTGGGCTTTCTCTAGTTGCGGTGAGCGGGAGCTACTCTTTGTTGCAGTGCGCAGGCTTCTCATTGCGGTGGCTTCTCTTGTTGCAGATCATGGACTCTAGGCACATGGGCTTCCGTAGTTGTGACTCGCGGGCTCTAGAGCGCAGGCTCAGTAGTTGTAGCGCATGGGTTTAGTTGCTCGGCAGCATGTGGGATCTTCCTGGACCAGGGCTCAAACCCGTGTCCCCTGCATTGGCAGGCGGATTCTTAACCACTGTGCCACCAGGAAACCCAAATTTTGATTATTTTTGTCTGTAGTTCATAGTAGCTTGGCACTCTTTTTTTTTTAAACCTATCAACATCTTTAACTTATTGAAAAGTTATAACCTTTTTAACTTTAAGTTTCCTTACTTTACCCAGGACAATGAATAAAGTGTAGCTTAATATCAGCTCTGTTATAAGTAGTCTGATGGAATTTTGAAAAAATAGTTTTGGGATTAGACCAGTGGTCCTGTTCAAATGCAGAATGTTAAGAAATATTAAAATCCTCTTTCATTGGGCCACCTGGTTTAGATTTTATTCTGACCCTGGATTTTGCTTTATCAGATACTGGTTTTGGCACTACTAGTGGAGGGGCATTTGGAACATCTGCATTTGGTTCTAGCACCAATACCGGAGGCCTGTTTGGAAATTCACAGACCAAACCAGGTAGGGGCTTTATTTGGAATACAGTTGGTTTATTCATAGCTGGTATAGGGCTTCACTTAGTGACTCCAGTCTGTTTAACCCTTTTTTTTCCCCTCTCTATCTCTCCAGGAGGCTTATTTGGTACCAATTCATTTAGCCAGCCAGCTACCTCCACAAGCAGTGGCTTTGGGTTTGGCACATCGACAGGTACATCAAACAGCTTGTTTGGAACTGCAAGCACAGGGACCAGTCTCTTCTCATCCCAAAACAATGCCTTTGCACAAAATAAACCAACAGGCTTTGGGAGTAAGTAGTAAATCATTGGATTTCTGCATCTAACAATTTGATTTGCTTATTGAATGTGTTCTCTCTTCTCCTTTTCCCTGTGTTCACCCACCTCCTTTTCTCACCACATAGCAAAAACATGGGGAGAGGAAAACTTCAAAATGGTATTGAAAAGTTTAATAGGCTGGAAAGGAAGGGGTACATCTCTTCAAGAATGGAAGTCTGAGGGGCACTGGTATTTAAGGAATATGCAGAGGAAGAGGTACCTGATATAGAATGACCAGAGAATAAGATGAAAAGCCAGGTCAGAGTACTGTCATAGGAGTCAAGAAGGGAGAATTTCAAGGAGAAATATGTATAGTTAACTGTAGTATACTGCAGGGGCACCTTCCTGCCTTTGTTTCACTTTTGGTTTGAAGAGACTAAAGCAGGAATGGTAAGTACTGGATGTGACATGGTTACTCCTCCATTCCTTCGCTATAGCAGGTGTTTTTAATTGATGGCTTCTTTCTCTTTAAGTCTAAATGTGGCCCAGGGATACTTCACCACACAGTTTTTTGAGGCAGAAACACTGCTAGTTGCACAGGTGTGCCCTGTGAGTTGATGCCATTCCCAGCACTCGTATGGTAGAATAAGTAAGTTAGCCAGCTATCAGTATTTTACAAAGGGAAAGTTGTTTGAGGGGATGTTGAAATATTTAACCATGACAATATAAAATGCAATCTAAAATACTAATTCAAAAGAGATATGCCTATTTACTTTATATATTAGGACATGTTTTTAGAAAAGAAATAGTTTGACTGCCAGTGAGAAATCACATTCCTCTTAACTTGATATTAGGACGTCACTTAATATTAAATATTGGCAAATAACTTTGTATTGCTTACTGCTATTTCTGGTACCATATGTGTAATTTCTTTAGAAGTATCTTGTATTTTGAAAAATACATAACTTAGATAACAGTTAAATTCTGTTATGTAATCTTTTTAAACTCAGCTATTTGGAAAAGTAGATTTATTTCTATAAATGACCAACATGCCTACTAATTTTTCTAAATTATTTTTCTGGGTGAAATTTTATATTAACCTATGTGTGGTTACCCTAATGGGACCATTTGTTTGTTTTAAACTTTTTGGTTATATGTGGGTGTTTGTAATAATATATATAAATAAAATATACTGTGACTCTTGTTCAGGTCTGTTGTGGTAAGGCATTGTCAGAAAGACAAGTTCATTGAGCATCTGGTCTTACCGAGAGAAATAAGATAAAATATTTAATGAAACAGAATACTGTTTCTTCTAACTTGTTGTCTAAGTATGCCCAAGGACTTTACAGACACTTAGCTGACTAAAGATTCAGATTTTGTTTCACTTCAAAGTTGTGAGCCTAGAACTGTGTGTGTCTGTATGAAATATCTATTTGAAGGTACTTGCTAGGGAGATTTGAAAGATAGAAAACTTGAGGATTTGGAAATAATGCTGCTCTAATGCCACAGGCCAATTCCAAGATAGCTTACAGATTCTTAAATTCCTTACTGTTACCATCCCATTCTTCTTTCTAATTTATAGATTTTGGAACAAGTACCAGCAGCGGAGGACTTTTTGGAACTACAAATACCACCTCTAATCCTTTTGGTAGCACATCTGGCTCCCTCTTTGGGCCAAGTAGTTTTACAGCTGCTCCTACTGGGACTACTATTAAGTTTAACGTAAGTATTGTCTTTCGATCTTTGTGGAATATTTTTGTCTCCTGTATGTTTTTTTGCTGGAGGAATCATAAAATTTCTTCTCTTTCCAGTTATGCATAGCTTAGTCTCACTCTTCCTGAAATATGTGTTAAGAACAATATCTGGGAATAGTTGTATAGTAGACAGGAAGAGTCATGAAACATAAATCTAGATTATAATTTATGTTTGAATTATGCTCAAACCAATTAAATTTGTATTCACAAGGTTGATTACAGTAGTAGTTGATTACAGTTCCCTTATGGCTTAGTGGTTAGGATTCCAGGCTTTCACTGTCGTGGCCCGGGTTCAATCCCTGGTCAGGGAACTGAGATTCCACAAGCCTTGCGGTGCAGCCAGAAAAAAAGAAGTATTGGGTTGAGCTTGTATTTACTGTGTTCATAATTGGCCTCTGAATCGTCGACCATTCTTTACAGAAGTAAAGAAGGAATGATGGGGCAAACTGTAAAAATCATTGAAAATAGGGTCTCCTTAAGGAGCTGTATGGAATAACTCATCAGTTTTTGTGTGCCAGTTAGAAATAAAACTTTTGTTGGTGAAATGGCAAAATGAAGCAAATGAGTTTTGTGTTTTCTTCAGCTTTTTTGAGAGAAGTTGGATAGAGGGTTAGAATGAAAGATTTTGTTTATGAAAATACATGGAATACCACTTGATGTAAGATACTACTTGATGTGATTGTTTTGGAGATACTTAGGATAGGCTGGTAGTGCATTTAGTCTAATGGAAATCTCTGGCAAAAATAGGGATTGGCAAAACTTGTTAAAATTCTTCCAGAAAATGAAGAATTTCTTAGGCAGGGTGGTGAATTCATAATACTGAATTTAGAATCCTGAATTTAAAATAAAGTTAAATATAAATGATAGAGAAAAATACTGTGTGTTGTCTCTTGGAAAGTACAGTAATTGAGAAAACTAACAATATAAGTAGGAATCTTTAGTTACTAGTGCCTTTTGTCTCATAAGCTTATAGGGGGAAAAACCAGGCTTCCATATTTCGTAAATGCAACAACAGTCTCAAAGCAGACACTTCAGAGCAGAGTAGGAATTAGAACTCAGAAATAGAGGTTTAAATGTATATATTGGGTAAATTGGATAAAGCTTCCCTTATGCATATATTATTAAGTGTATTTTAGTAGATAATTGAATGGCTTGGTTATGGGATTAATCTCTGGGTTTTTGATAACTGTTACTGAGATTGACTTATGCAGATAACCTTGATACAGGGAGAGATCAGGATGCAATGTATTTAATCAAGCACTCTTAAAACTGTCTTGTTAAGTAAAGAACCTAGGGGACTGGTTATAGAGTTCAGTCGTTGAAGATTTGTGTCTGGGAGAGTAGGGTTACAAAGCTTGAACTTAAACGTTTTCTTTAGACTTTCAGATTTGCCTTTATCTTCCTTTGCAGCCTCCAACTGGTGCAGATACTATGGTTAAAGCTGGAGTTAGCACTAACATCAGTACCAAGCACCAGTGTATTACTGCTATGAAAGAATATGAAAGCAAGTCCCTAGAGGTCAGTAAAATGCGTTACAGAGTATCACCCTAACCTTTTGATTCTATTGGGAAGCAGCTTTTTTAAATGTTTTTGATTATTTTTTAGGATTTATGTAAAAAATTAAGATTAACCAAATTATTTTTTTAATTAATATATTATTTATAGATATCTTTTGTTTTAGGCAAGGATGATATTCAGCTTGTATGTACGGGTATAGTTTTACTAATAGTCTATTCTGATTGGCTGTTGCTCATACTACACTGGACAGTGTGTGCACATGCATGTGTTTTTAGTAAACTCATGCAAAGTCATAAGTGTGCAACACAGTAAGTAAATCATTATCAGCATCCCTGATGTCCCCTTTGGGCCTTGCCCCCAAAGTCACAATCCTCCCCTTCCAAAGGTAACCACTATCCTGACTGCCCATGTTTTGCCCATTTTTGAATTTTACATAGATGGGATCTTATATTACATACTCTTAAATCTGTCTTTCAACATTGTGATGTTTATCCATGTTGTGTGAAGTTATAGGTTGTTCATTATCATTGCTGTATGATAGTTCGTTGTACGTTTTGACTGTCATCTCTGGTTGTTGCTGTTGCTTCTTTTACGTCCCAAACTGTGCTTGCTTCTTTGGCGTATACAGAAACACCCTTACTTGTGAGACAAAACTGTTAAACTTTATCTCTTCTTTTCCTAAGTTTTCTGAATTCCTCAGAATCGTCCATCTTTTAATCAGCTAATCTTTACATTTGGGGTGGGAGTAGACAAGATTATTGTCTAAATGAAAGTATTATTGTCTATAGAAGAAAATTGAAATTAAGATGTGGTTGGTCCTTTGGCCTGTAGTTTTATGGTAATTATGGTATAGATTTTAATGTCCATTATACACTGTTGAAAATGTTTTTCTATAATGATAGTAAGTTAACCATTCCATAGTTTTCTGTTTTTTTTAATCATGGTTCCTATGTGAACATAGAAATTGAATACTAAATTCAAGTATTTAGCCTCCTAAATAATTTTTTTGGCTGCATATTAATTTGGAATATGTTTTCACTTACTCTAGGAACTTCGTTTAGAGGATTATCAGGCCAACCGGAAAGGCCCGCAGAACCAGGTGGGAGCAGGTACCACGACTGGCTTGTTTGGGTCTTCTCCAGCCACCTCCAGTGCAACAGGACTCTTCAGTTCTTCCACTACGAATTCAGGCTTTGCCTATGGTCAGAACAAAACAGGCTTTGGAACTAGTAAGCACTTGACATCGTATTGGGCCATATTGAGGAGGGACAGACAACTGAAAGTAAAACATAATTGTCATTTTTGTGCTTAAGTGCTATGGAGAAAAATGATTCAGGGCTGCTAGAGGAATAGGAAATGCCTGGTATGTTTGTGGGGGGTGGGGAGAAATATAGTATTAAGTGTAGATGATTAAGAAGGGCTTCAGTGATAGGTGGTGTTTGATCAGTGACCTATCTGAAGAAGGTGAAGCATAAAGCTATACAGATTTCTGGGGGAAGAATATTCCAGCTGGAGGAAACTAGAAGTCTAGAAATCCTGAGTTTTTGCCGAAGGGGAGAGGACAAGGGGAAGTACTGGAGGATATAGGGGAATATATTTTATAGGCCTTTGTGGGCCAGTGTCAAGATCTGAATTTTTATTTGAGTCAGGAAGCCATTAGAAGGTTTAGATAAGTCATGTGATTATGAATAAAGGATCATTCTGAAGGCTGCTGTATTAAGAGTAGATTGTATGGGGGCAAGGGTGGAAATAAATCAGTTAGAAAAGCTGTTGCCCTATCCACATGAGAGATGATGTGGCTTGCAGAGAATGGTGCTATGGTATGGTAAAAATGTCAGATTCTGGAACCAGTTTGAATATAGAACCGATGGGATTTATTGATGGATTGATTTATGTGGGATGTGAAAGAGGGGAGTCTAGGATGATTACTAAATTACTTTATAAAAGTGTTACTTTGCAAAAGTAATATACATATATGATTTAAAGTTCATGAGATACAAAAACGTACATATCCAAAGGTCTTTTCTTCACCCCCCCCCCCCCCCAGCCACCAGTTTGCTTCTGTAGAAACAAGCAAAAGTTACATTTTTGGGGGTAGCCCTCTGTAGAGTCACATACACAAATACACAAACGAATACACGTTTAAGTGGCATTTACATTCTTTTCAGTTTTGGTATTCTGTGATTTAGTTTAGCCATTATTAAGTATTGTTATTGTGTCACACCCTATGCTGGATATATTGCTATAAAGAGAAAGCCCCTGTTCTGAAGAAAAACTTAGTCTAACAAGGTTAAAAATACACACATAGACTTTAAGTGTAGTGTGTTATCTTGTAAAATAGACAAAAAGCTATGGGGTCACAAAGGAAGATTACTTAGTCCAGCCCAGGTTCTTGGGGTCAGAGTATTTTTGTAGAAAGTAGAGTCTGAACCAAATCTGGAGTTATGTGAAGAAAGGTGGAAAATGAAGTGGTTATCCAGTTTGAATAATGAATGAATGTAGGGTAATTTAGATATATAATCAATAACATAGACTATTGAAGTAACTAGATAATGTGAGGTTTGGCATTTCCCCCCGCCATTTATTTTTCCTTTTCTTTTCCTGGAAGGTACGACTGGATTTGGAACAAATCCAGGTGGTCTTTTTGGCCAACAGAATCAGCAGGCTACCAGCCTCTTCAGCAAACCATTTGCCCAGGCCATAACCACCCAGACCACTGGCTTTTCCTTTGGTAATACCAACACACTAGGACAGCCAAGCACCAACACCATGGTAAGGAAACAGGTCTTATTTGTAGAGCTAAGTAATGAGGCTTCTGATCATGTCAAATTAACAAGTTCTATCTCTACTGCAGTTCTTAAGGGTTGACGGTATGTGTAGTAAAGGGAAGAGAGCAAAATCTTTGAATAATTAAGACATAGATTCTAGTCCAGGCTCTACTCTGTATTTAATGAGAGGCTATTGAACAAGTCACTTATCCTTTCTGGGCATATTTTCTCATCACTAATCACTGCTTAGTGTGCTAGAATTGGCCGTCCTGAAGCTATACCTTAGGACATTGACTCCAGCCATTCTATAGAGTATAGGAGAAAATATTTATAAACTGCTGGCTCTATTTCAGAAGGTTCTTTCAGCTCATTCCCTTAAGTGGAGTCAGGCAAAGAAGTTTAGTTCATTAAAATAAGTAAGAGAGAACTAAAACTTAGAGCCATGTTGGATAATTGCTACTTCTGTCCAGATAGTAGAAGAGAAAGTCCTCATAGTCGTTAGCAGTTTATTTCTAGGGACTCTTTTATGGAAGTATAAAATAAAGGTTAATTTGAGGTATGATTTACTGATTAGAATCCTTGGAATATACCTGGTTTTAAAATTAGAGATAACTTTGCCTGATTAAAAAAAAAAAAGTACAGGTAGACGCAAAAATCTTCAAAATACTGGCAAACTGAATTCAACAACATATAAAAAGGATTGTACACTGTGACCAAGTGGGATTTATCCTAGGAAGGTTGGTTCAACATATTTTCATATTAATGTAATAAACCGTAAAGTAGAATAAAGTACAAAAGCCATATTGTCACCTCAGTAGGTAAAGACATTTGACAACCTTTCATAATAAAAACACTCAAAAAGGAATAGAAGGGAACTCAGAATAGCCAAGACAGTCTTGAAAGAAAAGAAAGCTGGAGTGATGAAGTGATGAAGACAGTGTAATACTGGCATAAGGCTAGACGTATAAATCAGGGGACTAGAATTGAGAGTCCAGAAACAAGTCCTTATGGTTAATTGATTTTCAGCAATAGTACTAAAACAGTTCACTACAGAAAGAATCTTTAAACAAAGAGTGCTGGGATAATGGTTTTCCACATGCAAAAGCACGAGGTTGGACCTTTTCTTTATACAGTTGTGGTAACTATAAAAGTTAGCTTAAAATGGATCAAATGTAAGAGCTAAAACTATAAAACGCGTAGAAGAAAAGGAGTTAGGCAATGATCTGTTAGATAGTACACCAAAAGCAAAAGCAGCAAAAGGGAAAAATAGATTGGGCTTCTTCAAAGTTCAAAACTTTGGTGGGTCAAAGGGGATACCATCAAGAAAGCAGAAGGAATACCTGCAAATGGGAGAAAATATTTTCCAAGTCATGTATCTCACAAAGGACTTATGTCCAAACAATTAAGAACTCTTATAATTCAATAATAAGACAGCCCATTAAAAAATGGACCAAAGACTTGAATAGACATTTTTCCAAAGAAGATAAATGACTAATAAGCACATGAAAAGATACTCAATATCAGTAGGCATCAGGGAAACTGCATTTCAAAACCACAGTGAGATATCACTTCATATCCACATAGGAAGGCTATAAACAAAAAGACAATGATAATGAATGTTTTCAAGAATTTGGAGAAATTGGAACCCTCATGCATTGCTGTTTGGAGTATAAAATAGTGCAGCCACTTTGGAAAAATTTGGCGATGCCTCAAAATGTTAAATGTAGAGTTAGCATATGACCCAGCAGTTGCACACCTTGGTATTTCCCCCAAGAGAAATAAAAACACAAGAACTTGTATACAACTGATCATAATAACTAAAAGGTGGAAACAACCCAAATGTCCATCAGTGATGAAGGGATAAACAAATGTGGTATATACATACAGTAGACTATTATTCAGCCATTAAAATGGAATGAAGTACTGATACATGCTACAACATGGATGGACCTTTTAAACATGCTAAGTGAAAGAGCCATTCACAAAAGACCACGTTTTATATGATTCCATTCATATGAAGTGTTCAGAATGGACAAATCTATGGAAACAGAAGGTAGATTAGTGGTTGGTTGCCTAGGAATGGAGAGTGACTGCTAATGGGTCCAGGGTTTCTTTTTAGAGTGTTCAAAATTTTCTGAATTTAGAGTGGGGGTGGTTGCATAGCACTGAACATAGAAAAAAACCCACTGAATAGTCCACTTTAAAGAGGTCAGCTTTATGGTATGTGAATTATATCTCAGTAAAGCTGTTTAAAACACTACGTTGAATTCTCAATTCAGCTATAGCCCATTAATGCAATATTCTTCTTTTGTTGACTAATGCATAAAAAAAATCTTTAAACATTGGATGATACAAACTTTGCTTATTCTGAAATTGTGTAGTTTCTCATAACAAATGAAGATTTAACATTACACTACTGCCTCTGTCCAGATTAATTTGATTATTTTCAGCTGATTATTTTCAGTTATTTGATTCAAAGTCCATTCTCCAGCTCAGTATTAATACGTTCTTTTGGCGTAACTCTGAAAATGAAGCACCCTGTCATGGCATTTTGTTTTCAGTGTGGCAACCCAGTTATCTCTTAGAGCACAAGAGTTATTATAAAGTCTTTATAGCTATCCAGGACTGTGGTGCTCATCAGGCTTAGATACAGATACGAATTTCTGGTCCTGCCACTTAGGGGCTGTGACATCTTGGGCAAGTTTTTAACTCCTCTGAGCCTTATTTTCTTTCGGAAAATGGCCCTGCTTTTCAGGGTTGTTGTGAAGAAAAGAAATGTTCTATGTATTTAGCATAATGTCTGTCACATAAACTTGAAAAAATGGCAACTATTATTAATAATCTAAGACTTTTAAAGACAATTGACTATCGTAGGTTTTCTTGTAATCTAGATTACCTTTTACAGGGTTTATTTGGAGTAACCCAAGCCTCACAGCCGGGAGGTCTTTTTGGGACAGCTACAAACACCAGCACTGGGACAGCATTTGGAACAGGAACAGGTCTCTTTGGGCAGACCAGTACTGGATTTGGTGCTGTTGGTTCGGTAGGTTTTTGCAGTTGACTATAACTTGAAGATGTGTATAAATCTGTGAAAGGAATTTCTAAGAAAAATCTGTCTTTTGGGAATTCCCTGGTGGTCCAGTGGTTAATACTCAGTGCTTTCAGTGCCATGGGCCTGGGTCCAATCCCTGGTCGAGGAACTAAGATCCTACAAGCCACGCAACACAGCCAAAAAAATAAATAAATTTTTAAAAAATGGAAAAAAAAGAATGCTGAATTTAAAAAAAAAAAGAAAGAAAGAAAAGTCTGTCTTCAAGTATTTTTTTGGGTTATAGTGTATGATTTGATACTGATAGTAACTGAAAGCTATTTAGTAACTTATAATAGGTTTATTTTCAAAAAGTAAGTTATTTTTAAAACTTGTTTGTTTCAATACTTGTGTGGAGTTTACTTCTGATAGTAAAATTTCACTCCCGTTGGTTAAATTGTTGAGTTTAAGTTGAGGTGCTTTTGCTCTTAAAATCAGGTTGTTTTTTTTTTTCTTTCTTTTTTAAATAAATAAATAAATGAATGAATGAATGTATGTATGTATGGCTGCGTTGGGTTTTCACCGCTGTGCGCGGGCTTTCTCTAGTTGCGAGGAGAGGGGGCTACTCTTCGTTGTGGTGCACAGGCTTCTCATTGTGGTGGCTTCTCTTGTTGCGGAGCACGGGCTCTAGGCACGCAGGCTTCAGTAGTTGTGGCTCGTGGGCTCTAGAGTACAGGCTCAGTAGTTGTGGCGTACGGGCTCAGTTGCTCAGTGGCATGTGGGATCTTCCCAGACCAGGCCTCAAACCTGTGTCCCTTGCATTGGCAGGCAGATTCTTAACCACTGCGCCACCAGGGTAGCCCAAAATCAGGTAATTTTAAATTCCTATTTCCAACTTCTATTTTGGGTGATAAGTTGGTATCGTATTTGTTAATTAAATATTTTTGGTGGTGATCAAGTTGTTAAAATTGTTGGTATTCTCAAGGTCTTCATGCCACTGGAGGCTTAACTGAATTTTTTTCCTTGTTAAGTCATTTAAGTAAAAAATTACTATATAGGAATACACTTGACCTAAAAAACAATAGTAAATACCACTTAAAGAAACTATATGTCTGTATTATGTACCCATTGTAACAAGCTTTGAACTGCAGTTTAAAAAAAAAAAGAAAAGTCCCCAAATCATGTGGTTGTTTTCATGGAGATTGAAATCTATTATTTCTTATTTGAGGTGAGAAATTGAGAAAATTATCTAATGCTTCAGAAAGTTATTTTTTAACAACTTTATTGGGATATAATCCATTTGCCATGCAATTCACCCTTTTAAAGTTTAAAATTCAGTGGTTTTTAGCATATTCACAGATTGTGCAGCTATCACCATAGTCAATTTTAGAACATATTTGTCACCCTAAAAAGAAACGTCATCTCCATTAGTAGTCACTTCTCATTTCCCCCCAAGTCACTTCAGGCCTGCTCTGGATTTACCTATTCTGGACATTTCATATAAATGGAGTCACATCGTTTGTGACTGACTTCTTTTACTTAGCATAATGTTTTGAAGTTTCATCCATGTTGTAGCATGTTTAAACTTTTTACTGTAACTCTTTCTTCTGGCACATTTTAAATACATGATAACGTTTCTGTTACAAGGTAAAAAATATTTGATTGCCTTGTTGTTGTTGTTTTTTTTCTTTGTCTCACTGAAATATTATGTTTGATGAGGGGTTACCATTAACTTCTCAAGCCAGGAGCATTCTGTCTTGTTAATCTTGCTCAGATTAGTATGTTTTTCTCATAGTTATTCATCCTTCTTTATACCTTTTTTATAAAAATTATGACATCTTCTCTCCCTTACCACACACCCAATCCAGTGTACCTAAGGTAACCTCTGTTTCCTGTTTGGAGTGTATCTTTATACTACTTAATATTTTCCTGTGTTGTGTTCTTTTTAGACCCTGTTTGGCAATAACAAGCTTACTACATTTGGAACCAGCACAACCAGTGCTCCTTCGTTTGGTACAACCAGTGGCGGGCTCTTTGGTAACAAACCAACCCTGACTTTAGGAACCAATACAAACACTTCCAATTTTGGTACATATAAAAAGCAGGTTTGACTCTCTTAAAGTTATACTGACTATACCACACATTCTCCTGATTCATATTATTGGGAATATTTTAAAATTCTCAGGTAAGCTGTGGCTTGATATGAGGTACCAGAGGGAAAGGTTTAAAATCAAGGACTTGGGTTGAGATGCCTGGAAGAGATGTAAATTGCCTTAACTAATTTATATTCTCTGACTCCCTGCTTTGAATAAAATGGGGCATTCAGCACATGCAGTAGCAGTACTGTGCAGAATGTTGGTTCTCTAATGGAGGTAGATTTTTTTCAAAATAAGGAATCATTTTCTTTGGATTATCTCACCAATAATTGAGAAACAATAAGTGAAACACATTTGGTTGAGATAACACATTCTGTTAGGCCAGGTTTCAAGCAGGGAAGTAGTAAACAGATGAGATTAGATGATTCTTTTTTTTAACTTTCTGTTGTTGTTGTTTTGTGTTTTGTTGTTTTTTTGAGATTTAATGATTCTCATTGGAAGTTGAAGCCTCTCTGATTTGGGGGATTGTTCAGTAGTTTTCCTATAGCTGTGTGTATTTTTGAATACATGTTCATTGGAAGAAATTTGGAAAATATATGTAAGATTGAATAACAGAAAAACAAACCTTATACTACTTTTCAGAGATATGCTGGAAAATTTTAAATTCGTTTAATAGAAACATTATTTCTATTATTTTAACTGTCTTTTATAACTACCTAATTAAGTTTTCAAACAAATTCAACATATTTTGAGATAAATCATATATGAAAAGTTCATTTCATTACCAAGGGAAATAGTGGTTAAAATATTTGTTTTAAGGATTTCATGTGCCAGATGCAATATTAGGCTCTGGATATCTAGTGGGAGATGAGTACAAACATATGGTCATTTGCCATAAGTCAGCAGTTACAGTTTTTCAGTGAGTTTTTTTTAAAAAATAAATTTATTTATTTATTTAATTTATTTTTGGCTGAGTTGGGTCTTTGTTGCTGCACACGGGCTTTCTCTAGTTGTGGCGAGCAGGGGCTACTCTTCCTTGCGGTGCGTGGGCTTCTCGTTGTGGTGGGCTTCTCTTGTTGTGGAGCATGGTCTCTAGGCGTGCGGGCTTCAGTAGTTGAGGCTCACAGGCTCTAGAGCACAGGCTCAGTAGTTGTGGCCCACGGGCTTAGTTGCTCCGTGGCATGTGGGATCTTCCTGGACCAGGGCTCGAACCCGTGTCCCCTGCATTGGCAGGCGGATTCTTAACTGCTGTGCCACCAGGGAAGCCCTTCAGTGAGTTTTTTAATGATTGTGTACTGGAGAAAGAGGCTACGTTAAGCATCCATTGGAAAGTTATATGTGTTCATGGAAATATGAACTATGTGAAGGAGGTAGATAGGTCCTTGTCAGGTACCAATTCCTAAATTAATGTTTTGATTTGAGTTTTATAACCCCTTTTGTTGGGTTGTTCATTCACTCCTAGTAATGATTATCATTCTACCTATAATTCTTTTTGGTTGTACTCGATGAAAGAATTGTTTTGAGGCAGTGGACTTGGTTAACATGGATATCAAATTTTGTGTATTTGTTTCTTATCTATGAAGTAAGATGGGAAAGATACTTAAGGGTTAAATCAGTGTTTTTCAGCCTTTTTTTTTTTTTTTTTAAATCCCTGTCACTCCCTCTTCCCCAGAGAGACTTTGTAGACCTTTTTCCTCTTAAAAATTATCTTCTCACCCCATGAGATTTTAATACCACATATATACTGTGTCTGTTTATGTACTGTGGACCTTTGGAAGGCCATAAACCATCTTATATCTATTTTTTTTGCCCCTTAAGAAGTAATTTTGCTCCCTTTGAAAATGCATGTTTTTTGATAGCATACTTCATGTTCAGAATTAAATATATTTTCTATCTGACAAGGTGTTTGTGTAGGCTATTGATTTGAAAATGAAAACTCTCATCTTTATTTGATATGCCTCACTACTTATGTGCTGAATTTGAATTGTCCTTTTTTTTTTTTAAAATCCTTAATGTTGACCTAGTACCTGGCATAGACTAGGTGCTCACTAAAAGTTTATTAATGAATAAGTGGGGCCCTGAGAGGAAAGATTCCCTATACAAGTAAGGGTTGCAGGGTGGCAAGTTTTGTTTTACTCCTGGGTGAACTTGTCATTTCATTACCACCCCAGAGGGATCCAGATCTAAGTAAGACTTTCTTTGATGTTCCTGTTGTCTTGGGAAGCTATCAACTTTGGTGTTGTGGGCAGAGGTGATCTTCTGATTTGGAAATAAGTCATATAACAAATCTGGAAATGGAATAAGTTTACACAAAGATTTGTCGTATCATATCATTGTTGGTTGCACGTTATCCAGTATGGGATTGTGTTTCATTATTATGGTGATTAATCCACAGAGTGAAAAGATTCATCTACAATTGATGTTGCCACATCCTTAAGTCATTCCTTAGAGTCATCAGTTCATTTTCTTAGTAATTATTCCTAACAGGGACTAGTTTAAGGTTAAGTGAATGAATAGAATTGTTTCAGGAGAGAAATTACAAGCAGGATGTCAACACTTGTGAGCAACAGTTTAAAGAGGTTGAAGATCTTTTGGGTATTGATAAGATGGTACTCGGTAATAAATTATTGGTTCCTCATGCTACATGGTTAAGGGGACAGTTGAGCTCTTTGTGTACATAGACATCTGATATTTTAAGCATTGGTTTTTTTTAAATTGAGATATAGTTGACATGTAACATTATATTTCAGATGTATTGGGTGGGCCAGAAAGCTCGTTTTTCGTAAGATGGCTCTAATAGCACTTAATTGTCTTTAACTTCATTTGAAACAATTTTGTTAGATTGTATGTGACAGCATGCATTTGAAAAAAGACTTATCAAAATTGGTGAATTTTTGTATAGCCATTTTAATATTGAAGATGGAAGAAAAAAGCAACATTTTCGGCATATTATGCTTTGTTATTTCAAGAAAGGTGAAAACACAACTGAAACGCACAAAAAGATTTGTGCAGTGTATGGAGAAGGTGCTGTGACTTATCAGATGTGTCAAAAGTGGTTCGCGAAGTTTCATGCTGGAGATTTCTCACTGGACAATGCTCCACAGTTGGGTAGACCAGTTGAAGTTGATAGCAATCAAATTGAAACAATAATTGAGAACAGTCATGAAGAACCTAGTGGCAAGACGGGAATAAAGACACAGACCTACTAGAGAATGGACTTGAGGATATGGGGAGGGGGAGGGGTAAGATGTGACAGGGTGAGAGAGTGGCATGGACATATATACACTACCAAATGTAAAATAGATAGCTAGTGGGAAGCAGCCGCATAGCACAGGGAGATCAGCTCGGTGCTTTGTGACCACCTAGAGGGGTGGGATAGGGAGGGTGGGAGGGAGGGAGACACAAGAGGGAAGAGATATGGGAATATATGTATATGTATAACTGATTTACTTTGTTATAAAGCAAAAACTAACACACCATTGTAAAGCAATTATACTCCAATAAAGATGTTAAAAAAAAAAAAATTGAGAACAGTAAACGTTAAACCACGCGGGAGATAGCCGACATACTCAAAATACCCAAATCGAGCTTTGAAAATTACTTGCACCAGCTTGGTTATGTTCATCGCTTTGATGTTTGAGTTCCACATAAGTTAAACGAAAAAAACCTTCTTGACCGAATTTCCACATGCGATTCTCTACTGAAACGTAATGAAAACATTGCGTTTTTAAAACAAATTGTGACGGGCAATGAAAAGTGGATACTATACAACAATGTGGAAGAGATCGTGGGGCAAGCGAAATGAAGCACCACCAGCCACACCAAAGGCTGGCCTTCATCCAGAGAAGGTGATGTTGTATATATGGTGGGATTGGAAGGGAGTCCTCTATTATGAGCTTCTTCCGGAAAACCAAACAATTAATTCCAATAAGCACAGCTCCCAGTTAGACCAACTGAAAGCGGCACTTGATGAAAAGCCTCCAGAATTAGTCAACAGAAAATGCATAATCTTCCATCAGGATAACGCGAGACCACATGTTTCTTTGATGACCAAGCAAAAACTGTTAAAGCTTGGCTGGGAAGTTTTGATTCATCTGCCGTATTCACCAGACATTGTACCTTCAGATTTCCATTTATTTCAGTCTTTACAAAATTCTCTTAATGGAAAAAAATTTCAATTCCCTGGAAGACTGTAAAAGGCACCTGGAACAGTTCTTTGCTCAAAAAGATAAAAAGTTTTGGGAAGATAGAATTATGAAGTTGGCTGAAAAATATCAGAAGGCAGTGGAACAAAAGGGTGAATATGTTGTTCAGTAAAGTTCTTGGTAAAAATGAAAAATGTGTCTTTTATTTTTACTTAAAAAACTGAAGGCACTTTTTGGCCTACCCAATACAATGTAATTGTCCAATATTTGTATATATTGTGAAATGCTTACCACAATAAGTCTAGGTAACATCTGTCATCGTATATAGATAGAAATTTTTTTTTCTCGCTTACCCCTATGTTTCCTTCTAGGAGTTTTATGATTTCAGATCTTATATTCAAGTCTTTAATCCATTTTGTTTATGTTGTAAGATAATGGTCCAGTTTTATTCTTTTACATGTGGTTGTCCAGTTTTCCCAACACCATTTATTGAAGAGACTGTCCATTCTCCATTGTATATTCTTGGCTCCTTTGTCATAAATTAATTGACTGTTAATCAATTAATTGTTCTTAATTTTACTTTAAAGTTGTTTTGAAATAACAGAGTTGATAAACTTCTGTCAGTAAGAATCTGTGGAAATGTGTGGTATAAACAGTGTAAGTTGGGACTTACTTCCCTCCTGTGGGTTTGAGGTAGTTCACTAGTATCTTGTTTTCTGCTGTTTATGGGGTTGGAAGATCCTTTTTGGTTAAATTTTAACTCAGAAAGACAACATCTCCAAGTACATTTTCTGGGTTTCTTGTTTTTTGGGTTTTTTTTCTTTAAAGAAAATTGATTGTGCTTGAGTGGGCAGTACTCCATTTTTGTGGCATAGCTGTTAGTTAGGAGAATTGAAGGAAAGACTTAATGAATGCATGAATTAAATGTATTGAAAGTAAGTCAGGTTACTTGCTTGGATTTTTAAATGATGTTAGAAATATGTTTTCAAACTGTTTAATTCTTTAACTTTTGTTCTTGATATTTTTCATTCAGATATAAATTCAAATATTGGAATGACAAAGTATAATCTTAGTTGGTGACACTGACATATATTCCAAGACACTTTCTTTATTCTGTTATGTTGAACTTGTTCACCTCCATGATACCTTTTAAAAAGACTTCAGGTGTACCACAAACAGGATTTGCTGACCAGTGATTGGGTTTTTTTTCCTCTTATCAAAAGAGATTAATGATATGTTCATTATTATTTGTTGATATTTAGCTCCAAAAGAAGTACAGAAACTGTGCAGACATCTGAACAAAAGAGAAATAATAGCAGTAATGTGATGTGTAGGTGTCTTTGTGGGGAAACTTGTGGATTTTAGAGGGGAATCACAGGATTTTCTCTAAATGTTGGGTCATAGTGAAAGAGGATGGTGTGTTCAACTCTCCATCATCTCTGATAATGAAACAATTCAATTCAAGAAAGGTTATTCATAGATTATCTTCTCTTTTTAACGTCAGCTAGCTGAGTCCTCGAATGCTCCTATGAGCTGATTGAGTCTGACTCCATTAAAGCTCCTCATGTGTGATCAGCCACACATTACTATTCATACAAGGTCCATCTGTTCAAAACAAAAGCTGCTGTAGAGATTTTTATAGGTAATCTTCTCTTAGCAAGAACCTTTAGGTTCAGTGAAGTGTCTTTGTTGACTCTTATTTTTTAGTGAAAGTTTGGGGGAATTAATTTTTCTTCTACTAATTAAACATGAAACATAGACTGGAGGCTTTGAGTCTTAAGAAGGGAATGTTCCTCAAGCACAATCACTTTGCTTTAATATTGGTTATTATCCTATATTGAATTGATATTTCAAGTCTAAAATGTAATTAAGTAAATAGGAAGACTGTGGGATCTGTTTATACTTACTTAAATTAAACTTAAAAATTAAATTAGCCTACCATTTAGGATTTCTAAATATCAAAAAATGAAGGGATGCAAAACTTAGGGTCAGACTGCTTTGTTTTAAACTCCCTTGTACAGGACATTGAGAGTTGTGTTAATGTACAGTCCACTCATTCTTTTGTCCTTCTAGGGTTTGGCACAAATACCAGTGGGAATAGTATTTTTGGAAGTAAACCAGGACCTGGAACTCTGGGAGCCGGGCTTGGTGCAGGATTTGGAACAGGTAAGGAACTGTACCATAAGATTTAGGAAGTGATACAACTAAATCTAATTGCTGGAACTTAAGATCTCTGTTTGATCATATGCATGGAAATAAAAGGCCTAGATTTTCATTTGCACAAATGGATTTAGAAAACATTCCCATATGCTTTACCAGATTTTAAAACGTGGTCACATTTATCTTAGAGGCTGTCTGTTCCTTTTGTACAGAATGTTTGTCCTCTGATAGTCCTGGTCTACCTGGGATTTTCAGTACTTAATGTGTTATGTCAGAAGATACACATATTTTGAATTTTGGTCAGTCTTGCCAATTTTTAATTTGCCTTCCAAAAAGAATGCCAGTTTGCATTTTTGCTCATATTTTATAAAAGTGCTCATTTTTTCATACCCTTTCCGTATTGTTGGGCTTCTTCATCTTTGTGTACCTGATAGTGGAAGTTGGTATGTTCTGATTTACACTTCGCTGATTACCAGTGAAGGATACCCTTGTGTATGTTTACCGGACATTTGAATCTTTCAGCTCTCTATTCATAATATTTGATCATTGTTTCTTTATTTTTGAGAATGCTTTATATATTGTGGATATTAACTCTTTTGGGTTGTATGGTAAACTTCTTGAGCTTTTGAGCTTACTCAACTTCTACTACATATATTTTGCAAGAAATAAAAACTAAAAAGCTGTAGTTTTTTGTACAATGTGATCCTTAAACTTAAGCAGAATATAACATCTGACATCATGTTCTCTTCTAATCCCAGAAGGAAAATTAACTTTGGTGTGGTCTTTTTCAAGGTAGTTTGATGCTAGACAGCTTATGAACCATAAACCTAAGCTGGGATAAGATGCTGCTCTAATGTCTGTTACCAGATATTTCCACTCAGTCTTTGTTTATCATTTAATTTTGTTTATGATATCTTAATGTACAAGTTTTATTTTTATGTGGTCAAAGTTGTTATTCTCTCCTCTTTGGCTTCTGGGTCTTGCAGATTATGATTAACAATGCTTTATTCTGTAGTGTAAGATTATAAAGTGGTCTATAACTTTTTTCCTGATGCTGTTGTCTTCTGTCCCACAATAATGTAATACCTCAACCTCTTTATTTATTTGAATATATTCGGTTCTCCTTGAACAGTTGTACCTCACAAACGATAAATCTCATTTTCACTGCTATTATATAATCCTAATTCATGCTTTGCCCATATAAACTAAAAGCCAAATACAATTAATAAAGAATTTTACACCCCCAACCTTAGCAGCAATAGATCACGTAGGGAAACGAGAACTGTGAATCACTGAGTACACACTATTGAAATTCTTTGGTGGTCACGTCTGCTAAAGCAGACTTTTGGCTCTGAGAGGAATGTGTCTGGAAACTATCAGATATAAATACCCACATTAATGAATTCTGCATTTCATGATATCACAATTAGGATAACATTGTAGCTTTGGACTGTGTTTTAGGGGCACATTAGGTAAGTGGGTATTCCTATGTAGATAGCTTCTTGTTTTGAATGATAGAGATTCAAACTCATACCTCAACAGAAGTACATTTTCATGTAACATAGGCCTTTGGGTACTTCATGAGTAGTAGACTATAGAAACCTTAAGTGTACAAATACATAAATTTTTTGTACACCTAGATTTAAGTGACCAATCTTAGTGTAAAATGTTTTATATTATCCTTTGGTGTATGATTAAATCATGGGTGCATCAGTTTCTTGTTTCACACAGGTATTAACTATCATTAGCACTATCAGTAGTATGCCATTTTCTTGGTAGTTATTAGTAACAATACTAAGAAGTTTTAGTTCTTAAAATTTTCCATGAAGTCGTAAGTTTAAAGGTACATCTAGTAAAGTTTGTTACACTAAGATATACACAGAAAAATCTACCCAAAGCTAATAGGTACCATAGATAAAATTAAATTCTAACATTTATTAGAAAATCTCAATGAGGTATAACCATTTTTATTTATTCTTTGAGCATCCTTGGAGTTTTTAGGACCACTGTTACCATGGTGCCACCAGTATATCTTCCTTATGACTCCTACAACTACCTGTAAATATAACACAATTCATAAATTGACATTATTATACATCAGAATGTCCCTCAACTTGTGTAAGTCCTTTCACTAAGTATAAAAAGCCATTTGTGCATAATATAAGACTGATCTGGATAAAATACATATTGTTATTATTTTGTAGGTTATTGAAATATAGTGATTTTTAGACTGTTTCATGATTCTTCCTTCAGGGCTAATGCAAATACACACCCATCCAGAACAAATTTTTATCCATTTTATATATTCAGGTTTCATCTAAACCTTCTGTTTAGGGGTAAGGAGGTTTTGTTCTCTAGGGGAAAAAAAAAGAATCCTGAAATTTTTACTGTAAACTATGTCCTTTAAGGGAGTAATATAGGGACTTCCCTGGGGGTGCAGTGGTTAAGAACCTGCCTGCCAACGCAGGGGACACGGATTCGAGCCCTGGTCCGGGAAGATCCCACATGCCGCGGAGCAGCTAAGCCCGTGCGCCACAACTATGGAGCGTGCGCTCTAGAGCCCACGAACCACAACTACTGAAGCCCACGTGCCTAGAGCCTGTGCTCCACGACAAGAGGAGCCACTGCAATGAGAAGCCCGCGCACCGCAACGAAGAGTAGCCCCCACTTGCCACAACTAGAGAAAGCCCGCGTGCAGCAATGAAGACCCAACGCAGCCAAAAATAAATAAAATAAACAAATTTTTTTAAAAAGGGAGTAATATAACTTTAGTTTTTCTTGGAGTTTTCACCAGTTTCTAATGGGTTGGAACTTTAAAAGAAGTCTTATTACCTGTTTCAAAGCTGGGTTTTTTAAGGTGAAATAATCCCATTGCTATATTTTTATCTTATTATTATTAGTGAGAGTTGGACAGTTAAGGGATGTTTTGTTCATTTAGGAGTCACCCTCATTAATTTATATGTATGCATTCTCTGAGTGTAAACTTCCTATCCTTTTTTTGGGGTTGCAATCTCAAGACAGTTTCCATTCAATATTTTTGACCTCCAAGTACTATATGTTTGAAGTGATTTTCCTGGTAAACCGTATCTCTGTCAAGAAACATTGGTATGTTAAAAAGAACTTAAGATCTTCCAAATTGCCATTAACTTTTTCTTTGGGGTGGGGGGAGGGATGGAAAAATGTTTTTAACTTATGCCAATAACTTATCCTAAAAAAACTAAATTCTTCCCACTTTACACTTTAAAAATCATTGCCAACAACACGGTCCATAAGCAAGATTCGTTAAGCTTTAAAACATTACAGGTTTCTGCAGCGGCCTTCTCCCTGGTGAAAATAAGTTCTTATTCCATCCACAGATTTAGGCTGAAACTTGAATCTGTTTAGTAACCTCATCACAAGGCATTCAGCTTTTTATAAAACAAACAAAAAAATTGTCAGAAATAGTTTTCATGAGACGGTATACTTGAAAGTGTTACTTTTTGCTCTTCAAAGAAGATATATTGGATTTGGTTTTCTATAGCCTGCATGTTAGTCAAAAAGATGACGTTTTACTTGGTTCAGTTGAGTATTTTGATTTGCAGATATTGAAATTTAAGGAGAATTGACAATTTTAAAATTCTTTAGAAATGTGTTTTACTATAGAGTAGCAATTAAGAGCCCTGGTTGTATTGTCAGATGCATTGAGGTGTGAACTCTGGTTTCACCACTTACTACGTTTGTGACATTGAGCTAATTATTAAACCCTCCATTTTCTCTTCTGTGAAATAGGGACAATAGTTCCTGCTTCAGGCTTGTGAAGGTTAAATGAGATGATAGTAGTTAATATTTAATGAATGTTAGTATCTACCAGACTTCTTCAGTGCTTAATATGTGTTTATTTTAATTGTAGGATAAATATCTAAGCTATGTATTATTATCTCATGTTATAGTTGAGGAAACTGAAGCACAGAGAGGTTAAGTATTTTGCCTATGATATATATGATGTACTCAACACAGTTCTTGGCATATAGTTAGCATTTACTGTATTAGATTTTTTGTTGAAATGAGTGGTTATTATGAAGTTTCCAAATGTATTACATTTTTAAGTAACTGACCTCTGGCGTAACATTCAAAGAATCTACTGTGGCGCTTTTTCTTTCCTCTTGTCTCCATAGCTCTTGGTGCTGGACAGGCATCTTTGTTTGGGAACAACCAACCTAAGATCGGAGGGCCTCTTGGTACAGGAGCCTTTGGGGCCCCTGGATTTAATACTACGACAGCCACTTTGGGCTTTGGAGCCCCCCAGGCCCCAGTAGGTAAGTGTCAGTTACTTTAGAAGTCTTTACTCAGTTTATTTCTTGCTAATACTTAATTTGCTGACTGGATTTTCCACCCCACCCTATCCCATCCCTACCAAAGCGGTATATACACACAGGTCATTAAACAATCATGTAGTGCAGAAGGGCTTATAATAGGTCCTGGCCTTCCCTGCTTCCCCACTCCTAGGTTTACTCCCCCAAAGAAACCACTTTTGTTACAGCTTTTAATTCATCTGGCGTATAAGTAAGTTTATATCTCTAAATGATGTGCTTATATTGCTGTGTTTTGCTTAAGTCTACATATATCAATATTTAACTTGTTAATGGTAGATGAGAATTTAGCTCAGTTATCACCTCTGTTTTTTATTCACTTCTCCCAATATATCTGTTTACTAAATTCCCTAAGTTTTAGGGTTTGTTGTTGTTGTTGTTGTTGTAGCTGGATTTGAGACTTTTTTTAAAAATTAATTATTTATTTGGTTGTGCCAGGTCTTAGTTGAGGCTCGTGGGCTCTTTAGTTGCGGCTGCCAGCTCCTTAGTTGTGGCATGCAAACTCTTAGTTGCAGCATGCATGTGAGATCTAGTTCCCTGACCAGGGATCGAACCCGGACCCCCTGCATTGGGAGCGCAGAGTCTTATCCACTGCGCCACCAGGGAAGTCCCCCACAAGTTTAGTTTTATCTATTAAAGTGTTTTTCATACTTCATTCGTTTGAATACCCCTTCCTAGTTTTTGTGATATCTGCCTGCCACCTTTGTTATTATTTCTAATTTAAAATTAACTTACTTTGTAACTTAAATATCTTTTTTTTTAAAGAAAACTATGTTTTACCAAAAATAAAAAACTGATGTCACCTGGCAGATATAGAGTAACTGAGATGGATGGATGGATGGATGGATGGATGGATGGATGGATGGATGGATGGATGGATGGAAGGAAGGAGAGAAGGAAGGAGTGAGTCTCTGTACCATTAAATTCATCTCCTGTACTATCATGATCCATGTTTCACATTTTGAGAAGCCATGCAAATTTCCATGTCCTTACAAACTTTGCAAATTTAAGCCATGTCCTTACATACTTTTTCTTACTCTGTCAACTAGGAGATAGTATTTTTTGAGTCCCCTTGGTCAAGTAAGGCTAATAGTGCTCTTCCTTACCCTTCTTTTTCTCTCATTTCTTTGCCCTTTTTATATTTTTGTATTGATAAAGTTGATAAAGTACTCTCTCCTAATAATTACTGTCTTCTTTTCTTTGGGGAAAGAATAATTTAAAAGTTTCAAATGAACATAACATTTTATTATAACTGAAAATATTGCTACTTAACCAAGTAATCTTTTCTCATACAGCTTTTTCTTTCTCCTGGAACTTCTAATTATTTTTTTCCCTTGCATTACATTACCTGCCCTTATCACCTTAACACTAGTCCAAATTCTTAAGGGTGGTATTAGAATTCTTTTACCCTGGATACCTCATTCTTTGATCTCTCTGTCCTCCTGCAGCAGTATGAACTCTGATTACTCCCTAGGCCTTCAGCATTGCTCTAGTATATTCCCTTCAAGTCTACTCAGTGGGGACTGCTGTGTCCTGGATATAGGGTTTTCCTCTTTATCTATTTCCTGAATTTTCTGGAATGTGTCTTCAAGTAACATGGATATGAAAGGTAAACTTTGACTACTTACAGTTCTGAAAACATCTTCATTTGTTCCACACACTTTAATGTTATGGAATTCTGGTCTGAAAATAATTCACCCTCAGAACTTTGACGATACTTCTTGGATTAACCATTTCTGATAAGAAGTCTAATGCCTTTCTGATTCTTGAGACTTGTTCCCCCCAGGCCCACAGCCATTTAGGATTATCCCTTTGTTCTGAAATTTCAGTGATTTGCTTAGATCTTTTCTTTTTTCTTTTTTGGCCACGCCACGAGGCATGCGGCATCTTAGTTCCCTGACCAGGGATTGACCCTGGGCCCCAGCAGTGAGAGCGCCAAGTCCTAACCGCTGGACCACCAGGGAATTCCTAGACCTTTTCTGTCTTAACATTTGATTTTTTTCACCCATGTTTCTACTTTCTAGAAGTTTTTTTTTAATTGTCTTCTGAATCATCCTTCTGGATTTTTTTTTATTGTCTTTCTCATTCTCTGGAAGTTCCTTTTTTTACGCATCCAGTTGTTAGATGCAGTTTTTTTCTTGAAACTCTGAATTTAATTGGCATTAAAAATTTTTTTTAGAATTCTTCTGTTCCTTAAATTTTCAGGATTATTTTTGTTTTGATCCTATTCTTTAATACTCAGTGATGCTTTCCAGTCATATTTAAGAATAAAATAATAAAAATCTCACTGGCAACTTGTGTATCTGGGTAGAGCTTTTTCATCAGTAGATTTCATTTGATAAGTAGCCCAGGAACCAGCTATTAGCCAAGGGTCCTCTAAATGTTAGAATATCACATTCTTAGCTCTGGGATGATACAGGTCCCCTTGTTTCCCTTGTTAACTTGATTTCATCAGAGGAACTCTCTCTGATATTTTGACTTATCTGTTGAGCATCAGGGATTAGGAGGATGATAGGGTATAGTAGTTGTTCTGTATATATGCTTTGCATTGGGTCTTCTCTCCTTCCACAGTCTCCGTTCATCAAATTTAGTCTTCTTGAATCTCTCAGCTTTCTGTGCTTCAGGCAGATAGTCCCCCCCTTTTGGCTGTAATCCCCTTTGAGTGTACTCCAAGGTATGGTTTACTCTCTCCTGCTTGTCCACTTCTTTCTTCTAGGCATTTGTTATATTTTCTCATCTGTTCATTTACTACCTTCCTATTCTTTGTCATTGTGGGCTGTGTAGATATTTTAATTTGTTTTTTCCATAGATTTTAATTAGGTCTTTGGAGCTAGCAGAGGTGAATTAGAACTCTAATTACTCTGTGAAAATTAGAATCAGTTTTATCATAAAATTATATTCAAATTTTGTTTTCCTTAGTTTTGATTTTAGTAGGAGGTAGCATAAATACCATAACCTGCTATTTACATAGATAGCTTTTGAATGGTTTTTAATAATCCATCTTTTCCCAAAGCCAATTAAAAGTTCCTGACATGAATTTGATATTACAGTTATATACAGTAGTGTTTCTGCTCATTTAAATGTAGTTGTATTGATTTAGAATGTACATCTTTGCATCACAGGGTCTTAGTTATAAGGTGCTTTAGAGCTTGTGGGAGTCCATTACTTAAAAGCCTCAGCTATGGTGACTTCCTTACAGGTTCGTCCAGTCCATTGTTTTGTTCAGGTTGTTTAGAAACCAAAACCTGCCTTTATAGAATTTCCACCTGGTGGTTCTACTTCTACTTCCTAAAGCCAAGCAAAATCAGTCTCCTACAGTTTCTTTGTGGTAACCTATTGCCTTTCTTTCAGATAAAGTATCAATTTCTTCTGGTCTCAGAAGACTTGATTTTTATACCTTTTTTCTATCTCTTTAATCATTTGGTCATGATATGGTTTTTCAGTATGTTTTCAAATTATTATGACCAGAACTGAATATAACACCAGTAAATGATAGCTTAACTAACGCTTATGCTTGCTTATTCTCTTATTTTTGCTAACTTATCAGCACTCTTTTCTGTATTTTATTTGAAATAATTCAGTTAACAGAGAAGATTTCATATTTAAACATACAGAAATAAAGACATCCTCACACACTTTCCTAATTATGTATGTTTGAATTTGTTGAGGAAGTTTTTATTTGGCATACCCAGGAGGGGTGACCTATACTTGTTAAATGGTGGGATCGGCTAGTGCTGGTCAGTGTTTTTTTTTTAATTAATTAATTTATTTTTAAACATTTATTTATTTATTTGGCTATGTTGGGTCTTAGTTGCAGCACACGGGATCTTTTGTTGCTGCACGTGGGCTTCTCTCTAGTTGTGGCGTGCGGGTTTTTCTCTCTCTAGTTGTGGTGTGTGGGCTCCAGGGCACGTGGGCTCTGTGGTTTGCGGCACGCAGGCTCTCTCGATGAGGCACGCGAGCTCAGTAGTTGTGGCGCGCAGGCTTACTTGCCCTGCGGCATGTGGGATCTTGCTTCCCCGACCAGGGAGCGAACCTGCGTCCCCTGCGTTAGAAGGTGGATTCTTTACCACTGGACCACCAGGGAAGTCCCTGATCAGTGTTTTTTTAATGTATAATTGGCTGTCAGGTAACAAACTGACTAGTGAATATTAGAGTTCATTAAAAATATCCAGGGTTTTTTTAGTCTTATTGAATAGTCCACAGAACAACATTATGTTACTGGGTGGCTACTTTTCTGTATTTTTTTCTCACCAGTAGTCTTAAATTGGATTTAGGAACTTTATGAATACAGATGATTTACTATATGATCATTAAATTGACATCTCCTCTGGGTTTCACAATCCTGAGCAAATTTGTACTCTCTCCTGAAATATCAACATACAGTGTTTTAGTATTTAGTGAATACATCCAGTTTTAAGAATGCTTAATTTGACTACAGTGGATCTACCCCTTTTCATTAATTTTATTTTAACTGTCTGTTTTGGGTTTGTTGTTGATGCTGCTATTGTCTCTCCACTCCCCCACCCCCCACTCTGCTCCATTGTATTAAATTTTTCAAAATTTTTTGTTGGTGGCACTTCTTTTCTGTGGATTATCTCATTACATGTTGGCTTTAGCCTTATTTTAAATGTTTATAAAGGAAAAAGTATTTTTATTTCTAAAGTAACTTGTGTGATTTGATTTTTTTATCAGTATTGTTTTTTTGAAATATTTATCTTGCGAAGAGGTTTCTTCATCAATCAGGGTACAGTGCAGATTTTTTTGTTACTGTTTTCTTTTTACCGTGTACAATTGTTCCTGTCTGATGACGTTTGTTCTTACACTTTTTTTTTCCTATTTCTTTATTTTATTTATTCATTTATTTTTTTGGCTGTGTTGGGTCTTCGTTGCTGTGCGCAGGCTTTCTCTGGTTGCAGTGAGCAGGGGCTACTCTTTGGTGCTGTGCGCGGGCTTCTCATTTTGCGGTGGCTTCTCTTGTTGCGGAGCACGGGCTCTAGGCACGCAGGCTTCAGTAGTCGCAGCACACAGACTCAGTAGTTGTGGCTTGCGGGCTCTAGAGCGCAGGCTCAGCAGTTGTGGCGCACAGGCTCAGTTGCTCAGTGGCATGTGGGATCTTCCCAGACCAGGCCTCAAACCTGTGTCCCTTGCATTGGCAGGCGGATTCTTAACCACTGCGCCACCAGGGAAGCCCTGTTCTTACACTTTGAAAGAAAATGGGGTGATCTTTTTTTCCTTTCAATTTTTACTTAAATGTAATATGAATATCAAATGCAAATAGTAAATATAAGGATGCCTTAACAGCCATTTTCATTTTCATTTGCTACCCTCTTCCTCTATATTCTCAGTATACTTAATATTTTTTATTCTGGAATTTTTTACTTATTAAATTAAATCAAAGATACTTTGTTATTTCCACATTGTCATTTTTAACAACTACTTAATCCACCATGTTGATGAATCATGATTTTTACAACTGTTAATGTTGGACATAGGTTGTTTCCAAGTCTTGACCATTACGGATAACATTCAGTGAACACTTACAAATATGTCTTTATTTTCTTTCTAGTTTAATTAAGTCCTTGGGTTAGATTTTCATGATTAAAATCATTAGGTTAAAAAATATAAAAACAGTACTTGCTCTGTGTACTGTCATATTGTTTCTTTCTTTTTTTTTTTTTTAGTATATATGCTAGGTATTTTTTTTTTTAATTTTGTTTATTTATGGCTGTGTTGGGTCTTCGTTTCTGTGCGAGGGCTTTCTCTAGTTGCGGCAAGCGGGGGCCACTCCTCATCGCGGTGCGCGGGCCTCTCACTATCGTGGCCTCTCTTGTTGCGGAGCACAGGCTCCAGACGCGCAGGCTCAGTAACTGTGGCTCACGGGCCTAGTTGCTCCGTGGCATTTGGGATCTTCCCAGACCAGGGCTCGAACCCGTGTCCCCTGCATTGGCAGGCAGATCCTCAACCACTGTGCCACCAGGGAAGCCCCATATTGTTTCTTTTAGACATATTAAAACCAATTTGCAGTGTTTCTAGAAGTCAGACTGATCTCTTTTTATATAGCTATGCCGTTGATAGATAATGAGGTAGATATAAAATTTCTTCAAGGTTGTTTAGGTTTACATTTCTTTGATTATTGGCAATAATGAACACCTAAGTAAAATTTTATGTGTGTTGTCTCTTATGAAATGTTCCACATATCTTTGACCTTTTAGATTATTTGATTGTTGATTTTCTTCACAATTTGCTCCTTTGCTCTCAACCAGTAATACCACTGAGTGAGTCTGAACATTTTGAAGAGAATCTCAAGTTCTCTTGATTTAAGGCACTGGATCCTTGGACTGACATCTTGCTTTTTCTTTTCTTTTTTTAAAAAGCTTTGACAGATCCAAATGCTTCTGCTGCCCAGCAGGCTGTTCTCCAACAGCACATCAATAGTCTGACGTACTCACCTTTTGGAGACTCTCCTCTCTTCCGGAATCCCATGTCAGACCCTAAGAAGAAAGAAGAGGTAAGTTTAAGGATGTTTCTATAAAATCTGTTCTCAGAGTAGGAGGAACTTAGGTGTAATTAAGCTTTTAAGACACATTATTTATGCTTTTCACTAGGCCAGGGGGTAAATTATTTTTGTATCTGGAAGGCAGCATGACAGTGAAATAAGTGTTGAACTGGAAGTAAAGGCTGAGACTTTTCAACAGCCCTGATATGAGGCAGATATTATACTCATTTTATAGTTGAGCAAACTAAGGTTCACAGAGGCTGATTTCTCTAACATCATAATGTCTTAAGTGGCAAATCAAAATTTTTTTCTCCTGATTTCTACATAGCTTTGTCTTAATCTCTTAGGCTCTAGAAATGGTCTTCTGCTCACTGTGTTGTGGCATTAAAAGTAGTCTTTGGTCGGTTTAATCCTTTTTTTACCACTTACAGTCTGTGAGATATTGGGCATCTCCTTTTGCCTCTCTGAATGTGTTTCATCTGTAAAATGGGAATAGCAGTTCTGTTCAGTGTTGAGAATTAGAGTAAGTTGCTCAGTATACAGAAATTATTTAGCCATTTATGTCTGACTAGTTATTGTGTTCAGCACTGAGGATACCTAATAAAAGTAAACAAGAATTTATTCTCTAAGAGCTTGCTATCTAGTGAGGAAGATCAGACCCCTGTACATGCTTAAATTTACTCAGCTTTAGTATAGTATATGCAGTAATAGAGAGATGAGCCCATCAACTGATGAATGGATAAACACAATGTCGTATGTCTATATAATGGAATATCATTCAGCCATAAAAAGGAATGAAGTGATGATACGTGCTACAACATGGATGAATCTTGAAAACATGCTAAGTCAAAGAAGCCAAACGCAAAGGCCACATGATTCTATTTATATAAAATGTCTAGAATAGGCAAATCCATAGAGACAGAAAGTACATGCTTGCCAAGAGATAGAGGGGACTTCCCTGGTGGTCCAGTGGCTAAGACTCCACACTCCCTATGCTGGGGGCCCGGGTTTGATCCCTGGTCAGGGAACTAGATCCCACATGCTGCAACTAAAGATTCCACATGCTGCAACTAAAAAAGTCCCACATGCCACAACTAGGATCCGACACAGCCAAATAAATAAATAATAAAATAAATGAATGTTAAAAAAAAAAAAGAGAGATAAAGAGAGGAATTGGGAGGCACGGGATTTCTTTTTGTAATGAGGGAAATGTTCTGGAATTTAGTGGTTGGTGGTTGTACAGCCTTGTAAATATACTAAAACTCACCTGAATTATATGCATTAAAATGGTGAATTTTATGTTAGTGAATTTTATCTTAATAAAAATTTAAAAATATCACAGAGGGAAGAGCATAGATTCTTCGGTGAGTTTGATAAAGGTTTTCAGAAGAGGTAAGGTTTAACTTTTTTTGAGAACATATGTAGAAGTTGGTAGATCTGGTAAAGACATTCCAAGCAAAGGCACAGAGTTGTGAAAGATCACAAAAGATATTTGGGAAGGTTTGTTGTTACTGAAGTGTAAACAGTCTGCATTGTGAACAGAAGAATAAACTGTGACGGGTTTTATATTTTAGATATTGTTGTTTCAAGTGGTTATATAATCCCATGTATACTGTTTAGGAAAACAAATGTATAACATCCTGAAGATGCTATGGAGACATAGTAAAGGTGCCATCAAAACCAACCTGAAGACTAATTAATTTAGTTGTATGTCTCCTCCACTAAGTTGTAATACCCTCAAATATCAGGGAGAGTAATTGTATTATTATTTTAAATAAATTTATTTATTCATTTATTTATTTATTTATTTTTGGCTGCATTGGGTCTTCGTTGCTGCACACCAGCTTTCTCTAGTTGCGGCGAGTGGGGGCTACTCTTCATTGTGGTGCGCGGGCTTCTCATTGCAGTGGCTTCTCCTGTTGCGGAGCATGGGCTCTAGGCACGTGGGCTTCATTAGTTGTGGCATGTGGGCTCAGTAGTTATGGCTCGCGGGCTCTAGAGCGCAGGCTCAGTAGTTGTGGCGCACGGGCTTAGTTGCTCCGCAGCATGTGGGATCTTCCTGGGCCAGGGCTCGAACCCATGTCCCCTGCATTGGCAGACGGATTTTTAACCATTACGCCACCAGGGAAGTCCCAATTGTATTATTTTTATTCTTAGTGTTTGACTCATGGTAATTATCAGCGTTTATTAAATGGTGGATAAATGCAAGCTAATATCTATCCATATTTTCAGAGTGATGTAGATTGCATAAAAGTTGAATATTTATGGCTGTGTCTCACTTTTTCTTGAAGGATAAGATTTTTGGTTTAATTGAAAAGTAATTAGGCTTAGAATTATTTTGGTATTATATTTTCTTAAAATTGAATGTAAATATCGTCGTCTTTGTTTTAGAAAGCAAAACAACTGCAGGCTATTCTCTTTTGTAAGATGAAGAGAAGTGCACATGGTATATTAATGTGTTCTGTTAGTACATTTCGATTTACAAAGCACTTCAGATGCAGTATCTCAATTACATTTTGAAACAAGTCAGACAAACCCATTGAAATGGGGGCTGGGGAGATGAATGAAAATCAATTATAGAGAAATAAAGACAGTTACATTAGCATTCACACTTACATACAAAGTTGGGTGGGAAATCCTTGTGTTTTGGGAGCCAAGACTCCAAGAGGGATCTAGCAGGTGAATGGCAGGGATGAGGTGTGAACTCTGGTCTTCTGATTTTTAAGGCCAATATCATATTTGAGTTAAACTAGAACTTTCCTTGATTTTTTTGTTTTTCAGAGATTGAAACCAACAAATCCAGCAGCCCAGAAGGCTCTCACAACACCTACACATTATAAACTGACACCCCGCCCTGCCACCAGAGTCCGACCGAAGGCTTTACAAACAACAGGCACAGCCAAGTCACATCTCTTTGATGGGCTAGATGACGATGAACCATCCTTAGCCAATGGAGCATTCATGCCCAAGTGAGTTTCTGTTAAATTAGATGTAAGATACTAATATAAACTAAGTGTAAAACTGTTTACTTAAATGTGCTACAAATGTTATACATTTTTTCCTTAATGTGATAAATATAGAATGTCATGAAGAAGAATAAAAATAACTCGATCACTCCCAGGGATAATCATAGTTAACATAAACATGTTTTGGTTAACATGCTTCAAGTTTTGCATATATCATGGTTTTGTTTTTGATAAGCTAGTGCTTACATTATTTTAAGCAGAAGACACTGTTTTCTTACAACTCAAATTGGCCAAACTAGTTAAGAAAAAAATATATATACGTATACACACATTTGTTTTAATTCCTACACATATAGATATTAAATAATAAAATAATAATAAATAATTACATTGAAAATAAATTCAGGAAAGTATGTAGAAGAGTTGTTGGTAAACATTGAAAATTATACTTAAAGTATGCAAACATGCCTTATTAGAGTGTTAATATATATACATGGGGGAAAAAACTGAAGAAAAATACATACCAAAGTGTCAATAGTAGTTAACTTCTGGAGATATAATTTCAGGGCATTTCATTTCTAAGTTGTTTATTTTTCTAGATGCATTACTAAACACACACAGAGGCTTTTTTTAAATACCGAATACTTTTCTAATCAAAAAGGAAAGCTTTTTTTTTTTTTTTTTTTTTAAGCTTTGGGGGGGAAAGTAGGAATTCATCTCTTACAGTTCTTAGTCTATGAATGTTATAAAGTGTAAAAAATTATCACTCCTTTTTTTCTCTTAAAAGTATGGTGGGCAGCTGCTTAAGAAAAGATGGAAAGTCCGATTTTATGCATTTCTTTAGAACATCATTGGATTATTTTGAAGGCAGGGACTGTGTATTATTCATGTTTATGTCCCCAGCATTTAGCAAATTGTTCGGCACAGAGTAAATAAAAAGGGCTTAGAGTCACCCTTTTTAGTCCAGTCATCAGATCAACAACTTTCAGGGCAATTTCACCAGGTCTTAGGATCTACAAATATGATATACAAATAGAGAGGATTGGAGTGGGAAAGCACACGTTTTGCTGTTAATATGGTATCCCCTTCCTGGCTTCTACTTCTGTAGTGTTGCTCTCAACAGTCTTTACCTGATGTATCAGAAGTACACGGTTTACCTGTCACTTTTCCTTGATTTACTTTCCTGGAAATGTGGCTTCCAGGAACCCCCCACTTTTCTAGTTTTGTTCCTACCTTACTGGTTGCTCCTTCTGTCTCCCTTGCTGGTTCCTCTTCTTCCTGGCCTCTTAAAATTGGAGTGCCCCTAGGCTCAGTTCTTGATCACATTATCTTTACTCACTCCCAAAGTGATTTAATTTAATTTCAAGACTTTTTGATCATCTGTAGTCTAATTCTCAAACGTTTATCTCCAGCCTGGCCCTCTCTCGCAAACTCCACTCTTATATCCAATATCCAGCCCTACTCAACATCTCCACTTGCATGTCTAATAGACATTTATTTCAAAATTAATCTGTCCAGAACTGAACTGATCTTCCACCTTAAAGCTATTCCACCCAAAGCCTTTCCTGTTGCAGATAATTGCATTTCTATCACTCTAGTTGTTCAGGCCAAAAATTTTGGAATTATCATTAACTTTTTTCATACATCCCATATCTAAGCCATCAGCAAATCTTTGTTCTGCCTTTAAAAATTATCCAGAATCTGACCAGTTTTACCACCTTCACTGCTACTAATTACCTTGACCCAAGGCACCATCATCTCTTGACTGAATTACTGCAATATTCTCCTAACTGATCTTTTTGCTTTTACCTTTGTTCCTTTGCATTCTGTTCAGAATACAGCTAACAGTGATTCTTTTGAAGTGTAAGTCAGACCATGTCACTCTCTATCCAAAACTCAATTGTGGTTTGTACTTCACCCAGTAAAAGCTGAATTCCTTACAATGGCATATGAGGCCCTATAAGAACTGACGTTCCATTACCTCTGTAAACACATCTACTACTGTCTTCACTGTTTACTCCACTATAATCTCCTTGCTGCTGTTAGGACAAGAAAGGCATGCTATCGCCTTTGGATCGTTGCTCCAATTGTTCTCTTTGCCTAAAACACTTCTCCCCATAAATCCTAATAGCTAACTCTCTTACTCTTTACTCAAATGTCACATCGGTGAATACTACTCTGGCCACCCTATTTTAAATTTTACCCATCTTTTCTCTTGTCAGAACTCCACATGTTCTTTTATTTATTTATTCTGCCAGTTATGCCAGCATCATTTGTTAAACAAACTGCACCATTCCCAAGGGAATTTAAATGCTACCCTTGATATATTAAGTCAGATTCTCTATTCAAGTTATATGCTTGTTCGTTTGCATGTGTGTTTATTCTTTTTTTTTTTTTAAGTTTTAAATAACTTATTGAAATATAGTTGATTACAGTGTTGTGGGGGTTTTTGTTTTTTTGGCTGCGTTGGGTCTTCATTGCTGCGCGTGGGCTTTCTCTAGTTGCGGCGAGCAGGGGCTACTCTTCGTTGTGGTGCATGGGCTTCTCATTGTGGTGGCTTCTCTTGTTGTGGAGCACAGGCTCTAGGCACGTGGGCTTCAGTAGTTGTGGCTCACGGGCTCAGTAGTTGTGGCACACGGGCTTAGTTGCTGTGAACAAGACACATTCCTCTGTCACAAACTATGGGGGAAGAGAGATGTTGACAAAATAATCACAAGTGAGACAAGTGACAGGAGAAATAGAGATTGCCACTGTAGGAGAGACTAACAGAATGATGAAGGAAAGCTTCTCTGAGGATGTGTTGTTTAAACTGAAGAGGGATAGGGAGGACTGTCAGGCAGAAGGGAGTATTTTGATGTTTCTGGTTTTAAATACACATATATATTTTTTCAAGTGGATATAATTTTATTTTCCAGTTTTTTTTTCAATGTTTGTTTCAAACATGACTTGACCAAATGGTATTCTGTCTTGTATTTACCAAGATAGTCTCTCCCCCCACTGCCCCATTTATATAAAATACTGGAAAGTGCAAGTTGTTGCCTGGACATGAGGGAGAGGTCTTGGAGGGATAGAAAGGAGAGATTACAAGGTGTATGAGGAGACTTCTGGGTGTTTATGGCTATGTTGTTTTTCTTGATTGTGATGATGGTTTCACTGGCGTATACACATGTCAAAACTTACCAAATTGTACAATTTAATATGTACTGTTTACTGTATGTCAATTCTGAACTAATAAATAAATGTAGCAAGGTTGTGGGAAACAAGTTCAATACAAGTTCAAACAAGTAACTCTTATTCCTATATCGCTGTATTCCTCTAAGCCAAGTGAGGGCAGTGACGTAAATATGGCGAAATATACATGAATCTGTCACTTGTTTTCACTTATGAAATATTTCATTGTTGAAATAAATCTGGTGTTCAAAGTCACAGTTTTGCTTTCACAAATTGTGCAACACTTTTCTGTTCTTTGGCTTCTTGTGTCTGTTCCTTGTACCTGTCTCACCTTGATATTTCTGATTCCAGTCCTCTTCACATTTGCCTGACACTGTTTTTATGTTTCATATTTAGTTCCTTGTCTTTTAGTTGTACGTTCTTCATGTGAAACATTTAATTAAACCATCTTCTCTCCTCCCCCCCACCCCACCCCTGTTGCTGTGTTTCCATCCATTGCAGCTAGTATTTTCTGTGATCACCAGGTTGTTCGCTCTTTGGCCAGAAGGGACCCTTTCACGTTGGCTCCTAAGCCCTTTCCATAGGCCCTGATAGTGTTTGGTAACTTACTTTCTTGTAGAGTTCACCATGTCAAATTTTGTCCAGGATTTTTTTTGCCTTCTGTGTTCCTGATTTAGATTGGCTTGGATGTTCCTGTCTTATAATTTCCTTACCCAGTTTTGGTATAAAAATTAGGCTGACCTCACAAATTGTATCATTTCCTCTATTTTCTGGAAGACTTTGTGTAAGATAGGCCTTTTTCCCCCCCTTCCATTAGATGTTGGATACTGGTGAAGATACAAGTCTGAAGTATTATTTGTAGTAAGGTGTTTTGTTCTAATTATTGACTTTAAAGTTATAGGACATCAGCTTTTTCATTTTTTTGAGTCACTTTTGACAAGTTATGTTCTTATAATATTCATTTCAGCTCATTAAAATTCCAAACTTACTGGCATAAAGTTGTTTAAAAATATCCTTACTGTCTTTTTCATTTCTGTAGAATCTGTGGGGATGTCTGTGTTTTCATTTCTGACATGTGGGTATTTTGTGCCTTCTCATTTTATCAATGTGGTCAGGGATCTACCAGTTTTATTGACCACTTCAAAGAACTAACTTCTGGCATTATTGATGCTCTCGAGTCTGATTCCTATTTCATTAATTTTTAATTGTATTTATCATATTTTCACTAATATTTATTTTTAGTCCCTTCCCCCCTCTTTTTAAAAAAAATTTTTTTTAATTTATTTTATTTTTGGCTGCATTGGGTCTTTGTTGCTGCACATGGGCTTTTCTCTAGTTGTGGCGAGCAGGGGGCTACTCTTCATTGCGATGCACAGGCTTCTCATTGTGGTGGCTTCTCTTGTTGTGGAGCATGGGCTCTAGGTGCGCGGGCTCAGTAGTTGTGGCTCGCGGGCTCTAGAGCTGAGGCTAAGTAGTTGTGGTGCACAGGCTTAGTTGCTCCGCAGCATGTAGGATCTTCACGGACCGGGGCTCGAACCCGTGTCCCCTGCATTAGCAGGTGGATTCTTAACCACTGTGCCACCAAGGAAGTCCATTCCCCCCTCTTTTTATGGTATTTAATTTTCTGTCCTTTGTCTAAATGGATGCTTAGCTTTTATTTTCAACTTTCCTTTTCAAATATTAATATATGCATTTAGAGATGTAAATTTCCCTTTTAGTTCAGCTCTATTTGTACTCTACAAGTTTTGATATGGAGTACTCTTAATGTTCAAAAAATAATTATATGATAAATGTTTTCTGATTTTCATGGGGTTTTTTGAGCCTTGGGTTATTCAAGAATATAAATTCCTAACATGGAGATTTTTAAGTTATCTCTTTGCTGATTTCTAGCTTATGTGCAAAAGAAAAAAATACTTCAGGTGATTTCAGTTCTTTGAAACTTGTGGCTTGCTTTAATAGTCCAACATATAGTTAGTTTTCATAAACATTCCATGTGTATTTGAAAAGAATATTTATTCCATAATTGTTGGGTATGGTGATATTAAATTAAACTAAGCTTGCTAATCATTTAGGTCTTCTACGTACATAGTGATTTATTTGGTTTGGATATTTCAGTTACTTTATTTCCTTAACCTCCAGTATCACAAAAACGTATATGAACACATCTGCAGTTTTCCTAAATTTGTCTATTTTAATATTTAACAGCTTTTACAAATGTGTGCCTGAATTACTTGTGTTTTTTTACTTACTAATTTTTATTGTGGTAAAATATACATGAAAATGGTTAAAATGGTAAAATTTATGTTATGTACAATTGCAATTCAGTTATGTTAAGTATATTTACAATATTGTGTAACTATCACCACCGGTATCTCCAGAACTTCATCATCCCAGACAGAAACTCTGTACCTGCCATGCAATAATTCCCTATTTTCTTCTTCCCCCAGAAGAAGAAACCTGTTAACCTGTTAACCTCTGTATTACTTTCTGTCTGTAAGAATTTGCCTATTTTAGATACCTCATATACAGAGAATCATACAGAATTTATTCTTTTTTTCATGTCTGGATTATTTTACTTGGCATAATGTTTTATTTTATTTGTTTAAATTACTTTTATTGGAGTATAGTTGCTTTACAATGTTGTGTTAGTTTCTGCTGTACAGCAAAATGAATCAGCCATACATATACACATATCCTCTCCCTTTTGGACTTCCTTCCCATTCATGTCACCACAGTGCATTAAGTAGAGTTCCCTGTGCTATACAGTATGTTCTCATTAGTTGGCATAATGTTTTAGAGGTTCATTAAGTTGTAGCATGTATCAAAACGTCATTTCTTTTTAAGGCTGAATAATATTCCACTGTATGGTTAACCCACATTTTGTTTATCCATTCCATCTATTGATGGACTTTTGGGTTGTTTCCACCTTTTAGCTATGTGAATAGTGCTGCTATAAATGTTGGTGTACAAGTATCAGAGTCCCGGTTTCAATTCCTTTGAGTACATATCCAGGACTGGAATTGTTTGGTCATACATTGATTCTATACTTAACCTTTTAAGAACTGCCAAACTGTTCGGGCTACCTGAAAAAGAATTCAGAGTAATGATATAGTAAAGGTGATCCAAAATCTTGGAAATAGAATGGAGAAAATACAAGAAACGTTTAACAAGGATGTAGAAGAACTAAAGAGCAAACAATGATGAACAACACAATAAATGAAATTAAAAATTCTCTAGAAGGAATCAGTAGCAGAATAAATGAGGCAGAAGAACAGATAAGTGACCTGGAAGATAAAATAGTGGAAATAACTACCTCAGACCAAAATAAAGAAAAACGAATGAAAAGAATTGAGGACAGTCTCAGAGACCTCTGGGACAACATTAAACACACCAACGTTCGAATTATAGGGGTCCCAGAAGAGGAAGAGAAAAAGAAAGGGACTGAGAAAATATTTGAAGAGATTATAGTTGAAAACTTCCCTAATATGGGAAAGGAAATAGTTAATCAAGTCCAGGAAGCGCAGAGTCCCATACAGGATAAATCCAAGGAGAAACACGCCAAGACACATATTCATCAAACTATCTATCAAAAATTAAATACAAAGAAAACATACTAAAAGCAACAAGGGAAAAACAACAAGTAACATACAAGGGAATCCCCATCAGGTTAACAGCTGATCTTTCAGCAGAAACTCTGCAAGCCAGAAGGGAGTGGCAGGACATATTTAAAGTGATGAAAGGGAAGAACCTACAACCAAGAATACTCTACCCAGCAGGGATCTCATTCAGACTTGACGGAGAAATTAAAACCTTTACAGACAAGCAAAAGCTAAGAGAATTCAGCACCACCAAACCAGCTTTACAACAAATGCTAAAGGAACTCCTCTAGGCAGGAAACACAAGAGAAGGAAAAGACCTACAATAACAAACCCAAAACAATTAAGAAAATGGTAATAGGAACAAACATATTGATAACTACCTTAAATGTAAATAGATTAAATACTCCAACCAAAAGGGATAGATTGGCTGAATGGATACAAAGACAAGACCTATATATATACTGTCTACAAGAGACCCACTTCAGACCTAGGCACACATACAGACTGAAAGTGAGGGGATGGAAAAAGATATTGCATTCAAATGGAAATCAAAAGAAAGCTGGAGTAGCAATTCTCATATCAGACAAAATAGTCTTTAAGATAAAGACTATTACAAGAGACAAAGAAGGACACTACATTAATGATCAAGGGATCAATCCAATAAGAAGATATAACATTTGTAAATATCTATGCCCCCAACAGAGAAGCACCTCAATACATAAGGCAAATGCTAACAGCCATAAAAGGGGAAATCAACAGTAACACAATCATAGTAGGGGACTTTAACACCCCACTTTCACCAATGGACAGATCATCCAAAATGAAAATAAATAAGGAAACACAGGCTTTAAATGATACATTAAACAAGATGGACTTAATTGGTATTTATAGGACATTCCATCCAAAAATAACAATATACTTTCTTCTCAAGTGCTCATGGAACATTCTCCAGGATAGATCATATCTTGGGTCACAAATCAAACCTTGGTAAATTTAAGAAAATTGAAATTGTATCAAGTATCTTTTCCGACCACAACACTATGAGACTACATATCAATTACAGAAAAAAATCTGTAAAAAAAATACAAACACATGGAGGCTAAACAATACACTACTAAATAACCAAGAGATCACTGAAGAAATTAAAGAGGAAATCAGAAATACCTAGAAACAAATGACAGTGAAGAAAACACAACGACCCAAAACCTATGAGATGCAGCAAAAGCAGTTCTTAAGACGGAAGTTTATAGCAATACAATCCTGCCTCAAGAAACAAGAAACATCTCAAATAAACAACAGAACCTTATACCTAAAGCAATTAGAGAAAGGAGAACAAAAAAACCCCAAAGTTAGCTGAAGGAAACAAATCATAAAGATCAGATCAGAAATAAATGAAAAAGAAATGAAGGAAACAGTAACAAAGATCAGTAAAACTAAAAGCTGGTTCTTTGAGAAGATAAACAAAATTGATAAACCATTAGCCAGACTCATCAAGAAAAGGAGAAGACTCAAATCAATAGAATTAGAAATGAAAAAGGAGAAATAACAACTAACACTGCAGAAATACAAAGGATCATGAGAGATTACTACAAGCAGTTATATGCCAATAAAATGGACAACCTGGAAGAAATGGACAAATTCTTAGAAAAGCACAACCTTCCGAGCCTGAACCAGGAAGAGAGAGAAAATATAAACAGACCAATGACAAGCACTGAAATTGAGACTGTGATTAAAAATCTTCCAACAAACAAAAGCCCAGGACCAGATGGCTTCACAGGCGAATTCCAGCAAACATTTAGAGAAGAGCTAACACCTGTCCTTCTCAAACTGTTCCAAAATATAGCAGAGGGAGGAACACTCCCAAACTCATTCGATGAGGCCACCATCACCCTGATACCAAAACCGGACAAAGATATCACAAAGAAAGAAAACTACAGGCCAATATCACTGATGAACATAGATGCAAAACTCCTCAACAAAATACTAGCAAACAGAATCCAACAGCACATTAAAAGGGTCATATACCATATCAAGTGGGGTTTATCCCAGGAATGCAGGGATTCTTCAATATATGCAAATCAATCAATGTGATACACCATATTAACAAATTGAAGGAAAAAAACCATATGATCATCTCAACAGATGCAGAAAAAGCTTTCGAAAAAATTCAACACCCATTTATGATTAAAAAAAACCTTCAGAAAGTAGGCATAGAGGGAACTTACCTCAACATAATAAAGGCCATATGTGACAAACCCACAGCCAACATCGTCCTCCATGGTGAAAAACTGAAACCATTTCCGCTAAGATCAGGAACAAGACAAGGTTGTCCACTCTCACCACTATTATTCAACATAGTTTTGGAAGTGTTAGCCACAGCAATCAGAAAAGAAAAAGAAATAAAAGGAATCCAAATCAGAAAAGAAGAAGTAAAGCTGTCACTGTTTGCAGATGACATGATACTATACATAGAGAATCCTAAAGATGCTACCAGAAAGCTACTAAAGCTAATCAATGAATTTGGTAAAGTAGCAGGATATAAAATTAATGCACAGAAATCTCTTGCATTCTTATACACTAATGATGAAAAATCTGAAAGAGAAATTAAGGAAACATTCCCATTTACCACTGCAACAAAAAGAGTAAAATACCTAGGAATAAACCTACCTAAGGAGACAAAAGACCTGTATGTATGCAGAAAACTAGAAGACACTGATGAAAGAAATTAAAGATGATACAAACATGTGGAGAGATATACCATGTTCTTGGATTAGAAGAATCAACATTGTGAAAATGACTATGCTACCCAGAGCATCTACAGATTCAATGCAGTCCCTATCCAACTACCAATGGCATTTTTCACAGAACTAGAACAACAAATTTCACAATTTGTATGGAAACACAAAAGACCCCGAAGAGCCAAAGCAATCTTGAGAAAGAAAAATGGAGCTGGAGGAATCAGGCTCCTGGACTTCAGACTATACTACAAAGCTACAGTCATCAAGACAGTATGGTACTGGCACAAAAACAGACATATAGATCAATGGAACAGGATAGAAAGCCCAGAGATAAACCCACCCACATATGGTCACCTTATTTTTGATAAAGGAAGCAAGAATATACAATGGAGAAAAGACAGCCTCTTCAATAAGTGGTGCTGGGAAAACTGGACAGCTACATGTAAAAGAATGAAATTAGAACACTCCCTAACACCATATACAAAAATAAACTCAAAATGGATTAAAGACCTAAATGTAAGGCCAGACACTATCAAACTCTTAGAGGAAAACATGGGAAGAACACTCTTTGACATAAATCACAGCAAGATCCTTTTTGGCCCACCTCCTAGAGAAATGGAAATAAAAACAAAAACAGGGGGCTTCCCTGGTGGTGCAGTGGTTGAGAATCTGCCTGCCAATGCAGGGGACATGGGTTCGAGCCCTGGTCTGGGAAGATCCCACATGTCGCGGAGCAGCTAGGCCCGTGAGCCACAATTCCTGAGCCTGCACGTCTGGAGCCTGTGCTCCGCAACAAGAGAGGCCGTGATAAGGAGAGGCCTGCACACCGCGATGAAGAGTGGCCCCCACTTGCCGCAACTAGAGAAAGCCCTTGCACAGAAACGAAGACCCAACACAGCCATAAATTAATTAATTAATTAATTAATTAATTAAATTAAAAAAAAACAGATGGGATCTAATGAAACGTAAAAGCTTTTGCACAGCAAAGGATACCATAAACAAGCCTAAAAGACAACCCTCAGAATGGGAGAAAATATTTGCAAACAAAGCAACTGGCAAAGGATTAATCTCTAAAATTTACAAGCAGCTCATGCAGCTCAATATCCAAAAAACAAACAACCCAATCCAAAAATGGGCAGAAGACCTAAATAGACATTTCTCCAAAGAAGATATACAGATTGGCAACAAACACATGAAAGGATGCTCAACATCACTAATTATTAGAGAAATGCAAATCAAAACTACAATGAGGTATCACCTCACACCGGTCAGAATGGCCATCATCAAAAAAATCTACAAACAACACTGGAGAGGGTGTGGAGAAAAGGGAACCCTCTTACACTGTTGGTGGGAATGTAAATTGATACAGCCACTATGGAGAACAGTACAGAGGTTCCTTAAAAAACTAAAAATAGAACTACCATATGACCCAGCAATCCCACTACTGGGCATATACCCTGAGAAAACCATAATTCAGAAAGAGTCATGTACCACAATGTTCATTGCAGCTCTATTTACAATAGCCAGGACATAGAAGCAACCTAAGTGTCCATCGACAGATGAATGGATAAAGAAGATGTGGCACATATATACAATGGAATATGACTCAGCCATAAAAAGAAACGAAATTGAGTTATTTGTAGTGAGGTGGATGGACCCAGAGTCTGTCATACAGAGTGAAGTAAGTCAGAAAGAGAAAAACAAATACCGTATGCTAACACATATATATATGGAATCTAAAAAAAAAAAAAATTGGTTCTGAAGAACCTAGGGGCAGGACAGGAATAAAGACACAGACGTAGAGAATGGACTTGACATGGGGAGGGGGCAGCGTAAGCTGGGATGAAGTGAGAGAGTGGCATGGACTACCAAATGTAAAATCGGTAGCTAGTGGGAAGCAGCCACACAGCACAGGGAGATCAGCTTGGTGCTTCGTGACTACCTAGAGGGGTGGGATCGGGAGGGTGGGAGGGAGACGCAAGAGGGAGGAGGTGTGGGGATATATGTATATGTATGGCTGATTCACTTTGTTATAAAGCAGAAACTAACACCATCGTAGAGCAATTATACTCCAATAAAGATGTTAAAAAATAAAGGAAAAAAGAAAGAAAGAATGGCCAAACTGTTTTCCATAGCTGCTGCACCATTTTACATTCCCACCAGCAGTGCACAATGTTTTAATGTTCTCCATATCCTTGTCAGCTCTTGTTATTTTATGGTTTGTCTGTTTGTTTATAACAGCCATTCTAGTGGGAGTGAAGTGGTACCTCATGCTTGTAATTTGCATTCCCTTTATGATGTTGTGTATCTTATGTGCTTATTGGCCATTTATCTTCTTTGAAGAAAACTGTGGCAGTAACTGGAACTCAAGGATGATGATATTGACCTTCAGAGTTTTTTTGTTTTTTTTTTATGACAGTGCTTATTGAGATGAGTCATAGCTGAACTTAGGACCATGTGCTTTTTACTTTTAGTTCTTAACTCTAGGGGTAGAGACTTTTCAGGTCCCAACACAAAATGAGTGGCATTACTAGTGACCCACCCCCTTGGTGGCTCTAGACTCATCTCTGCCTCCCTGGTCCCACAAGACTGTCAAGTTCACCATCAGCCTCTCAGCCTTCCCTTTGGATCAGAAAGGTCTTCAGGAGAAAAGCAACCCAAAATATCGGACACCTCCCCATACCACTGTCCCCCCAGGTTGCTGGTACAGTCATTTTTTACTATCTTGTTGGCTCTTAATGCCTAGAAAGAGCTCTGAGTTTTCTGGTAATCCTTCCTAGGCGAATTAGTCTCCATTACCTAGTCTACTATTAATAGGAGGGCAAGTTTTATTTTTCATGGAAATAATAATTTTTTATTGTCAAGTGCCTATTTTATTGGCTTACTTAATACTTATTTAATAACATCATTACTATAAGGAGTATAACTAGCATACATAGGTAAGGAACAAACACTAGATGTTTGTTACTATATAACCCAGTTGTTGAGACTAGAATAAATAAGAGAGTGGCCTAACTACTTAATGGTTGGTTTTGGGTGGGCGGGGGGAGGCGGGTTGGTTGGTGGGGTTTTTTTTGTTTTGCTTTGTTTTTGTTTTTTTGGCTGTACCGCACACCATGCGGGATCTTAGTTCCCCAACCAGGGATCAAACCCACGCAGTAGAAACGTGCAGTCCTAACCACTGGACCTCCAGGGAATTCCCAATGGTTGGTTGTTTTAAAAGAGGGAATAGAGTGCATTAGGTAATCCAGTGACTTTTTAAGTGGAGGTTGATTAAGATCTCTTATATGGTTTTTCTACTTAAAGCCTGTATGCTGTAGATGTTGTTGCCTTAAATAAACCTATTGTACACAAACTTGAACTTTTTTAGGTATTCATGGTCATTTCCATCATTGGATATCAGGGGATTTTACTCCTCTTTCTTGTCTTTTTTTTAAAGAAACCTATCTCATTTAATCAACAAACATCTATCCTATTTTCCTTCAAGGCAGCGTGCCAAGTTCTATGCAGGAGCAGTCATAAATCCTGACTGCCAAAAAAGAAAAAATATTTAATGAGAGAAAAGACATATAGAGAAGTAATTGAAATATATTACAGTGTGATGAGTAAACTAGTGTCTGAACAAAATGCTCAGGGAGTTCAGAAAGGGAAGAGTATTTTCTAGGGGATTTCCTACTTGGTTTTTATGTGCTTAGCTTATTCTTCCAAACACCAGAGTGTAATATATTTGAGACCTTGTGTTCTGGTTATGTATTTATGGGATAAGTTGGTGAATTGAACTTGTTAGGTCAATTTTAGATATATATGAATTGAATAAGAGTGCCCCTTTCCACTTAAGGTTTTAAGATAGTCTTTGATGTAATTATGTGTGCCTGAGTTCTTTCTTTTTTTTTCTTTTGGTCTCTGCTTATAGGAAGAGCATTAAGAAGCTGGTTTTGAAAAACCTTAACAATAGCAATCTCTTCTCTCCTGTTAATCGTGATTCAGAAGATCTAGCTTCACCATCTGATTATCCAGAAAATGGAGAGAGGTAAACTGAATTCTCATTTGGGTTACTTCTGGTAGAGGGCCTTGTGCTCATTTAGAAAAGATTCTGAGCTTAGAATTTATTCGTTCTATGAAATTTTATGAAGTTAGAAGTATTGGCTTGGCCAAAAAGTTCGTTCGGATTTTTCCGTAACATCTTATGGAAAAATCCGAACGAACTTTTTGGCCAACCCAATATTACAGCATATGAGCATCTAGAAATTATGTTGTGTTGTTGCTTCTTGAGTACTTTAGACCTTAAAATTATTGTTTTTCTGATTCAGTTCTGCAAAACTATTTTGTTATCCATGTATGTCATTTTGGACGGGGTTGTTAAAGTGATACACAGTCACTGTAACCAAACCAAAAAAATAAAAAAGTATAGAAATATATAAAGGAGGAAGTACAAGTATATACACTAATTCTTAAGAGTTCAGTATGTATTCTTACAGTTTAAAAATTTATTTATAAATATATTCTTATATATTGTAGAGTTTATGCACGAAATAATATTCTGTAACCTGCTTATTTCCATTTACTGTAAACACCTCTCTGTATCAATATGAATAACCTGCCTCCTCTTTTTAAATGAGTCTGTAACCATTATTGTAAATGTAAGGTAATTCAATCAGTTCTCTATTAGAGGACATTTAGATTATTTTGGTATTCCTAAATTCAAAATAATGCTTCAATGAAAAATCCTTGCATATATGTCTTTGCACTCCTGTTTTTTTTCTCTTTGGATAAAATTTTAGTTTGAGTTTTCATAAATGAATCATTATCTAATACCTTATTGATTATAATATTAAAAATTAAAAATTTTCAGGTTTTTATTTTGAAATTCACCACTGATTATTTGACCCCACATAGTAGACACCCCTTCCCCCTTTAAACTAAATATTGTGATGCTCAGATTCATTCATTCATGAAAACAGGTCAGTTAAAGCTGTGGAATCTACAGCCAGATTTCCTGGGTTACAATCCCAACTCTAGCACTTACAGCTTTGTGACCTTGGCAAGTTATTTTTCTGTGTCCGAGTTTTCTGTAAAATACAGAGAATGATAGCTTATCTTACAGATTTACCGTAAGTATTAAGTGAATTTTTTTTTTTTTTTCAGGTGTCTTAATTTCATAATTTACTTCAAAGATATTGAGTTATCAATTTAAATACAAAAATGCTACATTAAATATACAGAATAAGATTTAATACAAATCCTTTTTTAAATTTTTCTTTTCAGTTGGTTAAGACATTTTTGTTTGTGTGTGGAGATGTTTACATTTTTATGTCATCCATCTCCAGGAACTATAAACTTTTTAGTAGGAGGGGTAGTTTTGTTTTTCTCTCATGTTGGTGGAAAAATAACTGCCAAGGCCATGTTTTTTTTAATAAATTAGGAAAGTCCAGGACCGACGCAGCCCGCGTTAAATGTCGGACATACCTTTCTTCAATTCATAGGGAGAGTCTTTGCACAGGTCTAGCTGGGACTGGCTCCGCAACATTTTCGGGTCTTTAGCCAAAGGGTCCGCTCGGTTCAACACGGTCTGGTTTAATCCATTGAAATGCGAGCTCGGACCCGTTGTAGGGCCTGGCCCGGGCCCCGGGTGGCCATGAAGGTGTCCGAAGGAGCCATAGTTCGTGTAGCCAGGATAGAAGGGCGCCGTGTAGTACAGAGGCCGGGACAGCACTGTCCCGCCTGGAAAGGGACACTGAGCCGAGGGCGAGCGCGATGGCGCCGGTGCTGGTGACGCGCGGCTGCCTCCTAGGGCTTGCCCGGCTACGGGCCCGGGGCACGGTGGGCACGGAGAGCCCTCGCTCCCGCCGCCCCCGTCCTTGACCTTGTCCGAGGATGTGGCGATCTCCGCCAGAGACCACAGTTTGGGCTTGGCGAGCACCGCCTGAGGCGGTGGCGGTGGCGGCAAGTGTATGACCGAGGGCCCTCCGGGACCGGGGGGCAGCTCTCCCGCGGCTGGGTGTGGGCCCGGAGCTAAGTGAATTTTTAATGCATGGAATTACCTAGAACAGTGCCAGATGCTAGTAAAAGCCTAGCAATGGTTGATTGTTACCATTTTACTACTGTTTCTACTCAAGGGGCTAAGATAGTATTTATTTTCTCCCTTTTCAGATTCAGTTTTCTGAGCAAACCAGTCGATGAAAACCATCAGCAGGATGGAGATGAAGATTCTCTTGTGTCACATCTTTATACCAACCCTATTGCCAAACCCATTCCTCAAACCCCAGAGAGTGCTGGAAATAAACATAACAGCAGCAACAGTGTGGATGATACCATTGTTGCGTTAAACATGCGTGCTGCCTTGCGAAATGGGCTGGAAGGAAGCAGTGAAGGAACCTCTTTTCATGAGGAGTCACTGCAGGATGACCGAGAAGAAATAGAAAATAATGCTTACCATATGCATCCAGCAGGTCAGATTCAGATTGGCACTTGAGTAATCTCCTACCAGTCATATGAGACCTCTTGTTTGTCACTGATTTTCAACATAATAGAAGTCAGCTATTTGAACTTTTAAATGTTTTTTATTGCATTTTATGGAAGATAACACTTAAACACTTCACACTGATGCTTTGGTTGATTTGGAATTCACTTTTTTTTGTACCTTTGGAGTAGTTAAAATTCATTTTATTAATTATCCTGGTATAGTTTAAATATCCCAAATTTTGTAGCCAGAGAGACTATCCTCATAATTTTTCCTAGCTTTATAAACTCACATATTGTTAATTGGTTTTTTAATTAAAATTATAGTAGTATTATCATACGAGATTTTTGAGATTTGAGTTCGTTTAAGTGTATAGACCATAAATGCCTGACTAGAATAGGCATTCAAATGTTAGTGGTTGCTATGGTTATTATCACCTCAGTTCTGTGCTTTTCTTTTTTGTCCCCAACAATGAACTGATTAGTTTTTCCACACTAATCCATGAAACAGTATAAACTACAAGATTGAAGTATCTTGACGGGATGCTTAAAGTTTGCCTTTTTTCTCTGTTGACTTAACATCTCATTTGGGTTTTGACAAATGTCATTACATTCCCCCTGCCCCCCTTTTAACTGAGGTACAATTTGCATATAGTGAAGTGCACAGATCTTAAGTGTTCATTTCAATGAATTTTGACATATATATACTCAATCAAGAGATAGAACATTTCTTTCACCCTGGAAAGTTCTTTTGTGTCCCCATCTCAAGAAGTCAACCACAGTCTCATTTCTGTCACATAGATTAGTTTTGCCTAGTCTTTTTTTTTTTAATTTATTTTACAGTTTGTCTTGATGTGTCTGTAAACTTGTTCTATATCTAATTATCTTATTGCCTTCATATATATCTTTGGTCACTTGGTGCCCTAAGGAAACAACTTTATACTTTCACATTAAGAATCCTATGTTGTCTATATTTGTGTTTAGACATCTACTTGAGTTCATTATAATACTGCATCTTAAATATCCAGTCTAGATTTTTTTTTATTGTTTCTAGTTTTCTCACTGACCTTTTTTGCCGCCTCCCAATTTAAAATTCCATTCTCAAGGACACTTTAACAACCCTCTAAAACTTGCCCATGGAGAAGCAAGTTAAGCATGTGAGTGGGCATTGCTGGAGGCTGGAATTTGATCTTATATTGGCCTTAAACTCTTTCCTTTCAGAGAGCAAGTTAGCCTGATCTCTTCCTATAAATGGAACAAGGAGTGACTAGAATAAGCATACCCATGCTATATTTTCTTTGATTTCTTCAGAAATCTGCCTAGTTAGCACTTTTTAAAATAACATCAATGTAGTCCTTTAAGTTTCCATTTGTCTATGGGACTTTCTCATGTAGGATTTTTCATCTTGATTTTAGCTCTCAATTTGAGGATGTAAATTTGAAAGATACAAGAGGTTTATATTATAGAAGGCAATAACATGTAAAACTAAAAGCATTGGGTTTGGAGTTTTAGCTCCACCTCTAATCCACTGAATTACCACATAAGCCAAAAACCTGGGTTTGGGCATCTTCCATATGTAAAATAAAAGAAAAAAATAAGTCTTTCCCAGAATGTATGCTATGGAATGCCTTTCATAGTGCAGTATGTTAATAGGTGTCATATGAAAAGGAAGTTCTGTGGTTAAATAAGTCTTGGAAACACTGGATTAAGTAAATAGATTTCATTGTTTTGTGAGTTTTCAGAACCTGTAATATACTATCTTGTGCATGTTCTGCAAACTTACTTAACCATGAAGTTTTTTTAAAAAAAAACTTGGTTTCTCTTAGGAATAGTGTTTCTTAGAAAAGCAGATTAAAAAAAAAGAAAGAAAGAAAACTAGCTTGGAAAAATGCTTTATTCCTATATATTTTCTCTTTTTATAATATTTACTGATTATTTCAGGTAATTTTTTAAATTATCCATTCTGTAGAAAATTTTTAAAAAGGAAAAAGTGAAATAAATATTACTGAAAATTCCTCTACCTGAGGTCAGTCACAACTAGTATTTTCCGTTTCTTTTGTCATAGGCATCGTTCTCACTAAGGTTGGCTACTATACTATTCCATCCATGGATGACCTAGCTAAAGTTACCAATGAAAAAGGAGAGTGCATTGTCTCTGACTTCACTATTGGTCGTAAAGGTGAGTGTGAATTTAAGAGTTAGTAGTGTATAAGCCAGAGATCTTCACTTTATTTTTGTAATTAAGTAAAGGAAGCTCTTGATAGCTAAATCTGTTTTTTGCCTACATTTGGACCCACCTTGGCCTGAATAGACACTTTGATTGAAAAGTAACAAAAAAGACTAGAACTTTGTAACAGTCTTTACAAAGACTGTAAGTATTTGGTAAGTATTTGGCTCATTGCAATTTTCTACAATTAAAATACTGTAAACAGCAAGAAATACTAAGTGAGAAAATTAATAGTTGACAAGAGATGGGTAATATTTAGGTTCAACTTCATATTATTATTACAGATAAAATTTTCTTGGGGAAAAATCTCATCTTGCTGTATTGTATTAAAAGAAGGGCTCAAGTATTTTAATTCATACTGCAGGCTAGGTGTTAAGGGTTGTTTATGTAGCAGCCATACAGATATATGGGGAGAGACTTAAAAAGGCTATTTTGAGGATAACGTTAAGTGCTGTAAAAACGCACATGTTAAATCAGATAAATGTATTTGATGTCACCTTCTAATACATATTATAGATGAAATAACCCATTCAAGGAATTGCTGGGTGATTTAGAATATTGATTAATGTTTAAAGCTGCTTGCTTCTTCTGATTATATAATCACTAGAAGTATGAAATGGGTATTTGCCCTCTATACAGGATGAGTTTTTAACTGTTTGTTCTGATTTATAGGTTATGGTTCAATCTATTTTGAAGGAGATGTGAATTTGACAAATCTAAATTTAGATGACATTGTGCATATCCGAAGGAAAGAAGTGATTGTCTACTTAGATGATAACCAAAAACCACCTGTGGGTGAAGGGCTAAATAGGTATGAATTTATTTACATATTTTAAAAATAATCAGCTAAATCACAATTTTTTTCTGTTAACACAAATGTATTCATATTATATACATTTTTTTTGCAACTTGACTCTTTGACTTACTATAGTGTGTGTGATTATTGTTTCTCTACTTTCATTTAAAAGTATAAGTGATAAAGAAATGCTATAGTATGACTTTTTTGACTTCTTTTCCCTAATATCTTCAGGTCCAATTGGTTAGTTTCCAAAAACTTCTGGAAAACACTTTTTTTTTGGCCACACTGCATACCATGTGGCATCTTAGTTCCCCAACCAGGGATTGAACCCTTGCCCTCTGCAGTGGAAGCACAGATTCTTAACCACTGGACCACCAGGGAAGTCCCAGAAAATGCTTTTTAATAGTATTTTTCTCTTGTTTCTGCTGTGACTGTGCTTAACTCTTTCTCTATATTTTAGTGTGAGATACTAGCTTCTAATGGTCCAGGTGAAAGGGCCATAATTAAAGTCATTTATGTTCACAACCCACTGAGATTGAATCATGAAGAAATAGAAGCTCTGGGGCTTCCCTGGTGGTGCAGCGGTTAAGAATCTGCCTGCCAGTGCGGGGGACACGGGTTCGAGCCCTGGTCTGGGAAGATCTCACGTGCTAAGCAACTAAGGCTGTGCACCACAACTACTGAGCCTGTGCTCTAGAGTCCGCGAGCCACAACTTCCGAGCCTGAGTGCCACAACTACCGAAGCCCGCGTGCCTGGAAAGCATGCTCCACAACAGGAGAAGCCACCTTAATGAGAGGCCCACGCACCACAACACGGAGTGACCCCCGCTCGCCACAACTAGAGAAAGCCCACACGCAGCAACGAAGACCCAACACAACCAAAAAATAAATAAATAAATAAATTTATAAATAATAATAAAAACAAAGAAATAGAAGCTCTGAATAGCCTTGTAACCAATAAGGAAATTGAATTAGTAATCAATACCCCCTGCCCTGGTGCCCGCTTCACCCAAGCCCTGGACCAGATGGATTCACTGGTGAATTATACCAAACATTTAAAGAAGAATTTACACCATGCTCCTCAAACTCTTCCCAAAAATTGAGGAAGGAACACTTTTTAATTCTTTGAGGCAAGCATTACCCTGATTCCAAAGCTAAACAAAGATGCTACAAGAAAAGAAAACTACAGACCAATATCTTTAATAAGTATTGATGTAAAGCTCCTCAACAAAATACTAGCAGACAGAATTCAACACTGCATCGATTGGATTACACACCATGGCCAAATGGGATTTATTTCTGGAATGCACAGATGGCTTAACATACAAAAATTGATGAATGTAATGCATCACATTTACGAAGGACTAAGGAAGAAAACCACATGATCATCTCGGTGCAGAAAAAGCACTAGACAGAATTCAACACCTTTTCGTTATAAAGACACTCAGCAAAATAAAGATAGAAGGAAGCTACCTCAGCATAATAAGGCCATATTTGAAAAACCCACAGTGAACATCATACCCAGTAGTGAAAGACCGAGAGCTTTTCTTCTAAGATCAGGAACAAGGCAAGGATGCTTGCTTTTGCCACTGCCGGAAGCCCGAGCCAAACCAATTAAACAAGAAAAAGAAATAAAAGACATTCAAATTGAAAAGAAAGAAGTAACATTATCTCTGTTCACAGATGATGTGATCTTTTTTTTAACATTTTTACTTACTTATTTTTTTGGCCATGCCGTGCGGCACGTGGGATCTTAGTTTCTTAACCAGGGATCAAACCCATGCCCCTTGCAGTGGAAGTGCGGAGTCTTAACCTCTGGGATGCCAGGGAAGTCCCAGATGATGTGATCTTATATGTAGAAAGCCTAAAGATTCCACAAAAAACTTTACAGCTAATAAACAAATTTAACAAGGTAGCAAGGTACAAAATCAACACGCAAAAAACAGTTGAGTTTCTGTACACTAACAATAATCTGAAAAGGAAGTTAAGACAGTTTCACTTACAGTAGCATCAAGAAGAATAAAATACTTAGGAATAAACTTAACCAAGGAGGCAAAAGACTTGTACACTGAAAACTACAAAACACTGGAGAGAAATTGAAGAAGACATATAAATGAATAGATATCCCATGTTCATGGACTGGAAGACTTAAAATTGTTAAGCTGTCCATACTACCCAAAGCTGTCTACTGATTTAATGCAATCCCTATCAAAATCCCAGCCACATCTTTTGCAGAAATAGAAAATGATCCTAAAACTTACGGAATCTCAAGGGTACCATGAATAGCCAGACTAATCTTGAAAAATAACAGAGCTGGAGGACTCACACTTCCTGACTTGAAAAACAAAGCTACAGGAACCAAAACAGTGTGTTACTGGCATAAAGACAGACATATATAGAGTAATGGAACAGAATAGAGAGCCCACACATACATGGTTAAATGTTGACAGGGTTGCCAAGACCATGCAATGGAGAAAGAACAATCTCTTCAGCAAATGGTTTTGGGAAAACTGGATATCCACAACAGAAGAATGAAGTTGTACCCTTACCTTATGCCATAAATAAAAATGAACTCAAAATTGATCAAAGACCTAAAACATAAGACTTAAAACTATAAAACTCTTAGAATATGTTTCACAACATATATGGCAAAGATTTCCTGGGTACGACACTGAATGCATAGGCAACAAATAGTAAAAATAAACAAACTGGACTACATCAAAATTTAAAACTTCTGTACATCAAAGGGCATAATCAACAGAATGAAAAGCCAGCAAATCATGTATCTAATAAGGGGTTAATATCCAGAATATGAAGAACTTCTATAGCTCAACCATTTAAAAAAAAAAAATCTAATTAAAAATGGGCAAAGGACTTGAATACATGATTCTCCAAATATGATAAACAAGTGGCCAACAAGCATATGAAAAGATGCTCAACATTGATAATAATTAGCGAAATGCAAATCAAAACCACAGTGAGTTATCACACCCCTTAGGAGGTTACTTTAAAAGAAAGATAACATGTTTTTGCAAGAGTGTGGAGAAATTAGAACCTTTGTGTATTATTGGTGGGAATGTAAAATGTGGTTTGGCTGCTATGGGAAAGAGTATGTATGGTGGTTCCTCAAAAAATTAAAAATGAACCAGCAGTTCTACTTCTGAGTATATATCCAAAAGAATTGAAAAATAGTCTTGAAAAAATATGTACACACCCATATTCATAGCAGCACTGTTCATAATAGCCAAGAGGTAGAAGAAACCCAAGTGTCCGTGAATAAACAAAATGTATGTACACACAGTGGAATATTATTTAGCCTTAAAAAGGAAGGAAACTTTGACACACGCTACGGAACGGATGAACCTTCAGGACATTATACTAAGTGAAATAAGCCAGTTGCTTGCAGAAAGACAAATAATGTATGAGTCAACTTATTTGAGGCATGTAGAGAGTCAGATTCATAGAAACAGACAGTAGAATGGTGATGATAACTTTTGTTATACCTTTTTAACCACAGTAAAAATTAATGTTAAAAAAAGTCATCTATTATTATGTGGTAATCACTGTACTAAATGCAAGGCATACTGGATGAATAGGACACAGTCCTTGATCTCAAATATTGCTATTAGAAGGATTACATTACCGTTATTATCATCAATTCACACTCATTATTTAATGGTTAATACTGTGATGTTCCTGATACCTCATTCTGCAGGCATTCGTTGTTAATGGTAGTTGCTGCTATTATTACTGTTGTTGTTATGTACGATAGCACTTTAAGACCTTCACTAAGACTTAGGTCCTTGCACTGGACTATTAACACTGGACTTGGTCGAGGATGCATAGCTTAAGTGTTACTAAAATCAGATTGGAGACCCTGGTGGCGCAGTGGTTAAGAATCTGCCTGCCGCAGTGGTTAAGAATCCGCCTGCCAGTGCAAGGGACACGGGGTCGAGCCCTGGCCCAGGAAGATCCCACATGCCGCGGAGCAACTAAGCCCATGTGCCACAACTACTGAGCCTGCGCTCCACAGCAAGAGAAGTCACCGCAATGAGAAGCCTGCACACCGCAACGAGAAGCCTGCGCACCACAACAGAGTAGCCCCCACTCGCTGCAACTAGAGAAAGCCCGCGCACAGCAACGAAGACCCAACACAGACAAAAAATAAATTAATTAAATAATTAAAAATAAAAGAGAATCCGCCTGCCAATGCGGGTGACCACGGGTTCAATCCCTGGTCCAGGAACATCCCACATGCCACGGAGCAACTGAGCCCACATGCTGCAACTACTGAAGCCTGTGCGCCTAGAGCTCGTGCTCCACAGCAAGAGAAGCCACCGCAGCGAAGAGTAGCCCCCGCTCACCGCAACTAGAGAAAGCCCCAGCACAGCAACGAAGACCCAATGCAGGGTCCAACCCCTGCCCGCAAAAAAAAAAAAAAATCGGATTGGAGGGGCTTCCCTGGTGGCGCAATGGTTGAGAATCCGCCTGCCAATGCAGGGGACACGGGTTTGAGCTCTGGTCTGGGAAGATCCCACATGCTGCGGAGCAGCTAAGCCCATGCACCACAACTACTGAACCTGCACTCCAGAGCCCGTGAGCCACAACTACTGAAGCCCGCATGTCTAGAGCCCGTGCTCCGCAACAAGAGAAGCCACCGCAATGAGAAGCTCGCGCACCGCAACGAAGAGTAGCCCCCGCTCGCCACAACTAGAGAAAAGCCTGTACGCAGCAATGAAGACCCAACGCAGCCCTAAATAAATAAATAAATAAATTTACTAAAAAAAAAAAAAAAAATCGGATTGGAAATAATTGATGTACCATGGTAGTTTGAAGTAAGTGGGGTTTGACACTCTTGAACCAGATATTTAGCTAGTTGATGTGGGGGTAATTCCTTACTCTTAAGCCCATCTACCTTAGGAGCCAGGACTCAAGTTTATGAAACACCTGCAGAATAATTCCACAGTAACACAGGTACCTACATGTGCTGTGTATATACATGTTACTTGGCTTTCTGGTCATAAAATATGAAACATTTACACTTTACTTGATTGTACATTACAGGAAGGCTGAAGTTACATTGGATGGAGTTTGGCCAACAGATAAAACATCTCGTTGTTTAATAAAGAGCCCAGATCGACTTGCTGATATCAACTATGAGGGAAGATTGGAAGCAGTTTCAAGGAAACAGGGAGCTCAGTTCAAAGAGTACCGTCCTGAAACTGGTTCTTGGGTATTTAAGGTATAGTCATTTAACCTAGTTCTTATAAACTGTGGTTATAAACTGTGTTAGAAGAGATCCTTTTTTAAATTCTATTTCTACAAATTAGGAAATAGATATAGAGATAACATCATAATTTGCTTCAAATTACGCATCTCATTAAACCCCAGAGCAGTAAGGAGCTATTATAAACTTTTTGAGCACATGATTCAAGTTCTACACCCCATCTTATGACCATTTAGATATACTTCTATGGTGTGTTTTTCTAATTTGTGGCATCATTGGGGACATCAGGCAGAATTTTTGTCTCTTGATAGATCACCTCTTCCTAAATAATTTTTATTCTTTTAAAGATTTCTGGGTATGTAGAGGTTGACTTCCTCCCTTCCTTGATAGTTTAGTCCAGTGGATTCTTTCTCTTCTAGACCATTTGGATTATTTAGCTTGTTGAAGGCCCTTGTGTAGGTAGGGAACAACTAGGCAGTACATACACACGCGCGCACACGCGATATATACATATATACCGAAAATAGTAATGACTCTTCTGGATTTGGTTTCCTGTATTAATATAGAAAGTTAGTAATTATATGAGCAACTAGTACACGCACCAAACATCATCTAAATCTTAGAAAAAAACAGTAAAGTGTGATACGTGACATTTCATTGTGCTTTAAATATTTTGATCTCTCCTTTTTTATTTTTTTTTTGAAGCTAATTCTGTAAGATTGCAAGGGCAAGTATAATGGAAGCCCTTCTGAATATAACAGTGTTAAAACTGATTTTGTTGGATTCTTCTCTTCCTTAGGTCTCTCATTTTTCTAAGTATGGCCTTCAGGATTCTGATGAAGAGGAGGAGGAACGGCCATCCAAAACTAGTACAAAGAAGTTGAAGACTGCCCCTTTACCTCCTGCAGGCCAGGCCACCCCATTCCAGATGGCTCTTAATGGCAAACCAGCACCTCCACCCCAGGTAGAGACGGGACAATGAATTTGAATGGAGTCCATGATACAGACGTTGAAAGCAAGTCATTCAGCTAGTACAAAGCTGTTTTATGACCCCGGAACTTTGAAGAGTACAAATGTATTGGCAATCATGTTAAGACAATTACAAGGGAGGGCATGAGGTGGTACTGGCATCTGTTGTTTACTTGAGAGATTCAAAGAATTCTCTTGCTGTTTGGATCATTCCTTCTACAGATTGTCCTTCTTAGACACCTCCCTCTCTCTTCATTTGGACTTGCTGAATTCTCTGCTCAGTGATCAACTTAAGATAGTATTTTGCTTGTGTGGGTTGATGCAAAGTAAACCCGACTTTTGTTGACTACCTGATGTGCAGTTTAATCTTATTCTTTACCTCCATGGTTTTTTTTAAAAGTTCAGTTAGCTTTCTGCAAGGGTTTTTAACTCCATTTTTCTCAAGTTGTTTGCTTATACTTCAGGTAATCTCTTGATATTTGTATTTTGACAATACATAATCTTTATGAAAATACATAAAGCTTTAGAATACAAATGAATTGTTGGCTTGGGGAGAGTAGGGGCTGCATCATTTATTGCAATTACCTGTACCACACTCTTTTTCAGTATTGTTAAGCCAGTATAAACCTTTTGTCCTTGTAAGGAAAGGTTTGTAATTTAAATATCAGGTAGTTTCTTTGCCAACTCAGAGTTTTACTTTCATTTGGATGTTGTTTATATTCAATCAGGTTATAACAGTTTTTTTCTGTGCTGCCATACTCATCTCAAAGAAGAGAACTTGATATAAAATGTCTTTGTAAAGCATCCTCTACCTCTCAGCTGCTAAAAGCAGGACCTTTGGAATTTTCCATGCTACAATTCTTATGGCTGCTGAAATGTGCGATTTTTATGATTGATTAAATAATTTCTTGGGAGGCACCTTGGAGACTTTTGTGTATATATGTTCACGTTTGCGCGTACAGGGTGAGGGGGAGGGTATGATATAAGTGGGAAATGGGAAATATGTTGACTTTTATGTTTATAATTTTAGCCTTTAGAATACCCCTCTATTTAGAATACATCTCTTCTGAACTAAAGAAATGCTGTAAATGGACTTGGTTTTCCAGTTACCCACATTCATTTTGTCTGAATCATATGCTTTGTATAATCTCTCTTTCCAATCTTTTTTTTTTTATATATTTTTATTTTTATTTATTTATTTATTTTATTTATGGCTGTGTTGGGTCTTCGTTTCTGTGCGAGGGCTTTCTCTAGTTGTGGCAAGCGGGGGCCACTCTTCATTGCAGTGCGCGGGCCTCTCACTGTCATGGCCTCTCTTGTTGCGGAGCACAGGCTCCAGACGCGCAGGCTCAGTAATTGTGGCTCACGGGCCTAGCTGCTCTGCGGCATGTGGGATCTTCCCAGACCAGGGCTCGAACCTGTGTCCCCTGCATTGGCAGGCAGATTCTCAACCACTGCGCCACCAGGGAAGTCCTCTCTTTCCAATCTTGCAGTATACTGTATATGTATTTCTTTGGATAAGAGTCAGATAGCCTTCTTTTCTGCCAATAAAAGTAATATGTAGGCTCCTTAAAGATACAGCTGAAAAAGAAAAGCTTCATCTTGTGGACAGATAGAGCAAATTTATGTAATGTTGACCATCAGTGGTTTTTAGGCTTTTTAATTTCCAGAATACAAATAGTAAGAGATAACAATAAATTCCTGTGATGGCACTACGGTAGGTGAGAGTTCTTTTGAAAAACTGAGCACCAAGAAATTTCAGGAGAAGGTTCTAGGAAAAGGAGAGGTGGTAAGGATCAAGATGGGCAAAGAGAATATAGTGAATAGGTATCTTATCCAGATATCTCCTTTGATTGAGGAAGTGGGTGGTCTTTGACCTTTTGGATGCAGAAGGGAGAAATGGGTAGACTTGTTTAGATATTTAGGCTAATATGTTAGAACAATAACAGGGGACTTTGGAGAACTCTTCTTTTGTAATGCCCAGTGACCTAAGTGAGGTTAGGGGAAATGCCAGTGGTTGCACAGTTTTTGAGTTATTAGCAGCAGGACCTACATTTTACTTGGCATGAGGAAAATACTTGAGCCATCTGAATAAACTGGAAACAGCACAGTCCTCTCATCCCAGTGTCAAGATGACTGTCTTCACATTGTCACCTGGCTCCCTGGAGGGGTTGATTTCCGTGATGCGGTGTTCCTTCAGTCTGCTGTAGCTTTCTTTCCTCCCCTGTACACAATCTCAGGTTCTCTGACTTTAGCGGGAGGGCGGGGGGGGGGGGGTGTCCTTAAGGCATTAGGAAGATATATAGTTTTGTTTAATGGTTACATTTATTCTACTATCTTTTGTATAATATTCTCAGTCCCTTCTTTGCAGTTCGTTCTTAAACCTTGCTTTGCTTCTAAAAAAGCAAGTGAATCTAAGCAACCAGAAAACAGAAAGGTAACTATATTTTTATGTAATCTTCTCCTCTATGCCTTTTTTTTTGGCTGCGCTGCATGGCTTGTGGGATCACAGTTCCCCGACCAGGGATTGAACCCCGGCCACAGCAGTGCAAGCACCAAATCCTAACCACTAGGCCACCAGGGAACTCCCTCTCTGTGCCTTTTAAGTTAGAGAAAATGGTGGCAGAAAAGCCTTCATCACAGGTGAATTAGGGCAGTTGCAGAAACATTTGTTTGGTAGTTAGAACATTTGTTCTAAAATGCTGATCTAAGACCCAGTTTTCAGCCAACTGCATCAATACCTTGGAGAGCTTTGATTCCATGTATCTGGCATTGGGGCTCAGGCATATTTATATTTTAAATGCTTTCCCCCAGGTGATTGAGATATGTAGCCTCGTTTCGAAACTGTCGAAAGACTTCAGATCTTTAGCAGTGAGGTAGAGAGACATGTAGCTTTTTCCTAAGCCTTATACTGAAATGTAACTTGTGTTCAGTACCATCAAGACACATTAGTTGACTTGCTCAGAAACTTAGCATTGTTTACTCGGTGAGTACATTCAAATAACTTTAAAAGTTTTTTAAAGGAAAAAAGTGATTAGAATTTAGAAGAAAATTCCATTTTATCTTGTGTTTACTTGCTTTAAAAAATAAAGTGGCAGGTATCTAAATTTAGCCAGTGAATCAATATATATTTTAATTTATATTTTATGTAATTTATACATATTATATATCAAATAATTCTATAGCCACAAGCCTTTTTCAGATATTCATGTTATTGAATCCTATGCCTCCTGCAGTGATATCCGTGAATGTATGTGTAGAAACATGCACACTTTGATGGGCCCTTGTAACCCTGACATGGGATTGCTCTTGAACACAGTATTGTTGACAGGGCTGATTTTCCAGCAAAATGAATATAAAACGTTCTTTGCTGTTAGAAAATGAGTTGTTTTGGAGGCAGGCAATAGTAGTAGTTTTATATTGGATTAGGCTATTTGGCTGGGAGAACAATATGAATTACTTAAACATGGGTTTGACCTTGGATTGGATATTTACCCTTCGTTGAATAAAGGTATCTTGATTTAACTTCATTGCATTACTTTATCTATTGGATTAAGAGATGCTTTATCTTTAGGGTATTGTTTGCATGAGGAAGATTCTTTTGAGCTGGAGAGTGGAGGTTTCTAAAAACATTAAAGGTTTCAGTCGTGAAACGTCACCCTCCATATATCTAAAGAGAGTCATTTTGTAGATCTTGTCTGTTTACTTAGTATTTGATGGGCTTCTTTTTTTTTTACCCCCTTCTTTCCTTCTGTGTCACCAATTTTTTTTATTGTCTACTTTTCTTTCTAGTACTGGCTTTGAGGAAGCACCTGATCTCCCAAGATTTCTCTGAAAATAACATCTTTTGGGGTAGTTTGTTGCAATTACTTAGATATACTTAAATGAGATTCACACATGGGGTTTCTAGGAGTTTACCAGGTCCTCATAGTTTCAAATTCACTTCCCCCTGTCCACTTATTAGGTGACAGTAGCTTTGAAGTCTATGCATGAGGATGAAGCAAATAGAACCTTGATCCTTAGCTTTCTTAAAGATAGGCTGCGTCCCTTAGGTCTCTAATCTAGTTACTTGATGAAATCCTGCCACTTTGCCTAAAAGTGTTCTAAGTGAGCACCTCTTGCGGTTATTGTTATTCCTTTGTTGAATAGTATAGTAAATTGAAACCCTTCTCCTCCTCCTTCCTTTCCTCGCACCTATACTTCTTATCTTTCATAGGTATTAGCTTTTTCTACCGTGTGGCAGGCACTGCATTAGCCAGTAGAAATAACAAAGTGTTTTGGTGAATTTAACAATGTGCTTGGTGTTAGATACAGAAAATAGTAGGCTATAATCTCTACTTTCAAGCCTTCACAATATGGTGGGTCAAATATATATGTGTGTGTGTGTGTGTGTGTGTGTGTGTGTGTGTGTACACACACACACACACGGAGTTATACCATGATACAGTGTATAAAATAGGTATAGACAAGGTGTTATGGGAGCCCAGCAGAAAAGGGTATCCTGACAGGTTGACAGAGGATGGGGAATTTCAGAACTATTCCTAAAAGTGAATTGGTTAAAAGTTAACAGACCAGGGGGCATTGGAGTGTTCCCGTAATTCATGTAATTATAATGGGAGGATCACCACCAGGTCTGCTTTTAATTTTTTTTCCAGAATTTTAAAACGTAAAAGTAGTTAGACCTGCCTGTAGCCTCCCCAGTAGGTAAAAAATAGTATCATTTTTGTCTTTTAACCATTATCTAGCCTCCAGTTTGTTAGAGCAGTCCTTGGGGATTGTTCACAACTTAAGTGGCAATTCACCATGTTTCCAACACCTCAACTTTTCTACAGTTATAGGGGGAAATAGTCATTCTTTTAGTAAGGATATTTGTTAAAGGAATTCAGGGGAGTAATAGATAATATACCATTGAAAATAAAGTTTAAAGTTTAAAAAGTTATGCTAATGGTTGTTTCTTGGTTCAAAGAAATCATGAAACTTTTTTTTTAGCCACCTATTGTACAATAGCATCCATTTGAAGTTTAGCATGAAATAGGCCACTCATGAAAGGTAAGCCAAAAATTGTGGAAGGTTATTAATCTACAGATGAGATTATGGAAGAAAACTAATTGGAAGAACTTTTAGATTTGAGAATGTTTCATAAATTGGCTTAGCCGCTTATTAACATTTTACTAGGTCATATGCAAGTTTAGGACATATTTAATGAATTAGCACTGAGCCAATTTTACAGTGTGTTTCAGCTTTATGAATGTTTACCTTTTCAAACCATAGACTGTTAATCATGGCTATGTCTTTAAAACTGCTTAATAAATGTAAATCTAACTCTTGACACATTTAAACATAAAGGAATTATTCCCAGATAAAAATTGTTCCTAATAGAACTTTGTGTTTTCTTTTGGGAAATCAGAGTACACGTTCGTCATCTGATATGATACTGCACAGGTAGAACCCAGCAAATCTTAGAATTCAGTCTCCTGAAAGATAAATTCCAGGCCCAAAATTGTGTTTGTGATAACTAGAAATTTATGTCTAAATGTTTTCTTTAAGAAAATGCAGAGTTACTGGAGACTTTGATATTTTTATCTTTTATTCTCTTTTCCCAATGGCTTCTGACTGCAAGGCAATGTGAGGGCAGGGTAACCCTGTGTAAATCAGAAAATTATAGTTGCTAACTAAATCAAGTAAGGCATAATCTTTGTCTCAAGAAGACCATATGTTCAGTATGGGTGCTGTTAGGTTCCAGGCTCCAGACCATAATATTACAAAAGGGTGATTCCATGAATCCTCATTTGGATCCCAAGTACTAATAGAGGAATTTTGGGGTAATTTTTAAATCCTCTTTAGCAAATATGCTACCTCACATTATGATGGAATGGGCAGAATCTTAATATTGTTGTATCATATTTTGAATAAAGTAAATATGGTCTAGAAGCTCTGTGTCTATTCGGTGTCGTTTAATGCTGCTTCCCTGATCTTTCTGCTGTCTACAGAGCCAGAGCCCAGAGGTGGAGCAGTTAGGGAGGGTTGTGGAACTGGACAGTGACATGGTAGATATCACCCAGGAGCCAGTTTTGGATTCCATGTTAGAAGAGAGCGTGCCTGAGGATCAGGAACCTGTGTCTGCCTCAACACACATTGCGTCTTCACTGGGAATTAATCCACATGTCTTACAGGTGAAGTGCTAACCCACCCTTACTACAACAGGAATCCAAACTAATATTTATCTTCCATTCATAACATCAGGCTTTTTCTTGCATTAATCACTTAAGAGCATTGAGTGGTCGCTGGAATGAGAAAAACCAGGAATATGGCCCATGTTTAGGCATCATTTTCCCATTCGTGGGAGAAAGGCTATAGTGAGATTCAGAAGACCTGGATTCTAACCCCAGTTTCGTAACTATCACTGTGTGACTTTAGGCAAGTCATTTAACGTGAGCACTATAAAATATTAATTTCATTTACTTTACAGAGAGGTTTTGAAGCTCTGGAAAGTGCTCCACAGGAGTTTTGTTTGTTCGTTTTTTTTTTTTTTTTTTTTTTTAAAGATTTATTGATTGATTGATTGATTGCTAGGTTGGGTCTTTGTTTCTGTGCTAGGGCTTTCTCTAGTTGCGGCGAGCGGGGGCCACTCTTCATCGCGGTGCGCGGGCCTCTCACTATCGTGGCCTCTCCCGCTGCGGAGCAACAGGCTCCAGACACACAGGCTCAGTAGTTGTGGCCCACGGGCCTAGTCGCTCCGTGGCATGTGGGATCCTCCCAGACCAGGGCTCGAACCCGCGTCCCCCGCATTAGCAGGCAGACTCTCAACCACTGCGCCACCAGGGAAACCCTGTTCGTTTGTTTATTTTTTGTTTTTTTTAAATTGTAGTTACAAGTTTCTTTAAGCTCTGTCTCAACTTCCCCCTGCCTGTGCCTCTTGTCATATTATGAATTTAGCCTTTGACTTATATTTGACTTTGAAATTAATTCATTCAGCAGACATGTGAGCAACTGCTGTGTGCCAGCCTCTGGTGAGACTGTATATACAAAGCAGAGGAGTTTTAATATAACTTCTATCCTTCAGGCACATACAGTGGAACAGAGTCAGTCACACAAATATTATACTAGCTCTGGACACAGCCTGAGACAGAGCTTTTTAAAAAATTGGTTGTTGTAAACTGCATTTTTCTTTTATGGCCTTTGGATTTGGGGGAGCACATTCATTCTATAGATATTGCCTTTTTAGATCATGAAAGCATCACTGCTTGCTGATGAAGAAGATGTAGATATGGTCCTGGATCAACGCTTCAGTTGCCTTCCTTCTAAAGCAGATACTTCTCAAGAAATCTGTTCTCCCAGGCTCCCCATTTCAGCAACTCACTCATCAAAATCCCGTTCATTAGGTACTGTAAAAGATGCTCTTTTGCAAGAAAGCTGTAAAATCTGGCTTTTCACATATCTTCTTCTAAGCGGAGTCGACTTCTGTAGCAAACAACTCCCTAAAGGCATATGACATAATGATGCCAAGCAGAAATGTACTCTTATAAATGTACCTGTTAGGTGGGGCCAGTTTTTAAAAAACATGGTCATTGGTGCAGATGCAGAAGTTGTATGGAGAAAAAAAGCATTTGTTTTGTTGGGGGGCATGTTTTTATTTGCCTATGAATGTGGGTTAGACAGTAAGCTCAGATTTCCTAATTTTTATCATACCTTAGAGGAATCAGCAAGTTGTCTTGCTCTGTACTCTTTTTGTGCAGTTCTAACACTATCCTTATTGCTTTCTAGGGGCAAATGTTGCTTCTTATAATGTGCAAAACTTTTCAGATTTCTACCTTTCCCTAAACCTTCCCCAATTCCCAGGACAGCAGTTACCTGTTACATTTTAAAGCTTTTCTTATCTCTCCTAGTGGGCTTGTAACTATGTGGGATTGGAGGTAGAGTATTGATATCAACAAAGGAGTTCAGCAGGTGTAATTTCAAAACATTTTGAAAGCCAGAGGAACTACCAGGAAGAGATTTGTTATGTTGCCTTAAAAACTAAATGTTTATTTTTCAATTCTTTTGAGTACCCTAATTAACTTTCCTTTTTAAAAATACTTTAATAAATAAAGCATCAGTTAAACATTTATAGCAAGCTTTTCCGTAATGAACACTACATGAAAATCTCATACTTCAGTAACTAACTCCTTGCTTTAGACAGGAAATACATAAAATTGGAAAACAGGCAAAAATGACAAGAACTATCCTTCTGAAAGGCATATATGCAATCACAAGATGCCTCTGAAAGGCATATATGCAATCACAAGATGGGTTTCTGAAAGGCATATATGCAATCGCAAGATGGGTTTCTGTTTTCTTAAGTCTAACATTGAGCACTGGAGTGGTATGAATTTGAGTTTTGATCTTACCAACTTTTTATATTGACGGAGAAATGTTACATTTGGCATTCTGATAAGGGCATGAGCATTGGTGTCAGACTTAGCTGGGTTTGTCTCTCAGTCCTGCCACTTAGTAGCTTTGTGGATTTGGACAAGTCACTTAACTGAGCCCAGTTTTCCCATCTGTAAAGTGAGGACTGTAATGTTCTTCATTTAAAGTTATTGAAGGATGAAATGAAACAGTGTATATAAATGGCTTATATAGAGTCTGCTGCAGATAAGTGCTAGATAGTTTTTTTAAATAGTAGTAGTAGTAGTAGTAGTAGTAGTTGTGTTATTAATGTTGTTATTGTTGGTGACATCATCATCATTAGAATTCCTGCCTTGATTTCCTGTGTGAAAGAGGAATTTCTGTAGAATCTGATATAAGCTGCTCCTGGTCATCTATATCTGATTTAAGTAGCTTAATAAAACTATAATTTCAGCCTTGATGGTTGTTGTTGTTCAAGAATCAATAGACTGTATTTTCTAATAATCTTTTTTTTTCCTTATTTTAGTAGGTGGGTTACTACAATCAAAATTTGCAAGTGGAACTTTTCTTTCACCAGGTGCCTCTTTACAAGAGTGTCGCACTCCCAGAACATCGTCATTCATGAATATTGCATCCACATCCCCTTGGTCTGTCCCTCCACCCCTTACCTCTGTGTTTACGGTGCCCAGCCCAGCCCCTGAGGTTCAGTTGAAAACAGTGGGTACACGCAGACAACCAGGCCTAGTTCCTCTTGAAAAGTCTGTCACCTATGGAAAGGGGAAACTCCTGATGGACCTGGCCCTATTTATGGGACGCTCATTTCGGGTTGGTTGGGGCCCCAACTGGACTCTTGCTAATAGTGGAGAACAGCTGAGTGGCCCTCAGGAACTGGAAAATCATCAGATCGCTGATTCTGTGGAATATGGATTCCTGCCTAATCCAGTAGCTGTTAAATCGTGAGTCACGTATCCTTATGCTTTTTGAGAAGGGCAACGTGGTAGGTGAGAAAAAGCTTTTCATCACCAAGAGACCCAAGGTCAGGGCCCTGCTTTGTGATCTTTCTAGATATATTCTTAGCACAATTTTATTTGTATAATTAAAAACTAAAATGATTAATAGCTCCATTTGTACCATCAAGGTATGAAGAGTATAGAATAGTTATCTAATGGTTAAACTTTAGTTGGAAAAGTAACAGACTCAAAGCTAATGCTGCAGCATTCCTTGAGTTTTCATCCTTTTTATTGCATTAGTCATTTTTCTATTTTCTCACTTAGATATTGGTAATTTCTTCATAAATAAGGTATATTCTCATTAAAGCACATTCCCTGTATCTTAGACTTAATAAGGTAAATGTATGAACTGTGGATAATCCATAACACAAGTATTTGGAAATAAGATGACATCTGATAATTATACATGTTATATATCTCTACACAGTTCCCACCATTAATATTTACATATGTGTGATTATAGTTCTGTATATACTATATATTGCTGTACTGATTTTATATATATATATATAGTGTTCTGGTAGTTATTACATAGTATGCATACAGTTTTTTGTAAAATTTGTAACCTTTCTCTATTTACTTGTCATAATTGTAACAAACTGTGCTATCTTTACTACAGATTAAGTGACTATGATCACCTATTATTACTAGTTTTTAAAGTTGATTTTGAAGAAATAAAAAAACAACAGCATCTCTTGTACCTCACAATTAGGAATATTGATCCTAAACCCAGGTTATCCATGATGTCGTGATATTTTAGAGGTTGTTAATGTCAGTCTTAAAAATTGGATCAAGGCTGGTCAACTGTATGCTCATCTTAATTGAGAGTCAGTTCTTTAGTATCTGTAAGCTTAGCCTCATGACTTTTGATACTGATAACTCATAACTTAATGAGTTAAGTATGGTTTAAGAAACGGGTGTCCCACAGTAGCTTTTGACCATTGGATTTCATAGTATCCGTATACATGCAGAAGCCATTTCCAGGTCCAATTGTACTGACTTCCATGCTTATTATAATCTGGCCTAAGAAGGCTTGGGATTCTTTTTTTTTTTTTTTTTTTTTTTTTAAGCCTTGCGATTCTGAATGCATGGGTCAGGGGTAATTTGCTCAATATATATCAAATAAGTTCATTATACTTTGATACTAGGAAACAAATTTTCTTTAAAATCACAGTGGAATGTTTTGTGTCTTATTTTGTAATTATAAAAAGAAACAAAGGTTTCATTGTAGGAAAATTCTACCATCTGTCTTTTCTATCTTATTTGTTATTTTCCCTTGTAGCCTAACTGAATCTCCATTCAAAGTTCATTTGGAAAAACTCAGTTTGAGGCAAAAGAAGCTGGATGAAGACCTGCAATTATACCAGACATCTCTGGAGCTTAAATTAAAACATAGTACTGTCCATGTGGATGAGCTGTGTCCTCTCATTGTCCCCAATCCGGGAGTTGCTGTCATTCATGACTATGCAGATTGGGTTAAGGAAGCATCAGGAGACTTATTGGAACCACAAAGTGAGTATGGACTATACTTCTAACCCTTGATGCCCCAGGAACAGGAGTAGGAGCATATGTTCATAGGAGGACACAATTTCCTTGTGCCAGTGTAGTGGTGGATGCCTGAGCTTGCACTTATCTGTAGTTGAGTTGGGATGAGCAAAATCTCAAGCAGGAAGAAATCACATCATTGTTTATCATTACTCTTATGCCCCTGTTCAAAGGAACTGTAGCCAGTCACATCCCATGGATTTATAAAATTAGATCCCTTACCCCACCCAGAGAACATAGGGAGAGAGAGATCCTACCTAAGTCCTACCCATTCTTCCATGTCCAACTCAAGTCCCACTTGTTCTTCCCAGCAGCTTTGGTGGTTATAACTTCCTGACCTCTCTCACTATTACCTCTCTATAATGATTCTGACCATGTTTTTCTGAACCAATACTTCCATAAAGGGCTTTTCTAATTTGGGCACTTACTATTTCAAGTAGTAGAAAAATTACATGTTTCACACAACATTTCACATCACTTTTATTGAAAAATGGGGACTATTAGAATGTTCCATACCACACGTTTTGGGAATTGTTTGTTCATTTCTTTGTGTTTGCTATAGTTGTCTTATCTCTTCAAATACATGAGTCATCTTCCCAATGCATACTTGTAAGTAGCTTAAGGTGGTAAACAGTGCTTCCTTTTTGTTTTCCTTTGTGAGGGGCAATATAGCATTAGTGGTTAAGAGTATAGAGTTGGACTCCAATTACTTGAGTTTGAATCCTGGCTCTGTTACATCTTGCCTGTAACTTTGAGCAAGTCACTTAATGCTCTGTACCTCAGTTTCCTCATCTGTAAAATGAAGATGGTAACTATTGTATAGTTATATTGTGTAGATGAGAGTTGGTTTACTCCTAAGTGCTTTGAACAGTATCATTTAGGCTCACTAAAATGTTAGGCTGTGCCTATAGCAGATAATAATCCCTCACAAGTTTTCAGAGCACTTTATATTTCTTAAAGCATTTTTTTGAACAGAATTTGATCAAATTAGAGGATTTTTCTCTTATCATTTGAGACTATATGTAGCCATAATTAGGCTAGAGGAACCTGTATAAAGGAACCTGGAGTTATATTTGTTATGTAAGTACCATGGATACATGGAGTGAGCAGGCAGTCATACCACACACTTCTGGAGCTTGTAAGACACAGGTGAGTGAGGTGGAGACAGATTCAGGGAAATCAACTTGAGTTGTTGTTTGGGGTATTTATTAACTTATGTATTTTTAATGCCGCATTAAAGTGATCCCCTGTCTGTAGTTATTGTATGGCTTCATGTCATTGCATTATTTTCCTGTCCCTTCCTTAGTTGTGAAGCACTGGAGCCTAACATGGACATTATGTGAAGCTCTGTGGGGCCACCTGAAGGAGCTTGACAGCCAGCTGGATGAGCCCACTGAATACATTCAGATTCTGGAGCGAAGAAGAGCTTTCTCTCGCTGGCTGTCCCATACTGCTGCACCTCAAATTGAGGAGGAAGTCTCCTTAACCCGAAAAGACAACCCTGTGGAGGCTGTCTTCAGCTACCTCACGGGCAAGAGGATCAGTGAGGCCTGCTCCCTGGCCCAGCAGTCAGGTAGGGCATACCGTCCTTCTCTGCACCCCTGCCTACTTCCTACTCACTGTCCCTACCCCTTAATCGTGCGTTTGCCCTTGTCTTCTAACCCGAATATTAAGTATAAACTTCCCAGGAAGATCGCTGGTTCCTCCAGAATAGGTAGGGACTCTGTCTTCCAGTTTTCCTTTTATAACCTTAAACTTTACATTTTATTTATCTATCTATTTATTTATTTATTTATTTTGGCTGCGTTGGGTCTTCATTGCTGTGCGTGGGCCTTCTCTAGTTGCTGTGAGCAGGGGCTACTCTTCGTTGCGGTGCATGGGCTTCTTATTGCGGTGCCTTCTCTTGTCGTGGAGCACGGGCTCTAGGCACGTGGGCTTCAGTAGTTGAGGCTCGCGGGCTCTAGAGCACAGGCTGAGTAGTTGAGGTGCACGGGCCTAGTTGCTCCGCAGCATGTGGGATCTTCCCGGACCAGGGCTCGAACCCACGTCCCCTGCATTGGCAGGCGGATTCTTAACCACTGCGCCACCAGGGAAGTCCCTAGAATTTTTTTATTGCCTCAAGCCTTTGTACTTAAAATTTTTTATTAAAAGAGATACTGGGGCTTCCCTGGTGGCGCAGTGGTTGAGAATCTGCCTGCCAGTGCAGGGGACACGGGTTCGAGCCCTGGTCTGGGAAGATCCCACATGCCGCGGAGCAACTAGGCCCGTGAGCCACAGTTACTGAGCCTGCGCGTCTGGAGCCTGTGCTCCGCAACAAGAGAGGCCGCGATAGCGAGAGGCCCACGCACCGTGATGAAGAGTGGCCCCCACTTGCCACAACTAGAGAAAGCCCTCGCACAGAAACGAAGACCCAACACAGCCATAAATAAATAAATAAATAAAATAAATAAACCCAAAAGTTTAAAAAAAAAAAAAAAGAGATACTGAACTCTAGAGAGTGAAAGACTCAGCCGTTTTCTTTATATCATACATTTGTTTTTCCTCTAGGTTTGAGTTTTCCATTTCTCAGTGTCATTATATACTGTTTGCTAGTTGGGCATGTTTACAGTTATGTCATCTCAGTTTTCACTATAGACCTTTGAATCAAATGATACTTCCCTCCATTTTACAAATGAGGTGCCTTGTGTAGGGTCACAGAAATAATAGTAGATCTGACACTGAACTCTGTGTACTATACAATCTATATGTAATTAGTTTAAGCTACAATACTTTGAAGATTTTCTACCCAAGCCAAAAACGGTAAGTTCTTGATCAGTATTTTAGCAGTACTGCAGAGAGCAGTCAGAGGTGTTTCTTGAGGGCCAGAAGAAATAAAATAATGCTCCCAAGTGTTTTCCCAAGTCTGTAAATTCTCAGTATCACCAGAGAACTGTTTCTCTTGTAGGTGATCATCGTCTTGCCCTTCTTTTATCCCAGTTGGTTGGCAGCCAGTCGGTCCGGGAGCTGCTTACTATGCAGCTGGTAGATTGGCATCAGCTCCAGGCTGACTGTTTCATCCAGGAGGAGAGACTGCGCATCTTTGCCCTCTTGGCTGGAAAACCGGTATTTTCCTCTTTTCTCATAAACTTACATAAATTTTCTCATAGATTCAGGATTGCTTGAGGTTAAGGCAAAGAGCTATCTTTGTAAATTGTACACTATTACATATAACTAAGCAACTTGTATTTAACTTTCAGCAGAAATATTTTCAAATTATAAACGTACAACATGTACATTGTGGGGAAGAAGTACTGGTTATACAGAAATTAAAATGTTAGAATTCACCATATCCCATATCATAGTGATAAACAACGTAATTCATTGTCTGTCTTTCTAGACGTATTTTAAATCTATTTTGACATATATGTGTGCATATTTACACTTGTTATATATTCAAATAAAATGAATTATATATAGCAGTTCTGCAACCTTTTTTTTTAACTTACTGAATATGATCATTTTTCATGTTGTGTGGCCTCTCTTTTAATAGCCACTTCTCTTCCATTTTATGAATGATGTATCATAATTACTTTAAGCCAATTTTCTTGCTGCCTACCCATTTTGCTTGCCATCTTAAAGTCAAATTTCCAAAAATGAAATCACTGATCAGAATTTATTCACATCTTAAAAGTTGGCAGCTGTGGGCAATGAGTGGTTCTCACCTCTTCTCAGCACTTACTGTCTAAGTCCACCCTATCACCTGCCACCAAGGGACTGTGTATTTTATATCTGGATCATTAACACTGCTATTTAAATCATTTAGAATCAACTTGAATAAGTGAGCAACATGCAGGCCTGGCCAGTAACAAGGTAATGTATAATGTAGAGCTGTGATGGTGATTTTGTCTCCTGTAGGTATGGCAGCTCTCAGAGCAGAAACAAATCAATGTGTGCTCACAGTTGGATTGGAAACGGTCCCTGGCTGTCCATCTTTGGTATTTGCTCCCACCAACAGCCTCCATTTCCAAGGCACTCAGCATGTATGAAGAAGCATTTCAGGTATACGTATCCAGTATAGCCAAGCAAGAGTCCTGGTAGGATTTCTGTTTTTGCCAGAAAAGTACTACAGAGAAAAAACCATCAAATCACATTTCATAATACTTTTTCCTAACTGCTTTTTGAAAAGTACCATAGAATTGAAATGGACACAGGAAATCCGATGGGAAACTTCTTCAAGTTTCTGCTTCTATTTTGTTTAATACAATGAGTTTCCACAATTTATTTTCTTACTGCTGTTTTCCTGCCTCAACATTGGAGGGTTTTTCTTCATTCCTAATGCTGTCTTATTCCTTCAGGAATTCCCTGAGATACAGCCTGACCTCGTGTTTAGTATAGCCCCAAATTAGCAGGTCTGAAATTTGCCTCTAAATATCACTATATTTCATATTCCTTGTCCATTTGGAGGTTAAAGGATTATTAATGTTTTTAATGCCATTATTTGGTTCTTTTCTTACTGTTCATTTTTATTGTCTTTGATATCATTTGCCAGAATTATCAATATTTGTCAGGAAAAAGAGAACACTAAAAAAAACTGAGTGTAATAAGAATTGTGGCAAGAAAGGTGGTGGGGTTAGTGAGAGCTGTCTGAGGTCTTTGCCAGTCCATTGAAGGCAGGTGGAATATGTCACTGATCAAAATAAGTTTAAAATCCTTGAAACACTCCTTTAGAGGATGTCACACCATTCTTATACACATCTGAGTTAACTGAGACACAGTAGAATCTAGTGAAACATACTAGCAGCTGATGTCTTGTTTTATCAAATTCTTAACTTCAGAATACCTCTGAGGGCGACAGATATGCCTGCTGCCCACTTCCCTCATACCTGGAGGACTCTGGCTTTGTGGTAGAGGAGGAGCAAGACTCACAGAGACCTCTTCAAGATGTCTGCTTTCACCTTCTAAAACTCTATAGTGACAGGTAAATCAGAGCCATATGTTACAGTCACTTGAGGGTTCCATGAGCCCTAGGGAGTCCTTTCCCTTTTATATGTGGTCAAATTGCCGTAAGTCTATATAAATTACCAAAATATAACTTACAGTAATTGAATGCAAAGAGCATGGGAACTGGAATTAGAAATCTAAACATTCACATTTTAAATCAACTATACTTAAATGAAATTGTTTTTTAAAAATCTAAAAATTATTTTAATCAACTTTAATGAGATACAGTTTTACACATAATGAAGTGTGTGGTTTGATATGTTTTAATGTAATCTAACTACCATCACTATCAAGGTAACATTTACATTACCCTCAAAAAGTTACCTCATGTCCCTTTGCAATCAGTCCACACCACAGACAGCTACTGACTGACTTTTCATTACTGTAGATTAGTTTTGCTGTTATAGAATTTTATGTAATTGGGATCATTCTGTATGTTATCATTTGTGCCTGGCTTCTTTTTCTCAGCATAGTGATTTTGAGATTTATCCATGTTAATATGTATATCAGAAATTTATTTATTTATTCATTTGTTAATGGACAGTTTTCTTGTTTTGGGCTATTAAGAATAAAGCTGCTATGAACATTTGTATCTAAAAATGTTTGTATCATTTTGCATTCCCACCAAGATCTGTAATTAATTGCTCCATATCCTCTTCAAAACTTGGTATTGTCAGCTTTTAAAATTTTACCATTTTAGTGGGCACATAGTGGTGTGTCATTTTTGTGTGCTTAATAATAAATTAATATAATGTATTAACATGCTATTATATCTAATCAGATAATCAAAACTATCCCAGAGCTATCTTTTTACCTTATCAGAAACACTGAGTGGTTTTCTCCAGTCAAAAGTATTAGCTCACATCTCATTTCATTTCTTTAAATACTTTCTTTTAAATTAACTATATTAATTACAGAATAATACAGTCTTTTATTGTGGTAAAATACACATAATTAAAATTGTGTTTTAATTTGCATTTCCCTAATGCCTAATGGTGGCAGACATTTTTTCATGTGCTTATTTACCATCTATCTATATATCTTCCTTGTTGAAATCTATTTGAAATCTTTTGCCCCCCTTTTTTTAATAGGGTCGCCTAATAATTCTTTATTGTGTTGTAATAGTTCTTTATATATTTAGGATGCAAGTCCTTTATTATAAATGTGTTTTTGCGATTATTATCTCCCAATACATAGGCACAAAAGTTTTACATTTTTATAAAGTCCAATTTATTGAAGTTTTTAAACTATAAAATCAGTTTCTTTAATAGATACAGAGCTGTCGAGGTTTTCTATTTATTCTTGAGTCAGTTTTGTTCATTTGTTTTTCCTAAGGAATTTGTCTGCTTCACCAAAGTCACCAAATTTATTAGCATAAAGTTCTTTATAACATTTCCATATTCTTTTATTTATTCATTCATTCATTCATTCATTTTTGACTGCGTTGAGTCTTCGTTGCTGCACGCGGGCTTTCTCTAGTTGCGGCGAGCAGGGGCTATTCTTCGTTGTGGTGCACGGGCTTCTCATTGTGGTGGCTTCTCTTGTTGCAGAGCCACGGATTCTAGGCACGCGGGCTTCAGTAGTTGTGGCACACAGACTTAGTTGCTTCGTGGCATGTGGGATCTTCCCAGACCAGGGGTCGAACCCGTGTCCGCTGCATTAGCAGGCAGATTCTAACCACTGAGCCACCAGGGAAGTCCCTCCTTATTCTTTTTTAATGTCTGTAGGATGTGTGGCTGTGTCTCTTTCTTCCCTGATATTGGTATTTGTGTCTTCTCTCTTTTTCTCCTGATTAGTCTATCTCCAGCTTTTGGTTTCATTGGTTATCTCTATTAGTCATCTAGCTCAAAATGAATCATAAACCTAAATGTCAAACTTAAAACAATAACCTCTTAGAAGAAAATCTTTGCAACTGTGGGTTAGGCAAAGATTTCTCAGATACCAAACACATAATCCATAGAACAAAAAATTGATAAATTGGACTTTAACAAAATTTAAAACTACTACTCATTAGACAGACTGTTAAGAGAATGAAAAGATGAGCCACAGATTGGGAGAAGATACTTGCAATTCATATATCTGATAAAGGACTTTTATCCAGAACATGTAAAGAACTCTCTGAGCTCAATAATAAGAAAACAAACAATCCAGTTTAAAAATTGGGAAAAATATTTAAAGGGATGCTTCACCAAAGAAGACCTACATATAAAGCCCATGAAAAGTTTTTATCAATAGACATCAGGGACATGCAAATTAAAGCCATCATGGGATGCCACTACCCATCTATTAGAATGGCTAAAAATTAAGACACCTGTACCAAATGTCATCATGGAAGCGGAGCAACTGGAATTCTCAACACTGCTGGGGAAAAATGTAAAATAATACTGGCACTTGGAAGAACAGTTTGGTGGCTTAAAAGTTAAACATACGGCTACATACATTCCACTCCTAGGTATTTACCCAGGAGGAATGAAAACATATGTCTATTTATATGTTGATAGCAGCTTTATTTGTAAAGGTCCAAAACGGGAAACAACCCAAATTTCCATCAACAGGTGATTAGATAAGCAAATTGTGGTACATCCGTACAATGGAATACTATCTCAGCTGTAAGAAAGAATGAACTGTTGATAACATGCAACAGCATGGTGAATCACAAAATACTTTTACTTATTTTGAAGCGGTGAGAAAAAAAAAATACTCCCAAAAATGTACCTACTGCTTGATTCCAATTTATGAAAAACTCTGGAAAATGCAAACTAATCTATAATGATAGAAAGATCAGTGGTTGCCTGGGAAGGGTAGGTGTAGGGAGGGGCAGGAGACAGGGATCACAGAGGGACTTAAGGAAACTTTTGGAGGTGATGGGTATGCTTGTTATCTTGACCTTGGTGGTAGTTTCACAGGTGTATATATATGTTTAAACTTATGAAAATTGTACATTCTAAATACGTAGTTTATTGTATGTCAGTTTTTTAATGTCAAAAAAAAGAAAAAAGGAAGAGGAAGAAAAGCATATATCTCAAAGTGCCAGAAATAGAGAAACCAAAGCCTGAATGAGATAATAAAGCGTTCTTCTCCTGTAAGGTAGAACTGCTATGACTAAAACCCTTACATAAACTGTAAGGAAAGCACTGTATAATGGCTGCTATTCTCATAAGACTACTTTAAATTAATTTTTAAATTTAATTACTCATTCACACTAGCCATATTTCAAGTGTTTAATAGCCATATGTGGCTAGTGGCTATCTTATTGGTCAAGGCAGATTATAGAACATTTCCGTCATCACACAGAGTTCAGTTTGACAGCGCCAGTCAAGAAAAACTACTCATTACTTGGGGAGGTGTTAGGAACTTGTAAAATGTCTGGGATCTTAGGTGAAAGGGAAAGGTTTTGGTTGGTAATCAAAGCCCAGATCTTTAAAACTTGTTGCTGCTGTGGGATCTTAGTTCTTACTGTTCTTATGGTCTGGGACTTGGAAGCTAAGAACATAACACATAAACGGGTCCAGAATCTTTGAAGTCCCTGGGCTCTCAGCAGAAAAAAAAGTGAAAGTCTGTAGGGAGACTTTCAAACCTGTATTTCTATATGAAGAATAATACCTACTGTAGACAAAATCAAAAGTAAGATTTACAAGCCATAGAAGAAAATAACCATCATTAAGACTGGTTAGCTATTGGGACTTCCCTAATGGTACAGTGGTTAAGACTCCACACTCCCGACGCAGGGGGCCCGGGTTCAGTCCCTGGTCAGAGAACTAAGATCCCACCTGCCACTGGGCAACTAAGCCCGTGCGCTGCAACGAAGACCCAGCGCAGCCAAAATAAATGAATAAATAAATAGGAATTTAAAAAATTAAAACAACAACAAAAAAGACTAGTTAACTGTTCAAACAAACAGGTGAAGTAGCATTCCAGCAACTTCAGATAGTAAAACAACCTAAAAGATACTAAATAACTTATATATATATATATATTTTTTTTGATATATCTTTATTGGAGTCTAATGGCTTCACAATTCTGTGTTAGTTTCTGTTGTACAACAAAGTGAATCAGCCATATGCATACATATGTCCCCATATCCCTTCCCTCTTGAGCCTCCCTCCCATCCTCCCTATCCCACACCTCTAGGTCATCGCAAAGCACCGAGCTGATCTCCCTGTGCTATGCGGCTGCTTCCCACTAGCTAACTATTTTACATTCAGTAGTATATATATGTCGATGCTACTCTCACTTCGCCCCAGCTTCCCCCTCCCACCCCGTGTCCTCAAGTCCATTCTCTATGTCTGCATCTTTATTCTTGCCCTGCAACTAGGTTCATCAGTACCTTTTTTTTTTTTAGATTCCATATATATGCGTTAGCATATGGTATTTGTTTTTCTCTTTCTGACTTACTTCACTCTGTATCACAGACGCTAGGTGCATCCACCTCACTACAAATAACTCAGTTTCATTTCTTTTTATGGCTGAGTAATATTCTGTTGTATATATGTGCCACATCTTCTTTATCCATTCATCTGTTGATGGATACTTAGGTTGCTTCCATGTCCTGGCTATTTTAAATAGAGCTGCAATGAACATTGTGGTACATGACTCTTTTTGAATTAACGTGTATTTTTTAAATGGTTAAGAAAAGTAATTGATACTACAGTGAAAGAATGGAAGGGAGAGAGTTGTGAAGACTCCCTGTACCAGGATGGTAAAAATAGACCAAACAAATACCAGCAAACCTGGTAGAAGAGCCACCAAAGAGAAGGTGTCTTGGTTTTTGGTAGATCGGTAATGTGGCTGAACCCAGAGGAGGAAGACTATAAGGCTTATGATGCTTCTGCTCCCGGGTGCCTGCCTTTATTGTTTTGTAAGCTGTAGCTGAGACAGTTGACTCGTCCAGTACAGGTGGTCTGCTGGCTGGGTTTGGTAACTCTCAGCACATTCTCCTTTGCAGACATTATGATCTCAACCAGCTGCTGGAGCCTCGAAGCGTCACAGCAGATCCTTTGGACTACCGCCTAAGCTGGCACTTGTGGGAGGTGCTGCGGGCTCTTAACTACACCCATCTCTCAGAGCAGTGTGAGGGTGTACTGCAGGCCAGTTATGCTGGCCAGCTGGAAAGTGAGGGGCTCTGGGAGTGGGCCATCTTTGTCCTCCTGCACATTGACAACTCAAGGTGAGTGAGAAGCCATCAAACACACTGGTTGCATCCAGCGCTACAGGGCAATGCCAAAGGAATCAGTCTCTTAGGGTTCAGTTCAGCAAGTAAGTGTTTAGAATGTATTTTTGGGTCCAGCCTTGTGATAAACCTTAAGACAGTTCAACCTGCAGCCCAGACTGTCTCTGTATTCATGTGGACACGTTAGAAAGAAGATTGCCTTTGATTAAGTGCCAAATTGTGCTATTTATCATAAGGCCTCCCAGTAGTCTGAGAAGGGAGAAGAGATATCTGTGAACTGCAGAATCTCTGAGTCTCTCTAAAGGTAAGATTCAAAGTACGTGTAAAATTGGTATAGCAAATAATTAAGTGGGAAGGAAAGATATGCCTGGGTGGGGAAACCCCATTAACTAGGCACAAATTCCTTGAATGTGGCATGTTTAGAATTATGCAGAAATAGTGCTGTCTGAGTTGGATCTGTGGAGTAATGGTTGGCAGGGAGGGCCCCTGCTTTTTCTTTGCTGGCCCTTCCCTTTCCATCCACCCACCCCTATCCCTCAAGTTTGATAGTGTTGTATTTACCTATTTACCAATACAATCTTGCTTAGATGTGTAATGTTTTGGTTCTTTGTCCTGAACAAAAACCAGAGAAACACCTTTGCTCCGTGCTTTGAATGAGGTGATGTTGGAGGTTTTTTCTTAATGGTAGCAGCATGGCATAACACTAAGAACAAAAACATTTATATAATACTTTGTTATATAATGCTTTTATATATCTTTATACGCTGTTGCAAGTACTTAAATATATTAACTCGTTGAATGCTCATAATGAACCTATGAGACACTCTTACTGTTTATTTTATAGATGAGCAACCCAAGGGATAGAGAGATGAGGTAACTTTTGTTCAAGGTCACATAGCTACTAAATGGCAGAGTGAGCCTTTCAACTCAAGACACCCAGAGTCTGTGCTCTTAATCGTTGTACTATACTATCTGTCATGTCGTAGGGCATGGAAAGAAGTTGTTTTGTAGTCAGAGCTTTCTAAATTCTGGCTCCACCATGTACTCACTTTGACCTAAGGTAGAGCTTACTTCACTTTTGACTTTGAGTAAAGACACTCTCTAGACCTCAGTTTTTAAAATATTAATCTCTATTCAAAGGTGACTGTGGAATTAAAAGTGTAAAGCATCCAGCACAACCTTACTTTTAAGGAATTTCTCTTTCCTCTTGCTCCTTACCAGGAAACAAAATGATCCCAGAATTTTCCTCTGAGTTTATTTAAACACACTCATGGAGAATTTCACGTGGTAAAAGGCTGGCTGATGGGATGATTGATGATTGGCTGTGGGAAAGCAGATCCTATTTCCTAAAGGGGAGGAAAAAAGGAGGCAGTTGTCATGAGATTGGGAGTCCTTTGAAAAACCTAGGAGTTGAGAAAAGAATCTAAGATGAGGAGAATAGCTTAGATCTGAAATTAAAATGACTGATCCTTTGGCCCAGACAAAGAAGGACTCTATTTAAGTGGCCTTGAGAGCAGAAAGATTGAGTTTAGCCTAAGTCTAGCAGTAAAGAGAAAATGAATTAGGAAGGCTGATGACTTCTAAGGGAAAAAACGACCTGGAAGAGACCTTACGTTTAAAAACTACTTTGTTTTCTTGCATTGACCACGTGAGAGAGAGGGCAGGGAGGTTAGGAATAAACTGCAGAGTGCTCGGTGGATCTAGAATTCCCCTATCCCAGTCCTTCATCTCCTGTTAGAGAAAGGAAACAAAGAAATGAGCCTACTGGGATGAACACACCCACACTACTATATATAAGATAGATAACCAACAAGGACCTGCTGTAGAGCACAGGGAACTCTACTCAATATTCTGTGATACCTATATGAGAAAAAAATCTAAAGAAGAATGAATATATGTACATGTATAACTGAATCACTTTGCTGTACACCTGAAACTAACACAACATTGTAAATCAACTATACTCCAATAAAATTTTTAAAAAGAAAAGAAATGAGCCGATTCAGGAGAAAACCTGTTCAGGGTAGTGGGCAACTTTCCCGAGTATTCGTTTTCAGACTTTTTTGACCATGAAAACATAATGTGCTTCTATTCTGTTTCATTTTAAAAATTAATGCTGGTGTGATAGCTTTTTAAGTGAAGTTTGAGGTGATCCACTAAGGGTCAGGACCTGCAGTTTAAGAGACTGCCTCACGGGCCACTGTGAGCTGTCTGAGGCAGCCTTCTCCATCAATGAGAATGAGATTTATCCCAACTGACCTTTCCTCCTATAGCATGCGTGAGAAGGCTGTTCGAGAGCTGCTTACGCGGCACTGCCAACTGTTGGAGACCCCTGAATCTTGGGCTAAGGAGATTTTCCTGACCGAGAAGCTTTGTGTGCCTGCTGAGTGGATTCATGAGGCCAAAGCAGTGCGAGCACACATGGAATCCGACAGGCACTTGGAGGCCCTCTATTTATTTAAAGCGGGGCACTGGAACCGCTGCCACAAACTCGTCATCCGACACTTAGCTTCTGGTGAGTGCTTCAGACTAGGGCCTGTGTCTCCTGGAATTACCCCCAATTCTTCCAATCTCTGAGCCCATGATGAGTCAGGCCAGAAATGATGATCAGAACAGGATATGGCAGACTTGAATCAGATCACACTTTGTAAAAGCTCTCTGTGCAGAAGATGCTTGGTAAGGGTGAGGGGCGGGGGTCAACAGCAATATTGTTACATTCCCATTTGCCAGGAATATTCTTGATATTCACTAATTATGTTAAGCTCTTTGTTTATTTAGGGAGTTTTATTCAGCAACACCAGAAATATCTGTTTGGGAAACTGAAGCCAGAAATTCTTCACGGTTTTCATAAGAGAATTTCAAAATATCTACTGTAATTCTCAAGTCTGACCCAACATAATTTTCCCTTTCTTCCTGTCTTAGATCTTTCTGCCATGTCCTTCCTCTGTGCACTTTTGGTCAATATTTTGTTTCTTCAGATGCCATTATTAACGAGAACTATGACTACCTGAAGGGGTTCTTGGAAGACCTGGCACCCCCGGAGCGCAGCAGCCTAATCCAGGACTGGGATACATCTGGGCTTGTTTACCTGGACTATATTCGGGTCATTGAAATGCTCCATCATATACAGCAGGTACCTGAGTTCCTTAAACCATGGCCTAGTTTCCCCTTTCCCTGGCCCACAGAGCCATAGCGACCTCCAAAGGCTTGAGCAACGACTTGAAAAACTCATTGGCAGAGATAGCACTGTCAGTGCACGAGGGATATTTTGATGAAGCTAATTTGATGTAGCTACTATGACAGCTCTATCAAAACTTTAAAACGTTTTTTGGTGCTTATTGCCAAGTAGTGTGTACGATGGACATTCCTAAGGCTTGTCCATAGTCAGTCTCCTCCCCTTGTTCTCCCCTTTTCCCCTAGTTTTAAATGAGAAGCTTAGGGTTGAGAGATAAAGTAAGGTCAGAGATTTGGTGAGGATGTTTCACATAACATTTGGCTTGAAAGTAATTGATTTCTGTTGATAACAAAGCCACAGTTCCTGTTAATATCTGCGTAATTAAATGCTGATTCTTAGTTGGAGTCAGGAGACTTAATTTAAGTGCAGGTTTGGGCTCCACCTCTCACTGTGTGCTCTTAAGAAGTCAATACCATGTTTGTGAACCCAGATTTATGTAGATTTTTGGTGCTGTGTTAAAGCTTGCTAGTTACGTGGTTCACGAATGGTGATTTCAAGACTTGCCCAATCCTAGGCCCTGTACACTATATTGCCTTCCTGTTGTGTATAATTGCTAAGGTCTTGTCTTATCCTCAGCAACTAGGCTGGATGGTGGTGACATGGCACTGCCGGCCAGCTTCTTGGGTTTTCCCCTTCCTCACCTCACTCTTGTTTCAGAGTGTTGCATAGTCGGTCTATGGGTAGGATTGGAGTGATGGGAGCTCCTCTTGGCCTAATTGGTTTCTCTGCTTCTTTGTAGGTGGATTGCTCCGGTTATGAGCTAGAGCAGTTACATACCAAAGTGACCTCACTGTGCAACCGGATAGAGCAGATCCAGTGTTACAATGCCAAGGATCGCCTGGCTCAGTCAGGTCAGCCTCTCGCCTCCTCCCCCTTCCTGCCTGCTCATTGCCTGTCTTTATGATTATTATACCCACACCTCACCCCCAGTCCTTTGGTGCTTACTCTGCTCTTTTTCTCCAGACATGGCCAAACGTGTAGCCAACCTGCTGCGGGTGGTACTGAGCCTTCAGCATGCCCCTGATGCAACCTCCGACTCAACGCCAGACCCTCAGCGAGTCCCTTTGCGCCTGTTGGCCCCCCACATTGGCCGGCTCCCCATGCCTGAGGACTATGCCTTGGAGGAACTGCGCAGTCTTACACAGTCCTACCTGCGGGAACTGACTGTTGGGAGCCAGTGAGCCCCAGGCTCCCCGCACCACACTCACATGCCGATTCACACTCACTACACAGAGGTCCCCTACATTGAGTTGATTGGCACCATTTGCCATTCTTTGGGTTGGCCATGGAATCCACCCTCCCTTCCTGCTGCCCAAGCAGCAACCTCCAGTTGTTCACGGCTTTCTTAATACTAAACACAGCATAAGGGCTTTTGGAACCCCCCAAAAAAGGATCCAAGTCTCTTTTTTTACCGTCCTCAAGACTATTCTTTTTTTTTTTTTCCTTTCTTTTTTTAAATGGTCAGTAAAGCATCGGTAAAGCACCTTTGGCAGAGTTCCCCCACCCCCTAAGAACCAGGGAATGCTTTTCCTCCCTCAGCCATTCTGGATCTTGTGACTCTCGATGCCAAACTGCTACCCTACTCCTACTCCTGCCCTTTTATACTAGGACTTTTTAGAAGGAGTGGGACAGGTAACGGGACAAATGCGTTGACCTAGGACTGTCCTCCCTTAACAAGTGAATTCTCCACAGAAGGAAGGAGAATCTGTCTCTGAAGTAGGTTGTTGATTAACACTGACTTTTGGAGTCAGAAGAGGGTTGGACTGAATTAGGAAGCAGAACAGGGTCTTTCTGACCCATTTAGGGTAGAAGTGAGTGCCTGCCATGGAGGGATGGGGCTTCAAGGCTTGATTGTTCTTCCTGCCTTGAATGTTCTGTGAACACCAAACCTTCCCTGTGCAGGAGCTCTTGGTCACAGATCACACATCTCTGGGAAACTCCCAGAACTCAGTTTGGTGCCTGGTTTTCAGTCATCTTGCTCGGCCTCCTGTCTGGATTTGCCTGAAGAGTTTGGTTGAAACATGGCAGGTTGGGTAGCCCTCCCTGTCCCTCCCACTCTAGCCCAGAGCATTTCCCACCCTCCATTTTCAGTCCCAGAAGGTGAAACCATCACTGAGGCAGGCAAGGATCTGGGCTTCAGGGGGAGGCAGGGGGCTTTTGCTACACTGCTGCCCACAGCTGTGGGGAGCCCCAGGTAACGGTCTGAGACTGCTGGTGTGAGGGCTGCCACAGACAACATGGCCATGCCTCCCTGGGTCTTTATGCATGAAGATTATGGGAAGGGTTTTATTAAAAAGTATATATATATATATATCTATATATATCTATCTATATATATAGATATAGATATATATATATAAATGACCTAGATTATTTTCCTCTTTTTCTGAAGCTACTTTCTTAAAAAAAATAAATAAAATGAAATGTTTATAGCATTCCTGGTATTGGCTTTCCTTTTGTGGTTTTGAGCCTTGTCCCAAGGAGCTTTATGGTGGCCTTGTTAAATTTGCAGTCTAAAGAGAGACTGGCCGTGGGTTAATGAGAGAATAGTTGCAGACTAGATCAAAGGCTAGGTTTATAAGGGTCAATTTTGGGGTGAGGGGGTTGAGATTATTGATGGATCCTGACTGCTGTACATTTATTTTTATGTGCTTAGATTCCTACTGGGGAATGGGGCAGGGTCTCAAATTGCCCAGTGGTATATACTTAGTATTCAAAGCCTCTCTGCTCTGGGGTTTTTGTTTTTAAACCTTGGCACTTCACCTTTCAGTTTCCATTGTGTAAAAGAGATAATGATGCCTGATGTTGCTGCTTCACAGAGCTGTGCTTGAGAGGGATCAAATGAGGCTGATGAGTAGGTTGGTTGGTTGGTTGGTTGGTTGTGTTAAATTGAAGATAGCAATTTCCAATGAGGATTAGGCCAAAGATTTCTGGGACATCAATGAGATGAGCAAGCAGAGTGGGTCTTCCCAGTGGCTGGGGCTTCCCTTTAATTTGGGCCCCTAAGGATAAGGGTTAACTCAGCTGGGAATCTCCCACCATTTCTGACTGACTGTGAACCTGAGCAAGTGAGTCACGGAGCATTTGCTGGACTTAGAGCAAAGAATTTGTTCTGCGTTCCTCACCAGAGGTGTTTTGTGAAAAGTGAGTGCTTTAGAAGTGGTTTGCCTTTAGAAATGTTAAGCACTGTGAATATGGGCAGTATTTCCTCTTAGGACAGGTATTTCCTTTAAAAAAAAAAAAAAAAAAAAAACCTCTAAGTCAAATATTTATCACAGCAGCTATTTGCGTCACAGAGAATAGACTTCCAGTTAAAGTGAACAATAAAGATGATAAGCGGTCTCTTCTATATTTCAAAATCCCATTGAAACATATTTTAAAAAATTTAAGTTTCTCAAAAATATAAAAATAAGAACCAGTTGTCTCAAAACTCAACAGAGCTGTGGAATCCACAACCTCATACAATGTTCAAAGTAAGTATTTCCTCAGCAGAATGCTGGAATAATGCCAAAATCAAAGTTAATAGAGGTCTGGAGATTAAATGTTGGATTAGCAGAGCCAAGACTTGCAGGCGTAGCTGCTCTTTTTTTAGATGTTTGACTCGTTTTGTTACTTTGTATTTCCAGGAAATTATTTCAGATTTTTTTTATTTGTTGTCTTTCAAAGAACCAGCTCTCAGACTTAACAGTTTTATTGGAGTTTTGTATTGTAATATATTCATTTCTGCTTTAAACATTCATTTCTTATGCTTTCCTAAGGGTTTTTAAAAATCTTTTATTGTAGAAATTTTCACCCATGCAAAAATAAAATGTCTCAGTTTTTCAATCTTATTTAATCTTTACCCCCATTCTTATTCCTACCCACGCACCCACCATGGTATTTCTTTCTTTTTTTTTTTTAATTTATTTTTGACTGCATTGGGTCTTCGTTGCTGTGCGTGGGCTTTCTCTAGTTGCAGCGAGCGGGGGCTACTCTTCATTGCGGTGTGTGGGCTTCTCATTGCGGTGGCTTTTCTTGCTGCGGAGCGCGGGCTCTAGGCACGTGGGCTGCAGTAGTTGTGGCACACAGGCTTAGTTGCTCCACGGCATGTGGGATCTTCCTGGACCAGGGCTCGCACCCGTGTCCCCTGCATTGACAGGCAGATTCTTAACCACTGTGCCACCAGGGAAGTCCCTCACCATGGTATTTCTAAGGGAAATCATCATTTCATCAATACATAAGCATTTCTAAGATAAATTTTTATAATCACAATACCATTGTCGTACCTAACAAAATTAACAATAATTCGAAAATATTCACTAATAACTCTCTGCATTTTCGAATTCCCCAGTTGTCTCAAAAGTAAAATCTTACTACAGTTGATTTGTTTAAATTAAATCAGGATCTAAACAGGGTCCACACTTTGCATTTGGCTGATAAATCTCTTAAATCTCTTTTAATCTATTAACAGTTCTCCTCCTTTTTTAAATGCCCTTTATTTGATGAAGTACCTGGGACATTCGTCCTTTAGCATAGAGGGCCAGGGGCTTCTAGATTTGGCTGATTGTGCCTCTACCTCCCTTACTTGCTATATACCACTGGTTAGATCTAGACTAGATTAGATTCAGGGTCCTTCTCATAGGTGGTGCTGTGTTTCATCACTATGGAAGACACTGTCTCACTGTTCCACTGTTAGTGATGTTAAGATTGTTGATTCAGGTGGTGTCAGCCTGATTCACCCTTTCTAAAGCTTCCATCAACCTTCCACCTAATAATAATCATGACCAAGATTCACTGTTTCATCATCGCACATTCCTTATCTTTTTATATGTGATGATTCAGTATTTTCAAAATAGAGACTTAAATCAGTTGTTGTTCAGGTACTTTTTTCTTTTTCTTTTTTTTCCCAAAATGGCTTTTTAAAAATAACCCACCAACTTTTAGAATTATTTTTTTCAAATTAACATTTTTACCCTAAAACACACTAAATACGTTATAAGAAATATTTCAACATTTTTTCAGGTAAACATACCAATTTTTCTGTAACTCTTCAGTCTATTCTATGTATGTGCTATTTCCATGTGTTTCGAAGCACTCTTGAATTTAGCCTTTATTTTGGCCTAAAGGTATTCTGCAAAATGTTGCTTTTAAATGTAATTTGAGGGTAAGACAACCTTGTGCCCCCAAAAGATTGAATAACTGCTGAAGAAAATGGTACAGAAAGAAAAATGCATCTTTTACCCCGACACCCATCCGTACAACATCTGCCACTCACTTTTTTTTTTTTTTTTAATAAATTTATTTATTTTATTTTTGGCTGTGTTGGGTCTTTGTTGCTGCGCGTGGGCTTTCTCTAGTTGCAGGGGCGGGCACTCTTGGTTGCGGTGTGCGGGCTTCTCATTGTGGTGGCTTCTCGTTGCAGAGCATGGGCTCTAGGCGCGCGGGCTTCAGTAGTTGTGGCTCGCGGGCTCTAGAGCTCAGGCTCAGTAGTTGTGGCACACGGGCTTAGTTGCTCTGTGGCATGTGGGATCTTCCTGCACCAGGGCTCGAACCCGTGTCCCCTGCATTGGCAGGTGGATTCCCAACCACGGCACCACCAGGGAAGCCCTGCCACTCACTCTTAAGTCTTGTCTTCCTCCTTTGTTTTTGTTTTGTTTTTTTTGGTTTTGGTTTGGTTTTTTGGCTGCGCCGCGTGGCTTGCAGGATCTTTAGTTGCGGCATGAGAACTCTTAGTTGCAGCCTGTGGCATCTAGTTCACTGACCAGGGATCAAACCTGGGCTGCCTGCATTGGGAGCGCAGAGACTTAGCCACTGGACCAGCAGGGAAAAGTCCCTACCTACTCATTCTTGATAGTCCTCTTGTTCTTTCATTTTTCAGTCCTTATTTATTTCTTAAATCATATTACATATACTTCTATGTTGTTTTTAAAAGAGGCAGTATAATTGTAGTATAGTGTAGTGTAGGGATGGACTCTTTACCCCAATTATGTTCAAATCCTGGGTCCACTGGAATATGCTATGGAATCTTGGCTAAGTTATTTCCTGTGCCTCAGTTACCTCATTTGTAAAATGGAATCAATAATAGTATTTACTTCATAGGGTGTTGTGAGAATTACGGATTAATATATGTTAAAGTGCTTAGAGCACTGCCCAAAATATATTAACTACTCAAATTATCATTATTATGTCCAATATCTGTGATCTCTTGCTTGTTTCTATGAGTGTTTTTGTTTCGGCTAACTCATTCATGATAGATTATGATTTTTTTAATATTTATTAATTTATTTGGTTGTGCAGGGTCTTAGCTGAGGCACGAGGGATCCTTAGTTGCAGCATGTGGGATCCAGTTCCCCGACCAGGGATCAAACCCAGGCCCCCCGCACTGGGATCTCAGAGTCCTAACCACTGGACCATCAGGAAAGTCCCAATATTTTTGATAACAGCTTTATTGAGATAGAATTCACATACCATACAATTACCCATTTAATGCGTACAATTAGTTTAGCTATATTCACAGAGTTGTGCAGCCATCACCACACAGGCAATTTTAGAACATTTTCATCCTCCCAAAAAGAAACCCCATAGCTTTCAGCCATCATTCCCCAACTTCCCCAGACCTACACAACCACTAATCTACTTCCTATCTCTATAGATTTGTCTATTCTGGACATTTCATATAAATGGAATCACACAATATGTGACCTTTTGTAACTGGATTCTTTCCCTTAGCATAATACTTTCAAGGTTCATCCATGTTGTAGCATACATCAGTACTTCATGCCATCTTATGGCCATATAATACTTGATTGTATGGACATACCACACCACCTTCTATTTATATATTTCATCAGAATCTAACACCATATACAAAAATTAAGTCAAAATAGATCAAAGACTTAAATGTAAGACCTAAAATTATAAAACTCTTAGGGACTCCCCTGGTGGTCCAGTGGTTAAGACTCCACACTCCCAATGCAGGGGGCCTGGTTTCAATCCCTGGTCAGGGAACTAGATTCCACATGCCACAACTACAGGAGCCCACATACTGCAACTAGAGGAGCCCACAAACCGCAACTAAAAGATCCTGCATGCAGCAGCGAAGATCCCACATGCCGCAACTAAGACCCGGCACAGCCAAATAAATAAATATTTAAACAAATAAATAAAATTATAAAACTCTCAGAAGAAAATAGAGGGTAAAATCTTAACAACATTGGATTTGGTAATGATTTCTTGGATATGACACCAAACACACAGCAACAAAAGAAAAAAATAGACAAAATGAACTACATGAAGAATTTTTAATTTTGTTCATTCTAAAGACACTGAGTAAAAAGGCAACCTAGAGAATGGGAGAAACATTTGCAAATTATTTATCTGATAAGGGATTAATATCCAGAATATATAGAGGACTCATAGAACTCAACAACATAAAGAGAAAAAAAAAAACAATTTAAAAATGAACAAAGGACTTGAACGGACATTTCTCCAACGAGGATATACAAGTGGCCAATAAGCACATAAAAAGATGCTCAACATCACTAATCATTAGGGAGATACAAATCAAAACTATGAACCAGATACCACCTCATATCCATTAGGATGGCCATTATCAAAATAACAAAGTAACAAATGTTGGTGAGAATGTGGAGAGATTGGAAGCCTTGTGCATTGTTGGTGGGAATGTATTCAATAAAAAGGTATGTCCGCTGTGGAAAACAGTATGGCAATTCTTCAAAAAATTAAAAACAATTACCATATGATCCAGCAATTCCACTTCTGGGTATATATCCAAAAGAACTGAAAGCAGAATCTTGAAAGGATATTTGTACATCCATGTTCATAGCAGCATTATTCACAATAAATGAAATGTGAAAGCAACCCAAGTGCCCATCAAGAGATGAATGGATAAGCAAAATGTATATACATACAATAGAATGTTATTCAGCCTTAAAAAGGAAGGAAATTCTGACATATACTACAACATGGATGAAACTTTAGGACATTATATGAAGTGAAATAAGCCAGGCACAAAAAGACAAATACTGGGATTTCCCTGGCGGTCCAGTGGTTAGGACTCTGCGCTTCCACTGCAGTGGGCACGGGTTCAGTGATCCCTGGTCAGGGAACTAAGATCCCGCGGGCTGCGCGGCACAGCCAAAAAAAAAAGACAAATACTGACATGACTTCATAGAGACAGAAAGAAGAATGGTATTTGCCAGGGGCTGGGGCTTATGAGTCTAAGTGTGTGTTTCTGAAGATATCTTGACTAACTCACTAGGACCATAGTGCAAATAATGTTGATTGCTGTGCATTTGTCAATGTACTAGGTAGTTGCCTTGCATTATCAGGTACTTTCATTGTCTCATTTAATTCTTACCACAACTGTTTAGGTGAGGACTGTTAATCCCACTAACCTGTTTGATAAAACTGAAACCCAGAGAGTTTCAGTATCTTACCCAGGTCAGACAGCTCATAGGACAGAGCTGAAAGTAACACTAAAGGCTGTGTTTTCAGGGAGATCAGCTCGGTGCTTTGTGACCACCTAGAGGGGTGGGATAGGGAGGGTGGGAGGGAGACGCAAGAGGGAAGAGATATGGGGATATATGTATATGTCTAGCTGATTCACTTTGTTATAAAGCAGAAACTAACACACCATTGTAAAGCAATTATACTCCAATAAAGATGGTAAAAAATAAATAAATAAAGGCTGTGTTTTCTCTGCGGCCCAACACCACCCGTGATGTTTAAGCATAGGGAGAATACTGAGGCTCAGACTGGGATGGCTGTGGGATGGCAAGGATGTGGGCTGCATCTCCTGCTTTGTGGGGCCACCTGGAGCAGCCTGAGGCTTGGCACCCCTCTCACCAGGAGGGGAGCGCTTGCTTGGCACAAAGCACCCAGCCTAGACAGATGTGTTCAGTCCCTAACTGAGGGCACAGCTGACAGACGAAAGGGAGCCTCAAGAATTCAGTAACGATGACAGAGCTGGGAGGACAGTTACCATCCACTGGCCCTGTCCCCTCACACCTTTAAGCCCCAGTCTCTTGCAGATCCTGACCTGGCATCTCTGTACCCTCCAATCCCCCAAGCTGGGCCTGACCTGAGCGTGGGTGCTACCTTACAGAATTTGAATAATTCAGGTCCCAGTGACCTGAGGTGTCAGTTTCAGTTGCTCTGTTCCCATGGACACAGGTGTCCCAACTCTGTAATTAAGCTAATGAAAGGGAAAGGGGGCGGGGTCTGCTGTCCTGTGCCTCAGAAGGCTCAGGGCTGATGGAGTCCCTGTCCCTGTCCTGCTGAGAATGCGCCAGCCTCCCCCAGAGTCAGGTGTGGGGAAGGCCTTGAGGAAGTCAACGGGGCTGAAATAGAGGCAGGAGAAAGGAAGAGAGAGTGGAAAGAGGAAGACCAGAGTCAGGGAGGCAGAGACCAAGAAAGAGTTACAGAGGGACGGATAGCAGGAAATCGAGACAGAGAGGCTGAGTGAGAGGTAAAGGGGGTGGGGGGCGAAGAACAGGGCAGAGACAGAGGCCAGAAGAGGCAAAGACCAGCAGAGAAGGAGAAACAGTAGATGCCAAGGCCCAAGTACTAAAATCCCAGGGCAAGTACACATAGCAGGGTCAGGTAACTTGTAGGGCTGCAGGACTCCCTGGAGGGTAGTTGGACTCAACAGAGATCCCAGTCTTCCTTCTGACGTGCAGGGATTGTCCACACCATCCTTGCCAGCAGGGCCTGACGCTGCCGTAGGTCAGGCCAGGAGGCTCATATCCAGAGACCCGCCCTTCCTCTGGCTGCGGCAAGGCCATGGGGCCCGGGAGCCACCGCCTCAGCCTCAGCTTCTCTGTCTCCAGTCTGGGCCTCCTGCTCCTGCTCCCACTCCTGCCAGGTATGAAGCTCAGTAGACCAGCCCTGGCCTCTCTGGGCGTTGCTGCTGTTCCCATCCTCCCCAAACCTCTCTCCACGTGCTCTCTCTTCATTTCTGTGCTGGGAGCAAGCGCTATCTGGGGAGTGTGAAGGAGGGGGAGCTGAAGAGGGCAAGAGGGGGCTTGCCTGACTGGGGCGGGAGCAGTTGACGGGGCAGCTCCCAGGGATAGGGCTGGAAGAGCCAGGGGGACCAGATCACGAAGGGTGAGCTTGGGCTTTATCTAGCAGGCCTGGGGAGCCGTTAAACAGGTTTAAGCAGCTACTGGTCTAGTCAGATTCATTTGTTTAAAAGCTTGATCTCTCAGAAGTGTGGCAGGTAGTTAGAGAGGTGAGCCTGAGGTGGGAGAGCAGGAAGGAGGCTGTTGCTGCCGTGGTCCATATGCAGGGAGGATGGGCCCAAGCTGGAGAGGTGATGAAGCATTCAAGAGCATTCAGCAGTATGACTGACAGGATGCGGGCACAGAGTGGTTTGCAGAGAGAAGGGCCAGAAGGGAGAGACAAATTACCAGATTTCCAGCTGAGGGCACCGGGAGTGTTGTTTGCTGAGACGGGTAACACAGGACAAGGAACAGGTTTCAGAACACGGAAGGAGGAGGGACTTCCCTGGTGGTCTAGCAGTTAAGACTCCACGCTCCCAATGCAGGGGGCCCGGGTTCAATCCCTGATCAGGGAACTAGATCCCACAGGCCGCAACTAAGAGCCCACATGCCACAACTAAGAGCCTGCATGCCGCAACTAAAGATTCCGCACGCCACAAGTGAAAAGATCCCGCACGCTACAACGAAGATCCCGTGTGCTGCAACTAAGACCCAGCACAGCCAAATAAATAATAAATTAAAAAAAAAAATACATGGTGGGAGGAAACAGGTTCATATTTGGCCCTACACAGTTTAAAGTGCCTACAGGACATTTAGGACATTCAGGTCTGGAGCTCAGGAGAAAAATCTGGGCTGAAGAAAAAAGGAGACGAGGGCAAAGGACGGGATTCTGGGGAACAATACCTAAATCAAGGACTGAGAAAAAAAAAAGGACTGAGGACAATGGGATGTGTCACAAAACCCGGGGAAGAGTGTGTTTTCAGGAAGGAGGGGCCCATAGTGTCAGAAGCTTTGAAGACATCAACTGAAGTGCAGCTAGAGAAGCAGAGACAGGCTGGAGAGACTGGAAGGGGCAGGGCAAGAGGGTTCCGGATGCCTGGTTGAGAACTGGGACTCTTGCGGTCTGTTTGGGCCCCTCCAGCATTTGTTTTTTTGTTTGTTTTGTTTTGGCCACATCACGCGCCATGCAGGATCTTAGTTCTCCAACTAGGGATCGAACCCATGCCCCCTGCAGTGGAAGCGCGGAGTCTTAACCACTGGACTGCCAGGGAATTCCCAGCCCCTCCAGCATTTGTGGTGGGGCAAGCAGAATCCAGGTCCTTGGGAAGGGAATGGTGGGGAAGAAACCCATCAGCCTTGCTTCAGAAGATAATACCTACTCACACTATGGCCTTCACCTCATCTATCCTTGGAGGCAGGCCAGGGAGGAACTAGAGCCACAGGTAGAGAGACAGAGAACAGGGACAGTTAGACAGCTGTGAGACAGTGGAGCAGCTGACAAGGCCTCAGTCTTGTGCAGGGTACAGGTTGTGAGCCGAGGTCCCTGGACACCCTTTCTTACTGGTCCCCCAGAGTGCTTCGGAGCCGAGGGCAGGCTGGCACACAAGCTGTTCCGAGACCTCTTTGCCAACTACACAAGTGCCCTGAGACCTGTGGCAGACACAGACCAGGCTCTGAACGTGACCCTGGAAGTGACGTTGTCCCAGATCATCGACATGGTGAGTTGGTTGTTGTACAGTCGTGGAGTGTGCTGGTGACAGTGTCAAGGAATGGGAGAATGGGAGACTGGGATTAATCTCCAATCAATTCTTTCCTGTAAACATTAGCATTAGCAACAATAACAGCTACCAACTGTTGGATCCTAACTGTTGGGTGCTCACAGTGTGCCCAATACTTTGCACACTTGAATCCATGCCTAGCAGAGATTACTACCCATGTAACTTCTGAGGAAACTCAGGCCCAGAGAAGAGAAGGACCTGGTAAGGTTACATAGCAAGGCTGGGTGGGAACTGAACTGTGTGGGCAAGTCAGGTTTGCGGGTGCTGACCAGAGCTCTGTAGGTGAGTGTGCACACACAGGGCAGGGTATTGTGCAGACGTCTGTCCACATCTATGCCCACTTTCTGCCCCCAACTAGGATGAGCGGAACCAGGTGCTGACCCTGTACCTGTGGATCCGACAGGAGTGGACAGATGCCTACCTACGATGGGACCCTGACGCCTATGGTGGCCTGGATGCCATCCGCATCCCCAGCAGTCTCGTGTGGCGGCCAGACATCATACTCTATAACAAGTACTGCCTGCCTTGGCCCCTCCCCTCTCCTACCCCTCCCTAGAGTTGCCCTTGGCTCTGGGGATGCACTTGTCCCCCATCCTCCACATCAAACCCGGCTGCTATGGTGCCCTGGAAGCTTTCCCCCAGGACCCTTCTAAGCTGCCAGGAAGGTGTTGGCAATTGTGGCTGCATGGTGCAGTAGGGCTTCCTGACCACACACACACACACACACACACACACACACAGCGGCTCATGGCAAGGGCCTACTGGAGGGAGCTCACAGCCCCTTGATGGCACCTCCACTTTAGGCTGTCTCAAGCCAACCCAGGCTGAATGTCTCCTAGGAATCCTCCGTGTGGTCCAGGGCCAATTCTGTATCTCTCGCAGAGAGGGTTCTGGGACACAAGTGCCTCTTTATGGCACTCTCTACCCTTTTCTCAGGGCACCCCAGGGCCTGCCTAGGGATTTCCTTCAGGGCTTAGCCCTCTGGAGTAGTCCTTTATGCCGCCTAAGCCAGTTCTGTGCTTCCCAGACAACACATAGCTCAGCATATTTTCCTCAGGGCCCCTCTAGGAGCTTTGCAGATGACACTCAAGGAAAGTCACCGTGCGCCCCGCATCAACTTTTGAGCTAGGTCTGTGTCTCGTTCTGGGCCCTTCAGGCGCTGGCCCCGCTAGGCCTCCAAAGGCACAGAGGGCCCTCTATACCGCTCCCTTTGCCCTCTGTGCCACCCCCAGCAAGCCCGATGCGCACCGCTTACAAGGGGCAGCCCTGACCTCCAAGGCCGCGGCGCCTCACGGAGCCCCACCCCCTGCCCGCAGGGCGGACGCGCAGGCGCCAGCCTCAGCCAGCACCAATGTGGTCCTGCGGCACGACGGCGCCGTGCGTTGGGACGCGCCGGCCATCACGCGCAGCTCGTGCCGCGTGGATGTGTCGGCCTTCCCATTCGACGCGCAGCGCTGCGGCCTGACGTTCGGCTCGTGGACGCACAGCGGGCACCAGCTGGACGTACAGCCGCGCGGCGCCGCCGCCAGTCTGGCCGACTTTGTGGAGAACGTGGAGTGGCGCGTGCTGGGCATGCCGGCCCGGCGGCGCGTGCTCACCTACGGCTGCTGCTCCGAGCCCTACCCGGACGTGACCTTCATGCTGCTGCTGCGCCGCCGCGCCGCCGCCTACGTGTGCAACCTGCTGCTGCCCTGCGTGCTCATCTCGCTGCTGGCGCCTCTGGCCTTCCACCTGCCCGCCGACTCGGGCGAGAAGGTGTCGCTCGGCGTCACCGTGCTGCTGGCGCTCACCGTCTTCCAGCTGCTCCTGGCCGAGAGCATGCCGCCGGCCGAGAGCGTGCCGCTCATCGGTGAGCTCTGAGGGCCCGGGGTGGCGGGGGAGGAGGCCGGAAGAGGACGCCCGCAACCCGGGGCTGAAGTGCGCGGGTGTCCGCAGGTGCAGGAGTGGGAGCCGGACCGGCCTGGGTCAGCGGAGGGGCCCCGCTGAGCGTCTTGGGGTCCGGCCTCGTTCTGAGATTGAGGGGGAAGAGGTCGGCCCCTTCCAGGAAGAAGGGGCAGAGGAAGGAGTTGGTCTTTCCTCAGGGACTTGATGGAGGAAGGTCGACATCCCCAGTGTTATAATCACAGGCAAAACATACTAAGTACTCACTGCGTGTCAGGCAGTCTCCTAAACACTTGACGTTTATTAACTCAAGGAAGCAGCACCACACACCTGTGAGGAAGGTTCTAGTATAACTTGCTTCAGATCATGCTGGATCTATTTAAGAGCGTGACTTTCACGGGATTGTGGGTGAGTCCAGTCTCCAGCAGTGAGGGGAACAATTACGGAGCAGGTAGCTTCTGAGAACCTGACGGGGGAATGCGGGAGAGGGAGCCCTTGGCCCTTACCTTCTTCCCGCTTCCATCCGTTGGGCTTGGAGGGTCCTGCGAGCCTTATGGGGGGATGAGCTCATTCCTCCTTGTGCTCAGGCAGTTGGGGAGCTCAGGCCCCCTGAGTTCTTGTTTGGGGCCTCAGTTCCCTTTCCCTCTCCTGCAGGAAAGTACTACATGGCCACCATGACCATGGTCACCTTCTCCACAGCGCTCACCATCCTTATCATGAACCTGCATTACTGTGGTCCCAGTGCCCGCCCAGTGCCAGCCTGGGCTCGGGCCCTCCTGCTGGGACGCCTGGCGCGGGGCCTGTGTGTGCGGGAACGAGGGGAGTCCTGTGGGCAGTCTAGACCTCCTGAGTCATCCCCCAGCCCCCAGCCTCCTGACAGAGAAGCTGGCCCACCAGCAGGCCCTTGCCGTGAGCCTCGGTGTCTGTGCCATCAGGAAGCCCTGCTGCGCCATGTAGCCACCATCACCAACACCTTCCACAGACACAGGGCTGCCCAGCGCTGCCATGAGGACTGGAAGCGCCTGGCCCGTGTCATGGACCGTTTCTTCCTGGGCATCTTCTTCTCCATGGCCCTGGTGATGAGCCTTCTCGTGCTGGTGCAGGCCCTGTGAGTCCCAGGGGTCTGCTGCAGCCACAGCACCTCCAGACGGGGATGGAATGGCCAGGCCAGGTGGTGGTTGGCCCTCAGGCCACTCAGTCTCTCTCCACTGGGTCTCAGAGCCTGGGACATCCTCTCTTCAGCGCTACTGACTTCACACACCAGAGGGAGTACTCGTTGTCTCTGTACCCTAACCTCTAAGGGGAAATCCAGAGCTTGCCGCTCCCCTGATTCCTGCAGAGGAGGAACTCTAAGAAGGGTCAAGGTCAAAGGGCAGTTCTGGAGGGACAGAACTGAACTCCGGTGCTGAGTGTTCGTGCTTTCAGTGAGGAGAGTGCAGGTAGTACAAACAGAACGGCCACATTTCCTGTCTTTTCTTCCTTCCTCTGTGGCTGCTGTTACAGGGACTTGGTCTTGCCTGTCCCTACCTGGGGGCTCAGGGGAGGCAACTGGGAATTCAGGATTCCTGGTCCAGTTTCCAGAGCAGGAGGCCACACAAGGATTTGGCCCCAAAGCCCCGGCTGATAATAAAGTGTGTGCCTATCACTTCCTCCATGTCCTCTCTTACCCTTAGGGCCCGTGGTGGTGGAACTTGGGGATCCAGCCTCTTAGGGACCTTAGGACTCATGGATCAGAGCAGAAATTACATCTTTGCTGACAAGAAAATGAGATCCAGTCCACCCCATTCCCACACAGTGACATCCGGAGAGCTTGAAGGTGCCCAAAGCAGGGGCAGTACAGGAACCAGCTATTCACAAGGTATTTCTTCCTTTCTGACTTCCACACATTTTCTGGCACCACCTCTGTGCCTCGGATGCAGTCCCTGCCTTCATAAGCTCACAGTTGGACGTGGGAGACCAGGGCCCTTTGGGAGCACAGAGGCAGGGCCCCTAACCCAGCAGGGTGGAGAGGCCAGAGAAGGCTTCCTGGAGGAGCGAACAGGAGCAGTCCAGGTGTACATGGGAAGCATTTGAGTAATATCAGCAAGTATCATGGCCAAGTACTTTTCTCCCCAATCACCCCCCCTCCAAACTACTTTAATCTTCTATCTCCAAGTGAGTGGTTACCTGTCCTGCAGTCCCCCCACCTCTATTCACCATCTTACTCCTAGACCCCTGGGTGAGGCCCAGTCCCTACATTTTCCTCTTCCTGCTAGCAAGCCTGGCAGCTGCCAGAGAAGATCCCCGAGTTCCCTACAGATGGAGTTACCACAGATCTTGGCCACACTTAAAGCATACATGTGGCTGACATCCTCATGTTGGGCAGAGGTGACGGCAGAGCTGTTCAGTGGCTGATGGATTAGAGGAGTCCTGGACTCTCTGGAAAGGCTTCTCCAACAAGGAACCAGAGCAGCAGTAGAAGGGACCAGACTGCAGAAAGGGGGCCCTGACCCACGGCTGCAGGGAAAACAGAGGCACAGAGATTTAGGGGCAACGTGAGATACACAAAGAAACAAGATGAAAAGAAATGAGCAGAGTGAGCTGACTGATATACAACATGCAATGGGAGACAAAGATGAGGAGAAAGAATTTAGGGAGGAAGGTAGAGATGAAACCAAGGAGAGCCCCAGTTCCCCTTCCAGAGGTCATTAGGTCTATCCCCCAGTCTCCTACTGACACAACTGAGGCACTGCAGGGTGGGATGAAAAGGGGTAGAGATCTGAGTGGGATCTGGTGAGGCTGATCTTTGCTCCTCTGGTCAAACACTGGTGGGAGAGTTGCTGGTGCACTGGGATGGGGAATGGGGAGGGGTGCGGGAATCCTAAACTTTCCCAGTGCTTGAAATTACATTATCAGACCTCAAAGAAGCCGAGTTGGCGTCTGGAGACCTGGCTGGTCTTGACTCTGCCACTCACTCACTCTCACCTGGAGCAAGTCACTTCTGTCTCTGAGTCTCACTTTACTGTATAATGAGGGTAATACTCCCTGTCCCACCTCCTTCCAGTCGATTATTGTGCAGTAAGGGTAAAATGAGATGGTGTCTGAGGAGGTGGGGGCCAGCCTGGTATGGTGGTTCCAAGTTCAGCTCTAGGACCCGGCTGTTTGGACCGTACACTTTTCTGGTTTTGTGTGTGGGGCTGGTTGCTTCATCTCTCTGTGCCTTCCTTCTCTCATCTGTGGAACAGGGGTGATGACATTACCTGCATCATTGCATCATGGTGAGGATTCATGGAACCCTGAGTGGTACTGTGTCATGGAGAAGGGTGGGAACAAAAAGGAGGCTGGGGCTCCTTCCTATCCGCTGTTCTCAGAGCCCTGAGGGAGGAGGCGGGACCCGAGGCGTAGGGGTGGCTGTGATTTCTTCCCTGAGAATGGCCTGTTCCCACCTAGAGAAGTGGTGGCTGAGGCAGGACCTGGCACAGCAGGTGTTCAAGGGAAGAGAAGAGTCATAGCCAAAGGGAACCTGGGGACCATCTAGTCCGATATGCTTACTATGCAGATAGGGAAACTGAGGCCCAGAGAGGGATGTTTGGTCACAGAGAGAGTTAGGGCAGAGCCTGGGCTAGAGCCCAGGTCTCCAGCAGCCAAGACCTGACCTTGACCTTGGGAGGTGGTCTGAGAGAGCTCTGAAGGCAGTAACAGCGCGCTCTGCAGCAGAAGGAGGAGAAGGCCCAGGGGGACTTTGTGGAGCGGCCCTTCCCTCCGTCGCTTCAGTGCAGGCTGGAGCTCTCTGGGGTCTGGTCAGTGGGCTCCTGGGAAGGCGGGGACGGCCCAAGGCTTGGGGGGCAGGTGTGTCGGCTCGGCAGCCATCTCCCACATATACATTCAGTGGGGAAGGTTAGCAACCCCCCACAGGTGTCTGCTTAAGGGAGTCTACTTTTTTTTGATTAGAAGGGGGTTGTTTTTATTTTATGGGGGATATCCATCCAGGAGAGGGGCCCAGACCCAGGATAGCCAGCTCAGCCCCAAACGGAGCCCCACAGATGCCTGCAGCCCTCACCTGAGTTATCCAGACGGCAGGGCCCTGACTTGCACTGCTTGTCTGTAGGGAAGAAACAGTAAAGAATCAAAGGCTCAGTAGCTCTAAGTATGGAAAGGGACTCCAGAGCCCCGTGGTCCATCCCTGACTTGCTCTAGGAGAAGCTGGTGTGTTTTCTCCTAATTCTGCTTCCTTACAGTGGGACCTCCCTTGCCTGGGTTTGACTTGACCTGTGAATAGCAGGGCCAGAAAGGCGCCAGCCCTTGAAGCCAGGGTCATCTGGGCACTCTTCCTGCTCCCTTGGCCTGTAACTTTGCCTCCATGCCACACCCGCCTCTCCCTCTCCCATGTCTGTCCCAGCCAAGGAGGGGCTAGTTTATGTTTTTTGTGTGTCTCCCTCACCTTCCATCAACTTGTGCACACTCGTGAAGTCCAGGGTGGTAACTGAAGCCGCGCTGGACCTTATCCCACTTTAGATGTGGTCCACGGTTCCAGCCAATAGCCTGCCTCTAACTATTGATATGAAAAGTGGGCCTCACAGGCCCCTGGGCATCCCTCAACTAGGACCAGCAGCCCACAGCCCCTTCAGAGATTAAGGACCTGGGCCCATCGTCATGATTACTCCTGTGGATGGTCCAGGGAGGATGGACAGGAAAGCATCTGAGACCTGCCAGAGCCCAGACTGGAATTTAGGGGTTTGGCACCTGACGGCTGGCTCACCACCTCACCCCACACCCGTGCACATGACTTCTGTTCAGTCAAATAAACGCGCTCTTCTCAGAAAACTGGGGTGGGCCGCTTACTTCTGGCAGCGGCTTCCAGCTGGGAGGAAAGCCTGACACCACATCTGTTTGGCCCTGAGATGGCCAAAGACACCTGCGTTGGTCAGGAAACCTTCTTCAGCCTCCCCGCAGGCAAGTGGCCAGCTCTGGCTTAGACACCTCCAGGGTGGATAAGCAAGTGTACTACTTAAGAAGGTTATGTCTCTCCTTGGACGGAAGGGGTGGAGGGGTTGGGGGACAGGACTCGGTCCTTCTCACTGTTTTTCATATCTCTGTATATATCCTCTGAAAACGGGTCGGGCAAGGCCACCTTCCGCCCAGCTGCTGGCTGGCACGTGCCCTGCTCACCTTTGATGTACTCGCAGTTGTATGTGCTGCGCTTACCCAGGGCCCGGAGGTAGATGCGGGCGGGGCCCTGGGCTGGTCTGCTGGCATTGATCACCTGGAAGGTCTCGAAGGGAGGGATCAGCACCTCCTCCTCCCCAGGGAAGAAGGAGTAGCCCTTGATAGGGGCCCCGAGGCAGGTCCAGATGCCAAAGAAGGTGTCTTCCCCAAACTGCTGGGCTGCAACATTCTGCAGGGATGCAGAGGCAAAGCCCCCCAGCCTGACGGTGGCCCCGGGCCCTGCTGGCCGGAAGCGCAGGCCCTGCACCCCTCGGAACACCTGGCGGCACTGGGGTGGACGCTGGCCCCTGCCCAGCAGCTGCAGGGCCTCGGTCAGCAGAAAGTGGAGGGTCTTGAAGGAGAAGTGGTGGAGGTAGTGGGCCCGGGAGCGGCCAGCCTCGCGCACGGCCACGTTGAATTCTTTGTGCAGGGGGCTGTTAGCTGTGTAGGCCAGGAGGGCCACCCCATGCTCTTCTCGGAAGCCCGTGGGCGGGGGCAGACGGGTAGGGCTGAGGCCCCACTTGAGTCCCCAGGCCTGGCGCTCCTGCCACTGGCTGCTTGCCTGAGCCCAGACATCGGCGTACACTTTGTTGGCCTGGAACTCCGTGCGGTTGAGATCCGGGAGAGCCGCCGCCATGGCTGCGGCACAGCCAGCATACTGGTCGTCAAAGGAGGCCAGGGCCATGTCCAGGGGCATTTCTCGAGAGAAGAGGTCTCGTCGTGTGATGGGGTGGCTCTGGGCCTGAGGCAGGGGGAGCAGCAAGGACTGAGAGGTTAGGCCCTAGGAGAACGGGAGCCCTGTTACCCAGCTTCCCCCTCCACTGAGCTGAGAAAGAGTAAGGGCCCCAAACACACCTGGAGGGGAAGGGGATTGGGAACTACTAGCTACAGATCCCCGAGACCAGGCTCTGGGGCGGTCCCCTCGGGGTGAGCGATCTCCAAGCGAAGCATCCGGCAGAGTTCAGAAGCCAGCAGCTGGGGGATGGGGTCAGCGGAGGATGACTATACCTGAAGTGCTTCCATGAGGCCCATGGACACGAGCAGCAGAGACATCATGGCAGGGGTCTGCATGTTGGAGGTGACCCTGGGCAAGTTACTCTTTGGGTCTCAGTTTCCTCGTCTGGAAAATGGGAATCTGCACAGTTTAATAAGTTGTGATGAATTGACACCTAGTCTGGGCCCCTTCCGGTGCTTGACACAGAGTCACAACATAGAAACGGAGGCTCAGAAGAGAGAGGGGACCCTTCTTGCCAGAAGGAACATGGGAGACTTCCTGGAGGAGGTGACATGTGAACAGGGTCTTGTGGGACAAATAGAATAAGGCTTCAGTCAGTGGAGGTAGGAGAGAAAAGATTGGAGTTGAGGGTGGGAAAGGAGTTTGGGACAGCAGGAATGGGAAGAGCAGAGGTATTAGAGGTAGGAACTCTCAGGATGTAAAGATGAAAGACGTTCTGGCTAGTGTGGCAGTTGCACTGTTGGAAAGCCTGGGGCCAGTCCTGAAGGAGCTTGACTGCCACAGTGAGAGGTCCAGGCTTCCCCTCAGGGGGACATGAGGCTGGAACAGGGCAGATCCAGGAGTAGTCAGCTGGTGGGGCCACAGCAGGACTCCAGGGTCAGGCTTAGAGCAGGGCTTGGGGATCCAGAGGGTCCTCCTCTGTCCCTGCAATCCTGCTGCCAACTGAACCCTCACCCTAAGCCCTCGGCTGATGCCAGGCAGGGACCCCCAGGTGGTGCGGGAAGAGGGGCTGGATGGGGGAGAGTACAGAGGGTACTGCTTCCCCCAGGGAAGCCTCCTGCATCCTCTGGGTGGGCACGCTGAGGGCCCAAAGTGGCTCCAAGAAGGTGTCCCAGCTTTGGGTCAAGATTGGAACAGACAGTTTCTAAGTTGGTGCTGCTGCTTTTTTTGTTTATTTTATTACCAAGTAATGCATGCTTATTGTGTACGAATGAATCACAAAGCCCAAGTCCCCCTTTTCTTGCTTTCCCTCCATGTCCCCCTTCTCACCGTTACCCTTGCCTGCTGTTTCCGTTGTAATGGTACCCTTCAAGACCTTTTTCGATGCACACACAGTATATTTAAATATACATACACACATAGTTTTCTGTATACAGCCTATTTTGGGGTTTTTTATTGTCACTATTTTCAAAAAGAAAAAGGAAGTGTGCTTACACATACGTGTTCTACAACCTTTTCCCAGTTAACAATGTACCATGGACTTCCATGTCACACATGCATATCTACCTTGTTCATTACGATGGCAGCATGGAATGTCATATATAGTTAATCCATAATTTATTTAACCATTTCCTTATTGAGGGACACTTAGGGTTTTTTCCTAATTTTTTGTTATTACACATGATATTGCAGTGAACATCCATGTATATAAATCCTTGTCCTCTTGTCTGCATATTTTTATAGGAAAGATATCAAGCAGGTGATATTTAAAGGATCTGAATAGTGTTCATTTAGATAGCCACTGCGCCACTACCAGGTTGCCATCCAAAAGGTCCCACTTCACCCTCCCACCAACAATGGACAAAAGTGCCCTTTTCTCCATGTCTTTGCCAACACTGGGCATTATTAATCTCTCTTAATTTTCATTTAACTGGTGGTACAAATGGTATCTAGTTTTTAATTTACATCTCTGGTCACTTAACAGGATCAATCATAACTTTAATTTTTTTTTTTTGGCTGTGATGCGTGGCAGGCGGCCTCTCAGTTCCCAGCCTGGGATCGAACCTGGGCCCTCAGCAGTGAAAGCTGGAGTCCTAACCACTGGATTGCCAGGAAATCCCCATAACTTTAATTTTTAATTTTTTAAAGTTTTAACTTAATAAAAGGTAGTACATTTTCATTATTCAAAATTTATAGTCCACGAAGCATGCAGTGAAACGTCTTTCTCTCACTGATCCCCCAACCCCAACCTGCTCTCCCCAGAGCTAACCAATGTTCCCATTTCCTGTATATCCTTCCAGAGATACTCTAGACGCATACCAGCAACTTCTCAGGTATTTCTCTTTTCCTTCTTTTATACAGACTGTAATACAGTTAGTGGTTTTTTATCTTTGGAAATCTGATGAAAGCTGAAACTGCTCCTCAGAAAATGGATATATGCGCCTTCACACAGACGTTACACAAATTTCAGGGTGGTTATGCATCTGCCCCAGTCTCACTCAGGTTAAGCATCCCTGCTCCCGAATCTCCTCTGGCTTCTGGTGGGGCCTAAGTTTTGATAGTTCAGTGACCCTAAGACGCTGGGATGTTATGTGGCTATAATTTTGTGAGTCTCCAAATCTAAGATCCTCTGATTGCCAGTATACAGTTTAAATTGAGGTGTGAGTTTCTCTGGGCAGTGGAGTTAACAGCCAGCAGAGTTTATCAAATTCAACATGTCCCAAACTGAACTTATCTTCCCTCCCTCAAAACCTGCTTACTCATTTATTCAGAAAATTCTTGAGCATCTGTAATGTGTCAGGCACTGAGGATAAAATTATGAACAGAAACAACAAAACCCACATCCCTGCTTCTTTAAGCTCTTTTAAGGTGGAGATGGAGTTGGAGTGAGGAATTTCAAGTAGCATGTTACAAGAACCCAAAGAGCCTGATGGAAACACATTTGTACAAGGAGTGGGTTTAAGTGAGGGGCTGACCAGAGGAGATTCGGAGTAGGTAGAATTTAAAATGGCATCACAGTGGGGTGTAAACCTGAGATACCGCTCCCTAATTCCAGGATAGAATGCTAATGGGCAGAGAATGCAGCAGCAAAAAACTACTTGAACTCTTGTGGTCTCTTGGAATCCACCAAAAAAGCCTGAGCTTCTATAATCTTCTCTTTGTGGAGAAACTAGTCCATGGGTTCAAGTGGGGCTTTCCTCACTCTGTACCCCCATGAGGGGAATACATGACCCCAAACTGGTGCTCTAATACCCTGGCCATTGTGATTGGCTCAAGGATGGACACGTAACCCAAGTAAGACTACTCAGAGTCTTTCCTGAGATTTGATAGATGGGTGCTGTGTAAAAGAGAGTGTGCCAGACACTGTTGATTCCCCAACCCCTATCTCCTCAGCTCATCTTCAAGTTCAACACAGGTGCAATGGATAGTTCTCAAGCATCTGACAGCTTCCCACCCTTAGTGTTCTGTATATTTCTGTGTCCAAGGCTTTCTCCATCACCCTGGGAGCTTGCTCAGGGCAACCCCAAAGTGCAGGAGATTTAATGTTCCCAAGGACAGCTGTCACCCAGTAAGGGTAGTCAGATTCTCTATTCCACAGAGGGTCCCCAATGGGACATAGTTGACCACAGTGGTCACACAATTTTTGCGGGGGAGCTTTTCTCTCTTCTTCAACTCACTTTGCCACTCCTTCACTGGTACTTCCTGGGATCACCTTTCAAATAAGCTGACGACACCCAATCCTTGTCTCGGGGTTGGCTTTTGGGGGAACCCAAACCAAGAGAGGAGGTCTTCTCTTTGGGTCATAAGCCATCAGAACATGGCCCAGAACTGTTCCTTCAGCCTGGACCCAGTGGAGCAGACCTGGGCCCAGCCCACAATAGGGAGGTGCCCAGCTGAGGCAGACTGACAGCCTGAAGCAGAGCTGCCCATCCAAGCTCACTTTAGGCAATCTACAGCTAACGTGAAGACCCAGGAGTATGAGAATAAATGTTTGCATGCCACTGAGATTTTGTGGCACACAACAAAATGGTCATGCAGTGAAAACATGAGGCCAACTATGTCTCTCACTGCATCTCCACTATCCTGTTTCTGTCCCTGTCTCTGCCCTGCAGAAACACAGCAATAAAAGGTACTAGAGGCTTGTGATAGGGCAGGAGAACTGTGAAGTCAGACATTGAATCATGTGGCCAGACTAAGGTATTGGCAGTGAGGGTGGACCCAGCATTACTAGGTAGAATTTACTAGACTTGGTGTCTGATGGGATTTAGGGGATGAGACGGGGGAAATCAAGGCTCACAACTCTGGTTCCCATGCTCTAGGTTGGAAATACAGAGGAGAAGCAGAGGAAACTTTAAAAGCTCATCCCAGCACATAGTAGGTGCTCAATTTAAAAAAAATGTATTGAATAAATGATCAGGTTAGGAGGGGAACTGGTGAGTTCAGTTTGGCACACGTGGACTCTCTAGGGGCAGATGTCCAAGATGGAACAGAATGGACAATAAAAGACATTTGAGAGTCATAGGTGTATTGAGGTCAGGAAAGAGGTAAGGTCCCCAGGGAAAGAGGCAGGGAGGGCTGAGGAAAAAAGCAGCTTGAAGCCAAGGCACAGGCAGAGCAAGACATTTCCTTGGGTTTCTAGGGACTGTTCACTTCTGGCCTTTGGGTCCCGTTAGATACCCTGGGATCCTTGTGATTAATTCCTCTTAGGGCTTCATCCAGCTCAGGGTGGTTCCCGTGAACTTGCCAGAAGAGTCTCGCATAATCTACCATCCTTATTATTCATCCAGTCACCCAAGATGGTTACTTAGGTTTCCATTCATTCAGCCATTCATCAAACACTAAATTAGTTGCCAACTAATGCTGGGCACAGTATGGGTCCATCCTCGATGCTCCTTCCCTTTCCCCATCCCCACATGCCCTGCCATGGCTCCGGTCAGCCCCTGCCTTCTCCCTGATCTCCCTACCTCCACTGTCACCCCTGCTAATCCACACTGCTGCTGCTCCACGGAGTAGGGAGAAAAATGTTTCTAAAGCACAGCTGGTCATGTTCCTTACCTGCTTGAAAACCCTCTGTGGCAAACCTGACTGGAAGAAATATCTCAAAATGCAGAGATGACAATTATGAGGCAAGGGATGAGAAGACATCCAGAAAGGAAAAAAAAACAACAAGAGATCAAAACAAAACTTACCTCCTTACCCTCAGGACAGAGTCCAGCCTCCAGGCACTGGCATCTGAAGCACTCTGTGACCTTGCCCGCCCTAACCTCTTCAGCCTCGTGCCCCACCACCCCTGCTTGACTTCTACAGTACAGAACAAAGTTCCAGGTGAGGCGCTGCTGCTTCCCTCCATGTGTTGGGGATGCCCTTCTCCTGCTACCCACTCTTCAAGGCTTCGCTCAGGAGCCATCTCCTCCAGGAAGCCCTCTGACTCCTCTGGCTTCCTAAATCACCCTGTGCTTTCCCCTGTCACTGTCCTAATCATACTGTGCTGCCCTTCAGTGTCTGCCTCCCCCCTGGCCTGTGAATTCCCTGAGGGCAGGCAGGGACCAGGTATGACCCATTCTGTGTCCCCAGAGCTCAGCCCAAGGCCAGGCACAAGTGAGCCCTCCTGGAATGTTTGCTGCAAGTCTGAGAGGCTTTCTGGGTGCAGCTAGCAATGTAGAGCACTGCAGAACAGGTGCAGTGATGACTTAGTGACCAGTTTTGCAGGGAATGGTGTGGAGGCCAAAGTGGTGGGGAGGGCCTGAGAGGCCAGGAAGTGGAGGCACTGGGCAGCCCCTTTTCCTATCCCAGCTGCCCTTCTGTCCTTCCTCTCATCCTGCTCAGGGCACTTCTCGTCAGTTTCCCCTCATCCAGACCCATGATGAACATTCCCTACTGGGGATGTGACTCCAAATCCCTCCCCAGAAATCCCCAAATTTCCCAATGGCCTCAAACCTCCCTAGGTATCCCAAACCTCTCCATCAGAGGTGCAATGGTCTGAATATTTGTGTCTCCCCAAAATTCATATGTTGAAACCCTAATGCCTGATGTGATGGTATTAGAACGGGGGGCCTTTGGGAGATAATTAGTTCATTAGTTCATGAACCCTCATGACTGGGATTGCTGTTCTTATAAAAGAGACCCCACGGACTTCCCTAGCACCTTCTACTATGTGAGAACACAGTGGGAAGGTACTGGCTATGAACCAGGAAAAGGGCCCTCATCCGACCTGGCTGGCACGCTGATCTCAGACTTTCAGCCTCCAGAACTATGAGAAATGTTTGTTTGTTTTTGATAAGTTACCAGTCTGGTATTTTGTTATAGCAGTCTGAACAGACTAAGATATAAGGTTCCCTGAAACTCTTCCTAATGATTCCTGTAACTCTACCATTAATACCTCATATTTCCCCTTTAAAAAAACCGCTTTTCATGCCCAGTGCCCAGGAACAGGTGGTGTGCCCCTTACCTAGACTTTCTCCGGGATAGGGAAGCTGGTATTGGTCTCCAGCGATGGCCACCAGGGGAGGGGGAGGGCAGATTTCTCTTTTATACCGTCTGTCCCCCACCCCTTGTACCTCTCCCACACAGCTGCTCAGAAATGTGACACTCCCCTGTCTATTTCTGGACTAGCCTCTGCCCAGTCCGCTCTGGGCCAGAGCACGTCCCATGAAAAGGGAACCCCTGAAGCTAGAGGGAAATCAAGGATCCAGGCTAGAACAACTGCCTCCTCACTGGGTTTGGTCCTGCATTCAGCACCCCTGGCCTCAGGGAGTATCTCCTTATTGTTCCTTTCATGTGAGCATGGAGACTCACCTAAGGTGCAAGGCGAGATTCCCAAAAAGCCTGGGTCCCACCTCTAGCACTCATTGGCCATGTGATCTTGGAGGACTTTCTGCGTCACTCAAGACCACTGTTCAATGACTAGATTTGACTCCATCTCTTGGGGTCTTTCTTGGGGTTCCAGATCTCGGGATGGGAGAAGCAATTCCCCAAAGCCAGAGGGTAGAGAGAAGACAAAGCCATGATACCGGAGGTTCAGGCTGCCAGAAAGCTCTTCCCAGAGCTGCTGATTCCTCAGCTGGCCCCTTCTCCCATTACCTCCCAGTGGGCATCTAAGACTCAGAGCCAGGTTATTTATAGGCAAGCCCAGGGAGATGAGGGGAAAGGCTAGTGTTGATAAACATGGGGTCACCTGAGTCTGAGAGGTCAGGGGAGAGAGGGTCTAGGGAGGGGCGGGGCTGGACCCTGAGGATGTGAGAGAGCTCTGCATCTGGGCCAGGCTTGCTGAAGGGAAGGGGCATAAAGAGAAGGGAGTGGGGTGGGGGCCGCTAAGATGCTGGACGTGACCAACGTGTTCGCCATATGCAAATTGTATGCAAATGAACGAGTGCACAAGTGGTGACCTCTCGGCTGTCTGGACCCTCTTGGTCTCTTCGGCCTAACAGTTGTCTGGAGCCCGGGCCGTGGCGGTCAGGGGCTGCCCGAGGGAGAGACCACGTCTCATAATTCCCCTCCTCTAGCACTGGTTTTGCTCGGAGAAAAGGGCCCTGGAGAAAGACCTCGCAGTCCTTGGGAAGAAGAGTTAAGTACGGCCCTCAGCCCCGCCCCCGAACCCCAGTGTTTGTCGTTGGGGAAGAGAGATGTCGGGTTACCGCCAGTGGGTCTATAATTAGCCGCGGGACTTCGTTGATCCGCGGGACTCCGGGGACAGGGGGCAGCGCGGCGCCCCCGCAGACTTCAGTCCCCGCCGCCCGGAACATTCAGTGCTCCTTCCCGCTCTCCGCCTCCGCCACCTCCAGGTGGGTCCCCGGCCCCCAGTCCCCTCCCTTCTCCAAGCGGAGCCAAATTACCGCTCTCCCTTTATCATTCCCGAGGAGAAGGCGCTGAGCACCCGGGCAGCTGGGAGGTGGGGGAGCTGAGACTGGGGTTGTGCTGGGGTGGAGGATAAAATCCAAGCCCCGCCCACACACTTAGGGCTGCTCTGGGCACCGCCCGCGCCCCGCCGGGCCAAGTCCCAGACCAGGGACCCCTCACACCGTAGAAGAAACTCTCCAACTCTCTGTCCCCCAGCCCATCGAAGCCAAGACTCCACCGTCGCTGGTCCCACCCTCATCGGGATCTCATTCTCCACGTCTCCCAGAGGAATAATGTTGGTGGCTCTGTTGATCGCCCTTAGCTGCCTTGGCATCCACACCCTCAGCGGCATGCGCATTTACGTCCCCTGGCAGGTAACTGGGGGGAACCATTTGCTGCCACAAAGGGAACAGTTGGGGTGGACCCGGGGCTTGACTCCTCAAAGAGCCTTCGCAGGGACGCTTCTCTAGGATGCCATTCCTCTTAATCCTCTTCCTCTCAGGAACCTCCATCCCTATAGGGAGCCCCAACTTCCCATTCCATCTCCCAGAACCCAACCTCCACCCACCAGTCCTGCTGTGATCCTCCTTCCTTCTATGGTCCTCCCTTGGGATTGCCTGCATCCTTCTCCTCTCACTTCCCATCTCCCACCACAGGCCCAGCCTAACAAACTCCTTTGGGCGACCTGTGTACTGCCCTCCCGCCGCCCCTCCCAGACCAGGGCTTGACCTCCTCCCAATCCCCACCCCCAGGTTTGAGGATGAGGGCTTCTAGAGCAGGAGAGGACTCAGAGTCTCAGAGCTGACAGTGACTTGCTGTGGTGTCTAGCCACCTGTGTGAGGGGGAAAGAGTCTGAGGATGAGGATGGGGTCAGGTAATTGGAGACTGGCCGTACGTTTGTATGTCACCTGCATACTGAGTCTTAGAGCCAGAACGGTGCTTGGAAGTCTTCCAGCCCCACGTCCCACTGAGTGCAGGAACCTCTCTAATGATAAATGACCCCTCTTAGTTAGTACACAAGTGAGGATCTATATGCTATCCTTACAATAACCCTGTGAGGTTGGAAGTATCCTCAGTTTATAGGTGGAGAACCTGAGGTCCAGAAAAGTTAAGAGACTCACCCAAGATCTCATAGCCTGTAGGTGGTGAAGCCAGGATTTGAACCCATGTCTGTCTGGCTCCAGTGCCTGTTATTTAAGCCCTTGAGCTCTTGCCAAATTTCACACCCCAGATGTTTGGGCATAGAAATGAGATTCTGTGTTTCTGAACTGATCTGCCACCAGGATCTCTGCCCAGTACCCTGAGCTTACACACTTTTCTGTGTGGCTCCTCTCTTCCTTACCTCTATAGGCCCAGAATGTTTCCATCCAGAACCTGAGCCTGGCTCCAAACACCTTCGATGATGCCTATGTGGGCTGCTCGGAGGAGATGGAGGAGAAGGCAGTCCATCTGCTAGCGGAGGAGATGGCTAACCATACCAGGCTGCGGGAGTCCTGGGAGACAGCCCAGAAGGCCTGGGAGCAAAGGTGGCCAGGGCTCAGCCTGCCTCCTGGCTTCAAAACCCAGCACGGAATCGCCGTCATGGTCTACACCAACTCATCCAACCCTTTATACCGGGAGCTGAACCAGGCTGTGCGGACAGGCGGTGACTCCAGGGAGTTCTACATGCAGCACTTCCCCTTCAAGGCCCTGCATTTCTACCTGACCCGGGCCCTGCAGCTGCTGCGGGGCAGTAGGGACTGCAGCAGGGAACCTGGGCAGGTGGTGTTCCGAGGCATGGGCGCCATTCGATTTGAACCCAAGGAGCTGGGGGGCTCTGTCCGCTTAGGCCAGTTTGCCTCCAGCTCCCTGGATGAGGCAGTGGCCCGCAGATTTGGTAATGCCACCTTCTTCTCTATAAGGACTTGCTTTGGGGTCCCGATCCAGGCCCTGTCTGTCTTTCCCAAGGAGCGTGAGGTGCTGATCCCCCCGCATGAAGTCTTCTTGGTCACCAGTTTCTCCCAGGATGGAGCCCGGAACCTGGTGACTCTCTCCAGCAATAATCAGATGTGCAGCCACTTTAACTGCGCCTATCTGGGTGGTGAGCCATGCATGAGGGAAGCAGGACTGGCAGGATGTCCCTGGTTTATTTCAGTCCCCAGGGCCTTCAGGAGGCCCACGTGATTAATGGGGAAGTTGAGGGCTAGAAGTTAGCTGGAGTTATTTTTCTCTGTGACTCAGGTTTTGCCAGCTCAGAGAAGGCCCTATAAGTGTTTTCTGGATCTGTGAATATTCTCAGATGATTCTATAAAGGTCCTTGAAAGTTTCCTTCTGCTGTACAGTCTAAAAGACCAAAAGAACCTGGTTAAGGGGGGCAATAAGCAGAGGAAAGTGACAGGAGTGCTGCTTCAGATCTCAGGAGGCCCTGGGCGTAATAGTGTAACACATGCACTACTCCCAAGTGCTGAGGCAGGGACAGAGTGGGGCCAGGATGGTAGCAGGGATGGAAAGGCAATCTGGGAAGATCTCCTGGAAGAAGAAGGAGGAAGGGAAGTCAGAAGTTTGTATTTAGCACAAGGGAAAGCTAGATTGAGACTGGGAATGGCCGTGCCAGGGCCTGGTGAGAAGGGAAGTTTGGGGTGTGAGGGTCTGTCTGCATGGAGGCCTCACTGTGCTGTCTGTTGCAGCAAAGAAGAGGCCGAGCTGTGAGTCTGTGCCAAGTGAGTCACCCTCCTGCCCCTCCCTCAGCTGCTTTGACTCCCCCTGGCCCTGCTGACCCTTCACCACCTTTTCTTCTCTCTCCAGCAGGAGGACAGGCCGACTCACTCTCCAAGGGGGCCTTCTCTCTGCTCTCCTGGAAGACCCTGCCCTTGGCCTCTTAGGGGTTCCAGCTCTTAGGAGCTGGGCTCTGAAAGTTCAGTGCCTGCCACGTAGGAGTCCTGGGAAATGATGACATCCATATGAAGATGGGAGGCTTTGAAGAGCCTGGAGAAGCCAGAACATGGTTTCGGACCCAGACCTTGCAGCCATCTCCCCGGCCAGGATGTTGGAGGATCTGAGGCCATGGTAGGGTGGAGGGATCCCCGCTATGTGGTAGGGACTCCAGGGGACAAGCAAGGGTAGTGCTGTGACAGCCACTGGATTAAACAGTGTTGCAGTGTGGTGACCTCAAATTTCATGATTGGTTTGTTCCATGAGACTAGACCGTCTGCCCTGCTCTGGCCATATGGGACTCAGGGACTGAGGGGCTAAAAAGAATGACTTTTTGATCACTTTTAGACATGGTATCAGTGCAGACCCTTGTCACACACTGTAACCTGCAAACCCAGACGCTTTAATAGACAGAGGTTCCTCACAACAGCCCTGAAGGCAGGAAGGGGGACAGATGGCTTCCTAGGCCATTTGTCAGATGAGGAATGCAGAGCCAAGGAAGGAAGCAACTTGCTGAAGGTCAGAGAGGTAGTGCTGAAACCAGGACCCTTACCTCCTAGTCCAGAACCCTTTCCACCAAACATTGAAGGAACTCAAAGTAGGATCCTAAGCCCCAGATATCTGGGACCCAAGAGCAAGCCATTTCTCTCTTCCCTGCTCCCACAAGGGTTCATTTTGGGCTTGGGGATCTCAAAACATCAAGAGACAGAGATTCTCACACACTCTGGAGGCATCTGACATCCAGAACAGAGGCTTTATTGAGGCAAGGAAAGCAGCACGGGCTCCTACTGAGCCCCACCCTCACCCATCTAGGCTGTTCTACTCAGCAACAGAAGACGGGACCCTCCCACTGCATCAGGACCCCTCCTTGGTTCCCAGGTCTTCCTCCTGGGGCACGTCCCCAGGCCCCTCTAATTCTTGCTCCCTGTGCCCTAGCACGTGAGCTGGGGAGGAGGGGCCAGACTCTCCAGATGCTGGAGTCCTGGCCCTGCCTGCGTCCTGAAGCCCAGTTTCTGAAGACACCTGGGTCCCCACAATCCCTGGCACTGTCAGCTCTGGGGTCTCAGGGATGGGAGGGCCCAGGTTCTGGAAGCTGTTGCACACTTGGGTGATGGAGCGACAGAGGATGCTGGCACCGTCCGGTGGCCGGCGCAGCCTTCCCTTCACCAGAGTCCGCTGCACACCGGCTACCTCACTTTGCAGTCGAGATACTGTCTTGGTCAGCTCTGTCAGTCTGTTGCCCAGGTCTTGGGGAAGGGTGGGGCGTGGCAGTAGTGATGGGGAGGTAACTCAGAAGATGAGCCTGCCCTGGACCACTTCTACCCTCAGCAAAACCCCAGGGGACATTTATGCCGGGGGTCCTAGGCAGGAGAACTGGAGGAAGTGAGGGACTGGCTTATGGCATGTGGGTCAGGTGGGCAGGCCGAGTCAGGCGCAGATGCATCAGCAGGGCTGGGGTGGTGGTGAGTTTAGAAGATACCAAGAAGGAAAGTCTTATGGACCAGAGAAGGGGTCAGGAGTCATAAGGATGGGAAATTTGCTAATGGGTAGAGATTTGTACATCTGCCCCCTCTGCCTTCTTCCCCATCTACACCTGTCCAGCTCATAACCACCCTCAGAGCCCAGTTCTGATTCCACCTCCTCTTTCTCCAGCTTCTGGTACTCTATCCTTCTACCTTCCCATGAGCCTCTCAAAATGATAGACTTTTTCTCTTCTTTGGGCTCCCACTGCAATTTGTGTCTCTTTTTCTAAGCACTTTCTGCCTAGTGAGATGGTTTCTCTTCCTCACCAGACTGAAAGCTTCCTATGTGTCCCTGCTGGGAACAGAGGGGACAGAGGAATGAACCCTGGTTGAATGATGAATAGGGTGAATGAGTGAATGGGTAAGGGAGTGAATGAGAGAATAACTGAACACAAGAATGAAGGTGGGAATGAAGGATTAAATCAAGTGAGTGTAATAAATGTCTAAACAGATACAAGGGTAATTGAGTGCAAGGGCCCACACAATCTGGGCAGGTTGTGGCTTCCAAGGGTGGGTTGGAGGGGGGCCACATAGAGAACTGCAGGCTGGTTGGAGGGGTGTGAGGCTGGGTGTTCCAGCTGAGCAAGGGACAGGAATGGGGAAGGCCTGGAGGGGAGCAACTAACCTTTCCAACGGGTCTCCTCAAACTCCCGCCGCGCAGTCTCTATGTAGCGCTGTACCAGAGCCTTGATGACATGAAGCCAGTAGGATCCATGCTCTTCCTCCCCAGGCCCTGCCCCTGCCCCAGGATTGGACTGGGATGGGAAGACAGGAGGGCGAGAGTCTTCACCCCCAGCTTTTCTCTAGTCACTGCATCCTCCCCCAGGCAATAAAGGTGGAGGCAAAGTCTGTGCAGACTTTTCTATCCCTGAAGGCCACACATCTAGACCCTCATGCAGACCTGGAAGGTAGTCTGGATGGAGGCCAGAAGGGGTGGAATGGCTGAGCGCAAGAGAACCAGGGTGGGAGGTGGGTGAGGGTTAGGAGGAGAAGCAGAGTGTGGGTGGAGAGAAATGCTGAGCAAGGCAGAGTTGAGCTGTCTCCTGCCACCAACCCAACCTTGGTTTTCTTGAGTTCAGTTAGTGCAGGTTAACCCTGTCCTTCAAATTCCGCAGAGGGGAGACTAGGGGATGTGGGGAGGCATCTCCTTGGACCAGCTCATGCATATGAGATGGAAATCATCATGCAAATTAGAATGATTAGTTCTGGGTCCAGTTTTAGGCCTCAGGACAGTACCAGGAGGGCAAGTCGGGCATCTGGGGCAGATAAAGGAGAGAGAGAGCAGAGGTGAAGTAGGCAAAGTGCTGGACTCAGAAGACAGGCTCAAATCCCAGCTCGGTCACTTCGCCACTGTGTGCCTCGAGCAAGCTACTCAACTTCTTCAGGCTGAAGGTCTCCAGATTTAAAGTGGAGATGGTGATAATGCCTACTTCCCAGGCTGGTACTTCCCTGGCATGGAGTAGAGGATCTCTAAATGCTTAGGAAATAGTTATTTTTATTTATCTGTATTTATTTAGCTCTCTAAATATTTTATGGTTAGCCTATTTACTTTTTTTTTTTTTTTTCTTCTATTTTTTGGCCTCACCGTGTGGCCTGCGGGATCTTACTTCCCTGGCCAGGGATCAAAACGACGTCCTCTGCAGTGGAAGTGCAGAGTCTTAACCACTGGACCACCAGGGAAGTCCCTAGCCTATTTACTTTTATAATGTAAAAAAGCAAAGCCTTTTCTTAAATATTTTAAAAGGAGAGACAGGATTGACAGAGATGGTACAGCAGAAGCATGAGAGAGAATGATGGGTCCTTTCAGCTGCAGAGTATATAAAGCATGTTTCTTGTATGAAATAAGGAATAAGCTTTGGAAAAGCCATTTTCTAAGGTGCAGGGTAGGTGGGAGGAGACACCTGATGGGGTCACCAAAGAGCAGGCTAGTGAGGTGGGGGGCAGCTGGAGGAGGGGTGGGACCTCATTGGGGGTTCAGTGGAGGGTGGGGGAGACCCCCAGCTGGCTGGTATAGTGGGATCCATCAGGACTCAGTGACTCCCAGCACAGGCCCAGAGAATTGAATACAACTTCAGGTGAAGATGCTGAGTTGCACCCTAGAGGGGAAGCAGCCCTGACATGGGGTCTGCAAATATACAACACCTGGCAGCCTGGACAGGGCCAGGAAGTGGTCAGGGGGAAAGGGTGATAATTCCAGAATGTGGAGTTTGAGATCCATTAGGGTGTAAGAGGTACCATGCAGGATAGCCTGGAGCCAGGATGGTGGGAACTGGGAACCTTTGGCATTTAGTTTCTTGTAAATGTCATGTTTTCTCCATGCTTTTGCACATGCTATTTCCTGTGCCTAGAACTCCCTTCTCCACCGTACCTGCCCATCAACCTCCTGTTTATCCTTCAGGATTCTACTCTGCCCTCAAGGTCTCTGGGAAGCTCCCTGACTCCTGAGGCTGGGTCTGGGGCCTCTCCTCTCTGCTCCAATAGCCCCCTGTGCTTCTTTCTATCATAAGTTTGTCATCATGCACACTTACAGTCCATTTCCTTCTGATGCTCTAGACTGTCAGCACCTCAAAGGACCACCGTTCTGCATATCTTTATTTCCAGAATTGGTGTGCTTTGATAAGTGTTTGTTAAACAAACTGTTGACCAATCAGATAAGGGAAGGCCTTCCTCACCTGGGGATCCAGGGGCCTCAGAGCTTCAGAGTTGGCCTGTGGCCTCGCAGAGCTGACCTGGAGGCCCTGTCTTAGAGAGACCCTCAGGTAACATGTTTTAAGGGGAACAGATAGGACCCCCTACAGACCTGGCAGTAATGCTATCTGAATTAGCAGGGGGTCCCATGCCAAGCCAGACTGAGTTAGGGAGCAGATAATGAGAGGTAAGTTAGTGCCTTGGAGGCCCGCCCTCCTCTCTCAGGCCTCAGCCACCTTCTAATTTCCAGTTTGTGGGGCATTCTTCCCTTGGCTTAACACGTTACTTTGAAAAACGTTCAACGATATCTTGACCCTGTTTAGGGCAAAAAGTTTTGCCTAAAGCTTATGGGGTATTGGCAGCTTGGGAGGAGGGTGGCATGAACTTCTGTTCGAGCTGGGTGACACAGGATTGGAAATTTAGGAAATGGCCAGAGCCAGGAAGAGGGAAAGGCAAGCCATACGAGAGAGCAGGAATTGGGAGCAGGCTTTCTGGGAGACATACCAGGAAAGACAGACAAGCCAGGGGTGTTCAGACAAATGGATGGTATAGGCAATACAGCTGAAGACCCGGTGTGAGGAAGACCCACAGCAGGCAGAGGAGATACTCACAAAGGTGGGGATTGGGGGAGAGTCTGGCTTCTTGGTTTTGCAGCAGGAGCAGCAACAGCAAATGAAAAGGAAAATTCTCCTGAGAAATTGAGATGGAGGGAAGGGGTTAGTTAGAGGACAGGGTCTAGGCTACTGGGGCAGGAGCTGGGGTAGGGGTGCTGAGTGCTGGGGGGTTGGGAGTGAGAGCTCTGAGGTTATCACCTGAGAAGATAGAAGGTAGCCTTGGGGGAGGGCAGGATGTTGAAGGGCACGGACAGTGTCAGGCCCTCTCGGAAGTAGGACAGGTAGAGCTTGGAGCAAGCAAACTTCCACTCCACGTCAGCAGCGTCCTGGGGCCCAGGAGGCAGGGGCTCTACAAGGACCACTTTGGTGCCTAGCCCTCCTGCCCACTCAGTCTGCCCCATTTCCCCCCAGCCCTCATGTCTCTTCTTCTCCAACCTCTTTCTTCTCCCCATTCTTATCTGCACCTCCACCTATCACCCACATTTCCCCTGCCTGTACCCCCCTTCCCCTCTTCCTCCCCACCATCTTTCATGCTTCTGACATCCAGTTCCGTCCAGCCTATTCTCCAGCCACAAACCCTAACCCATCCATCTCCTTCCCTCTCCCTTCTCACGGTCCCACCTACTTTTCCACAACACATCCTTCCTCCCCACCATAAGGTGGAAAGAGCACTAGACTTGTATCTGGAGAAAATAATAACATCATTAAGACCCTCAATCTACAGATGAGGAAAATGAGGCCTAGAGAGGAAAACTTGTCCCCAGTCACAAAACAAGGCAGTAGTGGAGGCAGAGCAGGAACCCAAATGTCTCCACTCCTTGCATCCTATTCCTCTCCATTCCTTTCTCTCTTCTTCCCTCTGGCCTGAGCCACCCTCAGTTCATGCACAATCTTCTGGAAGGAGTTGGCGATCATGGCAATGAGCATGTTGAGCAGCACAATGACCGTGACGATGGTAAAGATACCGTAGAGGGCCCGGCCCACAAATTCCGGCGCCAGAAACTGGGGCATGTCAACCACACTGTGCTCCTCCATGCCAAACATGGTCCAGAACAGAAACTGGAAGGTCTCGTTGAAACTGGCATGGGGGGCCGAAGAGTAGGATGTGAGGGGTGGGAGATGAGCCAGAACGCCACCCAGACCCACTCCTCCTCACCCTCAGGACCCAGGCAAAGGCGCTGTGCTTCCACAAAGCCCGTTGGACCACTTGTCATTTCTGATCTCCCGCCAGAATTTACTGAGCATATAGCAGTGCCAGGAACAGGTGCTAAGGATACAGCCGTGAACAAGACAAGCCCAGTCCGTGTCTTCAAGGACGGTATGTTCTGGGTGGGGATCGGGGGCAAGATGGACACTAACTCTACAAACATTCCTAAATTGTGGCAAGTGCTATGACACGGCAGCACAGGATGTTATGGCCTAGTCTGGGAGCTGGGGAAAACTTGCTTGAAAAACATTCAGGCTGAGCTCTGAAGGTTGTGGGAATCAACCAGGGGGAAGGGAAGGAGATGTGAAGTGTGCCCAAGGTAGCGGAGTGTGGGGGGCATTTGAGGAACTGAGAGACGGCCAGCATAGCTCGTCTCAGAGGGCAAAGGAGAAAGAGGCTCATGAGAGGGAAACAGGGACCAACCAGGTCATGCAGGGCCCTGTAGGATAAAAACAAAGATCCTCACTATGGCCTAGGAGCCTTAGGAAGCTATGAAGAATTCTAAGCAGAGGGGTGACCCCTGAATTATTTTTGATAAGATCATACTGGCTGCTGTGAGGAGAGTGGAAGAGAAGCAGATGAGAGAGTGAGGGCACGGAGACCAGTCAAGAAGCTGTTGCCATGGTCTGGGTGAGAGAGGATGGTGGTTGGACCACAGAAGCAGCCACCCATGCTGCTCCAGTTCAAGCCTAGATGACTGCAACAGTCTCCACAGCGGGTCTCTGGCCCCAGTCCCTCTCTCGTCCTTCCATCCTCCACACTGCACTGAAGGTGTTCTTTCTAAATGCTGATCTGATGTGCTGTACTTCTGCTTGTCAAACTTTAAATGCTCCTAACTACTCTCAGTCCAAATGCCCACCATGCAACGTACCTGAGGTTTTTAGCAAAAATACTTTTGACTTAATTAGCTGTCTCCCATAAATGAGAAGGAGGGCTCAGCCTGCCTGTGCTACTGTGGAATGACACCAGGACCCATGAAGCAGGCTGGAAGGACTAGTTCCTGTCCCTGGCACTAAGATTCATGATTTAAACTGTGTCAGCAGACTTCCTCAATATCTTGAAGCCAGGATGTGAACAAGGATTCTTGGTAAGAGGATTGGTCTGAATAAAGCCTCCATTTACTTTGGAACCATGAGAAAGACTTGACCAACATCCACAGGCCCAACCATGGGTCCTTCAGGTTCAACAATAAAACCATCATGTAGTTGCACTCAGGAAGAATTCATGATTGAACGATTGCTTGGGAGGCCATCCGGAGCTCCCTGGTCTGCTGGGCAAGCCAGGCTTCTCAGCAGGACCTTCATGAGCTCTGTGACCTGGCCCCTCTACCCTCTCCAGCCTCTGCTCTCAAAATCCCCTCCATGCACCAACCATGGAGGAAGTCTTGCTATTCTCCAAACATACCTCCTTGCCTTGGTATGTGCCCCCTTCTGCCCAGAATGCCCTGTACCTTCTCTGAAGTTCACAACCTTTGTAGGTGGAATCCAGAGTTCCCTTCTCTATGAAGTCTTCCCTGATCATCAAGACAGAGGAAGGGGCTTTCCCTTCTGGTTACCCTCAACATAAGCCCTCCTTCCTCACAGCACTCATCGTCTCAAACTGAGCTTATTTGTGCACATGGCTATCTTCTCCAGGAGACTGGGTCTGGTTCACTTCTGTCTGTGCTTCCAGTGCCAGGGACAGGACCTACTACAAAGAAGGTGTCATAAATGGGTGTGAACTCAAACAGCAATGAATGAATGACTAAGAAAGTGAATGAATTTAAAAAGTGAGTGAATGAATGAATGAATGAACAATGAATGAGTGAGTGAATGAACAAGGAATTAGTTATTGGCCATATTTAGGGAGAATTGAGTATCAAAAAGAATAATGGGGCTTCCCTGGCGGCGCAGTGGTTAAGAATCCGCCTGCCAACGCAGGGGACACGGGTTCGAACCCTGGCCTGGGAAGATCCCACATGCCGCGGAGCAACTAAGCCCATGCGCCACAACTACTGAACCTGTGTTCTAGAGCCCACGAGCCACAACTACTGAGCCCGCGAGCCACAACTACTGAAGCCCGCACGCCTAGAGCCCGTGCTCTGCAACAAGAGAAGCCACGACAATGAGAGGTCCGCACACTGCAACGAAGAGTAGCCCCCAGTCACCGCAACTGGGGAAAGTCCACGCACAGCAATGAAGACCCAACACAGCCAAATATAAAAACAAATTAATTAATTTCAAAAAAAGAATAATGACTGTAATGGATTATTATATTTTTTAAAAATCTTTGAATCCATAGTGATATTCAAAAAGAGTGGAGAAGGAGGCACTTCTTTATGGAAGAATGCCAACAAAGAAATGTACAGGGAATGACAGCAATAGAAAATCAGCATCTTGAAGCCACTGTTACAGCAACTGATGCAGGTAAAAATCATCTGTAGAGGGACTTCCCTGGTGGCGCAGTGGTTAAGAGTCCGTCTGCCAGTGCAGGGCACATGGGTTCGATTCCTGGTCCAGGAAGATCCCACATGCCGCAGAGCAACTAACCCTGTGTGCCACAACTACTGAAGCCCGCGCGCCTAGAGCCTGAGCCCTGCAACAAGAGAAGCCACCGCAATGAGAAGCCTGCGCGCCACAATGAAGACCCAACGCAGGCAAAAATTAATTAATTAATTAAACAAAAATCACCTGTGGATGCTAAATCCACTCAGAGCAAAGTTGAAAGAAAGTGGTCTAGTCACACAATCTCAACATCTCTCTTCGTTACCACAAGGGTATCTCCTTTTCAGTGGAGAGGTTTGCTAGACCAATGGGCCTCACCAATGGGCTAAACTGACGTCGTGAGCCTCCTGATGGGATATGATGGAAAGTACACATCATCAATTAGGTTGCGTTCTTGCCAAAATTGCTTAAGTTGAATCTGATCATGAGGAAGAGGTGATTACTAAGCTCCAAGTTCACGGTCCCAGAATCCCACCTGCCCATCCTGCCTCTGCCCCTGAGTACTTGCCCAGCTGCTCTGTCTCCTGGTAAGGCACGTAGACGTTTTTGAGGCCGCAGAGGAAGGCGGTCAGGATAATCGTGAGGATGAACATGAACCTGGCAGGGGGTGGGATGGGGGAGGGTCAGAGTAGGTCTCTTCCCTGGGAAAAGTCAGGCTCTGGGAAAAGAGATGGGGGTGATGGCTCCCAGTCTCAGCCTCTACTTGACAAGGATTCAGTGTGGTTATTATTGAGAGAAATTAGGGGGTGGGAAATGAGAAGGGATTTAAAGCGTGCTGAAGCAGAAGCTCTCCCTCCAGAATAAAGGATTCTAGGTTGAAACAGTCAAAGCTGGGGATGGGCCAGGCTCCCAGGGAGGGACCAAGATGCTGAGATGTGGTACAGGGATGAGGGAGAGTCACAGAGTCCTACTGGACAGGATTTATCACCAGTGGAGTTAAAGCCACATGTGAGCTGAGCTGGCTGGCAACACGGAAGGCTAGCAGAGTCTCAGGGGTGGGATGGCAAGTTCTCCAGGCTGAGCTGAGCTGAAGAGGTTCACAGATGTAACCAGGGCTTTTCCCATCAAGGGCACCCACACCTATCCCACCTCAGGCAGGGCTTTCCCACGGAAGCGGGCACGAACAATGAGCTCTGATTAGGGTGAAAGGCCAGGTAGGCTGTAAATGATTAGATGATAATTACCAGGAAGACCAGATAATTCCATGAGTTCCAAGAGGAGTTGTACAGTGGAAACCATCCAAAGGGACCCCTGAGTCCAGTGCCTCACCACAAAGATGGGAAAACTGAGCCCCAGCGAGGGCCATGGAGACAGCAAAGGAACTGGGACTGGAATGCCAGCCAAGGGCTCTTTCTGCTATTGGTGGTTCCTGATCTTTGGAGTCATGGGCCTCTTTGAGAATTAGATGAAAGTTATAGACCCTCTCTGCAGAGAAATGTACCTTTACATTTACATCCGAAAATTTGCCTGTAGTTTCAGGGTTTCCGAGGTCTCTGGAGCCTGTACAAGCAACCCAGGATAGAATCCCTGCCCTAACTAGAGCTGGGGAGCTTCAGAAGGAGGTCAGGTGGGGTCCATCGGAGGGGAGGATGCTCTGAGCAGGGGCAGTACGCACCGGATCATGTCATCGATCATCCTGCCAATGGAAATCTGCAGGGTGCCCAGCGACTTGTGGGCCGGCAGGATGTAGGCCAGGCGGGTGAAGCAAAGAGCACCTCAGCCAGGAACTGGTGGTCCTGTGTGCGCCACTCGCTCCGCTCTGTGCAGGTGGAACGGGGTTGGGGGGCTGAGGCCGAGAACCAAGGAAGAGAGGGGACTGGGGGACTCAGGGCTGAGCTGGGAGGCACTCACCAGCCAAGGTGAAGTAGCGGCAGGCAGCCCCGTCTGGGGCATCCCGGCAGTGCCTGTGGGCCAGCCCGGCCAGGAGCGCGAAGGCCGCCAGGTACAGGGACAAGGCGACCGTGTCCAGGATGTTCCACCAGTCTGGGAGGTAACTGCACAGGCCCTCGATCCACACTTCCTTACACTCAAACCACAGGAAGCCTGAAGGAGGTGGTAGGGAGCCAGGAGAGGGTGAGGCACCTCCTCCGTCCAGGTCAGAGCTGGGCTGCAGGTATGGTTGGTGGGGGGAAACTATCCATGGGGTGGGAGAACTAAAATATCAAAGGCATGAAATGGATAAAATGTAGACGTTTAGTCTGCTTAAGTACAGAGATCTTACGTGAAAATAAAAAGAACTCCTGGCTGATGCAGACTCAGCTGCCACGGAGCCTGTGCCACTGATCCCAGTTGGCTGATAAACTCAGAAAGTGAGTAACACCTGAAGAAGCTGGTTATTGGGAGGGAATGATTGAAATCTGCTTCTCCCTTCCCTCCACCAAATATATATTGGACAACTATTTAAAGAATATTGATTTGAAGGGGCTCCAAATTATCAACCTGCTCATTATCAGCCCGGGGCCCAGGGCCTGACCTGGGGATGGAGGGTCTTGGGAGCTGGACCCCATTAGCCAGGTGACCCTGCCACGTCGTACCCTTCTCCATTCCCTGGGTACAAGCAAGTGCTTTTTCACTCATGGTTCTGTCCACCTAGAAAGCCCTTCCACACCCTTTTGAAGGCAAGCTCACCTTCTGGCCCAGGACAAATCTTACCTCCTCTGTGAAGCCTTCCCTAACCGGGGGAGTGAGTTCTCACAGCTCTCTTCAGCCCTCTGTGATACCATCGTCATGGGGCACTGAAGGATATCTCTTCCTGGGTCTGCCCCCGTCCCCTCCCCTGAACTTTGAACCCCTCAAGGGCAGGGACCATGGCCTATTCACCTCCTTGCCCCCGGTGCCCAGAAGAAGGCCCAGTAGTTACTATTGAATAAAAACTGATTAAGCTGCTACCATGTGCCAGTGGGATCCTGTGGTGAATAAGACAAATACAGTCCCTGGCCTCCCCGGGTTCATAACCGAGTGAGGGAGGCGGGCACGTAGCCAAGTCGTTACAAGCCAGTGCGGTAACTGCTAAGGTGGAAAACGGGGGAACAGAGGCTGTTGTGAGAATGTTTAGGAACAGATCCTCACCCTGATTTGGGGACCAGGGAAAGCTTCACTTCCCCCAGAAAGTGACGATTGAGCTGAGACCTGACGGAGGAGTAGGAGCCAGCCAGGTGAAGGCGCAGCGTGGACGGGGAGAGGGCTGTGGGGAAAGAGAACGTGCGCGGGCCTGGAGACAAGCAGTGCAGGGCGAAGTGAGAACTGCATCCGTTCCCACGGCAGCAGAGGGTGGATGTTTATTTATATACGTTGAATGTGTAGAAGGAACCCTATTTAGTTTATCTGTGTGTTCTCAGGGCTTCACTCACAGTAGGGCAGCAGCAAGTGTTTATTGCATGAAGAAACGAGGAGTGTTGTTTCTTAAGACTTCCTCCCCCGTGGGCAGGAACTGTATTGGTTTCATCTGCACCCAATACAGGTCAATAATGTTTAGTAAATAACTGGATGAGAAACTTTTCCTCTTACATGGCTCTTGTTTTCTTCCCCAGAGTTTCTTGGCCAAATATTCTTTCAGGCCTTACCGACTGCCTTGGTACAGGGTGGAGTAGCGGACTTAGTCTACTGGTGTCTTGGGAGTTTGCTAACCAAGCTAGAGATAAGTAAAGGGAAGACAGATGAGGAAGGGACCCCCAGTCCAGCTGCTGAGCTGACCAGCCAAATGCTCGGTAGAGCTCTGGAGGTTACTGTCAACTGCATTTGCTGAATTGTTTGAGAATACTCAATTCTGCTATAGAAGCAAAGAACACCAATGGAATGGCTGGAACTTATGCATTAAGCATATATAAGTTAGTTATCCGGGTGACATGTTGGACAAATCAAGTAGAGCATATGTGTGTGAACATATGTAGAATATTTAGGGTAGACACTAAATATTAATGATACACTGAATATACACGAGGCAGATGAGGCCCTTAGGATTCATCAGATCTTAAATCAGCTACCCACTGGTGATACCCATTCTGGTCTCACATGTCCTCTGCCCAAAAATTGCGAAGAAAAGTCACAGCTGTTCACCAGGATGGTTAGTAAGCTACAGCTGTGGTCAGACATACTTGCCCCTGTGTTTCTCCTACCAATCAAGTGTTGGGGCCAGGCTGCTTCCGGCTGTTGTATCCTCTGCTCAAACCTCAACTCTGGTCCTCGAAACACCACCATCATAAGTACACCATTTATGGGTTTAATAAACTGTATGATTCAAGCATCTTAATTTGGTCTGTGAGCCTTTCTGTTCCATGACCTTTGGGATAGATTGCCTGGTGGTGTACTTGCTGGCTACCATTACACCAAGGTAATCTCCCACCGGACACAGTGGACCAGTGTCTTATTTGTGAGAGGATATGAACATCCAGAATGGGTAGAGACTGATGCCAGGGTAGGGGAAGAATGGGGTCCTTGCTCAGGGGGCCTATCACAGGGCTAGGTCCCCTGATTAGAGGTGAAGGGGAAACCCTTGGTGGACTAGAGCCCGGAGGGGTCTGGTTATATGTTCAGGGAGCATCTACAGGGGCAGCCCCCCTCCATGGGGGTGCTTACTGTGAAGAAAAGTGAGGGGGCCCCCAAGGGGGTCTGCCACAAATAAAAGGCCCCACACATGTACCTGCAACCCAAACCATGTGTAGTGAAGTCTCCCAGACACTCTGGCTGCGGCCTCAGAAGGTACTCAGCTGCGTCTCCATGACCAGGGACTCTCCCAGCAGGAAGATGCGGAACCACAGATAGGAGGCCGAGTGCAGCAGGAACTTCAGCACCGGGATCTTCATCAGGCGGCCCAGCTCGGGGGAAGGAAGGAGAGCAGGGCTCTCAGAGTCCTGTTCAAATCTCTCCCCACCCTGGATAACTTCCGGGATGCTCAGCCGCCACGTGTTTCCTCCTCTCATTCACTCACTTATTCAGACATTTATCAAGAATGTACTGTATATTAGGCCTTCCCCTTTCATATCTATTTTTTCCCTCACAACCGTATGAGGTGGGTATCGTTATTCCCATTTTTTAGCTAAGGAACTGAGGATCACAGAGATAAAGTAACTTTCCCTGGAGGGTCCCACGGGCTCTTCAATCACAACCATGTTAAAAATAAATTCATCACTTTTGATCCCAAACTTGTTCCTTCTCCTCTTCCTCCTGTTTCCCCATCTTAGAAAACGTCCCAGCCACCCAGACCAGGAAGCTTAAAGGCATCTCTACATCCTCTCATACACTCTGACAGTCTCCCTAACTCCCGCCCCTCCCCCAATCCATCCTTTACACCACTAGGAGAGAGAGCTTTCTAAAACACAAAACTAATAGGATCTCTCAGCTCATTACAGTCTTCCAGTGGCTCCCATCATTGCATAAGGCTCTGTGGGACCCGGGCCCCTGCTTACTTCCCACCACTCGCCATTTGCACTTATGCTTTAGCTGCACAGAATTCCTCTCAGTCTCTCTAATAGTTTGCATTCTCCCTCCCTGGGCCGTTGATGGACATGCTGTTCCTGCTTCCTGGAGCACTGCTCACCCTATTCCTCACTTGATTTACAGGTACCTGGCTTGCTCTTTATTATATCCCCAGCACCAGGCACGATGCCTGGTTCATAGTAGGGTCTCAAGGAAATATTTGTTGGGTGAAGGAATAGAAATATCTGGGTCCACAAGGGCTCCCAAAGAATTTGTAGGTTGGGGCAGAGTCTCTAGGAGATTATAGGGCTGTATACAGGACTCAGGCTTTGGAGGCAGAGAGACCTCAGTTTCAATCCTGACTCTGCTATTTACTGTGGACAAAAGAGCATTCTGTTCCTTGTGTCTCCACTGTAAAATCCAGGTGCAATGCCTACCTTCCAGGACCACCTCAAATTACCTAATGGGAACATTCCCAAAGTGCCCGGCCCAGGGCCTGGCATAAAACAAGTGCTCAATAAGTGACAGTTATCATTACTTCTATTCTTAGTACCCGGGACTTGGGCGCCAGCCAGTGGCCAAGGCAGAGGAAGGGCGTGGTGAGGAAGATGAGGAAGGCGACCAAAGAGCTTCCAGGTAGTGGTGCTTCCACGCCAGCCAGCCAGGTTCCAACACCAGATGGAGGACAGGACCTGCTGGCAGATGGGGGGTGCTACGAACTAAGCAGAGATGGGAGTGAGGAGAGGGGGTGGCCACTAGCCAGGGAAGAGGAAGGGGAGCCAGTTGGGTGCACTGAGTTCCCTACCATAGAGATTGAACCATGTTTTATTTCTTCCCAGGCCAGCCAGCTCAGAAGAGAGGCAACCCACTTGCCATGTGACCTTGGGAAGACCCCACCCCTCTTTGGGACTTGGTTTCCTAGTCTATGAAGAAGTTGAATTCAAAGATTTTCCTGGACTCTCCAGATCCTGCATTCTTGAATCTAAGTCAGGCAGTGGTGGGTGCAACTGGGTACCCAGTCCCAGAACCCTCAGGATTCCTTGTCTTCTTAGAGATGTGAGGCACCAGCCTGCATGGTCTTGAGGAGGGAGGAGCAGGGAAAGTGGGCTTTGGTGTCTTGGGGAGCCATTGTGAAGGAAGGTTTTTGGTTAAGCTCCTGGTGGGTTAGGATATCTAGGGTAGGTGAGAGGGAGGAGTAAGGGGTGGGGGAGGCTAGAAGAAGAGCATGTCTTAGGCTTAGGGGGCAGGCATCTAATGCAATGGGGAACCATGGAATCACTTGACACTTAAGCCCTGAGAGATGTAGTCTAATCTTGCTGAATAGAGTGAGATACCGAAGTCTAACAACAGAAAAAGACCACACCAAACCTACTCAGCAGGCCAGAGGCTGAGCTGAGGGTAAGACCCAGAAGTCTGTTCTGAAGGTGGGGTCTGGGTGGGTAATGGGACTTCCAAGGGCTGGGGAGAGGTTAGGGACTTAGACTGAAGGTAAGAAAGGCGGGTGGGAGACCCACAGGATCAAGGGCCTAGATAGAAGGGTGCTCAGAGTGAAGATCTAAGAGGGGTCCTGAGGGCAGGGAAAGGACTTGCTTAGGGTTGGAGCGGGGACTACGCAGAGGTGGCGGGGCAAGGGGGTCAGGGCAGGGCGGGGGGAGGAGGGGGTGGGTAGGGCCCAGCTGACCCGCTTCTGGTTATAGGTGATGGCCAGTCGCAGCCTCGCCAGGTTGGGGATGCCTTCCTCAAAGGCCTGGCCCAGACCCTCGGCCTCGGGCTCAGTCTTGCTGTCCTTGCCCAGGTCATTGAGCACCACAGTGACCTCGCTCTGGTGCCGGCACACGCCCAGCAGTTCAAAGCTGTAGTCCTGGCTCAGCGACTCCAGGGCAATGTACTCGGGCTGTAGGGAGAAGTCCGTGTGTGCTTGCCACCCTGGGGGCCCAGCCCCATTAGGTCAGCCCCCAACCTCCCAAAAGTGGGTCCAGGACTCTGTCCTACCTCGGCCGTCACTTCCCCACAGCTGGTGTCACCCTGAGTCCTTTATTCCTTTCTTCCCTTCCACCCCACCTGTCCTCTTGGCTATAACAAGGCACTTCTTGGGTCAACTTTGCTTCTCTGTTGCTGCATCTACCTCATTGCTGAGTCATTTCAACTCAGACCCCTCCGTCACCTTTGTCCACCCCTTGTACTTCCTCTTCCCTATTCCTTTCCCACTTCTGCTCCTATTCTTCATGCCTTCTTGGGTTCATTGAATTACTTTTGTTGAGCACCTACCTTATATGAGAGCCCGTGCTGGCAGTTTTAGGAGCTGCAGACACGAGTGGGCAGTTCTTGTTTCCACTTTACCCATCCTAGCCTCAGTTTTACTTGGGGCCCTAACGCCAGAGAGAATCCAGGCTAGGATTTTAGGAGGCTAGGTCTGAGGCCCAGCATGGTCCCTCAGGTGGTGTCACACTGGGTAAGGTATTTCCCGTATCCAAGCCGCAGCCCCCTTGCCTGGAAAGTGGGGATGATCATTCCTGCTGCCTCCTTCTGTGGGCTGCTACGAGGATGAGGGACGGTCCTTTGGAAAGGGCTGCTCTTGCCTGCTACCCGTGAAGTGGAGGCTCTTCATTCCCTGATCCTTCTACGACTCTGGAGAAGCAGCATGCTCTTCCCTGAGCTCGTCTGGCACAGGTCACATCCTGCCCTAGGACTCTGTTAATATCCTTGTTTGTTTCCCCACCTAATGGTAATCTTGACCATGGGGACCAAGTCTGCCTGGCACAGAGGGGATGTCAGTGGACGAGTGATGGATGGAACTGGACTGGTGAATTCAAAGCCCCTGACCAGTCCCTGCCTCCAGGCCTCCCTGGCTCCCCTTCATGCATTCTGTCTGCACAGGGTTCCTGCACTCATCCCACGTCTACTTTTACTAGCCGAGAGTCTTTGCTTGGAATGAATCCCTACCTCAAATATCCTCCCCACACCTCTTCACTTGTGCTAAACCACCTGGTTGTGTAGCCAAGATTAATCCCACTTCTTCCAAGGAGTCTGCCCTGCACACAACATCTGTAGCTTCCTGACCTCTTTTCTGCTCCTTAGAAGCCCTCTGGTACCATCCACAGAGACCCTGAATGAAGCTGAGCATCCTAGGAGTCTTGTCCGCCTCTCTCTGCCCTCTCTCTCCCTGCTGTGATCACAAGCATGAGGCCCCAGCACACAATGCTCTAGGGGTGACCACACAGTAGGTATTCAGAAAGGACAGGTTCTACTGAATGTCATCTCTAAGTCTGTCCAGCTGCCTTCCAATCTATGTTCTCTCTCCTCCCTCAGACAGACCCAGGAGACACCTAGGATAGGGTCTGTTCCACCCCCATGAGACTAGGTGCCCCTAGAGTGACAGCCAGTCTGCAATTAGAATGAGATCCCCCTCAGGGCGGAATTCTGCAGCTCCCCATCAGAATGGAGGTTTCCTGAGAACATCTTTCTGTTGTTTCCCTCTTCCCAGAACACCCACCACAGGCCCGACCATGCCCCGGTGGAAGGACAGAAGGACAGATACGGGGCACCGAGCGCAGGGGAAGGGAGCAGAAACTAACTTTAAACTCAGGCTCCTTGTGGGCAAGGTGCTTGAGCTTGCAGCTGAGCTGGAAGGCAGCCAGCATGGCGTCCTCGCTGGCCAGTGAGAGGTGGGCGCAGCTGGCAATGCCACGGCAGGTGTTGATGCGGGACAGGGAGAACTGGAGCAGATCGTAGCAGCATGTGTTGCTGCACTCGAGGCAGGCACAGGAGACGGGGTGGGGCCGGGCGATGGTGTGGCCCTGGTCCATGAGCAGCCGGGTGATCTCATACAGGTCCTTCTGGCAGGCCAGGGTGAGGGGGGTGACACCAGGGGCAAAGCGGGGGCCATCGATTGATGAGTCAAAGAAGGCCAGTGAGAAAGACTAGACCTGGTGTCCACCTTGCAGCCCTTCTCCCATTCCAGCCAGGCCAGCAGGCGGCACACCACTGCCAGCTGGTTTGTGTCCACAGCCACCAGCAGGGCCTCGTGGATCTGCCGGAAGTCGAACTTGACACTGGCCAACAGCACATCAGTGATAGCCTCGTGGCCCAGGCGGATGGCCAGATTGAGGGCCTCCCTCCAGGAGCGGTCCTCAGCCTCCTCCACATTCTGCAGGGGCCCGCCTGGCCCGCTGTCTGTGGCCTCAACCCGCAACTCCAGCAGCTGCTACACCAGGTCCAATGGCACCCAGCAGCGGAGGTGGGAACTTAAGCTTTCTGTTCATGATCTTGGTCCACTTAGGCTGAGGCTGGATGAAGGAGTAGAGGGTGGGACCCCGAGTCTCCAACCTCCTTTGCTTTGGGGCCTCCCTCACCCTTCCACCTTCAAGCCCTTAACCCTCTATACCCAGGCAACATTATAGCCTTCCTATCCCAAACACACAATAACACAAATTTCCATTTTTGTTTTAGGTAACACTTATGTAGTGCTTAAGTACAGGTAGTTTTCAAAACCCTTCATAAGTAAGTAACTCATTCAATTCTTAAATGTCCCTGTAAGGTAGGAGCTGTCATTCCCTCTTTAACAGGAGAAGAAGCTGACGTACAGACATGCCAAACCACTTAGACGAGGTGGGCAGTCAGGCAGTCTGGCTGAGGAGGTGGTATTGCTAATTACTCTTCCATGCTACTTCTCAACTCAAAGAGGAATTATTAGTAGTAGCTTTGGGATTTCTGGAATCTCTACTTCTTCAAAAGCCCCCAAATGTGGGATATGAGAATGTAGGTAAGTAAATACTTTCCCTCTTTTAAGGAAAATAACAATGCTACCACTTTTATCTGTTTTACTCTGAAATTAAATTCCACATTAAATGTTATATACTCTAGTATATATGGTTTATATAATGTGATCATCTTGTATAATGACAATACAAATGTCCCCCCACCCCAATTATGTCTGTGTAGGGAATACATCTCATTTCCGTATTTTCCAGGAATCAATCATTTTAGAAATACCCTTTCATACCGTAATAATAGCTTCTTGTATATTTTTGTTAAGCTGTTAGTAAATAATATCCCATTTACTGGTATGAAATGTTGATGATAATATTTAGAAAATTGGTCTTGGTTGAAAAATGCATTTTTTTCTTTTTAAAAAAATTTAGTAGCTTAAAACCACAAACATTTATTCTCTTATGGTTCTAGAAGTCAGAACTAAATCATATCATTGGGCTAACGTCAAGGTGTTGGCAGGGCAGGGTGGCTCTAGGGGAGTATTCTTTTTCGGCTTCTAGAGCTATACTCCCTGCATTCCTTAGTTTATGGCCACTTCCTCCATCTTTAAAAGCCCGCGGCATAGACTCTCCACACCTCCTGAAGATTTGAAGATCAAAGATTAAAAGAATTTTTTTAGTCACCATTTTATTGTGTGGATTCTCAGTTTAGGAGAGTGCCAGAGCTGGGTCTGACTGGGGGCCCCTCCCTCAGAACAACTTCCATCCTCACAGGAACCCACACACACAGTGGGTTCCAAACGTGGGCAGCCCGAGAAGGAGTAGGCTGAAGCAGGACAGGGCTGTGCTGGGAGCCTAACCCCGCGCAGGCACACAGATCTGCCCAGGACCAGCTTCCATCCTGTTGACATCCTCTCCCAACTGCTCCTCCCTCGGGAAGTCCTAGAGCTCCCGAAGGACAGGTCCAGACACGTCTACACAGGAGGGTCTTTGAACTGGGCTCTTCCCAAGCCCCTAAGCTCTGATCAGGCCTCGTAGCAGGATCCCACCAGGCTCTCCTCCACCAACCCGCCAGTTCTGCCCTTTCCTGCTTTGGGCGGCATTTCTCCGCCCACCCCAGTGCTGCCTTGTCTCTCTCTCCCACCAGGCCCCAGCCCATCCTCACTGCTCTTCTCTTCTGGGCCCAGGTTTGGGCCTCCAATGGCTCTCCTCCCACCTGCGGGGTGATGTCCACCGCCTGCATGGCAGCTAGCATGTCCCTGCCGCCCTTCTGGGTCAATCTATTGTTTTAATCACAGCCAGAAATGGGACCAGGATAGGGGAAGGCAGGGGAGCTGAAGACCTCTTACCATGAGGTGGTCCACGGCTGCATCCACCTACACTGGCAGGGATGGAAGGATGGATCTCCTGCTCCTCTGTCTGCTCCCCTGACTGTGCCCAACTTCCTCTTTCCTACCCTTTCAAAACCCCACCTGGGGCCCTCCCTCTGCCAGGACCAGCTGCTCCCCCTCTGCCCTGTACCCTGGAGACCATGGGAACTGGTGTTAAGTGCCACACAATGAAATCTGGGAAAGGGGAGAGGACATAGTTGCTCTAGAAGGTGGGAATACAATTTAGAAAAACATAGGTGGAAGGGAGCTTAGTGACCCCCTGGTCCAACTGCCCCATTGTACTGATGGGGACTGGGATTTGCCCAAGGTTCCACAGCCAAGCTGAGACCTATTCCTTAGTCATTAGCCTATCTGATCCCCATAAAACTCTGAACAGGAGGATGGGATTTTTTCTCTGTTACTGAGGGTTGACTCTGGGCCCAAGATAAATAACTTGCTTAAAGTCACACAGCAACACTGTTACCTGATTATCCTAGAGAGGGAAGCCCCAAAGGATTCTGAGAGTTCAGCTCAGGGGACGCTGGAGGTCAGTCTCATGCTCAAAAATAACTCTCACCTTCCCAGGACACCACAGGATCTTATCTGTCGGGCAGTGCTTTTCTTCTCACGGGGCCTCAGTTTTCCTCTCAGGAAAATGGGCACGAGGATGCACACCACTCACTGAGGGGAAGACGTTCTGGACTGTGTCCCAAAGCCCTCGAGAGATCACCAATTCTACCCCAGAAGTTCCAAAGAAGAGAAAGACGGAGCTGTCCTTGGGAGAGTAGGGTGCCATGGTGACAGAAGCCTTGACAACTGGGAGTGGGGAGCCCAGAGGTGACCTCAGGCAGAGTCCTAAGGGAATGAATGGAGGGGAGGAGAGAGGGCGGCTTGGCCTCATCAGCCCCTCTCAGCTGTCAAGGGACCCACTGCCCAGTTTCAGTCACAGAGGGCGGCGGGGGCCAAAACCACAGGACTTCATGGCTCATGCCGGAAGGACCTCCCCACACATGCTGACATGTTCTTCTATTTCTCCTGCTGAGAACAGCAACTGGCAGATAGGGCACTGGACCCAGGAAATGGGTGGTGAGCTCTCAGGGGAGGACACCCATAGTACAGACGGTGATGAAGATGGTGACGAGGAGGGAGAGGCCTGGGGAGGTGGGGAGGTCTCTCCACAAGTGGCAGCATGCTGGGGAAGCATCACAATGCTGAAGGAGCCGGAGAGGGAGAGGAGAGAAGGAGCTGAGAAAACTGGGCCTGCTCCCAGGCAGGAGGCCACCCCAAGTGGCCTGAAGGGAACATCTGCTGTCAAAATGCAGCTGTTTTTGCAGGAAATGTACTGGGGTTGAATATTTTATGCCTGAGAGATACTATCCAGTCATGAATCCACCACACATTTATTGAGTGTCTACTATGTGCCTGACACTGTGTTAGGAGCTGAGGGACGTAAGCCCAGGCCTATCCTCATGGCCTATGGCATCTAGGGGACCACAAATAACTGTGACACAAAGCAGAGGGTGAGAAGTGCTAAGCCCGAGGGAATCAGAATGCTGCAGGAGCTCAGCTGGGAGACATTATCTGAGATCAGAGAAGACTTGGCAAATAAGTACCATTTGAACTGAGACTTAGAGAGGAAGCAGAATGTGGTCATGGAGGAAGAAGTTATGAATGAAATTCTAGGCCCTCTCTGATAGTGTTTTATTTTGCTGTGTTTCATGTTTCTCCGAGGACAGGGCCGATGTCCCTTCCTCGGCTTGGTGGACACAGTGTGAATAGGTATTCAATACAGATTTGTACGTAACTACAGATGACAGAGGCCAGGTGTCCAAGTTCACGTTTCCTGGCAGCATTCCCAGATCTCCCATTCCTCCCTCAAGGGATGCCTGGTGCTCCCTCAACCAGCCCTGTGCCCGAGCAGCTTACCTGCACAAATGGGGCACTGTCTGCTATCCTGGACACCACTGCTTCGGGCCTGGGGTTGCTGGTGTTCTCTTTGGCCTGCCTTTGCTAGCCCCCTCTGTTTTGGCCGAGAGTTTGAGTTGAATACAGGCCTGTGAGAAAGAATAGTTAAAGACCAGCTGTTAGCAAGAGGCCCTCAGGGCTGAAGGAGCCTCAAACCAGGGTGAAAATGTAGATTAGTTGATGTGGAGCCAGCAGCCCTGGGTTGGGGTCCTGGTTTGCTCACTTGATGTGTCAGACTTGAGGGAAGTCATTTAACCTTTGAACATCTGAGAAGAGAGCTTCTATCACTGTCCTCAGGTTTCTTGTTATTATTTTTTTATCAAGACATAATGCATATCCCGTAAAATTCATCCTTTTAAAATATATTATTCAATGGTTTTAGGATATTCACAATGTAACCACGACAACTATCTAATTCCAGAACATTTTTTATCACCCCAAAAAGAGACCCTGAACCCATTCGTAGTCACTCCCCACTCCTCTATCCCCACATACTCTGGCAACCACTAATCTACGTTCTGTCTCTGTGGATCTGTCTATTCTGGAATCATATAACATGTGGTCTTTTGTGACTAACTTATTTCACTTAGCATATTTTCAAGGTTCATCCATGTTGTACCATCAGTACTTCATTCCTTTTTCATGGCTGAATAATATTCCACCACAGATATACACACATTTTGTTTATTCATCAGTTGATGGACATTTGGGTGGTTTCCACTTTTTGGCTATTATGAATAATGCTGCTATGAGCATTTGTCTATACATTTTTGTGTGAAGATCTGTTAGCAATTATTTGGGGGTATATTCCTAGGAGTGGGATTGCTGGGTTATATGGTAACTCTATGTTTAGCTTTTTGAGGAACTGCCGAACTGTTTGCCAAGATGGCTGCACCATTTTACATTCTCAGCAGCAACATATGGGGGTTCCAATTTCTCCCATCTTTGCCAATGCTTGTTATTGTCTTTTTTGATTACAGCCATCCCAGTGGGTGTGAAGTGATCACTGTGGTTTTGATTTGCATTTCTCTGATGGTTAATGATAGGGAGCATATTTTCACGTGCTTATGGGCCATGTGTATATCTTCTTTGGAGAAGTCTATTCAGATCCTTTGTCCATTTAAAAAATTAGGTTATCTTTTTATGATTGAGTTCTAAGAGATCCTTATATATTCTAGATACAAGCCCCTTGTTGAATATATGATATGCAAATATTTTCTCCCATATTCTGTGAGTTGTCTTTTTATTTTCTCAATGCTGTCCTTTGAAGCAGAAAACGATTTAAATTTTAATGAAGCCCATGAGATACAGTGTACTTGTCTTTAGATCCTGGTTCACTCCAGGACCACGCCTAGCTCCATGCCTGACACCATGTGGGCAAGGACATCTTTTCTCTGCTACCTTCTAGGTCCAGACCATGAGATCAACACCCAGGCACCAGGGTGCTCTCTGGTATAACTGAAACATGAGTGGGGGAAGGACAGGTGCAGAAGGGCAGTAGGTTGGGGGAGGTGATCTGGGTCTTTCAGGTTGACCTACTTACCTTTGGGCTTGCACTTTAGGCCTCTTCGTCCTGCCCACATCTTTCTCTGTGTTTTGTTCGTCTGGTCTGGGCTCTGTGTTAGAAATGCTCATTAAATCTAGCTCACTAACAAAAGGACCTTCACATATGATATTCCTTATTTTGAGAATATTCTTTCTATCCCCCTTCCCTGGTCAATTCTTTCTCGTTCTTCAAGTCTTAGATGAAAAATTCCCATGAGGCAGGATTCTCTCATCTAAATCTCGTCATCCTGTTATGCTTTGCCTTTGAAGTACTTACCACAGTTTTAAGTTTTAGATTTCCTTGTGTGACATGGACGAGTATCTCTCTGTTAGGGTAGGAGCATTGCAATTTTATTTACTGTGGTATCCCTGGCACCTAGCCCAGGGCCTTGCACATAGAGACGTGCAATTAATATCTGTCAAATGAACGGTAACAAAAGCTAGCAACAACCATCTGTCTAGTTATTCAGAACTTATAAAGCACTACGTATAGCATTTACTATATTTTAAAGTGCTTTTGTAGCTCCAGCACCCAGCCTGTAGGGTGCCCCCTACAGGTTAGTTTAGTTAGTTCCCTCCCCAGTCTCTGTCTTTTAAAATGATAACCTACATCCTTCCTTATGTGGTAGGTAGCTTCTGAAATGACTCCCATTGGTTCCTGCCTCCTGATATTCATGCTTCTCCCTTGAGTGTGGACAGGACTTAGTAATTTGCTTCTAATGAACAGAATATGGCAAAAGTGATGGGATGTCACTTCTGTGATTAGGTTACCGACCCCTTTCTTGCTAGCACTCTCTCTCTGGCCCTCTAGCTGGCACACTCTGATGAAGCAAGCTGCCATGTTATGAGATGCTCTATGGAGAGGCTCTCACGGCAAAGGAACTGAGGAAAGCCTCAATCCAACAGCTCTTGAGGAACTGAATCCTACCAACAACCATGTGAGTGAGCTAGGGAGCAGACCCTTCCCAGTTGAGCCTTGAGATGACTGCAGCCTGTGACAGATCCAGAGCCAGAGGACCCAGTTAAGTCACACCTGGATTCCTAACCATGAGAAACTGTGAGATAATATTGTTTTCAGCCACTAAGTTTTGGGGTAGTTTGTTATACAACAATAGATAACAAATGTACCTTATTTCTGCAATGAAATAATACACTCATGATTTCACTAATTCGTTCAGTTCTTTGAAATGACAAATAAACCACTCCTTTTAAAAAAATTTTCCCAATGAAGCAATGAGTGAAACCAAGGGTTTTCACTGAGATTGCTACTTGTTTCCTCTCTCTTGTTGTCTAGAATAATGAAAAGGACAAGAACTCTGGGGTTCAAATCCTGGCTCTGCCACTTATTAGCTGTGTGACTCAGTATGTAACCTCTCTGAACCTCAGATTCTTTTGTAAAATGAGTTTGTTGTGAACATTAAATAGATAAAGTTAGTAAAAGTGCCTGGCAATGTCTGGTGCAAAGTAGGAACTCCAAAATGTTTAATCCTTTCTTCCTCTGTGATGAAACCACATTACTCCCCTACTTTATTTCTCCAATAAGCTCCACATACCACTGTTCCAACTTAATTGCCCTTCTGAGGTGATCACAGAACATTGATACTGCAAGAGGCCTAAATACTATTTGGTTTAATTCTTTCACTTTGAAGATGAGAGATTTGAGGCCCAAAGAGATAAGGACTCTTGGTTCCTTGCTCTTTCAATTACTATACAGTATTTGATTTTTCTTCTGGTAACAAGACGCTGACAACTGTCTTTTCTCCCATTTGAATTCCCATTTGTGAGCCATCCTTGTGTAGCAACGATGGATTCAGGGAGGAAGCAGGGTGCTGAGGGAAGTAAGGAGCCAGAGGTAGGTCATGGGGCCTCGCCTGTGCTGTCCCGATGACCGGGACCTGGTTCTGCATGGTTGTGTTTTGGGCTTACCACACGGGCTGGAGGTGCCTTGGGGGCAGCTGAAAGCACCATGCAGGCTGAACACCCTGAAGTCCCTGGCTGCAGCTGCTTTAGGATATTCCTGAGCTCTGAAATTTCCTTGGTGGTCCTGCAGGGAAACAGGGAGTACTTGGCTTCATTCAGAACACAGACTCCATTCTGCTCACCCAGGTCAGTGGCATCTAACCAAGAAAGCCAGTTTGATATACAGATGGGGTTAGGCCTAGAATATGTAATTAATTGGAGAACCCAGGCAGGGCCTGTATGCCTGTGAGTGACTTGGAAGCCTTTCTCTTCCAGGAGAAAGAACTGAGAAGTAGCAGAGAGATCTCCATTCTGGCAGCTACGTACGTTTGGGGATCTGGGAAGAATGTCCTCCAGGTGGAAGGATTAGCCAGCCAGGGGTTGGGACCAGACTTCTGAGCATCAGAAGAGCCCTGAGGAGAAGAAAATGGAGAAATATGAAGTACAGACATTCACCACCAGGGGACACTGCCTCCTAGTGCCAGGGATACTCCCAAAGTCAGGACTTCAGCTTAGTTAATGAGTAGTGTATCTGCTATAACTTGTACGAGGCACCTTGGCTTGTGTGTGTACACTCTCTTCCAGCTCTAAGATGTGAGAGTTGGTGATTTTGTGTACTTAGTTCCCCAATGCTAAGGGTTTTGTCGTGATCCTGAAACACCCCGAGACAAAAGAACACAAGCTATTGGGAAAAACAGGGCTATGGGACTGATATCATGTGCAAATTTTTGAAAGCATATATATATATATATATATATATATATATATATACTGACACACACATACACATATTGTAAAAAATTTGTACATATGTAAATTGTACATGTATAAAATTGATTCACATAGGTACGAAAATCACTCATCCTTATACACCTTAGTGAGAGAAGCAAATTATACACACATACATATTTCTTTATGTTTAAAAATAGTTCTATTTTGAACTTTTGGGGATATTTTAGTCATTCTTCTCTTTTCATATTGTTTAAATTCCAGTAGGATTTATTTTGTGAACAATTTTGTCCACCTGCAACTAAAATCCTACCAATTTTAGCCACCACTTCTAGCCATCTATAAAAAGATGTGCATATAGATATCACGTCTCTTTCTAGCATCAGTCACTTTATCTAACTATCACAGGCATTTTTATAAACTTTCTGCTTCTAACTCCAGAAATGTCTGTGAGCAATAATCATGCACTAGATCATTTCTACATAGATTTTATTCATGTGGTATGCTACAGTTTCTTAATTCTTTGTCAAAATTCAATTTATCTGTGTCAGTTCATCAGTGGCTTTTTCCTTTTTTATTTTTCCAAATCTCCTTTTTTCCCTTGAATTTAAAAAATTAAAATTTTTTCCTTTATTTTTCAGCTCTGCTTCTATCACAGATTCTTTTATTTATTTTATTATTATTATTATTATTTTTGGCCGCACCGCGCAGCTTGCGGGATCTTAGTTCCCGACCAGGGATCGAACCCGGGCTTTGGCAGTGAAACTGCAGAGTCCTAACCACTGGACCCCCAGGGAATTCCCTCACATATTCTTTTATAGGTAAATGTTTTTCTTGTAAAGCATGACTTTGATTTCATTTTGCAAGTTTGAGAAGTAGTATTTTTATTCACATTCACAGTTTACAATTTTCTAATATACCATTACAATCTCATCTTGGACCTAACATTAATTTTAAAATATTTTATTTAATTTTCCAGGTTTTTTTTTTTTTTTTTTTTTTACCTAGTCTTATAAATTTCAGAGTGAATACTAATAGAAAGGATAACTAGATGGGTGTGTAAAGATGGTTTATTTAATCTTAACTATAAATGAGACTAAGCATCAGGAATTGAGCTTCTGAGCACAGGCTAAGTGGAGTCAGGTGGCCTGGGTTCAAATCCAGTCCAAGACTTATTTGGCAGTGACATGGGACACCCACTACATTTCTCTGTGCTTCTGTTTCCTAACTGAAAAATCAATGATCATGAAAGACCTTACCTCACAGGGTTATAAGCCTTATGTTATGCTTTCACTATAATATACCATTAGAATGACACATTAGAAAAAAGCCTATGGCATTTTATACATCTTAAATTATAAAACTGAGTGCCATCAATTCACTTCCATGTATGAATCCTCTCTTGTAGAAATGTTTCAGGATCTCCTCTCCCTGTGGTTTCAGTGAGGTACCTGCAATGTGTGTCATTCTGCTCTTGCTGTTCAATGCCTGACATTATGGCTCTGGAGTTGCTGACTTCCTTCCTGCTTGATCCCACCATGGTCCTAAAGGTGCAGGGTAATTTAGATGGCCAGAATGGAAAGACTCTAGGAAGCCTTTATTTAGCCTATAATTAAGGAGACCTAATGTCCTAGTTTGCCCAGGACATCCTGCTTTAGGTCTGTTGTCTTGGTATAATTATTAATAGCACTCTTTTTTGCTCTCGAAGTATCTCAGTTTGGATGATAAATTTTATGGTGACCCTATCTACCACTCCCCTCTAAAGGTCATTTATATAATAAACATTTATATTAGAAAGCCTACGTGTTCTAAGCACTGTCCTTGCTGCCAGGAATGCCTATGGAACAAGACAAACAGGTCCCTAATCTCACAGAGCTTCCACTTTACTGAACAGCCAGGGCCACAAAGCTCCGGAACACACTGGGACAGTATCAGAACCTGGCAGAGCACGAAGAACTGCCTCCTTTGATCCTTTTGCATTTTCAGCCCTTCCCATGACGGAAGAGTGAATCTCAGACTAAGAGTAAATCTCAGGCTTTACTTTGTCTCGGCGCTCTGGGTCTCTCCCACGGCTGTGCTACGAAAGCATCTCCTCCTCCTCTGCTCCAACTCCATTTTCTCTTCCCAAAGCTCGGTCTCTTGTTTGTTTCAGTAACCTCAACAGAAGTGACACCTGTGAGGTTCACTCTTGGGAATCAAAATTCTTTTGGTTCTGTCAAGTGTTTGAAGCTTCTGAAAAATGTACTGTGTGCACAGGAAGCGCTGTGGTGTAATGGCAGGAGGGCTGGTTCCAGTCCTTACGCTGCTCTGACTCACTGTGTCAATTAAAATATGTACATTTCCCTATCTGAGATATAAAATGAGGTGCTTGGGGCTTGATGATCTCTAAGTATTTTTTCATCTCTAGAACTCTGTGACTCTAGCCTTGTGTGACTACATCTTCAGATTTGTTTGTGAGTGAATTATGGTGGAGCGTACTGGCTTGGAAAGATGAATGGAGACATAAGTGACAAGAAAGCAGGAGGAGTCAGAATAGGCTTAGGAAGAAGAAAAAATAACTAGAAAACTGGCTAAGAAAAGAGGAGGTCAATTCACCAGATACCTATCCATCTATACCTATACACAGTCAGAAACCCACACATCTTCTCTTAGGAGGATATGTGTATTGTACAGGGAGAGAAAGCAGGGGAACAAATGAAATTGCAGAGCACATATCTAAGAATGCAGCCGGCTGTGCTAGCCAGGTGGGCCAGGGGACAACAATGACAGAGGGACTGTAAGTGAGCCCTGGGGCTTTCAGGTGCTGGAAGGAAAAGTCTGATGAAAGCTATAGTCCCCAGGAACCTAGAAATAAAGTAGGAGATGAAGTTTGAATCCCAAAAGAATTTCATTAGGGCTACAGAACAAATGGTCCAACAGCTTTGTGTACACCGTATCAAAGGCTCACTTACTTGACTCTTCCATGTGTGAAAGAGAAGAAGAGTTCACGCCTACCTGTAAGAAAGGGCAGCAAGCCCATTTATGTTCGTATTTGAATGTATGTGTGTGGATGTGTGTCTATCCCTCAATCAAGCACCAGCTTCCTAACCAGAAACTGAAAAGGGTGGGAAAATGTTAAGTCCTTGCTCCACCATGGTACATACCTGGCTCAGCCCCGAGCTCACAGGGGCTGAGGGACCCACCACAGGGTCATCTAAGGTGTCCAGAGAGGAACACACCCACAGGAAGGCCAGGCCAAAGGACTGATGATGTGTGAAGGGTTGGGAGCAGGTCAGGTGAAGTTGATCCCATGACTCACCTGAGGCTGGAGCCAGGAAGTCATCTCAAGGAGAAAAGAGAAAGAAAATGAGGGAGAAAGGAAACACATGAATGGGAGGGAGAGATGACGAGGTCAATACTGAGGAGAGGAAAGAAAGGACTGGGACTACATAGAGTAAACTCCACCCCAAGGAAGAATGGAGGCCGTTCCTCCCCCAGGCCCGGGTGCTCAGGGTTTGGCAGTGCCACACAGGCCAGTCAGGGCCCTCTCAGACCCAGTGCCTTGCCTTCCTACCATCACTCCTCTGTCACAGTTCCACACTGTTCCCAGCGTGAGTGCTTCCTCAGTCTACACCTCGCCAGGGACCTTATCAATATCTTGTTTTAACAGGGGGTATCTGTAGGTTGGGGTTTGGGGTGACCACTTGCCCAGTGGATTAGCTGAGCTACATCTACCCTTCCTGGACCAAGAGACCTCAACCTCCCTCACAGCACTAAACGCCCTACACAATGGCTCACAGGATCACATACTGGTACTACAAACCCTTCTCATCTTCAATTCCCAGCACTCTCTAGTAGTACCTCATCTCTCCCACCTCGTATCCCACATCACTCCTCTTTCACAACATTACAAATGCCTCCAATTTAAACTCAGACAAATCCTTACTAGACTCTAGTCCCTAGAGGCCAGGAATCAGATCTTATGTTTCTTGTACCATGCCCAGTGAACACAGAGATCTGCATAGAACAGGACTCAAGAAACACTGTACGCTACATAACTATAACCATCATATAGCCTTCCCACTTACAGAAACATTTATCCTTCTCTCACACTCATACACATTTATACAAACACACTAATCACAAATGTGGGTTCTACATCTGGCTTCATTGAATCACATGTTATGTGTAAATATAAATCATAGCTCATAAATGTCACCAACTGTCATGTATTGTCATCACAGGGAACTCACACACAGACATACCACACAGTGGTTCACTCATTCACTACACTATCCCTCCCACAGATGTAAGTAAGCCCCTGCATAGGCTCCCTCCCACAATATACACCTTCCAGCTTGTACAGCCCTCTATAGTCCTGCGTCTCTCTTTCTCATCATCACTCTCTCCCCTTCCTGCTTTTGCCCTCCTTACCATCTTTAAACATGCGGTTCCCTGAGCGGTCCTCCTTACCATCTTTAAACATGCGGTTCCCTGAGCGGTTTTTCCCTGCTTTGAATCAGCCAGGGACATTAGCATGGCTGCAGGGAGCAGGGTAACGAAAGGTCTGTCCAGGGACCAGGAAGAACGACCCACATCAATTTGCGGGAAAGCACGGCCACAGTTACCTGGGGACAAAAGGTTGTGAGAAAATTAAGGGTGATGGGATGACAGGGGATCCCCTGACTGCACACAAGGGAATTGGTGGGAAGAGGACACTCCTCCATTCTAGAGCTAGATGGAAGCCCAGAGAGGTCGAGCAACACGGTGAGCCAGTAACTGAAGTGGGACGAGACCTCAGCCCACTAAGTGAAGGCTCACCGTGTTCCTCCCAGCCAGAAACCTTTCCCTGACCCAAGAGACTCGCTGCTTCCCTGTCCTCTGGCTCTGGTGGGCAGTGCTAAACTCTGTCTCTCTTTTTTTTTTTTTTTTAAAGAAAGTGTTTCCTTTTATTCACCATCTCTAACATGTCCAGACCATTCCAGTTGAAAACAGATCACTACCCTTTCTCAGCTACTTAGTAACCAAGAGCAGTGAATAAAATCCACACAAAAGGTCAGAAAAATTCACCACATTACTATCAAATCAGAACACCTGATTATTGTCAGATTATTTAAAAAGACTGATCAGAAATAAAATATCACAAATGAGGTCTTTTATTTGTCGCCATTAAAAGTCTGATTTTTAAACAGATTCCTGGACTGGTGGCTCATATCCATCAGCTCGTTCAACTTTAGCACCTGTCTCGTCCCCAGTAGCTTTTCCAGAACTACTACCTTCACCATGTAGCTCCATGAGTTTTCCCAATTCAAACTTGGGCTTCTTCAGCATTTTTACTTTTCTAACAAAGACATCATGGAGTGGATAAATAGATTGGCAGGCCTTTTCTATGTCTTTTCCAATGCTGTCTGGAATCAATTTATTGACTACCTCTTTCAAGTCATTTGTCTGCACCTCTCGGGTCATGATTTCCATCATCTTCTTGCGGATCTGGCGGACCTGCTGGTGCTGGGCATAAGAGGTCTTCCGAATCTGATTGTTGCGTTTTTTAGTAAAACCCACACAGAAGAGACGAAGCAAATATCCATCGGTAGTCTTGACATCAACGTGAGCTTCAATCATGGTCTGCCATTTTTTGACCATGGAGCACATTTTGTCACGGGTAAGATCCATGCCATGGAAATTAGTCAGGCAGTTTTTGCCCTGAACATCCTCAGTAATAAGCTTGAATTTTCTAAATGCAACTTCATCATTCTGCAGATCAGCAAGGCTCACTTCAAACACACGACCCTTGAGGCCATCAGATGCGATTTTGGTTCCTTGAGTTCTCGTGACTAGTGTTTTCCCAATATTTCTTATATTGAACATAGCTGGTGCTTTCACATCATACCAATCTTTCTTAGAAAATGGGTCAACCACTTTCTTCTTGGCTCCCTTTTTACCGCCTTTCGTAAGGCGCTTGTTCTTTCCGACCACCATAGTGCTGCTCCTAGAGCCAAAAGGCTCTGTCTCTCTTAAATCCTTGCTAGGGAGCCTGACATGTCTCTGTCCTAATGGAGCTGAGGCCAATGGTCTTTGTCAATTCTCTATTCCAGAGAATTCTAAGGCCAACCTTCTCAACACATAAACTCCTATGGAGCCTTCCTGGATGAGCCTGCACAGTTCATCCCCAAGCAGCCTCCTGACACTGATATCTATTTATTTATTTTAAATTAAATTTTATTTTTTTACTGGCTGTGCTACAAGGCATGTGGGATCTCAGTTCCCCAACCAGGGATCGAACCCATGCCCCCTGCAGTGGAAGCATGGGGTCTTAACCACTGGACTGCCAGGGAAGTCCCCTGACACTGATAGTTAAAGGTATATACAGATTCTATTTGTTGACATTTTAATTTATGTTTGTTAATGTTCTAAGGCTTCACCAAGACCACTCAGATCAAAGCAAGGCAGGTATGTTGTGTAATTAAAGGAGTGGCATTCATAGGGTTCGCCAACACCACATACCTGCCCCAAGGGCAAGGGCCACATCTCCCCTTCACACCAGGTAGGGCTTGTTCCATGAAGGCTGCTTAACAAGACTGAATTGAGACACGTTGCTGTAGCATTCGGAAGGGAATGGTACTCCTGTGTTCTCCCACAGAGATTCCTAGGCCCCGGAGAACTCACTCACCCACATCAATGTAGCCAATGGGCACTGCCCTCTCCACCTGTAGCTCTACTTTCAGTTGCCCACTCTTGTCCTGAGGGCACCTGAGCCAAGGTCGCCTCTGACTGGCTGGGTTCAGCAAGTTCTCCACTGGATATCTGGGATCCTAAGTCAGAGAGAGGAGAAAATCAAGAACCTCACTGAGCCCAAGGAAAAAAGGATGCCCATGAATGAGAGATCCCTACACTCCTAAACCTTTCCAGGATCCTAATGTGATAGAAAAGGCACTAGACAGGAGTCCATCTATCACATACCAAGGGATTTACAGACATTGTTTACTTCTCCTTCAATTTCTAGACCACCTCATTTAATCCTCATAACAACTTTAGGTGGTTACTATTATTGCTTCTTAGTTAACAGATCAACAAACAGAAGCTTAGGTTCAGAAACTTACCCAAGGCCACAAGACCAAATAACCAACCAAAGTCGGAACTCCCAGGTGTCTGAATTCAGAGCTCTTAAGCACCACTGGTTGGTTCCAGACTGGTTCCAGAACCCCCTGTATGTCAAAATCCGTAGATGCTCAAGTCTCTTACATAAAATGGCTTAGTATTTGCATAAAACCTATGCACATCTTCCCATATACTTTAATCATCTCTAGATTACTTATAATACCTACTATAATGTAAATGCTATGTTGTAAATATAGCATAGTTGTAAATACGGTATCAACACTATGTAAATAGTTGCCAACATGCGGTAAATTCAAGTTTTGCTTTTTGGAGCTTTCTGGAATTTTTTTTCCCCTTGAATATTTTTGATTTGTGGTTGGTTGAATCTGGGGATTTGGAACCCATACATTTGGAGGGCTGACTGTATTTCTTTTCATTTATAAGGTGCTTTCGCAGATATTTATCTTCAAAGTAACCCTATGAGATAAGAAAGGCAAAGATTTTTTACAACTGATGGTTAGAAAGTAATTTGTTCAAAGACAACAATATCGAAACTGAGATAAAAATTCCCAGTTCCAACCCAAAGTCAGGTGTTGTTTGGTGGAAAGCCCTGAGCAAACTACTTTCTCGCTCTGGATCTGAATTTCTTCATAATTAAAGGGGGGAGACTAGACTCATGGTTTTCAATCTTATTTTTTGTTTTAGCAGTAAAACCCTTCCTTTTAACTGAAATCTTACACTAAAGATTGTTTATTTTTTCAAAAATAAATATTTTCAATAATATTTTGAAAATAATTATTGACATTATTATTATCAAATAATTTAAAAATTTTTCAAAAATAAAACAGAGGGCTTCCCTGGTGGCGCAGTGGTTAAGAATCCGCCTGCCAATGCAGGGGACACAGGTTCAAGCCCTGGTCCAGGAAGATCCCACATGCTGCGGAGCAATGAAGCCCGTGCACCACAACTACTGAGCCTGCGCTCTAGAGCCCAAGAGCCACAACTACTGAAGCCCGTGCGCCTAGAGCCTGTGCTCCGCAACAAGAGAAGCCGCCGCAATGAGAAGCCCGCACACCCCAACGAAGAGTAGCCCCCGCTTGCCACAACTAGAGAAAACCCGCGCACAGCAACGAAGATCTGACGCAGCCAAAAATAAATAAATTAAATAAAAGCAGAGCTCTGGTTAAAGCACAGGTTGGGAGGCCTGGAGACATAACTGTGACCCCTCCCTTCAACTTCTGGAAATGGATCCCCAAGAGTATAGTTTGAAAACCACAATATTAGAAGATAGCTAATGTCCTCTAGCATTTTATAAGGCCGAGTCCATGAAGAAAACCATTTAGGCTGACCATGTAGGTAAGGAGGATAACAATAATTTTTATTTTCTTCACTTAGGAGTTGACATAGTAGTTCCTAAAGACTCTCTAAGGGTCTTTCTGAGATGTGTGGGGATGTTTTTGACAGTCATAATGACTAGGAAGCATTGTTGCCATTAGGGTCTGCAGGCCATGGATGCTAAATATCCCACCATGCATATGATATTGTTATAAAATGCAGACTTCTACCCAAAATGTCAACGGCACCCCTTGAGAAAGACTAGAGTAACAGAAGAGGAAGTGTGGGGAGAAGGGGGAGATGGATAGAGAGATGACAGTGGAGGAAAGCGTGGGATCAGTCCTGGGCCCAGGGCCCAGCATCTAGCACTAACCAGGATAATCGAGATTTCCTGAAAGTGGACTTTTAGGGAGGAGGCCGAGATCACCTTTAATGGTGGTGATGTTATTCTCATAGGTCACGGATGACCTTGAGTATCCTGCTCTCAATGACAGAGTGACTAAATTGCCCTTCTGGGGTCCCTGGTATAGACTTTGGGCCAATAGCTTTGCCAGCTGCCTCCAAACAAGGGTGGAATCCTGAGGTTGTTTCCTTCTTTACCTTTAATTCCTGGGAACACTTCTTTTATGCATCCTGCCTTGCTCTGGGAACAACCTAAAGGCAAGAGCTGTGTTTCACTCCTTTGACTTTGAACTCCCAAAGAAGGGACAATGTCTCTTCTGTTGGATTGGGAGTTTTCTGAAAGTGGAGCCAGGTCTCCTATTTTTTTTTCAATCTTTTCAGTCACCAAGAAAAAAATCATGCCTGCTAATTAATATACCTGAGAGGAAAATGATACCACATGGCTAATCGTCACAGGAGCCACGGTGGACCCAGCAGCTGTCCAAGTACAAGGCAAAATGCTTTCTCCTGGGATTTTTTCTGTCACCACTTTGGCGCTGCCTATGTTTTGGTCCCGTCAGCTTCCAGAAGAGAAGGAATCCTCATGTTACTCCTAAAGAAGAGAATAAAAGGAAAATAAACAAGCCGTGGTAATAGGAGTTATTTACATCAGTCAGTCACTATTTCTGATGACCATGATGGGGCTAGTGGGGTGGTGATCAGGGAGCAGATCTGGACCAGCTGATGAGATTCCAACAAACACGAAACAACTGGAAGGTGATAGAGCAGCAAGTACAAGAAAAAAATATATTAACATGTTGATGTTGGATTTATATGTAGATGAGCTCCCAAGAGCATGAACTGTGCCTTAAATCATTCATCTTTATATCCCTAGAGTCCAGCACATAGTAAAGATGTGCAACACATGTTCAACTAAATATGGGATACAAGTCTCTTGGTTTTTTTCTTCCCATAAAATGAATCTTCCTAAATTAGCTTTTCATTAAGTTACTCCTCTACTACAAATCTTCAATGGCTTGCTGACATATGAAAATCCCTTGCTACATGGCAGGTACTTAATAAATATTAATTCAGCTTGGCCCCTCAAAGCATCTACGACATAGATCTGTCCATTTCCTGCTTCATCTCCTGTTATTCCTTTCATCAGAGGATGTGTTTTACCCATCACTGTTTTGTTTATTTATTTAATCTTAAAAGTTCATGTGGGAATTTATATTTTGTCTTTTGCTAAACTTTTTATGGAAAATTTAAAATATATGCAAAAACATATATATATTAGTATAATGAACTCTCATGCATCCATCACCTAGATTCAACAATTCCTTGGGGTTTTAAAGCCGTCTGAATGTCTTTAGGTGGGATCTCTCTCCAAACATTTATACTGTGCCCTTTTCACTCATGTTTATTACTCACTTGGTCCCTGAAAATGAGTCCATGACCCCCGATATACTCCTGGCCATAATGGTCTTGTCTCCTTCCTGCCAAAAAAATTTTTTCCCACCTCCAAGACTTTGTTCATGCCATTGCCTCTGCTTGGCATACTCTTTCTCTCTCCCATTGTCAAATCTAATGCATCTTTGATGCTCAAATGTCACCTCTACTCTGCTCAGCGCTCAAAGTGATAGCTCCATCTTCTCAATTCTGTATTACAATGATTTGCGTCTTTTGTCCCTTTACCAACTGTAAGCTCTTTGAGGACAGGTTTCATTTTTGATTTATTTCTGTATCCTCAGTGTAAGAGGGAGAAACATAGAGTTCCAGATTAACAAATGTCCATAAATGACATTTATGAACATGATTGAATGACCATAAAAATTAAGCTCCAAAAGGTCAGCCATCTTGGAATGCTCAGAGTGAGGTAGACTGCTGTGACAGCAGTAACCAAAATCTGAGTGAACACCATCTAAAGGTCACAGGTTATATTCAAGATGGTGCCAAGGCTTCAAAGAGAGAAGATGGCAGGGTGAGTCCTGAGTCACCTCCTAGGCCTCTAGATGAATTAGAGCTGATTATTCCCACTATAGGAACTCACTGAACATTCAACAATTTTTCCTACTCTCTCCCAGATATTGGAGATACTCCACAATCTCTCATAACTAACGTACAGATGTCTGACTTAGTCAGCCCCAAAACTACACTCTAGGCTTGGGGACCCTGAAGCTGTCAATCTTGGATATTTCATTTAGTTAATATTTGGAGGAGGGGTGTCTAGTAGGTACCAGGCACTGTACTAAGTTACGTAGTGGTGAATAAGACATACACAATCTTTTTCATGAAGATGACTTCATGAAACTGCTTGTTGTTCTCCAAGGATTAAGTGCTTTCTGACCTCCCTGCCCTTGTATATGCTGTTGTTCTTGTGTTTTTTGGCAATAGCTTATTTACCCTGTGTGTCTCCCCGCTAAGTAGTGAGCTCTTTGAGGATATGGATTTTTGTCATGCTCATCATCTCCCACACCTCGGAGAGATGCTGGAACACAGTAGGCATAAATAAATAGCCATTGAAAAGAGTAGTTTAGGGGCTTCCCTGGATCAGTGGTTAAGAATCCGCCTGCCAATGCAGAGGACACGGGTTCGAGCCCTGGTCCGGGAAGATCCCACATGCCACGGAGCAACTAAGCCCATGCACCACAACTACTGAGCCTGCGCTCTAGAGCCCACGAGCCACAACTACTGAGCCTGTGTGCCACAACTACTGAAGCCCGCGCGCCTAGAGCCCGTGCTCCACAACAAGAGAAGCCACCGCAGTGAGAAGCCTGCGCACAGCAACGAAGAGTAGCCCCCGCTCGCTGCAACTAGAGAAAGCCCATGCAGCAACGAAGACCCAATGCAGCCAAAAATAAATAAAATTAAAAAAAAAAAAAGAGTAGTTTATTAAGTCAACATAATTCTAATCAGAATTCCAGCAGAAGTTGCTGGCAATCACGACAAAGTCATCAACCAATAAAGGGCCACGAATTGCTAAGACAATTCTAAAAAGACAGATCAAAGAGGTGGAGACCAACTCTGAAAAGAATTACAAAGTACAGTATTTCAACATATGGCCTATAGAAACAAGCAAATAGATTCCAGAAACAGATTCATATAAATGGGAATTTACAACCTGTTAAGTTGATTGTAAGATAGAGCACGATTTTGCCAGAAAAAGATGAAGTAATAAATGGTGTTCAGAAAACTGGTTCACACCTAGAGGGATGGGATAGGGAGGGTAGGAGGGAGGCTCAAGAGGGAGGGGATATGGGGATATATGTATACATATAGCTGATTCACTTTGCTATACAGCAGAAACTAACACAACATTGCAAAGCAGTTATACACCAATAAAGATGTAAAAAAAAAAAGAAAAAAAGAAAACCGGTTCACAATGTGAAGAAAAGTAAAAGCAGATCCCTACCTCATAACATATTTTTAAAATTTTACTCAAATGGATCAAAGATGGAAATATGAAAAATAAGGTAACACAAACAAGGTTAAAATACAAACGAATGACTGAAAGATATTTGTAACACATATAAACTTGGATAGTATTCAGAAGTACTTTTATTTTATTTTATTTTTGTAAAGAGGATTCGGGGACTTCCCTGGTGGCACAGTGGTTAAGAATCTGCCTTCCAATGCAGGGGACACGGGTTCCATCCCTGGTCAGGGAACTAGATCCCACACGCATGCTGCAACTAAGAGTTCACATGCCACAACTAAGGAGTCCGTGAGCTGCAAACAAGGAGCCTGCCTGCTGCAACTAAGACCCAGAGCAACCTAAGAAAATAAAAATTTTTTTAATTAAAAAAAAAAAATTAAAATAAAGAGGATTCAATAAAATAATTTATGTAAATACAAAGGACAGTGCCTGACACTTAGTAAGCTCTAATAAATATCTGTGACTAACCTTACCTTATAGATAATATTATTAGGAATGCTTTGATAATATGGAATTAGCTGAGTTGAATTGGGGAAAGGAGTTGTGAGAATGTTCCCTGAAGCTCAAAAGTTGACAGTCCTGGTTAGGAGGCAGCGGGTTGGAAATGAGTTAGGAAGCTGTAAGTCGGGGTGCAGCATAGTGAATAAGGTATACAGGACGAGGGTAAAGGTAGGAGCTGGGGACGCAGAGTGTGGGCATAGGAAAGAGTACGGAGCTGTGTGAAGTGGATCCTGAGGCGTGAGAGCCTAAGAAGCAGTTTGGGGGCCGTGCAAGTCCCGCAAGGCTCTTCAGCTCTCAGCTTCGGGAGCCTAAGCCGCTACTTCCACGGCTCCTCGGAATGCGCTGTTCTGTCCACTTCCTTGATGGTCACCCTTCCTCCCTTTCGTCCATTCCCCGCCCCATCGACAACCCCAACGACCCTCATCCGGGATAATGGACCTCGAAGAGCCACCGCTGCCTCAGATCCTGGGCCACAAACCCATTCTCCCGCCAATTCTGCTCCCTGACCTCCGCCTTCTGACCCGAAGCGCCACTCTTCCGCCTCCCGAAGTCCGTGAATTCGTTTTGGGGCCTCAAGAAGCCGCTGTTTCCGGAAAGAGACTCCCACCGAGGTAAGAAGGTATGTGCTATTGCCAGGAAAATACATTCGGGTGGTTTATGTATATTTCACTCGTTCCAATCTCCTCTAGAGAGAACGGAATTTAAACTTCCGGGTCAGCTTCCATGCGTTCTAGGAAATGTAGTTCTTAGTCTCCACGCTTCACTCCTGTTGCCCAGAGTGAGGGAGCGTCGCGAAAGTAGACGGTTTAGGGACCCTTCTCTTTGGCTCTCCAAAGGGGGAAATTGGTGAAATATTTGCACTGAAAATAATACAAGGCCGATTTCTCATTTTCCAAGAACGCTCCCCCGCGGAATGTTAGAAGTGTACGGAATCCGTCCCTCCTTGACCTTTAAGTGAGTAGCAGGTAGATGGTCTCTTAGTTCGCCTCAGGTCTCCGCCTATCTTGCTGTCCCGCCCCCTCTGCCGGAGCCCGCACCGCCGATTGGCTAGGAGCACTTGAGCGGCGGAAGCAGCTGGCTCGCGCGGGGCCTGCGGGGAGGGGGGAGAGCTGTGAAGATGGCGGCGGTGGTGGAGGTGGAGGTTGGAGCAGGTGCTGCCGGGGAACGGGAGTTGGATGAGGTAAGAAGAGTTGAGAGTCGAGGAGAGGAGAGACCCAACCTGAAACTGAAGGGAAGGGAGGGGAGGTATCGGAAGTGGGGGTCCTAGGAGAGATGGAATCCTGAGAGGGAAGGAGCCAACGGGGGACGGGTGCGGGGAGGGGGAAATCTGAGGTACCCTGGACTCCAGGACTCAGGGACTCGGAGGCGGTGTGGGGCAGAAGACTTGCAGTAACCTCAAGGGTGGAGATGGAGGACAGGGAGAGAAGCCAGAGGGGTTGGGGTGTTAAGATTTGGGATTATTAGGTGGGGGTCCTGGGAGGATTAGAGGGCCGCCAGGTAGCTTGAGTTGGAGGGGCGTGGGCTCCTGCAAGGGAAAGCCGGGTTTTACTGAGGGAAGAGACTGTCTAGGTTTGCAGAGGGGCTGGGGACGCGGACCGCGGAAGAGTGCTATCTACTAGTATTAGAGCTTCGGGTTATGTTTACGTAAGAGCTCTTTACATTCTAGAACTTTGTACATAATGTGGGCTCAGTAAAGTTTTGGTCATCGAATGATAGAATGAATGGATGAATGGACAACTGTATACCGGAATTCTTCCATTCACTCACTTAACAAACATCAAGTATCCCCTTTGTGCCGAGTCCTGGGCTAAGTGCTAGGGACCTTCCCATTGAAGAGTCCACAGTATGGTGGTGGGAGACGCACAAGAAGACTAGTCATTGCATCAGAGGTATAATGGTGGCACTGAGAAGAGGGGACCAATTCAGTTTGGGCTAGGGAAGGCTTCCCAGAGGAGATGAGTCTTAACGGATAAGTGATTCTCTCTCTCCCTCTCCCTCTCTCTCTCTCTCTCTCTCTCTCTCTCTCTCTCTCTCTCTCTCTCTCTCTCTCTTTCTCTCTCTCTCTCCCTCTCTCCCCCCCTCCTTCAACCTCTCCCTCCCCCTCCCCTCTCCTCCCACCCTCCTCCCTCCTTCCCTCCTTATAGACTTAGAAGTTCTTTGAGAGTGAGCTCTTAAGGGTATATGTCCCCTTTACCTACATAACAGGCATTTAACAACTGGTGTATTCAATTACCAGTGGTCCTTGAAGGAAATCACTAGGAGGAAGGAGACATTGAGTTTGAAGGAATGAAGGGACAGCGCTGAGAAGCAGAGAGAGAAAGTGAGAAAGGAAAGGGAAAAGATTCTGAGGCCAAAGGTACATTCATGGCTAGGGGTGCTTGTGGTTTTGCCCATGACAGCATGTGGACAGCAGGGAGAAATAGGAGAAAGGGGATTGATTGTTGGGGATGGAACCAGTGGGATCTCTGAGGGATCAGAATCTTAGAGGCCCTGGCTGTGTGTTGGGGGTGAGGATTGGGGATGAGGCCCAGAGAAAGGGAGTAGAAGTGGACTTGAGAAGCAAAGACTGTTGTTTGGTGGTGGGATGACTTGGAGGTTTTGGTTTACCTGTTTGGGAACATTAAGGTGGAGGGGAGGAGACTGAGAAACTGGCAGGTGGTCAGAGCAGGGAGAGATTTTTAAAGAAACATTTTAGACCCATATCTTTCAGTCACTAAAGACTAGGGATGTTTGGATACCACTCGGTTGGTGAGGTGGGGTAGTCATGGAAATGACTTCCAAGACCCCTTTCAGCTTTAAGTTTCTGTTGATTATGGTTGGTTGTAGTTCAATGAGATATATTTGAAAGTGCCTTGAAAAAGTAAGTACTGTATTTAAGTTATTATACATGGTTTGTTAGTCATGGGCTCTCCTTTGAGGGGGGCCAGATTTCAGTTACATATATCAGGGTTCATTGAGATAAAGAGCAAAAGTTTTGGCAAAGGAGAAAAGAACTGAAAGTTTTGATGTTAGACATTTTTGATTTTTGCTTCTTAGCTTTTCTCCCCTTATTGTTTTAAGAACTTAAGAGCTTCTAGTATCTTAATTATACTTCCAGAGAGTCATGTCTAGAGGTCAATTTTATATGTAACCACTAGCATTCATCCCAGAAACTTCTGTTCCTTGTTTCATTTACTGAGAAATAATATAATCTGTTGTCTGGAAATTCTGTGTGGATGGTTCTATCCTTTTCCTTGTGTGTTTAAAAAAGTAACTCTGAGAAGCAGGAACAGACATCCCTTCAAGCTCAAAAAAAAGGAGGGGCGGGCAGGGGTATGGTCTGGCAGACCTTAGTTTGTGAGTTTCTTTTGATACTTCTATCTCCCCAGCTGTTTCTTAGTAGCCTTAACTAGTGAAGGAGAAGGTGAAATCCATCCTTTAATTTGTAATTATGGGGGTCTACTGTGTTTTATGCACTGGGAATCCAAAGATGAGTAAGACAGGATATTTACCAATTTATAGTGTAGAGAAGAGACATGCAAATGGCCCACTGCAATACTAGATAATTGCTGTAATGGAAGTGTGTAACAGATTCAGTGGGGCACAAGAGACAAGCACTCAAGTCTGCTGGGGGATTCAGTGAAGTCTTTATGATGGAGATGGGTTTGAGCTGAAAAATTAAAGGTTAGGTTTATAAAGAAGCATATGGCATCAGAGTTGCTCTCCTACAGTACCTTCTGCTTGGTAGAGAGACTGCTGTGGAGCTCAGATTATAAAAGAGTAATGGAGAGCCTAGCTAAGATGCAGTAGGTACTCCTTGCCACTTTAGAAAGATTGCATGCTCTGATTTGTTCTTTAGGATATTGGGCCTATGTTTTCCAATATCAGATGCCGTTAGCATGATAAGTAGTCTGGAATAGCAGCCATCAGTTTATTTATGTTCCTTTCCTTTTCTTTTGTCCGTTTCATTATTACTTTCTATAGTATTTAGTTAAGGTAATTTAGGCTTTGCTCACTGCTTCTCCTGTTTTTGAGAGGTGAATAGAAAAGAGGGCTTAGGAAAAGAGCTACCAATAGAAAAGGCTGCTGTTTATTGAGCCCTTACCATAAACCAGCCCCTGTTTAAAGCCTGCATTATCTCATTACTAACAGCAGCCCTGTGAATTAGTTGGTGTTTACCGCATTTTATAAATGAGACTGAGGCAAGAGAGGTTAAGTAGCATTCCTCGGATTCCACAGTTTGTGAGGGGAAGTGCAGATTCCATCCCAGGTCTGCCTGTGCTATACTGAACTAAGTTTTACACTGCCATGCTATACTGAACGCCTCGGTTCCATTTCTCACGCCAGACTCATCTTACCAAAGTAAACTACCCTTTTCTTAATATACAAAAGTCGCATCTCCAAAATGTGAAGCAGCATTTCATTCCTGAGAGATTCAAAGTGGAGGTTAACTAAAGGAATATTGGTTTTTCTATACAGGTCCTTTAATTTACCTATAACTTGATTCTGCTGAACCCCTGGTCATGGGGAGTGATGAGCCCAGTGGCAATTAGGGAGATGAGAGATGGGTCTAGCTAGCTCAGGCTAGGGCTAGGTATTAAACGCTATGATGACTGGCTAAGTTTTTCAACTTGCTAAACCACAGGGTGCTTGAGAATGTTAGGGAGGATAAAGCATGGGTACCAGCTTGGAGGCCCAGAAGCAGACCTATTCCTGGAGCCAGTGAGTTCCTTCTTGAAGGGGGAGCTGGCCAACCATGAGAAGAATTGGAGGCATCATCTTGGCACAGAGAGCTGGTTTGGGACCTAAAGTGAAAAAGCACTTCTACATCCAATCAGGGCCAGCCTGCCTGCCTGGCTAATGCCTGTGAATTCCAAATGTGTCTACTCCCAGTAGTTGTTCATCTGCCAAAATGATGTGATATCATGCAGATTAGTGAGTAGTTTCCAGCTCAAGTTTAAAGCAGGTATCTCACCCGACAGCTAACTTGAGCTATTATTGCCTTTAGTGCGTAATTTGCCTCTTCTGGGCCTTGTTTTATTCTTGTTAAAAGAGGAGATTGGACTAGATTGGTGGTTTTTAAACCTTTAGTCGTGAAACCCTTTATTCAAAAAAAAAAATCTCACTTTGAAGACTTGTGGTCCTTGAAGGGACTCAGAACCCCTTGAGTATCTCAAGCCACACTTTGAAAATCAGGGAGCTTTCTCTTACTGCCAACTGATTGGGTGACCCTACTTTATGTTCCTTCAGCCCCCCTGTACTTCCTCTAACCCAGCTCTAGCAAACATTATTTTAACTGTCTGTCTTCCCCACTAGACTCTTAGCTACATGAGAGTGGAGTCCAAGTCTGTCTTGCTCATTGTTGCAGTCCCTTCACTCAGTATGGTGCCTGGCATAAAGGTGATTATTATTTTTCAGTAGTGGTAATAAGCTCCTCTCCTTAGTAGTATGTGCTTTTTTTTTTTTTTAACTTTATTTCCCTTTTTTTTCTGTTTTTAAATTATTTATTTATTTATTTCTGGCTGTGTTGGGTCCCCGCCTCTGCGCGAGGGCTGTCTCTAGTTGCGGCAAGCGGGGGCCACTCCACATTGCGGTGCGCGGGCCTCTCACTACCGTGGCCTCTCCCGTTGTGGAGAACAGGCTCCAGACGCGCAGGCTCAGCAATTGTGGCTCATGGGTCCAGTTGCTCCACGGCATGTGGGATCCTCCCAGACCAGGGCTCGAACCCATGTCCCCTGCATTGGCAGGCGGACTCTCAACCACTGCGCCACCACGGAAGCCCAGTATGTGCCTTTTTATTGAATGTTTACAGCATCCCTATGAGATTTGAACTATTGGACTAAGTCATGACTAAAGCTCTAACATACTGTGTACCATGTTTCTGATTACCGCCAGGTCTTTGTTCATGCTGTCCTGTCTTCCTAGAGTACCTTTCCATTCCTCCATGTCTTTCCAAATCCCACCTGTACTTTAAGGTTCTAGCCCAAGGCTCTCTTGCTTTGTAGAACTATTCTGATTTACAATGATATCTTCTTTCCTTGTGTTTCATAGTTTTCTCTGTGTTCATTTATCAATTCATCAAACTTTTTGGAAGCACCTTCTGTGTGCTAGGTACTGTGCTATGCTTGATCATACCAAGATGGATAATGTGTGATAACTGCCTTCAAGGAGTTCACAGACTAGCCTGGGTGGAGAGAAAGTGATAAATAAGTACAAAAATGTGTCACAGGTGCTGTGTCAGTGGAATATGTGTGGTGGGTACATCAAGGAGGAAGTAGCAGTCTATGTTATATCTTCTCTTCTCAGGGAGGCTGTAGAAGTTCCCATCCCTTGCTTCTTCAAAGTAGTAATCTTGGACTGTTTTGTTTTGTTTTTTGTTTTTCCTCCTGTGGGTCTCTCCCTGTAGACATTTGATAAATGTTCCTTGTTTCCAGGGATTTTTTTCTCTATGAATTCTTGGTTAAAGCCAAGATCTTACTGAGGGATTGACGCATGTGTGACTGAAGTTTAATCTTGGACATCTGACCATATATCTTTGGATTTTTTTTTTTTAAGACGTGTAAAATGAGTAGTAGCATAATGTAGTGGGGGAAAAAACTAGAGTAGTAAACAATAGACCTAGATTCTAGACTAGAAATAGCAGATTTTGTTTTATCGCAGAGACAGCCAAATGATAACAGATGCTTAGAAGGTTGTATTGAGAAGGATTCTGAGGCCAGGGCTCAGCAGGAGAGTGCTAAAGGTGAAATGATATAGAGTACTTACTCTGTGCCAGGTCCTGGTGCCAAGTATTTTATATGCATTATCTAATTTCATACCACAACCTTACAAGGTAGGTATTATTATGGTTTTGTTCATTCTGCAGATATGGAAACTGAGGCATAGAGAGTTTAAGTAACTTGCCCACTGTCACATAGCTAGGTAAGTGACAGAGGTAGGGTTCAAATCCAAGATGACTCCTACATCTGTGCTTTTAACCACTCTGGGCAGTGTGAGTACTATATGCTTCCCATACTGTCTTATGTTAGACATTTCTACTATGTAAGTGTAGGACTTCATTTACAGAGGTGATTTGACTGGGGTAACGCTATTTGTCAGTCTCTCCCATGAGACTGAGTTCTCCTTGAAAGCCCTATCCATCCTTATATCCCTGGTGCCTGGCATAGAGTATGATTCAATAAATGTTTGAAGATGCCAACTCATGAAAGATTCCATACCTTAATTCTTCATCTGTGAAATGATAGATTTGGACTAGATGACCTTCTAGAGGTTTCCCGCAGCTTTGAAAGTCTTGGATCCCAGGATTTTACTGTGCCTAGTGTTTCCTACAATTTCTGTTGGGTACTCGGTAGATACTAGGGAATGACCAAATGAGGGTATAATTATTATTAATAATCTGTGCAAATAATCTTGGGATGAGAGAAGAAAAAAATGGTGATAGAGAAGTTATACACAAAAAGGCCTACATGTAACCTCCAATTCCGTAACCTTTGTCTTTTTGTGCAGTCAGAGTCTCATACTCTGGCAGACACCCTATTTGCAGACAGTCTTTCCTTCCCATTTGGCTTCCCATTATAAACCTCCCATCCCCAGCTCTTTTTTTTTGGCTGTGCCACAGAGCATATGGGATCTTAGTTCCCCGGACCAGGGATCGAACCCACGTCCCCTGCATTGGAAGCGTGGAGTCTTAACTACCGGACCGCCAGAGGAGTCCCTCACTCTTACTTTTTGCAGTCATTTGTTTGGTTAACCCGTTACTTAATAACTCATCTACTTCCAGAAGGAATTTAAGGTGTCCTCCGGTCAATAAAGGAGGGTAGGAGAGAGGAAGAAAAAATGAAGAGGAATGTTCTAACTTCTTGAGTGCAGGGACTATCTTTCTCATCTCTCTACAGTCCTCAGTTCTTGGCGCATAGCAGACATTTGTTGAATAAATGAGAATGTTTGTAGATATGGATTCTACTCAGGTTTAAGGAAGTGTTGACTAAATTGCAAAGGTTAACTGATGAACTCTGTTCCGGCAATAACACAGTAGTGCCTGACAGTACTATTTGCTTATAAACTGCTTATGAAGCATTTTCATTTTTAATTAGTGCCATATTGCTCCTTACCAGTGAGTCATAGGCACAGTGTCTGAGGACCTGCTTTCCGCCCCAACAGCACTCTGTATAGACATCTATCAACACTTACCATGTTGTTTTGTTTGTCTCCCCCACCGCGCAATGAACTCCTTGAGGGGACAGAACCATACCATTTTTCATCTCTGTGTTCCCAGCACCTAATCTCTCTCAGTGGCTAGCACAGAGTAGATATTCAGATGCTTATTGAACTTGAATCTTTTTTTTTAAAATAAATTTGTTTTATTTAATTATTTTTTGGCTGCGTTGGGTCTTTGTTGCTGCGCGTGGGTTTTCTCTAGTTGTGACGAGCGGGGACTGCTCTTTGTTGCCATGCGCAGGCTTCTCATTGCAGTGGCTTCTCTTGTTGCGGAGCATGAGCTCTAGGCACGTGGGCTTCAGTAATTGTGGCACTCAGGCTCAGTAGTTGTGGCTTGCGGGCTCTAGAGCACAGGCTGAGTAGTTGTGGCACACGGGCTTAGTTGCTCCATGGCATGTGGGATCTTCCCAGACCAGGGATCGAACCCGTGTCTCCTGCCTTGGCAGGCGGATTCTTAAGCACTGCACCACCAGGGAAGCCCTGAAGTTGAATCTTTTTTTTTTTTTTTTTTAATTTTATTTATTTATTTATTTATTTTATTTTTGGCTGTGTTGGGTCTTCGTTTCTGTGCGAGGGCTTTCTCTAGCTGCGGCGAGCGGGGCCCACTCTTCATCGCGGTGCGCCGGCCTCTCACTATCGCGGCCTCTCCCGTTGCGGAGCACAGGCTCCAGAAGCGCAGGCTCAGTAGTTGTGGCTCACGGGCCTAGTTGCTCCGCGGCATGTGGGATCTTCCCAGACCAGGGCTCGAACCCGTGTCCCCTGCATTGGCAGGCAGATTCTCAACCACTGCGCCACCAGGGAAGCCCCCTGAACTTGAATCTTAAATCTAGTCCATCCACGCATGTTGAACACTCCCATCAAGTGATCACCTCGTCTGTGTTTAAATCCCTCTAATGATAGGGAGCTTATCATTCTATCGTCAGCCTGTTCCCTCTTTGAATTCCCCTGTTGCAATGTTCTTCATACTGGGCTAGAATTCTTATTTCTATAGCTTCATCTTTTTAGCCCTCCTTTTCCAGATCCTGCTTCTTTGCATCTTTGACCCATGGAGGCACATGCACTGACAGAGAATGCCTCTGAGGAATTTAGTCTCAGTCCACTTGGGGCTATTTGGCCTAAAAGCTTACTCCGTGAAAGCCAACCCAGGATAATCCATCCAGCGTCATTCCTCGTCTCTATTTAATTTTTGTGTTTTCCCTTCTTGAAGTCATTTGTTATCTCTCTGCTCCTCAGAGGAAAATCTGTAGGTAAACATAAACTCATTAGTTCCCTCTAAAGTGCAGCTTTCCCAGGAGGATGCTGAGTTATGACCATGGGGCTTTTGGCCCTGAGCAACTAGGGAGAACCAGTGGGGAAAGGGGAAGCTGGAGGCAGAGAGCGTAGCCCTGCCAAGGTTTGTGTTCCCTCTGCCCTCCTTCCCCCTTCCCAATAGGAGATTCTCAATAACTGAATGTGTCTGTAACTAAGGAGATCTCCAGTGGCATTTTATTCCCCATTGCCCATAGGATTGAACCTAACCTCTTCTTGAGCCTGTCATTTAGCACCTTGCAGAAGCAGACTTTTCTCCTTCTAATGATAACAAATAATAGCTAACTTTTTTAGTGCATACTGGTATAATGCCAGGCATTATACCAAGCATTTTACATACATTAACTCTTTTAATTATATTTTAATACTATTATTGTCTTCACCTTCCGGATGAGTGAAAACTGAGGCACTGCCAAGTAATTTATTAAGGTTGGATAGCTTGTAAGTAGACTTGGGATTTGAACCTGGTGATGTGACTCCATGATATCTATTGCTGGTGTACTCTATAACATGGATTTACTGTTTTCAAAATTCACCATATATTTATTGAGCATTTAATTTTGCCAGATACTTTATTTGGTCTTGGGAATTCATAAATGGTTAAAGAGACTATCTGTGCTCCAAAAGCGTTTATGGTCTAGTGGGGAGAGGGACCCATCAAGTGATAATGACGATGTAGTGTGATGAGTAGAGCTATATACAGGTATCACAGGTGCATGGGAGGAGTGTGAAAGTGTATTTGGGAGAGTTAGAGGAGACTTCAGAGATGATATGTCATTGGGCTGATTCTTAAAGGAGGGGTAAAGTTTATCATATGGCTAGGAGGCCAGTTTACGCCAAGCTAAAAGCACATATATGAAGGAGTGGAAGCATGATATCTTTAAGCATACTGTTAAACATACTATTCTCCACTAATAAAACATTTAGTGATACCTGCTTGCTTTGTGCAAGCTACCATGTTAGGTACTTAGGTTGAGAGGAAAGACGCTAATTCATGTTTCATACCTTCAAGGAGCTTACACAGTTCAGTTAGAAAAATAGTACATGTAGTCCAGTTGGAAAGGCTATAATTATAAAATAAGCTCTAAATACCTTATCAATTGAAAAAAAAAAGTGCTATTTGGGAAGTAAATCTCATTGGAGGGGTTAGGGAAGACTTCATGGAGAAGGAGCCACCCGATGATTTAAATTTCACTATAGAGAGCATCAGGAATAAAGGCCCCAAGTAAATGTGAGAAAGAAGGATGCATTTGGGGAATCAGCAAGTAAGAGAGGATTAAGTACTAAATCTAGAAACATGGGTTGGAGCCAATATGAGGTTGACTTTATTTTATTTTAAATATTTATTTATTTATTTTATTTTTTTGGCTGCTTTGGGTCTTAGTTGCGGCACGCGGGATCTTTCGTTGTGGCGCGTGGGCTCCAGAGCATGTGGGCTCTGTAGTTGTGGCACGTGGGCTCTCAAGTTATGCTGCATCCTGCAGCACGTGGGATCTTAGTTCCCTGACCAGGGATGGAACTGGCGTCCCCTGCATTACAAGATGGATTCTTTTTTTTTTTTTTGGTTCTTTTCAGTTTATTGCATGAAGGAGTTACACTAGTCCAAGTTAAAAGCAGACCCCAAATGGTTACATTACACAAGCTGTGAGGTTTTTAAACTTGTGACAAGGGACAGAAGGAAAATTCTACTCATTGCAAGGAAATCCTCACTTAAGCTTCAGTGAGCCAGAAGCACTTAAAACCTATGAACCTTCAGCTGATCGTCCTTAGCCAGTCCAGTCTCTACGAGGAACTGGCATATGTTCTTGCGCTGGTCACCCTGTAGCTGAATTACTTCTCCATATTCTGGATGCTCAATTACAATACCATTGCAGGCAAATTTCTTCTTAAACGCCTTCACTAGTTTCTTTTTATCGTAATCATCAGCGATCCCTTGGACAGTAGTAAGGCTCTTCCTGCCGTTTCTCTGTTGAATTCTTATATGGATATAATCCTCAGTGCCAGCAGGAAGCAGATCGTCACCCTTACTTGCATCAGCAAAGGGGTCGAAAGAGTGGAGGTTCTGGATAGCGGACATACGATACCATTCCTTTTCCTCGGTGGAAACGGCCTTCGGAAGGCCTTCGGAAGGTGGTGGCTGGAGAAGGTGGGTGGGGGGGGCGGAGCATCAGGAAGCGAGGGGGCTCGAGGGGGAGGCTGCTGAGTCCTCGGCGGCGGCTCAGTGACTGGGCAACAAGACGGATTCTTAACCACTGGACCACCAGGGAAGTCCCGAGGTTGACTTTAAACACCAGGTTGAGGAGTTAAGATCTATCCATTCATTCCTTCAGTCAGCAATTATTGAGTGCTTGAATATGCCAGGTACGGTGCTGGGGACACAAACATGGAGACATGGCTCCTGCTTTCAGGGGGCTAATAGTCACATAGGGAAAGACGGACATGGAAACAAATGATGGTAGTATATTATAAGTATGTGTTATGTACTGTGGTGACAAAGGAGGGAGTGATTAACTCTGCTTGGGGGAATCATTAAAGAAAGACTTAACAGAGAAGATGCTTGAGATGGTTCTTGAGGAGTAAGTTTGAGTTCAGTAGGTAGTCAAAAGTCTTTGAGGTATGGAAGAGTGGTCCAGCAAAATGAAAAGATATGCAAAGGCTTGGAGGCATTAAACAGCCTGGAATATTCTGGGAACTGTAAGAATGCCTGCATTACTGGAGTATAGGTTAAATGTAGGGGGGTAGCAGTGAGTGATAAGGTTGGTGAGGCCTTTCTAACAACATAATAAGAAGCTTGGGCTTATAACATGTTCAGATCTATGTCTCAGAATGATTAAGTCTGGTAGAAGTGTGTAAGTTATTTTTGGAGGGCTCAGCTTGGGGAAAGGAGAAGAAATTAGTTGGGAGTACTGCAGTCGTCTAAGAGATGGTGGGGATCTGAGCAAGAGCAAAGGCAGTGAGGGTGGAGAAAAGTGAGTGGCTATAAAAATATTAAATAACAGTGCTTCCACTTTTTTTTTCCCTTTCCATTCCACTCCCTAATTCATTCACTCACACATTCATCAAGCATTTATTAAGTATGTAATCTGTATTGTTTATTCATTCTTCCCTTCTTCAAATACTTGTGACTTCAGGATATCAGGAATATTCCTAGGTCCAGTAATTCAGCAGTGAACAGGACAACCAAGGTCCTTGCTCTTGTGAAGTTTACTTTCTAATGGGGGAAACGCAAGTAATGAATAAGTAACAAGCACGATAACTCCAAATGGTGATAGGTGCTCTGAGAAAAGTAGGGTGATAGGATAGAGAACGACTAGAGGAGAGGTGCTACTTTCAATACGGTGGTTTATGGAATGCCTCTGAGGAGGTGATATTTGAACTAAGACCTGAATGAAGAAGACTTAGCAATTTGAAGATTTGGAAGCATACGTGTGTCAAGTGGAGGGAGAAGCAAGTATAAATCGGTGGGAACGAGTTAGGCATGTCTTGGGACCAAAAAAGAAGGCCAATGGGACTGAATTATAGTGAGCAAGAGAAAAATAGTACCATATGAAGTCAAGGAGTTTAGCAGAGTCAGATCTGTAAGACCTTGTAGGTACTGCTAAATTTGTTTAATTTTTTTGAGAGTACAGTGAAGATTTTGGATGGTGTTAAAAATAGGAGTGAGGTGAGCTGATTTGCATTTTTCGAAAAGATCTTTCTGGCTGCTTTGAGGAGAACGGATTGTAGGGAGGCTTTCGAGGAGGGCAGTTAAGAGACTATTGCAGTAGTCTGGGTGAGAAATGATAGTTTTGGAGTTGGGGGCGGGGCGGGTAGGGTGGCAGAGATGGAGAAAAGTGGATGAAATTAGAATATGTTTTGAAGTAGAGCCTACAAGACTTGCTGGTGGATTGGATATGGGACGTAAGGGAAAGAAATAATCAAGCTTGACTTTCAGGTTTTATGAATTTGTTTTGCTTTGACTTGAGTAGTTGGCAACACCATGGCTGATGTTATTGTGTACTGAAACAGGACGGACTGGGAGAAATTTTTGTTGGGCGGTGGGGAGGAAATGCAGAAAAATTTTGGCCATGTTAAGTTTGAGATGGCTATGTAAACATCTAAGTGGTGGTGTTAATTAGGCAGTTGGAAATATGAGCTTAGAGTCAGGGGAGAGGTCTGGACATTGGTCTGGGTCTCTGAAGATCTGGCTTTTTATACTAGCTCTACCACACAGTTGTTACATGAGACAAGTCAGTACGACACTCTGAGTTGCAATGTTGTCGGCTTAAAGTAATAATAAAGTTATTTGTTATGCCAGCCTTATGTATATGGTGGGAAAATCCTTTTCATTCATTTATCCATTCATCAAGTATACCCTGAGCATTTACAAAGGCATTGTCTTAGCTGTGAAGGATAATGAAGACATAGGCCCTACTCTCAGGCTGCTCATAGTCCAGTGGAAGAGTTAGTGAAATAAGCAGATGTAATAACTGCTGTAATACAGAGAAGCACAGAGCTCTCTGGGAGCACAGAAAATGGTGGGAAAGGGATCAGGAGAGGCTCCCCAGAGAAGTGGCACTTTAGCTGATGTGGAAAATGACTAGAAATTAACCAGCCAAGGAGAGAGGCGGGGGGCCCTCTAAGCAGGAGGAGCAACATGTGCAAGGTGGGAGGTGAGAGGGAGAGAACAGCACTGACAGGTCACTGTATAAGGTATAGTATTATTGGAGCATCCAAGTAGAAGGTGGGGCGTAATGAGGAAGTAGGAAGACTGGAAAGGGAGGCAGATGTGAGATCATGTAAGGCCTTATATGCTATGCTAAGGAGTTTGGATTTTATGTGTAGTGGCTGATTAACTGTGGAAGAACTTTAAGCACTTAGGTGAGTGACTGGATCAGATTTGAATTCTAGAAAGATCACTCGGGGGACAGAAAAGGAGAAGGGATTAAAGAGGCAGGGAATGGTGGCTCAGTGGTTAAGAATCCGCCTGCTAATGCAGGGGACACGGGTTCGAACCCTGGTCTGGGAAGATCCCACATGCTGCGGAGCAGCTAAAGCCGTGCACCACAACTACTGAGCCTGCACTCTAGAGCCCACGAGCCACAACTACTGAGCCTGTGTGCTGCAACTACTGAAGCCCACACTCCTAGAGCCCGTGCTCTACAACAAGAGAAGCCACCGCAATGAGAAGCCTGTGCACTGCAACAAAGAGTAGCCCCCACTCGCTGCAACTAGAGAAAGCCTGTGCGCAGCAACAAAAATCCAACGCAGCAAATAAATAAATAAATAAATAAATAAATAAATAAATAAATAATAAATAAATAAATAATGAAAAGATGATAGCCAGAAAAAAATAATAATAATAAAGAGGCAGGGAAGACATACCTTAATCCAGGCAAGTAGAGCTTCCAGACTTATCTAATTCCAAAGTGCATGTGCTTTCCGGTGTATTATACATAGTGCAGGGGAGCATATGTTAAGTGCCAGGCAGACTGGAGTCAGATCATGGCCTTGTGTGGTTACAGGAGAGGTTACTCTCAATGCTGTCATGGAGGGCACTGTGTGGCCTACTGAGGAGTTCTTCCTTTCTCTTATAGGTAGCATTGGCAAACCAGAAGATTTTGAATTTGAGTGACACAGTGACTAGCAGGAAGGGCATGAAGTTGAAGGGCCTAGATTATGTTTGTAGCTTGAATAATATTATAGAAAGGAAGAGATGTTAGAGACATTTCCTGCCCCACTGACCTAGGCCTTCTGGTGCAACAAGCCATGTTCTTCAGTTTTTCCTTCTCCCCAAAGCTTCCTTCAGTCCTATTTGTATTCTGTGTTAAGTTTGGAAAGTATTTACTGTTGGCTATTAATGATCACGAAGGATTTCATGTTAGTGCTTAAGAGGAAGAGTCACTTTCTAACTTAGAAACCACAAAGGATGGAGCACCTTTGCCAGCTCTACATCTCTGATGTGGTCCAGATACCAGCCTGTCTCTTTAGATCAAGTTTGAGCTCCTTAAGGAGAAGAAAGGGCACTTCAGGCAAAGCCAGCATGTCAGTTAGTGCTGTCATGTGCTTGATATCTCCCACTGGCTAAGGGAATGGAGGGAGGGGACCAGTTTTCTAAGTAATAGAGCATTTTGATGACTACTTCTGAGTGTGGGCCACTGCAAGAATGGCTTATATAGAAGTTGCTTCTTATTCTCAGAGAGCAGCAGCTGTCTCAGGGGTAACTGGTAGTAGCCAATATAAACAGGTAAGTTCTGTTGGTTTCAGATGGCTTTCCAAGTTCCTCTGGATTCTTTTGCAACATCATCCCCACTGTCTGTTCAAGTGACAGTTACTCAGTCTCTGTGTATTTCCAAGGTGTGTGCTTTGTGTCTAGTGCTAGGTGTGAAGTGTGAGGGAGATTCTGAATGAGTAAGGCATTATTCTTTTTTAAAAAAATAAATTTATTTATTTATTTTTGGCTGTGTTGGGTCTTCGTTGCTGTGCGCAGGCTTTCTCTAGTTGCGGAGAGCCGGGGCTACTCTTCGTTGCCGTGCGCGTGCTTCTCAGTGCAGTGGCTTCTCTTGTTGCGGTGGCCTCTCGTTGTGGAGCATGGGCTCTAGGCGCGTGGGCTTCAGTAGTTGTGGCTCGTGGGCTCAGTAGTAAGAGCTTTCTTACCCTGCTTTCTTTTCTTCATAACACTGCTACCAGAAATTATTTCATATATATAAATATATGCTTATTTTGTATATTGATTGTCTGTCTTCTTCATTAGATGGTAAGTTTTATAAGGGAAGAGACTTTGTTTTATGCCTGTCTTGTGATTGAATGAACAGATACTGTGCCAGAAACTGTGGCTCACAGGCTCTAGAACGCAGGCTCAGTAGTTGTGGCACATGGGCTTAGTTGCTCCACGGCATGTGGGATCTTCCCAGACCAGGGCTCGAACCCGTGTTCCCTGCATTGGCAGGCGGATTCTTAACCACTGCACCACCAGGGAAGTCCCTAAGGCATTATTCTTGTCTTCAAAGCAGTTAATGTTATGTAACATCCATTTAACATTTATTGAACACATACAGTGTGCCAGATTACGTGCTATTCTTTGAAATGCAAAAATTAGTAAGAATCAGATGATCCTCAGACCACTTAGGATTGCTAAATGGGAGAAAATATTTGCAAACCATATATCTGATGAGGGACTTGTGTTTGGGATATGTAATGAACTCTTAAACTCAACAAGAAAAAGATAAATAATCCAATAAAAAATGAACAAACGATCTGAATAGACCTGTCTCCAAAGAAAATATATAAATGGCCAATAAGCACATGAAAAGATGTTGAACATCATTAGCCATCTGAGAAATGCAAATCAAAACTACAGTGAGATACCACTTCATACCCACTATGATGCTATAATCAAAAAGACATAATAACAAGTGTTGTGGATGTGGAAAAATTGGAATCCTCATACACTGCTAGTGGAAATGTAAAGTGGTGCAGCTGCTGTGGAAAACAGTTTGGCAATTCCTCAAAAGGTTAAGCGTAGAGTTACCATATGACCCAGTAATTCCACTCCAGATATTTACTTGAGAAATAAAAACATATGTCCCCATAAAAGCTTATACACAAATGTTCATAGCAGTATTATAATAGCCAAAAAGTAGAAACAACTCAAGTGTGTATCAGCTGGTAAATGGATAAATAAAATGTATATCCATACAGTGGAAGATTACTTGTCAAGAAAAAGGAGTGAACTACTGATACATGCTGTAATATGGATGATCTTTGAAGAACATTATGCTACATGAAAGAAGCCAGTCAAGGGACTTCCCTGTTGGCGCAGTGGTTAAGAATCCGCCTGCCAGTGCAGGGGACACAGGTTCGATCCCTGGTCCAGGAAGATCCCACATGCCACAGAGCAACTAAGTCCATGTGCCACAACTACTGATCCTGCACTCTAGAGCCTGTGAACCACAACTGCTGAGCCCGCGTGCCACAACTACTGAAGCCCACGCGCCTAGAGCCCGTGCTCCGCAACAAGAGAAGCCACAGCAATGAGAAGCCCACGCATCGCAACTAAGAGTAGCCCCTGCTCACCACAACTAGAGAAAGCCTGCGTGGAGCAATGAAGACCGAACACAGCCAATCAATCAATCAATCAATAAACAAACAAATAAAAATAAATTTATTTTTTTAAAAAAAGAAGCCAGTCAAAAAAGACAGCATATTGTATGACTTCATTTACATGAAAGGTCCAGAATAGACAGATCTATAGAGATATAAAGTAGATTAGTGGTTGCTTAGGTCTAGGGATAGGAATAGGGAGTTGGCCAGTGGGCTTGAGCTTTCTTTTTAGTGTGATGGAAATGATTTAAAATAAGATGGCTGTACAACTCTATAAATATATGAACAGTCATTGAACTGTCCACCTGATATGGATGCTATACCTCAACAAAGCCTTAAAAATAAGAAAAGATCCTTGGCCTCAAGATGATTAGAGTCTAGTGAGGGAAACAGAAACAAGTATAAAAAGTAATAAATGTGAGCTTAGAGGTTTGTGCAAATTGTAAATTTCTGCAGGAGAACAGAGGAGGAAAGGAATTACTCCACCTGAGGAGATCTACTAGACTCTAAGCTCCTTGAGAGTGAGAGCTGTTATTTATTGTATGCCCTGTCTAGAGCTTAACATATGATCAGTTAACAGTTGTTGAATGGGTGTGTGAATGAATAAAGTTGGAGAATGTGTCACAAAGGAGGTGATATTTGAGCTACATCTTAAAGAAGGAATAGAAATGAACTAGACAGTGAAGGTGAGGAAAGAATTCTGAGGAGAGAAGACAGCAGCAGCCAAAGCACTGAGGGCTAAAAGGGAAGAGCACCTTAGAGTGGTAGGTGGTTTAGTGTGGCTGGAGTAAAAGCCGTTTGTTGGAGGTGGTGAGATAAGTAGCTGGTTATATACCACATTATGAAACACCTTGTGTGTCATACAAAGGAGTTTGGACTTTAATCCAAAGGCAGTAGAAAGTTATCAAAGTTTGTCAAAGTAGGGGGCTGATGCAGTCAGATGTGTGTCTAATAAAGATTACTGTGGCTGCTCCTGTTATGAATCTGTACTGGCAAGATTTGCATCAGGGAGATCACTCGGAAGTCACTGCAGGTCTAGGAGAGAGCACGAGATAAAGTCTGAACCAAGAAGGTGTGGCAATGAAAAATTGGAGGGAGATTTCATAGGTGGGTAGATGTGATCAGTACATGGATAGTCCAGATTTAGGGCTTTAGGAGTTTCATAGAAAGCTGTAGAAAGTTCTGTTCTGGAAGGGCTCTGTAAGAGGTGACATCTGGGTTGGATCTTTAAGGATGGGTAGAAAAGTATAGAGTGTATTAGAGGCTGGAGTGCATATGGGAAAGAGTAAGAGAGGAGGGTCAGGTGGGGAGGAAGCCAGTCTGAGGAATATGAATTTTACGGGGTAGGAATTGAAGAACCAAAGAAGTGTACATTAGGTGCCCCCAAATTTGATAATTGTTGAATGGGAGAGAGGTCATTAAACTATTCCTTCCACTTTTGTATAAATTTTAAAAGTTTCTTTAAAAAAGCTTTCCATTTCAGCTGGCCTGGAGGATGTGCTTTTCTGGTGATGGTAGGAGGGGTAGGAGTGGAGGGCAGACAGCAGCCATAGCAGTTATTTTCAGCCAGCATCTACTCTGACTCCACTGCCTACAGTGTGCTGTCCATGTCAGGCTTTTCAGTTAGGTTAAGCATAACCAATGTCTGCATGATCCCCAGCTGACTTATGAGGTCTGAAAAGTGAGGTAGTTTCACTTTAATTTATTGGCCTGGAATTCTTGCCAGGGCTAAGGGGTTGGAGAAGAATGTGAGTGAGAGGGGAATAAGGAGCTACAAATAGGGGTAGCCTGTGAAACTTTGGACTTCACTTGTAATCCTAATCACTCAGCACACCATAGTATCTGTCCCCACGAGATAGAGGCAGCCAGCCTGGTGGTTTTGCTGTACCAGGTTCAGGAACGAACTAATCTCTCCTTTCTCTGGGCTTACACAGCATTTTGTTTATATGTCAGTGGTTATCCTTATCATATTATGTTTAATCTGTCTCACCCCTACCCCCTGGACTGTGACTACCTCAAGGGCAAAGGTTGGGCTTATTCATCTCTAAGAGTGAAGTCTCTAGCTGCATGATTGATCATTCTGTAACTTGACAGGATCAGCTGAGACCTTTGAAGTTCCTGGTTGCCCTGGTAGATGGGGTTCCAGAGTTTAGGGCCCTTTGCAGTTAGAAGGTACTTGAAGCCAGGGCAAGAGGCCATCCCCCAAATGATGGATATTCCTGATGCATGCTTATGGTAGTCACTTGGTAAATTTTCATTGATTTAATTTGGTAGCATCCTGTTAAATCACACCTCACTACACTAAAGGCATTTTGCTTTCACTTCTGTGGTAACTAAGGTAACTGTGGCAGTTTGGAAAGCCAAAGTATTATAGCTGACTCCAGAGCTTTGGAGTTAGACAGATTTGGCAGATTTGGTATGAATTATTATTGCATTTTAGCTTTAAGGGACCTTGAAAGTCATTTAAGCCAATTTCCTCATTTTATATATGGGGAAACAGGCATAGAGAGAAGTGCCCTGTTCATTGACATATAGCAAGTAAATAGCTATGCCAGATTAGGACCTACAACTCTTTTTCTTGTCACTGAGAAAGGTGGTTGTTGCCCTGAAGCCATTTCTTGGGGTGAAAAGTGGGAATGAGGTAAAACCCAAGGAGATAAGACATACTACATGGGCTAGTTTCACTATTCAGCCTGCCCAGCAAGTTCTCCTGTTATTGGAAGTCTTTTTGGGGAAACCAAACCAGAGTGTCTACATGTAGCCACATAATGCACTCCTTTTTCATTCTTTCTGCTCTTACCCTGCTTTCTTTTTCTTCATAACACTGCTACCAGAAATTATTTCATATATATAAATATATGCTTATTTTGTATATTTATTGTTTGTCTTCTTCATTAGATGGTAAGTTTTATAAGGGAAGAGACTTTGTTTTATGCCTGTCTTGTGATTGAATGAACAGATATTTATTGGCTGTCTTCAAGATGCCAGGCACATGCTTCCTATGACTTTGGTGTTTGTAGGTCATGACATGTCTGTTTCTTTGGGTTTGATCATTCATGAATGTATCTAAACCTTCCTTGAACACAGAATACACATTATTGGCAAATGATTGCCCAATAACTGTATAGTGCTCATAGGAGTAGAGTGAGGTTACCTTTTCTGTGTGGATTTAGGCAGTGTGAGATTTAATGTGAACCTAAACCTCATGCCGCTTGATCAGGCCCGGTAGAGAACAGAATCTCAGAAGCAGCAGAGCTATGTGATTTGGCAGCTGGGGAGAGAATTCTTGGTGCATAGCTGTGGGGAGACAGCAGGACTCAGGGCTGACTTATCCAATAGGCACAGTACCCAGGGGCCCATAAAAATGTCTTAATTTCTTTTAATCAGAAGAAAAAATGAATATAATTCATCTTGGATTATATTATATCAATGCAGTCATAAAATATATTTTTAAATATTTTTCTAATAGAGAAAGGGTTCCACAAAGGCAAAAGTACCTAGGGCCCTGAAAGTCATAATGTGGCACTAGCAGGACCTTGTGACTAGTCATTGGCCTGGCCATTTGTGGCCCTAAGCCCTGACTCTGATTTCTCCCTTAAGGTCTGTGATCCTCTCCCCATCACTCCTATCCCTATGCCCCATAACGGTGATCTTCAGTGAGTCATTTTTCTCCTTTATATCTCATTTGTGCCTTCTGTAAAATGGAAACAATTGTGCTCCCTCTGCTGAGTAAATTCATGCTTTTAAAGCAACCTAATTATTTTATTTTTAAATCTGTCTTCTCAAGGGCAGGAAAAAAAGTCTGGTTCATCTTTGTATCTCCATGCCTAGCCCAGAACCTACACATTTAGAACAGAAGTACCTTAAATGAGAGTTGAGTAAATGAATAAATGTATCAAACCTCACAGATAGCTTCAGAGGCTTTCTTTAGGCTTTTTCTTTCTCTATGGTATGATTTACATATGTTGTTTGTGGTATTGGATATATGGTATTATATATCTCCAGCTACCGTTTTAGTCTTTCTGAGGTTCTGTCAGCAAAATTTATAGAGCTATGTGGACACTTAAGAAAATGATGTGGAAAACAAGAGTGTTGCACCATCTTAGAGAGTTAAGAGCCAATGTGAACAATCAGGTACACATGGGGAATGAATAGTCTTTTCAACAAATGACGCTGAAACAACTAGATAGCCACATGCTATTAGGACTCCTGCCTCACACCATATACAAACATTGACTCAAAACAGACCAATGACCTAAATGTAATAACTAAAACTATAAAACTCTTAGAAGAAAACAGTTATAAATCACTACCAAATTAGGTAACGGTTTCTTAGATATGACACCAAAAACACAAGCAATAAAAGAAAAAGTAAATTGGGTTTCATCACAATGAAAAACTTTTGTATTGCAAAGGATACCACCAAGAAAGTAAAAAGACAACCCACAGAATGGGAGACTTGCAAGTCATATATCAGATAAGGGATTTTGTATCCAGAATATATAAAAAACTTTTACAACTCAGTAATAAAAATATAAATAACTTAATTTTAAAAATGGGCAAAAGAGTTCCAATAGGCATGTAAGAAGCTTGGAAATCACCATTCTGTCCTAAGAACAAGTAAAAAGCTGAACAAACTGAAAAATTAACAATTCTTAGATTTTTAAGAGAAGTAAGGTCATAGGGCAAAGGCAAATTGCTGCCCCCCAAATTGGAGAGACAAACAGGTGAATATAGAGAATCACAACTTACAGAAGCAGAAACCTCTGTGGGAACCAGTGCTGGAGAAGGGAAACATGGATTGTAATTGATGAATTGCTGGAGGCTCAGTGTGGACAACTCAGAGTTAAAAAACTCCAGGGGGACTCAGTCATTGAGGGCCCCCCACAATGACTTCTTGGATATCTATCAGGTTCTTACACTGAGTATTGAGAAAAACCCTTTTGTGCTTTGGGCAGGGGTGGGGGAAAGGAGCCATTTAAAAATACTACAGAGAATTCTGTTCTTCTTAAGGTCTGCCATCAGGGGAAACTTTAACCAGAGCCTAACCTGTTGGGGTTTTATCAGAGCCTAACTGACCCAGGGGAAAGGAAATACCCATCTCTAGTCAGCTCTAGCCTTTCATCTTGGAGAAGGGAAATACCCAACTCCAGTCCACTCACACCATCATGTCCCACCTAAGAGGGGTGGGTGAGGCACTGAGAAGCACTTGTGAAGTTCACATTCCAGAGGCACAGACTCACTAAAAGACTGAAACCCAATCACAGGACTATAGAATGCTTCCCCTCCCTCAACATACCACCACATTACTAAAGGTCTATTTATAGCAGTTCCTTTTACCTGGTATATCATGCCCAGCTATCAAGAAAAAATTACAAGGTATACTAAAAAGCAAAAAACATACTTTGAAGAGACATACCAGGTATCAGAATTAGACCCATCTATGGCAGGGATCTTGGAATTATTAGACAGGGAATTTAAAATAAGTATGATTACCATGCTAAGGCTCGAATGGGTAAAGTAGATGACATGCAAGAACAACTGGGCATTGTAAACAGAGAGATGGAAATTCTAAGAAAGAACCCAAAAGAAGTGTTTAGAGATCAAAAACACTATAACAGAAATGAAGAATGCCTTTAATGGGCTTATCAGTAGACTAGACATGGCTGAGGAAAGAATCTCTGAGCTTGAGGATATTTGAGTAGAAACCTATAAAAGGAAAAAGAAAAAAGACTAGAAAAAACAAAATAACCAAGAACTGTGGGACAACTACAAAAGTAATGTATGCTGCTGTGGTCTGAATGTTTGTGTTCCCCCCAAATTCATATGTTAAACTCCTAATCCTTAAGGTGATGGTATTAGGAGGTGGGGCCTTTGGGAGGTGGTTAGGTCATGGGGGCAGAGCCCTGATAATTGGGATTTGTGCACTTATAAAAGAGGCCCCACAGAGTTTCCTAGCCCCTTGCACCATGTGAGGACATAGCAAAAACTCAGCTGTCTGTGAACCAGGAAGCCCTCACCAGACACAGAATCTGCTTATGCTGTGATCCCGGACTTCCCACACTCCAGAAATGTGAGAAGTAAATGTTTGTTGTTTATAAGCCACCCGGTCAATGGTATTTTATTATAGCAGCCTGAACAGACTAAGACAGATGCATCATGAGAATACCAGAAGGAGAAGAAGGAGAGAAACAGAATATTTGAAACCATAATGACTGAGAATTTTCCCAAATTAATGTCAGACACCAAACCACTGATCCAGGAAGTTCAGAAAACACCAAGCAGGATAAATGCCAGAACCCCCCAGTAAATCTAGGCATATCATTTTTCAAATGATAGAAAATCAAAGACAAAAAGTCCTGAAAGAAGCCAGAGGAGACAACACCTTAACCTACAGAGGAGCAAAGATAAGAATTACATCCAGTTTATCCTCAGAAACCAGGCAAGCAGAAGAGAGTAGAATGAAATGTTTATAGTGTTGAAAAAAACAAAAACCCCACCAGCCTAGAATTCGGTATCCCATGAAATTAGCCTTCAAAAGAGGAGAAATAAAGACAGACAAAAATAGAGCAAATTTATTGCCAGTAGGTCTGCCTTGCACGAAGTGTTAAAAGAAGTTCTTTAGAGAGAGGAAAATAATAGAAGTCAGAGCCTCAGATCTACATAAAGAAAGGAAGAGCATTGGAGAGGGAATAAGTGAAGGTAGAATAAAAACATTTATTTTACTAATTCTTTTTTTAATGAGCGATTGTAAGTTTTATTGTATCTTAAATGTCATTTTCCATATGTTCATTGCTAATATATAGAAATACAATTTTTGTGTGTATGTTTATATTGTATTCTGCCACCTCATTGAACTCACTTATAAGTTCTAGCCTTTTTTTTTTTTTTTTTTTTTTGGTAGATTCTTTGGGATATTCTATGTAGGCCATGATGTCATCTGCAAATAAGGGGCAGTTTTATTTCTTTCTAATCTGTACCTTTTATTGCCTTATTTTGCTGGCTAGAAACTTCAGTATTATGTTGAATAGTAGTGGTGAGGGTGGACATCCTGACATTTCTGATCTTAGGGGGAAAGCATTCAATCTTTCACCATTAAATATAATGTAAGCTATAGGATATTTGTAGATGCTCTTTTATTTTATATATATATATATATATATATATATATTTTTTTTTTTTTTTTTTTTTGCTGCACCACACAGCTTATAGGATTTTAGTTTCTCGACCAGGGATCGAACCTGGGCCCTTGGCAGTGAGAGCATGGAGTCCTAACCACTGGACCACCAGAGAATTCCCTATTTTACATATTGTTGATTGATCTAACAGAATAGTTTTTTCAAAGTAATAATACCAACACTATATTTGACTATGTATGTTTGTGTGTGTGTATTTATGGATAAGTGAAATGAGTGACAGCAATGATACAAGGGATGAAAGGGAGGAATTAGGATTATTTTGTTGTTATAAGGTACTCAAACTATCTGTAAGGTGGTATAGTATTATTTGAAAGTGGGTTTTATTATTTGTAAATGTATACTACAAACTCTAGAGCAACCACTAAAAGAAGTAAAAATAAAAGCATAGGGAATTCCCTGGCAGTCCAGTACACTTTCACTGCTGAGGGCCTGGTTTCCATCCCTGGTCTGGGAACTAAGATCCCACAAGCTGCACAGGTAGGCCAAAAAATATTAATAATAATAAATTTTTTTAAAAAGTATAACTGATAAGCTAAGAAAGGAAAGAGAATGTAATCATATAATATTCTCAGTTAAAGCTACAAAAGGCAGAAAAAGATTGGAAGACAAAAATAGAAACAAAGAATAAGGGCAACAAATAGAAAACAGTAACAAATATAGTAGATGCTAATCCAACTATATTAATAATCACTTTGAACATTAATGATCTAAATGCATCAGTTAAAAAACAGAGATTGTCAGAGTGGATAAAAAATACAAGACCCAACTATATATCTAAAACAACCCCATTTTAAATAAAAGGACACATATAGATTAAAAGTAAAGGAATGGGGAAAGATATATCAGGCTGACAATCAAAAGAAAGCAGGAGTAGCTATATTAATTTCAGATAGAGCAGACTTCAGAGCACAGAAAGTTATCAGGGATCAAGAGGAGCATTACAGGGCTTCCCTGGTGGTGCAGTGGTTAAGAATCTGCCTGCCAGTGCAGGGGACACGGGTTCGAGCCCTGGTCCAGGAAAATCCCACATGCTGCGGAGTAACCAAGCCCGTGTGCCACAACTACTGAAGTCCGCATGCTAGAGCCTGTGCTCCGCAACAAGAGAAGCCACCACAATGAGAAGCCTGTGCATCGCAATGAAGAGTAGCCCCCGCTTGCTGCAACTAGAGAAAGCCTGCGTGCAACAACGAAGACCCAATGCAGCCAAAAATAAATAAATAAATTAATTAATTAATTTTAAAAAAGAGGGGCATTACATAATGATAAAGGAGTCAGTTCTCCAAGAAGACATAACAATGTCTTAATGTGTGTGTACCTAACAATAGGGTGTGAAAATACATAAGGCAAAAAATGATAGTACTGCAAGGAGAAATAGATGAATCCACTGTTATAGTTGGAGAATTCAACACTCCTGTGTCACAAAGGGGCAGATCTAGCAAGCAGAAAATTCATGAAGGCAAGGCTGAACTCAATGACACCATCAATTAACTGAATATAATGGATATCTATAGACTACTTCATCCAGCAACAGCAGAATAGACTAGACAATCTTCTCAAGTTCTCATGGAGCATTCACCAGGATAGACCACATTGTGGGCCATAAAATATACCTTAACAAATTTAAAAGAATAAAAATCATATATTTTCTGCTCTCAGTGCACAATGGAATTAAATCAGAAATCAGTAACAGGAAGATAGCTGGAAAAATCCACAAATACTTGGGAGATTAAACAACATGCTGCTTAAATAACACATGGATCAAAAAAGAAATCTCAAGAGAAATTTAAATATGTTTGAACTAAATGAATATGAAAACGTATCAAAATTTGTGGATACAGCAAAAGCAGAGCTTAGAGGGAAATGTATAGCACTGAATGCACATATTAGAAAAAAAGGAAAGATCTAAAATCAGTCATCCAAACTTCCACCTTTGGAAACCAGAAAAAGAGCAAATTAAATCCAAGATAAGCAGAAGAAAGAAATAATAAAAATTAGAGCAGAAATCAATGAAATTGAAAACAGGAAATCTAGAAAAAATCAACAAAATCAAAAGTTGGTTCTCTGAAAAGATTAATAAAGTTGATAAACCTGTAGCCAGGCTAACTAAGAAAAAATAAAGGATACAAATTCCTAACATCAGAAATGAAAGAGGGGACATCACTACAGAGCCAATGGACACTAAAAGGATAATAAAGGAATACTATGAACAACTCTATGACCACAAATTTGATAACCTAGATGAAATGGACCAATTCCTTCAAAGACACAATCGGTCAAAACTCACACAAGAAGACAGACAATCAGAATTGGCCTATATCTATTAAAGAAATTCATTGAATAATTAATAACCTTCCAAAGCAGAAAGTACCAGGCCCAGATGGGTTCACTGGTGAATTCTACCAAACATTTAAGGAAGAAATTATAGCAATTCTCTACAGTCTCTTTCAGAAGATAGAAGCAGAGTGAATACTTCCTAACTCATTCTGTGAGGTCAGCATTACCCTAATACCAAAACCAGACAAAGATATTATAAGACAACTATAGACCAATGTCTCTCATGAACATAGATGTAAAAATCATTAATAAAACATTAACAAATTGAATCCAGCAGTGTATAAAAAGGATCATACACCATGACCAGGTGGAATTTATCCTAGGTATGCAAACCTGGTTCAATATTTGAAAAATTAATTAATGTAATCTATCACATCAACAGATTAAAGAAGAAAAATTACATGAACATATCTATATATGCAGAAAAATCATTTGACAAAATCCAACACCCATTCAAGATAAAAATTTCTCATTAAACTAGGAATATAGGGGAACTTCCTCAACTTGATAAAGAATATCTACCCAAAACTTACAGCTAACATACTTACCTGGTGAGAAGCATGAAGTTTTCCACTAAGATCAGGAACAAGGCAAGGTTGTTCCCTCTGACCACTGCTTTTCAGCATCATACTGGAAGTCCTAGCTAACACAATAAGGCAAGAAAAGGAAATAAAATGAATATAGATTTGAAAGGAAGAAATAAAACCATCTTTGTTCACAGATGAAATGGTCATCTATAGAAAGGATCAACCAAAAACCTCCTAGTACTAATAAGCTATTATAGCAGGGTTGCAGGATATGCAGTTAATATACCAAAGTCAACTGCTTTCCTGTATACCAAGAATGAACAAATGGAATTTGCAATTAAAAGCACAATACCAGGGACTTCCCTGGTGGTACAGTCGTTAGAATTCACCTTCCAGTGCAGCGGGTGTGGGTTCGATCCCTGGTCGGGGAGCCGAGATCCTACGTGACTCGCAGCCAAAAAACCAAAACATAAAACAGAAGCAGTATGGCAACAAATTCAGTAAAGACTTTAAAAATGGTCCACATGAAAAAAAATCTTTTAAGAAACCCCACAATACCATTTACTTTAGCACAAATAAAAATAACATATGTAGATATAAATATAGCAAAATATGTACAAGACCTATATGAGGAAAACTGTAAAACTGATGAAAGATATCAAAGAAGAACTAAATGGAGAGATATTCCATGTCCATGTAAAGGAAGACTCAATGTTGTCAGGATGTCAGTTCTTCCCAACTTGATCTATAGATTCATTGCAATCCCAATCAAAATCCCAGCAAGGTATTTTATAGCTATCAGTAAACTGATTCTAAAGTTTATATGGAGAAGCAAAATACCTAGAATACCCAAATACAGTATTGAAGGAGAAGAACAAAATTGGAGGACTACTTACCCAACTTCAAAACTTACTATAAAGTTATAGTAATCAAGACACTGTGGTACTGGTGAAAGAATAGACAAATAGATCAGTGGAACAGAATGGAGAGCTCAGAGATAGACCTACGTAAATTTATTCAATTGATCTTTGACAAAGGGGTAAAGGCAATACAATGGAGCAAAGAGAGTCTGTCAACAAATGGTGCTAGAGCAATCAAGACATCCACAAGTAAAAAAAAAAAAAAAAAAAGGTTCTAGACACAGGCTTTATACCCGTCACAAAAGGTAACTTAAAATGGACCACAAACCTCAATGAGATCACAAAGCAAAACTATAAAACTCTTAGAAGATAACATAGGAGAAAATCTAGGTGACCTTGGGTTTGGCAATGACTTCTTAGATATAACATCAAAGGCATGATCCCTGAAAGAAAGAACTGATAAGCTAGACTTAATTAAAATTAAAAGGTCTGCTCTGCAAAAGAAACTGTCAGGAGAATGAAAGCACAAGCCACAAACTGGGAGAATATATTTGCAAAAGACCTATCAGATAAAGGATTGTTATCCAAAATATACAAAGAACTCTTTAAACTCACTAATAAGAAAACAACCTGATTAAAAGTGGGCTAGAGGGCTTCCCTGGTGGCGCAGTGGTTGAGAATCTGCCTGCCAATGCAGGGGACACAGGTTCGAGCCCTGGTCTGGGAAGATCCCACATGCTGTGGAGCAACTGGGCCCGTGAGCCACAATTACTGAGCCTGTGTGTCTGGAGCCTGTGCTCTGCAACAAGAGAGGCTGCGATAGTGAGAGGCCCGTGCACCACGATGAAGAGTGGCCCCCGCTTGCCACAACTAGAGAAAGCCCTCGCACAGAAACGAAGACCCAACACAGCCATAAAGAAATTAATTAATTAATTTAAAAAAAAAGTGGGCTAGACGGACTTGCCTGGTGGCGCAATGGTTAAGAATCCACGTGCCAGTGCAGGGGACATGGGTTTGATCCCTGGTCTGGGAAGATCTCACATGCCGTGGAGGAACTAAGCCCAAGCACCACAGCTACTGAGCCTGTCCTCTAGAGCCCAAGAGCCACAACTACTGAAGCCTGCGCACCTAGAGCCCGTGGTCCACAACACGAGAAGCCACTGCAGTGAGAAGCCCACACACTGCAACGAAGAGTAGCCCCTGCTCGCCGCAACTAGAGAAAGCCCGCACACAGCAACGAAGACCCGACAAATAAATAAATAAATAAATAAATAAATAAGGGGAAAAAAGTGGGCTAGAGACCTTAACATATAGCCCACCAAAGAAGATATATAGATGGCATATAAGTATATGGAAAGATGCCCCACATCATACGTAGGCAGGGAAATTCAAATTAAAATGAGATACCACTACACACCTATTAGAATGATCAAAATCTGAGACACTGACAATACCAAATGCTAGCAAGGATGTGGAGCAACAAGAACTCTCATTCATTGCTGGTGGGAATGCAAAATAATACAGCCACTTTGGAAGATAGTTTGGTGGTTTCTTGCAAAACTAAACATACTGTTACCAAATCCAGCAATTGTGCTCCTTAATATTTCCCCAAAGGAGCTGAAAACTTATGTCCACACAGAAACCTGCACACAGATGTTTATAGCAGCTTTATTCATAATTGCCAAAATTTGGAAGCCACCAAGATGCCTTTCAGTAGGTGAATGGATAAATAAACTGTGGTACATCCAGAGAATGGAATATTATTCAGTACTAAAAAGAAGTGAGCTATCAAGCCATAAAAAGAGATGGAGGAATATTAAATGCATATTACTAAGTGAAAGAAACCAATGTGAAAAGGCTACATACTATATGATTTCAACTATATGACGGTCTGGAAGAGGCAATACTATGGAGACAGTAAAAAGATCAGTGGTTGCTAGGGATTGGGGGGATGGAGAGATGAATAAGCAGGGCACAGAGAATTCTTAAGTCAGTGAAACTACTCTGTATGATACTCTAATGATGGATATGTGTCCATGAGGACATTGTATGTTTGTCCAAATCCATAGAATGTACATCAATAGTGAACTCTCAGGTAAACTATGGACTTTGGGTGATGGTATGTCAATGTAGGTGCTTCAGTTGGAACAAAGGTACTGCTCTGATGGGGATGTCAGTAATGAGGGAGGCTATGCATATTTGGGAGCAGGGTGCATATGGGAAATCTCTGTGCTTTCCACTCAATTTTGTTGTGAATCTAAAACTGCTGTAAAAAAACAAAAAAGTCTATTTTTTAAAAGTGGACAAAAAGGACAAAGGATCTGAATAAACTTTTCTCCAAAGAAGATATGTGAATGGCTAATAAGCATATGAAAAGGTGTTCAACATCATTATACATCAGGGAAATTCAAAATCATATTGATCTGCCATTTCACACCCATTAGGATGCTTTTTACCAAAAAGACAATAAGTGTTGTTGAAGATGTGGAGAAATTGGAACCCTCATACACTGCTGGTGGGAATGTAAGATGGTGCAGCTGCTGTGGAAAACAGTTTGGCAGTTCCTCAAAAGGTTAAGCATAGAGTTACATATGACTAGACAGTTCCACTACTAGATACATGCTCAAGAGAAATGAAAGCATGTCTACATGAAAACTTGTAAATGAATGTTCATAACAGCATTATTTGTAATAGCTCAAAACTCTAAAACAACCCAATTGTCCATCAACTGATGGATGGACAAAGAAAATGTCGTATATCCATACAATACAATATTATTTGGTAATAGAAAGGAATGAACTACAATACCTGCTGCAACACTGAAAACATGCTAAGTGAAAGAAGCCATTCACAAAAGACCACATATTGTATGATCTCGTTTATATGAAATGTCAAGAATAGGCAAATCTATAGATAGAGATCAAAAGTAAATCAGTGGTTCCTTGGGCTGGGGGGAGATTGGAGAGTGATGGCTGACTGGTATGTGGTTTCTTTTTGGGGTGGTAAAAATGTTCTAAATTTAAATAGTGGTGATGGTGGCACAACTCTGAATATACTAAAAGCACTGAATAGTACATTTTAAGTGGGTGAATTTTACGGTATGTGAATTAGATCTCAGTAAAGCTGTTGTTAAAAACAATTCAGGTGTATAGAGGTATATGACTGTAGGACAAATTGTGAATGTGAGTGCTGGGATGCAATAGCAATTTTTTTTTATGATAATCCTTTTATTTTATTTTTTTAACTTTTTATTTTATATTGGAGTATAGGTGATTACCAGTGTTGTATTTCAGGTGTACAGCAAGGTGATTGCAATAGCAATGCTTTTATGTGCATATGAATTACCTAGGTATCTTATTAAATGCAGATTCTGATTCAGGAGGTCTGGGATGGATTCTGAAGCATCTATTTCTTAAGCTCTCAGGGTGCTGATGCTTCTGGGCTGTGGATCATGCTCATCAAGGCAGTAAAGGATTTTTTTTTTTTTTTTCCCAGTGAATGGGGTCAGTCTAAAGAGCCTTTCTGGATCCAGGAGGATTTGTCTAGCATTTTGCATGAAAGCAGAATGTGGTTTGGTGGAAGAGAGGGGCTGAGGGGACAAAGTAACCAGCCTGTGTAATGACTCAGAGACCACAGAGTATCAGTATTTGTGGGGGATAGGAGGCCTGTTTGTGGTATTACACTGGTGGACCGTGCGTCTTTCACACCTGAGAAAATATCAGTCAACCGCAGATCATTTTCCATTTTTGTAAAGTTTTCCCTTGCCCTCTGCCTGACATTTTTGGTCTAACTTCTTTCAAATCTGGATCTAGGTAGATTGACATGACTAGAGACCTTGCAACATCCTAGGAGGGGAGTGATTGGTTGGCAAAAAGACATTCTGTGTATGGGTCTTAGGAGTGGGAAATGGGCCCATCAGTCAGTAATCTTGCCCTGAGAGCCTACCTAATTAGCTACCTGAGTTCTGGACAGGTCACGTTTGGACTGACTGGCTTCTTGGCCCCAGATGAATAAACTCATTAATGAGGGAGCAAATAAAGATGTATTTCCAGATGGTACAGGTTAATTATAGGTATAGCTTATAGCTTTCCTTGTTTTTCCACCTGAGCTAGAAGACTGATATGGATGTAATTTTAAAAATCTTTTCGTTCAGCATGCAAATATTAAAGCCAAATCATGTCTTTACTCAGCATTACTCCACTCTGGTGCTTGTACTACTCCACGAAGTGCTAAATGGTCCTCTAAGCACCAGGTCTAGTCTCAGCCTTAGTGCTTGCCCTTCTGAGCTGTTCCCTGAGCTCTGAAAGCATTACTGCCCTGTGCTTCACCAACATTCAGTTCCCTGGCCTCTCTGAGTACTTTTTAAAGTACACTCACTCTCCTAGGAAGAAAGGCAATGAAATTACTTGGTCACTTGGAATATACTTACCCTCACAGCACCACAATGAAGTCAGAAGACTTATTCTCTATTTTCCAGCGGGAGAAACAAAGGCACAGACAGTAGCATGCTTGACCACTATCTCATGGAGAGGCGTCCCCATGCCTGGTCTGGTTCTCTGGATCTTCCTTGTTTTCTCTTCAATGGACTTAACCTTGCTTCTTTGAACATATAGTTGTGTTGTTTTGTTTTGTTTTGACGTGTAGTTTTTTAAACATGATTTTCTGGGTGCCTCCAGAAAATGAATACTTCTTTCTCAGATGCTTATTAGGTATTTTTCAAGTGTTTGTTTACACTCCCACTTAAGCATCTCCAGGTGGGGTGCTGGTTTGTCAGCATACTTACTTATTACCCTGTTGGAGGGAATTCTGTTCAAATTCACAAGTACTCATTGAGTGCTTAACATACACTCAGCTCTGCTATTCTCCTTGAAAGACGAAAAAGCAGTGTATTCTCCTCGGCTCTGTGGGATCTTCTAGGATGGGAGCAAAATAGACATAAGCAGGACTTGGACTAGGGTGAAGCAAACAAGGCGCTGGGCGCAAACTTGAAGGAGGCACTCACTCTCAAGGTCATGCAAGTGCAGTGTCAGTACCTGAAAATGTGTGCCTTCTTAAATTTTGAGCTCTAGGTCCCTTGCTTGCACCACCCTGGTCCTGGCCCTGGATTTAAGAAGCAGTTAGGTCACTTGGAAAACATGTCTAAGATAACATAAGATTGTGTTCCTTAATTGTCTGCTCAGGTACCACCCAGCTGGGCCTTTCCATTTCCTGCATCTACTTGTCTCCTCTTGGAGGGGACCTCTGTCCTTCTGGGGAGATGAAGGACTGAGTCAGGTCACATGAATAAATTCTGTGAGGCAGTGTGAAGTAGGACGAGGAGGGTGGTTGACTTCATTACCCTGATTGGCTGGGGGAAGCCTTGGGATATTGTTTCTTCCCTCCCCTCCCCTGCCCTCTGTCTTCCCCTCTCCTTCCCTCTCCTCTCTTTGCCTCTTCTCCCCTCCCCTCTTTTCCTCCTCTACCCTCCTCTTTTCCTTCCCTCCCTCCCTCCCTCCTTCTCTCTCTCTCTTTCTTTCCCTCCCTCTCTCCCTCCCTCCCTCCCTCCCTCCCTCCCTTCCTTCCTTCCTTCCTTCCTTCCTTCCTTCCTTCCCTCCCCTGCCCTTCCCTTCCTTTCCTTCCTTCCTCAGCTGGGACATGTAGAAACCAGAAAGCCCTCTCTAAGCATTGGTGGACATTCCCAGTACACACACATAAAGGATGCATGGTAAATATGTACTGATTTTACTCAGTAGTAGTATGGAGTTCTGCCCATTTTACTTCAAACATCCCACTTAAGGTACTTTTCTGAAGTTATCAGAGGAACAGTGGGAAACTGGGCCTTGAACTTCATAAGTACTAAAGGAATATTTGTTGATTGATTCCTTTGTGTGATTATGAGGGCCTTTCTTCTGTATATCAAGGAGCATTTTCAGCTCAGTTCAGTATAAGAATGTATCGAGTGACTTATGTACTGAGGCTTTGGGTATGCTTCTGTATGGCTACAAGGAAGTAGAAGACTTGAGCTGTGATCTCAAAGAACTTAGTAGTATTCTAGAGCAGTGGTTTTTCAGCTGGGAGAATTTTTGTCCCCCAAGGGACATTTGATAATGTCTGTAGACTTTTTTGGTTTTATCTGTGGAGATGCTGCTGGCATCTAGTGGGTAGAGGCTAAGGATGCTGCTAAACATCCTACAGTGTACAGATCCCCACCCCCCCCGGAAAAAAAACAACCCAGAGAATCAGCCAACCCAGAATATCACTAGTGCCAAGGTTTAAGAAATCCTGCTCTAAAAGGATAAGACTAACAAATAGAACTGGAACTTTGAGGTTGGAAGGCCACACTGCTACTTTTTTTTTTTTTTTTTAACATCTTTATTGGAGTATAATTGCTTTACAATGGTGTGTTCGTTTCTGGTTTATAACAAAGTGAATCAGCTATACATATACATATATCTCCATATCTCTGCCCTCTTGCGTCTCCCTCCCATCCTCCCTATCCCACCCCTCTAGGTGGTCACAAAGAACTGAGCTGATCTCCCTGTACTAGGTGGCTGCTTCCCACTAGCTATCTGTTTTACATTTGGTAGTGTATATATGTCCATGCCACTCTCTCACTTCTTCCCAGCTTACCCTTCCCCCTCCCCGTGTCCTCAAGTCCATTCTCTACGTCTGTGTCTTTATTCCTGTCCTGCCCCTAGGTTCTTCAGAACCATTTTTGTTTGTTTGTTTGTTTGTTTTTAGATTCCATATATATTACACTGCTACTTAATAGCAGAGCAAGGACTTGGACTAGGGTGAAGCAAACAAGGCGCTGGGCGCAAACTTAAGCTTAGTTCACCCTAGTCCAATGGGGCCATTTAGAGTCAAATGGTATTATATGACAGAATATTTTATCTAGCTTCATGTCCCACAAATCCTAATTCATACTTTTAGCTCTAGCAGTGTGTGATCCTTGTATGTTGGGCAGGGACAGTTCTAAGACAGTAATGGATTTTTACGGTGGTGTCTTTCTACAGGTTGATATGTCAGACCTCTCTCCAGAGGAGCAATGGAGGTAAGTGTGACAGTGTGGGCCCATCATGGTGGGAACTATAGATTAATCCTACTAATAGAGTTGTATATCTACCCTTTTTGCTTCCTTTTCTGTGGCAGGCAGTGACCTATGACCAGCAGGACAGGTCATTTGAGATCTTTCCCAGTACTTGGGTCACTCCTGGGTAGCTCCCTCAGTCCTTGGGAGTAAATAGATTATTGCACCAAACCATCCATCTGGGTTTTGAATACTAGTTCTGCCATTTCCTAGCGTTGTGATCTTGGGCAAGTTACTTAACTTCACACTACCTTAGTTTTCCCAATTTGTAAAATGAGGATCATAACAGTTGTTGTGAAGATTAACAACACATTGTGTTGTGAAATTCTTAGAACAGTACCTGGCATGTGGTAAACTTCCAGTAAGTGTTACCTGCTTTAAGGATGATTATCATCATTAACATCATCATTATCCATGAAACAGGGCAGAGAGCTCTGTTTGAGAAAATGGGAGATGTGTCTTCTGATCTCAACTCTGCTACTAACTTGCTATGTAACCAGAGTGAGTCAACAAATATTTTATTGTCATTATTTCTCATTGGTAGAGGAGTTTCAAAAGTGCTTGCCCCACAAACTTTATAAGGTAGCTGACCAGTGAGCTGAAATCAACCAAGTAAAGTTTAATAGTGAGAAAAAAACACCTCGTTTAGATTAAAATTATTGATTATAAAAAATGTAGAATGGCAAAGATATCGACTCATACGACAGGCCCAGCAAGACTTTAGGTGACTTTAAGCTTAATATGCATCAGTTGTGTACCTGAGCTACCAAAATATTCTACAGTTTGAGAAGATGTTCATTGAAAATATACTACCTGCCTTAAGGGAAGTGACAGTGCTACTGTGTTCTGCTTTGCTGAGTCCACATTGATTTTGTTGTAAACACTGCATATGAAGAAGAGCTTTAGCTAGATATGTCTAGAAGAAAGCAATCAGGATTAATGGTCTTCACATTATGTTATATGCATCGTGTATAAAGATCTAGAACTGTTAACCTAAAAGGGCCCAGGAAAATGATGGTAGAAACAGGATTGGTTTTGTTTTTTTAAATAATATTATGATAAATATTTGAAGGGGCAGCGTTGGGAAAGAGAGAGTGGATATGTTCCAGAGTGTAGGATTAGGTCCAAAGGATTGAAGCTGTAGTAAGATAATTTTGTCTCATTATCAGAAACATTGTTAATAATCGTGGTATATTGTGAGGCACAGAGCTTCCTGCTTCTTAAAGCTTTGGAATTTTATTCCTTCATAAGCACATATGAGTTCCTACAATGTGTCAGACACTGCTGGTTCTAGAACAGATTATTTTAAGAGGCATGTATTCTCAGCCAGTGGAGGTATTCAAACAAAGGATTGCAAAAATAATTTTTGCGTTGAGTGGTAACTTGAGCTAGGTGACTTCTGGTTTTTCTCAGTCCTTTCTTTGATTTGTTGTTGTACACATCTATTCAGTTATATACTGTCTGAGAACAAGAAACTTATCTCTTATTACCTTTATAACTCCCCACAATCCTTGGGATTTTAAAATATCCTTTGCCCTTTTAGTTTAGCTTATCCTCACAACAACCCTATGAGGGAGGCAGAAAAGATAAGGACTCTTTTTGATGGATGAAGAAATTGTGATGTAGAGATGTAAATTTTCTTGGCTAAGACCACATAGGTTGTGTCTGAACCTAAGTTTCTGACTCCTACCCCTATTATATTTTGTCAGATTCTGTCACCTAGGATAAAGTTTTATGTAAGATGAACCCTTAGGTGCTGTGACTGCCAGGCTGACTGACATTTGGCTGCCCACCAAGTTTCCCCCCTCCTAACATTTTATTATGAAAAATCTCAAATATACAGAAAAGTTGAAAGAATTGTGCAGTGAACACCCTTGTACCCACCACCTAGATTCTACAACTAAGTTTTTGCTATATTTTATGATTTATCTATCCATAATGCATCCCACTGGGTTCTTCTTGCTTAGTCTCTCATTGCCCTTGGGAATTCCATGAAGATACCATTTATGTTGTCCTTTCCCTTTCTCCCTAATACCCCTGGGTATGGAGAACTTGCACAAAAGCTCCTGACTACAGGTTACATTTGTATTTAGTTTCCTAATTCCTTCTTTATTCCTCTCCCTTGGCTGTAGGAGTGACTTTTCTTTCCTGTTCTCAGAGGAAGCTTTTTGCCTGTACTGGCCAAGGGAATCACTTGCTGCCAATCCTCAGGACCAGAGAATGCCAGCATTTAAACTCTTAGATTAAATAAGAGTTTCCAGTTGTACTCTCCTTGAGCCCTTGAAGAGTCTATTTACCTGTGGATACTGATAATGAAGTCACTGTTGGAATAGTGTAAAATTGAAGCACTACTGAAGTTCAGATTTTTCAGGCTTTAGTCTTTAGGATCTCTGGTCCTGGCAGAGGTGGGTAGGACAAATAAAGCAAGACTTTAACCCTGGAATTAGCACATATTTTCAGTATTACTCCTTTATTGGTGTCATAAATATCATTGAATAAGAGTATGAGCCTTTATGGCTGTGACCTCTCTGGGTTACTTTCTTCTTCCAGTGACAGGTTGAAATAGGACTGAAATGGAAAGGTATCAGCTGTTTTTAACATTGGGGGCGGGCAGCAGACCACCCACCTTTAACCCCAATACCTAACCTTGGTGACTAGGGCCCATAGGACCCCTGTTCTATCCCAAAATGCCTGTCTTCTAGGGCATGTGTGTTTCTAGCCCCTATTTCGTACAGTACAAGAGTGTGTTCTACGCTATGGACCAGTGAGATATCCCTGGAAAGCACTGCTCCTTTACTGCCACACCATCCCTGACCTAGCTCACCCCATCTGTTTGGCTTTCAGGGTCGAGCACGCACGCATGCATGCCAAGCACCGCGGCCACGAAGCCATGCACGCTGAAATGGTCCTCATCCTCATCGCTACCTTGGTGGTGGCCCAGCTGCTCCTGGTACAGTGGAAACAGAGGCACCCCCGCTCCTACAATGTAAGCCACTTTGCTCATTTTTTTGTTTGCCAGTCATCAAGAGACCCTTCTTAAGTATTCTAGGGTCAGCCTAACCCAGGCCACATGTAGGCAAGGAATAGATAATAATACTAAACTGTATGTGTGAATGGTGAATAGTGTATGTTGGGTGTGTGTTTAAGGGACAGGCGATTCAGATTGTGAAAACTGGGAAAGAACCTGAATGTACTTTCATGGCCAGAAAAGGTAGATCCTTCCTTTTAACATTTTGGGATAGATTCATGAAGGAGCTGTTCATTAGGAACTATTCAGATAGAGGGAGAGATGATCACTTGATTGGGAAGACCAAGCCTCCAATGAATCTTTAGATTAATATTTTGAAAATGCAGTAATAAAGAGGAGGCAATGTAGCAGGTGGTAAGAAGGCAGGGTCAGAGTTAGAGAGACCTAAAAAGGCAGTTATAGAGGAAATAAGGAACAAAAACATATAAAATGTACAGAAAACATACAGCTAAATGGCAGAAGTAAATCCTTCCTTATTAGTAATTACTTTAAATGTAAATGGATTAAATTCTCCTATTAAAAAGCAGAGATTGTTAGATTGATTTAAAAAACCACATTATCCATGTTTATACTGTCTATAAGATACTCACTTTAGATATAAAGAAACAAGAGATAAAAGTAAAAGGATGGGGCTTCGCTGGTGGTGCAGTGGTTAAGAATCTGCCTGCCAATGCAGGGGACATGGGTTCGATCCCTGGTCTGGGAAGATCCCACTAAGCCCATGCGCCCCCAACTACTGAGCCTGCGCTCTAGAGCCCGTGAGCCAACTACTGAGCCAGCGAGCCACAACTACTGAAGCCCGCACGCCTAGAGCCCATGCTCCGCAACAAGAGAAGCCACCACAACGAAGAGTAGCCCCGCTCGCTGCAAATAGAGAAAGCCCGCAAACAGCAACAAAGACCCAATGCAACCAAAGATAGATAAATACATAAATATTAAAAAAAAAAAAAAGTAAAAGGATGGAAAAAGATATTTCAGGCAAATGATAACCAAGAAAGAGCTGGTGGCTCTTAAATGTCAGACAAAATAGCCTTTAAATCAAAAAAGGTTACAAGAGATAAAGAAGGACATTACATATTGATAAAAGGTTCACTGCAGCCAGAAGATATAACAGTTATAAACATATATGTACCTAACAAAGGAACCCCCAAATATGTGAAGCAAAAATTGACAAAATTGAAGGAAGAAACAGATGGTTCTACAATAATAGTTGGAGAGTTCAGTACCCCACTTTCAATAATGGATAGAATAACCAGGTAGATCAACAGGTAAAAGAGGACTTGAACAACATTATAAACCAATTAGACGTAACAGACATATACAGCATACTCCACCCAACAACAGCAGAATACATGTTCTTCTCAAGTGTACATGGCCCATTCTCCAGGATAGACTATATGTTGGACCACAAAATAAGCTTCAGTAAATTAAAAAACATTGAAATCATAGATGCAACTACTCTGGCTTAGGACACGGCAGGTAGTATACTGGATTCTTTTACAACTATTATCTTAGAAGTATTTAACCTTTTCAAGTATAACCGTTTTTTAACATAAAAAACTTGGCAAACATCCATGTGATAATAGTTGTACTTTGAAAGAATACATAAACACATATAGTAGTAACAATAGCTAACATTTATTGAATTTTTACTATGCCAGTCACTGTTCTAAGCACTTTACATATATAACTCATTTAATCCTCACAGTAACCCAATAAATACTGTTTTCTCCAATTACAGATGAGGAACTGAGGCAGAAAGGCTAAGTAACTTGCTCCACTGGTAAAATCATTATTTGAACCAAGACAATTTTACTCCAGGGCTTTTAGTCTTAATCCCTAAATGATTCTTTTTCTCTAGTATGTGCTTCTTCAGACCTCTTGTAATAGGGCCAAAGATGCCCAGAGGTCTGTAGCCCACAGGATGGGAACTGCTACACTATCTCATTTAACCCTCCTAATAGCCCATGAGGTAAGTACTATGAACAAACTGAGGCCCAGAGAGTTCAGGCATGAAGGGGATACTAATAGAGCCGGGATTTGAACCCAAGTCTTCTGTTTCATATTTCATAATTTCTACTATACCATATGGTGCTTCTGGAAAGGATTTTCCATCAAGGGAACCAAGGGATAATATGGAGCATAGGCAGAAGAGAGACTAATCTTTGCCCTTGAGCTGGCACTTGTTCCAGACATTAATGGCCTATAGCCACTTCATGTGTTGTCATGCACCGCAAGTAGAGACATCTGTACCTTCAGGTCATAGTGCATGGAATGACCACATGGCACCAAGGCTTTTTGAACTAGGCACCATCCAGCAGGCTGAGCCATCTGGGGTGGGGCTTCATATCTGGACCCTGCTCGTGCTTCACCCTGCCATCTGAGATAAGTCACTTGTTTTTCAGTGTATGCTTATAGTACCTGTTCTATAAAATGGGGATTTATCAGGATGGTTTAATTGAGCATGGAAAATACAAAAAATAATAAACCAAATGTAGAGAGCCCCCTTGGAATTTCTGTGCTTGAATTTAGAAGTAATTATATGTTGTTGGCTAATCTGCAGAGATTTCTGAAAATCTCTGAAGAAGTGAGGATGCATAATGTACTGCAGTGGTTTTCAGTATGTACTTTTTAAAAAGGCTGTGGAGTCCTTTCTTCAAACAGTATCTTAATGAAAAACCCAGTGTAGAAAATAAGAGGATGCTTTTCTTGGGCTGGTAACCCTGACCCCTCCGCTTTCTCAGGAACATCTATAGGACACATCAGAGTGTTAGAAAACCACTGATGTGTCATTCATTCATTAATCTTTAATAGGAATGTGATTGTGACTTAATGAGGCCAGTTGTTGTAAGGAACACACACAGTCGTCTCATTACTTTATTGCCACACCCTGTAAACATTATGCTGAACTACATTGGTGAGAGGACATGCTAACATAGCATATCTTACACTGAGAAACTTAAACTCATATCTTTAGAAAATTGGAAGAAGAAATCTGTAGTGTCCGCTTTATGCTGCTCTTATACAATAATGATCTATATTGCTTTTGTTAAAACTTTTATTAACTTGGGTACAATGAATGTTTTTACTGCTTTGATTAAAGTACTAACTTTGGAGGAAGAAAAATTGCCCAAGATGCCTGTACATAATGGCATCTCCTGTCCTTTTTCAAGCTTATCAGAGTTGGAGCTGTTTGCCTTGCAGCAGTAAATACAGTGGAGTTAGACCATCTGGCTTGATTAGCCAGCTCTCATGCTTCCTGGCTATATGACTTTATACCTCTCTGAGCCTCAGTTCTTCTTATCTCTAAATTGGGGTGATAATATCTATCTCCTGTTGTGAAGATTATATAAAATTGCATGACAAAGTGTTTTGTAAAATCTAAAGCTAACGTTAGTGACTTTGTTGCTCCTACTCCTAAGAGAAAAGTCTCAAGACATAAAAATATCTTCAGGTACTATTTTATGTGGAAGTGGAATAGATTTTATTTTTATTGAGGACAATTTCACATAACAAAATTCACAGTTTTAACTGTTTTAAAGTGTATAATTCACTGGCTTTTAGCACATCCACGTTGTTGTGCAACCATGGCCACTATTTAGTTCTAGAATGTTTTTGTTACGCCAAAGGAAACCCCATACCCATTAAGCAATCACTTCCCATTTCCCCCTCCCAGCACACCCTGGCAACCACTAATCTGCTTTCTGTGTATTTGCCTATTCTGTATATTCATATAAATAGAATCATATAATATGTGGCCTTTTGTGCTTGGCTTCTTTCACTTAGCATAATGTTTCCAAAGTTCTTTCATATTGTAGTATCTACCAGTATTTCATTCCTTTTATGGTTGTATAATATTCCATTGTGTGGATATGCTACATTTTGTTTATCCATTCATTAGTTGATGGACACTTGAGTTGTTTCCACCTTTGGGCTGTTTTGTTTTGTTTTTTACTTATTAATTAATTTTATTTATTTTTGGCTGCATTGGGTCTTCGTTGCTACGCGCGGGCTTTCTCTAGTTGCGGTGAGCGAGGGCTACTCTTCGTTGTGGTGTACAGGCTTCTCATTGCAGTGGCTTCTCTCATTGCAGATCACGGGCTCCAGGGCGCGTGGGCTTCAGTAGTTGTGGCACATGGGCTCAGTAGTTGTGGCTCGCGGGCCCTAGAGCGCAAGCTCAGTAGTTGTGGCGCACCGACTTAGTTGCTCCGCGGCATGTGGGATCTTCCCGGACCAGGGATAGAACCCGTGTCCCCTGCATTGGCAGGTGGATTCTTAACCACTGTGCCACCAGGGAAGCCCTGGGCTATTTTGAATAGTGTTGCTATGAACATTCATTGTAAGTTTTTATTTGAACACCTACTTTCAGTTCTTGGGTATATCCTGGAGTGGATTTGCTGAGTCATATGTAACTCTGTGTTTAACTTTTTTGAGGAACTGCCAAATGGTTTTCTATAGCAGCTGCAGGATTTTACATTCTAACTCACAATATACTGGGTTCCAATTTCTCCACATTCTCACCAACACTTGTTATTTTTCTTTTTCTTTTCCTTCCTTCCTTCCTTCCTTCCTTTTTTTTTTTTTTGTATGGTAGCCACCCTAGTGGGCATAAAAGTGGGATTTCATTGTGGTTTGATTTGTATTTCCCTAATGGTGTTGAGCATCTTTTGATGTTTTGAGGGTTTTTTTGTTGGTGGTGGTTTGTTGTTGTTGTTGTTGTTGTTGTTGTTTTTGGCCACACTGCAGCATGTGGGATCTTAGCTCCCTGACCAGGGATTGAACCTATTCCCCCTGCAGTGGAACCACAGAGTCTTACCACTGGACTGTCAGGAAGTCCTCTTTTGATGTTTTTATTGGCTATGTGTATATCTTTTTTGGAGAAATGTCTATTCAAGTTCTTTACCCATTTTTTAATTGGATTTTTGTCTTTTTTTTGAATGTTCTGTGCAGCCTTCAGGATCTTAGTTCCCTGACTAGGGATTGAACCGGGGCCACAACAGTGAAAGTGCCAAATCCTAACCACTGGATCACCAGGGAACTCCCAGATTTTTGACTTTTTGTTGTTGAATTGTAGAAGTTCTTTATATAGTCTGGATACTACACCATCATTAGATAATGATTTACGAATATTTTCTCCCATTCTGTGGGTTGCCTTTTCACTTTCTTGATAGTATCCTTTCATGCATAAACATTTTTAAGTTTGATGAATCCAATTTTTTTTTAATATATTTGACATATAATGTGTAAATTTAAGGTGTGTAATGTTAATTTGCTACATTTATATATTATAGCATGATTGCCATTGTAGTGATATTTAGCACCTCTATCACATTACATAATTATTCTTTCTTTTTAGTGTGGTTGGAATAACTAAGTTCTAGTCTTTTAGCAAGTTTGATCATTAAAGTTCAATATCATTGTCCATATTCATTATTCTGTGCATTAGATCTCTATGGCTTATTTACTACTATGGCTTATTTACTACTAGTTGCAAGTTTGTACCCTTAAACCTATTTTTTTCTTTTGTTGCTTATGCTTTTAATGTCATGTCTAAGAATCCATTGACAAATCCAAGATTATTAAGATTTACCCCTGTGTTTTCTTTGAAGAGTTTTATACTTTTAGCTCTTAGGATTTAGGTCTTTGATCCATTTTGAGTTAATTTTTTGTAAGTGGTGTGAGATAAGGATCTAACTTTATTTTTTTGCGTGTGGCTATCCAGTTGTCCTAGCACCATTTATTGAAGAGACTTCTTCCTCCATTTAATGGTCTTATTAGCACTTTTGTCAAAAATCAATTGACCATAGATGTATGCACTTATTTTTGTACTTTCAGTTATATTCCATTGAACTATAGATCTATACTAATGCCAATATCACACTTTTGATTACCATAGCAATGTAGTAAGTTCTGAAATTAGGAAGCATAAGTCTTCCATACTTGTTCCTTTTCAAGATTGCTTTGGCTATTCTAGATCCCTTGCAATTCCATATTAATTTTAAGATCAGTTTTTCCATTTCTGCAAAAAAAGGCAGTTGTGATTTTGATAAGGATTGCTCTGAATCTGTAGATCATTTGAGGGAGTATTACCATGTTAGCAATATCAATCTTCCCATTCCATGAACTTTCATGAGCATTAATTGTCTTTTCATTTATTTCAGTCTTCTTTAATTTCTTTCATTAATGTTTTGTAGTTTCCAATGTACAAGTCCCATACCTCCTTGGTCAAATTTATTCCTCAGTATTTTATTCTTTTTGATGTTATTGTGAATGGAATTATTTTCTTAATTTCCTTTTTGGATTGTTCATTGTTAATATACAGAAATAAAACTGATTTTTGTGTATTGATTTTGTGTTTTGCAACTTTGCTGAATTTGTTTATTAACCAATAGTTTTTTTGTGTGGATTCTTTAGGATTTAACTTTATATAAGTCATGTCCTCTGTTTTGCTTCTTGTTTTCCGATTGGATGCCTTTTATTTCCTTTTCTTGCATAATTGCTCTGGCTAAAACTTCCAGTACAATGTTAAATAATAGTAGTGAGATCGGGCATCCTTGTCTTTTTCCTGATCTTAGGGGAGAAGCTTTCAGTCTTTAATCTTTAAGTATGTTAGCTGTGGATATTTCATAAATGCCCTTTATCATGTTGAGGAAATTCCCTTCTATTCCTAGTTTCTGTGTTTATCATTGAATGGGTGTTGGATTTCTCAAATGCTTTTTCTACATCAATTGAGGTGATCATGTGGTGCATCCCTGGGATAAATCTCACTTGGTCGCAGTGTGTAATCCTTTTAATATGCTGCTAGATTCGGTTTGCTAGTATTTTGTTGAGGATTTTTGCCTCTGCATTCATAACAGGGATTGGTTTGTACTTTTCTCGTCATGTATTTGTCTTGCTTTGGTATCAGGATAATGGGGCCTCATAGATGAGTTAGGAAGTGTTACCTTCTTTTCTGTTTTTTGAGGAATGGAATTTTGGTGTAGTATAAAAAGGCTTGAAGTGGGAGTCACTTGATCTAAGATCTATTTCTAGCATCACTGCTAATTAGCAGCGGACCTTGGGCAAATTACTTATTCCCTCTTAGCCTCGCCTCATTCTCATGTTTCATCTTTAAAGTGAGGGTTTAAGACTAGATGATTGCTAATGTCTCTTCAAACTTTAAAATAGTTTTTCATTACTGTTATTCTGTTTAACTCCAAAGGCCCAAATTAAAGCTAAGGAATGAGAGTTTTAAGAATGTAGATTTTGGCTAAGTATTATATAGAAATTTTCAACAGTGAGGGCTGTTCCACAGTGGAATGAACTGTCTTAGAAGGGAATGCTCTTCCCATTACAACTATGTTTTATTACGGGCTAGACAACCCTGTCAGGGATGTTGTGGAGCAGATTTTTGTGAGTTTTACGGAATGGTTGGCTGGACTTCTTCTAAGTACTCCCTCTAAGCTCTAAAATCTGTATCATCGAATTACCAAGAGAGGCGAAGGCCTGTCTCATTCTTAGGGGACAAAGCTGACCTGTCGAGAGACAGGATGAGGTTTCGTTCTGTTTTTGTTTTGTTTTTGTTCTCATTACAAATGTTATACATGTTTGTTATAAAAAATTCAGAAGTGCCCAGAGAGAATCACTGTTAAACATTTGTTACATTTGCAGATTTTTTTTCTATGCATATGTTAATATTTATAAAATTTTAGATATTTATGACATCCATTAGGCTCTGCAACATTTTCCACCTAATATAGGCATACCTCAGAGATACCATGGGTTTGGTTCCAGACCATTGCAATTAAGTGAATATGCAATAAAGTAAGTCACACAAAATTTTTGGTTTCTCAGGGCATATAAAAGTTATATTTACACTGTACTGTAGTCTGTTAAGTATGCAGTAGTGTTATGTCTAAAAAAACAATGTACATACCTTAATTTAAAAATACTTTATTGCTGAAAAATGCTATCATCTGAGCCTTCATTGAGTCAATCTTTTTGTTGGTGGAGGGTCTTGCCTAGATGCTGATGGCTGCTGACTGATCAGGCTGGTGGTTGCTGAAGTTTGGAATAGCTGTGGCAATTTCTTAAAATAAGACAACAGTGAAGTTTGTTTCAATCGTCCTTTTACAAATGATTTCTCTGTAGCACCCAGTGCTGTTTGATAGCATTTTGCCCACAGTAGAACTTCTTTCAAAATTGGAGTCAATCCTCTCAAACCCTGCCTTAGCAACTTAAGTTTATGTATTATTCTAAATCCTTTGTTGTCATTTCAACAGTATTCACAGCATCTTTACCAGGAGTAGATTCCATCTCAGGAAACTACTTTCTTTGCTCATGTGTAAGAAGCAGCTCTTAAGCTGTTAAAGTTTTATCATGAGATTGTAGCAATTCAGTCACATATTCAGACTCTACTTCTAATTCTAGTTCTCTTGCTATTTCTACCACTTCTGCAGTTACTTCCTCCACTAAAGTCTTTAACCCCTCAAATTCATCCACAAGGGTTGGAATACATTTCTTCCAAATTCCTGTTCATGTTGCTATTCTGACTTCTTTCCAATGAATTGTAAATGTTCTTAATAGCATCTAGTATGGTGAATCCTTTCCAGAAGGTTTTCAGTTTTCTTTGCGCATATCCAAACAAGGAATCAATATCTATGGCAGCTGTAGTTTTACAAAATGTATTTCTTAAATAACAGGACTTGAAAGTTGAAGTTACTTCTTGATGCATGGGCTGCAGAATGGATGTTCTGTTAGCTGGCATGAAAACAACATTAATCTCATTGTACATTTCCACCAGAGCTCTTGGTTGATCAGGTGCTTGTCAGTGAGCAGTAATATTTTGAAAGGACTCTTTTTTTTTTTTCTGAGCAGTAGGACTCAATAGTGGGCTTAAAATATTCAGTAAACCATGTTGTAAACTGATGGGCTGTCATCCAGGCTTTGTTGTTCCACTTATAGAGCACAGGCAGAGTAGATTTAACATAATTTTTAAGGACCCTAGGATTTTGGGAATGGTAAATGAGCATTGGCTTCAACTTAAAGTCACCAGGTGCATTATCCCCTAAAGAGAGAGCCAGTTTGTCCTTTGAAGCTTTGAAGCCAGACACTGACTTCTCCTGTCTGTGAAAGTCATAGATGGCATCTGCTTGAAAATCTGTTGTTTAGTGTAGCTACTTTCATTCATCATCTTAGCTAGATCTTCTGGGTAACTTGCTGCAGCTTCTTCATCCTCATTTGTTGCTTCACCTTGCAATTTTATGTTGTGGAGATGGCTTCTTTCCTTAAACCTTATGAACCAACTTCTGCTAGCTTTAAACTTTTCTTCTGCAGCTTCCTCACCTCTCTCAGCCTTCAGAGAATTGCTCTGGATTAGGTTTTGGCTTAAGGGAAAGTTGTGGCTGGTTTGATCTTTTATCTAACCACTGAAACTTTCTTCATATCAGCAGTCAGGCTGTTTTGCTTTCTTATCATTCATGTGTTCACTGGAGTAACACTTTTAATTTCCTTCAAGAACTTTTCCTTTGCATTCACAACATGGGTTAACTGGCACAAGACGCCTAGCTTTTGGCCTGTCTCAGCTTTCAGCATGCCTACTCACTGAGCTTAATCATTTCTAGCTTTTGATTTAAAATGAGAGATGTGTGACTCTTCCTTTCACTTGAACACTTAGAGGTCATTGTAGGGTTATTAATTGGTCTAATTTCAATATTGTGTGTCACAGGGAATAGGGAAGCCCAGGGAAAGGGAGAGAGATAGGGAATAGCTGGTCAGTGGAGCAGTCAGAACATACACAACGTTTGTTAGGTTTGTTGTCTTATTTGGCCTAGTTTGTGGTGCCCCAAAACAATTACAATAGTGACATCAAAGATCACTGATCACCGATCACCACAACAAATATAATAATAATGAAAAAGTTTGAAATATTGTGAGAATTACCAAAATGTGACACAGAGACATGAACTGTTGGAAAAATGGCGCTGATAGACATGTTCAACTCAGGGTTGCCACAAGCCTTCAGTATGTAAAAAACTGCAGTATCTGCAAAGCGCAATAAAGCAAAATATAATAAAACAAGGTATGCCTGTACTGGCTCTCAGATATACAAGCCTTATTAGTTTGTATGTCTATCCGTGTTAGTATGTGTGCCATCCTTTTAAACTACTAAAGCATAGTATTCTTTTAAATTGTTTTTTTTTTAATTTAACTTATGTCTATTAATAGATGTGTTAATTAACAGTTTATCTCAGTTGCAACAATGGTTCAGTAAACTTTTCACATATATAATTTGCATAGCTGGGCTGGCGTTTCTGGAGAATGAATTCCTAGAAATGGAATTGCCTGGTCAAGTGGAATTGCCATTTAATCATTAATGGATCTTGTCAAATTGCCCTTCAAAAAAGTTATAGCAGTTTATAATCCCACCAAGAGATGTTAAACAGTGCTATTACCCAGTGTTAAAGAGAGTATAGAGAATCCTCACTATTTTTAATCTTTGTCAATCTAATAGGGTGAAAATACCTAATTTAAAAATCAAGTAGGACTTCCCTGGTGGCGCAGTGGTTGGGAGTCCACCTACCAATGCAGGGGACACGGGTTGGAGCCCTGGTCCAGGAGGATCCCACATGCAGCGGAGCAGCTGGGCCTGTGCACCATAGCTGCTGAGCCTGCGCTCTAGAGCCCGCAAGCCACAACTGCTGAGGCCTGTGTGCCTGGACCCCGTGCTCCGCATTGGGAGAAGCCATCTCAGTGAGAGGCCTGGGCACCGCAACAAAGAGTAGTCCCCCTCGCTGCAACTAGAGAAAGCCCGTGCACAGTGGCGAAGACTCAACACAGCCAAACCAAAAATAATAAATAAATTAATAAATTATTTAAAAAATAATAAAAAAAAAATAAAAGTCAAGTAGTTCTGGCACTTTCCTGGCAGTCCAGTGGTTAGGACCCACACTTCCACTGCAGGGGGCACGGGTTCGATCTCTGGTTGGGGAACTAAGGTCCCACAAGCTGCAGCGTGGCCAAAACAAACAAACAAAACAAAACAAAAAAGTCGAGAAGTTCTGTAAGGTTTAAAAAGCAGAACACATCAGTCCTCTGCCTATCTCTATCCATCCCTGATTATTATTTCAGTGGCAACCACTTTAAACTTTTTTTAGTTGTTTTCTGATCCTGACCTCTATATTTTTAAATAACATGATTACACATACACTCACACACACATACATATATACACACACACACATATATATATAATTTTCCTTTTGACTTTCTACCATGGAAGGTGGTAATTATCTTATACTGCTACACTATACCCATCACATACACACTTTTCCTCCCAGTTTTTAGTTAAATAAATATTCCCTATTTACATTATTGTGACATATAAATGTTATTCACAGTTGAACCACTTGGTGTATTTGGTCATATTTTCTTTCCTTGCTTAAGATTCTTTTGGAATGTTTCTTACTGATTTATAACAGCTCTTTGTGTATTATGAATAAACCTTTTGTCATACATGTTGCAGGTATCTTTCCTCAGATTGCTATCTGATTTTATTTGTAGAATTGGTACAGAAATTTTTGTAGACTAGATTTATGAACCGCCCTGTGGGCTGAGGATTCTGTTATTTGCTGTTCTGTTTGGATGGCCCATTTGGTATTCCTTGTTTTCCATCCTGGTGCATCTGAAGGTCTTCTCCCTGCCTAAACAGATTTTAGGTACTTGCTGTAACTGCAAGTTTGTAGTTCTTTTTTTTTTATAGTTCTTGAGGGACCCCCCTCACCTTGAAATTCAAATCTGCTCTAGGCTGAAGATGGGCTTCAGGGAGGAGAAGCAGAGCAGAAATATAGTTGGGCCATCACTAAAGTATGAACTTCACTATTACATAAACATAATTAATAACACCAGCTACCGTTTATTGAGTACTTCATAATGTGCCAAGTATTTTGCCCTGCGGTGGGTAATTTTATTTTTTGCCATTGTATGGATCTAGAAACTAAAGCTCAAAGAGATTACTGAGCTCCACTCAACCAATGATTAGCAGAGTCAGGATACACGTCCAGTCCCTCTGACTCCTATGCTCTCCTTCACTCTTCCCTGATGTCTGTTTGTTTGTTTGTTTGTTTGTTCAATTAGCAAATATTCTTTGATCCTTTTTAGCCCCGTGCTAGGGCAGTAGTCAGTTAATATTGTTTCACGGAGAAATCACTTTGAAAAAGAGTTTATAAAGTTGGATATTCATATTCCCTATGATCCAGGAGTTTAATTCCTAGATATATGCCAAGAGAAAAGTTTGCACATGCATCCCAGGAGGGAGGATGTACCAGAATTTTCCTATCAGCACTATTTGTAATAGTAAAAACTTGAAAATGACCTGATACCCATATATAGGTGAGTGGATAGGTTAGTTGTGATATATTTTCACAATGGATATAACTTATAAAATAATACATATATAAATATATGGAATAACACAAAAATAATTAACTGTAGTTACAAATCATGGTAAGGATGAATCTTAATATAATATTGAGTGAAAAAAGTCCCAGAAGAGTACTTATAACTTTATACCTCTTATAGAAAGCTAAAAACAATGAAAACTAAACAATGTTTTAGAAATATGTATGTGAGTGATAAGATCATATTTTAAAAAGCAAGGGAATGATAAAATCAAGATTCAGGATAAGGCTGATGTTGGATGGAGAACTGGAGGATAGGATAGAGAAGAAGAGGACGTAGCTAAATATAAGTAAATTTAGGTGTTCCAGTTCTTATGTTGGATGGTGGGTTCAGTATTTGTTATATTATTAAAAAATAATTAACTTGAAAAGGAAAGAAATCCTGTCACTGCTTCACATAAATGAACCTTTGGGACATTATGCTAAGTGAAATAAGCCAGTCATAAAAACACAAATACTTCCACTTATATGAGGTACCTAGAGTAGTCAGATTCATACAGAGAGAACGTAGAATGGTGGTTGCCAAGGGCTGGGGGTGGGTGGGATTGGGAAGCTGTTGTTTAATGGGTACAGAGTTTCAGATTTGGCAAGATGAAAAAGTTCTGGAGATCTGTTGCACAGCAGTGTGAATGTACTTACCGCTACTGAACTCTACACTTTTAAAAATGGTTAAGATGGTAAATTTTATGTGGTTTTTTTTTAACCATAATTAAATTTTTTTTGGCCATGTTGCACAGCTTGTGGGATCTTAGTTCCCCAACCAGGGATTGAACCCAGGCCACGGCAGTGAAAGCGCTGAGTCCTAACCACTGGACCACCAGGGAACTCCCAAAAATAATTTTTAAAAATTAAAACAAAAGTGATCTATGCATAGACTAACGAGAATATTCATTAACCAGAGATTCTGATTAATCTTTTTTCTCTACTAGAAGTTCAAAAATAAAGGCAAGAAAGAAAGCAGTTCCCAAGACAGGGATTTACCTTACCAGGTATTAAGACATACTATAAAGAATAGACAAATAGGGCTTCCCTGGTGGCGCAGTGGTTGAGAGTCTGCCTGCCAATGCAGGGGACACGGGTTCGAGCCCTGGTCTGGGAGGATCCCACATGCCGCGGAGCAACTGGGCCCGTGAGCCACAATTGCTGAGCCTGCGCGTCTGGAGCCTGTGCTCCGCAACAAGAGAGGCGGCGATAGTGAGAGGCCTGCGCACCGCGATGAAGAGTGGCCCCCGCTTGCCGCAACTAGAGAAAGCCCTCGCACAGAAACGAAGACCCAACACAGCCATAAGTAAATAAATTAATTAATTAAAAAAAAAAAAAGAATAGACAAATAGACCAATGGAAGAGTGAAGATCTCAGAGATAAATCCTTGTATAATGGGAACTTAATATACACTAAAGATGTAATCACCAATCAGTGAAGAAAATAATCATTGTTAAGTAGATTGTGTTGAGAAAACTGGCTCACCATATGGAGAAAAATTAAAACTAAATTCCTATATAACACTGCATACAAAAAGGAACTAAAGATAGATTAAAGATCTAATTATGAAAGGCAAAATTATGAAGTTAATGAAAAGTGTGTAAGATAATAAGATAAAGATTTGATAAATTTGATTATATTAAGATTAAGGATTTTTGTTGGATAAAGGATACTATAGGCAAAGTTAGCTGATAATAGAATGAGAGATTAATAATGATTAAAAGTGACAATAGATTAGCATCTAGACTATATGAAGTAACTCCTACAAATCAACAAAGGAAAGACAGAAGCTCCAATAGAAAAATGGGCAAAGAATATGAACGGGCAGTTTACAGGAGAGGAAATCCAAAAGTCCATCAAGCCTGAGAAGGGATGCTCAAAGTCATTAGTAGTTAGAGAAATGAACATTAAAACAGCAATGAATTATCAATTTATTCGATTGGCTAGAAACTAGAAAGCCAGATATTTCCAAGTATTGGCATGGATCAGAGGCTGTAGGAACCCCCATGCATTCTTTGTGGGTGTGAAGCCTGTTGCAGGCATTGTGGAGAGCAGCATGGCACTATTCAATCAGATGGAATATATACATGTCTTGTGGCACATCCTAACAGGATATATGAGAGGGTGTTCATTTAAATGTTAAGTTTGGCAGTTAATTGAAGAGTTGCAGGCAATCTAGATACCTATCTCTGGGTAAACAGGCAAAATGTGGTGGATGCATATCATGACACTGTGTACCTATAACAACTTGTGGACCTTAAAAGCATAGTACGGAGTGGAAAAAGTAACAAACTGAAAGATACACAACACAGTGCCGATTAATAAATCAAAAATATACATATTAAACATATTTAAAATATACATATTAAACACAAAAATATACATATTAAACACACTCCACTCTGTGGAGTGAGGAATGGGAATAAAAAAGAACCAAAACAAAACAACTCCCACAAGAATGTTGTGTAAAGGAGAGGCACTGGGTTTGTTGTTGAGTAGTAGAAATATGAGCTGTTTGAGATTAGCTGTCAGAGCTTTCCAAAAAATGCTTCTTATGGCATGCCAAGGAATGATGGAATTAATTGATAAGGCTCTGTTTCTCTCAAACTGAATGAGATTTTCTGTTCTTCACTAGTGCTGGTTGGTGGCCCAGCCTTCCATTGGGCACCCATGACCACTAAGTAGAAAAACACTAGCTCTGTTCTCCTAGACCAGGTTTCTCAGTAGGGAGACTATTAACATATTGGCCAAATGATTCTTTATTTTTTCGGGGGGCTATCCTGTACATTGTAGGATGTTTAGCAGTTGCCGCAGCCCTGGCCTCTACCCACCAGATGACTGGTAACACCCCTCCCCCAATTGTGACAACCAAAAATGTCCCCAGACATTGCCAGATGTCCCCTGGGGAGAAAATTCACTCCCAGTGAGAAACACTGTCCTAAACTCTAGGACCTAGAGCAGCATGGATGTTGCCAGCCATGAGATTGATTATGAGCAAGTATGCCAACCTACTGGTTTCACTGTGAAAAGTATCAAACTTCTCTCTGTAATTTAGGAGTTCAAAGAAAAGAAACTTCACTTTAAAAGAAGAGAAACTTAGTCTAAATTAACTGCTGTTGGGAACAAGCGATCTTAGTTTTGTGTATTTAAATTTCAGGTACTGTTCTTTTCAGCAACAATAGTAATAATACCTTAAACTGCTTAGAGTTTTGAATTTGTTGCTTTAAAAAAAACCACTTTTCTCATCTGTTCTCTCTTTGGAACCTCACAACAAATAGCTTTATAAGATAGGATAGGGATTTGTCTCCATTTTTCAGATGAGTAAACCAAAGTGCAGAATCCTGAAGTGATTTATCAGGAGCACATGACCTTTAAATTTACGTCTGGAGAGCCAGATGTAAAATCTGGTTCTTGGTTAAGTGCCCTTTTCCATACCGTACTCAACCATTTTTTGAGGTTTCCAAAAGCTTCAGGAAATTATTGTCAGTTCTGCCATGGTGATATCTGTTTTTAACTCCCCTGATTTTTCCTTTAATAATTTTTGCCCAAGTCCTTTTCTTGGATTTCAGGTAGTTTCACAACCACCTCCCTTTGCTCTACATTGTCTTGCCTCCTCAGGGTTTCCCCCCAGCTTAGTGACTGATGCTGGGAGGCAGAACTTGGGAGACAGAAGATCTGGATTGGCAGCCTAGCCCAGGCCACACTTGCTGTTTGGCTTCTCTGTAGCTCATTTTTCATCATCTGTTCAGAGAATCTAATCTTACTTGCTCCTTAGCTCCCTCAGGGATGTTAGGGGAAGGAGTAAGTTTATGCCTGGAAAGTATCCTATTTTTAAAGATCTCCAAGGAGAAGCTTTCATCATGTCTGTCTGTTACCAAATATAGTATCTTTTCAGACTCCTATCCCCTGAACTGCTGTTTCCTCCTGGAATGGATGAGTGGCAAAATCTCCTACCTGGAAATCTTTAAAGTTCTATAGATTTTTCTCAGACCAAGACATTAAGAGGGTTACTAGAATGTGGCTAGAGAATGCTAAGATGGTAAAGGGTTGTAATCCACTTCTTATGAGAAAGAAAAACTTTTCTCATCAGAATATAATAAAAACTCCTAAGTGTGATCAGCCTCCTCTGAGCCTTGCCTACCTCTTTAGGCTCATTTCTCACACCTCCCTCGGGTACTAGTTGTACTCTCTCAGGTATACCATGTCCCTGCATCATGATACCTTTCTCCACCTGCACCTATTGGACCATCAGGACAGAGATGGTAGGTTGCCTTCTTCAGGAAGCCTTCCTTGATTCCTCCACGTTGAGTGAAGCACCTCTACTCTACTTTCTTGGCCGCCAGGGCCTACTCCATTATAGCACTTATCATTCTGGATTATAGTTATTTGTTTCTCCTCAGTAGACTTCTCCTTCTTGAGGCGGTTTTGTATTTTATCTTTGAATTCCCCAGTCCTTAGCCTGGTGTCCAGTAAATGTTTATTAAATGACTGCTTGAATGACTCTTTTGCCTGGAGAGGAGAAGACCTGGAAAAAAAAGACATAAAATTAGGAGAGTAAGCATAAGAAATAGGGAGTAAATTTACTCTGTGCTTCTCTGAAGGACAAGAGTTTGACCCAGAGGCAGAAGGGGGAGGCAAAGGCAGATTTTTTTCAGGTCAGCATCAGGAAAGAACTATCTAGCACATTTGTTATCATTGGAATGCCTGCTTCATGTGGTAAGGTTGACCATTAGCCAGGGGTGTGGTAGGAGGTAATTGCCAACCAAGTTTCTGCCCTGTAGAATATTCCAGCAATACGTGGGGTCTTACCAGGTCACAGAAACTGTGCTACTGTATCTGCTTGCTTGGCCTCTGGATGATCTTCAGATAATAGCCATGGCTTCCTGTAGTTTTGTCCAGGCCTAATACGCCAGTGCCTTCGGCTCTTCCTTATGTGATTTGGTTTCCAGACCCTTTGTAATCCTGGCTGCTCCGTTGTGGTCATGCTTATTCATCACTGTTCTTTCTACATTGTGGTCCTAAGACCTGATCTCAGGGCCCAAGTTTGCTTTGACAGCAGAGAGTGGTAGAGCTGCTGCCTCCTTCATTCTGGGTTTATTCTTAGTTAAACAGCGTAGTGTTGCCTTGGCTTTTTTGGTAATGGCCCTGTTGGCGTATATTCTCTGGCAGTTTGTGGTCAGGTGAAACCCCTAGATCTGTTTCACATGAGCTGCTGTTAAGCCACTCCTTCCCCAACCTATACTTGGGTAGTTGGTGAGGTTTCATCGTAAGGTTTTGGTTCTTCATTTCAGCTTATCAGGTCACAGCATGTTAGAGCTAGAAGAACTCTAGGAATGAGCTTTATTCATTTTGGATCTTGTTTCTGTTTCCCATGTTCACTGCCTTGCTCCTCTCTCCTTCCCAAGCTTTGTACTATTCACAGTGTGGTAAGCAGATCCTTTGTATTTTCATCCAAATCATTCATGAAAATATTGACCAGAGCTGTAGAGCATATCCCAGACACCTTCTTCCAATTGATCTCTGTCCATTTATCAGCATTTTTTTCATGCTGATTCAAGCTGTGAGTCTCTGACTTTGTTCAGCTACCTGGGCTTGTCCTTTTCATTTCACCCTCAGTATTCCTCTTCAGCCAAGCACGGCGGGTGGCCCTGCCCCCATAACGTAGGAAGATACAGAAGTGATGAGAATGGCAGAAGTCGGAAGTGCCAAGCATCAGCACACTGACAGGGGAGCTGGTGCCCAGAGAAGGATGTGATCTGGGAGCTCTTTTTTTGACTTTTCGTGAATTACCATTTCTGAGATGAAAGAAATCTAAAACAAAGACAGTCCATTTAAATTGGGCTAGCTCTTACTGTTAGCATCTAACATCATCAACTCAACTGTGTAGCCTTGTGGAGAGAGAAGTGGGATGTTGTTATTCTTATCTTCCAGATCAGAGAAGCTGGGATTGTTCCTCAGCAAATGTTTGCTGAATGAATCAGTGAGTGAGTTTCAGGCTAGTCTTCACTTCAGCTTCATATTTTCAGATTCAGGGAGAGAAGGATGAATGGCTTTCACACACACACACGCACGCGCACATGCACGCGCACACGCCATAATGAAGCCTCCTTCAGAACCAGAGCTCTGCCATTTCCAGTCAGTCTCCCCTTGACAGCTCCTGACCACACTGCTACATCTCTCCTCTGAACTCCCATAGCAGTGCTTGATGCTTTGCATGGCTGCCCAATTCATGAATTTATGTCTCATCACCCCAAATTCTGGAAGAGAAGTTAGGGCCACGGCTTCCCATTATTTTGTGCCTTTCACAGCATCAAGTACAGGCACTTGGTTGAGCAAACTATCAAACCACATGTGTCGCCACCAGATGGCACCAGAGTCCCTGCTATTGTTCTGAGACTCTTGAGTAACTTTCAGCCATTTATTGCCAAGCTAGCCATTAAAAATGCCTTCCTTGGGGCTTCCCTGGTGGAGCAGTGGTTGAGAATCTGCCTGCCAATGCAGGGTACACGGGTTCGAGCCCTGGTCTGGGAAGATCCCACATGCCACGGAGCAACTGGGCCCGTGAGCCACAATTGCTGAGCCTGCGCGTCTGGAGCCTGTGCTCCACAACAGGAGAGGCCGCGATGGTGAGAGGCCCGCGCACCGCGATGAAGAGTGGCCCCCGCTTGCCACAACTAGAGAAAGCCCTCGCACAGAAACGAAGACCCAACACAGCCATAAATAAATAAATAAATAAATAAATAAATAAATTAATTAATTAATTTAAAAAATACTATTCTTAAAAAGCCTTAAAGAAAAAAAGAATGCCTTCCTTAATGAGGAAGCTTCAATTTATTTAGTAAGCAAAATGCCAATAAATACTACAGTAGACACAAGTAAATTAACCAGGCAAAATTGTAACTTACCATTTTCCCCATGGTAGACTGTTGTGTTCACCCAGCCCCTCTGCCTGCTGCTTGTCAGGCACTGAGCTCTCACCCCAGCAGCTGCATTCCAGGCCTTGAAGAGAATCTGGCTTTCAAGCCTCCCTGGCACAGAGTGTCTCAATACCTGAAAGTGGCTTCAAATCCTTGGTTTGGGTTTTTGGATCATTTATTTTTCCTGGAAAGGACAAATTAAACATTATAAAGAAATTGCTATAACCTCACCACCTTTAATATGTTGATTATTTTGGTTATCTAATTGCAGTCTTTGCTCCCTTATATATGTGGCTTTATTAATTTTTGATCATGTGAAGCCATAATAAGAGCTCTCATTTACTTAATGCTTACTATGCAGCTATGCTTGTTGTTTTATATACATTGCTGCCATTGAAATATAAGAGCTATTATATTGAATCCTTACATTATATTTATTACATTACTTACATTGAATGCTTGCCTTGTTGGGTACTGTTCTAAAAGTTTTCCATGCATTAACTCACATGACCTATACAGCCTGATGAGAGTAGGTACTGTTTACCTCATTTACAGTTCAGAAAACAGGCTGTCAGAGTTAAGTGACTTGCCTAAGGTAACACAGTAAATAGCCATATTGGGATTCATATCTAGAACTCTTTAATTCTAAAATCACTGTTCATTTCACTATATTATAGCATTCTGCTTTGTTCATTTGCTCTTTAATGATTTCTATTTGTACTTCTTCTTTAGAAAGGGTGTAAGGATTTGTAGAATCGTTAAAATATGGGTTTGATCTATGTTATTCTCCTGCTGCTAGACTGTTAGCTCCTTGAGGACAGGGACTAGAGGTCATGTTTATTTATTTCTGCATTCCTCTTCTCATGAAATGCAAAGTTAGTACGTGGATGAATGAGTGACTTCTGCCTTCACTCTCCCAGGGAGTCTGAGATACAAGGCTGCCTAACAGAACCTTAGCGTGCTAGAGCTTGAAGGAGTTTGAAAATCAAGTCAAACCCTTCCTTTAAGGAGGAAGGCCCTCCTTAGGGTGACCTACTGAGTTGGAGGCAGAACAGAACTAGAATCCAGGTTTGCTGGGCTTCTACTGGGCCATCTGGTTTCAAAAAGCCGAATCCTGTCCCTAAATCTCCTTCCTTCCTTCCCTTTCCTACCCACCCCCGTTCCTCTCTTATCTTTCATGATGTGTAAGTAGAGTAGCTTTACACCCTTAAAGTTTCAAGCCTGAACATTACAAAATGAGGCAAGATTTTCCATTCCTTTTACACCAATGCCCGGACTTACTCCTAATTATGTCTTTGTTCAACGCAGAATAGAATCCAGGTCCTCTGCCTCTCACACCCAAAATATGCAGAGCTGCAACTCACGTAGGGAAAATTATCTCTACTGGATTCCCCCACAAGAACATGCTGTTGGTGACTGATGGGGAGTGGGAAAGAGGCTATTAGGGCAGGCTGGTGGTTTTTATGTAACAGCCAAGTTTTTGGAAAAGCTCAAAGGAGATAGGAATTCCTGTTCTTTCTCAGAGCGGACACATGTGACCAGGCCACGTGATTTAATTCTTCTCTAGTTTCTGGGCCTACTGTTTCGTAAACACCCCCATGAGCCTGTTAAAGCAAACAATGTGAAGGCTAAAGACCCTGTAGCCCTTCTTTCCACAACCACCTTCATCTACCCCCCTTTTAGTGTCACGATTCTGGTTGCCTTATCCCCTAGTTTAAATAATCTGCAGTTGTTTGTTGTGATGTATTTTCCTGGTCTCCAAGTATCTCCTAGAATGTCACCTGGAACATTATTTGGGTAGCCGTTTGTTAGTACATCCTGGTGCTTTTCACACTTTTTTTTGTAAGGCCGGAATACTTTAGAATGCTTCATTCAGAGTCAACTGCACGTTCCTATACAGTGGAATTGGTACTGAGGCTACATTGTTCACTGACCAGTGGGCACACAGCGCTGGAAGCTCTAAAGCAAAGTGGCTGCTCACCATTCTCTTCCACTGTCTCTCTTTTTTTTTTAAATATGTAAAATCACACTAACAAACTAACGCTTTTTCTTGCCATGGAGCAGTCTATGAGAGAGTAGTAGCTACAGACAGCTTAACACTAAAAAGATGCTTTAAGCTGCACTATCCAGTGTTGTAACCACCAGTCCCATGTGGCAGCTGAACACTTGAAATGTGACTGGTCTCTTTTGAGATATACTGTAAATATAAAATAAACATCGGATTTTAAAGCCGTAGTACAAGAAAAAGTAAAATATTTCATAGATAGTTTTATATTGACTACATGTTGAAACGGTAATATTTTAGATATATTGGGTTAAATAAAATGTATTTTAAAATTAAGATCATCTGTTTCTTTTTACTTTTTTTTTAACATAGCTACTAGAAAACTTACTTATTTTTTTTTATAGTGGCTTTACCAGTTTATATTCCCACCAACAGTGCAGGAGGGTTCTCTTTTCTCCACACCCTCTCCATCATTTATTTCTTTTTTAACTTTATTTATTTATTTTTATACAGCAGGTTCTTATTAGTTATCTATTTTATACATATTAGTGTATATATGTCAGTCTCCCAATTCATCCCACCATGACCCCCAGCCCCCTCCCTGCTTTCCCCCCTAGAAAACTTAAACTTACATATGAGACTCACATTATATTTGGACTGGGCAGCGCTAGTCTAGAAATCCCCAAGAGTAAATAGTTTCTCAAAAGTTTTCTCTTCTATGGAACTTTAGGAAACTAGCTAATATTTTCCTCTCTATAGCCACCCCCCTTTTTTTAAAAAAAATATTCTTTCATTTCATTTAATGATACCAAGAAGAAAGCCTCTATTAAGTGCTAATTATCTGTTTTTACACCTGCTACTCACCTGAGAAGAGTAAAAATTGGGTGGTTGGGGGAGGGAGTTAGGAGACATTGGGGAGCAGGAGACTCGTGATTGGTCCAAACTTCTGACTTAGAATTGTTTTATACATTTGGAACTCTGTAGCTAACAAGTCTGAGGTAAAGGTATGAAGGAGGGAAAGTAAAATAGATACTCTTTTTTTTTTTTTAATTTATTAATTTATTAATTTATTTATTTATGGCTGTGTTGGGTCTTCGTTTCTGTGCGAGGGCTTTCTCCAGTTGCGGCAAGCAGGGGCCACTCTTCATCGCGGTGCGCGGGCCTCTCACTGTCGCGGCCTCTCGTTGCGGAGCACAAGCTCCAGACGCGCAGGCTCAGTGATTGTGGCTCACGGGCCTAGTTGCTCCGTGGCATGTGGGATCTTCCCAGACCAGGGCTCGAACCCGTGTCCCCTGCATTGGCAGGCAGATTCTCAACCACTGCGCCACCAGGGAAGCCCCAAAATAGATACTCTTTAAAACAAATGTGCTTCCCTCTTAGGGTTCTAGTCTTGCTTTCCCCTCATTTGTCTAAATTCACTGAGGATCTGTCATGGGCCAGACAGTTTCCTGGCACAGAGGAATCAGATGAGTATGGCCTTGTCACTGCTCTCAAGGAGGTTACAGTAAGCTAGAGAACGAATTTGAATCCAGTCTCATACTCTAGGTAAGCACTGTAATGATGGTAGAAAAGAAAATGTGTTTGGAGCAATAGGAAGTCATGACTTATTCTGCCTAGAAGGGAGACTGAAGGCTTTGTGTGTCTTGGATGTGATACTCTCAGGCCGAAAGGCAGGTGGGAAGGATGTTTTAGCCTGAGGGGAACAACCTGACTACAGGCATGGGGAATGGTAGAAGGTGGTCCTTGAAATAGTAGTTTGGGGCTCCATTGTGGGGGATTTGACTGCCTGTCTAAGGATGTTGGGTCTAAGGATGTTGAATCTTATCCTGTAGACTGGGGACCCTTAGAGGGTTCCAAGCAGGGGGATGACATACTTCAAGACTGTGTGCTCCTGGGAAGGATAAATTGGAGGGGAGACACCGAATGCAAGGAGACTTAACAAAGAGGTCATAGTCAGCCAGGTAAGGGGTAGCAAGGGCTCAAATGTAAAGGAAAGAATATGTACAATAAACAGTCGGATGGGGGGATAAAAGGTTGGTGTCAAGCACGGTCCCAGATTTCTAACTTGGGTCACTAGGAGGTGCCTTTATCCAAACTTGGAAATGTAGGAGAGGATCAGGCTAAAATGGAACACAAAAGATGCGCTCTGGATTTGCAGGTAGAGCTGCAGAGGGAGCTGGCTAGAGCTGAAGTGCTTGTGTTTGTGTTTCAGATGGTGACCCTCTTTCAGATGTGGGTTGTTCCCCTCTATTTCACAGTGAAGCTGCACTGGTGGAGGTTCCTAGTGATCTGGATCTTGTTCTCTGCCGTCACAGCCTTTGTCACCTTCCGAGCCACCCGAAAACCACTAGTACAGACAACCCCAAGGTGAGAATTTAGGTAGTGGGTAGTGGGAAGGAGCTAGGCTTCCTGAACTAATGGGTTGGGATGCACGGGAGGCAGGTGGGTTAGACTGAAAAAAATCGCAGTTTTTGTCTGCCAAGATTACTTGGCACAAAGCCCCACCAAAACGAGCTGATTGGGAGACCTCCTGCCCCATTCACAGGATAAAAACCTCCAAGTCTTTCCCTATAGCTTACCTTACAGTTTACATCAAGGTCTGGTTTATATTAAAAGCTAACAAAGTAAGTAAGCAAATCCTGGTCATTGTGGTCTCATTATAACTGTCATTTTCTTCTGTAACCTCTTCTCTGATCTCTAAATTAGATTTTCTGTCACATTCTCTCCTAGTGCCCTGTAGTTTTCCTTCATAGAACTTATCGTAGTTTATAACTAAATATTATTTTGAGTGTCTGTCTCCCCCACTAAACTAACTATGAGATCAGGAATCACATCCATGTTGTTTGTCACTGTATATCCAGGCCCTACCACAGGGTCTGGCACATAGTAGCCTATTCTCTGAATTTTTGTTGAATGAATGAATCTCAGCAAATTTACAATTTTCCAGCAAACAATACTTCCTTCTTTGGTCACAAAGCAGCCCCTGCCTGTATACATCTTTTTTCTTTTTTAATTAATTAATTAATTTATTTATTTATTTTTGGCTGCATTGGGTCTTCGCTGCTGCATGCAGGCTTTCTCTGGTTGCAGTGAGCGGGGGCTACTCTTCGTTGCGGTGCACAGGCTTCTCATTGCGTTGGCTTCTCTTGTTGCAGAGCACGGGCTCTAGGCACGCGGGCTTCAGTAGTTGTGGCGCGCAGGCTCTAAAGCGCAAGCTCAGTAGTTGTGGCGCACGGGCTTAGTTGCTCAGCGGCATGTGGAATCTTCCCGGACCAGGGCTGAAACGCATGTCCCCTGCATTGGCAGGCAGATGCTTAACCACTGCGCCACCAGGGAAGTCCCCTGTATAATTCTTTGTATTTCCAAATGCATTTCTCATTTGATCCTCCCAACCAGCTTGAGAGGTCATTTAATATCTATACTTGACAGGAAAAAAAAGAGATTTTCTCATTTATTCATTCATTCATTCAACAAGTACGTGCTATGTGTCAGGCCCTGTGCTGAGCACTGGGGATACAGAGCTGGAAGAGACATGGTCCCTGCCCTCAAGGAGTACTTGGTTTAATGGAGGAAATGGACAAGAAAGCAGCTGTTTTAGTGCAGTTGGTAAGTACTGTGAGACATGTGTGTACAGGTTCAGGAGAGCCTAAGAGAAGAACTGGCCAGCCTCAAGAGTTGTGACTATCCGATCCGATCCAAAGTTTTCCAAGTTGCAACTTGCTCTTTTTCCCATGCCTCTTATGTTCCACTTTACTACAAGCCTTTCTTTGGCCTTCTGAGTTTAATTCTACAAAGTAAAATTTATCTGCAAGGTGAGGTCAGTGATCCAGAAGCCCCTCTCTGGCTGTGGTAGTTTACGTTAAAAGCCAGTATAGAATATACAGGCTCTGGAGCCAGATGGATATGGATTGGAAACCCCAGCCCTGCCAGTTGTTAATTATATGACCCCTATGACTGCACATTTCTCAGCGTTGAATTCTTTATCCCTAAAAATGTGATAATAGTTGTTACCTCTGATAATAATTGCTACCTCATACAGGGTAATATGAAGAAAAATTGTAATAAAGCATGTTAAGAGTCATCAAGTAACATTTTCAACATCTAGCTAAAATGACTGAAAATGTGTCTATAACATGGGAGGTTTTTGATAACGGTAACAACTAGCATTCGATAGTGCTTTACAATTTCAAAGTACTTTCATAAACACCCACATTTATTCATGCAGCATTTATTGAGCATATATTATATACACCAGGAAATTATATACACTGTGTACAATCCAGTGAGAAAGGTAGCAGGGGGTTCCTGTTTTAGAAATAAATAAACTTGTCTCAGGTTAATATGACTTATCTGGGGTTACCCAGCTACTAAACCTCACTTAATCCAGGTTCAACCTAAAATGCCACATCCTTTCCACTGTGTCTCAGTCCCATCTGATCAGTACAAACCCTGGATAATGGAACTGTCTGTGGTCTTTGAGGGCAGACACTGCAAGGTGTTTGGGTCCCTCCGCCAGCCTGAGAAGCCATTGCTCCTGGTTTAGCCACAGCAGGGAGGCCCAGGCAGGGACCTTGAGCATTCTCCCTGAGGCCCAGCAGGGTTGGCAGTAACCTACTCAGCTCTCAGGAGCCAGGCAGATTGCTAAGTTACTCCTTAGCTCTCCTCACAGGTAGAACAGTGGCCCCTGATATCAGGGACCTACTTCCATAGCATTTAAAAGGCTCTGGTACATTCTGGGAACTATCTTACCTCTCTGATCCTAGTTGCAGTCAATCAACCAGATTCCACACTGCTTTTCATTGGATCCTAGGGAGCATGGCTCCTCCTTCAGGAGCATCACACAGCCCCATTCTACTGCACCCCACCCCCATCACGCACACACATCCAATTCAAGGGTATTCGTTGAGTGCCTCCTTCCTTATCCCTTCTCCTCCAGGAAAAAAAATAAATTCAGAAGCAAACTTATTAGATATAATTCATTTTGTTATTAGCCTATGGGTAGGAGTGAAGCAGTATTCACATTAACCATGCGCAGTTACAAAAGCCTGTAGCTAATTCTACCTCTTATTCATCTTCCCTTGAATCCTCTTTCCTGATAAGAATACCCGTTTCCTTCTGAGCATAGCTATAGTTACTAATTTTCACTTCCTCATCCAACTAACCTGAATTTGAGATGACATACTCGTCTGAGGTCAGCTGTGTACTTTCTTTGTTTGAGGTTGAAACTTCTCTTTTCTTCCCTTGGTCTGAGACCAGGAAAATACAAAGCACTAGCTCCCTGGTATGTGGAGGTGTTTCTGCAATTGAGGGAGTGACCAGCCTTGCTCAGTAAAAGTCCTAAGCAAAGAGCCTGATGTCCCCATTGATGTGAGAGTAAGGGATTCTGGTGGTCCAGAGGCTCTTAGGCCAGTGTTTCTGTGTCAGCTGTACTAATTTTTTCTCCTTTCTCCAGGTTGGTTTATAAGTGGTTCCTGCTGATCTATAAAATCAGCTATGCCACTGGCATCATTGGCTACATGGCTGTCATGTTTACCCTCTTTGGTCTTAACTTGTTATTCAAGTGAGTACCCTTTGCTTTTGTTTTTGCTAGTGTTTGGGGAGGAGGGACTGGTGAGATGTACCTTTGTTCCTGGGACAGGTCCTGAGTATGAACAAGGGGAACGTGGTGCCTAGGATAGGAGACTTGGGCTTTGGAGGATGGGAGGATGGGTGGGCCTTCCATGATTTGTGCTGGCAAAGAGAAAGGAATGTCTGGATGATACAGAGTTAGAGTCTCAAATCATTGGTTGTACTTTCCAAGAATTTATATTTTAGTGGAAAAGTATAATAACAAAAGTAAGCATAATAATGATTATAGCCAGTTACTCATAACTCCATCACCCCAACAGAACCATTTTCCTTTTCCATGTGTGTATTGTTTACTGTAACATCCACTCTACCTGAGTGGTCTTATGTTCAAGGATAGTAGGAGTTGGCAAACTACATCCTGTGGGCCAAGTTGGCCTACCTTCTGTTTTTATAAAATAAAAATATTTTACTGGAACACTCATATTCATTTGTTTACGCATTGTCTATGGCTGTTTTTGCAGTAAAACAGCAGAGTTGGATAATTGTGGCAGCGACTATATGGGCCACAAAACCTAAAATACTTACAATCTGGACCTTTACAGAAAAAGTTTGCTGACCCCAGACTAGACAGTTGAGCTCATGGGACACAGCTGGCCACACCTGGCAACAGATCCACCTAGAAAGATACAAGACAGGAAATAGCAGGTCAGCGTCTGCAGGAGTCCTCACAATAGTCCCAGGGCTGAGATATGAGGGAATGAGACCACACAGATGAGTGTGGGAGCCAGCCAGGCCCAGAAGCCCCACTTCTCCAAGGAACACATCAGGTTTAAAACTCTCCCAGTCCAGATGTAGTGTTCTAATCGCAGGTCAGGTTTAACATATAAGCATTGCTGCTTTGTGACACAGCTGACATTCCACCTTTAAGAGATTTCTCAGGAAACAGAGTTAACCTGTGGACTTTTAAGTCCTGCTCCATTGTTGGTCACGTAGGTTGTTTTTTCAGTGCAGCGCTGTCACAGATAACATTGCTGAGTGGCTTCCTAAGGGTACATGACCAGGAGTGGGATTCTGGCTGTTGCTTCATATTGTCATAAGCTTTCCAAAATATCTGTATCAGCATACAGTTTTCCTCCACCTCCCGTTAAGGCAGAAGCCAAGTAATCCTGGACTCTGGGACTGGAGGGTACAGTGAGTAAGCAGGGCAGAAAAGGGTAGAAATGTGGTTTCCACAGCTGTAGGCTGTGGATTGTGAGGAATCTTAAGCCTGGGACAGTGCATTGAAGCTAGAGATTTAGGATTCAAATTTCAATTCATGACCACTGGCCTCTTCCCCAAACCAAGTATACTGTAGGCAGGAGTCTCTGAAACTGAAAGGAATAAGTCCTGCTTTATATAGTGAGAGGACACCCATGGAATTCTTTCTTCCAGGGGTAGTACAGGCTGAAAGAATAAACAGGCTCCACAAATATTTACAGGAATTTATCAGAGTCAACACATCTCATCAAAGAAAACCAGGGTACTTCCAGATATCTTCCTAACCTGTATGGTTAAAAAAAGTAAAAACCAAGATTCTCCATTATGTTTTAAATGTATTTATTCTAGAGTTACAGTTTCTTTTTACTTTGATAAACTGTATAAGGAAGGAAACATAATTGAGAATCTTGACCATTTTTATGCTACTAATCAGGTTAATTGGTGTAAGATCATGATGTCTAGTTAGTAGGTTAAATATTGTAAGATTGGTGGGCAAATTCAACTTTCTAAGCTACAAGTAATTTACAACTTTAAGTGAACACGTACAGTTCTTGGTACAAACGTTTTAACAAAGGTAGTTTTCTATAATAAACATTTAAAGACTCAAGATTGCAAACTGTTGGTCCCTGGGATTACTAAAACAAACTTCCTAATATTATAGGTCTATTGTCCTTAGTAAGGAGACTTGGACCAAAATTTAACTTTGATGACATGATACAGAATATGTATAGATGCAAGTTAAAATTTTATGGTAACTGGTATGTGTATATTTACTAACTTTATCTTTCTTTTCTAAAGCTGTGGTTGGCAAACTTTTTTGTAAAGGGCCAAATAATAAATATTTTAGGCTTTGTGGGACAAAAGGCAAACTCTAGGATGGTGTATAGGTACTTATATAACAAGAGAGAAAACTCCTCCCTTGCTCCACCCTGTTTGCCTGGGTGGCCTGTCTCAGATGGTGGACATACTTTGTGCCCACTTGCCATCATATGAAACATTCTCAGAAGGAGGGGCCTGATGGGGGCGGGTGACCCCTGGGATCATTTTCACTCTCTGCTCCAGTGACACCCAGATCCTTCTGTGCCCTTCCCTCCTTTTGGAGGGCTCAGCCGTTTCAACTTGGGCAACTGGCTGGAGGTGAGGCAATTCAGTAGTGAGTTGCTAACTTCCGGACTGAAAATTCCACTGCTTAGTGTGTAGCAGTTGCCAGTAGTGGAGTCCCCAACGTATAGGTGCCAACTAGGCAGCTGCAAGCATGGTCATCAGTCAGAGGAGGCAGGCACTGGAAACAGAGTGGGGAAGTGAGCAGAAAGGGATACCCTGGCTTGGTCTTCACAGCTCTCAGTCCTAGGCTGTTCAGGTGGTGCCCACAGGTCATATACAGACAGGCAACAGGCTGGATTTGGTTTTAGTTTGCCAACACTTGCTCCAGCTATTAAAGCTTCTAGCTTTAGATGCTGCCATATGTGTCCCAGAGTAGTAATCCAAAGCAGTTGCATCTCAGGGCAGGCCTTACAGGCCATGCTGCTTCCCTTACAGGATCAAACCAGAAGACGCCATGGACTTTGGCATTTCTCTCCTCTTCTATGGCCTCTACTATGGTGTTCTTGAGCGGGACTTTGCAGAAATGTGTGCAGACTACATGGCGTCTACCATAGGGGTGAGTTCACTTGGGCTCTTTAATACTGCCTCCTGCCACCTCCAAAGAGTTGAGGATAGCGTCACTTGTTTGATGGAAGAGATAAGCCATACAAAATCCTTCAGGATGTGAGTGGTATGTATGGAGATTCCTTCCTTAAAATTTGGAAAACCGATCTCAGATGCACCCTGGAATTTTTAACTATAAGCCATTATAAGAATCACTTTACCCCTCAGGAAGTTAACAGTCACTCAACAGATACTTATTTAATGCCTCTGTCTAGTGACAGAGATGGGTATTAAAGTAATAAAAACACAAATAAATTATATATGATACTTTATGATATTATATTATTAAAATTATAAGTTTAATAAATATTATGAAGGGGAGGTTCGTGATACTATGAACAAATATAGTCGTGGCATTTGACCTAGTCTTGGGGCTCAAAGATGGCTTCCCTGAAGATGTAACTATTGAGCTGACCTGAACAATGAGTAGAGTTAACCAGATGAAGTGAAAAGTGAAATGTATACCAGGTAGAGGAAATAGCATGTGTAAGAGGCCTGTAGTGGGAGAAAGGGTGAGCATTTTAAGGAACTAGGCTAATGTGGTTGTAGGGCTGAATTATAGTAGAAGTGTCTGGAGAAATAATCAAAGGCTAGGCTAGAAAAAGCCGTAGAGGCCAAATGAAAGATTGTGATTTTTATACTAAAAACACTAGGGGGCTAAGATAGAAAATGACATCATCAGATTTGCACTTTGAAAAGATCATTCTGGCTGCTTGGGTAGAGAACAGATTGGAGAGGGGTCCACAGATCAGAGTGACCCACTTAGTCTTTAAGAGACAATTGCAGTAGTCTGGGCAAGATGAAGGTAGCTTGGATTAGGGTAGAGATGGTGAAAAGTGAGAGAAACGGACTATTGGAGAGGTATTTTGGAGGTAAGGTTGACAGGACTTGGATATAGATTAGTTCTGGAGACTGAAGGAAAAAACATGAAGGAAAGAAAGGTAGGTATCAAAGCTGACATTTCTAACTCAAGCAACTCCTTGGATCCTTCACTGAGATAGGAAATGCTGCAAGAGGACCAAGTGGAGACCATGCAGAGATTCTTCAAGCTTAAAATATAGGTAAAGTAACAGCCAGTCTAAGAAACCCAACTCAATATCCTTCTTTCTTTTTTTTCAAAATGTCTGTTGTTTTGCTGTTCGTAAAAGTAATACATTCTTTTTGTAATTGTGTGAACAACACAGAAGTGCTTCCCATCTGAGTATCATCCTATTAGACCCCGCCACAAGAAGGAATATTTCCAAGTTTAATAGACATTTCTCCAGTTCTGTGCTGAAATAAGCGTGGTTCTGTCTGATGAGTGGGGACTGAAAGGCATTCAGAAGTTCTTGCTACTTCTGAGGTAGCAAGAGGTTTGGCAGGTTGGAGAGAAACCCTAGGAGAATATCAGGGAAGCAGGTTCTCTTGGAGCGTCCAGATACCAGTCCTAGCTTTTAGGCAGCAGATATCAGTGGAGACCAGTTGAGAAGTACAAGAAAGCTTGGCACTGACTTCATATGAGGCACCTCAGGGACTCTTGCTGAGTTTGAGGCAGTTTTGCAGGTGGGGGCCTATTGGCTGTGCAAATTTGTATGTCACTGCTACTGTGATCTCATTTGTGCCACGGGCTGGTAGGCTTAGGGCAATTCACGTTAAGCAGAAGACTCAGCTATTATCTTGGGTAACATTAATCAAGTACAGTTTTAGGTCTAGGACTTTGTTTCTCAGTATCCTGGGACTATTTTTATTTTTCCTGTAATGGATCAAATTGAAAACAAAGTGTATTGGGTCACTTTATAGACAGCCTATTAGATTCTTTTCTGAACAGCTGTCTTATGTTTTAGCAACATTTCACTGTCTCATCTATTTGTGTAGACTTCAGCTCTTCCTTTAACCAGTTCACTCCCCGAAGAGATTTCCAGACCCTAGATTGTCTAATTACTAACTTCACTCTCAACAGCAGAGATTGTCTAATTACTAACATCGCTTTCAACAGCAGAGATTGTCTAATTACTAACTTCACTTTCAACAGCAGCTGTTCGCTGAGACTGCTTCTTTGGCACAGCCAGCTTTTCAGAGAATCCTGTCCTTTACCCTCTAGTGATTTCTTTTTCTTCTCATTCTATTTTTACAGGACCAATTCTCTGATTTTCCCAGGTTGTTGCCAACTTTATCTCAAAGTTATTATCAGCTGCCAGTTTAAGCATAGCCTTTATTCCCTCAGGTGGGTCCCTAATAACCAATCTACAGAATCCCTTTTCTGTCCAAATGGAACTGAGCTCAGAATTGATCCACAAGTTAGCTTCTCCTCTGGGAGATAGAATTATTAAATTGGCCTCCCTAAGATGCAGTTTGAGCTGGGCCACTTTCCGTGCTCTTGGGAAGAATTATTGGGTGCTGCAGTGATTATAAGTGATAATCCCTCATAAGATAATTCCCTAATAATGATAAATTCCAGCTTCACCAAGAGACCTGGTGGGAGAATTTCTCGTTAGGGTGAAGAGTGCCTCAAACACCAGCTCCTGACCCCTCATACTCTCCTTCCTTTTATGGGATCTCACTAGTTACCCCCACCACTCCATGGTAACAGTCTGTCCCAAGGATAAACCCACATACCTCCCTGTACCTCTTAGCACAGAACATAAGAATCAAACAGTCACGTCGGACTTTATTAAAGGGTTGAGGATGAATAACAGGAAAATAAACTGTGAGTATTTGAATGAGGTTGATCTGAGTTATCAGGCTGCCTGCTTTCCAGGGTTTTCAGACCTGCTTCATCTAACTCTCAGCCTACCTTTGTATACTGGGTGTCATCTTAGCACCCACCACCTAGAATCCACATCTGGACAACTATAATCCTCCAGATGCCTAGACCTAGAGCCTGTGTTCCTGACAAAAATAATGCTGCCCCTCCCCTATACCACAGGGTATCTTACATGAGGATCTACCTCTTCCGTAGGTAATTGACATTGAGAATGGCTTTCCTTTTCAGAGGAGCCACTCTATCCAACTGTCTCTTTCAGAGGAGTCACTCTGAAAACTGTCCAACAGAATGTGACCTTGCTGATCCTGACTATAGACAAGCAGTTTGCTGTTTCCCCAGGTTCCCGTCTTGGGGGGTCATAGGAAGACTAGGATGGCTTGTGATAGTACTGGGTGAGTCACCAGGAGTTAACGCATTTGTTGTTTTCTAATACTCTTAGCAAATATTGCTGAGACTTAGTGACAGGCCTTCTGCTAGGACTCAGGATGCCAAGAGATTAGACCAGGCAGGAATATGGGAGAAGAGACTCCAACATGGGATAAAGGGATAGATTGCACTACCTTGGAGTGCTTTCCAACCCTGAGAAATCCAAGACTCTGTTATTTCTGCGCATGTCTTTGGTCAAGTGGGCCTTGGTCTGCTCAGGAACACCTGGGCCCCTGAGCCACAACAACCTGAATTTAAAGAATATTGCTGGCCTGGAAGCCAAAATCTGATCAGTGCTTTGGGGAGGGCAATTCGAGGAAGCCAGGAGACTCCAGCTTTCCACGCATTCATTGGCCAACTCATTCATTTATTTATTAAAGCAACAGTTATTTATCAACCATCTACAATGTACAGAGTGTGACTGAGTGCAGCCCTTACTAGCACCACAGCCCACTTCCAGTAGCAGCCCTAGTTGTTTTTTTTTTTATTGTGGTAAAATACACATAACATACCATCTTAACCATTTTAAAGTGTACAGTTCAGTAGCGTTAATACATTTACATTGTTCTTCAACTGTCACCATCATCCATCCATAGAACTCTTCATTTTGCAAAACTGAAGCTTTATACCCATTAAACAATAATTCCCCAATCCCCACTCTCCCAGCCCTGGCAACAATCATTCTACTTTCTGTCTCTATGAATTTGACCACTCTAGATGCCTCATATAAGTGGACTCATATGCAGTATTTGTCTTTTGTAACTGGCTTATTTCACTTAGCGTAATGTCTTCAGGGTTTACCTATGTGTCATGTGTCAGAATTTCCTTCCTTTTTAAGGCTAAATAATATTCCATTGTGTGTATATACCACATTTTCAGTCCTGCTTATTTTTCCTAGTCTTTTGTATGTTCTGTGATCACAGCTTCTATCCCAGAGAGTCAAAGTTGATTTTGGAGCTGTTACCAGGTCAGGAACTAGGTCTGATTCATCTCTTGGTCCACCTCTGGGAGTAGTTTGACCTAAAAAGATCTGTAATTAATTAATTTCACAATTCCTAGAAATAAAACCATGATGTTTTATAATTGTATTAACAAGCATTCTCAATTCCTTTTAGACTATTCTGCACTACTCTTTTTAGAGTAGAATAGCTGTTTGTTTTGCCTCACTTGGAGAAATTTGTAACTGTTTTGTTGAGTCAGGTCGATTCAAGGGAATCATGGATGGTGTCTGTGTTTTCCAGCTGGTTACTGTGAGGTCATAAGCTTGTGACAGCCAGTCAGTCTAGTTTCCATTCACACCCAAAAGTCATGTTGGGGTGGGGTTGGGTGGGGTAGAGGTGGTGGAGTGGGGAATTGTGAAATAAGCTTATTTCTGGGGCTTCCTCCTCTGCGAGAGTGATTGGGCAGGCAGGGTGGTAACACATTGTTTGTGCTGCATTGGGCCAGGTGTCCTGCCTCACATTTCTATCTCCTGAGCAAATTGCTGTGCCCCAGATTTACTGCTTCGTGGATCCTCAGCAGCCCCAGATAACGTGAGGACAGGACTATCTCCTCATTCATCTGACTTGAAGTAGTAGAAAGATCCAGGAGGTTAGAATCAGACAGACCTGGTTTCAAATTCTCCTCCACTTCTAATTATCTGTATACTCTTGAGCAAGTTGCTTTACCACTCTGATCTTGTTTTCTTAGCTGTAATAATATTGCCAGCCTTATAGAATTGTGGTAAGGAACAAATGGGTTAATGTCAAGCACTTTGCAGAATAGCCTGGCCCATGGCAAACACTCACATGATGATGATGATGATGATGATGATGATGATGATGATGATGATGATGAAGATGATGATGATGATGATGATGATGATGATGATGATGATGATAGCTACCATTTATTAAGTACCTACTATACAGTCCTGCTGTGCTGTACAACCACGTATTTTATGTCTGTAATCACCTGGAGCACAGGGTCCTTGTAGAATTTGTCTTTGTATCTTCATCATACTCAACACACAAAGCAAGACATAGACAAATCATCAACCATGAGTAATTGCCAGTTCTCTCTTAACACCATCTATTGTCTGAAGCCACCTTAGACCACTCTGTGATATGGAATCTCCTCCACTATAATCCTGGAAATGGGTATTTTATTCAGTTTTTCAACAGGTATTTCTGAAATCATCTACTTGAACTGACTGGGAGCCAGCTCAGCCCTGCCACCAGCTCTCTCTGGCCTCAAGTGAGGCTTTCCTCCTTGGGCATTAGTCTCCTTACTAGTCAAGGGGGTGGCCCAGAAGAGCCCACTAGGCTTTCATGGCACACATTTCCTGTGATGGTCAGTGGTGTGGATTAGAACTCATACATCCTGAGCACCTACCACATACAAACTCCTGTGCTGGGGTTTTGTGTGTTTTCTCAGTGTGTCTTCCTAATACCATGTGAGGCCGGGGGTAGTGTTCCTGTCCTACAAAGGAGAAATCTGACTCTGTTCATCTGAAGAGCTTATTACTCTCCCACTTTGAGTAACCTGTTTCAAACCTTCTCTACTCTCAAACCTCTCACACCCCTTCCTTCTGTCGCTTCATTCTCAGCAGATGACCTCGCCTCCTGAGCAACTAGAAACCAAACAGGAATCCCCACAATTCCTGACACCGTATCTACAGATCTACTCCTGTTTGCACCCATCTTCTCCTTCCCTCCAGTAACAGTGGAATAAGTGTTCTTTCTCCCATCAGAGGCCAGCCCTCCCTGTGCTCTGGATTCCACACCTCCTGCCTGCTCAGGGACCCGATATGCTGTTGACTTCCTTTCTCACCCATGACTTCACCTTCTCCCTCTACTGGGCTCTTCCCATTAACCTTTTAAGTGTTCTTTTTCAAAAATACCCTTTTTTTGACCCACTTTCACTTCTAGCTACTGAGCCATTTCCTGTCACTCACAGCTAAAGTTGTAGAAAGTTCCTGTTTCCTTTTTTATCACCTTTCACTTATCCTTGGCCCATTCTAACTGGCCTCAGCTCATGCCCTTCTTCTGAAGTGACTCTTACTCAGGTCACCGGTGACTCTGTGTCACTCATTCTGGTGGATTGATTCTGATCTCAGCAGTCATCAGCACAGTTGACTCAGCACTGCTTCCTTCTTAAAAAGGTTTTCCCCCCTTGGATTTTGTGACATTACACTGTCCTGGTTTTCTTTCTGTCTCTCTGGTATATTCTGTCTCCTCTGCTAACTTTCCATCCCCTTAAATGTTATTGTTCCTCTGAGCTCAAGGCTAAACCATCTCTGCTCTTCGCCTAGGTATTTCCCTTTTCTTCTTCCACGGCTTCCAGATCTCTAATCCAAAACTCTCTTCTGAACTCCAGACCTTTACTATTCAGCTGTCTCTTTGGTATCAACAGTCTGTCCACTTCTCTCAATTTTTACTGCCATCAAATTAGCCCAAGACATCACCTTAGCTCGGACCCCCATACAGCATTTAAAGAATTGTAACTGTCTCTTAGCTGGTCTCTGAATCCATTTTGGCCTCATCTCCAATCCATTTTTCACACAGAAGACAGAGTGCTCTTTTAAAATATGAGTCTGATCATGTTACTCCGTACTTAAATAAAGCCTTTAGATGACTTCTCATTTCAAGTCCAAGATCCTCCATGCAGCCATAAGAGTATTAGGTTCCTTTCAGTTTCTCAAGTGCACCAGGTCCTTCCTGCCCCAGGGCCTCCTCTTGTCACTTCTGCCTCTCTTCATCTTATTAACTCCCACCTGTCCTTTACCTCTCAGCCTAAAACGCCACTCCCTTGAGGAAGCCTCCTCAGATGACCTAGGTTTAGTTGGGAAACCCCTTCATTGCAGTGTTCTTTGATAGCCCTTTTAATGCCTTTTAAATAATTCTTATTTTAGCCTTTTAAATAATTAGTTCTCATTTTATATAAATTAAAAAAATTTTTTTGAAGTATAGTTGACTTACAATGTTGTGTTAATTTCTTCTGTACAGCAAAGTGACTCAGTTTTTTCATATTCTTTTCCACTGTGGTTTGTCACAGGAAATTGAATATAGTTCCCCGTGCTATACGTAGGACCTTGTTTATCCTTGTTTTTTATCCATCCTATATATAATATTTTGCCTCTTCTAATCCCAAACTCCCGTTCCTTCCTTCCCCTATCCCCCCTACCCCTTGGCAACCACAAGTTTGTTCTCTATACCTGTGAGTGAGTCTGTTTTTGTTTCATAGATACATTGATTTGTATTGTATTTTAGATTCCACATATAAGTGATACCACGTGGTGTTTGTCTTTCTCTTTCTGACTTATTTTGCTTAGTATGATAATCTCTAGATCCATCCATGTTGCTGCAAATGGCATTATTTCATTCTTTTTGATGGCCGAGTAATAGTCCATTGTATATGTATGTACCACATCTTCTTTGTCCATTCATCGGTTGATGGACATTTAGGTTGTTTCCATGTCTTGGCTGTTGTAAATAGTGCTGCTGTGGACATAAGGGGTGCATGTATCTTTTCGAATTATAGTTTTGTCTGGATATATGCCCAGGAGTGGGATTGCTGGATCATGTGACAACTCTAATTTTAGTTTTTTGAGGAACCTCCATACTGTTTTCCATAGTGGCTGCACCAATTTACATTCCCACGAACAGTGTAAGAGGGTTCCCTTTTCTCCACACCAGCACTTATTGTTTGTAGATTTTTTGATGATGACCATTCTGACCGATGTGAGGTGGTACCTCATTGTAGTTTTTGTTGGTTTTGTTTTGTTTTTTGTTTTTTTATAAAGAAGAATCACACAGGAAGAGGCACTGGAGATGTTTCTTTTTTTTTTAAATTAATTTGTTTATTTATTTTTGGCTGCTCTGGGTCTTTGTTGCTGCACGTGGGCTTTCCCTAGTTGTGGCAAGCGGTGGCTACTCTTCATTGTGGTGTGCAGGCTTCTCATTGCGGTGGCTTCTCTTGTTGCGGAGCACGGGCTCTAGGGCACACAGGCTTCAGTAGTTGTGGCGCACGGGTTTAGTTGTTCCGTGGCATGTGGGATCTTCCTGGACCAGGGCTCAAAGCCATGTCCCCTGCATTGGCAGGCAGATTCTTAACCACTGCACCACCAGGGAAGCCCACCTCATTGTATTTTTGATTTGCATTTCTCTAATAATTAACAGTGTTGAGCACCTTTTCATGTACCTATTGGCCATCTGTATATCTTTTTTTTTAAATAAATTTATTTATTTTATTTATTTATTTTTGGCTGCGTTGGGTCTTTGTTGCTGCACATGGGCTTTCCCTAGTTGCAGCGAGCGGTGACTACTCTTCGTTGCGGTGCGTGGGTTTCTCATTGCAGTGGCTCCTCTTGTTGTGGAGCACAGGCTTCAGTAGTTGTGGCACATGGGCTCAGTAGTTGTGGAGCACGGGCTTAGTTGCTCCGTGGCATGTAGGATCCTCCCGGATCAGGGATTGAACCTGTGTCCCCTGCATTGGCAAGCGGATTCTTAACCACTGTGCCACCAAGGAAGTCCTGATCTGTATGTCTTCTTTGGAGAAATGTCTATTTAGGTCTTCTGCCCATTTTTCCATTGGGTTGTTTGTTTTTTTGTTGTTGAGTTGTACGAGCTGTTTGTATTTTTTGGAAATCAAGCCCTTGTCGGTTGCATTGTTTGCAAATATTTTCTCCCATTCTGTAGGTTGTCTTTTTGGGTTTTTTTAAATGGTTTCCTTTGCTGTGCAAAAGCTCGTAAGTTTGATTAGGTTGCATTTGTTTATTTTTGTTTTTATTTCTATTGCCTTGGGAGACTGACCTAAGAAAAACATTGGTATGATTTATGTCAGAGAATATTTTGCCTATGATCTCTTCTAGGAGTTTTATGGTGTCATATCTTATGTTTAAGTCTTTAAGCCATTTTGAGTTTATTTTTGTGCATGGTGTGAGGGAGTGTTCTAACTTCATTGATATACATGCAGCTGTCCAACTTTCCCAGCACCAATTGCTGAAGAAATTGACTTTTTCCCATTTTATATTATTGCCTCCTTTGTCGAAGATTAATTGACCATAGGTATGTGGGTTTTTTCTGGGCTCTCTATTCTGTTTCACTAATCTGTATGTCTGTTTTTGTGCCAGTACCACACTGTTTTGATTATGTAGCTTTGTAGTATTGTCTGAAGTCTGAGAGGGTTATGATTCCTGCTTTGTTCTTTTTCCTCTTTTTCCTCAAATACTTATTTTTTTAATGTCAGTCTCCCCTAGCTGTAGGTTTCATGAGGACAGAGGCCAAGTCTGTGTTTTTCTAGCATTCTAGCCCAAGGACCCAGTCCAGTGGCTGGTACTTAGTAGGTGCCCAATATATTCTGATGGAAGGAAAGAAGAGTTTGGGTGGCTTGCTCAAGGTCATCAAGATAGTAAGTGACAGAGGATGGAAATGCAGTGTGTCTAATCCTGACAAATTATGTGGCCCCTTGAGCCCTTTCCACACTGAGGCATCTTGAGGTTAAACTGAAATCTGCCTCCCTGTACTTTACCCTACTCAGCCTCAGTGCCTCCTGATACAGTCTCTGTGGGGTTGCTGGGCCCTTCCTGACTTGACAGGCTTACCTGATAACTTTGTTGAAACTTTGTGGGATTTGACCCTGCCAGGCTGTTGCCACATTAGCTTGCGGGGAGAACTCCAGAAGCTAGGGGCCTAATAGACATTTTCCTGGGCGTCCCTCCTACTCTCATTACCTCATCCAAGTTCTCTTGCACCTGTATCCCTTGCCCCAGTGTCTTGGGGCAGAACTCAGGGATGATTTGAGGTAAAGCTCTTCCTCAGAACTCTCACCCATCCCCTGAGTTGAGGCGTTCCCACTTATTTCACTGCCAACGCTGTGGGCCAGAGTGAGTGACCATGTTCCTGTGCTGCATGATTGTGCAGGGACTCAGTGCCAGAGCTGGACCCAGACTTCTCGGCCTCTTTTCTCTCTGTTCAGTTGATGTGCCTAGAAATTCTAAGCCAGACATATTTCAGAGCCATAAGCCTCTTGAGCACTGGAGAAGTGTTTCTCAGAGGTCCCCTCAACACTTACATTCAGATTCCAGCTTTGGAGAGTTGCAGTTAGTGGGCTCCCACAGGTTTGGCTCTGCCCTAACTCTTGCTTATCCTTTTGCACTCTCGATAAACATATCAGAACCTTTTGAATTACTGGCCCTCAGTGAGCTAAGTAGCTGATCTTTCTGCAGCGTTCAGCAGATGTTAATGGACATCTTGGGTAGAACTTGGGTTAGGAGTCAGAGGGGCTGGGTTCTCGTCACAGCTAGTTTCTTTCCTTTCTGGGCTTTGGTTTCCCCAGGGACGGGGCTGCTCTGGTGTTCTGTGATAGTAACGAGCTCACCTTGAGCCACTTCAGACAGTTTTGTAAGACGGTGAGGTGGGGGTGAAGGCAGGAAGCTCTCTATTCATGGATTCTTGGGGTGGTGTGGCTCTACCTTCTACACTTGAGGACTCTTGGGAGTCAAGAGAGGCCATTTCTCTCTTGGAGAAGGGCAGCTTGGAGTCAGAGATGCCCCCATGTTGAGCAGAGGTTCTGGCAGGTGTAGCTGTGTCTGATCTGGCTGTCACCGTCCTCCCTACTCCCTATCCCAGCACCTGTATGCCCACCCCTCCTCCACTGCTATCCCTCACCCAGCTTCAGGTCTGTGGCTTTTTCAGAAGACAGTTGCTTGGAAATAAAAAAACAGAGCAAACTCAAGTTAAGAAAATACAAAAAGGCTAAGTATAATCTATTTCCCTTATAGGTACAGATAAAATTGTAATAATAAATGCAGACTCCTTTCTAAAAATTCATTTTACAGTTTTGCAAGATGTGAAAGTTCTGGAGATTAGCTGCACAGCAATGTGAATATACTTATTAACATTACTGAACTGTATATTTTAAAATAGTTAAGATGGTAAATTCTGTGTTATGTGTGTTTTACCATAATTTTTAGGACAGTGCAAAGAAAAAAACACAATAGGTCTTAGACTATTTCAACAAATAAAATTCAAGTCTTTTCTCCTTGGGGTGAAGGGGAAATGCTCTGTAGCTATTTAACAATAAACCACAAGGAAAGTATGCAAAATTTGGAATTTCTTTTTGGAGCATGGAATTGGTTATCCATTGTGATTAACCATGGTAATACATAATCTTTTAAAGTATGGGCATACCTTGTTTTATTGTGCTTTCCTTTATTGCGCTTCGCAGATAATTGTGTTTGTTTTGTTTTGTTTACAAATTGAGGGTTTGTGACAGCCCTGCATCAAGCAAGTCTATCAGCACCATTTTCCAACAGCATTTGCTCACTTTGTGTCTCTGTGTCACATTGTGGTGATTCTTACAATATTTTGAACTTTTTCATTATTATTATATTTGTATGATGACCTGTGATCTTTGATGTTATTGTAATTGGTTTTTTAGACATAATGCTGTTGCACACTTAATAGACTACAGTAAGTATAAACCTAACGTTTAAATACACTGGGAAACCAAAAACTCTACTTGCTTTGTTGTGGTGTTCTGGAACCGAGCCCTCAATATCTCTGAGGTTTGCCTGTAATATATGTTCATTAAGGAAAATTTGAGTACAGAAAAATAAGCAAAAGAAAAAAAAATCACATATAATCCTACTACCAAGACATCACTGGTGTGAATATTCTCATACGTTTCCTTCTGATCTTTTGATAGATTTGGATTGTCTTTACATATATATGTACCAATAATACTGTGCCTCCAATTTTGTACCCTGCTTTCGACACTCAGTGTTATATCTCAAGCTTCAGTTGACCCACTACCTCTCTAGTCCCTTGAGTATAATTTATTGAGGCATTCTTCTATTGTTGGTCATTTATGGTTATTTCCATTTCTTTGCTTGTTTTTGTTTTTGTTTTTTTACTATTTTTTTAATAAAATATATGTAATGTAAAATTCACCATTTTAGCCATCCTTAAGTGTACTGTCTACTTCCACAATTTTTCATCACTCCAAACAGAGACTGTGCCCATTAAGCAGTAACTCCCCATTTCCTCCTCCCACCGCTGGTTACCTCTAATCTATTTTCTGTCTTATGAATTTGCTTATTGTAGATATTTTATATAAATGGAATCACATACAATGTTTATCCTTTTGTGTCTGACTTATTTTACTTAGTGTAATATTTCCAAGGTGCCTGCACGTTGTAGCGTGTATCAGAACTTCATTACTCTTATGACTGAATAACATTTCATTGGAGGGATAGACCCCATTTTGTTTATCCATGCTTCTGTTTCCGGACACTTGGGTTGTTTACACCTTTTGGCTATTTGTGAATAATGCTGCTGTGAGCATTGGTATACAAGTGTGTGGTTAGTCTCTGTTTTTATTCTTTAGGAGTATGTACCTAAGAATGGAATTGCTGTGTCATATGGTAATTCCACATTTAACTTTTTGAGGGATTGCCAAACTCTTTGCTTCTTTAATTATAAATAACACTTAAATGAGTATCTGTATGCATGAAGCTTTTTTTTTTTTAACTTTGGGTTTATTTATTTATTTATTTATTTTTATTTTATTTTTTATTTTATTTTATGTGTTGGGTCTTCATTTCTGTACGAGGGCTTTCTCTAGTTGCGGCAAGTGGGGGCCACTCTTCATCGCGGTGCGCGGGCCTCTCATTATCGCGGTCTCTCTTGTTGCGGAGCACAGGCTCCAGATGCGCAGGCTCAGTAATTGTGGCTCACGGGCCTAGTTGCTCCGCGGCATGTGGGATCTTCCCAGACCAGGGCTCAAACCCGTGTCCCCTGCATTGGCAGGCAGATTCTCAACCACTGCGCCACCAGGGAAGCCCTGCATGAAGCTTTTTTGATATTTTTACTCCTTCTTTAAATTCCTTAAGGTGAAATTAATGGGTTAAATTGTGTGACAGTTAGAGACATCATGCCAAATGCTGTCCAGAAGGGTTGAACCTCTTTTGCTGCTGCCACAAGTGTCTGAGAATGCCCTTGTCACCAAACCAGCGTTGCATCAGATGTTTCACTGTTTTGAATCTTGGAGAAGAGATGTTTCCCATCTCTGATGGAACCATAATCTGGCTGCAGAGTGGCTTCGCTGATGTAGCTCCCAATCACCAGCCCTGAGCCCTTCTTTTTCCCATTCTCCTTGTCCCTGATGCCGACCCTCCCAGTATTCAGGTCCTATCAGATCTGACTTCCTTTCACCCCATCTGCCCAGCAAAGATGAGGGCTATCTGGTGTATGAGATATTCTCTAGCTCTGGGACTCGCCCTGCCATGTCGCCTCCTCTATAGAAGACCTAAGGCCTCTGTGGTACCTTCCCACTTTGGCTGATTCTCACGTCTTTTCTGTCTTTTCCTCCTGCTCTTCTCTCCCAGTTCTACAGTGAGTCGGGCATGCCCACCAAACACCTCTCGGACAGTGTGTGTGCCGTGTGTGGGCAGCAGATCTTTGTGGATGTCAGTGAAGAGGGCATCATCGAGAACACGTATAGGCTGTCTTGCAATCATGTGTATCCTGCCTGGAGCTCCTGGGGCACGTCTCTCTTGCCACGTGCACACTCCAGTCAGGGAGGGAAGGGGGTGGTCATGACCCTGGGCGTGCTGTCCAGACCTTTGAGGGTAGGGGAGTCACAAGAAGCAGACATTTGGGTGATGTCCTCTGCTAGGGAAGCCGACCCCCAGGAGTAGAAACGGCTGCCTCCTTTGCTCCTTCTCACAGACGGGAGCCACTCTTACACGTAGCCTGGCTGGATCAGAAAGGAGCCTGCAGCTGCACTAGCTGCCCCAGGACTGGGTCAGTCACAGGGGAGGAACATCCTCTAACTGGCTCCCTCAGTTTCAGAATCAAATCTGCCTGAATAGCACTTGTGACATTTACCATGTCCTTACTCAGCTCCCATTCAATGCCATATGTTATCTCCGTTTTGCCCCATAACAGCCCTGTAAGGCAGAGTTCATTATCCTCACTTCACGTATGACGAAGCAGGGTCAGAGAGAAGGGACTTGCCCAAGATTATACAACTGATAAGAGGTGAAGCCAGGATTTGAACCTTCCTCCAGAGCTAGGGCCTGGGCACCTTGAAGACCGGCATGGGGCTGGAGTGCCATCCTGGCCGCCCACCATTTCCCTTGACCAGTGGTGCTCAGATTCCACGAGTTCTGCATCCGCGGCTGGTGCATTGTGGGAAAGAAGCAGACGTGTCCCTACTGCAAAGAGAAGGTAGACCTCAAGAGGATGTTCAGCAACCCGTATCCTTTGTTTGGGTTCTTTTTGGGAGTGGGCAGTGGTAAGAAAGTACTGGCCTGCAGTTGGGTGGGTCTTGGGGCCCTCTGTCCTGCCCCCAGCCTGGCTGCTGCCCACCAGTCCATGCGGCTTGTGGTCTCGGGAAGTGGGTGGGATGTGGGGCAGGACCAGCAGCTCAGCTTCTCCTCTTGGTTCAGGACTCCTCAAGGGTAAATCGGTGGTGATAGCAGCTACCATTTACTGCTTGCTTACTATGTGCCTGGCACTGTGCTAAGTGCTTTACTTGTATTAGCTCACTTGATTCTCTAGAGCTTTATGACCTGGGTAATATTATCCTCTTTTTACCAGTGAAACAGTTTAAAGATTGAATAATTTGTTCAAGGTGATATAGCTAATGGGTAGTGCCTTACCTGTGACAGGCAGGGCTGGAGACCAGCTCTGTGCCTGTGCAGGGCCTGCAAGGTACAGGGATGGCAGGGGCCCCTGTCCCCATCCACCTGAACACAGGACCTGTGCTCCTCTGAGCTGCCCCTCCCTACCTGACCAGCCCTCCCCACTTTGCCTTCAGCCTCCGCTTCCTCCCCGCAGCCTGTCTGTCAGAAAGTGCCCAGCCACTTCTTCGGCCACCCCCACCCCCCGCCCCCATTTCCCCTGGGATCCAGAGACTTCTCCCAGCTGCCCTTCCTCTCTGCGCCAGGGTTCCCTGTCCCCTGGACACTAGCTGGGCCGTGCGGGGCCACTGTGTTCCCCTTTAAGGTTCCTTGCTTGGTTCTTCCAGGGTCTAGTTCAGGAACAGTTTAGTAACTCCATGGTCAAGCTGAGGGTTGGGGCTTCCCTTAGTTCTCAGGACTGGGCCCGGCTGTGCCTTCTGATGCCTTCAGAGGGATTCCCCATAGTCTCATGAGGTTCAACCTGTGCTTTCCCTGGAGCTGGCTTCCCAGGCTCCCTCTCCATGTCTTGCCCGGCAGTTAGCTGTAAAGTGAAAGGAAGGGACTTATCTCCAGGGGCCGCTTGGCCTCAGTAGGGCCTGGTGCTCAGTGCCCTTGGGTGGGGATTCCTTAGAGCCTTTGCCTGGGGTTATCCCCTATGACCAGCCTCTTGCTCTGCCCCCTCATGCCTCTGTCCCGAGACTCAATCCCTTCCTTGACCTAGAAAACCTCCCATTTTGGACATTGCAAGAACCTTTGGGTTACCTTATCCCACTCCTCGCCTCCCTGAAGCCATCATCACCCATAATCTACAGCAGTCTCGGGCATACTGGCGGTCCAATCTTAGAAGGTTGTGCGGAGCCCTGTCTGCATGTTGGTCATGGAGAGCTTAGTTTCACCCCTCCACCCTCTCCCGCATCTGTCCGATCTTCTGCACTGGTCCCCTCTGCCCTCCTGCCCCCATTCTCTGGGTTTAACCCTGCATTCCAACATAGAGAGGCTGGGTGGGGCTTTCTAGAAAGCAGCTTCCTTTCTTTGTAGGCCCATTTCTGTGGAGCATCTGGAAAGTGTAGGCAGACCCTCTCACCCATCCCCTAGACCAACCTTAGCAACTCAAACACGTAACCTCTTTTCTTTGACGCCATGACAGCTGGGAGAGGCCTCATGTCATGTACGGGCAACTGCTGGACTGGCTTCGATACTTGGTAGCCTGGCAGCCTGTCATCATTGGCCTGGTGCAAGGCATCAACTATATCCTGGGCCTGGAATAGTCAGGAAGAAGAGCATCCACCCACCATGGACCTCAGGGCACTCTCCTCCCTGCCCTCCAAGACCTCCTGGGTGGGAAAGACTCAAAGGGGCACTCAGGCCACTCAGGACCCCTCCGGCTGTGTCCGGGCTGGGGAGGGATATGATGGAGAGCCAGCAGGTGGGGTTGTCAGCAGTGGGGGGCTTTTTAAAAGAAAACTATTTTGATGAATATATTTAAAAACCTTTTTTATTGTGGAGCATAGGAATTGCCCCAATTCCTCCAGGCCTCAGCCTCCCTGCTTGAGCAGGGCAGGAGCAGAGCCACAACATTTTTGGTGTAAAGGAGCCACCTCTTCTCTGGCTGAGAGCCCCAGCCCACCTCCTTCCATATGTGGGGCTTGAGCCTGGTACACTCAGTGTGGAAGAGCCAGGGAGCTCCGGCCAGTGCCACTGATGAGCACTGAGGGGTGAGGTGCCCTCCGTCCTCCCTGGCTAAGGCCACAGGTGGGCGTTGTCTGACTCCGTCTTCCCTGTTGGGGGCCGTAGGCTGGTGGAGACAAGTGGAACCTTGTCATAACTTTTGCAGCAAGGGAAGCTCTAGGACCTCGGAATTCACCGGGGATTTGTGTGGGGGTGACCAGAGCTGTAGCAGCTTGGGGAACCTGCCACTAAACGGGGCTGTACTCAGCCAAGAACAGAGACCATCTATACATAGTTGGGCCACAGGAGTTACTGCTGGCAGCGGTGATTGAGGGCCGCTTGTGCAAGCTGATCCTCTGCCCAGAAGTGGTGACACGTGCTGAAGGCCACTGCCACATCACTTCCTTCCCTGAAAGCCGGAGTGAGAGCGCGCGCGCGTGTGTGTGCGTGCGTGCATGTGTGTGTGTGTGCGGTAGAAGAACTATGACAGATGTGAGACTTCTTCCTGTGGTCAGACATTGTTCCCTTGAAGCTGCCAGGGGATTCCCAGCCCAAGGAATATCCTCATGTCAGCCTTGTCATCCATGAGTCCTGCCTGGGCCTGGCAACACTAGTGGTGAGGTGGGTGGGAAGAGGGTCAGGCCCAGGTAAGTACGGGTTCTGAAAAGGGGTTCCAGGTAGGCCCCAGCTCTGGTCCTAGGAGTTTTGAAGGAAGTGGGAGGGCAAACGTGGGCCTTCCATGCTGGGTTCCTAGGGAATATGGCCCTTCAAGTGCAGTAAGAACCAAGCAGGATCTTGTCATCCATTCTGAATAAAGCTCCGTGAGCTGGGTTGGAAAGCTGAACATCCATCTTGCTTTTCTTCATCACACCTCTTTCCCTGCAGTCCCCGGGGGTGCCTGGCCCTTGCTGCCTCTTGCTCTTCCCTTTTGAGAGCCGCGGCCTGGGGGTGGTTGGCCCTGCCCAACATCCCTGAGCAAGGTGGAATGCCAGGCTTTCTTCCTGTAGCAGAAGGTGCCCTGCGCCATCGCTGGGTGACTGTCCTCACCACCTGAGGTCAGTGCCCTGCCACCACCACCCCTCTCGCGGGTCACTCTCAGCTTTGGCTTCTCTTACCCAGCTGTGGCTTCCGAGGTCCCCATGCCAGTGGGCTCATCCTCAGAGAGTGGAATGGCGACAGAGAGCATCCTTTCACTTTTGTTCCCCCTACCCCTGCATCAGGCTCATGTGAGAACTGAGGCCAGGCTGTCCAAGGCTGTCTCTTCATACTTCAACAGTCCTGAGTCCCATGACCTCCCAGCAGCCCGCCTCTGGCCTTGGTTACACTCACAGGTAGAGTCCTGCCTCCTCTCCCTCGCATCCCCACCCCCTTCCCCAAAAGACTGTGTCTCTGAAGTCCTGGGCAGCCTTGCCTCCTGACCTAACTGCTGGAGACACTGGTGTTCCTAAGGAGGAGTTTCTCTGCATCTAACAGCACAGAAGCTCCTGGAGCAGGCGGTGGGGGAGGAACTGGGAAGATGAAAATGTCAGCTAGAGCCCTGGAGAAGAGGAGTTGACTTTTAGTCTCCACGTCTAATTGGGAATGAGTCTGGTTTTTATACATACACAGGTACACGCACACGACACGCACACAAAACCCTTGGGATTACAGCAGTGTTCTGACACATCTTCCAAACCTAATTCCACCTCCTGGCCTCCCTGGCTCTGTCCCTAGCCTCCCATCCTCCTGATCCCAGACACAGGTCTGGTCCTTCACAGTTGCTCGAGTCAGTGCTGGGTACGCTCCCTCTTACCCTGGGAAGCGCCCTCTCCTCCCCTTAGGTCCAGCACTCCAGCTTGTGTTCCAAGTGCTCGTCTTGTCTGAGAGGTTCCTGCCCACGAGGCCTGGAGGTGCTCTCAGTGTAGCTCCCATGGTGTGGCTCAGGTGGGGCCAGACGCAGCTGAGCTGAGCTGTGGAGCTCCGAAAAGGGGGGATTCCGGAAAGGAGGGTTTTTCAGGGCTTCCTGCGAGCCAGGTAGGGGGAATCTAGACTTCCTGGTGAACTTAGATCTGTAGCTCTGGCCAAGGGGCTGGGAGGACAGAAGTGAGAAGGATTCATGGGAGTGATGGGTGGTTGTTGGGTTGGTGGTTGAAGGGAGGTGGGGAGCCTGAGAACGGCCAGGATGTGGATGGGCTGGTGTGACACTGAGTCTGAAATAGTCAGAGTGATCCAGCTTGGGGTCTCCAGTGACTAGGAGAGTTGTCCTTTTGAATATGGTGTGGCTGTGAAGGAAGAAGCAGGAAGCGTGTTCACGTAGAAGAGCGAAGGTGGACACCAAAGTCCTGACCGTTGGCTGGGATGGAAGAATTCATGTGTGAGAGACTCCTTCGTTGGTTCATGCCCTGTGTGCCCCTGGGAGGGTGGGCCTGAGGAAGGTTAAAGACCCCAGGCTGATACCATCTGGAGAGCGGGGGGCCTGGGGGCTAGCAAGAAGGTTCCTGGCCACTGTGAACTCCGGCTCAGGAAGAGGCGCAGTGTGCAGGAACCTTAAGGACTGGGCTCAGACTGCTGTCATGTATGTGTGCCTTCTCTTGGTAGCCAGAGCCTGCTCTAGATTCCCTGGTTAAATAAAAATGAAAGTGAAGTAGAAGGGAGAGGGCAGTGCTTTCCCAGAAGGATTTCACTCTATGTCCTGCCCTTCCCAGAACCAGCTCTGGCAGAGGAGAGAACTTTACCTCCCTTTGTGACTAGGTAAGTCCCTGGTCCTCTTTGCGCGTCAGTTTCCATGCCTGTAATGAAGGGGTTAGATTGGACTAGTAACCAGTATAATGTTGATGGTAATAAGAGCTGGGGTGGGGATCCCCGGCTTTGTTTCTAGGGGCTGGAAGAGCTGTATCCTACGCCCGATGCCAGTCCTCCAGTAGTTGTCAGTTGGGACAGGTGGACAGGACAGAGTAAATAGCAGTGCCTGGCAGCCCACTGAAAAATCAGAGGTAGGGAGGGGCTGTGCAGTCCACAGGAAGAAGGCCACACGTATGCCTGGGATCTAAGCAAGCCACTCAGAAGACGTGGGAGAAGCAGTTTTCACCATCTCCTCCCCCGCCTCCCCCACAGAGGAGGAAGTTGTCACAGATATATAGATCCAGGCGCGCCAGCTCCTGACACACGCATCACGACCATGAGACAGAACTGGATTCCAGGTAGGACCTGGGGCTGTGCATGTGCGGGTGGAGGGGTGGGGTGCAGCCTGAGACCAGAGTGGAGCCATGTGGCTGGCCCTGAGCCTTACCCCCAGGTGGGCTCCCCTCAGCTGCTGTGCTGTTGCTTTCGGCCTCTGCCCGGATGCTGTGGCTCTGGCTCCAGTCCAAGGTCTCCCTGTGCTCCATTCAAAAAGGGCTAAGAGGTGGGGCTTGAGGGGTCCTTCTGCCTCTCCCGTTCCCTGGGCAGAGCCCAAGAATCTCTGCCAGACTTACATCCTGGCAGCAACTCCCTCTCTAGCCAAGATCCGAGCTAGGATGCTGAGCAATCCCCAGAGGTCAGACAGCTGCTGACCTCTGTGACTGTCCTTTCTTCAGACCCCAGCCCTCTTTGGGCCCTGCTCCTCTGTGCGCACATCGTCTCCCACCTGGCCAGAGCCACACCTGTGCCTCAGGCCACTACAGCTGCCACTGCCTCAGCTGGGATTGCAAAGGACACCTGCCCCTCCCGGCCCCCAGCACTCCCGACAGCTAAGCAGTGCCCAGCATTGGAGGTGACCTGGCCGGAAGTGGAAGTCTCACTGAGTAAGGAGCCATTCTGATGGGAGCCCAGGAGGGCACAGTGGTCAGAGGGCGGGCTGAGGGCACGGAGGCACCAAGGGTGGGGCTGGCTTCTGAGCACCTTGTCCCCCAACCTTCTGTCATGTAGCCCACCACCAACCAGGTCAGCTTGGCTGAGCACTGACTTCTCCCTCTCCCCGTCAGCATCACCAGTGTGGCGTGGCACAGGGCTCAGCTCGCAGCTCCCATGATGCTCCCTGTCAAAGGGGGCGGAGAGGATTCAGACAGAAGGAACAGTCAGTGGACTCCCAGAGCCTTGACTGCAGTGGCTGCAAGCCCAGCCTCTCCTCCCAGAGCCCACTTGCCCTCTGGCCTCCTCAGAGGAGCGGTGGCCTACTGGTGCTGTCTCCTCAGCCAGGGCTCCTAGAGTCACTGGAGCTGGGTGCTAGAAAGGGTCATTCTGAAGAAGAAAGCTCAGGAGTCAAGGACCTAGACCAAGGACCCGTCCCCAAATTCCTCTTACTCAGCCGGGGTCCCCTGGTAGATGACTGCACTTCCCCTTAACAGACTCTCCACTCCAGGTTCCTGAATCATGGCATCTGGGAAGCTGGGCAGGGTGGGCAGGCCACAGCATGGCAGAGGGGAGGGTCTGCTGTACAGACGGGTTAACAGCCACACGTGTCCCTAGATGGAACGCTGACCTTGTCCTGTACCGCCTGCAGCCGCTTCCCCCACTTCAGCATCCTTTACTGGCTGGGCAACAGCTCCTTCATTGAGCACCTCCCGGGCCGGCTGCGGGAGGGCAGCACCAGGTGAGGGGCGCGGCGGTGAGGCCGGTGGGAGGGAGGCCTCCTCCTACGGTCCTCTCATGGCGGTTCCTTCTCTTCTGCTCCAGGCGGGAGCACAGGGGCACGAGGACCCAGCTGTGGAGGGCCTTGGTGCTGGAGGAGCTCAGCCCAGCCCTGCGAGACACCAACTTCTCCTGTGTTTTCTCGGATCCTGGGCAGACTGCCCAGCGTCACCTCGTCCTGGCCCAGCTCTGGGTGAGGAACCCGAGGGAGGGACTCCAGGGACGGGAGGAGCTCTGCTCTGGCATGGAGAGGAAAGGGTGGGCTCTGTCCACAGCAGCCTCCAGCTAATGCCCACCAATTCCCCGAGCCTGAGGCGGAAACTAAAAGGAACAGGATTCAGGCAGGGGAGGCATGGCCTGGAGGAAAGTGACAAGGGATGTCACTCCCACCTTGGCCCTGATCCTTGTTTGCTTCATTCCCCCAGGCTGGGCTGAAGAAAAGCGTGCCCCCCGACACAAGAAGCCCCATCCTCCAGCAAGTCCCCTCAGCCTCACCATCCTGATAATGAACCCCAAGCTCCAAAGCCTGGTTGAAATGCCACCTCTTCATTGAGGTATACACGCTCTCAGCCCAGGCCACATTCTGCATCGACTTGTATTTGTTTCCTTTAATGGACTGTCCCAGGGAAGGTATGCGGGGAGAGGCTGCTTCTGACCCATAGCTGTATCTCTGTCACCCCAGCAAGACCTACGACGGGTGCTCATAAATGATCTTCAGTGGTGGCGTTCTGATGTGTGCCCAGTCATTTATCCTTTAGGCCATCATTCTACTCACAGAACGTGGCCTGAGGAGGGAGTATGGGAAGAGGAGAGAGAATGCCACTCAGAAGGTAAAGACAAAACCAGATTCAGGGGACGCAGGCCCTCAGAAGACAAGAGGCCGGCCCATAATGTTCCTCAGGAGCAGAGGCCAGAAATGGAGGAGTGTGGGAAGATCCTGTGGCCTGAGAAAGGCCAGGAGAAGGGATTTGAGAGAAGGTATGTGGGCCTGGAGTCTCCACAGGGACAAAGGTACGCTGCTCTAATACGCCCACGTTTCCCTGCTCTTCCCACACAGATCAAGGCATCTCAGCATTCAAGGGAGAAAAATAGACTTTATTTACAAGTAATTAATAACATTTAGAAAAGATCCATCCCTGGCCCTTAAAAACCTTCCCATCACTCCAAATCCCACCCCAGTGAAATCTGGGGAAGGAAGGCGATGAGCTGCCACTGAAGGCTGCCCCCCCCCCCCCCCGAGGCACAGGGCCCATTTCTCCTGGAAAAGAGCATCCTTTGGGCAACTGTGCCCTTGGGTGGATGGGAGCACCTGGGGGGTGGGGCGCTCCCACTAGGTCAATGCCCAGTCCTGGACTTCAAAAGCAAGGGCCCTTGCTCGGCCCAGCCACCGGGAGAAGCAGGGACCAGGGCCTGCTCCTCCAATGGTCCCTTCTAGATCCAGAGGCTGAGAGGAGGACTGACTGGGCCCAAGGACCCAGCCACTCAAAGCCAGCCCCAAATCTGGTTGTGATGGTGATGGAGAAGTGACTGCTCTAAGAAAACATCAGGAGGCGAGGCAGGGAGAGGGCCCAGACTATCCAGGCTCCGGGCCAACTCTTGAGGACACACCTGTTCACCTGGCGAAGGTCCGGGTACCAGGCTGGGGTGTGGGCAGGCGTCACTGTCTATAGGGGTTTGGCCACTGTTGGCCTGGGAGCTGAGAGAAGGCACTGAAAGGGACAGAAAAAGAAGGACCAGGCGAGGGCAGCATCAAGGACACAGGTGGGGCCACTCACTGGTACCGGCTCTTTAGTGCTTTGCCTGGAAGAGAGAGAGACAGTCACTCAGTGGAGGAGACTCGGGTGCCAGGCTGCACCAGTGGGCTGGGGAAACCCCCCCGCCCCCCAACACCCAGACTAGGGTCCCCTCCTTGGTGTGGCCCTGGACCCATCTACCTTCAGGTTACCAGTGGCTGGCTGTGCCTGAGCAGCTCTGGGTGCTCTCTGGAGAAATGGAGTCGTGTCCTCTCCTCGGTAAGGAGCCAGGCCAGGAGCACCTGCTCTCAGCCCCCACCCTCCAGCGGCCTACCTCAGCCCTGCCTGGAAGCAGCCCCCGGGGTGGCTGGCGGGAGGTGCCCATGCTCCTACCAGGTTCCTAAGAGCCGAACCCTCTCCCTTCCCTGTCAGTGCCTCCACCTTGCCCTTGGCCCGAGGGGTGGCAGTGGCGGCAGCGATGGCAGCGGCAGTGGCGGCACTGGCTGTGGTGGTGGCGATGCGAGGAGAGCGGCGGGTCCCACTGTGGGGGTTGGGGGAGGCCTTGGATGGGGCTTTCTTCGAGGCTGCCCTCCGCAGAAGGCTATTCCCGAGCTTCTTGGGTGTGTTGAGGATGCTGAAGGCCATCGACTGGCGGCGGTCAGCCTGTAGGGAGGGGCTGTCAAACTGGGGGCGCCACTGGCCTCCCAGGCCAACCTGCTGCTCCAGGGCTCTGCCAGCAAGGCCCCTCCAGGGTCTCCCTTCAGCCCCTGACTAACCTGTTTAACAACAGCTGGAGCTGCTTTCTTCTGGGCCTCGGTAGTGCTCTGTCTGCGCCCTTCATGTCGGTCCCGGGGAGTCATGGGGCGTGGGAAACAGGTGGTGGCTTTCTTAGACTATGGGGAAGAGGACAGTTAAGCTGACAGCTCAAGAGGACAAGTGGACCGTGTCCAACCAGCACCCGTCCCCCTTCTGAGCCGGGAGCCTCCCCGCTAATCAACTTTGCGAACGTGGTGGCTGCTGGAAAAGACATGGGAGCCGACGTCACCCACCTCGGGGGTGCCAGGGCCCTGATGGGGCTCTGAGGAGACCCGTTTGCGCTGCTGCCGGGTGGTGATGCCAGCACCCTCAGCTATCTGGGTTGGCTGCATGCTGGCTCGGCGCAGGGTCTCCCGGGGGTCACCGGTTTTTATCTCCTCATCTGTGATGGTCGGCAGGCTCAGGGAAGGCTGCGTGGGGTAGAAGAAGTGTTCGGTGGAGCCAAGCTGTTTGGAGACGGAGCAGGACCGCCCCAGAACTCTCTTCACTGGCCTACCAGGTGGAGCAGCTAAAGCCTTCCTATCGCAAAAAGCTCCCCGCCTACGCCCTGCACGATGGCCGCAAAGAGCAGTCCCAAGAGATCTCTCCAAGCTCCTGCCCACCCACAGGACCTTCACCCCTGAGCTCCCTCCCTGCCAACTATTTGACTGGAAGCAGGTCACCCTCCTCGGCAGGCCAGGGCACTGGGGTGGGATGACAAGGGAGGAAGAGGTGAGCCGGCACAGGCAGGTCCATGGCAGGGGACCCCAAAGCTCACCCTGGACTCCAGGGGGTAGCAGGTCTTTAAGTGCGGGGGGCACACTCGATTGCGCTGCTGCAACTCTGCAATGCGGTTCCAGTCATCCAGCTGCTCAGGCTCATCCTGGCAAGTGCCCATGTAGAAGCTGTTCCTGCCTGTGGAGGGCGAGGAAATTGGAGCAAGTGGGGCTGGAAGGCCAGGAGGAGAGAGTGGAGGTAGCATCCCACCAGCCTTTGCTGCCACCACTCCCGTCCACCTAGCCCTTGGACTTCAAGCCTAGCACCCCAGAGTCCTGCTCTGCTCTGTGCTGCAGATACAGGCTCGGGGCTCACAGACCATCTCTACCCTGGGGACTGGCTCACTGCTTCCTCCCTGGGGTCATATGCAGAGGCTGTGACACCAAGAGAAACTAATGGAGGGCCAGGAATCAACACCCAGCATGGTCCCTGAAGGCAAGAGCCTCCGAAAAGAATCTGAGGGTAGCTCCGAGGCCAGTCTGGCCTCTCTGGCAGCCCCTTCCCACCTGAGAAGGGGCCTGGAGGACTCCTGACAGCAGCTGGGCAGCACTCGTGTGCTGGGAATCCCAGGCCCGTCGTGTGTGTGTTTCTGGTTTACAGCCTGGCTGAGAATGACATCAGTGTTATTGCCCAGCACAGCCCCTTGATGAACAACAGGCAAGGCCCTCAGACTGCAGGGAGCAGAGGCAGGTGAGGTGCTGGGCGGCGGCCAGGAAGCCAGCCTTGGGTTTTTAAAAGCTTGTCCCTTCCCTGTGCCAGGATCTGCTTCCAGTCTAATCTTTGGGTGTGTTGAGTCCCCACAGTCCCCTCACCTGGAGGGGCCCCACTGGACACCCCAGCCTGGGAGCGGCGAGCAGAGCTGCGAGTGGTGGGCCGGTAGCCAGGCAGGCTTAGCAGAGCTGAGTTGCCGTCATCGGGAGAGCCCAGGCGAGCTAGAGACTGGGTGGAGGAGGCAGCTCTCGGGCCGGCCTGGGAAGCAGGGGCAGACTGTGTGCTATAGAAGGAGGAGTTGGCGCTGTCTGGCTCCTCCACATCTAGCTTCTGGAAGAGAGGATGCACCTGTTGTAGTAGGGATGGGGGCCCTGACACCCCATCAAGAAGCCTCCCATTCCCCTTCCCAAAGCGCCTCAGACCCCACGGCTGCACGTGTCCACGCTGCTTTGCATAGGGTCCTTAGCTGCACTTCTGCAAGAAATGGGCCTTGTGGCCAGAATCCCACACAAGGTGCTGAGGCTGTCAAGACTCTTTTCTGTCCATTTTTCCATTGAGTCTATTAACAGTGCTTTGAGGGAGGGAAGGCAGAATGCACCAGACCATTTTAGAAGTGAGGTGCAGAAGTGAGGTGCAAAGGAATGAAGTGACTGACCCAAAGGGCACAAAGCAAGGAAGCAGCAGAGCTGGGGCTGGAACCCACGTCTCCTGAGCTTGTCGGGCTCATCCCACAGTGTCCTTCTGCCCAAGCGTGCCAGGGCCCTGACCATCTTTTAGAACTTCTCCAGCTTCTCCCCAGCAGAAGTGCCCCCCCTCCTCTCCTCCCCAACCTCCTAGTGCTATGGAAACAAGGACCAGAGCCCCCAGCCAGGCAGGCAGCCCACTGGGCAACCACAACGCATCTCGGCTACCCAAGGGTGTACCCAGGGGTGTGCGGGGAGGCACGGGCTGGACTGCAACTTCTCCACGTTGTCTCCCTTGAGCCTACACGGGGTCACTACTGTACACGGAGAGGACGGCAGCCTTAGAGTCAGTGGACAGGCAGCCGAGTCCAGCCCTGCCCCTTTCTACAAGAGGCCTAAGCAAGTCACCGCCCTTAAGCTTTCCCATCTGTGGGTATGGACTGGTCAGCCCTGCCTGCTTCTTGAGGCTGTTCTGAGGACCCGACGGAAAGATGCCCTTGAGAGGAAGCAAGCATTGCTACCCTGCAGCCCCACTCGCAGCAGCCTGACCTTGGTCATGGTGATGTTGATGATTTGCGTGGTGCGCCGACGAGAGGAGCGGGTCTTCCGGCCTGAGTCCAGGAAGACATCCCCCAAGGAGTCCAGGCTGCTCTCCAGGGGGGGCTGACCCCGAGCGGGGATGGGGGTGAAGTAGAGACTCTCCAGGGATTCTACCTTGGGGGGCAGACGCTGGGAGATGGGCGAGGCTGGCTCTCCAGGGATGCTGGTGCCATCTGGCTGGGTACGAGGCAACTTGCTGTGGAGAAAACATCTGCTGAGGTGCCATTCCTGGGGCTACAAGGCATTTTGTCCATCCCTTTGCTCCAAAGCAACCAGGTCCTACATTTGTTATTACAAGAAGACCAGGTCAAGCACCCCACCCTCTCTGATTTCTCAGAGGTATCAAGGAGAGTCCTTGACCTTGGCCTTCCATCCATTCTCCATCCCTGGTGAGCCTATCCACTCCATGGCTCTCTGAACTCAATACTGGCAATTCCCAAACCCTGCTCCCCAGACCCATAATATCCACAGCCCCAGACCTCCCCCGTGGATTCCACAACGAACGTGTCCCAAACCAAGTCCATTGTCCGTTCCTCCTCCTGTATCTCCTATTTCAGCAAATAGGAGCTGGGAGGGGCAGCCTCCACCCAAGCCCCCAGCCACGAACACAGGCACAATCCTACCTCTTCCCTCTCCTGCCAAACCCAATCCTCGAGTCTCCTGATAGCTCTCCTAACCACACCATACTCCACTCTCACGCCCCTCCCTGCCTGCCTCGTCCCCTCTCACCTACACTTACAACAGCCTCTGAGAGACACAGAGTGGGGACAAGCAAGGACTCGAGCCAGGCTGCCCAGGTTCAAGCCTAGCCATGCCATTGTGGCACCTTGGGCAAGTGACCGCCCCTCTGCCCCAGTTTCATCTGTGAAAGGAGATAATCATAGACTCTTCCTCAGAGTTGTTAAGGGATAAATGAATTAATATTTTTCAGGTGTTTATAACAGTGTCTGACACACCTAAGTGTTTAACATTTATAAAAACACATTTATTGTTTTTATTAAAGTCTCAGTTTTGCCCTATCAGGATAGGCTTTCTAAGATGCAAACCTGACCATGTGCTCCTCAACACACGTGCTCACTCCCCACTCAGTGGGGAGTCCAGCTGGTCCTCGGGGACTTGGGCCCGAGCCCTTCCAACTTCATGTTCCAGCCCATCCAGGCTCTTTCTCGGCCTCTGCTCTCACCACTCTCCTCCGTCCATCAGACACACCCCTACGGCTTCTTTCAAGACTCAGAGCAGGAGTGACAGCCTCCATGAAGCCTTTTCTGACCACTCATTTTTATTTACTCCCACTGTGCTATATACAAACATCTGGCCTAATACCTCTAATACTTTCTTTATTCTTCTCTAAGAATAAGCTTCCAGAGGGCAAAGGGTTCACGTCTTATTTATCTCACAGCCCCAGTGCCCAGGATACAGCCTGACAGAACAGTGGGCGCTCAATGGACAACAGACAGACGGAGGAAGGGTGCCTCCTGACCTGGTGATAGTGAGTGGGGTCCCCTCCTCACAGCTCAGATCCAGGCTGTCAATGCTCAAGTCCAGCTGAGGCTTAGCCTGGGGCTCCCGGCTCTTTAAGGCGTCAGTCGCCACCTGGAACTTGCCCAGGTCCCGAAGCTGCTGGTCAGCATGGGCAACCTGGGAAGGAGAGGGCCGAGGGAGAGTGAAGGGAGGCTTAAGCAGGGGTGGCTGAGGAGAGGAGAGCACGGGGCCCAGCATGACAGAGGTGAGGGCGTCAGTGCAGCCAGAGCCCTACCTGTGCCTCCAGGCTGCACACCTGGGCGGTGAGGTGACGGCAGGTCTGCTCGGCCTCCCTGGTCTTCAGCCCAGCCTGCTGCAGCTCCCGGCCCAGCCGATCCGCTTCAGCCCGCAGCTCCTTGTTCTCTGTCTGCAGCTGCTCCAGGCCCCGCAGCTGCTCCTGCAGCTCTTGGTTCTGCTGCTTCTTGGCATCATAATGAGTCTTGGCCTTCTCCATCTGGGTGGGCAGAAGGGCAGGTGGGTGAGTGGGGCTGGAGTGGGGTGGGCCAGGTGGGCAGGACCAGGCTCCTCACCTGCAGCTTGTAGTGCTCAGCCGCCTGCTCCTTCTGGCTCAGCTGGGCCTGCAGCTCGTTCAGCTGGGCCTGGAGGCGCTGGGCCTCTTGCTGGCTCTCACCTCCCTGGGCCTGGAAAGCACGAGAAAGGCTGATCAGGGCTGCTGGTCTGTTTGCTCCACCCGAATCCATAGCCTCCTGGGCTCCATGGATGTTTTCAGACTCCTGCCTATCCTCTCAGGACACACAAAAAGACCTTTTACCCCCTCCCAACTCCAGCCTACCAAAACCACACACCCCTCGAAGTGCACCTTCTCTAGGAGCTTTTCCTATCCAGCTAATGCCATTTCTGGAAGAGTTCTGGCAGCCTGCGTTTGCCTTCTGAGACCAGGCACAAACCATCTCACTCTCTCTCCATGAGTACAGTCTCCCCGAGGAGGAAGGGCACGGATCCCCAGGGAACACCAGGGTGCAGAGCATGGAGCTGGGCACACAGCATGTGTGCTGAGGACACATGAATTCATTTCTCCTCAAAACCACTCTGGGAACTAACTATCTCCACTTCAGAGATGAAGAAACTGAGCTCAGAGCTTGAAAGCAAATTGACCAGGATCACAGTAACTAAACAGCAGAGTTAAGACTTGAACCTTGGTCCACCTGACTCCAAAGCCTGTGTGGGTTCATTTATGATGCCGGCACTGCCTCCTATCCAGACCATAGACTCCTTGGGAGCAGGGCCTGTGGCAGATTCTCTGTCCACCTACAACACCAGCAAATACTACGTCTGTAGCAGGCACTGGACAGGGCCATCCAGCCTTACCTCTCCACATCTCCCAGCACCAGGAAGGCCCCTAAGAAGAGTGTAATAAGCATCTGTTTATCACGTAATTGTGACATGGTGTGGAGTACATGGCAGTGAGCTGGGGAAACAAAGCTCTGACCTCCCACCAACTCCTGTGACCCTCCCAGGGCCACTGGTGCCAAACTCCTTTGCCCCTAACTAAAAGCTGTGAAGCCTAGAGCTGCAAAAAAGCAAATATTAAACCAAAGAAGGTGACATCGCTGAAAGCATTAAGAATATTAAATTGCATTGTAATATTAAACGTTACTGACGCTCCTCCCTGAGATTTAGCAGTGCAACCCAACTGAACTTTCTGCAATGATGGAAATGTTCTGATTTGCCCTGTCCAGTATGGCAGCCACTAGCCACACACAGCTACTGAGCAGCGGAATTGTGGCTAGTGCAACTGAGAAACTGAATTTTAAATTTAATTTCAATTTAAATAACCACACATGGCTAGTGGCTACTGTAGCAGACAGTGAAGGTCTTCGGGTTGGGAGCCACTCTGGTCCTCCCTCGAGAGCTCCCAGAGGCACAGGCAGGGCTCCTGAGGCTGCCAGGCTCCAGGGTGCCCCAACCCAGGGGCTTAGCACCTTGCCTCCCCGCTCGACCTGAGGCCAGCAGAGGGCAGGCCCATCCCCAAGCTGTCCCACCTTCAGCTTCTGCTGCTGCACCTTGCTGGCTTGGTCATGGTCAGCTAGCTTCTTACTCAGTTCTTCCACCTGGGGCAGGGAGGGAAAAGCAGAAGACAAGACTCAGGAGGCCTTCCCCTAATGTCCAGACAAATTACGGGGTTCTCCCCACACCAGTCCCCAGTGTTCCTGGAAGAAGAAACTCAGGTCCTTTCTCTGGCCTCTAATTAGGGAACGGCCTGCTGCCCAGGCTGGTCAGCAGGACGTGAGTGATGTGACCCAACTCAAGTGCTGCCAGAGCCACCTGCCTGTGCTCGCCTCCAACCTCTGCCTGCAGAGACAGAGACAGCAGAGCCGATTGAGGAGCTGACACCTCACCATGCCCTACTGCCGCTGCCGTTCCCAGGCCCAACCTTCTCGGGCGGGACAGGACCAGGGGACCCAGTCTACCACTCCAGCAGACGTACTCAATGAAAACCCATCCCCGCTCCTCCCAGAAACGGCCAGAGCAAAATCCAGATGCTCAGACCTCTTCCCAATATCCACAAGCCGTTAGGGTTGGCGCTAGCGGTGTGGCTGCTGTGATTAGCACTGGGGGTCAGGCTGCTGGAATAGGAGAGCAGGGGCGGCACACGTACTCCAAGCCCACCCCACTCCCACAGAGAGGAAGAGCGAAGGGAGGGAGGGGACGAGAGGGAGCATAACAGCTACAAACACTCCTGGCTCTCCCAGGCATTCCAGGAGCTCCAGCGTGATCAGCAAAGGCGAGAGGCAAGGGCTCCATTGCTAACTGTTTGCTATTCGGTTTGACCTTCCCCATCATCTCAGGCTCCTCGGAGGAGGTGACGGGAGGAGAGAAGGGCCAACTCAGCAGGCCTGAGGCGACAGGGTAGGAGGAGTGGTGGAAAGGGTGCTCCCACTAAATACCAGTTCGATAGCTTTGACGTCTAGGGCAGCACAGAGATCCTTGTGAGGGCGAGGCAGCCAGACCTCACCTCCTCTGTCTTGTGGAAGCCCCTCCTGCTCCTCTCAATCTTGGCCTTCCTGCTCCCAGACATCTCTATTTCATGCTCGGGGTTAAAACCCCAGAAGGTGATGGGCAGGCGTCCTGAGCTCACAACCCCCCTAATCTGTGGGGATCTCCTGCACATCATCTTTCTGGTTTCTGTGGGAAAGAAGAGGCCTGTGTTAAACAAGGCCTGTGGGCATCCTGCGAGTCCCCACAGTTGAGCACCCAAACTCGGAGCAGGACTTGGAGGTTTGGGAATCCCAAGAGCAGTCTGTCACTGGATCTGGTATGGGAAAGATGAAGCCCACCCTACCCCTCATCCCTGACAAGCGATGAAAGCACAGAAAAGTGGAGAGGCCGACCTGGGATGCATGTGGATGAGGCCTGAGAGAGACCCTAGCACACCGCACTCTGGGGCGGCCTGGGCCTGGGTTCCACGGCTTGACCCTGCCCCCTTCACAAACAGTTCACAACAGGAGCCAGCGGAGGCAAGCTGCAGCCGGGGTCATGCACCGAGACCAGTCACCGCTTAAGGAGCCAGCATTTAGCGAGGACCTCAGGCATTACCTGCTTAGTTTGCTCTCTCTGAAATAACTCTAGCTGCTCCACCTGTGCATGGGAAGGAGCAATGGAGACAGCGTGAGATAGGGGCCAAAGAGGCACCGGCCCTGGTGCCAGGCTGACCTCACCGAGGCTCGAATCTTCCTCCCATGGAACTAGACGTCTAAAAATTTTTGTAAATGCTAGCTTGGCTCATTCTAGTTGCCGGTGGTTCTCGGGGCCTCCACTGCCAAGTGCGCCTCCTCACGACTGTGTGCCTCAATGGGCTGATGGCCTTTGCAGCCTGACTCTCCAGGGACAGAGGCTTCAGAGAAGAAGAGGCTATTGGTATTTTCTGTAGACCAACGGGGGGCAACAGACTTGTACTCTACCAGCCACCTCTCTTCCTCTGCCACCCAGTGAGTGTTGGGAGACAAGACACTCTAATCAGTGGGAGCCGGAGGCCCAGGAGTGCAGAGGGACAATGTCCCCCTCTCGCAAGTCTGCTCTCTGGGGGCGTGCTTGAGCTGGGTGCCTCACCTGGGCAGTGAGTTTCTGCCTCTCCTCCTGGAAACGCTGCCTCTCCTCCAGGACCTTGACCTTGGCACCCTCGTACTTGGCAGTCATCACCTCCAGCTCCCGGGCAGTACTCTGTGCTTCCCGCTGCATCTCGGCCAGACGGGTCTCAGCCTCAGCACGCACAGCTGCCAGCTCTTGGCCGTACTTCTCCCGGGCCTGGTCCAGCTCCACTTCCAGAAACTGCCGGCCGAGGTTGGCCCGCTCGCCCAGCCCCCGGTTCTCCTCCGCCAGCAGGCCATGAGCCTTCTTCAGCATGCTCAGCTGCTCTGCGTAGCTGGCCTTCTCTGCCCGCAGCTGCTGGGCTGCTCGCTCCTGCTCCGCCACCTTCTGCCGCAGGGGCACCAGCTCCCCGAGCTCGCGCTGGGCCCGCAGCAGCTCCGCCCGCAGCCCACCAGCTGCCTGCTTGCTCTGCTCCAGCTCCTCTCGATGGCGTTTCTCAGTGGCTGCCTGCTCAGCCTGCAGCTGCTGGCACAGGTGCTTAGCGGGCAGCAGCTCGCTCACCAGGGCCTGCGTGCTAGTGTGCTCAAGCTGCAGGGAAGAGAGGGCCTGCTCCTTCTGGAAGAACTTCTCCTGCCAGGCCTTCAACTCTTGGCCCAGCTCTTCTGCTCGCTCTGCCTGCGAGGCCAGCTCCTGCCTCAGGCTCTCGGAAGCCACCCGCTGTTTCTCCGCCTCCTCCCGGAGGGTCTGGACCTCCTCCCGCAGAGCAGAACTGCGTTCTGCAGCCCTGGCGCTGCTGCTGGCCGTCTCTGCCTGGAGCAGACGCAGCCTCTCTTCCACCTTCTGGCTCTTCTCTGACTCGGCAATAACCAGCCGCTTCAACTCCTTGCTCTCGCCTTCCTTCTCCAGCACCTGGCGGTTCAGGATGGACACCTCCTCCTCCAAGCTGCTGATGAGGCTGTTTTTCCTCTCAGCCTCCTGCTGACTCCGGGCCACCTGTGCCTTCCACCCATCCTCAGCCTTGCTGTGCTCTTGGACCTTGGTGCGGAGGGTGGCCAGCTCCCTCTGGGCTGAGGCTAAGGTGTCCTGACCGCTCCCCAGCTCCTGGGCCTTCTGCTCTAACTGGCCCCGCAAAGTCTCCAGAGCACCGGCCCGCTCCGCGTGGGAGGCGCGCTCAGCCTCGAGGCTGCGCTCCAGGCTGGAGGCCTTCTCCTGGTACTCGCGGACCTGCTGCTCCAGCCTGCTCACCTCTGCCCGCAGAGCCTCCAGCTCCGGGCCTTTTTGCTCTGTCTTTCCAGTAGCCTCAGACTGGGCTCCCGACCCGGAAGCGTCTTCTCGGCTGGCCATCCCTAGAGACTGTGGGCACTCCTCCTCTTTCTTGGCCAGCTGTTCCTTCAGTCGCTCCATGGTTTGCTGAAGCTCCTTCAGCTCTGCCCCCTGGGCTGCCTCCTGCCCACGAAGCTTGGCCAGCTCCTGATCCTTCCCCTCCTTTTCCATCAGGGCGTGGGCCAGTGCCTCCTGCAAGGCGGCAAACTCCACACGCTGCTCATTGAGGGCATTCTGCAGCCGCATCTCAAGCTCTGCCTTGGCGGCCTTCTCCAGGGCAAGGTCGGCTTGGGCCCGGCCCCGCTCCTGGGTCAGCCGTGCCACCTCCCTCTCCTGCTGCCCACGCTCCTCCTGCTGCTGCCCCTGGCTCTCCATCAGCGCGGCCCGCAGCCTCTCCAGCTCACTGCCCATTTGCTCTGCCTCACGCTCCATGGCCTGCAGTGCAGCCTGCGTGCTGCAGAACGGGCGTCCCTGATGCTCTTTCAGCCACTCCGACTCTCTGTCTCCTGCCCTGGGCGGCTCCTTGAGTAGCTCCTGGGAGGCCGTCTCCTGCTGCTCACCCGCCTTGCGCACCAAGGCCTCCAGGCGGGCCACCTCCTTGCTGGTAGCAGCCATCTTCTCCTGCAGAGCAGATAGGTCGTCTGCGAGCTTCTGGGCCCTGACCTCCTTCTCCTGGACCTGCTGCAGGGCCCTGGCCAGGCTGGCGTGAAGCTGAGCAAGCTCACTCTGCTGCCGGCCGATCTGGAGCTCACTGTGGGCCTCTATCCCTGCCACCTTCTCCTTTGCCTCCTGCAGCTCCTGGCGGGCCTTCTCGCATTCCTCCTTCAGGGTCATCAGCTGTTCCTGGAATATGGCGCCATACTGCGCCTCCTCTTGCTGGCTGTCCTCGTACCGCTCACGCCAGGTGGCCACCTCCTTGGCAAGCTGCTCACACTCACTCTCGGCCTCGCGCTGGGAGGCTATGGCCTCGGCCAGCTCCTGCCGCAGGGCTTCTGTCTTGGCCTGATGGGCCTCCCCGAGCTGCTGTAATCGGGCCTCCAGCCCCCTGCGCCCAGCCTTCTCTTCTTCCAGCTCCTTCTGTTCCTGCCTGTGCTGCTCCACCAGGCTCCGGGTCTCTGCCTCCAGCCTGGAGATGCATCGCTGCTGCTCTGCCAGGATGTCTGCAGCCCTGCGCTTCTCCTCTTCCAGGCTGCCCTTGGTGACCTTCAAGGACTCCTCAAGGGCCCGGACCTGCTCCTGGAGCTGGGCCTTCTCCTGGGCCACTGTTTCTCTCTCGGTTGCTTTTTGCTGCTCAGACCTCAGCTGGGCCTTCAGCTCTGCCACCTGGGCCTGCACCTCACACCGCTCCTGGTGAGCTGCCTCAACATGGGCATGGAGTTCCTCCACCTTCTGGCTCAGCTCTGCCTTCTCCCGCCGGGCCTGTGTCACCGAGGTCTGGGCACTGTCCCGGGCTTCACTAGCAGCCTGAAGCTGCTGTTGCAGGACCTCCAGCTTGGCGGCCTTCTCCTTCTCCAACACCTCCAGCTGCTGGAGGGCTACATCCCTCTCCCGTAAAGAGGCCTCCCGCTCCTCAGCCGCAGTGGCCAGTTGCTGGGTGTAGTCTCGCCGGGTGGCCTTCTGCTCCTTGGCGGCCTCTTCCAACTGCTGTTCCTTCTGCTTCAGGCTGCTGCTCAGCTGCTCCACCTGCTGGCGGAGGCTCTGGGAGGCCTGTTCTTGCTGCTGGAGGGTCTGCGCGAGCTGCGCCTGCTCTGTTTGGGCCTGCTGCTTTAGGCCAGCCAGTTCTTGATCCCGCTGCTGGACGGTGGCATTGAGGGTGGCGAGCTCGGAGGTCATCGTGGCCACCTGGGCAGACAGCCGGGCCCCCTGAGCCTGAGAGGCCTGCTCCAGCTCTTCCTTGGCCTGGCCAAGGTGGGACAGGGAGCCCTGCAGCTCGGCAATCAGGCTGGCCAACTGCTGCTTTTCTTCTTCAAAGTGGCTCCGCTCGGCAAGCAGCTTGGCTTCCCGCTGGCCAAGCTCAGTCTCCAGCACCTCCACTCTGGCTTGGAGCTGGGTGTTGTCTGCACCGAGAGTGGCTGCCTCTTGCTTGAGAGTTTCCAGCTGGTGAGATAAAGAGACAAACGGGGCTCAGCACGACTCCTCGGTCCCCCTGGCCCCTCTGGGGACTGAGGACCGCCAGGAACCTGAACATGGCGAACATGGGTCTGCAGCAATCCCAGCACACAGGTCTCACCCCTGCCCCTGAGATCCTACCTGCAAGACGTCACCCAGCACCTCGCCCTTCTCCCGGGGTGGGTTCTCCCGCAGCTGGGCCAAATGTTCTTCCAGCTGTGAAAGTTTTCCCTGAAGGATTTCATTCTTCTCTTCAAGGCATTTCTGAGAGTAAACAAGAGCCCCATGTTTACAGAAGTGGAACAGGCACCGGATTACCACACAAACCCTTTTGAACATCAACAAAACATAAGACCTTATTACCTTATTACCAACATCTCCTTTTGCCCTGACCTAGGGGAAAACTTGCAGAAACCAAGGACCTGGGACCATGAGAGACCTGACTTTCTAGCCCTAGTACCAGGGCTCAGTTAAGTCAAGTGACCTGCTCATTTCTTCTCCAAGGCTGCTGAGTTTACTCCAGATTTCCTCACTGTATGCCCTTCCTCAGTCATGTCTTGGCTCTCAGATAATCCAAAAACCCACCAGCTTAAAAATATCCCAACAGTCTTAGCATCAACAGCAGCAGCATCCCCTGGTCCCCTGCCCCACTTTACGCCGCTGTTCACTAAGTACCTACAATGGGCCAGGCACTGTGCTGGGTACCTCTCTGAATTTCTAACCTACCCAACAGATCTGGGAGGTAGCTACTACCATCCCTTTTTTTTTTTTCTGAAGCTCAGAAGTTAAGTGCCTTGCCCCCGGGCTACATGGTTATTAATAAGTGGCAGAGCTGGATTCTTAGTAGCAATAAAAGTAACAGCAACTAATTCACTGAGAGCTCACTTAGCACCAGACAATGTGCGTTCAGTGCTCTATATGCATTATCTTACAACGGATGATGAGGCAGCTACCCATTCTTTTTCCCATTTTAGGAAAAGGATGCCTAGAAAGAAGTCAAGTAACTTGTCCAAGAGCCACACCTTGTAAACAGCAGAGACAGGATTCATAGGTGTACTGGCCTGAAGCCCATTACAGCACACAATTAAGCCTTGAAAAGTAGTCAGCATAATTCCCAAAGGCCCCAAAGAATAGAGCGGTAAACAGAATTCAGCTTTGAGTGTGTGGTCAAGACTGTGGCCCTGACTTCCCGAAGCAGAGGGTTACCTTGTCCTGCAGGGCTGTGCCGAGCTCCTTCTCCAGATGGGTCTGCTTCTCCACCCACTCCCGAGTGGCCTGGCTGTGCTCTTCTGTCAGTTCATTGAGGGCCCCCTGTAGTTGCTGCAGGTGACTGGCAAACTCCCGCAGCTGAGACAGACAAGAGGGAACGCCCATCACCCAGGGTCAAAACTGCCACCACCACTGCTATCTGTCCCCTGAGCCCAGGCCCTGGACGGCTCCCATTATCCTTCCAACCTTCCTCAAACCAATCGCAACTATTCACGTCTCTGACTCAGGACTACAAATCAAAACTTAGGGCCACCAGCCGGTCCCTGGCAGCAGCCAATTACAAGAATGAGGACATTCTCCTCAACCCTCTTTGGGGGAATTTTCCAGACCAATTCAAGCCAAGGGGCTTCCAGGTGGGGGCCAGAAACCTCAACACTCACCTTAAAGGAAAGGTCCCCATTCTCTTCAGAAAGCTGGTTAATTTTGCGATCCATCTGGCTCTTCTCTGTCTTCAGGTCCTGGCACTGCCTCAGAGTTTCGTGGAGCCGTATGGTGAGGCTGCAAGGGAGGGGAGCAGTGAGGAAAGAGCATATCTCCCCTGCCCCGGGTGTGGGAAGGACGGTAGGGAGCACTGTACCTCTCATTCTTGCCACGGAGCTCCTCAAGCTCCCTGGGCTCCAGTGGACTGGCCGCCTGCTTCTCGTTCAGCAGAGCCAGGCGGTCGATGCGCTGCTGCATCATGGCTATCTGCGCATCTGCCCCAGAGGAGGGGAGAAAAGAGGAGAGTTAGCACAGGACTAAGGGCAGGAGGGGGAGGAAGGAGGCGGCGTCCAATCCCAGGGAAAGGAAGGAGGGTGGCAAGGACAGAACCAGCTTCCAGGAGGTCAGCCTGACAGGCCCAGGGCTGAGCTCTAAGCTCCCGGGCCAGCAGAGGGGACAACATGGAAGACAGAGGGGCCACGCCTCAGACAAGCCCAGCACTTCCCTGGATGATAATCCCAAATGCTGCCCGTTAACACACATCTGCCAGCGGCCAGCCACCTACCCTTCTCTGTGAGGAGCTTGCGGTTCTCAGCCAACTCCAGCTCCAGCTCGTCTCGATTATTTCTCTCATCTGCAAGCTGCTTCTTCAGCCGCCTCATCTGGAATTGTGGGGTCTGCAGAATGTCACCCATGGGGGAGGCTGGAGAACCTGAGAGGAAGCTGAGGAAGGAGATGGTCCAGATGCCATGGTCAGAAACCAACGTGAGGGCTAAAGCTACCGACCACAGGCAGGGCTGGGAGAGCCGGGCCCTATGGTTGTGAGCACCGGCTGCGGGGCCCAAACACCTGGGTTCCGTCTGCAGTGCTACCTCGTGCCTTATGACATGACCCTGAGAAAGCTTTTCTTCTCCTTCCTCCAAGCCTTAATTTCTCTATGCCCTCCCCCACCTCCACCGCTGCAAAAGGGGAGTGCATTCCCTTTGCCTCTACAGAGCTGCACTAGGAGAACGGACTTTAGCAGTCTCCAGGGAAGCAAGAAATTCCATAAACAGAGAACAGCCTTTGAGAGGCCTTCTGCCAAGGACAGATCCCAACCAATTCCCCCATTAGTACTGGGGCAGGGGAGGGCATCCCAGATCTACAAGATACTCCAAGCACTCTTGATGACGTAAGGGGCTGGTCAACAGCTTAGCCTCTAGGATGCAGGGATCTGAGGACTGGATGTTGAGGCCCCATCCCGGGAGAAGAGGCCCAGCACATACTTGTTCCCACTGGAAGAGGCGACTTTCTGTAGCTCTAGGAAGCGAACCTCCCTCTTGGCCTGGTGGCTGGGTGGGGAGAGCTCTTCAGAGATGGTGCTGGAACAGGGGGAAGGGACAGGAGCTAGAGGAGAAGGAGCAAACAAGCCACAGAGAGGTTAGTAAGAGGGTGGACAGATTTGCATCTTTATGCAATTTGAGAACTTGCCTTAGTGGGAGTGAATCCAGACACTTATAGGTAAGCTGCAGAGGGAGGCGCTTGGGCAGAACTTGAAGCCTGGTGTCTGGGTTATCCAGAGGTCAGTGCCCTAAGCCAAATCAAGCAAGGGGCTTCCGTTTCCACAGATCACCAGCACTCAAAGAGCGCAGTGGAGTGATTGTGTCCCCCGTGCTCAGAGACTGGACCAAGTGCTCACGCTTTTCCCTCAAGCCAACCCTGAGCAGATCTCCTCTCAGCCCAATAACCTCTCGAGTCAGAGCCCCCAGCCTGCTTGCTAAAGCCCTCCATTCTGAAATCGTGCACTGCCAGCATGACTTCTTTCTCAAAATCTCCTCTTCCCTTGGTTCCCATGGTGACCTTCGCATGGCCCTCCTACTTCTAACACTGGGTCTCTGTCTCCCTCACCTGCTCCTCCCTCTCCCACCTGCCCTCCAAGCCCCAGAGCTCTGATGGGGCCCGTGTGCTCTGCCCACGGTGCCCAAGGCTTCAATGGCCATCCATACACAGACTTGCAAGCCCACAGCCTGGCCCGGAGCCCTCTCCTGCATTCTAGACTCACATCTGCAACATCTCCACCTGAAGGGCTCACGAGGAACCTGAACACAAGGAACATCAAATTCAGTGGCTGGATGAACGTGCCTAGACCCACACCTTACACCCTGTTGTCGTTAGATGGCTCTTCCAAACAGGCAGCACTCTCACTCTTTCTGATGTACTTCCAGCAAGACACTTGGGAGATTCGATACCTCCCTGTTCTAGCACTTATTCCTTATCATACATTCTGGTTTACGTATCTGCCTTCCCACCTAGAACACGGGCATTATGTAGGAAAAACAATTTTCTAAGACTGCGTACTCCCTGCTTATAAGCCTAGAGTAATGACTGTTTAAACTATAAAAAAACAAAAAAAAGAAGTGTGGCGGGGGGGCGGGTAATCAATGAGAACCCACAGCAGACATGATCACTTATAAATGTTCTGCTTAGCTGCTGCCAGGCGCAAGAAGGAGCTCTGTGGGAACTGGGATGATGGCAACATGGCCCAGAAATCAACTTACCCCCTTACACACGTTTGTGTTGGGGCAAATCCCCACTGCACTTCCTGACAACTCGGGATCCTAGCAGTCCCCAGCTCAGAAAAGAGAGGATCCTTGGGAGTGATCCCAACTTACCTTTCTGTAAGAAGTTCTCTAAGTCCTCATTCAGGTTCAGCCCATCCTCATGGTCCAGCACAAATTTGAGAATGACAGCTAACTCAGCCTGGACCACAGACAGAGAAAGAGCATCACTTAGGTGTTTGGGAGGCCCAAAGGGATGGAGGGCACCATCCTGGCCATGCCAGCCCTAGAAGCCTGCTGGAGCCCATTCTTCCTCTCAGACCTGAAGCCCCATGGTCCAGCCAAGAACACTCCAACAGAGACATGTTCACCCTACTTGTCCCCAGCCCCTCTTCTCCCCTAAAGATGCACCCAGGGTGAGACAGAGGTCCAAACTGACTTCGTTCCTGACCATGAGATGAGAATGGGCAAGCAAAGTAATGCAGTCAGAAAGCTTTTATACATAACCCTGCTGGCCTCTTCCAGGTGACCTCACTGTTGTTCTTTGTCTGAGTGAGAACACCTCCAGGGCTCATCCAAAGCTTAGCCACCAGCAGGTAAAATCTTGCCTTTTCTGTCTGAATTCCAAAGCTACAGAGTTGATCTGATTTTCCTGGCCATCTCTGTAGTTCTTTATTCCTTTAGAATTTGTTTCTACCAGGTCTATGATCAGCTTGGAGCAGAGAAAAGGTTAAAGAAAGGAAGGAGCCACCCATGCCTCCCACACCACTACAACCCCCAACCCCAGAGACGAGCCATGAGCTAAGTGAGTACGAAATGGGATGACTCAACATTTCTACCACCACATGAAAGGCCACAGCTCTCTGGACACTGCCCCACCAGTCACCTACATTACCCACTGTGGCATCCCAGCTGCTTCTGCTCTGGAAAATAAAGGACAGCTGCTCATACAGGAAGCAAGGACAACATCAGGACCCATATGGCAGGTAGTTCCTGGAAACCAGGTCAATTCCCTCTCTAATGAAGCAGACGCACCAACTCCTCTTCACTTAGGGACCATGCAGAGGAGGGGCGAGGACGTAACCGCTCTGAGCTAGACTGTCATGGCGGACAAAGACAGTCTCACTAATCCTTCCTACTAGAGGAAAGGAGGAAGAAATGGAGTGACAGTTTGTGTAAAACACACACACATACATACGGGAACACATATATGAAGAAAGAATAATTTCTATGTATTATCCAAACAGTTCAGGTATGGGTACAGTTAAATTTATGTACATGAAAAGGACTTGGAAGTATATCCTTTAGAAGTTAGCAGTTACTGCTGACAATGAGATTACTGGCAACTGTTATTTCCTTCTTTGTGCTTTTCAATATCTTCCAGACTTTCTACAATGAATGGCTATAACTACTATAACATAATTTTTAAAAAGAACAACATATGTTGTTTAAAGAAAAACAACTGGAATGAGGTGAAACACAGGCAAGACCTGCTGGGTGGGGTGGAGGCACAAGGGCTTACCTGAATCTTGTATTCAAATTGTTCCCAGTCCCTGGGACTTTTGGAGCTCATGGAGGAGTGGTATAAGAGCAGCATGGTCATCTAGAAGCCAAACAGGAAGCAATCACTGAGCAGGGCTCTCTTCTCGGTCCCAACCCCTGCCCCACTCTGGGGACTCTGAGCTATTGAGACCCTTCCAAAGCACCTAGAATTCAGCAGCCCCAGGCCGCTGCCCTTAACTGCATCAGGAATCACTTGATTTGAGGACTCAGTGCTCACTGTGCAAAAAGCCACGTGCCAGAATTCCTGCATAACTAAATTCCTGGACTCATGGAACCCTGGGTATGAAGCTTAAGGCATCCTCTATAGGCCAGCACCCAGAAACAGAAGAGGGAATGAAGTGGACTGAGCTAAAAAGAAAAGTGTGACGACAGCTGGGTGAGGCCGGATTCCCGCCAGGTGTCCATTGAGGCCACAGTAATGATCTAGTCAACCTCTCTGTCATAAAGGTGGGCTCCTAAAATCCTTGGCTGAATCAGCCTCTACCTCGCTAGGTAGCTGCCTGGACCTACTACCAACCTCCACAAGGCCCAGAAATAAAGCCCCACCACTTCTGGGTTAAGAGAAGGCCCCTCTGCAGGCCCCTCTGGTGCCACCCTCCCCCACAGCAGTCTGGTATTCCGCGGGTACCTTGGCAAGTTCCAGCTCTGATCCCTCCATCACCTTCTGCACTGACATCAGGCATTCTGGAGAAGAGGGATGTTTTCGGTTTTCTGTAATGACAACAATGTAGAAAACCAGGTGAATTTCCTGGGGACCATCCCTGAGATCATGAGAACACCTCACAGTCAGAGGAGCAGAATGGCTGGTGGGGCCAGGAGACGCAGGGCTCCTTATTCCTAGGTCCCCTCTCGCCCAATATACACGTTTCCACCTGACGTTAGTTCTATCCTGGATTGGTCCAAGGACTACAGGGATAGTTCAAGAAAAAAGCAGGCGGGAATTCACAGCAGTTCTGGGGCCTGACACTGCACTCACCTACCCACGCACCAACTCCCACTCAGCAGCACAGAGGAGGAGCCCAGAGATTCCAGGTCACTCAAGAGTCTCATTCCAACTGCAGGTGCAGAGGAAGCCTGCCTGCAGCTGAGTCAGACCAGGGCTGGGACACCTGGTTCTTATCCTGCCAGAGGGGCAGGGCTCAATTACTAACACCCTGCTTTACCTAAATCCATTATCACCTTTCTTATAATTCTCTTGAGGTCGGGATGGTAGATAGCTCCCGTGTCAAAGATGAGGACTCTGTCCGCAGCTATATGAGGGAGGGGAATTGACAAGTGCTGTGCTAGAAGCTTTGCATGTGTTATTTTTTTTAATATTCATTCACACATTCATTTATTTATTTGGCTGCACTGGGTCTTAGTTGCGGCATGCGGGATCTTCGTTGCGGCATGCAGGATCTAGTTCCCTGACCAGGGATCGAACCCAGGCCCCCTGCATTGGGAGCGCGCAGTCCTAACCACCGGACCACCAGGGAAGTCCCACATGTGTTCTTATTTACTCTATCCATCAACCTTAAGAGCAATTACTATGATCTTCATTTTAAAGACAGGGAACCCATGTCCAGAAAGGTCACACAAGCAGTAGAGAAGAAGGGCCAACATTTCAACCTTAACCTGCCTGTGCCCCTATACCTATCACCTAAGCAATTAATTCAATGTTATCAGGGGAAAATGTTTTTCTTGCAAGGGGAAGAGGGTAACATGGATCCTTCTGTCTCCTTGCAGTGGGAGGAATGGGAGCCCAAGGTGATGAGTCCCCAAAACCGACCCTCTGGCTCTACCTGGATCCCGAAATGGGCTCTAGGACTGCAGGGACACTCTTCCCCCACTGGTGCAGGCATCACCAGGCCCAGGGAAGCCGCCCCAGTTGTACTCATCTTGGTGGTACAGAGTGGGCAGCCTCGAGCCTTTGCTCCCCCAGATACCTGGGACCTGGTTCTTCCAGGTCCAGATACCCAAGTCCCAGGAGCTGAGGAAGCAGCTCCTTCCCAGCTAGGTAAGAAAGGTGCTTACTCTGCAGAAAACTGCACACAAATTCCAGTCTCTCTGGCACCGGCTGCTGCAGGATTTGCTGCCCTTCGTCAGTGCCATGGCTAGAAAAAGAGCAAGTATTAGAACCAGAGTACTTAGCAATCCTTCCCTCCTTGCTACTGCATTACATACCACCTTCCCATCCCTTCAGGTTGGATCTGTGCTGGATCTGGGGGAGAACCAGACCAGACGCTGGAGGCAGGGGAGAAGATACCGAGACACCATTTAGCCAGAAGGAACTGTGTCGTGGGTGAGAAGTGGGGACTTGAGGCATGAGGTCCTCCTGGAAAAGACGGCATTTGTGAATATCAAAAAGCTCTGTGGGAAGGGGGTCGAGAGGCAATAGAGGCAGCACAGATGACTGGCAAGCTAGGACTGATAGCCTGCAACGGCTCAAGTGTAAAACGTCAGGATGCCTGCGAATGTGGCTAGAGTACGAGTCAGAGAGGACTATGGAAAGGGAAAAACAGATCTAAAAACTGAAAGAACAGGAGGGAACAAGGCTCTGAAGTGACAGGGCAAAGTTCAACACACGCTGAAGGCTGAGGTGGCCTCCAAGAGGCCAGGCCAAGGGACAATCACTCTCGATCTGTGGCCTTTGCGATGCTTGTGTTTGTTTAAGTGGAAAGGCAAGCAAAGTGTGGAGAGCAATGAGGGCAGGGAGGCAGCAGGGGGAGCTCTCACACTGCCCTGGCCCCTTGCCCCGGCCCCTCAGGCTAAGTGAAGTTTCATTTTCGGAAGGGACTACCCTTACTTCAAGTTAGAAAGCTGACTTTTCTATCTAGGCTACGGCTGAAGATACTGACTGAAAAGCCTCCTGTTCTTCAGAACCCGAAGTTTCAATCAACTTTCTGGAGGGCAGGGCAGACTCTAGAATCCTCCAGTGCCAGACATCCTGACATCCTGCAAAGCACAAGAAGCATCCTAGGCAAGACCATGAGAGTAGCTCCCTCCAGCTCCCACGGGATTACAAAGGTTTCTTCCAAGTGAACCCCCCACAGGAAGCACTTTGGGTAGCTGGTCTGTGATTAGGGACACCTACAAAGTCTTTTAGAGATGCTAATCTCCTCACAGACTCCTGAAAGAGCCATCTTCCCTACCCACCCACAGTCTGGACTGTTGTGACTCTCTTTGCTCTCAGCACAGAGTAGTAATTTACCTAAGTGTATTCCATTGGATAAAAATAAACAGGGTTCTTGGGCTAAATGTTTGCGAAATACTGGGTTAAACCAAACTGAACATTTTCTAAAGAAGGTATAACACTCATTATTTCCTAAACCTATCTGACCACAAACCTCTTCTTCTCCCCACTGAGCCCCTGGGATAAGTACAGGTGCATGGAACATGCTTTGGAAAACACTAGTCCTGGGGAAATCCAGCTCATCCTTTAAGACCTTCAAGTCTCATCTCTGGCAGGCAGCCAAGCAGAACCGCTGCTAGTCACGTTTCCCCTCTCCTTCTCAGGAATTCCTACAGTACTCACGGATACAGGTGCATCATTTATAACTGACCGCTCTGTGTGAGCTGAAAGCTAGGAATATAGCAGGTGCTGAGTACATATGGGCTGACTGACAGATGAGGAATGCTTTTTACTGGGAAGAGCAGAGGTCAACGTCAGTAAGACAAATGTCAGGGCTTTAAGTTTTCTGGAAAAATGCCTCCACTAAACTTTGCTATGCAAGCCTCATAGATATCAAAGAGATGGGACAGCCTTTTTGCTTCAGGCTATTCACGCACAGGAAAACAGAAAGGGAAACTTATCAGAGGGGTGGAGCCCAAAGAATTCTCCCAGAGAGAAGGCCAAGTGGCCAAGGAACAAACTTTTGTTCGATTCCCACAGCTTCTATCTGCCACCAACCCTGCCATCCTCCACTGCCTTCCCCTGACATCAGAACTAGGTGTCTGGTTTCAGTCAGCAACAGTAGGAGCATCACAAATGAATCAGCCAGAACACGTTCACCAAGAATGTCTGTTTTCCCAAAGGAAGTTGGTCTGAATCGTCCTGGATTTGAGATGGAAATCAGGGTTAACCTGGCATTTCAACAGCCCCTCCATCCAACACACACACACATTCTCTCTCTCTCTCTCCCCCCCGCACCCCTCCCCCAACACGTCTCTTCTAGTCTAAAGCTCAGGCAGCACCTTAGAAAACAACTTGGAAAATGGGCATCTTGAATTTTTGACCCTCCTTATGAAAATTTCCCACAGGGTCACAAACCTACAATGGCTAAACCAAGGACATACATCCTCACCCCTGGACACATCTACTGCTCTTGTCATCAGGCCAAGGAAATTTATCTCCTCAAAAGCAAAAGCTCCTTGATCCATTCTTAAGTCCAAAAAAAGCATGCTGCACCCTACTGTGTGTTACAACGAGGCATATCATACCTGGCTGCCTCTCCTTTAGTGATGTTAAATTGTAGGTTAGGTATTGCCAGCTTAACAGTTTTACTGGCCACTGATGTTAGTTGCCTAGATCTACTACTTTCATTAGGGTTTGCAAAATGATGATTTTCATTAGGAGTGGCAAAATGATGATTTATAGGTAGTGCACAACTCCATCTATGAAGTATCCTTGAAAAAAAATCTTATGCTAATTAAGTTTAGATCTAATTACCAGTTTATAGGCAACAAGGGGAAGAACAAGTTAAGTAGTACCATAAAGACGCAATTAACAAAAGTCAGAATTTAGGAAATTCTACAGGATCAAAAAAAAAAAAAGGAGTGGGGTATGGAGGTAGAAATAGGTAGGAAACAAGATTGGGAGGGCCCCTGATGAAAGCTCTGAATACCAAGCTGCAGATTTTAGATTTCAACCTCCTGGCAAGGAAGAGTCGCTGAGGCCCATCAGCTGTGGAGCATCACAATGAAAGCCCTGAGATCACATGCACAGGAATACCCTGGAATAAGGACAGTTTAGAGACCGAAGTCTCGAGGCCCTGGTATCGAGAATGAGGCAGAGAAAGGGATGTGAGAAATCTTCTAAAGGACACACTGAGAGGATGGTGACTGATTAGAAATCAGAGCCCAGGTGAAGGAGGAATTCCAGATGATGTTGAAATGGCCTGTCTGGGCAACCGGGAAAGAAAATGGGAATGTCCAGGAATTCCCTGGCGGTCCAGTGGTTAGGACTCGGCACTTTCACTGCCAGGGCCCGGATTCTATCCTTGGTCAGGGAACTAAGAACCCTTAAGCTGCGCAGTGCGGCAGGAAAAAAAAAAGAAAGAAAAGAAAAGAAAATGGTAGTGTCTGTACCAAAATAAGAATACAGTGACTTCTTTCACTAAGGTAGGTGGGCTGGTTAGAGCCACAGGGACTTCTAAGAAATCATATTGGACACCCCATTATCAATATAAATCTCAAAAGATTAAAAAAAAAACCACTCTAGCAAACCCATCTGTCATGGGGGCACTCAGCTCCACTAGACTTTGCTGATAGAGAATATCAACTACATTTTCATTCACTCATTTTCACCAACAAACATTAATTAAAACCTAATCACTGCACTGTCCTAAGCTAGGTATGGAGGACCCAAAGATGAATTAGACCCAGATCCTGCCTTTGACGAGCTCAGTTCTACCTTCTTTCCCTGTCAATGAGCTGCTGCCTATGAACCAGTTTCACAGAGATGCTGAATCCCTGACACCAGTTCCTACCTGCTGTGTGTGGAACACAACACCCTCAACACTTCAGATCTTGGTCTGAGGGACCCCCCGTCTATTGTGCTTCCCTTTAAACAGGGAGGGTCAGTCCTCTCCATTGTCCCCCCAGTTCCTTATATCATGGCTGGCCTCTACTTTTGCCCATAGCACAAAGAAGTAAGGAGTTTGTCAGTTTTGCCCTTCATAATTGCTAAAAGTTGAGGATACAGGAAAAAGGGTGAACCATATGAGCTTTAAAAAGATAAATGCAGGTTACAGCTTGACCCGTCTTTGCTGGGTTCCAGAAAGGTAAGATATGAGGAGGCCCCACTCCACTCATTTCCCAGATAACTGTGAAGTTCAAAGGAAATGTGCTAAAGACACGGATATAAAATGAAAAGGCCTAAACTAAAATCCTGGCTACATGACAACAAGCAGCTTATCTAATGCTAATCGACCTCACAAAGCAAGTTAATGAGGCAGGTGAAAACCCCGGGAATGCTATATAATGGATTAGAGAGGGGCATGTCTGTGCTGTGCTAACAAGTTAGAGATTTTTAGGCGCTGCTTACTTCCCTCAAGTTTAAAAGCTTCCCCTTTCTTCTTCCTGGGCCTACAGGTTGCAAAGAGGGCTTGTGAGATAAGGATGAGTCATGAAAAGAGGGCTGTAGAAGATTCCCATTGGGACAGAAGACGGAGCCCCAGAGCAGGCTCCCGGAACACTGTGAGAACACGGAGACTTGGAGGCTCTTCTGCGAAAGAGTGAGGAAGCCTTAGGATGGGACAAGAGTGAAACCTCTCTCATAAAGACACACAGTGACTGGAGAACGAGGTCAATGTGTTCTTGCCTCTGGGGCCCACACTGGCTTAGACATCCCAGTCCTGCGGTGCTTTCTGGTCACAGCTGTCAACAAGGAAAGGAAACAAATGCAGTCCCCACCCCAGCACGCAGCTTCACGTGAGAGGCTGGAGAGGGATGTGGCACAAACTCACATGCTGTCAATGATCCTGAGGAAGACGCTGCAGTCCTGGAGCTGCAGCACGGCCTCCACGGGGTCAGCCACGTGTAGACTGTTCACCTGCGAGGCAAAGGGAAGAGCCTGGTGAAGCCGTCATAAGTGCAAGAAGCCCCGGTGGGTGGGGGGGGGCGGTCCACTCCCTTCCCCAGGTGTTAACAATTCTGTTTGTTCCAACTGTCTATAGTTGTAACTAAAGGAATGAGAGAACAGGTGATTCTAGGACTTTTAACTTCCAACTCATCCACTAACAGCCACCTGAATGCCGCCATCAGAGTCCTTCCTTTGGTTTCCACTAAATAAGAGCTTAAATTCTCCCAGAATGTTCCAGCACTTGGAGTGTACTTTAAATATAATTAGGCATAAAATGGTTCTACAAGAGTACTGATAGTCTCTAGAAGAAAATCGTACCACCACTGCCTCTGGAGAGAGGAACTTGATGGCTGGGAGTTGAGGTAGGAAAAAGGCTTTTTATACTATAGCCCTTTGTATCTCTTGAATGGTTACATTATAAACCTTTGTAGCTCAAATTTTTACATTACAGCCCTTTGTATATCTTGAATTTTATAGCTCTTGAAATTTGAATTTTGCGTCTACTCAAAATTAAATTATATACTACGTATATTTTATATACTCCCACACAGATATAAAATCTTGTGATTGATGCATTTTAAAATTCTTTCTAGACATGAAACTTCAGCTGAGGCAGGGAGAAATGATGAGGGAACAAGATAATGATAAGGAGGGAGGAAGGGAAAGAAAAGCTAGGAACCCCAAAGAAAAACTTGTCAATTCTGACCCAATGGCCTCTCCCTTTCCTTGCCTTCAGGCAGACATTCATCTAAATCAGTCTTTCCCACTAGAAAGTTCACCAGCAGTCACATGCAAATGAATCAGGTACACAGGTTATTCAACAAGCATATATGGTTGATTTCTACAGGAAAACCTCATGAATTCCGCAGGTACCAAGTTCAGAAGCCCGGGCTGAAGTTCACCTTTGTAGTACCTTATTAGGAAGGAAGGGTCTGCTAAGTCAATCAATCACATATGCAAGACTGAGGGAGAAGGGAGACTTACCCTGCTTTACAAGTTATTTTTAAAAACTTCAGCATAGTGGTTATGCACAAACGAGTAGATTCTATTTATAAATGTGCTCTTTATTTTTTTTAATTGAAGTATAGCTGATTTACAATATCCTGTTAGTTTCATAGTGATTCAGTATTTTTGCAGATTATCCTTCATTATAGGTTATTACAAGATAATGGGTATAATTCCCTGTGCTATACCATATACCCTTGTTGCTTATCTATTTATGTGTAGTAGTTTTGTATCTGTTAATCGCTTACCCCTAATGTGTCCCTCCCACTTAAATGTGCTCTTCAACAGGCACTGGGCTGGGGGTTCCCAGACAAGGATTTTTGAGTCCAGCTCCTCCACTAACTTGCCAGGAACCTTTGATATCAACTTTGTTTCTTTCTGTGACTGTTTTCTCACTTGTCAAACTTATCTACCTTAAAGGACCAGTGTGTGTTCAAATGGGATTGTGAATGCAAGAACACATTATGAAATAAAAGTACTAAATGCAAAGCACTATTATGGTTATGAAGTAAATCCAGCAACACTTCTACTTCTTAGCAGTTACATTAGCTGACTGCACTGGAGGATCATGAGGATTAAAAAAAAAAAAAATCAGTGATTCAGCTACAGAAATGATAGTACTTATTTCCATTTAATAATTTTATATTAGAAAAACTTCTAGATAAATCTAAATTAAAATAGGTTGAGGGACTTCCCTGGTGGCGCAGTGGTTAAGAATCCACCTGCCAATGCAGGGGACATGGGTTCGAGCCCTGGTCCGGGAAGATCCCACATGCCGCAGAGCAACTAAGCCTGGGAGCCACAACTACTGAGCCTGCACTCTAGACCTCGCAAGCCATAACTACTAAGCCCGTGCACCTAGAGCCCGTGCTCCGCAACAAGAGAAGCCACCGCAATGAGAAGCCCGCGCACCACAACGAAGAGTAGCCCCTGCTCGCTGCCAACCAGAGAAAGCCTGCGCGCAGCAACGAAGACCCAACACAGGCAAAAATAAATAAATTTACTAAAAATTTTTTTTAAAAATAGGTTGAAAGTAAAAAAAAATTTTAAGTGCAGAATATAAAATACGACCTCTCACTGGACTCTTAAAGATAATAATTTATACCACCTTTGGGGGGGGGTTCTTAATCTAATTAGAAAAGGCCAGTGTGAATTTTCTAGGAAGACTGAATATTCCAGGCCAAGGTCCCTTTCTACCTGCTGAAAATGAAGAGACTGCACGACTTAAGCATCCAAAAACCATCTTCTTTTAATATCTGCAATCTAGGTAAAACATTCAAGGGCTGTGAATGCTCGTTCGCTAACAAGATTGAAAAAAATCGTACCAGTTAGCTGATTTAAAGTCACTTAAGGAATCTGGATTCATCTCATACCAATTAAGTAATAATCCAGCGATAGTTTCTTTCATGGATATAAAAATGTATTTTCTTCCTGTGCATTATTTTGCTCTCAAATGATAAATCATTTAAAAGTTGAAGAAGTGAAGAAGCTCCTTTATCTCTAGTCAGGGTATAAAACGTTGAGTGAGGACCAAGATCACTGAAGAACTGCCTGTAAGGCTTTCCGGGTCATTTAAGGTTGCTGAATCTTTTTTTTTTTTTAAATAAATTTATTTATTTGATTTTGGCTGTGTTGGGTCTTCGTTGCTGCACGCGGGCTTTCTCTAGTTGCGGAGAGCGGGGGCTACTCTTCGTTGCGGTGCGTGGACCATTCATTGCAGTGGCTTCTCTTGTTGCGGAGCATGGGCTCTAGGGCAAGAGCGCTCAATAGCTGTGGCTCGCGGGCTCTAGAGTGCAAGCTCAGGAGTCGTGGCGCACGGGCTTAGTTGCTCTGCGGCATGTGGGATCTTCCCGGACCAGGGCTCAAACCCATGTTCCCTGCATTGGCAGGCGGATTCTTAACCACTTCGCCACCAGGGAAGTCCCAAAGGTTGTTGAATCTTAAAGTTCCCTATATTCCCTGTAACAATATACTCATTATAATTGCTGGGTACAGAATAACTTCAAGCCATACTTTAAGTTAAATAAAATATAAATTTATTTTTACATTAGAAAATAAATTACTGAAAATTTGGAAAACAGAAAACTCCACTCACTAGTATTTTAATACATGCACTTGCGGCATTTTGATACATTTCTTTCTAGTCTTTTTTCCTAAGTCGTTTTTTTAAAAAATCACAGTTGTGATTGTCATATGCGTGTGTTCTATGCCACTCTTCTCGCTACCAAGCATTATTCCATGTTGCTACAGTGTCATAAAATCCACTTTAGCTGACTAACTTTTGTTTAAACTGAAAAATTATATCTAACTATATTTTAATATATTAATGCATGTTCATTGTGATTTTTGAGAAAAGTATACAAGTATCTGCTGTTAAATAAAACTAGTCTTGTGTCTGTTTTTCTCTGTAAAGGTAGCAGTCACTATAAAAACAAGCCTAGGACCAAAATAAATAAACTGATAAACTTAAAACAACGTGACTAAAGGATCCCCTAATATTCAGTTAATCTACTGAACTAGACACAGAGACACAATCCAACCAGCCTTCTCCTGGGGAAGAGGAGGAAGAGATAATGTTTCTAATACAGACATAAAACACTGAAATGTAAATATAAAATATAAATATAAAACAACCATTTTAAACTGTACAACTAAAGTTTGCATCTATTTCAGAAACTGAAGACTAAGGATGCACATTTTGTACGCTAAATACATACTTCCTGACTACAGATTTGACAGTGATTAAAGACCCTGTTTTATTAAACCCCCACCCTCCTTGGAAATTAAAAATTCATTTCCTTTAAAGGTTCTATAATTCTTTCTTGAAGTTGGCTCTTTAATTGGCCCTGATTGGTCAATAGTCAGGGTGACTACTAAAATACCCTTTACCAAATAGCATACCCAGGCAATATTTTATTTATGTATTTATTTATTTATTTTTTGGCTGCTCTGTGCAGCATGCGGAATCTTAGTTCCCCAACCAGGGATCAAACCCGTGCTGCCGGCAGTGGAAGTGCAGAGTCTTAACCACTGCACTGCCTGGGAAGTCCCCCAGGCAATATTTTAATATTTAAGTGCTTTTTACAGACATTATCTTATTATCCTCACAATAATGATTATTATTTTATTTTTAGAATATATTAAAAAAAATTTTTTTTCTTTCCATTTTAAAAATGAGGTGCTGAGAGACTAAGTAGCTTGTCTTGGGTCACACAGGCTAGAGCAATGATTCTAAGCTGGGCTGTCTGACTCTAAGGCCCATGCGTGTCATCGTTACACTCCGTGGCCTCTTCTGTTTCTCTGTAGTTCCCATTATTTTTTCATTTGCCATTGTCTTGGGCAGAAGTATATGAAAAGACCTAGCAGAAGAATTTTGGTGAAGTAATCAAGAAGGCACCAAGAGGACAATGGAAGCGCACAGAAACATGGTAAAGAGAGCCAGGAGAACCTTGCCCTGAGATTAAAGGCCTTTCGAGACCAAAGTCCCTACACGCCACTGAAATTCAGTGTCAACGCTTTTTCAGAAACATGCACAAGGAAATGCACAAAAAATGGGTTTCCATGCTGCTCTGCAGCCACCCTTCCCATGACCAAAAAGGAATAATATACCTCAGAGAAGCCTTTTCTAAGCTACACAAGTTGTGGATCACATGTCAGCAGCAACATCACTGAAAATAATAAAAGTTAAAAACTAAGGGGAAAGGCAAAGGAAAACTGTATTTCCTTTGTCTGGAGAGGAGAAGACTCTACATAGCCCTGACTCCTAGAAAACTCCTTTCTCACCTCTCCCAAGCCTCCTGGAAAAGTTTGGCATACAAAGGAGAGGAAGACCACTCACCCAAGAGAGGAGTGCAGCTGCCCGGGTGGCATGGAGCGTCATCTTGCTGAAACCAGACGGTCACCCCGATGCACCTGGAACCCAACAGAAGAGGCAGTACAGTTAATTATATCAGATATCCACGATGAAGGAAGAGGGGGGAAATGGTTTCACTTACCGGCTCTGAACACTTAAATAAGTCACTCTTCACTTGGCACTTAATCTACCAAGGAACCATGGGAGTTTTTAGAAAGCTCAGAGTACACATCAAAATTACTATAAAACTTACTGTGTCACAGCTGACAATAAAGAACCCTGCATTTAATTCAATGTCCACAAGCTCTACACACAATCTCTCTGTCCCTTAGAAAATACAACATTCAAAGCTGGACTTCAACCCTACTCTTTGGGATGTGGTGCCCTTAAAACATGGAACAAACATGGTTTTTCAGACACACCTAGGTGTGAATGTTGATTCCATGTGACCATGGTCTTGTGACCTTGTACAAGTAGCATAACTTCTTTTATTCTCAGTTTCCTCATCTGCAAAATGGGACCTGCAAAAACCTCTCTGGGTTACTGTGATGCTTCAAGATAAAGCAAACAGCACAGTACCTGGCACACAGTAGGTATTCAATAAATGATCACTGTTCTTAAGCAAAAAGGTTGATTTCTGGCTCTTTCTGCAGGTCCCCAAAGTCTACCTAATAAACAATAACCAAGTCCTTGGGGGAAACCACTTCAAATTCTGGATTTTTATATCTCCCACAAAAATGTCAAAGACGTATTTCAAATGGAGACTGGATGAAGCCAAATCCAATTCTGGCGAGATCCCATGGGACATTTAATGAAAGATTAGGTACTGGTCCTGGTATTCTTACGCCAATTTCCCTTCCCAGTGGGAATCAGCCATCTGCCTGCTAACCTGCTCAAGAGACCACGGACATGGTGACTAAATATTCCCCAACACCTCTTAGCAGGCCCCCATAATTCCCACAAATCTTCCTGGGAGTAATCAGCCCCACCACCTGCCTCCTACTGCCACAGGTGTGCTAAGTTTGTCACTACTCCAGTAGAAGAAGGAACAAGAGTGGTAAGAGCTGCATCACCTATAACTCTCCCCACATATCAGCATCTCCAAGATGTGGGTTCTGTGGAACCAACATTTGCTAAGTACTTTCTGAATACAAAGTGCTGGGGATAAGAAAGACACCATTCTTGTCCATAAAGTGCTCACTGTCTAATAGGGGAAAGAGATACATAAATCTAATAATCCACTACCCATCATCTCTTGAGGCCTTCATATGCAAGTGTACTCTGCTTTATCAACCAACCAAAAAGGTTATTTTCTTAGTCCTTACATATGTTCATCCTGTGCTGGAAGCTTCGTGGGAAATGGGAGACAATGACATGGTCCCTGCTTTGAGGGGCTTACAGCATGGTGAGGAGTAAAGTTAAACATACAAGAAGTGGACTTCCCAGGGCTTCCCTGGTGGTGCAGTGCTTAAGAATCCACCTGCCAATGCAGGAGGCACGGGTTCAAGCCCTGGTCCGGGAAGATCCCACATGCCGCAGAACAACTAAGACCATGCGCCACAACTACTGAGCCTGCGCTCTAGAGCCCATGAGCCACAACTACTGAGCCCATGTGCCACAACTACTGAAGCCTGCATGCCTAGAGCCCATGCTCCCAACAAGAGAAGCCACCACAATGAGAAGCCTGCACACCACAACGAAGAGTAGCCCCCGCTCGCCACAACAAGAGAAAAGCCTGCGTACCGCAACGAAGACCCAACGCAGCCAAAAATAAAATAAAATAAATTTATTTAAAAAAAAAAAGAAGCGACTTCCCTGGTGGCGCAGTGGTTAAGAATCCGCCTGCCAATGCAGGGGACACAGGTTCGAGCCCTGGTCTAGGAAGATCCCACATGCCACTGAGCAACTAAGCCCGTGCACCACAACTACTGAGCCTGCACTCTACAGCCTGCGAGCAACAACTACTGAAGCCTGCGCATGTGCCTAGAGCCCGTGCTCCACAACAAGGGAAGCCACTGCAATGAGAAGCCCACACACCGCAAGGAAGAGTAGCCCCTGCTCACCGCAGCTAGAGAAAGCCCGTGGGCAGCAACGAAGACCCAACGCAGTCAAAAATAAAATAATTTTAAAAAACATACGAGAAGCATGAAATAATAGAAGAAAATAATTAAATGCTTAATATAACTAAATGCTAATTATAATTAATTGCTTCCTGACCCTGCAAAACCCAACGTGATTCCACCTGTCATACAAACATCACAGTCTTGGAAATGAGCCAATTCACCTAGGTTTTGGCAAAAGCAAGTGAAGTGATTAAGGGAGCTCTCAGGACGGCAGAGAAGCTAAGGGGCCTATGTTTTCCTCAGTTTTGGATGATTTTCATCCAGCATGGCCTATCTGTGGGCACTGACTGCCTTGCTCCCTAGGTAGGATGAAGGCAGATAAGTCTCAACTACTGCACTGCAAAAAGGCTTTTCTGGTGGTTGGCCAACCTAAAGTTAGAAGGACCATGCTTGGCCCTTGGAGTGAGGGCAGAAATGTCCAGATGCTCTACTGGGGCTTCTTTAGGGGCGGGGGGGGGGGGAGAAAAAAGGTCTGAGCAACTCAGGAACAAGGGAAATGAGGCCCAGATCACCTCCCTGTCATCCCCACTGCTGCCTCTAGACTCGCTATCCTTTCGGTGAGGCCCAAAACTTCAGTCAAATTTTATTTGCAACCGGAGGTAGATCTTGCCCCCTCTGAGAGATTCCACAGCTGTGTTGCTAAAAATGACCTGACCAACCTCTTCCCTTTATCTCAGAGGCAAAACATACAACCCTTATGTCCTCCCAGGGGAGCCTGTCTAAAACTGGTGTCAAGGCCAAATGCCTTCTTCTGTGCTCCACAGGCACAGGAACAAGCAGAATCCAATACTCAACATGAGGCAAGACCTTATCAGCTCAAATCCCATAGAGGGGCACTTTCTCAGAGACAGGACACTTTTAGGGCTTTTAGGGCAGCCCAGCCCTTCACTCTTCTCCAGGTAATGAATGACTGAAGCCAGTGGCACAGCTAGTCCTCGGCACTGGGACTACAACTTTAAGCAGGCCTTGGCTTGGAACCTAGGGCGCCCAGCCAGAGCACCATCCTCCACACCCTCCCCCTGAAATCTGAGGCAGGCCCCACCCAGAAGACTGGGTGATGGTGACTGAAAAACAGATCCCCGCAACTGTAGCCTGGAACCATTTCACACAAGGGTCTACTAAGATTCACCCCCAACTGAAACAGGCAACTCCTCATCCCCACCACCCCTGATCAACAAACAAAATCTCAAAATGCAGGCCCTCTGTGGACACGTTCAGAGTTCCTACCTACCTCTTTCTTTGAAAAGAAGTGCCCCCATAAGAGAAGGCACCCTCTCTTTTCTCTGGGCTCAAGAAGGAACCAAGACACAGAAGCAGCTGCCTTATAAACTAAAGGCCTTGCATCCTCTTTACATTTTCAAATCTGACATAATATAACTCCCTCACATCAGGATCAATTCCCACATTTACAGTAATCCCTCTATGTTTCCAGAGAAGATACATCAGGACAAGGAACTTGATACTCAAGAGATACGCTGGCACCTGGCCTGTACCCTCTCTGGGTCTTAAAGAGTTAAAACCTAGTCCTGGTTTCGTACCAGGGATGAAGCTAATGCAAACCACCTGCTCAGATGCAAGGACCAGGACTGGAGGGTCAGGTTGCTGAGCTCTGGGGTCTGTTCTGGAAAAGCTTCAGTTTTAAGGGTTGACCAAGTGATAGGCCAGAGGTCTGAGTTGTGGCAGCACTGCTCTCCTTACTCCCCGCCCCTCAACTTGGGTGCCAGCTCCTTTTGAGACCACCTCTTAGCCACTTACTGACCTCCTAAACACCAGCCCTACCCCAAGATAACACCAAAGTAATCTTTGGTCTCAGAGAGCTGTAGAACTATACTGATCACTCAGCCCACGGGCCCTTACCTCCCTCATTCTTTCAGGTGCTAGCTCCCATTCCCAGAATTTCAGGACCCAAAGCCCACACAAACTCTCGCCTCAAAGGTTCCTGCCCTAAGACCCACCCCCTCTCTACGGTGGGTTCCAAAGGCTCACAGGCTCACAACTCATAAGGGAAATGGCTTTCCCAATTCTGTGCCCACGTTCAATAGCAAGATTTACCACTGCTTACCCAAACAGCCTGCCTGCCTGTAGCCATAAGCATTCCAAGCTCTGTATACCTTTCTAAAAGGGATACCACCACCATCTGAGAGACCGCCCCATCCAAAGAGTGAACACCCTAACCTTGAGGGCGTTCTCCTCTGACAGGTGAGGAGGCACAGTCAAGCAAGCACTCAGACCTCATCTGGTAGGTTACCCCAGAGCAGCCCAACAAAGGGCAAGCCATGTCATCACTGGCTAACTTGTCATAAGTAACAGGACAGGAAATATCTTGCTGGTACATCCCCTGGCTCCGAGGAGGTAGGGCCCAAGGACCAGCAGCTCCAAGAGAAGCCAAGGAAGGAAAAACACAATCCTTTTCAACCCCTGGGGACCTGGGGAGTTCTGAGCAGGATGTCTTGTGCAAGTCCAAAGAGGTTTTCTGCACCCCTGAGGTCAGGGCAAACCAGCTTGCTGGATGTATTCCCTGAGCCCTCTCAGGGGCTCACTGTGGACTCAGGCCTCCCCCTCTTCCCACAGACCATCCCCTCTGTGTAGCCTAGAATTTGGCCCAGAGTCCTGGTGAGGAACACGAGAAGAATTGCAAGGGAAAGCAAGGTTTCCCTGGTTTCTTCCAAGTGGCTTACTGTTATCGCCCTTCCCCCCATGCTCTGGAGGGTCCAGATCAGAAGGCCGTGGGCACAAGGGCTGCAATCATGAACCAGATCTGGGGCCTAGAGCCACAGACTACACACGCACACCCAAGTTCACTCCAGCAGTTCATCAGCACCTGCCCCACTGCTATATTCACACCCCCCCGCCCCCGTCCCTACCGGCTGACGAAATGAACCTTTTCCACTCCCCACCACTGCGTACACACCCAGGCCTCTCTCGGGAATGGAGACGCTCCCCCGAGCTGTCTACAGCTCAACGTGCAGGCGCACACGCTTTCCCCCCTCCGAACAAAAACACGCTGACATCTACGCGAGGGTTGAAGAAAGCAACCCTTTGCTCTGAAAGGCGCCAACTCCCGGATGTTGGCAAGCTCTGCTCCCAGCGCCTGTTTCAGACTGTTTACTTGCTCTCCCTCTCCTCTCCCTCCCCTTCAAGGATGGCGCAGGAAAGGGAGGTGAAGAGGGGAGTCCACCGCACCCCCTCCTCCATGTTTGAACAAAAACCCAGAGAAACAGTGAGGGAGAGAAAGTCTCAGCGTGGGGGTGGGGGTGGGGGTGGGGGTGGGGGGGTGGCCTTACCAGACTCCCAAAGCCACACGTATCTACAGGTTCTAATCCGCCATTAGCACTTAAATCTTGAAAGGAGAGGAGGAAGGGGGGGGTCTAGTGGAAAGTAACCCCACACACAAAAGAAAAGTTGTTGGTTTTCTTCTCAGCCTGGCAGGAGCGATCTTCCTGGCTGACAGCCAGAAGTGCGTCACAACCAGGAGTCTGCTTTCTTTAAAGGCGCAGTAAGCTTCCGCGATCCGGGAGCGCAGGCGAAGCAGGGAACTCTCAGCGAGGGGGGGAGGGGCGGCAGTCGGGGGCAAGGAGGAGGGGGCCCTGGAGCACTGGAGAGGTGGGGCTGCTAAGGCTTCGCCCGCAAACAAGAGACTAGGGCTCATGGGGGGTGGGGTGCGGGTGGGGGAGGAGCCGGCAGACAAAAGTACTGAACTGAAACAGTGGCGAGAGCCAAAGCAAATTGTGGCGTAAACACACAAAACACACCTCACAGCGGCCTGCCTGACAAACCTGATATCCCCCGGACACTCCCCCTTTGCGCTCTTAAGACAGCAGTGACAGCCTGTCCATCTCTGGCCAGCAGCGGAAGGGTAGGCCACGGGCTGCCCTGATGATTAGATCAGCCCTGCCTGGTGGCGAGCAGGGCCGGGAGGAAGACGCGGTAACAGAGGCTTTGGAGAGCAAGACGCAAGCCCTTTTAAACGGGGGCAGCTTCCTGCCGGCTCCAGGGAGCGCTGCGTCTCTAAGCACACAGGCCCCTCGCACACAAAGCAACGGCCTCCTTACGCGGGCGCCGCCTGCCCTGGGACATGGCCGCCCCCGAGCCCGTTCCCCGAGGGAATTTCTCCAGCCCGTACCTTCTGCGTGGCTTGGCCAGGCTGCTGCGCTGCGCCCGCTCCTCCCCCTCGGCCACCCAAACAAGGAGCCCGGGCAGACTGCGGCCCTGGAGCGCAGGCCTGCGCTGTCGTGACTGCGTGCTATTGTCGACTGCGGAATGGCCGCCAAAATCCCAGCTGTGCTGCCAGAACCTAATCCCCTGTTCCGCTGAGCATTTGTGGGGAGGGGCTGAGGGGCCAAGGCACGGGACCTAGTACGGCAGGCACTGGCTGAAGCCCCTTAACACACACAGGCACTGGGAACCAGCGCCGGCATGGCCGAAAAGAAAAGATGTCTGACTCTTAGAAAACAAAACCACCGCGTTTACACCCATTAAACAGTGACCCCGACCAAGACCGCGAGAGAAGCCCACCAGTCATCAGGAAGCCTCTCATCTTCCACTTACACCACAAACATTTATTAAGCACCTACTGTACAAAAGGTACTGCTGGAGGACATTTTAGAGAGCATACAAAGGTGAATTAAACCCAGCATCTATGCTAAGGTGGATTATAATTCTAAGAAATGTGACTTGAAATTGTATTTCAAGACAGCATGTGCTAACTCTCACAAAAAGATACAAAAATTCTAACCAGTTGAGAATAGGGAAGGACTAAAAACTAAGTGATATTTTAATCTGGATCTTAAAACACATAGGTAGAACTTGCCCAGATGGAAATGGAGAGAGAAGTAAGGAAGAAGGGAAAGCAGAAAGAAGGTGTGAAAGTAGTGGAGGAACAGACTTGAAGGGGGAATTGGGGTAAGAGTTGGAGAATCTTAAACTTCAAGAAATCGAATTAAAATCTGGACGTTTATTTTGTTGTTTGTTTTTAGCATAGAGATGTGGTGTGATGAGAAGTGTGCTATGAGAAATTATTCTGGTATATAAATGAATGAGACTAGCAGCAGGGAGGTGGGTCACAAGGCTGCCACAACAGGCAGGAGACAGGTGATGAGGACATGGGGGGGGTAAGGTAAGAGAAAGTGCAAAGAAGGGGAATGAGAGACACGGTGGAGACAGGATGAAGAGAAGGGAATGACTGGAAGCAGAGGAAGGAATTATAAAAAAGAAAGTGTGAGGGATGGCAGGGAGGACGGAGAGGCCATATATAGAATTAAAATAAGTGTAAAAATGCTAGGGATCATGTTAGAACAAGAGAGAAAACAAGGTGCAATAAATAGCAGCTAATGCTTACTGAGTACATACTATGTGCCAAGCACTGTTCTGCTGGCCTAATGTGTGTTAACTCATAAATCTGAAAAATTCCCTTCGTAAAGTAGATACTATTATCACTCATCTTTACAGTGAAGAAACTGAGCCACAGAGATCAAATAATTTGCCCAAGGTCACACAGCTCATGAATGGCAGGACTCTGATACCACTTGCTGCTCTGTCACCCTGGCAAGTAACCTCTGAGTCTCAGTATTCCTATTTGTAAAACAAGGATAAAGATACTTATAATATTGTGATGAGGATTAAATAACATCTATAAGATGCCCAACACACTGGCTAGCATATAAGGCACAGGGTGGTACTTAACAAAGGTTAATTCCTACTTAGGCATTTTGGCCCCTTGTCACCAAGGTGTCCAAGCAGAAGTTGGCTCACCATTTGTCAGGGAAGCTAGTGGGGTGCTCCACCCTGAAAGAGATTAGATCCTCAGGATGCTTGTTTTCTTCCATCAGTTTGCCTCTATGGATTTTACTTTAAGGGCAGCTTAAACGTCAGCACCTCAAATATTAACGGATAACGGTGGTTATCTTGGGGAGGAGTTAGATTGTAGGGGACTTTCTACAATATATGTTTCTTTTTATGTTTGAATTTAATTTTAATAACCATGTATTACATTGGTGATCAGAAAAATGTGTCTATATTCTGCATTTGTCACTTGTACTGATTTAACTGTATATGCAGGGAAGTCTTGTTTTCACATCTAGAATGTAAATTCCTCAAGGGCATAACCAGTTCCATCTCTCTATGATCCCCCATAGTACCTAGCACACTAGGGCTCCTTGAATCTGTTCCATTGAACTACATCTGGATGGAAGGTTTCCAAACTCAGCCTTCTGGCCACCAGAGAACGACCGTGGTGAGTGGTGGAGATACTGTGGAGGGGGTCAGACCAAGGTCCATTGCTGCAGAGACCTCCCATGCCCCTGCTTCTTCTCCCAGGCAGGCCCTGTATCCTATTCCTATGGTATCACTTGCAGTCTGTGGTTAGCAATCGCTACTGGTATTCAAAGGTGCACCAGGAAAGTAAAGGCAAAGCAAAAAACAAAGCTTTTATAGAAAAGCAAAGTGGCAAACATAATTTAATGACAGGCACGGTCAACACTCCAAAAAAGGTATGCGGTGAAAATAGGAGGCAGGCCTGCTAAAATCACCCTGGCCACATCTGGCACTGTGTCAGCCCTGCTGCTCCCTAGCACATGAAAGAATTGATACTGTGTCTCAAAAGAATACAAGAGATTCTCCCCCCACCCTCCCTTGGCTCTAAACTCAAGGCAACAGCTTCCAGCTGTGCAGCCTCAGAGGCTCTGAACTCTCCTCTGGAACCTGTCCACCAGAGTTGCCAAGCTTCTGGGCCTGCTCCTCAGGACAGCCCAAGGAGCCGGCGGGGGGCAGTTTCCCCAGCCTCTCCCTCCCCCACCACAGAGCCACCCCTCCCCTCCCCTCCCCTCCCATGGCAGCCAGCCTTCGGAACTTCCCCACCCCTCCTCCCAGCCTAGCCAGGCAATAGGCAGGCCACATGGCTCCTGCTGGATTCCACAGCCCCTGCTCACTGTCCAAAAGACTAAAAGGGATAAGAGTGGTAAAACCATTTTTAAAAGAAAGAGAGAGTGAAAGAAAAAGGAAGAAGGGAAAGAAAATGACACATAACACAAAATTTGGAATAGGCTTCAGACAGAGGTTGGAGGGGGTTGGTGATGGGTGCAGAATGCACAGGGTGTTTCAAAGGGCCTGGTAATATTACATCTCCTGAGCTGGGTGGTATATGGTGTATGGGTGTTTTATTATTCTTACTTAAAATGTAAATGTTATAATTTTTTTAAGTGTATTACAATTTTTATAAGTTTAAACAGAAGATGGGAAGGGAGAGATTCCCCTGAGACAGCTCTGGAATGGGTGGTTCTTAATACAAATAATTTGCCTGGCATTCAAGGCCCTCTATGACCTGACCCCGGTCTTACCTTCCAGAGTCATTTACTGCCCTTACCCAAACCCTCCACCCTGTCTGACTGGTCTTCTCACTATCTTCTGAAGTCCCTCTGAACCTCCTACCTCAGCCTACCAGCCTGGAAGGGAAGCTTTCACCATAGGAAGCTGTAGGCTAAGGGCCAATGAGAGCCTCTCTCTCAGTCCCTACAGGCCCTCCCACGAGGAAAGCTGACAGGAAAAAATTCTTAGGGATCCATTACCCTATGCAATGCCTTCTAGTCCCTCTTCTGCCACTTGAGGTCCTAGCATAATAAATACATAAAGACTATCATTATTGTTGCTGTTACTGTTGTAATTAATAGCTAACATTTAATGAGCACTTGGTATGTGCCAGACACTATACTAAACGCTTCCGAGCTTTATTTCGTTCAATCCTCATAATAACCCAGTGACATAATAACCCAAAATACTATGATTATCACTATTTTACCGAAAAGGAAACTGGGAGTTAGAAAGATTACATAACTTGCCTAAGGTCACAAAGAGTAAGTGTTAGAGGCAAAATTTGAGCCCACCTTGAGCCCAGGTCCCATCCTCTTACACGTACATGGTCATTTCATCTAATTCTCAGGACAATCTATAAGGTGGGTTTTATTTCTAAAGATGAGGAAATCTGAGGCTCAGGAATTAAGTGACTTAGTCACATAAGTAGTGAGTTATCTATCTGGTCTCTGCACTATTGTCTATTGCTCTTGAATAAGCAATCATTGAATAAGTAAAAAAAAGGTAGCACATTCTCAGTGGCTCAAAGAAGCCTTGTACCTCTACCTCCTAATAAAAATCAACTGTTTAATCAAAAACATTCAACAGTTCCAATTTCAAAAGTAACCACTAGGGGCTTCCCTGGTGGCGCAGTGGTTGAGGGTCCGCCTGCCAATGCAGGGGACACGGGTTCGAGCCCTGGCCTGGGAAGATCCCACATGCCGCGGAGCAACTAGGCCCGTGAGCCACAACTACTGAGCGTGCGCATCTGGAGCCTGTGCTCCGCAACAAGAGAGGCCGCGACAGTGAGAGGCCCGCGCACCGCGATGAAGAGTGGCCCCTGCTCGCCGCAACTAGAGAAAGCCCTAGCACAGAAACGAAGACCCAACACAGCCAAAAATAAATAAATAAATAAAATAATTAAAAAAAAAAAAAAAAAGTAACCACTAAAGGTTTTTTTCTGAAGATGCAATAGCTTTACAAACATTAAAGGACAAAAACTCCTCTGAAGCAGCAAGCACAGAAGGAGAGTCTTCTACTAGAAGAGATGTTGACATATCTCAAGGGTGAGAAGCCATGGAGAAAGAAGGCTGCAGGAAATGCCATTGGCTGGAAGGAAGGACTAATATTTCAGAACCCTGACCTGGAGCTTATTTACCAGGCCTCATTCTCCCTCTCCAGAGGGTAATGGCAAAGTAACGAGGCAGTGTTGGTAAGCTTGATCTTTCTGGGGAGAAAAGCAGAGCGTAAATCAAAACACAGAGACGATTCATTACGACATCCAAGAGGCTCTACTCAGTTCTCCCTCAAGAACGTCTTTCTACAAAACGCCTAAGAACCTGTTCACCCTTTTTCATCGTCACAGAGGAGCAAATCGCTCTGTCCCTAAAAGCAACATATCTAGCACAGTGTTTGCTCACAAACACAGAACTGATGATAAGAAAGGTAAAAGAAACTAAAGGAACAGTTTTAATGTAAAGATTTGCAACTCCTGGAGACAGCCTTGCTAATGATGGAAAACACACTAGGTTTGCTGTTGGAAGCCCCAGAGGTAAATTCTGTATCAGCCACAGACTGTATTTGTGGCTTTAAGCAAGGCACTTGCCCTACCTTGGGTCTCAGTAAAAGAAGGTGAGGGTCAGATCATATCTAAAGTATTTCCAAAAATTTCCCATGATTCTTTCTCCAGGACACCATTCTCAACAACAAAAATCTTGCAATAGGGCTTCCCTGGTGGCGCAGTGGTTAAGAATCCTCCTGCCAATTCAGGGGACACGGGTTCAAGCCCTGGTCCAGGAAGATCCAACATGCCACGGAGCAACTAAGCCCGTGCGCCACAACGACTGAGCCCGCGCCCTAGAGCCTACGAGCCACAACTACTGAAGCCCGTGTGCCACAACTACGGAAGTCCGCGCGCCTAGAGCCCGTGCTCCGCAACAAGAGAAGCCACCGCAATGAGAAGCCCGCGCACTACAACAAAGAGTAGCCTCTGCTCACCGCAACTAGAGAAAGCCTGCGCACGGCAACGAAGACCCAACGTAGCCAAAAATAAATAAATTAATTAATTAAAAAAAAATCTTGCAATAAAATGAATTTCCTCAGAACGTGGTCAAAACCTCACCAGTTAGGGCCTCCTTCCCCAAAAAATTGCAAGTCCACTAGAAACAGGCACTTTGTCATCCCACTGGGTTCCACGCCCAAAGCGAGGCACATGTGGGTGTTTCATTAATCCTGATGAGAGGAGGAGGTCCTTGGAAACTGGAAGTACCAACTTTGCATGGGGTACAATGAAAAGTGACTGGAGCTATACTTGGCATTTAAAAGTTTCATAAATAAAAGTCACAGACAGGACTTCCCTGGTGGCGCAGTGGTTAGGAATCTGCCTGCCAATGCAGGGGACACGGGTTCGAGCCTTGGTCCGGGAAGATCCCACATGCCATGGAGCAACTAAGCCCGTGAGCCACAACTACTGAGCCTGTGTGCCACAACTACTGGAGCCTGTGTTCCGCAACAAGAGAAGCCACCGCAATGAGAAGGCCACGCACCACAACGAAGAGTAGCCCCCGCTCGCAGCAACTAGAGAAAGCCCACGCACAGCAACGAAGACCCAACGCAGCCAAAAATAAATTTAAAAACAAATAAAATAAAAAATAATTTTAAAAAATAAAATAAAAGCCACAGTGAAAGTGCAATTTATAATTACATTTATCTAAACAGCCTAAAGAAAAGCAGCTTTCTATACCTGGTTAACAAATCACAGAATCTCAAGGATGAAAGAGACCTTTATGGTCTTCTAGTCCCCCCTTACATCCATGCGGGAATACACATGACAACTTTGCTGAAGATTTCCTATCTTCTGCCTGAGACAGAAATATTTTTTTTAATTAATTTATTTTTTTGGCTGTGTTGGGTCTTCATTGCTGTGCGCGGGCTTCTCATTGCAGTGGCTTCTCTTGTTGTGGAGCACGGGCTCTAGGCACGCGGGCTTCAGTAGTTGTGGCATGCGGGCTCAGTAGTTTTGCGGCTCGTGGGCTCTAGAGGGCAGGCTCAGTAGTTGTGGCGCACAGGCTTAGTTGCTCCACGGTGGGATCTTCCTGGACCAAGGCTCGAACCCGTGTGTCCCCTGCATTGGCAGGAGGATTCTTAACCACTGCGCCACCAGGGAAGCCCGAGACAGAAATTTTACAACTTATTTGTATGCCTAAGCAAGGCCTGCCAATTTGAGACAACTTGTGATTTCAGAACATAAGCTTGGAGAACAGGGACCCTGCCCAGGATCTGGTTTGTTTCAAATAGGCTTTAAGTAGCCACAAAACTCAGAGGACATCTCTCTCTTTTCCCTTCTCTCCCTCTCTCCCACTCTCTCTTTCTCTGTCTTCCTCTTCCTCTCTCTATCTTCCGTATCTCCACCTCCTACATAGCACTGAAACCTCTGTTTTTCTGGTTCAAATCCATTTCTCCTTCTACCACACCAGGATGACTTTCACCACTGATAGAAATGAACAAATACAAATATTAATAGGGGTTGGATTTCTGAATAGGATGCCAGATTGACTCAAGAACCAAACTTGTCAATATGTTACCAATAAGTAAAATAAATGGGACTAATGTCTAACATGGTCATGATAAAAAATAAAAAATTTTAAAAATTAAAAAACCCTAACATTTTCACAGAATTCAAGGATTTAAAGAAGGCTATGTCTCACATCTCAATTAGTCCCCCCTAAATTTAGAACACTAAAAGGCAAGCATGTTTATTACAATTTTATAACTAGGAACCTAAGTCTCAAAAAGAAGACAATACCTGCCTCAAGGTCAACCACCAAGGCTGCAGAACCAGAACTCAAGTCTAAATCCATGGCTCTCTCCAGCCTAACTCAGCTACATCCTGGACCTTTCTCATCAGCATAGCCTTTTTTTTTTTTTTTTGGATCAAGCCATTTTATTGAGGGGCTTTGGGGGAGGGTCGAAAGGCTGGGAGGACAATGAGATCCAGCGTCCTTCTCCCAGCCAGGACCTTCGCTGCTTCACAGTCACTGAAAGGGCATAGCCTTTTATTCATACAAAGCACTTAGGAAATCCTTGTTCAAACTGTTTCTGCTATAGCTCCAGAAATGCGCAAGGCAGGAATCATCTTCTCCATCCCTAAAGATACTAAGTAACTTGAACTGCAGTCGACAAAATAACATCCCATGTCTCTGGCATCACTGAGAAGTACAAAATTCCTCACAAGCAGTTTTCCTAAAAACTTCCTCCCTTTAGGACTAAACCCTTTTTTAAAAAAACTATTTGCAATACAAAGTCTCCAAAATGCATAAGATATGTTACTCTTTACTTGTAGTTAATGAAATTTAATCAGGGACATTCAACTATAAACATGAAACAAACACCTATAAATACTGTGCTGGGGACTCAAAGATGAATTAGACAGGCTCAAGATCCTGTGTAGAAACAAACATACCTATAACTCACCTAAATATGAGCCCAAAGAACCTGGCCTTGGGTAGTGTTGAAAGGAAGGTGAGAGAACATTGGAAAGTCTAGTGGAGACCAGGAGTGACTTACTGAAGAGCACTGCGAGGCGCTGAAGGGTTCTGAGCAGGAGAATGGCATACTTGTATGTGCTTTGGGAAAAGATGAATCTGGCACGACATTGAGTCCAGAGGCAGAACACAGAGTTAGGCGGCAATCGTAGTGGCAGATATAAAACTGCTGTAAAGGGCAGTAGGAACTAAAAAGAAAGGTATATTTAAAAGGCATTGCGGAGGTAGACTCCAAGCTCTTAGGATATGGGAGTGTGGGAAAGGTGGGGAGCAGAAAAAACCTCTAGGATTCTTGCTTTGGTGAAAGACTTCAGAAGAGGAACACAGGAGGAGTTACTGTTTTACAGGAGCTGTGAGGGACTGATTAACTCAGGAGGGATGATGAGGAAAGCTTTACCAAGGAAGTAACATTTAAGCGGAGTACTTAAAGTATGAGTAGGATGAGTAGGGTTTCACCAAGAGAAGTTAAAAAAAAAAAAAGCGGGCTTCCCTGGTGGCGCAGTGGTTGAGAGTCTGCCTGCCAATGCAGGGGACACGGGTTCGAGCCCTGGTCTGGGAAGATCCCACATGCCGCGGAGCAACTAGGCCCGTGAGCCACAATTGCTGAGCCTGCGCGTCTGGAGCCTGTGCTCCGCAACAAGAGAGGCCGCGATAGTGAGAGGCCCGCGCGCTGTGATGAAGAGTGGCCCCCACTTGCCGCAACTGGAGAAGGCCCTCGCGCAGAAACGAAGACCCAACACAGCCATAAATAAATTAAATACATAAATAAATAAATTAAAAAAAAAAAAAAGCATTCTAGCAGGGAGAACAGCATGTGCAAAGACAGAGCTTATTACATTTGAGCAATGGCAAATGGCATGCAGTTTTAGGAAGGTGTAGCAGATGATGAGGCTAAGTAGTACTAAATTGTGAGGTACTTACATCACGCTAAGGAATTCAGATTTTATCCTGTAGGCGATGGGAAAGAACAAAGGTTTCTAAAGGGAAGAAGTAAAGGGGAGTAACATAGATCAGATCTATGTTCCAGTCTGTATGAAGTACAGGCTAGAATGGTGAGAAATAGGAGGAAGGCAATACAGCATAATGGCTAAGAGCATGGGGTCTGGAGTTAGACAGCCTCATTAAAATCCTGGCTCTAGAGCTTACTAGCTGTGCAAGCTTGGACTAGTTATTTAGATTCCCTGTGCTCCCAGGTTCCCCATCTGTAAAATGGGAATAAGAATAATACTTTCAGTTTTTTGGTCTGAGGCAACCCAGCACTGGAGCCTACCCGGCTTTTTGGTGGGGCTGGTGGCGGACTCTGGGAGGGCTCACGCTGGGGAGTGCTTCCCAGAACTTCTGCTGCCAGTGTCCTTGTCCTCATGGTGAGCCACAGCCACCCCCCGCCTCTGCAGGGGACCCTCCAATACTAGCAGGTCCTGTTGAAGTCCTGCAGTCAAATCCCGCTAGCCTTCGAGGTCTGATTCTCTGGGAATTCCTCCTCCCGTTGCCGGACCCCCAGGTTGGGAGGCCTGGCGTGGGGCTCGGAGCCTTTGCTCCAGTGGGTGGACTTCTGTGGTATAAGTGTTCTCCAGTTTCTCTTTGGTCAATAGCAGCTGTGGAAATTTACACCCCCCATGTGCTGGAGGCTTGTCAATGGGACAGATGTTCAGTTAAAATGCACTTTCTCCAGCTTTGCCCCTGTGGGTGATGCTCTAACAGTGACCTGGAATTTCCGTCTCAAGATGGGGGGTCTAAGCAGTTTGTTTTCCACTACCATGTGGATCCCTTCAGACCCATGAGTGGGCGTTTCAAGGACTGGGTGGTCTGGGATGGGAACCCTGAGCGGTATGATGTCTCCATCCTCCTCTGAAAGCTACAGTTTGATGACAATGGGACATACACCTGCCAGGTGAAGAACCCACCTGATGTTGATGGGCTGATAGGGGAGATCCAGCTCAGCGTCGTGCACACTGAAAAGAAGAAGCTCAACCAAGAAAAAAAGGTTTCTGCTTATTTAGAAGACACAGACTAACATTATTAGATGGAAGCTGAAGATTTGCAAGAACAAAAACCCTGACATAAGTTGGAGTTAATGGAAGCTTTTCTTTGGCTTTTCCAGTTGTGACCTGTCTTCCAACCAGCTCTGCAGTATATAACCACCTAGACAAGCAACGTTCCTCTGGAGCCAGCATAGGGCCCTTCTTGAGCAGATACCACCAGACTCACACACACACAGCCCTGTTACTAAGGTTTTATTCAATTTCAGGGTACAAATACTGTATTTTTTCCAAATGCTCATTAGCTTTTATATACTAGGAAGCTACATTTTTGCCCTTAAACGCTCCTTGTGGATTATGACTTGTATACACATATATTGCCATCAAATGGGATAAAAGTCAACTTGTCTATCATAACATTTCCTTTAATATATTAGTTTCCTTAGAACAGCATTCTTGCTACTAAAGTTAACATGTTTACTGTTTCCTTCTCACACTCTCAAAAGGTGAGCTAATTCTCCCAACTGTTTTTGATTGATTAACAGAAAATTCTAAATTCAAACTGTTAAAGAACAGTTTGATTTTCATGGCTCTCCTTAAGTATGGGACACATCTTATTTTACTGAATTTCTTTCAGTACCCTAGATGGCAGGTTTTTGCTTTTGTTTGTTTTTGGTCAATTGATCCAAGGTTTACAGTAGTACAAGTCTAAACCACAGAGTAACTAGGGAAGGTTACATAAACCTTCCCTAGTAAACTAGGGAAGGTTGCTAATAGATTGACAAATGCCACCTCAAGATGAATTGCTTGTCACCTTTTTTCTGTGCTGTGACAAGCAATCAACAGCTCAGATCTTTCACGAGCAGTGAATGACTGTTCAGCTTACTATAGTTTTTCCCCCAATTCAATTATTTACAACAATAGAGCAAAATCTATGTTCATTTGTAGACTGGAATCATTAAGCAGTTAAATGGAAGGTTTCTGAAGGAGTATATTACAATTTAAAAATTTAGGGCTAGTGAAAAAAATCAACCCTAAATGATAATAATTTTGTATAGTGTTATACAAAGCTCTGAGAACTGGAAGAGATTATTTAAATATTTTTCTTTTATTTATTTTTTAATTCAGTTGCTTATTTGGGGGGAGGACTTGGTGTGGGGGCAAAGAAATACCAGAACTAACAGAATGAAACCAACTTTATTATTTTTTTTCTCTTATACTAGTAGATAAAACAAACTTTATAAGTGGGTCATGGAAAGAAGAGTGCTTTTAAAAAAGTGTCTAGTCTCCCAGTGTCTTTCCAAACTTAAGCTACTGCAGCACTTACTTGGAGAAGAGAAAACATCTAAACGTTTAGGAACCTCTCCCCCTACCCCCTGCCCCCCCCATGTTTACAGCTTGATATTTTCAGTTTTCACCAACTAGGCTGAAGATGTTATTTCTTTTAATAAACTGGAATTTCCAAATAGTTTATCTGTATTTAAAGATGATGAACTTTGATATTTTTTCCAATACTAAAAGAAAACCTGGTATAATTTACATATGGACCTTGATTCTGAAATGCATTCCATACCTGTCATTTTGCCTTTTATACTGTCTAAAAAAGTACAGTTTCAGTACCCAGTTTTGAAACTAAAAATTAGATAAAGTCTGTATTACCTTTCACATTTTCTATTTTTCTCTATAATTCAACCTTTGAAAATATAGTAACTGGGTATTTCTTCAAACAGATGGCCTGGGTGATGTTCCATAAGTGTAAAGAGGTAGTTAAAAACTCATGGAAGGTGTTTCCAGCAAAACTTGTAGCTTTTGTGTCTTGGCTAAATATTCAAGGGTTAATATAGCCCTGCTGTTCAGTGTCTTTTACTTGAATAGAACTTTTGTATTGTAATTTATTTTTTATTGTGCTTTAAACACTATGTAAATAACCTTCAGTAATAAAGTATTACAATTATTAACAAAAAAAAAAGAATAATACTTTCTCAAAGGGTTGATATAAGGAATTTACAAGATAGTATGTGTAAAGAAAGTGCTTAGCACAGTACCTGGTACAGAGATAAATGTAGCTACTATTAGAGGCTGAAAATTCATTAGTAAAAAGTTACTTCCTGGGGCTTCCCTGGTGGCGCAGTGGTTGAGAATCTGCCTGCCAATGCAGGGGACACGGGTTCGAGCCCTGGTCTGGGAAGATCCCACATGCCGCGGAGCAACTAGGCCCGTGAGCCACAGCTACTGAGCCTGCGCGTCTGGAGCCTGTGCTCCGCAACAAGAGAGGCCACAATGGTGAGAGGCCCGCGCACCGCGATGAAGAGTGGCCCCCACTTGCCACAACTAGAGAAAGCCCTCGCACAGAAACTAAGACCCAACACAGCCATAAATAAATAAATAAATAAATAAATTTTTAAAAAAAACAAACAAAAAAAACAATGTTGTGTTAGTTTCAAAAAAAAAAAAAAAAAAAGTTACTTCCTCGTGTGGTCTAGTGTTGTCCAGGCTCTTCTTCCTTCCTGAGGCTTTCTCTTCCTACCTATTCACCTGATTAATTCTAACTTATCCTTCATATCTTAGCTCAAATGTTACTTCCCCATGTAAACTCTCCCTAACCATCTAGATTAGGTCAGGTTCCTACTATGCACAGCACCATACCCTTTCCTTCATAGCACTCATAGTCTCTAATTACATCTTTTTATATTTCATTAGTTTCTCTTTTTCCTATTACCATAAGTTCCATGAACTCACATACTGTGTGCTCACCACTGAATTCTTAGAACTGAAAAAACTCCTGGCACACAGAAGGTACCTGATAAGCATTTATTGAATGAATAAAAGGTTTCAAATTATGTCATTAAAGTGAACCCTCTTCAGATGCAATCTTTATACAGAAGGCTAGAAATAGAGATTTGGGTCACATTTGTAACAGTGTGACTATAATCAGAAGCGGGTCTATGGTGGGATCACACTTGCCTCTTAGGCCTGTAAAGGGATGGTGTATTCATTTGCTATTGAAATTGGTTAATCTTAGGCCAAAGCCTCTGCCTTACACAGCTCCAGGAGGCACCAGCCTTAAGAGAGGAAATGAGAGACTTTGGGAGAAATTCCAAATCTTTGGGGATTCCTTTTAGGTCCTCTATGTTATTTCCATTTTGGAGAATTTAACACAAACTAGTGACTACACCAATGTCAACAAAAAAAGGAGATAACACAGGTGGTTAAGAGAATGGATTTGAGGATCAGACAAACTTCTTCATTTTCTCTTCTTACTTGAGGTTCACATCATCTCCTGCTTGGGACTCTACCTCCCTCACCAAAAATGACTAGCAGCTCTGTATGGCTTTTCACCACTGACAGTGTTTTCCATCTACAAAATATTTCACGTGATATCACAACTGCTCTGTGAGGTAGACATTATTGTTTTCATTTTATCAAAAAGAAATGAAGTTCATAAAAGTACCTTACCTAAGGTCACACAACTAAAAAGCAACAGGACCACGATGCAACTCTGATCCCCTGGCTCCAAACCTGGAGCTCTTTCCAGCAGACTCACCCAAGATAATTATGAGCCATCCCGATGTATACTTTCACTGCATTTAAAAAGAAAACAGCATGGGGATAATGACTGGAAGGGCATAATGGGATGCTGCTAATGTTCTATTTCTTGATATAGCACTAGTTACACAGGTGTGTTCACTTTCTGTAAAGTCAGGAGCTATATACTTTCTGAACTTTTCTGTTTGTATGTTATACTTTCAAAAGCAAATACCAGGCAAAATTATGATAGAAACTAATCAAAATTCAGAAGCATTAAGTTGGATGCTTCAGGGCTACATACATATTTATCTAACTTCTCAAGGAGCAGCTACATATAGGACACCTACCAGTTAAATAACCACAAAATCCTTGCACACTCAAATACCATATCCACCCACTGGGATTAGGAGAAAGGGAACCCCAGGAAGGGGCCAAGAGTATAGTTAATGAAAAAAAAATTGGCACTGCAAAGTAGGACTATCCTATATCATCAATGATAAGATATTTCAATTTCAGAGATAATAAAAATGTGAAAAAATGGCCAATGCCAATTATAAAATGCATTCTAATTTTAGACTGTTAAAATGTAAAAACAACAACAACAAAAGACAGGCTTCCCTGGTGGTGCAGTGGTTAAGAATCTGCCTGCCAATGCAAGGGACACAGGTTTGAGCCCTGGCCAGGGAAGATCCCACATGCCGCGGAGCAACTAAGCTCGTGCTCCACAACTACTGAGCCTGAGCTCTAGAGCCCGCGAGCCACAACTACTGAGCCCACGTGCCACAGCTACTGAAGCCCGTGCACCTAGAGCCTGTGCTCCGCAACAACAGAAGCCACGACAATGAGAAGCCCACGCACTGCAACAAAGAGTAGCCCCTGCTCACCGCAACTAGAGAAAGCCCGCGCACAGCAACAAAGACCCAACACGGCCAAAAATAAATAAATAAATAAATAAATAAATAAATTTATTTTAAAAAAACAACAACAAAAGGCATTTAAAAATAAATGAAATGTAACGTTCTAAAATCTCAAGAGGTGGTTCAACTGTAGAACTGTAGAACCATAAACCTGTGGAACGTTAAGTCTAGGAAGGACCGTGGAGATCAATGTCTCCTGGTACAAGCTCTTCATTTTAGAGGCCCTTGTTTAACAGTTGTTAAATGATCTTATTAAATTAAAACTCACACATCAGAAAATTTAGAACTACAACTACAAAGTTGGTTCCCTTACTCCTGGGTTCTCTTTCCACTACCCAGATACCTCCCCTAAACCCAAGAGAAGATTTACATGATAACTCTATTTTTACTTTCATAATTCTTCATTTCATTAACTCACTAAAAAAAATTAAAGCACCTCTTAAAAATCAATTAAGATGAAAAACTGTTTAGGAAACTTCATTTTTTACTTAGACAAGTTTATCTTCCTTGTTCTCTAAAACCAATGAAGCAATACAAAGTTAGATAAAAAACAAAATTAGTACTCTCTCAGCCTCCAAGTCCTCCCATAAGATATGTTAGCAGATTTTTCCAGGCCCCCAAAAACATAAGCACAAATATATTTTTATATTTAAGAGGATTTTTTTTATTGTTCTCTATTTTTCAAAAACTAGGCTTACATATTAACATTGCTCTGCAACTTATTTTTCTCACTTAATAATTGATCATGAACATCCCCCCCAAGGATCAGTAAATAAAATTCTAACTCATACTTTTAAAAAACTGTATAATAATGGTACATATAAAGGATATACCATAATGTGTTCACATATTTTCCTATTGATGGACATGGCTATTTCCAATGTTAGCATTTCAAACAGTGCTGTAATGAATATCCCTGTACATATTTCTTTTTAAATGAAACAAAAGAACTATTTCTACACACACGCTTTCCTTGTTGTCCCACGTTTTGACTGCTTCTTTTCCTATCATCATCCGTGCCTCGCTTGCTCACAGAATTCTTCTCAGGGCCCCGTGTGATAACGGAGAACAAAGCAATTTGGAGAATGTCAAGATGTGACATGTGATGGTTACTGTTGGTAAATTAGAATTGGCCTGTCTGGCTGCCTCTCCCAGCCACCTGCACACAGTGCCCGCCCACCCCCTCGTACATGTGCTCCTTCTTCTGGTCTCAGCAGCTGCTTCCAACTCAACTGACATGGGCAGAGCTGGCTTGGGGAATTAATCCTACTGTGTCACACTCCTGACCCTGACAAGCGCAGACAAGCCCACCAGCAATCCAAACTAGTGGGAAGGAGAGAGAATACATTATCACTATGAAATAATATAATACAGAAGTACACAGAGTAAAATGCAAAACTCCCCATTCACCAAACTTTAACCCACATTTGCCAATGGCACGCCCCTCCTCAGAGGTACCACTGTTATAAGTTTGCTGTATAACCTTTCAGACTTTTCCTAAGCATGCACACACACACATACATATATGTATATATACATGTATGTATAGAGATACACGTAGATATGTATACATACATATACGTATGTATACACGTATGTGTGTAGATAGACAAACAGTGTGTTGTGTGTTTGGTCTACCTACCTGTTGTCATACTGTATACTTTGTTCTGCAACTTGACTTTTTCACTTAAAAATTTTTGACCTGTTTCTTATTAGTATATAATGGATTCCTCATACTTTTAAGAGCTCATGAAAAATGCCATGGTAAGGTTGTGCCACTTTATTTTCTCATTTTGCTATGTTTGAATATTTAGGTTGTTCACAGTGTTTTGTCAGGACAAAGAATGCTACATCGATAATGCTGGTGAACCTGTTTTTACATACAAGCTAATATTTCTCTAGGAGATGTACCAATAATTGGAATTGATGAAGTCTGTGCATGTTAAATGTTGACAGGTACTCCCAAATTAGCATCCAAAAAGGTATACCAATTTATAGTTCCACCAACAGAGCATAAAAATTCCCTTTTAGACACCCTTCCAACAATAGATGTTATTTTCTATTTTATCAATATAAAGGATAGAATATACTATTGTTTTAATTTACATTTTCCTGATTTCCAGAAAAGTTAAATATCCATATGTGTAACTAGTCATTCTTATTTTTAATGGAAAGTATTACCATTTTGAATTTAAACAAGAGAACTCAGAGAGGCTAAGGTGACATAGCTAGTAAGTAGCAGACGTCAAAGCTAAATTTTTGAACAACTTCCCATCAAAGCTAGGCCTTCTGACTATCTAAAGTATTTTCCACTACCCAGAGGTCAACAAACTATGGCTTGAGGGCAAGCTGCCCCAATTCTGTAAATCAAGTTTTACTGGAATACAGTCATGCCCATTCATTTATGTATTGTCTATGGCTACTTCAGTTCACCAATGGCAAAGGTGAGTAGTTGCAACTACGCGGCTTGCAAAACGAAAAAGATTTATACCTGGGCCTAAACAAAACAATAACTCACATTTAACACCTAAAGAAAAGTTTCATAATGAGATTAACTGTTGTCCAATTGACTAGAGTGTGGCTATGTTAGACAGTGTGGCTCATTTTAAAATAAATTTATATGCAGTATAGGTCTGGTATATAATATTGAAGAAAAGAATCCAAAACACTCAAAAGAAGTGAAAAGACACTCCTCTACTTCTTGGTTGGGACACTACTCTAAAGAGTTTCCTATGTGCTATTCTTCATCTTCCTTGTCTCTTTAATGTCAACTAATGGGAAACAGATCCGGTTCCTACTGTCCTTCAGTGACTTGGACAAGCAACATAGCTCCCACTCACACACAATGATAATATGAAAGCAAAGAAAGCCCCACTATTTCTGCTGCTAAACACACCCCCACCACCACATTATAGGGGTCTCTCCTTCCCTTTTGCTTATAGAGAGAAGATTCACCAGGAAGCAGCTAACATTTCCAGTATGTCTAGCCAACTGCTAAGAGCTAGGACCCTGATTTTTGTGGGAAAGGAAAGCCAATTCTCCCTCTCTAGATCCTACCCTTCTGAAGATTCTGGCCACAAAAGTGAGTAATTTCAACTGGGAACTTTAAGCCATTCAGTTCCTGTATGGCAGATGGGGAACGTGCCATCATTCCCATTTTATACATGGGGAATTGAGGGGAACTGACCTTTCATTTCCAAAGGTCATTTTAGCAAATGCGACCTTCATACAGTGACAACCCCACCCACCCCACTTGCTCCTTCCATCCTCTCCCATATGTTGATTTTATATAGTAATGGCAAAGAAGCTATCATAGTTTCCTGGAGAGATAAGTTAATCTAGGGTTTTGATTGAGAAGTTAATGATTAAAGAAGGAACAGTGCATTTTCTCATGTAAGTAAGCAGGCATTCTTTAAGTGGTTCTCTGGAAAGAAATTTGGCAATACATATCAAGAACCTAAAAAATGTCCATATTATGCTAACTGAAATAAACGTTATGCTAAGTGAAATAAACTAGACACAAAGGGACAAAAATTGTATGATCCCATTTATGAGGTACCTGGAATGGGCAAATTCATAGAGACCGAAAGTAGAATAGAGGCTACCAGGGACTGGGGGAGGAAGGAATGGGAGCTATTGTTCAATGGGTACAGAGATTCTGTTTGGGATGATAAAATGTCCTGAAAATGAACAGCAGTGATGACTGCACAACACCGTAAATATACCTAATGCCACTGAATTGCACACTTAATTGTGAATTTAAATTAAATTGTGAATTTAACACTTTAAAATGGTTAAAATGGTAAATTTTGTTATGTATATTTTACCAAAAAATTTAAAAATGAGACTGCTAAAAAAAACAAAGTTTGTGTTCTTTGATCAAATAATTCCATTCACAGAAATAAAAGTTTAGAAAATTATCTGAAATATAAACAAAGATATATATGTATTAATATAATTATTTATCATTATGAAAAATGAGAAAAACTAAGTAACAATAACTCAAGTAAATTATGATATATCCATATGATGAAGCCTTATGCAGTCATTTAAAATATTCTAAATAATTTTAATGACATGGGGAAATGTTGAATTTTAAAAGCACGATATATAGTGTTAGTGTGGTATGACCGTTTATTTTTTAAACTACATATACAACTGTGTATGTGATACATACACACACACCTGCACAATTGTGAGTGTGAATATGCATGTTATATTTATAAGGAAATATATCAAATAATGTTTATTTGTGAGTTGTGGAATTATGGGTCATTCTTACTTCCTCCCTTAAAAACCTTATTTTTCATGTTTTCTAACCTGTACCATGAAGTACAATCAGGAAAAAAAAATTTAATTTCACATCATTTGACCCAGTAATTCACTTGTAGAGATGTATCATAAGAAAATAATGAAAAATACTGATCAAAACTTATGCATAATAATGTTCATGCAAAGATATACCAGAAATTACTAATAAATTACAAATTAATAAAAACTATTAATAAGTAATTGTTACCTCTGCAGAGTAGGATTAGGATAAAGGGTGACGTGCAAGGGACTTATTATATATATTACTTTTATAATTTGTATCTAAGTATTAGAGTATTGTTTAAAATAGAAATATCGCGAGGGCTTCCCTGGTGGTGCAGTGGTTAAGAATCTACCTGCCAATGCAGGGGACACGGGTTCGAGCCCTGGTCCGGGAAGATCCCACATGCTGCGGAGCAACTAAGCCCGTGCGCCACAACTATTGAGCCTGTGCTCTAGAGCCCGCGAACCACAACTACTGAGCCCGCATGCCACGACTACTGAAGCCTGCGCGCCTAGAGCCTGTGCTCCTCAACAAGAGAAGTCGCCACAATGAGAAGCCCATGCACTGCAACGAAGAGTAGCCCCCGCTCGCCGCAACTAGAGAAAGCCCGTGCGCAGCAACAAAGACCCAATGCAGCCAAAGATAAATAAAATAAATAAATTTATTTTAAAAAAAGAAAAAAAAGAAATATCGCGAATTCCCTGGTGGTCCAGTGATTAGGACTCTGAGCTTTCACTGCAGGGGGCCCAGGTTCGATCAGTAGTCAGGGAACTAAGATGCCACAAGCCGAGAGGCACAACCAAAAAAAAAAAAAAAAAGGAATATTTGTAAAGAGCTTCAGCAACATTATAAACATATATGAATTTATATAATGAAAACAATGGGAAATGGGAAAAAAGCAGAAGACAAAATTGTAGGTAATATATGATCTGGACTATGCCACACAGAAACATGCATAGGTAGAAAACATTGAAAGTAAATACTAAAATGGAAATAAGTGATTTTCTCCAGATGGTGGGGTTATAGATGATTTTACTTTTCTTTATACTTTTCTGTATTTTTCATATTTCCTACAGTGAATATATACTATTTTCAATCAGTTCAAAAAAATGTTTTTGGTTTCCACTGTATATTCAAAAGGATTAGCAGTAGTAAGCAACCCACTAAACAAGACTGTAGGATGTATATGCCTAAGAAAATCTTCATCTTTGGGGAGTGGGGAAAGCTCAGTCTAAAGGGACACTGCTGACTATTTCCTGCCTTCTTGTGTTTGGAGGTGCTTTAGAAAATATATCTAAGGAATCAAGTACATAAACATTAGATGGCTGATAAACTTTATACTTTAAGAACCAAGACCACCACCTTCTCAACCCTGAAATCTAAGACCTTACACTTGAAAAACACTCCAAAACACTCAAGAGCTAACTCCATGAAGAATAAAATCCAAATCCCTTAGCATGACACTTAAATGTTCTTTAAGATCCAACCATCAAACATCTTTTCCAGCCTCATCTCCAGCTCATTCCTCTAAAATATCTTCTATCTCAGGAACACTTTTCCCAGACATGCCAGGCATTTTCCAGGCTCTGTGCCTTTGCCCATGCCGTGACCTCCTCCGTAATGCCCTTTCTAAAAAACGAAAAAAGTAAAAAACATTTTTTTAAAAAAGGGAATTCCCTGGTGGTCCAGTGGTTGGGACTCCGCGCTCTCACTGCCGAGGGCCCGGGTTTGAGCCCTGGTGGGCAAACTAGGATCCCACAAGCCACGTGGCACGGTCAAAAAAAAAAACCCAAAATGTCCTTTCTTCTGAACTTAAGGAATTCTAATTCACCCTTTACAACCTAGCTCAAATGCTTTCTCCCTTCAGAAGCTCTCCTCGTTCCCCCCAGTTCAGGAATAATTGTTGTTTCCTCTATATGCTCCATATTGCTTGTTCCTCTACACACTTTACTTCATTCCTCCTTGGGTCAACGTTAGCTGCATATGCATTTCACTTGACTAATAAGCTCCTGAAGAGCAGAAACCATCTTATTCACCTATCAGCTCCGTTCCAGCACAATGCTTGCACACCACAGGTGCTAAATAATGCTGCCCAACTGAATGACAGCCAACTGGCCCTAATCCAGAGAATTCTTTCAGTGAGGCAGCCAGTGAAGCCAAACTGTCAAAGAGGACAATCCCTCTACTTTAAAGCCACATACCTAGCAAGAGTGACCAGCAGAAAATGTCATGGGCCTGCCACTTTAAGGGGACTGGCAAGCTGACTGTGTTTACACAATCCTAATTAAAACTAAAGGGCACTGAGGGAAAGAAGAGAAATAGGGAGATTAAGAGGTGTGGATTCTACAGATCACCTCTTCCTCTGTTTAGAGCCCAAATCTCCCAGCCTAGTACGTAGCGAGCTCACCAAGCAGCCTATTCTCTCCTTGCTGTCACTGTAGGATCTAAGTATTGAAAAGCAACTGATTAGGTCTCTCCAGCAACTGGCTCTGCTCTTAGGCATTGAATTTCTATTGTGGTTACATGGGGCTTTTTCTCTAAATGAATCCCACACTGCTCCAATCATTAAGAGAATCCCTTTAAAGAGAGGCTTGAAGTTAACAACGGCAGGGAACAAAGTCTCTAACCCTCCTAAATCACAATATCCACACTGTCCATTTTGATGAAATTCACCCCCACCTCCTTCAAACAATAGGTCCTACCAGGGAATGACTACCTCTCTCAAGACCAGCATGTCCTGTGATTGTTTTTCAGGAGAAAGCTCCCAGTGCCTGCTTCTCATTAAATAGCTGCTTCACGTTTGATCACTCAGCTATGACTGCCAGTAGAGAGTATAGTCACTATAATTTAAGGACTAAAAAGGAATTCCACTCCTACCCCCCTAGTCTAATAGTCAAGCAGCTTAGAACAAACAGATAGTTCCCTACCTCAAACTTCCTTTGGCCTACCTGTTTTCAGATCTAGAACTCTTAGTATCTAACTCTTGCAATGAAGAAAAATGAAGGAAACATGGCAGTGAGAAAGAGAATCACAAAGTGACTTAGTGACAGAACCTTTTGATTAGGATGCCTAACACCTTATTTTCTTGACTAGTTATCAACAAGACCACCGTTTCCAGGAACAGAGTCCAGGATACTACAGACAGCCTAACTGAAATGCATTCAAGATAGCCCCTCTGCTTTGACCCCCCCCACCCATCCCCCACCCATCCCCACCCTTCCTCAAACTCAAACTGCTGACGAAAACAAATAAACAAACAACAGACAACAAACCAAGTAAGTTGATACATCATTTCTCCTACAAAAGACTGGAGCTACCAAATCATCTGCTTCAGCCACGCCACCTGGGAATCATCCTGATGGACTATGGTGTGCTGGTGAGCAGTGGCTGCTGCAGCCTGAGGAACTTGTGGCTGTTGAGTCTTCTGGAGCCGGGACTGCAGTGGCTCCTTAGCTACAATGTCCCATAGCAACATGTTCCAACCCTTTTTGACCCTCAGCACATTTGTGATTTGGGAGGACTACCACGAGAAAGGCTAATTTTCTCCACCCACTATCTTGTCACTTTGACCTAGAAGCAGGTATATGCACAGTGAGTATAAAGGAAGTGACACCCTTTTAAACAAACATTTCCAATCTTGTTGAATCAAGTGAAAACTGTAATCAAAATAGTCTCCTAAGATTTACAAAACACTCCTTTGGGAACTGCCTTTAAAGTCTACTCCATGTGAGACACACACAAAAATTAAATCTTACTATTTTACAGTCCCACCTCATTCTTCACCAAAAAAGATACTGCCTTGCTTGTCTTTGGCTCACAATATCTTCTAGCTGTTTCCAAAAACTGAATCTACCAAGCAAGAGTGAAGATTTGCTACCTCTGAGAATATTCAAAAGATTGGCTTAGGGCTTCCCCGGTGGCGCAGTGGTTGAGAATCCGCCTGCCAATGCAGGGGGACACGGGTTTGATCCCTGGTCCGGGAAGATCCCACATGCTGCGGAGCAACTAAGCTTGTGTGCCACAACTACTGAGCCTGCACTCTAAAGCCCGCGAGCCATAACTACTGAGCCCACGTGCCACAACTACTGAGCCTGTGCTCTAGAGCCCGTGAGCCACAACTATTGAGCACGCGTGCCTAGAGCCTGTGCTCCACAATGAGAGAAGCCACTGCAATGAGAAGCCCGTGCACCGCAACGAAGAGTAGCCCCCGCTCGCCGCAACTAGAGAAAGCCCGCGTGCAGCAACGAAGACCCAACGCAGCCAAAAATAAATAAATAAATAAATAAAATTTTAAAAAAAAAAAAAGATTGGCTTAGAGGTCAAAAATGTTTTGAGCACTGGCAGCATCACCCGAATAAACGTAAAGGCTGAGAACACAATTACTCTGAGGGGGACAAACTTACAAATACTCTAATTGTCCCAAAATTACAATGAAGGGGACAAGGTATGGGCAATATATGTCACGTGTGTTAAAGACAAACTATTATACTAATTTACAGTCACACATATAATCATAAATTTTGGCTCTGGAAGAAATCTTCTAGATCATATAATCTAAACTGCTCATTTTTACATATAAGAAAACTATAGTCCACTGGGGTTAGGCAGTTTGTCCCTGGTCACACAGCTGGTTAGCAGTAATCAGGACTAGAAACCTAGTCACCCTGCCTCCCAGCATAAGCCACAAACATCCTAATCCATGCACCTCCCCCTTCCTGTTCCTCACTGCTGTCTTTCAAAGGGGAGATAACTCAGGACACTAAAGCACAACAAGAATGGTTTTGAAACCCAGTTGCTGAGAAATGATAGCTTAAGACCAGGACTTCTCTGCAGTGGCTCCTATGAGTATGAGCCATCGTTTAGTGCCTGGTTCACAAGAGTTCTGGGTAATCTACCTCACAACAAGGGTCAGTGAAACCCCCTAGACTCTCCTCCCACAGCTAGAAGAACATGTTTATTAAACATCTCTGCCCACCTCCTGCAGTAACCTGTTTACTTCAAGTAATTGAAAGAAGGTTACTTAGAAGAACCTGGATCAAGGAAAAAGAAAGTAGTAGAGATCCTGTTCGAGAAAAAGCTGACCTATGAAAAAGCAGAGAAAGGGCAGGAACCATCTTGACTTATCTCCTGGTGAACAGCTTTCTCAGGTTCAGACAAAGTGATCCCTGGCAATCTGGCTTATAATTAGCCTCCACCCAAGGAAGGGCAAAAGGGACAGGAATGCTGTTCATTCCCCCATCCCGCTGCCGACTGTTGGTCAGCTCAGCCTCACATCATCCTGGGCAGCCCCAGCATTCTGTAGATCAGACAGCCACCGGAAGGGAAGCCACGCAGCCTAGTTCAACGGGGTGGGTCAGTGGCAGAGCACGAAGAGTCACTGGGGCAGAAAGTCTGGCCTCCTGTGGCAAGACAGCCAAACCACACCCCAACGTGGTCAGCACTGGGAAGGCTCTGCCGTACTAGGGCTCCAGTCTCTAAAGCAGGAAAGGTCCTTCCTCAGGAGGCTCCATACCACTCACATTTCCAAGTGTGTCCCTCCTGCTCAAAAACCTTCCATGGTTTTCTTCCTAAAGCACCATATCTAAATCCCTTGGCTTAACTTTCCAAGCCCTCCATTATATAGCCTCAAGTCATTTATTCAACCTTATTTCCCACTATTCCACACTGTACACTCTGAACTAATCAAGCCAGTCTTCCCATTTCTCTCTGCATGAGCCAAGCCCTTTCTCATTTCCATGCCTTCAGTTATCCAGCAGTGGTAAATTCAAGCCCCTTCAGGGGTTAGGCAGGTAATAGAAATGAATGTTCCAGTGTGGCACATGGAAAAACTAGGAAGTGTTGCCCCCACCTAAAGGCATTCAAATGTTTTAATTCAAGTATTTATGCAATATTTCACTCTGAGCATCACAATACCATTTTAAAGAGTTACCAATACTCTTTCGAGCTTGCATGTAAGGAAACTTCCCTAAGGTTAGGCAGCTGGCAAAATGCTGAGCACAGTCTCTAGGCCTGTCTGAAACCAAAGCAAGAGCTCTAAACTATTAGGCTTCCCAGCAGTACAAACACCATGAAAGATACAGAACTCTAAACTCTGAAGAGGGAATTCACTTTTCATGATATATAACCTTAGTAGTGGGATGAGAAGTCCAAACAGCAGCTTGTCTAACCATACTCCAACTGCCTCAAATTCTGTCCATCTTCCAAACCCCATCTTCCTACTAAAGTCTCTCCTAGTACCTCCAGGTCCTACTGAATTCCCTCTTCTCTCAATTCTGATGGGGCTTACAGATTAGACAACATAACTGAATGCTAAATTATGTACTGTCATGCAAAACTGAATACTGTTTCCATGTGTTTTCTAGCTTCACTATCAAACTACTGTATTAACCTATCCAGTTCTACCAAAAATGTTTAACCTGTATCTAGTCAAGAGGAAATAGTCATACAAATCCAAATTAAGAGACATTCTGCAAAAAACTAACTTGAACTCTAAAGAATGTCAATGCTATGACAGACAAAAAGGCATTCAAGATTAAGGGATTTAAAAACTGTTCAAAGTTAAAGCAGAATAAAGGCTTGACAAAGTCGTGACAACTAACGCATGCATGATCCTTCAATGGATCCCAAACTGACAAAAAGTCTATGAAAGACATCACTGGAAAAATTAGAGCCATTTGAACAAGTATTGTATACCGGATGTACTGAATTTCTGAGTGTAATTTTATTGTGGTTATGATAGGAAGATATTCTTATTTTTTTAGGAAATACTTGTTGAAATATTTAGGGATGAAGTAACATGATGTTTACATCTAACAGTCAAAAGGTTCAGAAAATGAAGGATAGAGACCAAAAATAGCAAACCGTTAACAATTAGTGAATCTAGGTGAAGAATATACAAGCATTTGTTACATTATTCTTGTAAAGTATCTGTAGGTTTGAACACTTGGGGAGTAGGGAAATCCTGTATTATAGATACACTTGTTAAATACTCAGCTCTGTGAGAGGTATAATAGGCACTCATTATGATTTGCTCACTGCCTAAGGAAACTGGGCTTTGGGGGTCAGCAACCAGACAGAGTCCACTTTGCAGTAGTTCATGAGGGGTACAGTGGCAAACTCTAAGGGAACAAGAGGTTTCCCTCAAACTCACATCGTCACGCCATAGGAAAGACAGAAAAGTAGGCAATCAAAGCTATTGTTACCTCATCCCTCACTGAGACCATCCAGAAGTCAGGCACTTGACAAATGCCCCCTTACAGGGCAGAATGCAGTTGCTACCCACACACAGGACCAAGACCTCGGGTCACACTGTATTCACCTTGCCACAGGGTACCAAAAACTTGACAGCCTGCAAAGCAAGTGTCTCTGGCCAGTCACTGGAAGGCACCCAGGTGGTCAAATAAATAAGCCTGAAATACACGCACAGTCTTCACTCCTCACCAGACAAACCAGTCCTGAGCTGCAATAAGGCAGAAGAAATATGCAAGGCTGAATCACTGGCATTTCCTGCACTGGCTTCAAAGAAACTGGCCCTTAAAGAGGACAGAAAGGACAGCTGACACAGCTGCCAAGAGAGGCCTCAACCCAGAAGCATGCTGTGCAATATGCCCTCTCTCCCTTCTACAGCCACCAGATCATTTTACTTCTGCCAAGTGGTCCCTTATTAGGGTGACTGACTGCCCAAAGGCCAATCCTTAGCCTTGACTCTCTCCTCCCCTCATTGACAGCCAAGATTCTGCCCTTTCCAGACAGCTCCTCCCCCAATTTAGCAGAAAGAATAGTCAAAACTATTCCCCCCAAACCTCCATCAACTGAAGTAAGATCTCCAGAGGTGTAACATTCAGCTTTCTTCTCAAACCTACCATGTTTAGCATTTTTACCAAGGACAGAATGAAAACATGTAAAGTCTGCTTGTTAAACTTTGGAATTATAAACCGTGAAGAAAAGAAAATACAATGTTTTTAGATTTGATCCAGCAAAAAGATCTTAACAGGTTCAATGATACCAAAAATAGCCAATATATAATTTAACAGGACTAAACATAAAGCCCTGCATTTAGAATAAAAGAAATCAACCAAACTAACATGGGATGGTAAGGACCTGGTACAACAGTTCATATTAAAAAGGTTGCCTTTGGGGAGAAAAAAAGGCTGCCTATGGTGGGAAGTGGAGAACAGGCTGTTACTCCATACACTCCCCTGTGAACCATTAATCTGACAGATCTACCCAAAACATCAACACAGCTCAGGTCACGTTAGTAGAAAATGACTCTGTGCCCCACCTCTGAAAAGCAAAGTCAGAGCACATGCAAGAAAGAATGACAACCACCGTGGTGAAGGGTCTGAAAGTCATGTCGTGGCAAATGTGAGGGGAGTACAGATGTTATGCCAGAGAAAACATGAAAACTTTTTTCAAACATATGCATGCTTGTCATGTAGACAAGGAGAAAGACTTACGTGTCCCCTTGCAAGAAGCCAAAACCAGAACTAGTGAGTAGAACTTAAAGGAGGACAGATTTTGGTTTGATGTAGGGAAGAACTTTCAGCACAATAAAGAAGTTAAGAATGTGCATTATGGAACCCAGAATGCTTGGATTAGAACACCAACTCTACCACTTACAAACTGTATGGCTTTGGGTAGATTAATTTATAGTAGTAATAATAGTACTTACCTCATAGAACTTTGGGAAGCAGTTCATGTAAAGTGCTTACAACAGTGCTTGGCTCACAGTATACGCTGAAAAAAAAGAAAGTCATCTATCGCTATTACTGACTATTGCTATAATGGACCAGATAACCCGAAAATCTTCCTACTAAATATGCCTGGAAATGCTTAGAAAAATATAATAAAAATCCTTTTAGACTTGCTAGTTATTTTCTCTCAGCTCCACACCTACCCTGTTATGGTCTGCTCTGTGATGCTGGGGCTTGGACTCCACCAATACTATCTCACCTTTGCCAGCGGGCTCCCAGTTAGGTTCTGTCTACAGGGAGTGCTAAAGGGAAAATGGAAGGCAGGAAGAGGCTGCAAGGGACTTCCTTCTTCCTGTGGCTCGCTGTTTCTTGACAACAGCAGTTGATTCTTCCCTGCTTCTTTCTAAACTCCCTCTCAGAGGCACCAACACCAGCAGGGCAGGGCTCAACCAAACCCGGCTCCTCCAGGGCCCTCCTGTGAGCTCCTGAGAAACCAGCAACACCCTCTCCTCAGAGAATCAGGGTGCATGCAGTTCCATCGGATCCCTCCAGAATTCTAGGTTCTGACAACCCTTACCTTCTTCCCTTTGTTTTTCAGTCCTGGATGAGGCAGCTGCTTAATGCAGTTATTATATCAAAGTTACTTTAAGACTCCCTTTTTGCTCTTTCAGCCCTCCAACAAAGGTTTAAACTAAACCCCTTTACTGAATTCACTCTATTAAAATCTGTGTGTGGTTTCTATTTTCCTGATAGGATCCTAACTGACACTAGATAAACTGAACTCACAAGAAAGTAGGAGAAATCCCAGGAAACAGAAACAAAGAAGCTGAAAATTGGATTAGTGAGGCATAGCTGTCCCAGCAATGTAAGGAATTCGTGACCTCCTCATAGTCCAGGAGATCTTGAGCCCATAAAAAACAACTGAGATCTCTGTATAAAGGCTGGGATCCTCAGTAAAAAAGACAGACTAGGAAAAAAAAAAAAAATCTGTCCACAGGGAAATAAGGGAGGTTGCCTTGCTCATCTAGTAAAGTGGGAGGAAAAAAACTTTCTAGGAATTAATAACCATAGGTGCACACAAGAGGTGGATTTGGAGTTAAAAATTTATACTAAGTCTGTGGCCTGGAAATCTACAAGTACAGAAAAATTACGGACATTTTACTCCCAGGTTGGGAACAGCCTTGAGTTCCCAGCAGGAGCAAATACAAAGTTGCTGCAGGAGATACACAAATGGCCAAAAGATGCTCAACATCATCAGGAAAATGCAAATTAAAACCACAATAACACTACACCTCCATGAGAACAGCTAAAATTAAAAAGACTGACAATACCAAGTGCTGGTAAGAATATAAAGAAACCAGAGCTCTCAGATACTGCAATGGGAATATAAAACAGTACAGCCACTTTGGAAAACTGGTAATTTCTTAAAAATTTAAAGATAACTTGCCATATGACCCAGCCATATCACTCCAAAGAGTCAAGAAAATACATGTCCACTCAAAGATTTGTACATGAATGCTCACAACAATTTTATCACAATAGCCAAAAACTGGAAACAACCCAAATGTCCATCAACAGTAAATGACAGGGCTTCCCTGGTGGCGCAGTGGTTGAGAATCTGCCTGCCAATGCAGGGGACACGGGTTCGAGCCCTGGTCTGGGAAGATCCCACATGCCGCGGAGCAACTAGGCCCGTGAGCCACAATTACTGAGCCTGCGCGTCTGGAGCCTGTGCTCCGCAACAAGAGAGGCCGCAATAGTGAGAGGCCCGCGCACCGTGATGAACAGTGGCCCCCACTTGCTGCAACTGGAGAAAGCCCTCGCACAGAAACGAAGACCCAACACAGCCATAAATAAATAAATTAAACCTTATTTAAAAAAAAAAAAAAACAGTAAATGACAAACAAAATGGTATGATATAGTCATGTAAGAGAATACTACTTAGGAACAGAAAGTAACAAATTACTGATATATGTACTAAATAGATAAATTTCAAATGCATTACACTGCCTGAAAGAAAGCAGACACAAAGGTACACTCTGTATAATTTGACTTAGATAAAATTCTAGAAAATACAAATTAATCTATAGTGGTTCCTGGGGCCAAGGTAAAGGGAAAGATGAACTGTAAAGAGGCATAAGGAAACTTCTGGGAGTGATGGGAATGCTCTGTATCTTGATTGGGGCAGCTTTTTGTAAGTGTATAAATCTGTAAAAACTCTTTTTACTTTAAATAAAGCATATTATAAATACATAAATTACAATTAAGCAAAGCTGATAAAAATAAAAAAGCTGTTCTTGAGAGAACTGACCTCAACTCAAGCTACATAAGGCTATCATAGATGATACTCCTTTGAATATGAGCTCACAATTCAAAATTATAAAATACTTGAGGAAACAATCCATCATGACAAAGAGTCATTAAAACAAACGGCAGGATTATACCCGCAAAGCTTCAGAAAATTGAACAGACACATTAAGTTAAATTTATTTAAAATTAATATAGATGAATTGAAAACAAGACAAAAACAAGATACCATGAAAAACAAAGAGGCAGATTTGAAAATAAACCGAAGAGTACCTGAGGAAATGAAAAACTTAGCTAATGAAAATAAGACTTCAAAAAGTAAATTAGGGGCTTCCCTGGTGACACAGTGGTTAAGAATCTGCCTGCCAATGCAGGGGACATGGGTTTGATCCCTGGTCCGGGAAGATCCCACATGCCACGGAGCAACTAAACCCACGCGCCACAACTACTGAGCCTGCACTCTAGAGCCCATGAGCCACAACTACCGAAGCCCGTGTGCCTAGAGCCCATGCTCCAAAACAAGAGAAGCCACCGCAACGAGAAGCCTGCGCAACGCAACGAAGAGTAGCCCCCACTTGCCGCAACTAGAGAAAGCCCACGGGCAGCAATGCAGCCAAAAATAAATAAATAAATATTTAAATTTATATATTAAAAAAAGTAAATTAGTTCTAGCTTAAGAGTAATTAGTATGCTAGGAGATAGATTTAAGGAAATTATCTAGAGGTAACACAGAAAGATAGAGACAGAAATCATGAAGAAAAGAATAAGAGATGTGGAGGACAGAATTAACAATAGAAGGTTCAAGGTAAGTTAAATATGAGATCAGGGAGAGGCACTATTTAAAGAGGTATATGCCAATAAAATGGACAACCTAAGAGAAATGGACAAATTCTTAGAAATGTACAATCTCCCAAGACTGAATCAGGAAGAAATAGAAAATATAAATAGACCAATTACCAGTAATAAAATTGAATCAGCAATTTAAAAAAACTGCCAATAAACAAAAGTGCAGGACCAGACGACTTCACAGGTGAATTCTACCAAACATTTAAAGAAGAGTTAACACCTATTCTTCTCAAACTATTCCAAAAACATTACAGAGAAAGGAATGCTTCCAAACATTTTCAAGGCCAGCATCACCACAACACCAAAACCAGACAAAGATATCACAAAGAAAGAAAATTACAGGCCAATATCACTTTATAGTTGTGAAAATCCTCAACAAAATATTAGCAAACCAAATTCAACAACACATTAAAAGGACCGTGCACCATGATCAAGTGGGATTTATCCCAGGGATGCAAAGATGGTTCAACATCCACAAATCAATCAGTTTGATACACCACATTAACAAACTGAAGAATAAAAATCATCTAAATGAATGCATTAAACGCTTCTGACAAAATTCAACATCCATTTATGATTTTAAAAAAACTATTGTCAAACTGGGTCTAGATGGGACTTCCCTGGTGGCACAGTGGTTAAGAATCCACCTGCCAATGCAGGGGACATAGGTTCAATCCTTGGCCCAGGAATATCCCATGTGCCACGGAGCAACTAAGCCCGTGCGCCACAACTACTGAGCCTGTGCTCTAGAGCCCGCGAGCCACAACTACTGAGCCTGCGTGCCACAACTACTGAAGCTCACGCGCCTAGAGCCTGTGCTCCGCAACAAGAGAAGCCACCGAAATGAGAAGCCTGTGCAACGCAACAAAGAGTAGCCCCTGCTCAGCGCAACTAGAAAGTGCACGCATAGCAACAAAGACCCAATGCAGCCAAAAATAAATAAATTTTTTTTTAAATGACAAAAAAAAAAGGTGGGTCTAGAGGGAACATATCTCAACAAAATAAAGACCACATATGATAAGCCCACAGCTAACATCATACTCAACAGTAAAAAGCTGAAGGCATTTCCTCTAAGATCAGGAACGAGACAGGATGCCCACTCTCACCACTTTTAGTCAACATAGTATTGGAAGTCTTAGCCACAGCAATCAGGCAAGAAAAAGAAATAAAAAGAATCCAAATTGGAAAGGAAGAAGTAAAACTGTCACTGTTTGCAGATGACATGATACTACAGAAAATCCTAAAGGGGCCACCAAAAAAAATTAGAACTCATCAATGAATTCAGTAAAGTTGCAGAATACAAAATTAATATACAGAAATCTGTTGTGTTTCTATACACTAACAAAGAGTTATCAGAAAGAGAAATTAAGAAAGCAGTATTATTTACAAATGCATCAAAAAGAATAAAATATCTAGTAACAAATCTAACTGCGGTAAAAGACCTGTACTAAGAAAAAGACAAGACGCTGATGAAAGAAATTAAAGATGATACTAACAAATGGAAAGATACACCATGCTAATGGACTGGAAGAATTAATACAGTTAAGTCCCCTACATACAAACAAGTTCCCTTCCAAGAGTGTGTTTGTAAGTCCAATTTGTTCCTAAGTCCAACAAAGTTAGCCTGGATGGCCAACTAACACAATCGGCTATATAGTACTGTACTATAATAGGTTTATAATACTTTTCACACAAATAATACATAAAAAACAAACACAAAAATAAAATTTTAATCTTACAGTACAGTACCTTGAAATGTACAGTAGCACCAGCTACATCACTGCTGCTTTTATGCTTACTTCTGGACATCTTGGGCTTGAAATAAAGATACTGTACTACTGTACTGTACAGAGTACTGTACAGAAAAGTACACAAAAGCAGAACCACTTGTAGAGGATGCATGCACGTGACAATGTACGCCAGACACGTGAACTACCTTATATGATTGGACATTTGACTGCATGTTCACATCTTTGAAAGTTTGCAACTTGAAGGTTCGTATGTAGAGGACTTACTGTATTGTTAAAATGACCATTCTAGCCTAAGGCATTCTACAAATTTGGTGCAATCCCTATCAAAATACCAAGGGAATTTTTCACAGAACTAGGACAAATAATTCTAAAATTTGTATGGAAACACAAAAGACCCTGAATAGCCAAAACAATCCTGAAGAACAAAACTGAAGGTATCATGCTCCCTGATTTCAAACTATACTACAAAACTATAGTAACCAAAACAGTACACCAAAACAGACACACAGGGTTTCCCTGGTGGCGCAGTGGGTAAGAATCCGTTTGCTAATGCAGTAGACATGGGTTCGAGCCCTGGTCCAGGAAGATCCCACATGCCACGGAGCACCAGAACCGTGCGCCACAACTACTGAGCCTGTGCTCTAGAGCCCATGTGCCACAACTACTGAGCCCACACACCACAACTACTGAAGCCCACGTGCCTAGAGCCCGTGCTCCGAAACAAAGAGAAGCCTCTGCAATGAGAAGCCCACGCACCACAACAAAGACCCAACGCAGACAAAAATAAATTAATTAAATAAATAAATTAAAAAAAAAAAAGACACACAGATCAATGCAACAGAATAGAGAATGCAGAAATGAACACACACTTACATGATCAATCAATCTACAAAAAAGGAGATGAGACTATACAATGAGTAAAAGTCTCTTCAATATATAGCATTGGGGGCTTCCCTGGTGGCGCAGTGGTTGGGAGTCTGCCTGCTAGTGCAGGGGACGCGGGTTCGAGCCCTGGTCTGGGAGGATCCCACATGCCGCGGAGCAGCTGGGCCCGTGAGCCACAGCTGCTGAGCCTGCGTGTCTGGAGCCTGTGCTCCGCAACAGGAGGGGCCGCGATAGTGAGGGGCCCATGCACCGCGATGAAGGGTGGCCCCCGCTTGCTGCAACTGGAGGGAGCCCTGGCACAGAAACAAAGATCCAACATAGCAATCAATCAATCAATCAATAAATCTTTAAAAATAAATAAGTAAATAGTATTGGGAAAACTGTACAGCTACATGCAAAAGATTCAAACTGGACTTTCTCCTTTCTCACACCATATACAAAAATAAATTCCAAATGAATGAAGACTTAAATGTAAGACTTGAAACCATAAACCTCCTAGAAGAAAACTCAAGCAGTGTGCTCTCTGACATCGATCTTAGCAATATTTTTTTGGATATGTCTCTTCAGGCAAGGGAAACAAAAGCAAAAATAAACAAATGGGACCACATCAAACTAAAGAGCTTTTGTATAGCAATGGAAACTAGCACCAAAAAAATGAAAAGAAGACCTACTGTATGGGAGAAGATATTCACAAACAATATATCTGACAAAGGGTTAATATCCAAAATATACAAAGAACTCATATAACTCAACATTAAAAAAAAATAACCAAATTAAAAAATGGGCAGAGGACCTGAACATTGTTTTCAAAGAAGACAAACAGATGGCCAATGGGCACATGAAAAGATGCTCAACATCACTAATCATCAGGGAAATGCAAATTAAAACCACTATAAGATATCACCTCACACCTGTTAGAATGGCTATTATCAAAAAGACAACAAACAACAAGTCCTGGGGAGGATGTGGAGAAAAGGGAACCCTCATGCACTGCTGGCAGAATGTAAATTGGTGCAGCCACTATGGAACACAGTATGGAAGTTCCTCAAAAAATTAAAACAGAACTACTATATGATCCAGCAATTCCACTCCTGGGTGTTTATCCAAAGAAAACAAAAACGGGGTGAAAAGATATATACACCCCTATGTTCATTGCAGCATTATTTATAATAGCCAAGATATGAAAGCAACCTAAATGCCCATGGATAGATGAATGGATAAAGAAGATGTGGTACATATACCTAATGGACTATTACTCGCTGTAAAAAAGAATGAAATCTTACCATCTGCGACAACATGGATGGACCTAGAGGGTACTAGGTAAGTGAAATAAGTCAGACAGAGAGAGACAAATACAGTACAATTTCAATTATATGTGAAATCTAAAAAACAAATGAAAAAACATAACAAAACAGAAAGAGTCACAGATACAGAGAACAGGTGGTTGCTAGGGAAGCAGACTGGGGGGATGAAAAATAGGTGAGGGAGATTAAGAGGTACAAACTTCCAGTTACAAAATAAGTGAGTCACGGGTATGAACTGTACAGTGAGGAATATAGTTAATAATGTAATATTTTTGTATAGTGACAGATGGAAAAACATTTTTGGGGTTTTTTTTTAAATTTATTTTATTTATTTTTGGCTGCGTTGGGTCTTTGTTGCTGCGCGCGGGCTTTCTCTAGTTGCAGCAAGTGGGGGCTTCTCATTGAGGTGGCTTCTCTTGTTGCGGAGCACGAGGCTCTAGGCGCGTGGGCTTCAGTAGTTTTGGCTCGCGGGTTCTAGAACGCAGGCTCAGTAGTTGTGGCGCATGGGCTTAGTTGCTCTGCGGCATGTGGGATCTTCCTGGACCAGGGCTTGAACCCGCATCCCCTGCACTGGCAGGCGGATTCTTAACCACTGTACCACCAGGGAAGCCCGGAAAAACATTTTTTTTAAATAAAGAGGGGAATTTTTACAAAATTGAAAGGTATGAAATCTCAGATTGAGGCATCACTATAAGCCCCCAGTAGGATAAAATTAAATCCACACCATGTAATGAAACTGCAGAACACAAATGACAAAAAAAAGGATCTTAAAAACAACCAGAGAAAAAGGCAGGTTACATACAATGAAATAATAGTTCAATTGTGAGCATAGTTCTCAAGAGTAACCAAAAAAGCCAGAATTTCTGTAAAATGACATTTTCAAAGTGCTGGGAAAAAAAATAATTGGAAGCCTAGTACGCAGCTAAACTATCAATCAAGACTGACAAGGAAATAATGATATTTTCCAACAGAGTATTTACCACTAACAGACCCTCACTAAGAAAACATCTGAAGGGGGAATTCCTCAGTGGTCCAGTGGTTAGGACTCCACACTGCCACTGCAGGGAGCACAGGTTCGATCCCTGGTCAAGGAACTAAGATCCCGTATGCCGCTGGCATGGCCAAAAAAAAAAAACAAAAAAACTGAAGGATGTATTCATCTATTTGACACAAAAAGAAGGGACAAAATGCAAGAAAGAATAATGAAAAAACAAACAGTAAATGTATATGGGTAAAATGAAATAATCAGTGACAGCACAAAACAATTATTATTTATTAGAATTGTTCTAACGTTAAGATGGACTACCTTTGGGAGTGGTCTCATTCTTTGAAATGCTCATTTTGAGTCTGGACAATACGTTTCGATATGTTTAATGTAAACTGGGTAAGAGGCTGAAATAAATGACCCCCGACATACCTGACCATAGGGTTTTATCAATTAGACACAGCTGTCAAAACATTCCCTGATCAGCTCTGTTTATCCATCTGTGGCAGGGCTTTCCCCTATCCTAACAGTTCTAGAACTCAAGTCTTAGTTCAAGGCATTCCTCCCACTCCCATATTCCATAAATTAAAAAATGAACATTCTAAATAGAAATGTTCCTTATATGAGCTTTTGGTTAAGATCTTCTAGTTTGGGGGAGTATAGTTTTGGGCTTTGGATTAGGATTCAGGCTTTACAATTAGTCATCATTTGCTTGAACTTGGGCCAAGAAGAGAATACTTTGGCAGCTTTTACTAAGAAGCATGTGCCTCTTCCTCTGAAGGAGAAAATACCACACAGGAATAGAGAGCGAGGAACACATAAATTCATCCCTGCTGGCTGAAAGCTGCCTTACTTGATGTGAACATTCCCTCTAGGTTCCCATATATTTACAGCAGTAAAGAGCTCCACAATATAGAGCTCCAATTCCCTTCCCATCAAAGGTTTCTGCTCACCACACTTGACTATCCAGAACTTTAGAAACACATGACCAGGCAACATAACCAGGCAACAGACCCCAGAGAAACGGAAGCATGCATTAAAGTAAGTATTATCACATTTTTCGAAGGCAGTGCCCTTCCAGGCAAGAGTACATAGTAAGAGGTTCAAAAGCCACTAAATACAGATGGAAAAGCCAGGCTCCTATCCCTTTTCAGCCCAAGTAAGCTCATTCATTTCAAAGCATACGTTAATGACCATGATACATTTCACACCCTGCATAGGCATGAGAATGGAGGTACAAAAGACACCGTCTCTATCTAGTAGGGGAGACAAACACAAATACCAGATGAAAGGCGCTATCTCGGGGGTAAGCAAAAGAGGGCTCCCAGAAGAGGCAGCATCAACCCAGCTGGGCTCTCTCCCATCAACAACCTTCACACAGTCACATCACTTATAGTCAAAAATGTTTACTCTCCAAGATGCTTCCAAGAAACAGCTTACCTGATTTCACCCTCATAACCCCAGGAAAGTAGGTGAGGCAGGTAAATTCGTTGTTTACATCATAAGTGAAAAGTGAGGCTCAAAATAAATTGACTCGTTAGTCCAAGACAACCCGCACCGCCAACACAGCCCCTCCCCCCCCACTTAAGCCCAACCCCACAAAAACCCCGGTACAGCCAACCACGCACTATCTATGCAACCCTGGCCAAGCTGAACATAAACCTCAGATGGCCCACCTGTAATAAAGTATAATAATGCTGTTAAGAATATTAAAAAGACGATCCATATAAAGGGTGTGGCACAGTGTCTGAAACGTCGTTGGGGCTCAGAAAATGTTTGTTATTACTACTACCACTATTGTTAACAATAATAGGCGAAGCCTTCCCACTACAGGAACCCTCGGCGACTAGCCTTTCAGGAACCCGCATTACCGGCACTCGCGTCGCCCTCAGACACGATTCCATGGACACGCCCCCAAACAGACCCTCCCCCCAAAGCACGCCCGGCACCTCCCCCTCGGACAAGGCCCTCTCCTCACAAACCTTACCCTAGATAGACTCTCCCCAGTCAGCCTCGGTTACGAAGGAGCCCTTCCGCTCACACCCGCCTCTCCAGCATCTCTTTTGGGCCCGGGCATCTCTGCGGGCGCCCAAACCAAACGCCAGCAGCTGGACCGTGCCGGTTACCTGGCCCCGCTCTCCCGCTCCTACTCTGGCTTTCCCCGGATCGCGCTGGTCGCGGGCTCGCGCCAGCGCCGTAAGCACACAATTAGTTTAAACTATGGCCCCGCCCCCTCGCGCCGCCCTTCAATTGGCCCCTGTCGGCTGGCGTCGCACGCAAGAGCACGCTGGAGGACCCGGGAAAAGGAAGTGTGAGGGCCACTGGAAAGGGAGAAAGGGTGCCACAACTTCCGGACCCCGGCCCTCGGCTTGAGGGCGAAGGCAACTACAAATCCCTGCACCGCCCGCGGCCTTGGAACCCAGCCCCTGACGGACTACAGCTCCCGGTAGGCATCGCGGCAGCGCCTACGGCGCTCAGCTGGGACGTGGTGACATACGTAGTTACCATGGAGTTGCTCTGAGTAACCCTGAGATAGTGGGACGCAGAGACTGGAGGGGAAGCAACTGCGGGTGAGTTGGGCGGGAAAACAGGAAACCTGCTCTAGGGGACAAGAACTCTATGGAGAGGGGAGGGGCGCACGGAAAGACTAAGAGCTTCCTTTCTCGGGGACCTGAGACCTTCCCCCGTTACCCCTTATCCCTTTTCGCAGTGAACAAGACAGAAACCCATATGGGATAGACGGGCGCGGGGAGGGAAGGGAAGGCTGAGACACATACCCAGACAGATTTGGGGGTGCTTAAGAACCTCCCCCATCACAAAGATGGGACCCCCTAATACTACTGTCTCAAATCCCTGACACATCCTGGGAGATCTGAAACGTCCTCAGACATGGGGTTGGTTTTCCTCTGGTCGACTGAGACCCTCTTCAAGACATGGGAGTAAGATTAGAGTAAATCACAGTCCCTAATTCTGGATTTGTAGGAAACTTTCTGGGGCTTGAACTGCCCCTTTCCTTCCAAGCAGGAAGACCCCAGGGTAGAGCTTCCTTTTCAGAGAGTCAGCAGGATCTTCCCACACATACTTATTAGGGGTCCTGTCCTTAAATTACTTCTTCTCCCTACACCTCCTCTGTGGTCTGCTTCTCCAAGTTCTGCAGTTAGAGCTTCACTCCTTTTCAGTCTTCATGACAGATCTATTACAACTTACCCAGTGTCTTCACATCCAGTCTTTCTTTTGAGCTTTGTGAGTTCAAGGATATTTATCCCCATTTCACAGATTGGAAAACTGAAACCTAGCGAGGAGCAGTGACTTGCTGGAGGCCACACACCAAGTCAGTGACAGCTAGGACTAGACCCCCATTTGCCAACTTCCAGCCAAGTCTCTAGCTTGAGCCTACAGCCTCTCTAGCTTAAGGACTTGTTCAAAGTAGTAAGATAAACTGCCCCAGGGAAAAGAAACTTGTATTGCCTACATTGAGTTATTTACATTTCAGCCTGAATGGGTTTCAGATCCTTCCTTGAAAGTTTAAATGGGGAAAGGTAACTAGAGAGACTAAAGACAATGGGAATCAAACAGATTTAACTAAACAATAAGTAAACAGTCTTGCTAACACAGCACCCATGTCTGATGCTGCCATGATTAGTTAGCTTCTGGCTGGCTCCTAGCTGGCCCTGATTGGTCCACTTACTGTCTTAAAGCTCCCCCATGCTTGGTCCTAGGCCCACTTCCCACCTCACTCTAGATTCTCTTCTTGGATATTCTCGTCCACATCCACAACTTCATTTACCACCTATATGCAGATGTACAGGAGTGTGTATCTCCAACCCCACCCAACCCTCATCTCCAAGCTCCAGATCTATATAACAAATTGCATCTTCAACATCTCCTTTAGGATATCTCAAAAACATCCAAACTCAACATGTTTGCAGCTGAACTCATAATCCCTATGTACTCCAAGCCTGAATTTCTTCCAGTGTTCTCACCTCTGTCCACCATTACGGAAGTAAAAAAACAAGCATTATCTTTAATACCTCTTTCATTTCCCATCCATCATAAAATCCTGTCAGCTTTACTTCTAAATATCTTTTCTCTAGTCGTAGCTACCATCACATCCTTCCTGCCTTCCCTCGGAGCCATTTTGCATACTGCAACCAGAGTAATCCTTCAAAATGCAAATCTGATATTGTTCACTTTCCCCACAATACCCCCAATTAAAAATATACCTTGGGCTTCCTATTGCTCTTAGCATCAAGCAACATCTCAGCTTGACTCCTGCCCATCTTTCCAGCCTCCAGTCTAACCATACATTTCCCTCCCACTCTCCCTCCAGTTATATGGCCTTCTTTAAGGTCTTCAAAATTTCCAAGTAACCACTTACCATAGAGCCTTTGCACATGCTGTTATTTCTTCCTGGAATGTTCATCTTTTCCCTCTGCCATAGTTAATTTGTACTTATCCTTCAGATTTCTCTCGATCAATTTTTTTTTTTTTTGGCCGAGCCGCGTGGCATGTGGGATCTTAGTTCCCCCACCAAGGATGAACCCACGCGCCCCTGCATTGGAAGCACAGAGTCTTAACCACTGGACCGCCAGGGAAGTCCCTGTCAATCACTTCTTTAGGACTATCTCCCCTGACTGCCCAGAGCAGCTCAGATCCCTCAATTATAGCAACCTTGTGTCCCTCTCCTTTATAGTGTTATTCACTGTTGCAATGTTTAACATATTGTTAGGTACGTACTACTTGCCTCCACTGTCAGGATACAACCATGAGAAAAACATGGCTTCTGCCCTGGTGGAGTTTATGTACACACAGATAGTAAGGAGATAATCCTAGTGTTACGAGTGCTACCAAAGGTAAATATAGGGTGTTATGGGAGTCCAGAAGAGAAGTCGCACATCTAGACTTGGGCATGAGGGTAGGCTCCTCAGAAAAAAGGGAAACCGGAGCTGAGTCATTAAAAATTAGCAAGGCAAAAAGAAGAAGAAACTGTACTCCAAGCAGAGAAAGCTGGATGTGCAGAAGCCCAGAGGCAGGTGCAGAGAACTTACTCCAAGTAGTTGCATTTGGCTGGTCTGCAGAATTGGAGGTGAGGATAAGAGATGGGAGTAGAGAGATGGGCAGGAACCAGTTTGAATTTGGGGCCTACCTTTGGCACCTGGAAACATAACTTCCCAGAATACATTAGATTATGTGGAAGACTTTTCATGACAGTCTTTGGTTTTTCTTCCACCTGTAGCCCATAAATAGAAACCCTCACTAGGCCAGGCTGTTGAATCTCCTATCAGATCTCTTCATCTGAATATTCCTCAAAGCTTCCTGGGCCATCATGTTGCTACTTACCTGAGAGAGAGAAGGGACAGGCTATCAACAAATCAAATTCCAATTGTTAGCAATTTCCAAAAACTGAAAACAAATTTCCATGATCAACTTGGGATTGATTAAATGAAGTTAAATTAAGTAAAGTTTTTTTTTATATAAATTTATTTTATTTTATTTTTGGCTGAGTTGGTTCTTTGTTGCTGCACGCGGGCTTTTTCTAGTTGCGGCGATAGGGGGCTACTCTTTGTTGTGGTGCGCGGGCTTCTCATCGCGGTGGCTTCTCTTGTCGCGGAGCACGGGCTCTAGGTGCGTGGGCTTCAGTAGCTGTGGTTCACGGGCTCTAGAGCGCAGGCTCAGTAGTTGTGGCTCGCGGGCTCTAGAGCGCAGGCTCAGTAGTTGTGGCGTACAGGCTTATTTGCTCCGCGGCATGTGGGATCTTCCCGGACCAGGGCTCGAACCCGTGTCCCCTGCATTGGCAGGCGGATTCTTTTTTTTTTTTCTTCTGACTCCCAAGCCTTAACTTATTATTTTTTTAAATAGATCTTTTTTTTTTTTTTTTTTTTAATTTTTGGCCGTGTTGGGTCTTCGTTGTGGTGCGTGGACTTCTCATTGCGGTAGCTTCTTCTATTGCAGAGCACGGGCTCTAGGCTCGTGGGCTTCAGTAGCTGTGGCACACAGGCTCAGCAGTTGTGGCTTGCGGGCGCCAGAGCGCAGGCTCTGTAGTTGTGGCGCACGGGCTTCGTTGCTCCACGGCATGTGGGATCTTCCTGGACCAGGGCTCGAACCCGTGTCCCCCGCACTGGCAGGTGGATTCCTAACCACTGCGCCACCAGGGAAGTCCTAAATAGATCTTTATTGGAGTATAATTGCTTCACAATACTGTGTTAGATTCTGTTGCACAACAAAGCGAATCAGCCATATGCATACACATGTCCCCATATCCCCTCTCTCTTGAGCCTCCCTCCCATCCTCCCTATCCCCCCTCTAGGTCATCGCAAAGCACCAAACCTATTTCCCTGTGCTATGCTGCTGCTTCCCACCAGCCAACTATTTTACATCCGGTAGTGTGTATGTCGATGCTACTCTCACTTCGCCCCAGCTTCCCCCTCCCACTCCAAGTCCTCAAGTCCATTTTCTATGTCTATCTCTTTATTCCTGCCCTGCAACTAGGTTCATCAGTACCACTTTTTTTTTTTTAGATTCCATATATATGTGTTAGCATACGGCATTTGTTTTTCTCTTTCTGACTTACTTCACTCTGTATGATAGACTCTAGGTCCATCCACCTCACTACAAATAACTCAATTTCGTTTCTTTTTATGGCTGGGTAATACTCCATTGTATATATGTGCCACAGGCAGGCGGATTCTTAACCACTGCACCAACGGGGGAGCCCAAGTAAAGTTAAAGTAGGGTACACACAAATTCTATGGAACACTCTGCAGCTATTATAAAGGGTAAGAGAGTCTACAACAATTTGAAAAGAAAAAATAGCTTTACAAAAGAACAGACAGTATGTGTTTATTTTAAAATATACATAATTGGGCTTCCCTGGTGGCACAGTGGTTGAGAATCTGCCTGCCAATGCAGGGGACATGGGTTCGAGCCCTGGTCTGGGAAGATCCCACAGGCCGCGGAGCAACTAGGCCCGTGTGCCCCAACTACTGAGCCTGCACATCTGGAGCTTGTGCTCCGCAACAGGAGAGGCCACGATAGTGAGAGGCCCGCACACCGCGATGAAGAGTGGCCCCCGCTCGCCGCAACTAGAGAAAGCCCTCGCACAGAAACGAAGACCCAACACAGCCAAAAATAAATGAACAAAAATAAATAAATAATTAAAAATGTATATATATATATGTATATATATACATAATTTTGTTATATACGTCTTCTAGGAGGTTATATTCCCAAACTGTAAATCATGAGCGTTCTTGGAGAGTGAGATGGAGAGCCACACTTTTAGTTTTCACTTGATGTATCTCTCTATGTTGTTTGACTTTATTCAGCTATAACGTTAACTTTTAAAATTAAAAAAGAAAAACAGTAAACGATATTTCCAATCGGGAGAAAAAAAACTCCAAAACAGAGCAGGTATGCCCCTAACCCTATCATTCATCAATTCAGTCAATGTAGACAAATGAGGAAGGCGCTAGGGTCTGACTAGCTCCTGGTCATGAGGCTGAATAGCAGCTGGGAAAGACTGACTCCAAAAACATAGCCACTGGAGCGAGTAAGGCAACCTCAAGGCTCGTCAGTTCTCCCCAGCAGTCAGGTTCACTATGTGACACCTTGAAGATATCATTCATTTATTCCTTCATTTCTTCTTTCATTTCTCCATTTATCCATCAAGGCTTTAGTGAATACCCAGGCTTGGTGCAGGGTAATGGTGGGAAGAGAGAAAGAAGTCTGACTTCTTTCCCTGTCCTCAAGCTTACAAGGAGGGAACAGGAAGTAGGTTATAAAGAAATGAGTACAGAGAGTACAACTGGTTCAATTTATTGAACACCTGCTACAGGACATACAACAGCTCTCAAGACAGGGTTTGTCTCCATTTTACAGATAAGGAAACAGGCTGTGATGAAATTTTATTCAAAGTACAGTGGGCGCATATATCAATTAGTTATTGCTGTATAACAAACCATCCAAAAACATGGTGGCTTAAAACAATAAACATTTATTATTGCTTCCAAGTCTCCGAGTCAGCCATGTGTTTCTTCTGGTCTTGACAGGGCTGATTCATGTGTTTGCAGTCACATGTGGGTTGGGTGACTCTCCTGATCTTGCCTTCGGGTAGGCTGGCTATAGGCTAGTCTAGGATGGCCTCACCTGGGATCACTGGCTCTCTTTTTCACATATCTCACCTACACATTTCTCATACCCCTCCAGCAGGCTAACCATGTTCTCTTGGCACTGGCAAAGAGCACAGGGCAAGTCCTCTCTTTAAGCTTCTATTTGCTTCATGTTTACCAACATCCTGTTGGCCAAAGCAAGTCGCATGGCTGAACCCAGCATCAGAGTGGATGGAACTACAAGGTTAGAGGGCAAAAGAGATGGATATAGGGGAGACCATGATAGGGTTCATCAAGGGAATCAATCTGATACAGGGCACAATGATCAATTTTATCTGGAAAGAAAGTGTTCATCAAAGAGGGTATACTAGAGCTGAGTACTGAAACATGAGAGTATTCACTAAGTAGGCAGCTGTTTCTTAGAACTGGATGCAGGCTGGTTTGCCACAATCAATAGCAACCCAGCAGGATTTCCTGTGCTCTTTACAGACAGGGTTCTATTATTTGTATCTTGGCTTCATTCCTTCTGGTCAAGCATAGGGCAGCAGGCACTCAACAAATGTTTGAAGAATTGAATTAAATATCTTACTGTGAATGAGGTGTGGACTGAAATAGCTGAACCTCGGAGCCAATTGTTAGAAAGTGCAGCTTAGCATCAACACCCCCAAAACAGAAATCCTTGTATTTGGCAGTTTCTCATTCATTCCTCCCACAAACATTTCCTGAGTGCCTGCTGTAAGCCAGGTTCTGTGTTAGATGATGAATAAGACACAATACTAGCTCACAGCCTGGGCTGGTGTTTAAATGGAGAAGACTAATAACCCTTTCCAATGGGCAAATTTGTCCAACTACTTGGGGCTCCATTTTTTTAAAATAAATAAATAAATTGATTTATTTATGTATTTATTTATGGCTGCATTGGGTCTTCGTTGCTGCACTCGGGCTTTCTTTAGTTGCGGCGAGCGGGGGCTACTCTTCGTTGCAGTGCACGGGCTTCTCATTGTGGAGGTTTCTCTTGTTGCCGAGCACAGGCTCTAGGCACGCGGGCTTCAGTAGTTGTGGCACACAGGCTCAGTAGTTGTGGCTCGTGGGCTCTAGAGCGCAGGCTCAGTAGTTGTGGCACACGGGCTTAGTTGCTCCACGGCATGTGGGATCTTCCCGGACCAGGGCTCGAACCCGTGTCCCCTGCATCGGCAGGCAGATTCTTAACCACTGCGCCACCAGGGAAGCCCCGGGGCTCTATTTTTAATACTAATTCATCCAGAAAAATGCTTCAGGAGCTGGTGCTACACAAAATCAGAAGTCCTTTGGAACTGCACTGAGGTTCTCTGATGGTCAAGGAGATTAATGGTAAAAATACGCCCTTAAATATTTTAAGCTAAAATCCATGTCCTGTAGTGCTGAACTCTGGGGTCCCAACTTGAGAAAAGTACCCAGTCTTGCTCAGAGGCATCAAATTTCTTGTGGGTTCTAGGTGAGAAGCAAGCCAGCTTCCTCTATTTCTACAAAAGAATGTGTTCTTTGTTGTGTCTGGAGATTTGATATCCAAAGATTCAGGTCTCCCCAGTCAACAGCCCATGCCCATCAGGCCAGTCTCACACTTGACAGAGAATTCAGCTGTGAAGTGACTCAAGCCAGCACTTCCCCAAAGCTCAGTTGAGACTGCTGCTTTTTGAGAGGAAGACACTCACTTTCCATTCCTCTAAACCTGTTAAACTCTATCCTTCATATGTTTAGTCACCAAAAAAGGAATTTATCTAGACTGTATTAAGCTTAAGCTGAATTATAAGCTATCAGGTCCATGGTTTCTTAAGAGAAATTCCATTTTAAGAACATTTGTGAATTTCATAGTCTCTGGATACAAATTGTTTCTTTGAATTGAATGATGAGAACCACATATACTAAGGTTTCCACTTTTGCTTTAGCTGCCAGGAATTTCAGGGATAAATAGAGGCATAGTTTCCTAATTCCCTGGTTTCTCTCTCTCTCTTCCTTTATTCTGGCTTCTAATCTTTCTCTTCCATGTTTTCATTTTCTATATCTGTACTGTCCAGTATGGTAGCCTCTAGTCACAAGTGGCTATTAAGCACTTGACAGGTAGCTTGTCCCAGTTGGGATGTGCTGTAAGTGTAAAGTATCTCAAATTTTAATATCAATTATATGTTGAGTGATATCTTGGATATATTGGGTTAAATAAAATATATTATTAAACTTAACCTGTTTCTTTTGACTTTTCTTTCTACTAGAAAATTTTAAATTACATATGTGGAAAAAGAAACTATACACGTGGCTTACATTTGTGATGTTCATTATATTTCCGTTGGACAGCTCTGTTCTACAAATCATCCTGTTTTATGAGTGCGTTATTACCGTAAAATACCTCAAATCCTTTTGGAAAGCAAGTAAAGTAGTAAATGCAAAGGAGGTGACAGCAGTGGATGAAGTGAGAAGGGGAGGTTGACTGGGACATGTATTTGTCAGTCTGTTTGTCTTTTGTTTGTGTCACATACAAAACCCCTCGTAAAGTGTGTCAGCTCTCCTCTTCACAGGTGAGTGGTGTTCTCATGGCTCAGCCCAGTCGAAAAATTGAGCTTTATTTGAGCTAACAAATTGGAAAGGATCTGATAAGACAATTCACACCACATTGTAAATGACTGATAACACTGTGTTCACCCCTCTCAGGGGGTATTTCCATTTTAACAGGGAACAATCCCTGAACCCAAAGGAATGAATCCCTAATGGTGGAGTTTCAGGCATCAGTGACAGGTGAGTGAGTGAGGCAGACTCTGGTTTTATGTGTATGTATGTTTATATATGTATGACTACATTCAGGATGTAGCTGAAAGTAGGGTCTCAGATGAAAAGATAATGGGGCTGACAGACAAGGTGAGCAGAGAAGGTAGCAAATCCCCATCTGGGTCAGACTGCAAAGGGCTGTCAGACACCAGATCCAGTGCAGGCCCTCAGGGGTTTGCAATAGAATAGCCCAGTTGATGTCACCAGAGGGTAGGTATCAAGACAGCTTTCATGGCAACTACTATGGAGTAGCAGAAAGGGCCTCAGAGTAGGATTCAGAAGACTAGGATTGCAGTCCACAACTGACTCACTGGCTTAACTTTGGGCAAGTGCTTTCACCCTGGGGCCTCAGTTTCTTTGGAAAGTACAAATGGGTATTATAACTATCAATGAACTCTAAGGAATGTGAAGGTGCTCAGAGAAGTAGGAAGTGCCCTACAAATGCAAGGAATCATGATTGTTATCTTAAAGTAGAAATGCAGCCACGCAAACCTGGAGTAGTGGAGGGTATATAGCAGGGGTGGAGAGCTATGAGGAAACCTGAGGGCCGAACACCAGTCCTTCTCTGTCCTCCCAGGCTGAACCCGGATTCCCAGGGCCCATGCTTACACCTGACAAACGATGGCCTGAGCTATGAACAAACAGGACTATATGAACACTTCGGTGCAAGAGCCCCCTCTTGACTACTCCTTCCGAAGCATCCACGTGACCCAAGGTCAGCCCCCAGAGCACAATATTCCACTCACCATGGCAGCAGGATGGGTGTGGTCCCTAGGGAGAAGCCAGTCTTCTACTTAAAAGCCTAAAGAGATTCTTCCCATAAGCATATGGGATTTTTGTTGTTGCGCTTTTGGGGAGAGTAATGGGTAGGGAGGTGGGGGTGGAAGAGTTTGGCCTTTTTAAAAATTAACAGCAAATCTGAAAGGAACCAGGGGGCTTTCAGGGTAACTGATGATCTTCAAAAGAAGCCAGGCTACAGCAAGATAGCCAGGTGGAAGAAAACTGGAGAGCCAGTCTATCAGCCAATAGTTTTATTCTCCATTTTTTACCTGGAGAGAAGAGACTAATGAAAGGAAAACACAGGCTGCTACAGAGTCCCAGCCAACAGGCAGAACCCACTCTCCTCTGTCTGAGGACACAAGCCTGTTCTGATCATTGGTAAAACATGCAAGGTCTCGTTATTAACAAACTGGCATGTTTCCAGTCTAAATATTTATTGACAAATTTTATATTCATTCCAGTCATATCCAAGTTTATTCCATTATCACCCACACTTATTACAGGTCCCAGCACTGCCCACGCTCATTCCTATTTTATCATTCAGTGTGTTTGTAAATGGGCACCTAGAACCTTTCAGGAGGGGACAGAGGGAGTCTCTCATCAAGATCATATTCTCAAGGGAATATGCTTCTTCCCAGGGAAGTTCTTCTGTCTTTGTTATCTGCTCTCATAAACACATCAGTACATCTGCCTTCACAGAACACAGGTTGGCATCAACATAACCTAGACCCATTATCTGGCTTTGGTCGACTCTCTTAGGCGAGCAGTGGCCACCTTTAAGTTCAGGAAGCACGTGAATAGTTATCAAGGGTACTGGATACTACTTGGGTTTGGGTTTAGGGTACTTACTACTTGGGTTGGCATCAGCTGCAACAGTAACTCCCATTTGTTCTCTCATAGCACACACCCACTTGCCGTGATCCTCCTTTATTATGCACAGCATCACTTCTGATTGATGTAGTCCATGTTTCACAGGGTTTTAGCTGCAATAATGGCTATGTACAAGATAGCTGAGGTGACAGAGGAAGGAGAGAAGTATGGCTCCTACCTACCCTGAGAATTCCTAGCTCTGAGGGGGGAGTGTGGCTTAGCCCTCTATGGTGTCCTCAGAAGGAGGGGAGAGACAAGCTACTATGACCAAGGATAACTGCACAACACAAAACATAATCTGCACAGATGCCCTGTCTTTCATTTAATAGTTAAATCTTGAGCACCCACTACTATTAAGCCTTCTATATATGTGTGTGTAGGTCTGTACACGTATGCCAGGCATAGTGCTCCTTGCTGAGTGGGGAAGGGAGAAGGAGAGGCACATCTAAGCCCCAAAAGGCCAGTCCCCTCAGGTTCCCCAGGGCATTTGCTGCACTGACTTAAAATTGGGGTTAGAGGACAGGGTAGAGTTTGGGGGTACTTGGTACACTATTTCCTGAATTAATCAATATATGGATCATAGAATCTGAAATGGCAGTGACTTTAGAAGGCATCCAGTCTACTACCTCCAACCCATAATGCTCTAACTGCTCACAAACCCACAGTTAAGGGAGTCCCATACCACACACCTACCAGCCCTTCCATTACAGGGTGAGGAATGACACAAGGCAGTTCTTCACATCAAACACATGTTCTCTGGGGACACATGGGAAAAGCTGCATGGCAACCCTTCATAGATATGAAGACAGAATTATGTTTTCCCCAGATCTTCCTGGGGCTAGACAACCCCTAGTTCTCTTGAGTGTTGATATCTGTGGTCCAATTTCCAGACCTGCCTTGGCCTACTCTGAACAGGGCAGCTTTGACAGATCCTCAGGCAATGCAGTGCTCTGATGGAGTCGGAGGAGAGCAGCCTGGACACCCTCCTCCACCCATGATCCATGATAACAGCAACCCCAGGCAGCCTCAAGTTCTAGGCAATACCATCCCCAGTGGCTCCCCCTGAGCTGGGGATCAGCCCATGCTTGCTGGCATTCCCCAAGCTGCTGCCTCATCAGACTGGAGGCTAGTCCGTAGGTGGGCTTATTTTGATCTTAACTTTTACTCATCTGTCTTTTCATTTCAGGGTTTGCAGTCAGGAGATGTGAGGTTGGGGGTCAGGATTAGGAGTTTATTCACGAGCTGGGGTACTCCGCTCCATGACCCTCCTGCCACCTCCCCCCACCCTCAGGCCCCAACTGTGGGTCTGCTCACTCCAGGACCACGACAGAGAGCCACCTGGTGGATGCTGCCTGACCTGCAGCTGAGGAGAAGTTGTTTAAGCTGGGTGGGGGTGGAAGAGAAGTGTGTCCAGTAAGAGCTGAGGAGAGGGTGAAGACAAGTGGACCAGTTCAGAAAATACTGCTTCCTTTCTGGGAGGCAGCTTTAGACAAGTAACTAAAGGCACAGAGGCAACAGGAAACATCTAGTCACCTCAGCCAGAGCTGGTGTATGGTTCTTACTCTGCCACTGACAGACTGTCAGCCTCCTGGTTCTCCCTGCCCTGCCCTGGTTCTTAACTTCTTTAATGGATGCCCCCTCCCCCCACCCTCGCTCTGCTTGAAGAATCTCATCTATTTCTCTAACTTGTACTCTATGCTAATGATTCTCAAGTCTATGTCTCCTTCATATCCAACTGCTTACTTGGCTTCTCCTCTTTCCAGTACTATAGGAACCTCAGACATGCCAAGGCCAAGCCTGAACTCATCACCTTCCCAACTGTTTTTCGTTTTTTTTTAAATTTTGACTGATTGATTGATTTTTCTTTCTGGCTGCGTCGGGTCTTAGTTGCGGCACGCGGGATCTTCATTGCAGCATGTGGGATCTTTTTGTTGCAGCACACGCGGGCTCTTCGCTGCAGCGTGTGGGCTCCTCTCTAGTTGTGGTGTGCGGGTTTTTCCTCTCTCTAGTTGTGGCATGCGGGCTCTGTAGTTTGCGGCACACGGGCTCCCTAGTTGAGACACGCAGGCTCAGTAGTTGTGGCACGCAGGTTTAGTTGCCCTGCGGCATGTGGGATCTTAGTTCCCTGACCAGGGATCGAACGCACGTCCCCTGCATTGGAAGGCAGATTCTTTACCACTGGACCACCAGGGAAGTCCCTCTTCTCCTTTTCTTAATCCTGTATCAGTTCATAGGACTGGCATCTCACCAGTCATCAAGAAAACTGAGCAACACCCTTGAATTTTTTTTTTTTGGCTGCACCACACAGCATGTGGGATCTTAGTTCCCAGACCAGGGATCGAACCTGCGCCCCCTGTGTTGGAAGTGCCGAGTCTTAACCACTGGACCGCCAGGGAAGTCCCAACATCCTGGAATATTATTCTACCCTTGTATCTAGTCAACCATGAAGTCATGCTGTTTGTATGTCCCTCTCATCCTTGCTTAGATGACTGAAAGAGGCAAATTGGTCTTCCAGTCCCACCCACTCCCTACAATCCATGCTCCACACTAAACCTTCAGAGTGATCTTTCTGAATTGAGAGAGCTGAATCATCTTCTTTGCTTTCAACCCTCCAGTGGCTTCCCATCTTCTACAGGATAAAGTCTAAGATACTCAGCCTGCTTTTCAAGGCTCCGTGTCTCCTTTTCCCTCCTTGCCCCCTTGTGTAGTACGTGTGTGTGCACCCACGCCATTCCATACCTCTGTGCCTTTGCTCATGCTCTTCTCGCCCTTTCCACCCTTCTTTGCCTGGTTAACGTCTCCTAACCCACTGAGATATCCAGCTCAGGCTTCACCTTCCCTGGGAAACTTCCCTAAGTTCCCCAACTGGGTTAGGAGACCCTTTTCCATGCTTCCACCACTTAAATAGCATTTATTATAGTATATTGACCGTCCGTTTTCATCTTTCCCATCTGAGCTCCTCCAAGGCATAAACATCTGCTTCACCCCTGCTCTATTATTCATACAGAGCTTATCTCTCATTTTGTTCACCATTGTATATCCAGTATCTGGCACGTAGCAGTTACTCAATACTAATGGAAGAGGGAGAGGACATCAAGAGAGTGTGACATTGAAGTGGACTCTATAGGCTCTACCAGTGGATAATTCTGGATTTTGTGCTTCAGCATCTTGGCTCAAGTCCAACACCTCTGCTTCTTGGTTTCTTCATCTATAAAATCCGCCTCCCTCCAATTCCCACACAGGGGTGGTACACAGAGGACCCAATGATACAATAGACCTGAGAGGAGCACGTGACCCAAACCAAGAGTTTGGGATGGGAAGTGTTTGACCCTTAATCCAAGCTCACTCTGACTGCTGGGGTCTGGGGAACAGTGCATACAGTCGCACTAGACACAAGCATGGGATTCTGGCCCTACCAGCTCCTCTAGCTACAAATCCTCCCAGTTCTGTTCCTTTGCCACCCCCCAGAGCCAGAAAAGCAAAGATGACATACCCAAAGTTCACTCTGTCCCCACAGATCTGTTAAGCGAGGAGCCACGGACAGGGCTACGACCACTAAGGCACGCAAAGTCAGGGAAGTCAATGTCTCAGTCCCTGTGGCTGAACAACAATGTCCTCAATGACCTGAGGGACTTCAACCATGTGGTTTCACAGCTTCTGGAGCATCCGGAGAACCTGGCCTGGATTGACCTGTCCTTCAACGACCTGACTTCCATTGACCCTGTGAGTCCAGAGGGTGGACCTGAAGCCACCTTGTCCAGCCCCCAGCCTCTCCACCTCCCACGTATTATCAAGGAAGTAGTGAGGCAGCATGGTGCCCTGCAAAGCACATGGCTGTGGGCTCAGATAGATATAGGTTCAAATACTAGATCTGCCTCTGACTTTGTGACCTTGAGCAAGCTCCTAACCTTTCAAAACCTCAGCCTTGCTGTCTGAAAAATGGGGATAATATGCCAGCATTATAAACATTTTGTGAGGATTAAATGAGAACATATGGAAAAGCAACCGGCACATAGCAAGCCTTCACACAAGAGGCTGAAGTAAAATTGTAGCTTATTATTGGGCACCCACTGTGCTTTGTGCCAAGTTCTTTTGCAGAGGTAGGTACTAAAAGTACAGCAGTTACTTTCCATGAACTCAGGCTAAATTTTAAGAAACAAACAAAACTGGCCCCTTTTCATCCAGGATCTGTGTTAGAGGGGAAAGGAGTTAGAGTATGACTTGGAAACTGTTCCCCAGGTGCAGTGATCTCAATTTAACTACTATTTTAAAAGCTCTTATGTACCTAGCATGATGCTGTCCCCTGTCCCCTGTCATGATAGAATCTTAGAACACCAAAGCTGGAATGGTCTTCAGTGAAGGGACAGCTAAGGCTCAAGGAGGAGCAGGAGAGCCCAGGCACCTGGCAAGTCAGTGGCAGTGATAGGACCCAGGCCCATACCTTCTGCCCCTCGGATCACAGTGCTCTGTCAGTGTGGTGCCCCTGTACCCCTTCAAAGGTAAATAAAAGTAGGTTGGAATCAATCTAGTATGGCTCTGGGGGTGACAAATCGTTCCCCAAACTCTTCCTTCTCTGCCCACAAGTCAGTCCCGAGCACAGATACACGGCTCTGTCCAGTCTAGCTTCCGGTTTCCTTCCCCAACAGGTCCTGACAACTTTCTTCAACTTGAGTGTGCTCTACCTCCATGGCAACAGCATCCAGCGCCTTGGAGAGGTGAACAAGCTGGCTGTCCTCCCTCGGCTCCGCAGCCTGACACTCCATGGGAACCCCATAGAGGAAGAGAAGGGGTATAGGTAAGTGCCCTGCCCTGGAGGTGGGCTCCAGCTGGGCTCCCATGAGGGAAAGGAGGAGGGTTAGGGTTAGAAACCTAATGCCATCCTTCTGCTATGCTTGGACCAGGGAAGGGAGTAGAGGGCTTTAGGCATTTCTTGATGTCAGTCAGGATAAATTCAGTCTCCCCCACACTCTACTCAAGTCCCTCCATTCCTTGCAGTCAGAGGAGATAGGAGCGACTGGTGGAGGCGGAAAGGGGTTCTAGAAGGGGGCCTGGCCCCCAGCCCAAGTCTTCCCCACAGGCAATATGTGCTGTGCACCCTGCCCCGTATCACCACGTTCGACTTCAGTGGGGTCACCAAGGCAGACCGCACAACAGCTGAAGTGTGGAAACGCATGAACATTAAACCCAAGAAGGTCTGGATCAAGCACAACGCACTCTGAGGTTCCTGGGACCCCAGCAGTCCTAAAGGCCCGGGGATGGTCAGTTTGGTTTGACAATAAATGATTTGAGCTGTTCAGCAGATCAGAAGTCTCTTATACCATGTAAAGATGCCCCCCAACTCAGGCAAGCGCCAGTAGCTCTGGTCTCACTTCACTGAAACAAGGAGGAAGTGGAAGGAAAGGCCTGCTGGCTTGGGATGCAGAAGACCTGGGCTGATTGCATGGCCTTGGGAAACTTATCTAACCTGTCTGGGCCCCTTTGCACTCTTCAGCTCAGATATCCTGAGGTTAGAGTTGCTTCACAGAGCACCAAGGTTCTGTGGAGATGCCTCAGAGGCTTCCATGACAGGAGGCCAATAAGACAGGCTGTAACCTCTGAACCCCTCACTTCAATCAGATGAGAGTAGTTCCACTGTCATGTTTACATGTCATGATTCTACTTAAGATTTCACTTGATAAAAAGAATCTTCTGCTTGAAACTATGTGTCTGCTGACTCTGTACCAGGTGCTGTTGGTCTCCCTGCATACCTCCACCCTCTCACCAGGCTTCCTGGTAATTCCACTGAGCCTGAGGCAATACCCACAACAGTGACAGCTGCCTCAGATTCAAGTTTGTTCAGCTTTGACAGTGTTCCCATCACTGGAGGAGGGACAAGCTGAGTCTTATCCAATCTGAGGTTAGTGCAGGCCAAGTCTCAGCTAAGACCTGGGAACCCTGAACCCTTATCTCCTTGATTCCTTTTAGTGCCCCTAGAAGATGACCCCTCCCCCTCCTCCACCTCGCTGCTCACAGACTTGAGTAGCCAGAAGTAAGTAGTAGGGTGGTGGGCAGGACAGAGGGGCTGGAACCAGCACACAGATGGATACACTTCCTTTATCGAGGGTGACAAACCAAACCAAAACAGAAAAACCCCAAACATGTAAAAACCGAGGGTGCTAGAAATACAAACTCAATTCATTCAAATTCAAGCTCATCCAGACCCTGGTCACAAGCCCTCGTGAGGTGCACGTGAGCACCAAGTCAGGGAGAGGGGGACAGGAGTGAGGCCAAGAAAGGGTGGGCAGGGGGTCCTAAGAGGCCCCCTAGTGATCACCCTCACACTGGCACCTCCACCTTCCCAGTGACGGTGAAGACCTACCAGGCCCTGTCCCTGTGACCCCCCCACCCCACCCCTGGCCAGGGCTTCGAAGGCCAGTCCCAAATGGTTCTACCCTCCCTTGTTCCATCCTCACTTGCTCAGGCTCCTCGCCTCACTCTTCTCCTCCTCCTCCACTTTCTTCTGTGATTAGTAGCAGGTTAGGATACTGTATAAGCCACAGTGAGGCTGGGGGCCAGGGGAGGCAGGGTGGAGACGGAGTGAAGAGAGGAGAGGAAGAGCTGTCCAGGGGCCCCTCTCTTCAAGGAATCCCAAACTGCACAACCAGCTCCTCTTTTGCGTCCACACGGATCTGAGAAAGTGCACTGTAGGCATAAGCAGCTATCCTGGAGACCTGGGACAGAGGGACCGGGAGAGAGGAACAGAGAGACGGGTGAGAAGGGAGATCCGGAAGCAGGGGGAGGGGATGGATGGCCAGAGAGGGGATGATGGGGGACAGGGAGCCAAAGAGAAAGGGATGGGAAAGACAGAAGGGAAGAACAAAGAGTAGCAAAAGAATGAAGGTTTAAGAGAGGGGATGGGGAGGAGAAAGAAACTAAGAGTGAGGTGGGAGTGAGCAGGGCCCACAGGCTACCAGGCTCCCTAACTCCACTTCCCTACCTCCTCTGAGGTGGAGGGGCGAACCCTGTACCTCGCTGCCACCCAGCGGGCAGGGCCGGGGCGAGGGGTGGCTCACCTGCTGCAAGTCGGCGAAGGGGACAGGCTCGCTGGCCAGCACTTGGTGAGGCTGGCTGGTGAGGGACGGCAGCGGCGGCAGCTTCTTCCAATGGGTCAGGCTGCTGCTCAGCACAGCCAGGCGGGTGCTGGCCGAGAAGGAGGGGGAGGGGGAGGGTGGGGACAGGCAGTCAGGCCACAGTCGGCCCAGCCAGCCCAGGCAAGCTTCACTTCCTCAGACCAGAGAAGCAGGTGACAGCAGCCTCAGCTCACCACGAACCCACTCCAGGCCGACCTCCTTTAGTCTCCATACCCTTGAGTGTCATGGGGCAAACTGGGTCAACAGGACCATCTACTGAGACACCCAAGTGACTTGGGGCCACCCTCCGGGCCACACCCAAACGAGAAGCCTGGACTGGGGCGCAGGCTCCAAAGCTGGATCAGAGGGAGGGGAAGGGAGGGGCCCAAGTAGCCTGAGGGATCCAAGCTGGCCAGGGGCTCACCTGTACTGCCTTGCCCGGTCCATGTACTCGTGCTGCTCCATGCCCTGGGAGTCTGCAGCAGACACGTCAATGATGTTGCTTTGGGGAGAAGAGGCAGAGAGGACATAACAGGTGCTTCCGAGACGGACAAACAAGACTCACTGCCAGGTGCCAACTCCAGGGCTATCTGACACCAGTGTCCCTGCCTGCCCACAGGAGCAGGGCTGGGCCCAGAGGCACCTCTTCCCACTGATCTTGTCCCATCCCCCACGTCCTGGGCCTGGCTCTCCATCCCAGTCTTTCATATGGATGGAGGAGGTCTGCGCCAGGCCCGGTCCTGTGATGCCCACCTGGCTGTCTTGGCGAGGATGGAGGAGAGCAGCGCCTGCTCGTCGGTGCGAGCAGAAGGCAGGCTGTGATAGTTGGGCTCAGCTCCATTGAGGGCTTTGGTGGGTGGGCTGCTAGGGTCCAGCAGCAGCTTCCGCTCCTCTCGGTCCTAGGAGAGGCCATGGGGGGAGACGTCAGCCCTGAGGCCCTTAGTCCAACTCACCTTTATTAGGCTCTCTTCTCAGCCCAGCTCTGACCTTTAAGCACCAAAAATATTTTTATTAGGAATATCCCAAGTGGCCCACTGTACGGAATGTCAGCTCTAAGGCTCAGATCCTGCCTGCCCTTGGAAGCTAAGCTAAGCTGGTGGTCTAGGATGAATTAAAGTGGAACCAAGCAGTCTTAGAGGCCCTGAAAAGATGGACAGAGGCACAAAGCAGGTATTTAGTAACAGCCCTGCAGCTTCAGAAAATGGTCCAGGGCTTCCCTGGTGGCGCAGTGGTTAAGAATCCGCCTGCCAATGCAGAGGACACGGGTTCAAGCCCTGGTCCGGGAAGATCCCACATGCCGTGGAGCAACTAAGCCCGTGCGCCACAACTACTGAGCCTGCGCTCTAGAGCCTGTGAGCCACAACTACTGAGCCCGCGTGCCACAACTACTGAAGCCCGCATGCCTAGAGCCTGTGCTCTGCAACAAGAGAAGCCACCGCAATGAGAAGCCCGCGCGCAGCAACGAAGACCCAATGCAGCCAAAAATAAATTAATTAATTAATTTTAAAAAAAGAAAGAAAGAAAGAAAATGCTCCAGCCCCCAGCAGAGAAAGGATATTGGAGGCTGGAAGACAGAGGAGGTGGAAAATACCAAAACAGTGGGGTGTAGAGGAGAAACTAATACAAGTCAGGAGCGCAAGAATGGCCCTCCTAATCCCCCAGATCAGATCCTCCCCAGCAAGGCTGTCTCCTCCCAGGATGGAGAGGCCCTGTGAGGCCAGACAAGGCCCTGGGCCCCAAGGAAAAGCAAGTCCAACCTCTCAATAGCCATTCCTCATATTATCTCAGGACAGGAGTCCCAGCTGCAAACTCTGGGTCCCATAGTCCAAGTGTCCCTTCTTTTTCTTTTCTCTTTTTTTAAATAAATTTATTTATTTTATCTTTGGCTGCGTTGGAGCTTCATTGCTGCGCATGGGCTTTCTCTAGTTGTGGCGAGTGGGGGCTACTCTTCGTTGTGGTGCATGGGCTTCTCATCACCATGGCTTCTCCTGTTACCGAGAATGGGCTCTAGGCGCGCGGGCTTCAGTAGCTGTGGCATGCAGGCTCAGCAGTTGTGGCTCGCAGGCTCTGGAGTGCAGGCTTAGTAGTTGTAGCACACAGGCTTAGTTGCTCCGCGGCATGTGGGATCTTCCTGGACCAGGGCTTGAACCCATGTCCCCTGCATTGGCAGGTGGATTCTTAACCACTGCGCCGCCAGGGAAGCCTTTTTTTTAAAAAATTATTTATTTATTTTGCTGCACTGGGTCTTAGTTGCAGCGTGCCAGATCTTTAGTTGCAGCATGTGGGAATCTAGTTCCCTGACCAGGGATCAAACCCGGGTCCCCTGCATTTGGAGCACGGAGCCTTAGCCACTGCACCACCAGGGAAATTCCCAAGTGTCCCATTTTTTTTTTTTTTTTTTAAACCTCTATTTATTTATTTTGGCTGCGCCAAGTCTCACTTGCGGCATGCGGACTCCTTAGTTGTGGCATGCAAACTCTTAGTTGCGGCGTGCATGCGGGATCTAGTTGCCTGACCAGGGACCGAACCCAGACCCCCTGCATTGGAAGTGCAGAGTCGTACCCACTGGACCACTAGGGAAGTCCCCAAGTGTCCCTTCTTGAGGGCAGGTCCCTTCTACTCTCAGGTGATCACTCTCCTCTCCTCTGATGCTCTCTTTGTGTGGGACTCCCAGAACCAAACTTGGTGCTCCCGGTGTATCCTTACCTGAAAAGCTGGAGTTGTTCCCTCCCTTGCCAAGCCACCACACCTCTGTGAATGTGGTTTCATTAGTTTCAGCAGCCCTGTTTCTGCTAGCCTGTGCTAATCACCACAACCCCTAGAACTGACCTGGGACCAAACCAAGTCTCCCTGGTCCTGTATAATTCTACGTGTTATTTCTCCTTGTCTTGTTGTAGCCCCTTGTTCTTATCTACTGCAATCTTTCTGAATACAACCCTGCCTTGAGCCCATCAGCTGCAAATCCCTGCTGGCTTTGTGTCAGCTGCAAATTGGATAAGTGGATATGCTGGGTATCTATCCAAAGCATAAAGAACAAGGGTGCCCAGGACAAAACCAGAGACAAGGGGCCATCCTGGCTAAAGCGGACTCACCAGCCCTCAGTGCCAGACCACCAGACTCCTTAGTGTTCCGTTTCAGGCCTATCTCAGTTCCTACCAGACTTTCACACTTGCAGGCTCCCAGCTCCCCTGCCCACAGCTCCACAACTCTGCTTACAGAGGACACTTCCTCCTACCCTGCTTGCCCTGCCCTAGGCAGGGCCAGCCTTTTGACATTACTCTTCTGTCTCAAGCCTAGGTTGCCCATGTCCCCAGTTCCCAACAACATGAGACAGAAGCTATGGGCTTCTGCCTCATCGGCTCCCAACTGCTAGACACCCCGACCCCCTAAAACACAAACTAAGTACTAAAAACAAGATGTTTGCCAAAGATTAAACTATCTCTAAGGAAAGCCAGCTCCATAATGAAGCCAGAGTTTGTTTCTTCTTATATGTCCATCCTTTCCCCAGCCCCACTTCAGACAGATCCTCCTGCAGGATAAGGGGTTCTTCAAGAACAAGGTTGTTTTCCTGAGACCTAGACTCCTGGAAGAGGCCATGCTACCACAATTAGAGTGGACAAATAACATCACCCCATCCCCAAAAGGGTGAATAGAGCATGGGGGAGGTTTTTCACACCAAGGTTTGTCCTGGAGTCAACGTCAACCTGGGAGTCAGAGCTTCACTGGCTACTCTAACACAGACACGTATGTGGCCTATCACTAGCCACCTGGTCTGTGGGCACAGCTAGAACACACAGCTCGACCCAACGGATAAAGACATGACTTGGCATCAAAATACCTTGCCTGTGGCACTTCTCAGCTCTGTAACCTTGGCTAAATCACTTCGCCTCTCTGAAGTTCTTCTTCACATTTAAATAGACATAACTGGTACCTATATGACAGACGTTTTGGCAAGAATCAAGTGAGATAACTGTAAAAGGTCTTTGAAAACTGTAACATGTTATACATTTCTCTTTATTATTATAACAAAGGGTCCGATGTGAGAGTGGGAGAGGAGCCTGCCCAAGACCCGAAAGAGGGGACAGTGAATGGTTGTGGCTTGTAGACTAGGTAGTAAGCGGACCTTCGCCACGTGAGGCCTCAAATCACCCAGGACTGATCAAGCACCATCTCTGGGGGTTAGAAACAGAAATGAAAACCCATCAAGGGGAAGGTGGAGATTCAAGAAAACCGCAATTCCAGCTAGAAGCTGGTATCCTTTCTCATAAAGAGTTAACCCTTGACTCATTCCCTGCAAGAGTCCATATTATGGTTTAAGGGATAATTTCCCATTAAACCATAGCTTTCCCAGTAGGCAGGGATATTGTCTCCTATTTCTAACAGGCTGGAGTAAAGTGTGAGGTACTGGCCATATGGCATGCCTAACATAAGGCACAGAAATATGAGTGTATGTTCACTGGGCATTTGGAGGCTTAATGAGGCCCAGGGGCCACCCATCCCTCCCATACAAGTGACATTTTCCCCAGTTTAAGTCCTTGACCCAAAATAGATTCACATGAGTCACTGAGGAAAGACCTACTTCCCATTTACCAGTGATATAATCCGTTTCTGTGACCATCTACTCCACCGGACTGTGAGCTACTTGCTGAAACCTTTCTACAGTTTTTGTCTCTGTGTTGAAATGTACAATCCAGGCTTAGAGGTAACCAAAAAGGCAAGTGGCCAACAACTTGAGACTTCATCCTTGAAAAGGTCTTCCCCTCCTCAAAGGAGGTCAGGCAGGCAGGGCAGGGATTAAAGTGTGGCGGGAAGTTAGAATACACCAAGGGGAAGAGACAGAATTTAAAACTGTACAGGCCTTCCCAGCCTAATCCTTTCTGCAAAAGGATCAGATATACAGCCAAATTCCCAGGACAAACACCCTGCTAGCTAGAGGAACCCTGAGGCCCCAGGTAGGGACTGCACTGAGGCAGGCCAAACTGAGCTCCCCAGCCCACCTCTCTTTTCCCCCCAATCTAGCCAAAGCTAAGCCCGATTTGTTGCTTTCCAACTTCCCACACGTCCTGATGTCCTCACTGTGTCTATTAAAACCTTCACTGATCAACTCAAATGACACCAATTTCCAAAGGCCTTCTCTGACCCCAGATCAGCAGTGACCTTCCTTCTTCAACCCCAGGGATTCAGAGTATACACAGATTCCTGATTCATATCGGGACACTCTAACTCAGAGCCTCAGCTTACCCACCTCTACAGTGGATTCACAAAGCCCGTTAATGCAAAGCACAGAGAAGGCACAGGAAGCTGGGAAGAAAGTACTTCCCCGAGACCTAGGCTGAGGATCCTTGAAGTTGTAAAGGTCTGAAGGTAGGGAAAGATGGAAGGCGCGGGAGCGAGCGGGATAGGCGGCTGCCTGCACATCCCAACACAGGGGCTGTGCAGAAAGAACTGGGGCTTTAAAAGGGGTAGCAGTCCGGCCCGGCGTCTCCTCTGTAATCTGTCCTCTCCGGGCCCCCGTACTCAGTGAGCCCTGCAGTCCGGCTGACCCTCTTCTGCAGCCTTTTCTCTGGGCCCCATGCCCCAGGATCTCAGCCCTCACTCCCGAGCCCCGCCCGCGGCGGCCGCACCTGGTCCGAGTCCTCGTTCTCGCTGCTGTAGCAGCACCCCATGGCGGGGGTCGGGCCGGGCGCTCAGGCCGCGCCGAGGAGGGACGGCGTCCGTCAGGAGCCCTTCCGGTCACATGACCCGCGCCTGCATCCAGCAAGTAACCACCGCCCCCGCGCCTACCCCTTCCCAGAGGAGCTTAGCCGCTGCGGCTGCCGCCGGAACCCCGGCTTCCGGCTCCGCCCCTACCGCGTGATCTTAGCCAACCAATGGGAAGGCACACGCTGCGTGACAGGCCGTGAGACACGTGATGCAAGGAAAGGGAGGGGCGGATCATATGACTTAAGCCTCTTCCCGGTCTCAGCCGGAGACCTTCACTGACGGCTATAGAAGCCCACGTGTTAAGTGTATTGTGTGTTCCCGTGGCTGCCAGGCTACCTTTGTGGGCCAGTGAGCGAATTTATACCAATTGCCGTCATGAAATACTCTGCTAAATGCCTTTAGAGGGGTGAGGAGGATCCAGGCTCTATGCTCCAAGAGTACACACCAGTAGGCCCAGTTGCCTGGCGCCAAGGCTGGCTACATACAGAGGGTGTGGCACCCAACCTGGACTGGGGATCTGAGACTTACTGGAAGAAGGGACCTTATACCTTTACAAACCGAAGCAGAGTGGAGCTCAATCCTGGTGGAGGAGATAGAGGCCACCTCAGTGATCTCCTTGCCCTCAGGCATTTCTCTTCAATCCGGCCTTTTTACAGCAGTCACAGTAATCTAACACACAAAGCTCACAATCAGTGCTCTTCTTAGAACCATCCCACATCTTCCCTTGGACTCAACACAAGTCCAAGTCTGTCATGCAAGATCTTGCAGAGCCTGACACCCACTCCAAGCCCAGGGTAGTGGAGGAGGGGTTGGGGGAATGCCTCACCAACCACAGGGAAATACTTGGAGTTTCCTGATTGACTTTCTGGACCTTGCACACATGGCCTGGCACACTGTCTCCCCACCTGGTCTGCCTGCCAAAAGTCCCTGTGTTCATGGAGCATGCCTTCTAGTGCTCACATTATATTGTATTCTCTGTTCCTTTGTCAGTCTCTTCTAACAAAGGTGGAGTTCCGGGGGGACAGGGACAGGATCCGACTCTTGTCTGTGACTCAAGCCTTGGCACTTGCTTAGAATTTGGAATTATTGAGTAACTTACAACCTCCCCATCACCTTGGCTCACACCATACCCTATGTCCTGAACCAAGGGATTGGAGGAGAGATCACCAAACCCAGCAGCTTTATTACCCCTCAAATCAAGACCCTGGAGTTCTGTAAGTTCTTTGAGGGCTCCTGAAGGGTAGGAGGCAGCTCCAGCTTGTCCCTGGGGTTGGTAACTTGAACTGCAGGTCTCAGGTGACAGCAGCAGCCTCAGCATCAATAATTGACAGCAAGTCCAGCCTGCCTCAGGGTTCTTCCCCACCCCAAGGACTCCCCCTCCTGTCCTATGCTCTGATCTTCCCCAAGCAGGAGCCTCCAGCCCAGGTAAGCAGGGCCCTTGAGTGTGGGTTCCCAAGCACACCAATTCAGATTCACCATCACTCACCTACCTATTCACCCCATTCATACACTCGTACTTTAATTTTTAGTCACCACCACCAGTGGCCTCAAAAGGGTCAGACGGTCCAGTGCATGGGAGAAGACAGGGCACTTATCCCAGACAGGGGGTGGGGGGAATGGGGAGAAGAGGCTGAGTTGGGGGAAAGTATGTGCTGTGTGTATATGTGAATGTAAATGTGAATGGAATGCTGAGAGAGAAGAGAGGAGGGGAGTGCAGGGGAGGGGAGATAGGACTGGAGAATAAATATACAATCAAGGACTCTTCCCACCCCCAGGGAAATGCTGACAGAGGGAAGAGTCCTGGGGTGGTAAGGATATCTCATCCTAACACACCATGGAGTGTTTTGATTGCCTTTTACTGAGGCAGAACAGTGACAGTGAAGGGGTTCCTGACTGCAAAGTTGTGCTCTTTTGCTACACAGTAATGGGTCAGAGACCAAGCAGGCAGTGGGTAAGGTGGGAGGAGAACTCAGGAAGGAACTGGTGAAAGGGGTCCTGAAGAAGAGTGACTACAGAGATAAGGGAAAACGGGTGGAGGGAGCAAGGTGAAGATGAACCAGGAGTAGGAAGAGATAGTTTGGGGTTGGGTGCTGAACGTAAGACAGTATGTTGTCCTTGAAAGTACATAGGCTTGGAATCAGACCAGCTTGGATTCAAATCCTAGTTCTTCCGTGTGACTCTGGACAGAGGACTTAACCTTTCTGAGCCACGGAGTGTAAAATATAGGGATAACTGCTACTGGTAAGGGCTGCACAAATGACAGGCAAACGACACGTGTGGGTTTCCCTCCCTTCCTCCACCCCAGGGCCCAGGTAGGGACCATGTCCCCCGCCATCGCGCTGGCCTTCCTGCCACTGGTGGTGACATTGCTGGTGAGGTACCGCCACTACTTCCGACTACTGGTACGCACGGTCTTACTCCGGAGCCTCCGAGACTGCCTGTCAGGGATGCGGATTGAGGAGCGGGCCTTCAGCTATGTGCTCACCCACGCCCTGCCTGGGGACCCTGGTCATATCCTCACCACCCTGGACCACTGGAGCAGCCACTGCGAGTACCTGAGCCACATGGGGCCGGCCAAAGGTCAGTGTTCCCTAGCCTTCTGCTCCAGGAAGCACCTCCAAGATGGTGAAGGAAGATCTGGGATCTGCCGCTGCCTTGCTGGGTGAATTAGGCAGGTTCTTGATCTTCTGTGGGTCTCTTTTTTCTCCTCTGGAAATGAGGGAGCTGGGCAAAGTTATACATTCATCCAGTAAAATTTATCACCACCTCTTTTGTACCAGGTGTGTGCTAGGTGCTGGGGGAGGAGGTAGAGGCCAGGGATGAATCAGCCACAAAGGCTGGCCTCAAAGGGGGCATGATACAGGGGAATAACCACCTCAGCACACGACCCATAACCTTGTAATTATCTGTGTCTGAGTCTTTCTCCCCCACCATGGAGGCTCCTCCAGCCCATTCAGGGTAGCTGTCTGGCTGGATTTGTCTGAGTCCCAGCTGTCAGCACATGTATTTTTAGAGTCTCATTTAAGAAATTCATCCAATTCAATGGTTAGAAAGATATTCAATGAACAAATCAAGGGAGAATGAAACTAGAAGGTCTAGCAAAGGTCTCTCAGGAGCCTGGACAGTGGTCTCTCAGAAACCTGGTGGTTGTTTCTGCCTGGGCCCTCCTGGAGGAAGCAACATCTGAACCGGGCCTAGAGGGATTGCTTTCGAGTTGGCCAGGTAGTTGAGGATAGAGGTGGGGGAGGACAAAGCCGGCCACGTATCTCAATGTGGCATGAAGAAATGAGCCAGCATGGTTGACTCTGGGCACAGTTGTTCGGGATGGCTGTGGTGGGAAGAATTGAGAGCTGAAACTGGAAAGGTAGGATAGGATCAGGTCCAAGAAAGTTCTGACTGTCAGGCTGAGGATCCGATGTTCAATCCCAAAGGCCTTTAGGTTCATAGGAACCAAGGAGCAATAGGGTCAGATTTGTCAGAAAGATTCCTAGTGGTTGGTGTGAAGGAGGCAAGCTGAGAGGGACAGGGAGACCACTGGGTCTGCTAGGACTGTAATCCAAGAAAGAAATGAGACTCCCGCTGGTTGGGGGTTGCACTGGCAAGTGGGCATTTGAGACCCCTTTCCATGAGGGCCCCTGCATCCATCTCCCATGCCTGCTGCAATAACCATCTCCCATGTCTGCTGCAATAACCATCTCCCCTCATAGGTCAGATCCTGATGCGGCTGGTGGAGGAGAAGGCCCCTGCTTGTGCACTGGAGCTGGGCACCTACTGCGGGTACTCCACACTGCTTATTGCCCGTGCCCTGCCCCCTGGGGGTCGCCTTCTCACTGTGGAGCGGGATCCACGCACAGCAGCAGTGGCTGAAAAACTCATCCGCCTGGCTGGCTTCGACGAGCGCACGGTCAGCCCCCACCTCCCCAACCCTGGTCTCTTTCCTGCCACCCCAAGCCCTGCCCTAGCCAGTTTCCCCATGGGGGAATCCCACCTAGGAGAAGGAAACAGCTCCACTTAGGGAACTGTGAACCTGGAGAGTGTATGAGCTCTTGTCCTCCTGTTCCAAGTCATTGGCATGTATTTGCTGCTGGATGACAAAGAAGCAGTTAAGAAGAAAGTCTCTGGAGCCCAGCAAATCTGGGTCCAAACCTTAGTCTGCCTCTTGTTAGCTATGTGATCTTGGGCAAAGCACCTGTCCTCTGAATCTCAGCTTCTTCACTAGCAGAATGAAAATCACAATGCTGATCCTGACTTCTTGGGTTCTGAGGCCAAGAGGAAATATGAGAACACACATGGAGACCTAGGCCAGGGCCTGGCACAAAATAAGCCAGATCCCGGTAGGGTCTGGTGTGGGAGAACAATCCCTCCCACCCTCACCTCCAACTCCTCCCACCCCCACAGGTGGAGCTCATCGTGGGTAGATCAGAGGAGGTGATCCCGCGCCTAAGAACCCAGTACCAGATGAATCGGGCTGACCTGGTGCTCCTGGCACACAGGCCCCGATGTTACTTGCGGGACCTGCAACTGCTGGAGGCCCATGCCCTGCTGCCAGCTGGTGCCACAGTGTTAGCTGACCACGTGCTCTTCCCTGGTGCACCCCGCTTCCTGCAGTACGCCAAGAGCTGTGGCCGCTACCGCTGCCGCCTCCACCACACTGGCCTCCCTGACTTCCCTGCCATCAAGGACGGCATAGCCCAGCTTACCTACGCAGGGCCTGGCTGAGGTCCAGGCCCAGGGGTACTTACTGCTGCCTCCCCCCACCCCCCAACCAAGCAAGGACCTCAGAATATCCCCTCCCCTCCCTGCTTGTGGACTGACCCGTACTGGGCTCAGGGCTACGGAGGCTCTCCTCCCACCTCTGTCTCCACACTAACCTGAGGCCTCAAGTTCTGTCAGGCTGTTTGATCCCACTGGTCCCCCTCCTTCCAGTCCAGAGTCATGGACTGACAGGCAAGAGACTTCAGCTCACAACACAGCCCTGTCACTGATTTGCTAGGTTACTCCATGGGAGTCCCTGCCCTGCTCTGAGATTTAATCTGTTCTAACACCAAGGAAGTTGACTAGGAGAGCTCCAGGGGCCTCCCAGTTCTGGCGCTCAGAAAGCCTGCCTCCCACCCCCCACCCCACCCCATGCCATTCCAGGTGGGATCAAAGGAAACAGTAAACACTGAGTTAGAGGCCCCGCAGGAATGGCTGGGTGCAAGCTGGGCCAGAGGAAATGGCAATGGAGCCTGGGCCCACAGCCAGGGCTACCCTGGCCTTCCCTAGCCCCAGCCGGCGTGGCCAGGTAGATTTGCCTGAAGTCCCTTGAGAACCGTCTCCCCAAAGCTCAAAACAAGATGCTGGACTCCTCTAGGCCCCACCAAGAAATAGGGAATAGACGTGGGGGAAAAAATCAGTCCTGTGTCTTTATTAAAGAGAGTTAGAAAGAGACTAGATCTGGCAACCAAGGGGTGAGGTGCTGGCCAGAAAGGTGGGGTGGGCTCAGGCCCTGCGGATTCAAGGGCAGACTGATGGCCTGGGAGGGGCCAAGGATACCAGGTGCTGGCAGCGGCTAAGGAGGTGCCCGAGGGTGAGCTTTCAGGCACTGGGGTGGGGGGAGGGGGGTTGGGTGATCAGCTGGATCCGCAGGGGGTCCAGGATAGGTTGGGTGGGCCTGGAATCTTCCTGAGACCACCCTGCCTTGTCTACCTAGATCATCCACTGGTCCTGATCCTGCTCGTTGCCTTCCATGTCCACCTGGAGAGGAGGCTGGGTGTGGGTGGGGAGGGGCCTCAGCCACCCAGCCAGCCCCAGTCCCAGATCCTGCCCCTGGCTGGATCCAGGGTTTCTGTACCCGCTGGCTGCCAGTGAGGTCAGGGGTAGGGGCCCAGGAGCAGAGGCCCTCCCCCACACCCCTGCCTACCTCATTGACCTCTCCATCATCAGGTGACTCATTGTAGTCATTCATCTCATCCATGTCCTGCATGTCCTCATCATCCTCCGAGTCCTCTTCACTATCCTCGTCGTCATCTTCATCTTCCTCTTCCTCGTCATCATAGTGCTGGTGAGGCAGGGAAGAGCCTGTAGCTTCTACAGGTCTGCCTGGGCCAGTTCAAGGACTGGCCCACTTGGAGCCTCTCTCTGGGGACAACGAATGAGCTCCATTCCCCAGTCCTGTCCCAGTTTAATCTAGCAGGCTGGTGCACGTTCTGCAGGACCTTAGTGCTGAGCCCAGTGCCCACCCCCTCTACCTCCTCTTTTCTGTCCTTCATCCAGAGCTGAGGACCACGACTGCTCTGGAGTCAGAGGCCAGACCTTCAGAATTAGAGCAGAGCCTTGGTCCACCTGGGCCCCACAGAGGCCCCACCTGCTGAAGCCACTCACCTCTGAGGCCGGCTTGCCAATAGGTACCAGGTTGTTGTCTTTCTCTGCAATGCTCTGGAGCTGTGGCCACAGGGGGAGAAGAGCAAGGCCAGGGCCCAAGCAGGGCAGTCAGGGGCATGGCACTCACCTGCCCTGCCCCCAGGAAGACCCCCAAGTGTGAAGGAGAAGCTTCCTTCCAGCTCTCAGGAAGATTCAATCCCTTTCTCTCCTGTCATCTGCCACTTACTTATGAACTTGATCCAACTATGTAAACTCTCTAGTCCTTGGTTTCCTCATAAAATTATGGTGAGGATGAAGTGAGACTATCAGCCTAGAACATGACATCTGCTAGATCCTCAATAAACAGTCAAAATTACTATTTCCTATGCTTTAGAGAAAAGAGCCTGGGCTCCAATCTGGCCTAGAGCTCCCACGGTCCCCAGGCAAATTAGCTTAACACAAAGGTGAGAACCTAGGCCCCCAGCTCAGGACAAAAAGCTCCCCCAGGGCAGGTCTCCAGAGTAGGGCTGGGTCAGCGCCAGTGAAGAGGGGCGGGGCACCTGACTGAAGCTCTGCCGCTGTGCTACGTCCTCACTCACCCAGGCCTGATGCTGCTGTTCTTGCTGCTGCAGCTCTGTCTCCTCCACACAGGGTCGATCCAGATTAAACCACAGTGTCTCAGTCACACGGGGGAAGAGTGAGGGAAACAAGGTGGACATGGCTCCTAGACTGAGGAAAAGCGTCAGGTGAATCCAGCTCTCAGATGTGTTTGGTTTTAGTTTTTAGTTGGTTACATTTTGATTTGGGGATTGGGTGGTGTGGAAGGTAGCAGGAAAGTACCCCTTCCCTGTGAGAATCAGACAGACCTGGGTTTGAGTCCTGGCTCCACTGCTTACTAGCTGTTTGACCTTGGCCAAGTCACTTAACCTCACTGAGCCTCAGTTTCCTCATCTGTAAAATGGGGACAATAACAATTATGCCACCCTCATAGTTATTCTGATAATTAAGTAATTTACTTTATGGATAAGTAAAGCTGTTTGTAAGCTGTTCAAGGAGGGAAGAGAATGGAAGCCAAATGTAGAGAGAGGAAACCAGAATGCAGACTAGCCTTACAAAATTAAAGACAGCAGGACTCTACTGAAACTCTCTCTACCTCCTCCAAACACTGAGACCTACTTTCTGCTCCTCCATGCCGCCCACACCATACCCACCCAGTGTCAGAAATTTTGGACCCTAACCACCTCTATAATGAACCACAGCCAAACTAGGGGGCAGGGAGGGGAGGTGTTATCACGTGCAAGTATGGCTCAGTAAGACATTCTAAAGGTATGAGTAAATGCATGAGCAGATGAAAGACTACATGAACTAACATGTAAGAGAACAAGTATTCAGCTCAGATTCAGCAGTTGAGGGAGCTGAACAGGAAGGTCCCAGAGAATCTGAATTAAAACCTTTCAGCTCACAGGAAAACTGAGGCCCAGCGACAGGCAACGACTGGCTCTAGGTGCCACGGTTGAGTTGGGCAAAGAACTCTCGCGGGGAAGAGATCCAGGCCGGGCACTAGAGGTGAGCAGGAGAAAAGAATCTACGTCTAATTCTGCTCTTTGCCCTAACGCACTTAACCAATCCGGGGCCAGCCGCTGCCCTTCCGTGGAGCTCAGCTGCCCGGCGCGTTTAAGAGGCACAACAGAACCCTCTCTCAAGTCCCATAAGCACTGAAGGGCCAGAGCCTGCGGCTCCGAAAGCCCAACCCCTCACCGCAAAGCCACCGCCCATTCTCGGCTTATTATGATAATGACCGTGGAGTTGACCAACAGGAAGAAGGCATGGGCGGGATTCGGTCAGGTATTTGGGGTTGCTAACCGAGAAAGGAGCGGGGCCTGGATAAGGCCAATTAACTGGAAGAACTGCTGGGTGACAGGAAGTGACACCAATGAGTGACGGATCTTGTGCGACGGGGTGGGGCTTAGTTTCGAGGAAGCAGCCAATGAGCTGGAACTCTTTTAATGTTTAAGGGAGTGTGAACAGGCAGCTCCTGAGGAGGCGGGTCAAGGGAATGAGGTTTCTCTGGGGACGAGAGGAAAGAATGGGCAAAGAGACAGCAACAGCAACCTGTCTTATGTACTTACCGCGCCGGGAGGCGGCAGGCGGCGGCGACCCGGAAGCACTTCCCTCTGCCTGAGCGGAAGAACCCACCAAAACCTGGGACACACAAAACGCATGCGTCCTTGGTCTTCTTTTGTTTCCCGCTCCCGCCCACCGGACTGGAAGTGACGTTACACACGTTAGTCACGTGTTGGGTGGAAATTTGGCGCGCCTGCTCTATTGGCCCCGCCTTGAGTCTCAGCCAATCGGTCTCTCCAGCCTGGACCCGCCCCAACGGCCCCATTTAGCCCCGCCTTTCTGTCCCCAGGCGGTATTTGCTTGCCAATCCGTTGTTGAAAAACACCTGGCGGCAAGCAGCGTTACTACTAGAACTGTTTGTCCTGCTGCGTCCCAGGAAAATTAGTCGGCTTCTACCCTAGAATCGCAGGGTGATTTTACGCCTCGCCCCTCCTGTTTGTCTTGTCTCCCCCCTCAGTTTCCCGTTTGGGCGCATACATTCATTTATGTATTTCTTCGACAGAAATATTTGAGTCCCTACTATATTCCCATCTTCCAGGCCCTGCTAGAAGCTGGGGCTAAATCTAGGAACATGGTCCCTGTCCTCAAAGACCTCACAGTCCAGTGGGGAAGCCAGACTCTGTACACCTGCAGTGGACTCACTGGTCTCTTAAGACTGCCTTTCCAGTTCTGCATTCCAGATTTTGTAAGGGCTTAAGTGATTACTCAATCTCAGGCGCAGCATTCTGCTGCTGGGAAATTCAGCTGCCCTCTCCCGGACTGGGCTAAATCCGCTTAGCTGTCAGCCTTGTCATCTCTCTCCCAGTCCTTTGCTGATGCCTCCGTTTTACTAACCTCTGACTCAGCTTCCCTTTCAGAGATTCTTATGCCTTCTGGCAACGGAAGTCCTTCAAACCCAACCCCCATTGAGCTCCATCACTCACCAGCCCCTTTCAAGGCCAGCAGTCATCCATAGATAGTTCCACTCCTGCCCTGACCAAATGTGTGACCTTTAACAAATCCCTTTTCCATGTCTGGACTCAGTTTCCTTTTCAACCAGCATCATAATCTCTGCCCAGCCTTCTTCGAATCTTGGACTGATGTGAGGATTTGATGAGATAACATATTTAAGAGGTAGTGTACTGTGCATATGACTGTCATTGTTGCCAAGCAGCTCTGGTTGTTATAAAGTTTTTCATTAAAGAGTAAAATTTGCCCCTTGGAAATGTCCACCTTTTTCTTTCATTCATTCAAGCAATATCTACTGAGTACCTTACATATACCTGCCACTATTCTAAGTAATGGATACACAATAGTGAACAAAACAGACCAAAAAAAAATCATGAGGAGACTCATGGTGCTTCCATTTTAATAAGAGAGATAAATAAAGAAGATAGGTAAATAAAATATATAGTTTTAAGACTGCAGTAAATATTAAGGAGAAAAAATAAGTCAGAGAAGTGGGAATAAAACGTTGATAGGGGAGATGTTTCCTTTCACTTAGGGGGGCAAGGAAGACCTTACTGGGAAGGTGACCTTTGAGTAAAAGATCTGAAGAAAAAAGAAAGGGGGCACTATTCTGATATTTAGGGAAGAGCATCAAGGAAAGAACAAGTGCAAAGGGCCTGGAATGGCTGGAGCATAGTGTTCTATGGGGAGAATGGGAGAAGATGAGGATAGAGATAGGAGCCAGAAAGTACAGCTTCGCAGATCACAATAAGGATTGCGGTTTTATCCCATGTTGAGGATCCCGTGAAGGATTATGAGCAGAGGATCCACACAATCTGATTTAGATTTTAACAGAGTTACTCTGGCTGTTTTATGAAGAAAAATTCAGTGGGGACAGTGGCAGAAGCAGGGAGACCAGTTGGAAAGACAAGGGAGGTGCTGGTTTTGGGGGGAAATATCTGGAGCTCATTTCTGAGTGTGTTGACTTTGAAATGTCCATTAGAGTAGGGATGTTGAGGGAGCAGGAGGGCATATAGGTCTGAAGGTCAAGGGAGAGATCAAGACTGGAAATATAAGTTTGAGAGTCATCAGCACATGGATGGTGTTTAAAGCCATGAGGGTGGATGAGCCCACCAAAGGAGTGAGTGTAGATGGAAAATCGTTTCCTTCAAAATTCAGAATTTGAGGAAACTAGGAGAAGCAGCAAACTAAACTGAGAAGGAGGACCAAAAAGATAAGCAGAAAGCCAGGTAAATTGGGTGGTATCCTGGAAGCCAAGTGAAGAAGGGGTATCAGGAAGGAGGTAGTGCTGCACTACAGTGGAGTTCTGTATAAAACTGTTTCTATTTGTTTCCTCAGCAGACCATGAGCCCCTTGAGGGCAGAGACTGAGTGGTTTCTAAGTCCCCAGAACCCACCCTTGACCTCTCCCTTCTCGATCCCTTATCTGCTCCTTCAGTGTCCCCATCAGTCACCCCCTCTGGTTCTTTTAGTTACAGGATCCCTACATCCGGCATCCTTTGCCTCCATCCTTCCTGACAGCTCTGGCCTGATGGAAATCCCCCAGTAACCTAGAGTTTCTTACCTATATCTTCAGCCAGGTTCAACAAGCCATGGTGAGCTTCCCTGGTGGTGCAGTGGTTAAGAATCTGCCTGCCGATGCAGGGGACACGGGTTCGAGCCCTGGTCCGGGAAGATCCCACATGCTGCAGAGCAACTAAGTCCGTGTGCCACAACTACTGAGCCTGCGCTCTAGAGCCCGCAAGCCACAACTACTGAGCCCTCATGCCACAACTACTGAAGCCCGTGCGCCTAGAGCCTGTGCTCTGCGACAAGAGAAGCCACTGCAATGAGAAGCCCACGCACCGCAACGAAGTGTAGCCCCCGCTCACCGCAACTAGAGAAAAGCCTGAGCGCAGCAACGAAGACCCAACACAGCCAAAAATAAAATAAATAAAATAAATAAATTAAAAAAAAAAAAAACAAGCCATGGTGACGGGGGAAGGGGAAAAGGAAGAGGGAGAAGTGGAAATTTGGGGTGATACCCTATTTTTGGCTCAGGCAACTGAGTCAGTGATGGTGCCACATTCATTATCCACCATTTATCCTTGCCAAGTGCTTGACTTTTTTTTCCTTTCATTTCAAGGATAATAAACTAAGACTCTGAGGGAACTTCCTGGCGGTCCAGTGGTAGGACTCCATGCGTTCACTGCCGAGGGCACGGGTTCAATCCCTGGTTGGGGAACTAAGATCCTGCAAGCTGCATGGAATGGCCAAATAAATAAATAAACAAAGAGTCATATTCCTTAAAAATATAAAAATTAAAAAGGTTAAAAATTTGCCTCATATTCCTTCATCTGTTCCACTGTTTGGTCGACATTTATTGAGTGCCAATTGAGTGCCAGACACCTTGATAGGCCCTGGGGACAGAGAGATGTAGCAGAAATAATCCCTATCCTAGAGGAAAATACAGTCTAGTGAGGACTAAGACAGTTATAGACAATTATAGAAGAGGGTAGTAAATATTAAAATCAGTGTATACAGAGAGTGTTATAAGAACACAGAGGAAAGAGAGATGAATGGATTCTGGATAAACTGAGTTTAGACTTTGTTTGAAGGAAGGAAACATTTGAACGGGCCTTGAAGGATGAGTAGGGGTTTACCTAGTAGACAAGTGGGAGAAGGGGATGCACAAAAAGGCGTATTGCATGCAAAGGCACGGAGTTAAAAGCAGATGATGTATTTGGAGAACACTGAGAATCTTTTTGGGCAGAACTAAGTGTCTCGGGGTAGACAGAGAGATGAGAAGGAACGTTAGGGGGACTCTGATGGGGTAGGGCTTTGGTGGCCCTGAGATAGAGTGGATGCGATGAGAGCCAGGCATCCTGGGACTTACCTTGGCTCTATTACTGACTTTCTGGAGACCCGAGGCAGGTCCCTCCCCCTCCCCCAGCTTTCATTTTCTCTAACATAATATCCCAACCATGTCTCCAGCTCTGGTGTGAATCCCTGGAAGGCACTTCCCTGACCTGGCCCTTTCTGTCCTGAGATGTGTTTTACCCAAGCCAGGGCCTGGGCTGAAAGCAGAAGCCAGGATGGGGTTGGGGATTTCCCAACAGTCAGAAATAAATCCAAAGCCCATAGGCTGGAGAGAGAAGTCCATGGCTCTGTGCAGAGACTTCTCCAGGATCCAGGAAGGTTTAGACCTGAGTGATGTGAATTCAATGCTAGTGAGGGCTGCTTCCATGGTCCTTGAGGAGTATGGCTGGCCCTGGTAGGGGACAGAGGGAAATGTCAGTCACTGTCTCTTATGTATACCTAAGGATATTTGGTCTCCAAAGAGCTCTCACACTTGTCATTTCCTCTTATCCTCACCCCAGTCCTGGAAATCCTGCTCCCAGTTAGCCTATGAGGAATGTGAGGCTCTGGAAAGTGAAGTGGCTTGTCCGAGCTGAAGCTACAACTCAGGAAGGTCAATCTTGCATTCGCTCCACAAAGTTTTCTTATGAGCCAGTCTGTGCTTGGTGATGGGGGACCCACAGAGGAGTCAGATCTGAGTCCTCATCCCCTAGAAGCCCCCAGTCTAGTTTGGGAGGCATCAAGCAAATCATTAGGCCCTTGAGGGCAGGTCTCTGATTCATGTCTATTTCCTTAGCACACAGCACAGTGCCTGGCACAGAGTAGCCACTCAAGAAATGTTTATAAAAGATGGGCTTTTCTTCCCTTCAATCTAATGCAACTGAATTCATTAGACGTGTGTTCGTGTGACAACTGCTACACTAGAGACAGATTCTGAGAAGAGTGGGGGCAGTGAGCAGAGAAGGGTAACATGTGGGTGTGGAGGTGGGGAGGGATCATCAGGGAGACGAGACTTTCAAGGAGGAGAAGTCAGGAAAGGACAGTCTAGACAAGAGGGGGCTGCATGAGGAAAAGCACTAAGGCCTGAAAGAGTGTGGTGCGCCTGGGGCATGGCCATGCTTGCGGGCCTCCTTGTGGCCATCCTGGTGATGGGCACAATGAGAGGAGACAGGATGAAAAAATGGTGCCTTTGTTACCAAGTCCAAGCTTGTACCGCTCACTGCATGACAGGCCAATAAATCGAGAAATGAGTTGTTGAGATAAGGAATAGTGACTTTATTTGGAAAGCCAGCAGACCGAGAAGATGGTGGACTAGTGTCCCAAAGAACCATCTTACCTGAGTTAGAATTCAGGCTTCTTTTATACTAAAAGGGAAGGGGGTGTGGCTTGGTATAGGAATCCTTTGTTCTTGCAGCTGTCCGTGTAGGTGTGGTCACAGTATTCCCATAAAACTTCAACAAGACAAATGTTATCCTCTGTTCTGCACCTTTTAGTCTCTACATGAATGGCATGACACCTTTAAACGGTCGGAGCCTTGAGAATGGGCTATCCTGTATATTTCAGGTTATAGGCAACATTCTTTTACAAAAGGGGCAAAGCCAGCATAACTCAGCACAGGCAACAGCACAAAGGTCAGTGCTAAAGGAATAGATTCAATATGGAGTCAGGTTTGTTATTCTCTGTTATACCCTGTCCTCAAAGGATGACACATACCCTTGGAGGAGGATGAGGAGACATTGAGAAGGGCTTCCTTGAGCAGGAGAGACTTCAGCTGTACCTTGAACCATGCTTCAGAGTTAGAGAGTGAGAAAGGAGAAAAGAAGAAACCTTCCTGGTGGGAGGGGACTCCCTGAGCAGGCACTAGGGTGTGTGGTGAATGAGGAGACTGCTTGGCAGGAGAGCATGGCAGGCGTGTGGAGGAGATGCTGTGGGGAGCTGGAGAGCCCCACTGGGTGGGCTGGCTGAGGGAGTACACCTTTGCTTGGGGTACAAGATTCCTCTACCTCAGGGTCGTTGTAACGGAGCAAATGGGCTGATTGCCTGCTGCACAACGGAAAGACCAAATAGCAGGCAACGGTTGTTTGCAGAGAGCAAAGACTTTATCGCAACCAAACTACGATACAGGAGGCACTGTTCAGATGTGTCTGCTCCTGGGCTTTTGAGTGGGATATTTATCTTGGAAGCAGGAAGTGGGGGGGGGGGGCTTGGAAATGACTGGTGGAAAGTGTGTGTAAGTTTCTATGTGAGTTTCAGGAGTTTTCTGCTCAGGCAGGCCTGACTGCTTTTCCTGTCTCTTCGTGGGTGGCATGTGCAAATTGTGTGTATGTGGAAGGGGGGGGGGTGTCCATATGTAACATGTGGTGGATTTTTTTTTTTGGTCTTGCCACTGCACTGCTTGTGGCATTCTAGTTCCCCAGTCAGGGATAGAACCTGGCCCCCTGCAGTGGACGCATGGAGTCCTAACCACTGCACCACCAGGGAATTCCCCATGCCGCGGGTTTAAAGTTCACTATCAGTCATCATTGTAGTCCTTCAATGCACCTCCCATCCTGATGCTCAGTTGGAGAGATTTCAGCAAGTTGTATCCATATCTGCAGTTTCCCTGATACTCCGAAAAAAACCAAAAGGAAAAACAAAAAACAAAAAAAAACCTTCTGTTCTTGGTGTATTATTTTGTTTCTACTTTATGGGCCTTGTAAATTACATAGCACATTTCAACTCAACACCTCATTTATTTTCTGGTTAGCAAACAGTCATTGAGGTCTCTCCTGGGCCTGACTCTGAGTTTAGGATGGATGCATGAGTTATAAGTGATTGCTGTGGATTCTCTTCCAAGTCCCTAGAGAGCCGGCCCCAAGAGGGGTGCTGTAACAGGGAAGAATAAACCTGACTCCATAGTAGATCTGCTTCTTTTACTTTAACCTTTTATTCTATTGCTTTTGCTTTGCCTTAAGAATGTTGCCTTAAATATACAATGGAGAAAAGACAGTCTTTTCAACAAGTGGTGCCGGGAAAACTTGACAGCCACGTGTAAAAGAATGAAATTAGAACATTCTCTAACACCATACACAAAAATAAACTCAAAATGGATCAAAAACCTAAATGTAAGGCCATACACTATAAAACTTTTAGAGGAAAACAGAGAGAGAACGCTCTGACATAAATAGCAGCAATATCTTTTTTGATCCACCTCCTAGAGTAATGAAAATAAAAACAAAAATAAACAAATGGATCTAATTAAACTTAAAAGCTTCTGCACAGCAACAGAAACCATAAACAAAATGAAAAGACAACCCACAGAATGGGAGAAAAATATTTGCAAATGAAGCAACCGACAAGGGCTTTATCTCTAAAATATACAAACAGCTCATGCAGCTCTATGTCAAAAAGACAAACATCACACTCAAAAAATGGGCAGAAGATCTAAATAGACATTTCTCCAAAAACTACAGATGGCCAAAAATCACATGAAAAGATGCTCAACATCACTAATTATCAGAGAAATGCAAATCAAAACTATAATGAGGTATCACTGCATACCAGTCAGAATGGCCATTATCAAAAAGTCTACAAACAATAAATACTGGAGAAGGTGTGGAGAAAAGGGAACCCTCCTACACTGTTGGTGGGAATGTAAATTGGTAAACCACTATGGAGAACAGTATGGAGATTCCTTAAAAAACTAAAGATAGAACCACCATATGATCCAGCAATCCCACTCCTGGGCATATATCTGGAGAAAACCATAATCTGAAAAGATACATGCACCCCAATGTTCACAGCAGCACTATTTACAATAGCCAAGACATGGAAGCAACCTAAATGTCCATCAACAGAGGAATGGATAAAGAAGATGTGGTACATATATACAATGGAATATTACTCAGCCATCAAAAAGAATGAAATAATGCCATTTGCAGCAACATGGATGGACCTAGAGATGACCATACTAAGTGAAGTAAGTCAGGCAGAGAAAGACAAATATCATATGATATTACTCATATGTGGAATCTAATTTTTAAAATGATACAAATGAACTTACTTACAAAACAGAAACAGACTTACAGATATTGAAAACAAATTTATGGTTACCAAAGGAGAAATGTGGCGTGGAGGACCTTGGGATGAACATACACACACTACTATGTATAAGACAGATAACCAACAAGTACCTACTACGTAGCACAGGGAACTCTATTCAGTATTCTGTGATAACCTATATGAGAAAAGAATCTAAAAAAGAATAAATATATGTATATGTATAACTGAATCACTTTACTGTACAGCAGAAACTAACAGAACACTGTAAATCAAGTATACTCCAATAAAATTAAAATAAAAAATAAAAATAAATAAAAGGTGAGAGTATATGTAAAATCTAAAAAGTAATTTAAAAATAAAAAAGACTAAGATCCCACAAGCCATGCAGTGCAGCCAAAAAAAAAAAGAAGAAGAAAAAACCTGAACTCACAGATAGAAAGAACAGAATGGTGGTAGTTAGAGGCAGGGGGTGAGGGGTGAGTAAAATGGGTGAAGATGGTTAAAAGGTACAAACGTCCACTTATAAGATAAACAAATCATGAGGATGTAATGTATTTACAGCATTACATAGTGACTACAGTTAATAATACTGTATTGGGGGCTTCCTGGTGGCGCAGTGGTTAAGAATCTGCCTGCCAATGCAGGGGACATGGGTTCGAGCCTTGGTCCGGAAAGATCCCAAGTGCCGCGGAGCAGCTAAGCCTGTGCGCCACAACTACTGAGCCCACGCTCTAGAGCCAGCAAGCCACAACTACTGAGCCCATGTGCCACAACTACAGAAGCCCGCGTGCCTAGAGCCCATGCTCCGCAACAAGAGAAGCCACTGCAATGAGAAGCCCGTGCACTGCAACAAAGAGTAGCCCCCGCTCGCCACAACTAGAGAAAGCCCACGCGCAGCAACAAAGACCCGATGCAGGCAAAAATAAATAAGATAAATAAATTTTTAAAAAAATACTGTATTGTATATTTGAAAGTTGTTTTTAAAAGTAGATCTTAATGTTCTCATCACAAGAAAAAAAATGTGTATGTTTGGTGATGGAAATTGACTAGATTTATTGTGGTGATCATTTTGCAATAAATACAAATACTGAATCATTATGTTGTACACCTGGTACAAATGTTATATGCCAATTATACCTCAATTAAAAAAACAAATCAAAACCAAAACAAAACAAAAAGGAATACAACAAAAAAAAGAATGTTGGGGACTGCCCTGGTGGCACAATGGTTAAGAATCTGTCTGCCAATGCAGAGGACACCTGTTCGGTCCCTGGTCCGGAAGATCCCACATGCCACAGGGCAACTAAGCCTGTGCGCCACAACTACTGAGCCTGCGCTCTAGAGCCCGTGTGCCGCAACTACTGAGCACATGCACCGCATCTACTGAAGCTCACATGCTCGAGAGCCCATGCTCCACAACAAGAGAAGCCACCGCAATGAGAAGCCCGCGCACCACAATGAAGAGTAGCCCCCGCTCGCTGCAACTAGAGAAAGCCTGCGTGCAGCAACGAAGATCCAATGCAGCCAAAAAAATAAATTAAAAAAAAAAAAAAAAAAGAATGTTGTCTATAGCCTGATATATACAGGATAGGCGATTCTCAAGGCTCTGACCTTTAAGGGTATAACACTCTTCCATTCATAGAGAAATAAAAAGTTGCAGAACAGAGCATAACATTTGTCTTGTTGGAGGTTTACAGAAACATGATGATCTGACCTACATAGACAGCTGCAAGAACAAAGGATTCCTATGCCAAGAAGTCTGCAACAACCAACCACGCCTCTCCCTCACCTTGCCTTTAAACACGCCTTGCTAAATAAATAAATAAATAAAATAAAAATGTCTTGCTGAAAACCTTTGGGGAGTTCAGGGCTTTTGGGGGCATGACCCACCCATTCTCCTTGCATGGCCCTGCAATAAAAACTTTCTCTGCTCCAAACTCCAACATTTCAGTATTGTTTGGCCTCACTGTGCTTCAGGCACAGGAACTTGCGTTCAGAAGCAATTTTAGCTAAGCCTGCCTAGGAGTCTGTGCCCATGGCAGGTCGATCCCGACTAGAGGCAGCCCCTTCCCTGAATCCTCAGCACCTGCCAGAGCTCATTTCCCTCCCGGGATCTTGGAGGGACTTTCCCTGACAGGGGTACAGGAACTTGCTCAGTAACAGTGCTCCAGCTAGGCCTCTACTTGCACGGTGGATTTGCATATATTTGCTTACTGTAGCTAAGGCTTCCTCACTCTGATCAAAGCAAAAACAAACAAAAAGTGAGAAGAGAGGCCCTCTGTACGGGAGGCAAAGGCCGAGGGGACACAAACCTACACAAACATATACATACAGTCACCATTGAACACTCCCAGCACACACAAGGGTGCTAGGCAGAATAAAGGCCCCCGAAAGATGTCCACATCCTAGTTCCAGAACCTGTGAACATGTTATCTTACATGGCAAAAGGGACTTTGCAGATGTGATTAAGTTTAAGGACCTTAAAATGGGGAGGGTAGCCCAGGTTATCAGGTGGGCCCAATCTATTTACACGAATCCTTAAAATTAGAGAATCTTTCCCAAGAGCTTTGGTCAGAAAACAAAACAAAACAAAACAATGTGAGAAAGAAAGAAGAGACAGGGATCTGTTATGCTGCTAACTCTGGAGATGGAAGAAGGGACCATGAGCCAAGGAATGCAGGCAGCCTCTAGAAGCTGGAAAAGGTAAGGTAATCTTCAGTCTAGAGCCTCTAGAAAGGAAATGTAATAAGGAAGAACAAATCTTTGGATCTGTTTCTTTTACTTTAACCTTTGTATTCCATTGCTTTTGCTGTAAATTAATCACTAAAAGAATTTTGCCTAGAGCCTGAAATATACAGGACAGCCCATTCTCAAGGGTCTGACCTTTAAAGGTACAACACTTATAGAGATAAAAAGTTGCAGAACAGACAATAACAATTGTCTTGTTGGAGGCTTACAGCAGCATGTGACCAGGATTTGGACAGCTGTAAGAACAAAGGATTCCTGAACCAAGTAGTGTGCAACAACCAGCCACACCTCCTCCCCTTTTAGTGTAAGAGAAGCCTGAATTCTAACTCAGGTAAGATGGTTCTTTGGGACACTAGTCCACCATCTTCTCAGTCTGCTGGCTTTCCAAATAAAGTCACTATTCCTTGCCCCAACAACTCACCTCTCCATTTATTGGCCTGTCGTGCAGCGAGCAGTATGGGCTTGGACTTGGTAACAGGAATACAGCCCTGCTGACACCTTGATGGTAGCCCAGTGAGACCCAAGTTGGACTTTAACTTATAGAACTATAAGATAATACACATGTGTTTTAAGCCACAAAATTTGTGGTAATTTGTTGTAGCACCAATAGAAAACTAATACACAGGCAATGCCTATGTCCTCACGCCTAGACAGACACGGAATCACACTGTCATACACACTTGGACAGACCCAGGCAGAGAGACCCAGAGACGTCAGCAGGCTTTCTTTTATTTATTTATTTATTTAATTTTATTTTTGGCTGCATTGGGTCTTCGTTGCTGCGCATGGGCTTTCTCTAGTTGCGGCGCAGGGAGCTACTCTTTGTTGAGATGCAAGGGCTTCTCACTGTGGAGGCTTCTCTTGTTGCGGAGCACGAGTTCCAGGCACACGGGCTTCAGTAGTTGTGGCACGTGGGCTCAGTAGCTGTGGCTTGTGGGCTCTAGAGCGCAGGCTCAGTAGTTGTGGCGCACGGGCTTAGTTGCTCCGCGGCATGTGGGATCTTCCTGGACCAGGGCTCGAACCCGTGTCCCCTGCATTGGCAGGCAGATTCTTAACCACTGCACCACCAGGGAAGTCCAGCAGGCTTTCAGTGGAGGTTGGGGAGAAATGAACCTTCAGGGGTGCTCTGTGGGGGTGGGGTGCAGTCTTAGGGCTGCTCCTTGTTTGTTGTGAGAAAGCACAGAGCAAAGGCCCCTCCTGCTGACCACATTCTCACAGCCTCGCCTTTGCTCTGCTCCCTCAGTCCTTATGTATAGTTTTAACAACCTTTATACCAGTTTTTACCTTAAAAGCTGTTGAGAACACAGCATGAATGAACCTCGAGGATATGATGCCAAGTGAAATAAGCCAGTCACAAAAGGACAAAGACTGTATGACTCCACTTATATGAGATCCCTAGAGAAGTCAAATTCATAGAGACAGAAAGTGGAATGGTAGGGCTTCCCTGGTGGTGCAGTGGTTAAGAATCCGCCTGCCAATGCAGGGGACACGGGTTCGAGCCCTGGTCCAGGAAGATCCCACATGCCGCAGAGCAACTAAGCCCGTGCGCCACAGCTACTAAGCCTGCGCTCTAGAGCCCGCGAGCCACAACTGCTGAGCCTGTGAGCCACAACTACTGAAGCCCGCGTGCCTAGAGCCCGTGCTCCGCAACAGGAGAAGCCACCCAATGAGAAGCCTGCACATCGCAACGAAGAGTAGTCCCCGCTTGCCACAACCAGAGAAAGCCCACGCGCAGCAACGAAGACCCAATGCAGCCAAAAATAAAATTAATTAATTAAAAAAAAAAAAAAGTGGCATGGTGGTTGCAGGCGTAATAGAGAAGAACAAATCTGACTCCACATTAGATCTGTTTCTTTTACTTTAACCTTTTTATTCTATTGCTTTTGCTTCAAGTTAAGAATGTTGCCTATTGTGTGGGGGGGGAGGGATAAATTGGGAGATTGGGGTTGATATATACACAGTTCTATATATAAAACAGATAAGTAATAAGAACCTACTGTATAGCACAGGGAACTCTACTCAATACTCTGCAATGACCTATATGGGAAAAGAATCAAAAAAAGAGCAGATATATGTATATGTATAACTGATTCACTTTGCTGTACAGCAGAAGCTAACACAACACTGTAAATCAACTATATTCCAATAAAAATTAGTTTAAAAAAAGAATGCTGCCTATAGTCTGAAATATACATGATAGTCCATTCTCAAGGCTCTGACCTTTAAAGGTATAACACTTTTCCCTTCATATAGAGATAAAAAGTTGCAGAACAGAGAATAATATTTGTCTTGTTGGAGGTTTACAGGAACATCATGACCTGACTGACCTATGTGGACAGATGCAAGAACAAAGGATTCCTAGTCTCTGGACGTCATGATTGTTCACTAGTGGCTCCGCAGCACTGAGCACAGTGGCCAGGCATCAGCTGATATTCAATAAATATTTGTTGAATGGACGAATGAGAGACCAAAATACTGGACACATGCGGTATCTGTACTGTTCAGGGAAGGGCAGAGGACTTGGATCGGGGATCTAGCTCATTGATTCCTCATTGTGTGCTCTGACCTTGGCCAAGACACTTCACCTCTGAACCTCAGTTTCTCTATGTGTAAAGTAGGGGCTGTCTGCCCCACAGGGTTCTTGTCAAGGTCAAATGAAATACATGTGATAAGGGTTCAGTTACTGTCCCAGGGAGCTGCACAGTGACCCGGAAGCTTTGGCCGAAGCATAGAGGGAGCAAGGAGGCTTCGACTGAGAGAGCTGGACTAACAGGGTTCTAATCCAGTTCCAAGTCCACCATCAATCCCCAGGTGACCATGGATCTGTATTAGTTTCTTATGGCTGCTATAACAGACTACCGAAAACTTTGTGGCTTAAAACAACATGGATTTATTCTCTTACAGTTCTGGAGGTCAGAAGTCTAAAATCAAGGTTTCAACGGGACTGCATTCCTTCTGAAGGCTTCAGGAAAGATCCATTTCCTTGTCTTTTCCAGCCTCCCAGAGACCACCTGTATGCCTGTGCTGTGGGCCCCGCTGTGGGCCCCTTCCTTGTATCACTCCAACCTCTTACTTCTACCCTTATATCTTCTACTGGACTCTCTGATCTCCTGCCTTCCTCTTATAAGGATCCTTGTGATGATATCAGCCCATTCAGATAATCCAGAATAATCTCCCTATCTCAAGATCTGTACCTTAATCACATCTGCAAAGTCCCTTTTGCCATACAAAGTAACATTCACAGGTTCTGGGGATTAGGACATGGGCACTAGTACCATCCTTCTTCCACTTGGGCATCAATCTCTTCTTCCAGAAAATAATAGCCTCAGTCTGCCCTGCCCTCCCTCCATCCTCCCCCTGGAGGAGCGCTCTCATGGAGCCAGGAATGTTGGATGGAGACCAGGGAGTGAGTTCCCGACTGCTTCACCACCCCAGCTCACAAACTGCCCCAATCTTGTCATGGGTAGTTACAGCCCCAGGACCTAACTGCCCCCTAACCTGTGCTCTGCCCTTCCCTTCCATTTCCTGGGCTTTTCCAGGCAGGCCAGCCTCCTCCCACCCCAATGACAACCAACCTTTCACAAAAAAAACACCCTTTATTACTAAATTGCAAACATTTCCTGCCTGCACCCCCTACCCTGCACTCTAGGAACCTTAATCCAAATATTTCTCCCACATCCAATCCTCACTCACAGCCCCTTAGGGAAGTCATACTTCATTTTACATTTCTATTTTACAGGTGGAGATATTGAGGCTCTACCCCTTCCTCCTCACTCCAGCTCCCGGATCTCCTCTGCCACTGTCCTTTCTGCTCTCAGCCTCCAGGGCCAGGACAGTTTCACCAAGAGTCACTGAATCCAAACTGGGGACAGTCTCAAATTAATCAGAGGGGCCCCAGCGATCATCCCAGCCCCTACTCGGCATTCACCATTCATTTAGACTACAAATATTTCCTGAGCACTGACTAGATACTTGGTACTGTTCTAAGTTGGGAACAAAATTGACACAATTCCTTGCTCTCATATGGTTCACTTTGTAGTGGTGGGAGACCATCACATAAACAGGCAGTAATATCAGATGGTGATAAATGTGGTGAAAAAGAATAAAGCCAGGGAAGGCAACGGAGCACACAGGGGTGAGGATGACAACCATATTCGAGAGAAGGTGGTCAGGAAAAGGTTTGCTAATAAGCAGACATTTAAACAGATTTCCAAAGAACGGAGGGAGCGAGCAACATGGAAGTGGTGGAATATTCCAGGCTGGAATCAGCATCACTTCCAGCAGCTGCTACCCAGATTTCCTGTTGCAGTACCAGCCAGCACATTTCCCATCTTCTGTCTCAGAAAATGATGCCAACATCTCCCCAGTCCATAAGCCAGAAACCTGATAGTCATTTTTGTCCCTGACCTCTCCCTCTCTCCCCACACCCCAGAAGTCCCCAGGCCCTAGAGATTTTATTCACTAAGTATCTCATGAATCCACTACTTCCCTCAATTCCAAAATTCTTTTTTACCCATCCCCCTCCAGCCCTACTCCACTCATAGCCTTCCTCATCTCAGCAAATGGCCACACACTCTTCCGATTTCTCAGCCCAAAAACCCTTGGAGTCATCCTAATTCCTCCCTTTCTCCCACACCCAGTATCCAATCCATCAGTAAATCTCATTAGCACTGCCTTCAAACTACATCCAGATTCCTACCCTTTCACCGCCCCCTCTGCCACCACTTACCCCCTGCTTCAAGTCATGGTTGCCTTGAGCTTGTGCTGTTCAAAATAGACCTTCATGTCCTTTGCTTGCTTTCCCTTGTCCTTAGAATCTGTTCCTAGATCAGATGCTGAACTGAAAAAAAAAAAAAAAAAAAAAGTTTCCATTGCATTCAGAGTAAAATCCCAAATCCTTACCCAGTCTGACTAATGCAGCCTTCTAGGTTCTGGTCCAGACCGCACACGCCTACCATGCGCCCTGCTCCCTGCTCACCAGTCCCACTGGCTTCCTTGCTGTTTGTTCTTAGAAGGCACTGAGTACATTCCTGCCTCAGGGCCTTTGGACTTACTGTTCCCTCTGCCTGGAACACTTCTCCCTTGTAGTATAAACTGTTAGGTTCTTTTTTTTTTTGTAATGAAAGTGCCTGTCTTAAGCTTTGATTACTGAGGCAGCCACATCAAAGGATATCTTGAATGAACAAATCACTAGATAAAGAGCCAGGCTGCCTCCTGGAACTGAGGCTCCTTTGTTTTAGAGGTATTGGTTGATCTCAGTAACTGACCATTTGGGCCACTTGTTTTTTCTCTTCTCACACTTTAAATTCCTGCTCATATGTTTTTTTGTTTTTTAAATAAATTTATTTATTTATTTATTTATTTATTTATGGCTGCGTTGGGTCTTCGTTGCTGCGCGCAGGCTTTCTCTAGTTGCAGCGAGCGGGGCCTACTTTTCATCATGCTGCACCAGCTTCTCATTGTGGTGGCTTCTCTTGTCGTGGAGCATGGGCTGTAGGTGCGCGGGCTTCAGTAATTGTGGCACGCAGGCTCAGTAGTTGTGGTGCACGGGCTTAGTTGCTCCACGGCATGTAGGATTTTCCTGGACCAGGGCTCGAACCCGTGTCCCCTGCATTGGCAGGCGGATTCTTAACCACTGTGCCTCCAGGGAAGCCCATCATATGTTTTAAATTCATCAGTGAAGAGTGAGACTGAAACCCTAGGTCCCCACCATCAACGCCAATAAAAGCAGAACCCCAAGCCCACACATTCTTCCTCTCTCTATGGCAACCTTGCTCTATGGCCACAGGTACGCTGTGTAATTTCCGGGTCCTGTAGACGAACCTTTATTTTTTCAAAGTTTCCTGATGCTTACTGCTGCAGGATATCTTGCAATCATAATAAGAACTTTAAGGGCCAGTCCTGCCATAACATTGCTTATTGACAGGCAGAGACAGGCACAAAACAATTGGCGTAGTGGGCAGGATTGCACGATTGCCCTTGCAATTAAACAAGGGGAGTGCCCTTTTTACCTGTAACTTGCTTACTAACCACGTAACTCAGGTGGGTAACACCATCTGAGAAAGGAGCACCGCTTGCTGGGGGTCTGTTGCGCTACTGTGTGCTTTCACATGTTTCTCAGTGGTGTGTTGCCTGTGGTATCCAACCCAAAAGGTCACAGCTGCCATAATAATCCAAGGATCTCCCCAGAGTGGTGTGATAAAGACTAAATGGTCTAATGAGAAGATTAGGCCACTAATTATAAAGGGCTTAATTGACTATTGCCTAAGGGTCCTCCATGCCTCAAGGCCAAGGAGAGCTAAGGAGGGTAGATTGAATTGCAAGGCTATTGTCACTACTCAAGGAGAGGCTAAAGGCATGAGAAAAACATTCCCTTAGGGGAAGAGGATAGGAGACCTCTTCCTGCTGTCCATCCAAAAGGCACTAAAATTCCAAGAAGAAAACTTAGATTCTTTCTCTGTCCCTTGAAGATGTAAATCTTATAATGTCTTTGAAATATAAACACCCCAGGAGATTACTTGTCAAGGACAAATACAAATCTTAAAAGTCTTCTCCACAAATATTAGTAAGAAGCTTTAGCCATTGGAGCAGGTAACCTTAAATTGTTCCATCTGCCAACTTGGATTCAACTGTTATTATAAACTAATGAGTTTTATATTGTTGTATGTGATTCATAGCTAAAATTTTGGAACAGAAGCTATAGAGTGTGTCTGTCTGCACATTTATGTATATCTATGGATGCACGTTATATATATGTGATTTTTTTCTTTCTCTACCTCTGGATGGAAATGCCAAAATTAATTTCTAAAAGAGATCTATTTAATTGGTTTAAAAATAAATAGTTATGAATTAAGTATTCCTAAAACTCAGAAATACAGTAACTAACTCAAATGTTTTTCGAGTTCACATGATCCGGGGTAATCTCTGGTAAATAAAAACTGGTTAAATTAAAATAGGTATGTCTTTAGAGTTACCAGCATTAAATAAAATGCAGATTGGGACCTCCCTGGTGGTCCAGTGGTTAAGACTCCACACTTCCACTGCAGGGGGTGAGGGTTTGATCCCTGGTTGGGGAACTAAGATCCCACATGACACACGGTAAGTAAGTAAAGTAAGTAAGTTAAGTAAAGTAAGTAAGTAAGTAAATAAATAAATAAATAATAAATATAAAAATACAGAATAAATAAATAAATATAAATAAATAAATAAAATGCAGATAAGCAACTTTTATTCTCCCTGGGCTTACTAGTCAAATAAATTCATGTTATCTCCATTACAAAATTTGTCAGCAAGAAAGGTAGTTTTGGATGAAGGCTGACTTGTGTCTAATGAAGTTTTTGTGGGTAGTCTAAACATAATTGTTGGAAGATAGATAAATGTAAGTGGGATAAGAGTCTTTAGGTGAACTTTACTGCAATAATTATGTGTTATGGTATGTCTACTTAAAAACAGTTTCCCAAATCTTTGGTAACTTCCACCCTGAAAATTTCGCTAAGTTAAATTAAATGATGGGAATTCATTGAATGTCTAGATCATTTCCAAATATGATAAAATACTGAAATAGGAATTGCTCAACAAGTCTAAGTTTACCTAATTTTGACCTCCTATTACAGAGGAAATGGTATTTTCTTCTATTAGTAAGCATGTCCTGTGCCACATTGTAAAACTGTACTATGAAGAAATGTATGTTTCTAGAAATTATGAAATGTATTCATAAATTTGCCAATCTAAAGAATGCTTATTTAACAGACAGTTCAGTTCACAAGTGCTTACTTTTTTTTTTTTTTTTTTGGCCGCACCGCACAGCTTGAGGGATCACAGTTCCCCAAGGGCCACAGCAGTGAAAGTGCCAAATCCTAACCAGTAGACCACCAGGGAACTCCCCACACATGTGCTTACTTCTTAGTGTTCATTAGAAATTAAGGTTTCTAAAGATTAAGAATTCTAATTAATATACGTAATTAAAGCTACTAGAAATAATAAGGTAAACAACTCTGTATGCAAGGAAAGTAGGATTTTTTTTTTGGCTTAGAGAAGGTATGAGGTATGGAGATGCACTTTTGTTAAGGGAAAAGAAAGTAAATTTTTCCTAAAGTAAAACTGGTTATTTCAGAATGGAAAAGAGGAAAATAAAGGATGAAATGGTATAGAAAGTTGGGAAGAAAGAGAAAGGAACAGAGAATTTTACCTTGTGGGGTCAAGTTGGCTAAAATGGAATTGTTACTATAAGGGTTTTTTTTTAAACATAGGCTTTAGTATCAGTGGTATGCTTATGTATTTTCTTTCATCTGCTAAAAGGACAAAGTTATCTTGGAGCATTGATCTACTCCTCATAAGAGATTACAAAAGGTTTTTCTTTACCTTTTAAGTAATCTGGCTAGGAATCAAAGATGTTGTGTTTTACCAAAATAATTTCCTCTGCTTCATGTTATCTTAATCAGGTGTTTGATTACTAAGAAAACTGAGTCTTCTGAATATTATGAGAACTCACAACTATGGGACCTTCTGTATTTGCCTTTTAAATCTTTTGTCACTTTGGTTAAGTAGATAATTAAGTATTGTTTCATAATGATCTGTGAAGTTATTTAGTTAAGTGTCCAAAAGCTTTTGATATTTTGGACAAACTTCCCCAAATCAAATTCTAAGTGAAGTCTTTTTGACCTGGGAGTAACTTTGGGATTTTCTAGAGGTCTAAGGAAAACGGGATTCATAAAACTGCTAACAAAAGATCAAGATCAAGAATTAATTACATAGGGACTTCCCTGGTGGCACAGTGGTTAAGAATCCGCCTGCCAATGCAGGGGACACGGGTTCGAGCCCTGCTCTGGGAAGATCCCACATGCCGCGGAGCAACTAAGCCTGTGCACCACAACTACTGAGCCTGCGCTCTAGAGCCCGCGAGCCACAACTACCGAGCCTGTGTGTCAGAACTACTGAAGCCTGCGTGCCTAGAGCCTGTGCTCCACAACAAGAGAAGCCACCCCAATGAGAAGCCCGCGCACTGCAACGAACAGTGGCCCCCACTCGCCACAACTAGAGAAAGCCTGCGTACAGCAACAAAGACCCAATGCAGCCAAATAAATTAATTAATTAATTTTAAAAAAAGAATTACATAGGATTGAATGAACTGCTGAGGATAATTATAATTTTTTAATGCCTTTTGCTTGAAACATTGTTGGTTCTTTAATCTTTTGTTTTCCAGATTTAAGGAAACTTTTTCTCTTAAGCTAACTATGACTTATAGTAATTTGGTAAAGTATATCTTTGTGAACAAAGATGAAACAATTACTTTTCCTTCCTACCTGATCCCTCCAGAATTTGGAAACTCCCATTGAGTATTCTTATTTTCATGGCAATATAGTTATTTGCATAAGGGCAACAAGAATCTGTTCTCCTTGTGACAGGACAAAATTGGAAATGTTGATTATATCACCAAGGTTTTTGACAGGAATATCATATTTGAGAGAGACATACACAGACTCAGGTATGGCCAGATGGCTTTAAGGAAATAAGTTGACTTTATAGAGCCAACAAGCCCCTTGGAAAAATCACCCTGGTACCTTGCTTACAGGGTTTCAGCAGCATTATAAGATTACTTCCTGGAAGGCCCAGGAACCTCAGGATATTTTGGGAACCTCAAGAAGAGAGAGGAATTCACCCAATTTTACAGGTATTGCAGGCAAAGTCTGATGGTAAATTCTAGGCTTGGTTTCCTAGCCTCAAGAGGCATTTAAAAATTCAATCTGGAGATTCCTTATGAAAAGTTCCAGCAAGGCAGACTTAAAAGAGCCTATATGATCAATCACTATTCTTGCTGCACCTGTGTAAATAATCAGGCCACATTTAATGAGACTAGACTTATTTTGCAAACAAATTAGCCTTACTTTGATTATCTCTGATAGAAATGGGAGTGAGTATAGAGAGAAAAAAATTATGTTTCAATGGAAAACTATTGTATACCTTGGAGACATCAGATTCTAGTCCTGTTAATTGTCTTTGGCGTTTTGTTTTGTACCTTTCAACTGGACTGGATGCTGCATTCTTCTTGTTTCCTCCAATATCTGGCTATAACTCTCCAGACTAATGTTTCCAATTTTTCTCCCACCCTCTGACTTGGAATCATTAAGAACAAAAACCACCCTTTTCCCAAAGCTATGCAGGCTGAAGTGGGACAACTTGATGTAAACTTCAGAGAGATCTCCACGACAGCTCATGTATGGACAATCTTCATGACTGTTGCTATGTGGGCCACTAAGAAAAATCACCAGAGACATTCAAACTGCAAACCAGGAAAATCTATCAGATTGCCATTGTCTGCCCTCATTCCATCTGAAAATGCCTCAAGCCTGACATCTAGAAATCTTCTTGACTGCTGCCTTCAGAACTCAGAAACTTGGATTATAATATGCTCCAGTCATGAATCTTTTTTGTTTGCTTGTTTCTTCTGTTTCCCTAGAAATGCCTCTTATTAAATACCTGATCCAAGGGAATTCCCTGACAGTCCAGTGGTTAGGACTTGGAGCTTTTACCGCAGAGGGCCTGGGTTCAATCCCTGGTCAGGGAACTAAGATCCCACAAGCGTTGAAGGCAAAAAAAAGTTTAAACAATTAAATAAACAAATACCTGATCCAAATACCTGCATCATGTAGGCCTACCTTGGGGAACCCACCTGCATCACTGCTTCCAAAAATGGGATATAACCCTTTAACTGACCTATTCTCAGGACTAAAAGACTGGTTCAATGAGATATAGAGCAATCTCCCAACTCAGGACAGGTTCAATGCTACTCATACCAGATGGCCCAAGATGTTAAAGTATTCCACAATCTTACCAAATCTTTGAACAGATTCCCAGCCCCCCACCTCCCCCAGAGATAAATGATCTACTTTCAAGACTGGACTTTTCAAGTTTGATACAATGGCTATGGACTGAATTTCAGACTATTGCCTGTATAATTATTATCAGATTTGCTACTATAACCCTATTTAGATGTGCAATTTCTGGTTACAATGTACCCTACCCCGACTTTTAGCCAATCAGTTACCCAGCCAGTTAATGTCCTCACCATTGATTCTCATGCCTCTGCATCACAGGGTAGATTGCATTGTAAACCCTGACAGGTTGTTGGATTTTTTTGTTTTTTTATAATGCAAGTGCCTGACTTAAGTTTTGATTGCCTATGTATCCACTTCAAAGATGACTATCTCTTGGGCAGGGGGAGCAAATAATTTTTAATTTCCTTCCTTCCTTCCGTTCTTTCCAAATACACCAAAGGATCATGCAATGCTGCTAGCATTGGATGCAATCCTGGGCCACAAGTTTGCACACTCTTTTGCAACTGGTCCTGTGATGGCTGAACCTTTCATCTCACCTCTACTGTTTACTATGATCCCAGTGTTATCTTCAAAATAAAGAAACATGCCATCTTTTCTCTGGTAAGACTTTTGTTGTCAAATTACCGCTGCTGGATGTACTTTCTTTCTGAACTCTGGTTTGCCTTTCTTTTTTAAGTACTTTTTTTTTTTTTGGCCATGCCACGAGGCACGTGGGATCTTAGTTCCCCTACCAGGGATGGAACCCATGCCCCCTGCACTGTAACTGCAGAGTCTTAACCACTGGACCACCAGGGAAGTCTGCTAGTTTGCCTTTCTTGACAGTGGCCCTCACCATGTCACCCATACCAGCAGTAGAAAGTCTATTCAGTTGTCCCTTGATCCCCTTCACAGAGATGATAAAAAGATTTTGGCTCCTGTGTTCAAAGACGGCTATCTAGAATAAACACATTGCCAGCCACTAGACAAAAAGCCAGGCCACCTCCCTGCATTGAGGTTCCTTTGTTTTAGCAATGTTGGTTGAATTTGATAACTGTTTGGGCCGCTTGTTTTTTCTCTTTCCATGCTTTAAATTTCTGTCCTTATGTTTTAAATTCACCAATAAAGAGTGAGCGCGCGAAAACCTTTGTCCCCACCCTTGATCCCAATAAAAGCAGAACCCCAGGCTCACACATGCTTTCTCTCTCTCTCCCCATGACCTCGCTGTGTGGCCCCAGGTGCTGTGTGACTTCCAGGTCCTGTAAGTAAAAAACCTTTGTTTTTTCAAAGTTTCCCAATGGCTGTTGCTGAAGGGTGCCTTGCAATCATAATAAGAACCACGAGGGCCAATCCAACCACATCATTGCTTGACAGGCTGAGACCGGCACAAAACACCCCCCCATATCCACAGGGCTCTCCTTTCCTCATTTCACTGTGGTCTCTGCCCAAATATCACCTCCCCTTTCCCTGCTTTAATTTTTTTAAAAGCACCATCACCAACTATCTGTTTTCTCTACCCTCCTCTCCTCCTATTAGAATGTCAGTTTCATGAGAGCAGGGATTTTGTCTGGTTCACTGTTGTAGCCCCAACACCTAGAACAGCCCAGCACATAGTAGTCACTCGATTAATCTTGAATTGATTCGTTGAATAAATCCCCACTGCCACCCTGCTGGTCCGAGGCACCATCACCCCAGCCCTGGACTCCTGAAGCAGCTCCCTAACTAGTCCACCTGGCTCACGCCCATGCCCACACTCAACCCCTTCTGCACACACCAGCCAAGGGGATCTTTCAAAACTGCCAACTGAATTCACTCCCTAGCTTAAACTCTGCAATGATCAAATAATTTGATAATTCCTCGAACTGATGAGATTTTGTGGAAATAGTCACTCTTACTGGTATGAGTGCACACCGGAGAGCAATGTGATAATATCTCTCAAAGTAAATAATATATGTACCTTTTGTCCCAACAATTCCATATCTAGGAATTTATCCTCTAGATAGGTTCTTTTTTTTTCTTCATTGTTTTATAGGATTTAAAAAAATTTGTAAATTGTGGTAAAATATACATAACAAAAAATTTACCATTTCAGCCATATTCATGTGTACAGTTCACCTGCATTAAGTACATTCATATTTCTGTGAAACAACCACTACCATCCATCTACAGAACCTTTTCATCTTCTCAAACTGAAACTCCATACCCATTCCCCTCTCCACAGCCTTCTGCCAACTACCATTCTACTTCCTGTCTCTATGAATTTGACTACTCCAGGTACCTCATATAAGTGGAGCCATACGATATGTGTCCTTTTACAACTGGCTTATTTCACTTAGCATAATGTCTTCAAGTTTCTTCCATGTTGTAGCATGTGTCAGAATTTTCTTCCTTTTTAAGGCTAAATTCCATTTTTTAATTCCATTGTGTGTATAGACCACATTTTGTTTATCTATTCATCTGTTGATGGACCCTTGGGTTGCTTCCACCTCTTGGCTATTGTGGAATAGTGCTGCCATGAAAATGAGCATACAAATATCTATTTGAGTGCCTGCCTTCAATCTTTTGGGTATATGCCCAGAAGTAGAATTGCTGGATCATATGGTACTATATTTAATTTTTTAAGGAACCACCATACTGCTTTCACAGCAGCTGCACCATTTTGAATTCCCACTCCTCTACATAGATTCTTACGTACAAGGATGGATAGATATGCAAGGACACTCACTGCAGCACTGACTGAAATAGTAGAAGCCACTTAAAGTCAATAAAGTTATTTACATTAATAGAATCACATAGCTCTATATACACTGATAAGGAACCATCTGTAGCACATCCTGTTAAATGAACAAAGCAAAGTGCAAGGGAATTGGGGGTAATCTTACTTCTAGGGATTGGTGCCAATGTATCCTGTTGCAAGATTGGTCCATTCACTCTCCACAGTAGCCTGGTCTCCCTAGGGGCTGAGTACACCTAGATGCTGGACTCAGGGCTGACCATCTGTTCTTGGATGTGATGAAAAGGCATTCTGTTCCTGTCATAATCTTTGATCATCTGCGATAGAAAGCCTTTGAGAGCAGTCATGCAAAATGTAGGCTCCAGGTCAAAGCAAAAGGTAAAAAAACAATAGCTATAGTTTTAGGTGTCACAAATCACTGTACCTTTCATCTAGGGGCTGCTGAGAACCAAGAACACTGATAAGAGACATTCAGGAGAATTGGATGAAGGTTGGTCTTGGCATTCACCAGGGACTATAGTAGAGTATTTAGCACCACTGGCAAATCAGTCAGACCTGGCCTTGGCCATGATCATGGAAGCTGGGATTGGAGGGTGTGAATTTCAAAGAAGATATGATTCTACAGGCTCACTGGTTGAGGACACACCACCCTCTCTTTGGACCCTGTGGGTGGGGTGGGGTAGGTCTTAACACTATTTGTAAAAGTACAGAGATGGGAATAACATGACTTTGGTTACTGGAATAATTATGGGGGGTGGGGGAAGACCCCAGATCTGTGATCAGCCTCCATAGAAAAATTTGCTCAGAAACATTGTCAGGATTGAGGAAGCCCTGAGGAGCCAGTATTATCTATGAAATCTCCTGTTCACTACCTCACAAGGACAAATCAGAAAGTAATTGAGGCAGTGACGATTTCTTGAATAATTCTTCAGTCCACTGTCTTAAAAGCATTGTACAGAATATTCAAAGAGGATAAATAGAAATGTGAATATCATAACTACTAAGATTTGTAACTGGTTGGATTTAAAGATTAGTGTGATAATCTGGTTTCCCTCAGAATCTTATTTTAGTAAGAATAACTGGGGAATTCCCTGGTGGTCCGGTGGTTAGGACTCTGCGATTCCACTGCAGGGGGCATGGGTTCGATCCCTGGCCAGGGAGCTAAGACCCCGCAAGCCCCACAGTGTGGAAAAAAAAAAAAAAGAATAACTGCTATGTGACTGTATTAGGGTTATAGTTATAAGCCAAATTATTTGAGACCCTAAAAAAGGCAATACTATCACAGTGTTACCAGTTATCTATTGCCGCATAACCATCTCATAACTATGTGGTTTATTGTTGCAGGCAAAACTGGATGTTAAAATAAGTGGATTAAAGTATGATGAAGATATTTACATTGTGTCAAAGTCTCTTCCCACCAAATACTGATTACTCACAAAGGGAAACTAATAACTATATGGTAGAAAAACCACCTTAACCAAATGATTACCAGCATCCTGTATAACATCATGTATCCCTTGATATGATGCAGTGCGAAAGGACATTACTCCTCTGATTTTCTTGCCAAAAATATATAATCTCTAACTATGAGAAAATATCAGACAAACCTAAAGTGAGGGACATTCTATAAAATAACTGACCAGTACTCTTCAAAAGTGTCAGTCATAAAAGACAAAGACAGTTTGAGGAACTGTCATAGATTGGAGGAGAATAAAGGGACAGGACAATTAAATGCCATCTGGATTCATAGATTGATTGGATCCTGGACCAGAGAAGGGACATTGGTGCAAAAACTGGCAAAGATGAAATAAAGTTTATAAATGAATTAATAGAATTGAATCAAAGCCAATTTCCTGATTTCTTATGATTGTACTCTGGTTATATTTCAACATTTGGGGAAACTGGATGAAAAGTATACAGGAGCTGTACTACTTCTGCAATTTTTCTGTAAGTCAAAGATTATTACAAAATATAAAGATTAAAAATAAAATACGCTTAGTGGTTTACAATAATAGCTATTTTATAATATTTCAAGATTTTGTGAGCCAGGAATTTGGGCAAGACTCAGCAGGATAATCCTTCTGCTCCACGTTGCAGTGACTGGGGTCACTTGGTGGTATTCAGCTTGTGTCTGAGCTGGCCCTGAGCATCCAAGATGATTTTGTTCATGTGCTTGGCACTTGGGCAAGAATTGCTGGAAGGCAGGCCTCAACTGAGGCCCCCTCCTCTCTATGTAGTCCCTGGGCTTCTCAATGTGGCCTCTCCTGCAGGGTGGTCAGTCTTCTTACATGGTGTCTCTGGGATCTAAGAGCTAGTATTCCAAAATACAGGAAGTAGAAGCTGCCACTCCCTGTCTTGGTCAATTTGGGCTGCTGTAACAGAATACCATAGATTGGGGGGCTTAAACAACCAAAATTTATTTCTCACAGTTCTTATAACAGACAAGAACAAACCTGACTCCATGTCAGATCTCTTCCTTTAGCTCGAACCCTTGCGCTCTATTGCCCATGCTTATTCATGCTGGCTCTGCACCTTTGTAAAGAACGTTGCCTATAGCCTGAAATATACATGACAGCCCATTCTGGAGGCTCTGACCTTTAAAGGTATAACACTTTTCCCTTCATATAGAGATAAAAAGTTGCAGAACAGGGACTTCCCTGGTGGTCCAGTGGTTAAGACTCTGGCACTCCCAATGCAGGGGGCCCGGGTCAGATCCCGGGTCAAGGAACTAGATCCCACATGCCGCAACTCTAGATCCTGGGTGCCACAACAAAGATCTCACACGTGGCGATGAAGATCCCACGTGCCGCAACTAAGACCCGGTGCAGCCAAATAAATAAATAAATATTTTTTTTAAAAAAAGTTGCAGAACAAAAAATAGCAATTGCTGGTTAGAACTTCATGCTTTCACTGCCAAGGGTGCGGGTTCAATCCCTGGTAGGGGAACTAACATCCTGTAAGCTGCATGGTGTGGCAAAAAAATAAATAAATGAATTAATTTAGAAAAGAAAATAACCATTGCCTTGTTGCAGGTTTATAGGAACATTGTGAGCAGACTTTGGACAGCTGCAAGAACTAAGGATTCCTGAACCAAGAAGTCTGCAACAACCTGCCGTACTCTCCACCCCCTTTTAGTATAAAAGAAGCCTGAATTCAAACTCGGGTAAGATGGTTCTTTGGGACATTAGTCCACCATCTTAGCCTGCCAGTTTTCCATGTAAAGTTGCTACTCCTTGCCCCAAAAACTCATCTCTCAATTTATTGTCCTGTCATGTGGCAAGCAGTACAAGCTTGGACTTGGTAATATTCTGAAGCCTGGGAGTCTGAGATCAGGGTGCCGGCACAGCCAGTTCTAGTGAGGACCATCTTCTGGGTTGCAGACTGCTGACTTCTTAATGTATCCAGACATGGTAGAGAGCAGAATGAGGCAAGTTCTCTCATGATTCTTATAAGGGCACTAATCCCATCTAATACTAATCACCTCCTCTAACCCTAATCAGGTCCCAAAGGTCCCACCTCCTAATACCATCACATGGGAGATAGACGGTTTCAACATAGGAATTTTGGAGAGACACAAACATGCAGTCCATAACAGTCCCTTACGGCCTGGAGCTAGACACCGGCAGAGTGTCACTTTCACCATATAATATTGGTCAGAGCAGTCACAGAGCCTGTCTACATTCAAGTGAAGGGGACACAGACCTCACTTCTCAATAGTCAAAGAATTTGTTCCTTTTTTTTAACCCATCACACATGGGAAAGAGATTAGATTAATCATAACCCTTGGTTCTTGGCATACTTTTTTTTTCTTTTGGCTGCGCCACGTGGCTTGTAAGATCTTAGTTCCCCAACCAGGAATTGAACCTGCACCGTTGGCAGTGAGAGTGCCAAGTCTTAACCACTGGACCACCAGGGAGTTTCTCCAGCATACTCTCATCATTGATGCAGGCATGGACTGCCTTTATATATTTATTTGTGTATTTGCTTAGCTTTTTTCAAAAAGGCAAAGGAAAGCTTATGTTTTTCCTTTTTGTGTCATTTATGATTTGTATACCTGCTTGATAATATAACTAGAAAGAACTTCTAAGCTTATCTCTGGTTGGAATGGGGTGACACGACACTCTTATTTCTAAAATATATTTCCCTTATTTGCATTATTTGGCAAAACTTAGCAGAACTAAAAAAATAACTGTACAGTCTAAGAGGTTTCTGGAGAGGCTCGAACTTCCCTGGCGGCCCAGTGGTTAAGACTCTGCGCTTCCACTGCAGAGGGCCTGGGTTTGATCCCTGGTCAGGGAACAAAGATCCCGCATGCCGCTCATGGCACGGCCAAAAAAAAAAAAGAGAGAGAGAGAGAGAGGCTCTAAAGATTGTTCTAAAAAGTAAACACAGGCTGTGGTTTCTCAGCTAAATTTCCTGTAGGTAAGGTAGGAAAATAAAACATTTGATCTGGAGATGGTATTACAGTGAAAACGCATGGGCTTTGCAATTAAACCCACTTGGGTTGAATCCTGACTCCTCTACTTTCTAGCTGTTTGGGAATTCAGCTAGTTCCCAGAGCCTCAATTTCCTCATCCTTATGCTGGGAATAATGTCAACTTTGCAGGGTGTTGTGAGGATTACAAGACACAACAGTGAAAGTAAAGCATCTATTATTCTAATTGGTATAAAGTAGTTCTCAGTATATGACTACTAGTGTGATTATGTACATTAATGTTTAGTAGGCTACAAATAATACTTTCAAACTGCTCCTAAGAGAAGGAAGACAGATAGACATACACGTCCCTATTTAGAAACTGAAGATACGAAGACCAGGAACACACTGAAGATCACAGGCTGGTACAATGGAAGGAGGACCGGGTACTGCTGACTGTGGTCCAGCACTAAGCACTGATGGAGCCCTGGGCAGGCAGATGGGGCAAGGTGAGCACCTCATAACTGGACACTGACCTTGTCACCTCAGACTTACCTGCAGCAGGACCATGTACTGAGAACAGGACTGAAACCACAGACCCTGCCCGCTGGAGAGGCATTCTACTAGCTGAGTAAGTGATGACAGGATTTGGAGGTTTTCCCAAATCATAATGGGAAAATATTCATATACATTACTAAAAAAAAACCCAGAGCAGTACCATTTGTCTTCCTAAGTGAGGTAGCAGTTTTACTGTCTGCAATAATGTTTGAGAAATGAAGACTGAGAATCAAGCACTTTTAGCTTGCAAAAGTGAACTTTTCCTTCTTAACTTTTTGTTATAATGGTTAATGAAAGGATTTTTTGCCACAGAGAGCATTTGAATTAATTTCAGACAGTACAAAGCACAAAGAAGTAACTTGAAGGTTATGCTATCAAATGTGACAATAATACTCTAGTGTATAAGTGTGGATAATTTGATTTCACGAGGTTTTTGCTTCTTTTGTGAAAAGCATAAATGTATAGTAAAAGTATCCAAAAGTGGAAAGCATAGAACAGTATGCCATCATTTGTGCATAAAAATGGGATATGTGTGGCAAAAATGCATAGAATTTCTCTGGCAGTATACCCAGGGAACTAGGACTATTGGTAGCCTCATGTTTATACTTTTGTAAACATATGTATAGCATCCATAACTGATATGTAGCATTGTTTACATTGTTAATCATGTTACTCAAATTTACATAAATAGTATCAAATCAGATGCATCATTCTGTATCTTATTTTTCCATTCAACCTTTTGTATATTTATATAAATATACATAAATATATGTATATTTCAATAAGGTATATGTATATTCATATGGTTCAAAAATCAAAACAGCATAGAAAGGTTTACAGAGGAAAGTCTCATCCCTAAGCCGTGCCCTCTCCCCAAGCAACCACTTAAAACAATTTTTTTTTGTACCTTTCCATAATTCTCTTTCTTTCTTCCTTCCTTTCTTTACTTTTTTTTTTTTTTTGGCTGTGCTGTGCATCTTGCAGGATCTCAGTTCCCCAACCAGGGACTGAACCCGGGCCATGGGAGTGAAAGCCCGGGATCCTAACCACTAGGCCACGAGGGAACTCCCTCCAAAATTTTCTTATGCAAACACAAATATTCTCCCTCCTCCTTTTTTACACAAAAGATTGCATTCTATTGTCACCTTTCTGCACCTTTCTCTTTTTTTAAAATTGAAGTATAGTTGATATACAATATTATATGTTACAGGTGTACAATATAGTGATTCAATTTTTAAAGGTTATACTCCATTTATAGCTATTATAAAATATTGGCGATATTTCCTATGCCGTACAATATATCCCTGTAGCTTATTTCACACATAAAAGTTTGTACCTCTTAAGCCCCTACCCCAATGTTGCCCCTCCCCCCTTCTCTCTCCTCACTGGTAACCACTAGCTTGTTTTCTATATCTGTGAGTCTGTTTCTTTTTTGTTATATTCACTAGTTTGTTGTATTTTTCATTTTATTTTAAAAAAATTGTTTTTTGGCTGTGCCCTGAGGTATGTGGGATGTGGGATCTTAGTTCCCCAACCAGGGACCGAACCCTTGCCCCCTGCAGTGTAAGCGTGGAGTCTTAACCACTGGACTGCCAGGGAATTCCCTGTTGTATTTTTTAGATTCCACATATAAGTGATATCATACAGTATTTGTCCTTCTCTGACTTATTTCACTCAGCATAATACCCTTCAAGTCCATCCATGTTGTTACAAATGGCAAAATTTCATTCTTTTTTATGGCTGAGTTGTATTCCAGTGTGTGTGTGTGTGCGTGCGTGTGTGCGTACACATCTTCTTTATCCACTCATTTGTTGATGAACACTAAGGCTGCTTCCATATCTTGGCAATTGTAAACAATGCTGCTATGAACATTGGGGTGCATGTATCTTTTTAAATTAGTGTTTTTGTTTTTTTGGATATACATCCAGGAGTGGAATTGATGGGTCATATGGTAGTTCTATTTTTAGTTTTTTGAGACACATCCATACAGTTTTCCACAGGGGCCACACCAATTTACGTTCCCACCAACAGTGTATGAGGGTTCCCTTTTCACCACATCCTCACCAACGTTTGTTATTTGTGTTCTTTTTGATGATAGCCATCCTGACAAGTGTGAGGTGACATCTCACTGTGGTTCTGATTTGCATCTTCCTGGTGATTAACGATGTTGAGCATCTTTTCATGTGACTGTTGGCCATCTGCATGTTTTCTTTGAAAAAATATCTATTGAGGTCTTTGCCCATTTTTAAGTCAGGTTGTTTGTTGTTTTGGTGTCCAGTTGTAGGAGATGTTTATATATTTTGGGTATTAAATCCTTATCGGCCATATCATTTGCAAATCTCTTCTCCCATTCAGTAGGTTGTCTTTTTTTTTTTTTTCTGGCGGCACTACACAGCTTTCGGGATCTTAGTTCCCCAACCAGGGATGGAACCCATGCCCCCTGCAATGGAAGCGCAAAGTCCTAAACCACTGGACCGCCAGGGAATTCCCTCAGTAGGTTCTCTTTTCGTTTTGCTGATGGCTTCCGTTGCTGTGAAAAAGCTTTTAAATATAATTAGGTCCCATTTGTTTATTTTTGCTTTTATTTCCTTTGCTTTAGGAGACAGATCCAAAAAAATACTGTTGCGATTTATGTCAGAGTGTTACGCCTATGTTTTCGTCTAGGAATTTTATGGTTTCCAGTCTTACATTTAGGTCTTTAATCCTTTTTGCATTTATTTTTGTATATAGTGTTAGAGAATGTTCTAACTTCATTCTTTTTCATGTAACTGTCCAGTTTTCCCAGCACCACTTATTGAAGAGACTGTCTTTTCTCCATTGTATGCTCTTGACTCCTTTGTTGTAGTTTAATTGACCATAAGTGTACACACCTTTCTTCTTTCACTTAACAATATACTTGGAAAGTTTTCCATATTTGTACATCAAGAGCTTTCTCATTCTTTTTCACCAGGTTAAATCTCATTGCGTGTATGTACCATCATTTGTTTAACTGGCCCCTAACTGAAAGACCATTGAGCTGTTTCCTAGACAAAGCCTCCAGCCTTCCTTGACAGAGCAGCTGATCAAGCAGTCAGGATGGGCTTATAAAAAAGTGTGGGGAGGTGGGGAGACACTCTACCATCCCAGGTGAACTGAGGGCAGAGGTAAGGGCAGCACAGGGAGGAAAGGCAGGAGGGGAGAGGCAAGGTGGGAGCTCCCCGGTGCCCTGGGAGGCTGGTTTCTCTCAGGCTTTTCCTCTGGTGCCCCACCACCCACTACTCTGTCTCAGTTTCTTCTCCACATTCCCCTTACCTCTTGGCCTTCCCCCAGGTCTAGGCCTGACTCTGCCCGGGAAACTTCCCAAGACCCGTCCGCGGGGGTTAGAGAGGGTTGCCGAGGTGTAAGGACCTGGGGTTTATTTAGCTCTCTGGGCCTGCAGTCTCACTGGCTTTCCACATAGCCCTGCCCCTACTCCCAGCTCCCCTGGCACATGGTCCAGGACCTTAAGCAAGAACTGAATGGCTCAGTGGCCTTCATCTGGCCCCGGGTCAGCTTTCCTGTCTGCCCCACTGGCAATCTCTGGGCACCTAAACCTAGACTGCTTTGGGCTAGTGGGAATGGGCTGAGGAAGCAGAAGCAGAGCCTGTCTGGCGCCCCTCCTCTCACTCCCCAACCCCATCAGCAGATCATGCCCTGTGGTTCCTCTTATGCGGGACTCTCTGATTGTGGGTGAAATACTGGCTGGCAAAATCCGGAAGGGGATGTCTGGAGAGGGGTGGTGGCTCCCTCCACGTCACAGAGCAAGCTAGTGTTAAAATGTCCTCAGGCGGGGGTGGATTCCTACCTCTCCAGGCCGTTCATCGCTTGGCTCATCTGTGCTGTGGGGTAAGCTGGGTGGGGAGGCCAGAAGATCTGGGCTGGCGGGGGAGACAGGAAATCTGACCAAGAGTCTCACGGTGGCTTTCTGGCAGAAGTGGGTGGACATGGCCTGGCAGAAGTGGGTGGACATGGCCTGGCGGATGACACAGTTGCTGCTTCTGGCTTTGGTGGCTGCTGCATGGGGTGCCCAGTCCGGGACTCCACAGGCCAGGACAGACCTGCTCAACGTCTGCATGAACGCCAAGCACCACAAGACAAAGCCAGGCCCTGAGGACAAGCTACATGACCAGGTGAGGATGGAGTGGCGTCTGGGGTAGGGGAGAGGGCTGACCCCAAAAAGGGGAGAAGTTAGGGAGATGGGAAGATCAGCTTTGGCAGGTGATGGAGGCAGCAGGGTGGCTGAGGTGATCCTGGTGGACCTCTCTCAGGAGGCCACTAGAACACTGGGGTGACTATTTATCTAGCACCCTCTATGGGCCAAGTGTTTTCCTCACACCTTGTCGTGAATATGTCCAAAAGGCCTCCTTGGTAGGTGGATAGTGGTCTCTACTTATACAAATGAGGAAATAGGCCCACAGAGGGCACAGGTACATGTGGGAACTGAGAAGCCAGTCATTAGCAGGTGCCGGGAGAGGGACTGGTGGAACCTTTCCCAACCTCATTATGTGCCAGCCCACGGAACTCAAAGTCAAGGTAGAAGAGACACGTCCCTCATGGTCACGACGTGACAAATAACTACAAACAGGCCAGGTCCCCAACCCCCATTAGGTCCTGAAGAGACAGTGACAAATCAGATATGCTGGGAAGACTTCCAAGTAAAGGGACCATTGGCCTTGGCCTTGGAGGATGAGCAAGAGTTTTCCAGGAAGACAAAGAAGGAAAAGGCAGCCTAGCAGAGGACAGCATGTACACGGGTTGGAGGGTGACAGCACAAGCGGTGGCAAGTCTAGTGTGGCCAGAGCCAAGGATACTGCTGCACACAGAGAAGGGGAGGTGAGGCCTGAGTTCCCATTTCATAGGGAAGGCTCCTGAAGCAGCTCAGAGAATCTGAGCTTGAAGTTGAACTCCAGGCTCATGAGAGATGCCGATATCTCATTCCTTCCGGTCACCCCCTCTGCTCCCTACAAGGCTTCACACTGCTGGAGGGCTGGGGTGTTCCCAGGGAAAGACTGGCATGGACTGCTTCCAGGGGCTCCAGGTGAAAAGAGGGAAGTCCAGCAGCCCATTACCTCTGAGTCATTTCCAGCAGTTCGTTTGCTCTGTGTGTGTGTGCATGTGTGTGTAGTAAAATATCCATAACATAAAATTTGCTGTTTAAGCATTTCTAAGTGTACAGCTCTGTAGCATTAGGTAGATTCACATTGTTGTGCAAACATCACCACCATCCATCTCCAGAACTTTTTCATCTTCCCAAACTGAAAGTCCATACCCATCACTGCATTTTTAGAACTTTTAAAGTTATTTTTAGGAATTTTTTTTTTTTTTTTTTGCCTCACCGCGCGGCTTGTAGGATCTTAGTTCCCTGACCAGGGATCAAACCTGGGCCCTCGGCAGTGAAAGCGCAGGGTCCTAACCACTGGACCGCCAGGGAATTCCCAGAACTTTTTAAGTTCTAAAGGTTGCTTTAAAGAACGCTAAGCAGCACTTCCTCTTTGCCAAGAAATGATGCAGACACCGACCTTGGAGGGAGTCAGGTGATTGTAATTCGGAGGGATGTAGGCTATATGGTAGTGGCTGGTTTTGCTGAGTCTCTAGCATAGGCCAGGAAGTGCTTTTCATTATATTTAATTTAGTCAATTAATTTATTTATTGGCCGTGTAGCACAGCTTGCAGGACCTTAGTTCCCCGACCAGGGATTGAACCCACATCCTTGGCAGTGAAAGCGCGGAGTCCTAACCACTGGACCGTCAGGGAATTCCCCGCTTTTCATTATATTAACTAACTCTTTTGGAGGCAGAAACCCCTGACCCTGGCTGGCAGGTCAGGGATGAGGTGCATTGGGTCTTGCAGGGCGACCAAGAGTTGGGCACCTAAGGAACTGCATGCACGAAGCTGGGGAGGCCTGGAAGCAGGTTCTGCAGCAGCAGCCCCGGGCGTGGGCTGGGTTATTGGAGAGGGGTTGGTTTGGATCCACCCTCAGGGATTTTCCTTAGTTTCTCCTGAATGCCCAGACCTGTCACATCTCCCTTCTCACTTGAGCCTGGATGCTAGAGTTCATCTCAGACATTTTAAGCAATTGGCTCATGATCGCTCAGCTCTTGACTCCCAGCCTCCAGCAATTTCTAAAGAGAAATCTCCACCACTTCTACCATCTTACTTGCCTTGAATTCACCCTTCTAGGATTGCCTCCCATGTTTAGTCAGGCCCATGTTCAGGCCTATGTGTGGTCACTGCCGCTCTGTGCCCCGCTGCTTTTAAGACCTACCAGGAGTCCCCTCACCTGGGGTTCCAGACCCTGAGAGAGCCAGACTGGCCCCCTTCCCCTCCACGCCTCACCACAGCCCGAGACCAGGCTCCTCTCTCTCCTCTCTGTCCTGAGGTAAAACCTTAACCTTACCATCCATAAGGGGTGCAGCTTACTTAAGCTCTGTAAAAATCGGAGTAATGATCTTTTACTCCATAACTGGGTTACTGAGAAGATAAAGTGCAAAAGCCTCAGGGACTTTGCGTCTGCTATTTTCAGTGCCCCCAGTGTTCTCTGTCTCCCCCCTCCCCACCCCTAACTAAAACCATAAGCGCAAGGAGGGCAGAGATTTGATCTATTTTGTTCATTACAGTATTCGCAGCACCCAGCACAGTGCCTGCTCTCAATTCATACTGTCTCAGTGCAAAATGAGCAATCTAAATAACCCAGATAACGTGAAATAACTTTGTAAACTGCTTAGAGATGTACAAATAATAATTGCTCCCCCAGACGATGGTTCCCCAGGTCTCCCACATCCCCTGTGTTACTTTCTGTTAAAAGTCAATACTACTATTGCCTCTACCCCACCATGAGGGCTCCTCAAGGCCAGGCTTAGAGACAGCCTCTCCAGCGAGGGCTCCTCTGGGTGACCCACCCGAGGCAGAGGAACCAGAATCTGGAGGAGATGGCCATGGTGGGTCAAGGACTTAGTCCCATGTCTTCCCCTCCCAGTGCAGTCCCTGGAAGAAGAACGCCTGCTGCTCCGTCAACACCAGCCAAGAAGCCCATAAGGATATTTCCTACCTGTACAGATTCAACTGGGATCACTGTGGCAAGATGGAGCCCGCCTGCAAGCGCCACTTTATTCAGGACACCTGCCTCTACGAGTGCTCACCTAACCTGGGGCCCTGGATCCAGCAGGTATGGGCACCATCCCCACAGACATGAACCTCAGCAGAGGGCAGGGCCCACAGGCCACTTGCAGGGAGGGCGCGGTCCAGGAATTCTGGACTGAGGGCGGAAGAGGCACCGCCCCCTCCCCCAGCCCTGGACCCCATCAAGGCTGTAGCAGCTGAGATCCCTGGCTGAATCGAGCCCTCCCTTCCCCCCGCTCCCCCCAGGTGAACCAGAGCTGGCGCAAAGAGCGGGTCCTGAACGTGCCCCTCTGCAAAGAGGACTGTCAGATCTGGTGGGAAGACTGCCGCACCTCCTACACCTGCAAGACCAACTGGCACAAGGGCTGGAACTGGACCTCAGGTGACGGCCTGGGTGGGGGCGGGGGGGAGGGAGGGGTTTGGAGGTGGAGGGGGGGTGTGGAACGAGTATATGGAGATTTGAGGCTGTGGGGCTGGTGGAACAAGAGATGGTTCTGGACCCAGTGGCTACAGGTCTTCCATCCTCCCCATAGGGTATAACCAGTGCCCAGTGAGAGCTGCCTGCCACCGCTTTGACTTCTACTTCCCCACGCCTGCTGCTCTGTGCAATGAAATCTGGAGTCACTCCTTCAAAGTCAGCAACTACAGCCGGGGCAGCGGCCGCTGCATCCAGATGTGGTTCGACCCGGCCCAGGGCAACCCCAATGAGGGGGTGGCGAAGTTCTATGCTGAGACCACAAATTCTGGGGCCATGCCCCAGGGGATTGGACCTCTCCTCCTCAACCTCACCCAGATACTGCAACGCTGGGTCCTTGGCTAAGCTGTTTCCACTGCTGACACCTGGATACCTTCCTTGCCTGCACCCAACCTCAGCTCAGCCCAGCTCCAGTCTCTCAGATGAGGAGGACTCACAATACCCTGGTCATTGGTTCCTGATCCAAGGTCCTGTGGGGATCCTCTGACAGCCTATTCTAATAGATATATCTATGTGTGTCCTGTGCCTTATAAATAATTTGGGGATGAGTGGGTTGGGGGTGGGGGCATGCCTCATTGCTTCATCATTCCTCTTGAGAGGCCCAAAGCGGGACTGGGACTAGCTTGAAGTTCGGCAGCAAGTAGGGGGTAGAAGTTGATCCCTTAGCCTGGGGCTCTTACTTCTGCACCAGCCTTCCCCCTCATGCCCCCTCCTATACCACAAGGGAACAAGGGAATTGGTAGAGGGAAGCTGGGGAGAGACTGGCAGATAAGTTACCAGGCTCCTGAAAGTTTCTTTCCCTTTCCTTCCCTTACTAGATGTGGGCTGGGATGGAGATATCAGTGGGCAGATCCCCATGATGAACACTTGCACTGTCTCCATTTTTTAAAAATGACAATTCTACAATGAAAAATCATGCACATAGTAGAATGCTATAGCACTGAATTCCAGAAGAGGGATTGCTGGGTCAAGGAGTATTTGGATTTATAATTTTGATAGTTACAATTTTACAGGGGTTATATCAATGTGGCCCCCACTAGCCTTGTTTCCCCACAATCTGGTCAACACAGTGTAGCGTTAAACTTTGAATTTCCTGCTAAGCTGATTTTCTTCTAAACTGATAGGTGGGATAAAGGGCATCTCAGTGGAGTTTTCACTTGCCATGTTTCTTACCATGAGAACACAGTTTTTGAGATCTTTCCATATTGATCTACAAAGATCTAATTCATTCTTTTCCATTGCTGGGCAATATTCAGTTCTATGTATAGATCACATTTAATTCAGTCACCTACTGATGGATATCTGAGGCAGGGAGGTTCTTTTATGGCCTTGACATTTTTACAAAGCATGGGCCAGTTATTTTGTAGAATAACTCTCATTTTGGGTTTATCTGTTTCCTCATCAGATTGAGGTTCTGAATTTTTGACACAAGTATCCCAAAAGCAATACCGTGTCCTCTTGGTGCATCATGATGGGGGGCACATGGTGTTGGGTTTGCCCATTCCTGACGATGTTAACTGATCTTTTGGTTGAGATTGGTTCTGCCAGGTTTCTCCATTACTTTTCCCCCGCTTTGTAATTAATAAGTATGTTGTAGGGAGATACTTTGAGGACTGCAGGTATCCTATTTACCATCACACTTTCACTCTGGAGTTTCACTGTCTGATGGACATTTTTTAAAAAGTGAAAACAAACACTAAAAATGTCTTATTATGTGACATCCCCTCTCCAACCCTTTAATGCTCTTCCATGGTGTCTACTGGAAAAGCCAAACTTCAGTGGCCTGGAAGCCCCCCTCCTCCACTTAGATATCGTGTCAAATTAATTCCCCCTCTACACCCCCCATATATAAGCCCCATTCACACTTTTCACTTTGGGGCTTTTACTCCAAATATTCCCTCTCAGGGTTCCTGGGATGCTCTTTTATACTCTGCAGGCTGGCTCCTTGTAGCCACTTAGGTTTCAACCTACAATTAATTCCCCACTAAAATGACTTCTGACCACTCAACCAAAAGAAGTCCTCTTGTACAGATATCCATCCACTGTGTTTACTGTCTGACTTTTCCCTAACAAAACATACACACCTGAAAGCAGGGGCCATGTCTATGACATTTTGTGCCAGATCCCCTGGGCCTGGGTCAGTGCCTAGCACAGAGGAGGTGCTTAGGAAGTGAAGGAATCCATGCACTCATTCTGTCAGTCAGCAGATGCCTTCTGAACACCCAATCTGCCAGTGTCGGCCGACAGGAAGGGAACTGAGTACCTTGCGCTGTCTGGTGGGGGCAGACAGATGTGAGAACCAGTAACTCTTAGAACAGTGAGCTGAGGGTTTGCTCCAGGGGAGCACAGAGTGTGGCGTAGTTCCGTGGAAGCCCAGAAAGGTTAGGGAAGGCTTCCAAAGCATAACGTTTACCAAGCAGACTAGGTAGAGGAATGGCATTCCATGGAGAGGGCTCAGGAAGTGCAAAGGCTTGGAGGTGATAGAAGCACAGCAGAATTTCTAGGTGGCTAAGACAGAAGTTAAGAGGGCAAGGGCAGGAAATGAGGCCAGAGAAGAAACACTGGATCTGCAACCCTCAAGACTCTGATGCCCTCACAGTGCTCTCTCCTTTCTTTGTGAAAGAAGCCAGGCTTGGAATCAGACTCAGCTCTAGCCCCTCTTTTCTGCCTGGGAACCGCAGTTTTCGCAGCTGTGAGGATGGGTGATAAGCGACTGCATATGCCATGGGCTGGCACTCAGGAAAAGCCCCAGTTTCTCCCACCCCTACTCCCTGCAGCCCAGAGCCCCCACCCACGCAGGGCCAAAGACCTTCCTTTCATCTTTGTCAAGTCACAGGGCAGCCTTCAGATCGGGGTCCACAAGGATGCCAATGGCTAACTTGGCTGGTATTAAGCTTCCAGTCCGGGCAGATACTCTCGGGATCGGCTCCACAGTGGATGCTTGACTGTATCCCTCCCTGTTGGCCAGATGGCCTGAGCACTGAGGCTTCAGATTCAGAGCCCGGCACGAGGCTCAACAAGGGCAGGGACTCCTCACAGATTAGAACTCCACCTCCAACTCACTTCCCACTTGCTGGTCGCTTCTTCTGAACCCCTGAGGTCTCGGAGGCCAAACATCACTCCTGCAGTGGAGGAACTATAAAGCCCAGTTTATGATCAGTTCCTGGCGCAGGGGTGGAGGATGGGGGACAGGGGCAAGTCCCATCTAGAAGAGCATCTAGAGGAATGCTTTTGGGCATTCCTAGACACCTGGTCATGCTCCAGTTAGGAGAAGGCTGAGCTGGGCTTGTAAAGCCAGGAGGGAGGTCTGGGTGTTCTAGCAGCCCTCTACCTGCTCAGGTCTTCAGAGGGCTTAACCCTCCCAGGTTGTCACAGGAGTCAAGTATGGCTCACTCCGAGGGAGAGGGAAAGCAGGGCACAAGCTAGGGGTCTCCTGGGAGTTGAGTTCTCTCCCCTCCCCCCCACTGGAGTCAATTTCTTTGCAGGCTCTTTAGGGCTTTCCTTCTTGGCTGATGCTCCTCCTGTGATCCAGCTGCCTCCTCTGGCTCCCAGCCCCGCCCCCCGTTCCACGGGCTCAGACCCGTGGCCTTTCCAAGGATAGTGAGACCCCATATTCCTTAAACTTCTGCTGCCATCATAGGCTGATGGCTCCCACATCCAACCTGGACCCTTCCCCGGGCTTTCACCTCTACCACCACCTCCCCGCCGTGTTGCACACAGGCACCTCGACAAAACAGAGCTCAACGTTCCCTCCGGCCCAAATTTGCTCCTCCCCTCTTCCCTTTCCCCACCAGTGGTACCAGCCTGGCCTCAGAGGGTGAAAAAAGAAAGGCTTCTGTCCCTGGCTGGGGTAGGAGTGGTGGGAGGAGTCTACATTAGAGCAGACTCTTAGCTGCTGGAGAAAGGAGACTTGTGTGTGAGTGGGTAGGGGAGTGGGGGAAGGGAGGGGAGCTGGGGCCTTGGAACAACTGAGGCTCTGGTAATCTGAACATCTGTGATTTTATAGCTGGAGGCGGGCAATGCCTGAGGCTGCTGAGGTTGAAGAGTTGGTGGCTCTATAAGTTGGGGATATGGGAGCTCCATACTCTCTACAGCTGCCTGGGAGCTGGGAAGCCCGAGCTCCAGTCCTTGCCCTGCAATGAGCTCTGTCTTGATTCTCTGGGTCTCATTCTCTTTATCGGTATAACAGGATGAGGGTGTTAGAAGTGGAGCAGGTTTCTTTAAAGGATCCCAGCAACTCAGGCTGCAAGGTTTTCTCAGACCTGAGTTTAGGGGAGAAAATGGAATAAGTGGGGCTTGGGAACTGGCCTTAGGCCTGCACTATTAATCCAGTCTCTCCTACCCACCACCCTTCCATGGAGGCCTTGCTGGAGCCCACATGCAATAATTAACTCCTGGGTGGCCTTCGCCCTATCCTAAGCACCTCTCCTGGGCCACATTCCCACTGCCTGTCTCCTAGGCCACTAAGCCCCTTCTGTCCCCTAGAGTGAGGCAAGGGGGACTGCAGAGCAGAGCAGAAGCCTGAGCCAGACCGAGAGCCTCCTCTTCTCCCAGGTATGCCACTCTGCACCCCCTCTCAGAGCAACACACCCTAGGGCACTCCCAGCAAGTATTAAAGGCAGAGAATCCAGAAGCAGAGACAGGGCCTGCCCAAGGTTAAACTACAAGTTAGTAGAACCCAGCACTCTTGCCTTTCAGCACAGCACTGAGTTCTCAGAGCTTCAAGTCTGGGACCCTGGGGGGAGGGGTGGCAGTGTTGAGGATGGTGATTGGTGGTGGTGGTGGGGTCTGAGCTGGACCCAAATCTGAAGCTGAGACTAGGAGGGGGGAGGGGCTTGCAGGGTGATGTAGGTGGCATGGAGGGGAAGAGAGCTCTGGCTCTAGAAAGCAGCCACAGCAAGAAAAACCACCGACTGACTGGGATCCAATGGGACTTGGGGAAAGGGTTTTCTCAGCCCTCCCAGTACTCCCCCAGTACTGTGTCAGTTACCCCTGTGGGAGCCTCAGCACAGGGAAAGAGCAGGGGACAAAAGCTGAAGGAGCTCTGGACTTGAGGGTCCTGAGTTGGACTTGGGTGGTCCCTACTGTGTGACTTGGGACACGTTCCTCAACCCATGCCCAACTGATTCCTCAATCCGTGCCCAGCTGGCTAGTATTTCTTAGGGTTTCCCCCCCTACATTTAATCCTCAGGTGAGGAAACTAAGCCTCAAGATAATGTGAGTTATTTTCTCCCAAGGTCAAGCAGGAGGGGGAGTATGAGAACTGGGATCATGGACAGGCGGATCTGGAACCCTGTGCTCTAAACTGCTAGACTCTGTTTCCCCAAAGGAGCCTGATCCTGAATCACCTGGCATTTCCAAGAGTACAGATTTGTCCTGTGCCCTTGGAGATCAGGGAGTGATAGGATCAATGGAGAGATGATTGGGTCCTGGAATGAATGAATTAGCAAATGAATGAAGACTGGAATAAGCAGTGTAGCAGGATAATGGATTGTGGAAGGGTGTGAAGTGAGGAGAGCTAGGTGGGAATATAATCCCAGGTTTCCCGGAGCCCTGCTGGGCATTCAGGCCCCATCCAGGAGGCCCAGGCAAGATGCTGGAGTTTTGCAGAAGATGGGGGCAATGTGGCGGCGAGGCAACTTTGTGAGCAGGGAGGATGCATAAGCTTTAGGAGCTGTAAGAAATGCATTCTGAGTGTTTTAGGAGAACCAGGCACCTGGTGACCAGCAGCATGAGGTAACAGGCACCTCCCAAAGCTCAGCATCAGAGGTCAGGGGATTGAGATGCTATGAAGGCCAAGGAGAGGCCAGCTCTGTGGCAGAGGTTCAGGAGCCTCCCTAGGCCCCAGGGGTGGGCTGTTTGGCTGCCCATGTCCACCCCCAAGCCTCTGCCTTGTTACATCCTCCAGGTCACAGGGTCTCTGGGAGAGGCCAAATAATGAGGCTGGAAAGGGCTGGAAGCAGGGCTTTTTTTTTTTTTTTTTTTTAAACATTGATCTGCATCTAGAGTTCCAAAACTAAGATAAACTTTTACACAAAGTCATTTGGTGTCAAAACCTGACCTGAGGGCTTCCCTGGTGGCGCAGTGGTTGAGAATCCGCCTGCCGGTGCAGGGGACATGGGTTCGAGCCCTGGTCTGGGAAGATCCCACATGCCACAGGGCAGCTAGGCCTGTGCGCCACAACTACTGAGCCTGTGCTCTGGAGCCCGCGAGCCACAACTGCTGAGCCCGCGCGCCTGGAGCCCATGCTCCGCAACGGGGGAGACCACCGCAATGAGAAGCCCACGTACCACAGCGAGGAGTGGCCCCCGCTCTCCGCAACTAGAGAAAGCCGTATACAGCAACAAAGAACCAAAGTAGCCAAAAATAAATTAAAAAAAAAAAAATCTGGCCTGAAAATTAATGTGAGGTTATTATAGTTTTTATTTATCCCACCAGTATACCTATTTCCTTCCCCACAGAATGTGTGCTTGATCATTGAGTGCATGTAAATTGTATCATCTTACTTTGTATTACCTTTGATAAAACTGCCAACTAAAGAATGTCACTCCGCCACCCAGGTTCTATAAGGATTAAGTCATTAGTGACTGCAGTCGCTGACTTTTAACACACACTAAAAGAAATTCAGGGTGGAGATCAGGAACAAGGCACCCTGTGCTCTGGGAAAACTGGCAGAACAGGCCTTTCGGATGGTTAGATATTTTTAGGAAAAAATTTTATGAACACAAATTCTTGCATCTTCTCATATCTAGAAAAGCACTAAAGCCATTAACTAAGATATCTGTTCCTTGCGACTAGCAGCAACTTTCTACCGAGATGTGTGCTTGACTGCATGTACCCCTGGGCCGAAATCACATATGTACTGATCTCCCCCTTCACCTCTTCAGAACAGTTTTGCAGAGCAGTCTCCTGGGCTATAGACACTGAGTAAACTCAACTCAGAGCTCTTACACTGTAAGTTTTTTTCAGTCAACAAAATCTGAAAAGTTTTAAGCTCTGAAACATTCGCCTCCAAGGATTTCGAACAAGGGATTGGGAACCTATGGCAATCTCCTGGCTATTTCTGCATTTTGCCCAAACTCCATCCCTTAGTTGCACTTGATCCTCATGACCTTGTAAAGAAGCCAGGGAGATCCCAGCCAGGTACTGTCCCAGACCCAACCCTCCCTGAGGCTGGCAAGACTAGGGTGTCAGTCTGATCCGCCCTAGGCTCCACCCACCTAAGACTGTTATTAACACCTTGAGGACCCACCTCTGCATTCCTGCATTCTCACATTCCTTGCTGCCTTTGACCACAGTTATTTCTTCAGGGACAAGCATGGCCTGGAAGACAACGTGGCTACTGTTCCTTGTGGTAGGGGCGGCTGCCGTATGGACAGCCCGGCCCAGGACTGAGCTTCTCAATGTCTGCATGAATGCCAAGCACCATAAGGAAAAGCCAGGTCCCGAGGACAAGCTACATGAGCAGGTGGGCCGAGAAGTGGTCTGGGTCGGGGAAGAGCTGCCTCAGGGAACGTCTGCCTGCCTCCTTGGTGAAGGCAGGGAGGCCGCCTGAGCAGGTCTTCAGTTTGCACTGGTTTATGGGTGACTTTTCAACACATACTGTGTGCCCAGTGTTGTCAGGCAATGCCAAGAGCTCAGCTTCTTGGTTGTTGGGTTTCCGTGTTATTAAAATCAGGAAGCAGGCCTGGAGAAGCACCTGGAGAGACCTGTTTGGGGGGTTGATTTTGATTTCTGAGTTTAGACTGGGGCTACCCTCCAAGGATCTGATAGGAGAAAGAGCACACTGCATGTGGCGGCTTCTTTTCTGCCAGCCCCAAACAGCTCAGGAAAAGAGGGTCTCTCACAGTGAGGCTGGGTGCGAGGCAAACACGTCCTCTGGGGCTCTCAACCCTATTGGACCTTCCTTCCTATGACAAGGACTTTGCCACAATCCCTTCAATCTCCTGAACCTACCTAAATGTTAAAAAAAAAAAAAAAGTCAATGTGATGTCATAACTGTAAAGAAAAAACCAAAAGGCAAGTCACTTGAACTATGCATTTCAATATGTAAATGTTCATATTTATCTCATCTGCAGATAATGACCACAGTCCTGTTTGTGCTTGTTTTGCATCATCGAGCCCCTAGCTGCCAGTGCAGCCTGACAAGTGGTGGTATTACTTGGATACTTCCAGCAGCCTTGACTTTACCCTCTTCAGCCTATATATTTTTTTAAAGTGCACATCTTAATATTGTGCTTTTATACTAAATTCTAGGCCATGGGTTTTCATTCATTCAATAAGAATGTATTGAGTATTTCTGTAATTAGAACTATTCTGGGGTTGCAGTTTATTTAACTTGCTTCCTTACCTCCAGGTCTTTCTTACCTTCTGAAAGAGGCTTAATCTTACCCTTCTAGAAAACAATTTCCCATTCCTCTCCTGCTTTGTTTTTTCCCAAAGCAATTATCCAGTGATAAGTTTTCCTTGTGTTCCCAGTTCCTAGAAAAATGCCTGGGTTAGAATAAGTAGGAGCTCAATAAAGACTTGAATGAATGAATGTTGTGATGACTGCATCTCTGGGTAAGGCTCCCTCCTGGGATTCCACAGTCTTGGAAAGCCTTCTCCCGCAAAGAAGGCCCCCCAGTAGCAAGTGTTTCCCTGAAGACTGTGTTGGGGAATCAAGGACTAAAAGGGGAGAGGCTACGCATGTGAATATTCTGGTTATGCTGGGTGTGAGAGTTAAAAGTCAGTATTATTATTGCCTCTACCCCACCATGAAGGCTCCTCAAGGCCAGGCTTAGAGACAGCCTCCCCAGCGAGGGCTCCTCTGGGTGACCCACCTGAGGCAGAGGAACCAGAATCTGGAGGAGATGGCCATGGTGGGTCAAGGACTTAGTCCCATGTCTTCCCCTCCCAGTGCATTCCCTGGAAGAAGAACGCCTGCTGCTCCGTTAACACCAGCCGAGAAGCCCATAAGGATATTTCCTACCTGTACAGATTCAACTGGGATCACTGTGGCAAGATGGAGCCCGCCTGCAAGCGCCACTTTATTCAGGACACCTGCCTCTACGAGTGCTCACCTAACCTGGGGCCCTGGATCCAGGAGGTATGGGCACCATCCCCACAGACATGAACCTCAGCAGAGGGCAGGGCCCACCAACCACTTGCAGGGAGGGCGCGGTCCAGGAACTCTGGACTGAGGGTGGTAGTGAACGCAGCTCTTTTGCCCCTTTCCTGTTTGCCCATTTCTGTTCCCCTCTAACCTTAAAGGAGCCTAATTATAGGAATGAGATCACCAGGCAATTTAACTTAACTCTTGACTTATGCTCTCCTGAATAGACACCATGCCTTGCCTAACCTGTTGGTTCTTTTCCTAGATTAAAAGAAGAATGAAGAATTAAGTAGTTAAAAAATGACTAGCTCTCTACCTCCAACAGCTCCCTTAGCAATCCTGCAGGCAGATCACTTGGGCAAGATAATATCTGAAGAGAGAGTCAGCCAGTCTGCACACAATGGAGAATGATGCAGAATCCAACCTTCTGCCTTGATGATTCACTGAGATTCTTTCCCCTTTTTCCCTTTAAAAACTGTCATGGCTGAGCAGAATCTTCGGAGTTGGTCTCGGGACATGAGTTCACCTTCTCCCCAGATTGCCGGCTTTTCTGATTAAAGCAACTTTCCTTTCTACTGACACTGGCCTCTCACCTCTCGATTATGGGCTTTTGAGCAGAGAACAGCAGAACCTGAGTTTGGTAACAGTAGAAGCACCGCCCCCTCCCCCAGCCCTGGACCCCATCAAGGCTGTAGCAGCTGAGATCCCTGGCTGACTGGAGCCCTTCCTCCCCCCCCCACCCCCGCTCTCCCCAGGTGAACCAGAGCTGGCGCAAAGAGCGGGTCCTGAACGTGCCCCTCTGCAAAGAGGACTGTCAGATCTGGTGGGAAGACTGCCGCACCTCCTACACCTGCAAGACCAACTGGCACAAGGGCTGGAACTGGACCTCAGGTGAGGGCCTGGGCGGGGGCGGGGGGGAGGGAGGGGTTTGGAGGTGGAGGGGGGGTGTGGAACGAGTATATGGAGATTTGAGGCTGTGGGGCTGGTGGAACAAGAGATGGTTCTGGACCCAGTGGCTACAGGTCTTCCATCCTCCCCATAGGGTATAACCAGTGCCCAGTGAGAACTGCCTGCCACCGCTTTGACTTCTACTTCCCCACGTCTGCTGCTCTGTGCAATGAAATCTGGAGTCACTCCTACAAAGTCAGCAACTATGGCCGGGGCAGCGGCCGCTGCATCCAGATGTGGTTCGACCCGGCCCAGGGCAACCCCAACGAGGAGGTGGCGAGGTTCTATGCTGAGACCATGAGTGGGGCTGGGCTCCGTGAGGCCTGGCCTCTGCGTTTCGGCCTGGTCCTAATGTTGCTCTGGCTGCTCAACTGAGCTCCTTTTATTTTCTGATACCTGGACATCCCTGCCCTGTTAAGACCCACAGCTCCCAATTAGTCAGTTTCTGTTCCTTGGTGGGAACTCTGACTGTTTGAATAAAACCAGACACCCCACGTGTAAGTTATTTGAGTGTGAATGGAAATGTGACTTGTGCTTCCCAGTTCCCACTGATTGAAGCTAGTTAGACTTGGTCAGTTCCCAGCTCTGATACTTGCTATGAACTTGCCAGATAACTTAACTATTCTTCCAAGCTGGGACACAGTCATATCTCTCAATTTCATTTTTCATTACAGCTCTAGTCTAGAGCCAGGCCCAGGATTTTATCATTTGAATTGGACCCAAGCCTCCCAGGGTTAACTGTTCTGCCCTGTGCTCAGCTCTCCAATAGAAGAGAAGGGAATAGGAGTGTCCAGCATGTTCTGGATGGCTGGCTGGGAAGAAGTGAAGGGTAGCCACAGGAGCTCTAACCCCCTAACAGATAATACCCCAAAGCGCTATCTGCCGGGCACCGTCCCAAACACATCTTAAAGGGATAATAGACCCCAGGCCTGACTAGAGGAGCTAAGCCTGAGCTAGTCTGGCAGAGCTCGGGTTGGAACCCAAACCTAGATGCCTAGAGCAGGTCCCAAACCAATGATCTGAGATTTTTAGGCAGTGTTCCTACATTAAGCATAACTTGTAGAAGTTGTAATAAGCTAGGTTATGTTACAACAACATCCCTAATATCTCAGTGCCTTAACACAACTAACACTGATTTCTTGCTCAAGCTATGGTGCTTAATATGGGTTGTCAGGGGGATTCTGTTTGTCACTTAGGGACCCAGGCTGATGGAGGCTCCATCTCATCACACACTTCCACGAGACAGGAATAGGGAACTTGGTGAATTCCATATAGGCTCTTAAAACTTCCACCCATCACTTATTTCATTGGCTAAATCTAGTCATGACCATGACTAACTTCCAGGAGGCCAGGAAAAATACGGTCCTAACATGTGCCTGGAAGGAGAGGGGAATCAGGATATTTGTCAACAGACTTACAGGCTGCTACAAAGACCTTATTATGTTATGGTCAGTTATATTTCTGGCATGGTCATGGTTACAAATTTAATTTTTCAGTTAGATCCTGGCAAGAAGAACCAACTCTTTGAAATTATACATAGAACTATATCAACACAAAAAGTGGAGCAATGCACTGGCCACCACCCTAGGCACTCTTGTGAACACAGCAATTCAATGTATCATTCTCTATAGAGCCAGTGACACTATTTATACATATGACTTGTTTACAGATATATTAGAATTAGTGAAATTTAAGATAAGTACCATCTCAATCCAATATACCTTATCAAAGGCCTATTTTGCTGTTTCTGAACTGTTTCTAAAAATACTTGTTAGAATCCCACTTTCTGTAACTGTCATCCTCAACTTCTGAGGAGTCATTAGCTTGAGGATGTATTAATAATTTTCCAAATTAAGATTTCCTAGAGCAGCAGTACTGGCATAAGAATAGACATATAGATTAATGAAACAGAATTGAGAGTCCAGAAATAAATCCTTATATTTATAGTTGATCGATTTTTGACAAAGGTGCTAAGGCAATTCATTGGGATAAAGGATAATCGGTTCAATAAATGTGCTAGGACAATTGATTATCCACATACAAAAAGATGAATTTAGACCTTCAACTCATAACAAACAAAAATAACTCAGAAGGGATCATAAACTTAAATGTAACAGATAAAACAATAAAAACTTTAGAAGAAAACAGGAGAACATCTTCCAGACCGTGTTAGGCAAAGATTTCTTATATTAATGCTTCCACCCATCATTTGTTTCTTTTTTGGACCAAAAACACAGTCCATCACTGAAAAAACTGATAAACTGGACATCATCAAAATTCAAAACTTCTGCACTTCAAAAGACATCATTAAGAAAATAAAAGACAAGAAATAGCCAAGAGGAAATATCTGCAAAACACATATCTGATAAAGGACTTGTATCCATAATATACAAAGAATACCGACAACTTAATAAGACAAACAACCAATTAACTAATGGGCTAAAGAAATGAATAGATATCTCATCAAAGAAAGTACATGAAAAGATGCCCAACATCATCAGTCATTAGGAAAACGCAAATTAAAACCAAAATGAGATACCATTTCGTATCCACTAGAATAGCTACAATAATAAGACAGGCAATAACAAATGTTCACAAAGATATAGAGAAACTGGAACCCTCCTATACTGCTGATGGGAATATAAAACGGCACTGTCCTTTGGAAAACAGTGTGGCAGTTTCTCAAAAAGTTAACACAAAACTGTCATACAACCCATCAATTCTACTTCTAAGCATCTACTCAAGAGAAATGAAAGTACATATCCATACAAAGACTTGCATGTGAATGTTCATAGCAGCATTAGTCATAATAGCCCCAAACTGAAAATAAGCTCAATGTCCATCAACTGGTGAGTAGACAAAATGTGTCGTATCCGTACAACAGAATACTATTCAGCAATAAAAAGTAATGAACTACTGACATATGCTATGTCATGGGTGAACCTTAAAAACATTATGCTAAGTGAAAGTCCATTTGTATGAAAGTTCCAGAAAAGGCAAACTTATAGAGACAGAAAGTACACTAGTGGTTGCCTGAGGCTGGATTTGGGAATAGGGAGTAACTATAAATGGGCATAAGGGGGGATAAAAATGTTCTAAAACTCATTTATGATCAGGTTGCACCACTCCACAAAGTCACTGTAAACGTTAAATGGGTGAATTTTATGACATGTAAAATGAATGAATGAATGAATGAATGAGTGATTGCCTATACAATACTCTCCCTTGCAATGGTAGCATATAAGGAATTTTATATATTTCTGAATTTCTGTGGAGTGTACCCATGAGGGGATGTATTCTAAGGGATTTAGCGTCTGGCTCCATAAAAATCTATCATCTGAGCCAAACTCTATTCCATCATGAACTTTGAGAAACTGGTTGGACCAACGTGGCAGTCAAGGAGGGAGTCAGTTCTTGGTGTAGATGTAAACAATACCAATAGGGATGCTTAGGAGAGTGGCCCACTGCCAAGAATTTTTTTTAGAGAGAGTGTTTATTGCGGTTGGCACAAGTATGGTCTACTGAATTGAGGGTTAGAGACCACAGCCAGGGGAAACAAAAAGGGCTGCATCATATGACTAATCAAAAAAAGAACATGAAGCACATTACCAAAAATACCAACATAATAACCACAATCATACTGCCTTCATCAACTTCCCTAATTCTTTAAAAATTATTTCTTGTTACCTGTTTGTGGCTTAGCATCTTTCTCCATAGAAGTCTTCTGCTTTTGGGCTGGAATTTTTCTGGAAGTCTCAAGTCCCAGGGCTCTGACAGCTTGAATCATCCAAGTGTTAGTTTATGGCGGTGATGTCAGATCCGTGAGTCTATTTTCCTGTCAGTCAACTATGGTAGGATCTTCAGGAAAACAAAAGGAGAGAAGAGAAACTCCTTGTTAGCACAAACGGAAGATCAGTCAATCTATTAATTTCTAATACCAGAATAAAAGAGAGAAGAATTTTCACTGGGGTGTAATACAACAGAGCATGAACTTACTGTCAAGTGCTATATTTCATGAGGTCTCAGTTGATAGCTGTTTTGAGGAGAACATATTATTAGAACCTGGAGAGGGAGAGGTGGACAAGAAGAGTTTGTCTTCTCAATCAATTTAACCAACTTATTTTTTATAATTCCATTTGTCCTCTCTATTTGCCTCAGCTCCAAGGGTGATATGGACAGTGGATGCATTTAGAAATCTTGAGGGCCTTACAGTCTGTTTTGTAAGATGTGCATGAAAATTACTACCAATAATAAAAGGTTATTTTAAAATAAAGGATAAAATCATCCTGGAAATAGATTTGTTGACAGTCGTCATGCAGACTCTTGCTTATTAAAATGGGTGTGCTTTTACTCATGTGGGAAAGTCTGCAATCATTAAACATTCACAGACACAATCCTTTACCTTGTATAAAAATCCTCTAGAAAGGACGAATTCTTCTCTTTGCTCTAACATCTTTCTCCACAATGTGAACACGACGTACAGGGCAGCTCTTATGATACTGATAAGCTGACTTTTAAAACACGGAGCATACCAATTATACCTAACTATTTTTAGCATCCCTCCTTGCCTCCTTCTTTACTTATGAGTACCATGCTGTGAGGGAGCAAATATTTTATGTATTCTAGCAGCTGTCTGGGAAGTGCCAAGATGATTTTGGTGTAAAATATGCCTTGATAGTTTTATTATTCTGAATTTAGGACCTGATCTTGGAGAAGGGAAACAGAAAAAGAAAAAAAAGTGTTGTCAGGAAATAGCCTCAGTCTTGGCTGTGTTATTAATAAGAAAACTATATTTTATAACAACCTTGTCACCAAGAATTTTAACTTCTCTAGGAATGAGGGATCCTATTGTTTCATGTTATATCATGACCCAAGAGCATGATGCAAGTCAGCACAAAGTCCAAAAAATTAACATGCTTTTTGAGAAGTGAAAGTTCAAATTCAGGTTGATAAGGACCTAAACTTTGCTATGAGGGCAAAACACACAGGAAACAAAAAATAACTTTTATTTATTCATGTTAACAGTAGACTGTATACTCAAAGACCATTTTACTTACAAGTGACCAATATTATTTAAAGCTTTATGCTTCTTAAAATAGAAGTAATCTGAAGAAGCACTTCTGGAATGACAGAATAAGGACATATGAAAATCCACTCCTCCATAAAAGCAATAACACTGGCAAAACTTGTCAAAATCAACTTTTCCAGAACTCTGGAAATTAAAGCTTTCAAAAACCTAAGGAGAATTTATTCAAGAAAAATGGCTGAATATCAGTAGAAACAGTGAGCTTTGTGGTACCCATTCTCCTCTCCCCAACTCCACAGTAGTCTCCAAAATCAACAGCTTCACAACTACAGAAGCTATGAAAACTAGTGGCCTAGCAGCCACTAGAGGGGGCAGAGTGGGTGTGGATCTCCCGAAAAAGCCCTATCCCTAGAGAACTGTCACTACTTGATCTATCTGGAAGCTCTGTTAAGAGCCCCATTCACAGGGCTTCTCTGACTCAGAGCCCACCCAGTGAGAAACCCAATGCCTAGGTGTTTGTCTAAATAATCAGCAGCAAATTATTTTACATCCCAGCTTCCTACCAGTTGTGGCAAACAAGAGGCAGGAAAAAAAACTTAAAAGGAACATCAGGGAATGAGATGCCAAAAGGGAGCTTTGAAAAGCTCTGACATCTACCTGGGGATCTTGAATTCATGTGCATTTGCAGAACTGTGAATATGTCCAGCAAATACCTGAGAAGGCTCCAATCCCTCAGCTCTGGGTTAGGTGATGATCCAAAGGCATGATCATTAAAGAAAGAACTGATAAGCTAGATTTAATCAAAATTAAAAATTTTTGCGCTATTAAAGACAAATTCCCTGGAGGTCCAGTGGTTAGGACTCAGTGCTTTCACTGCCGGGGCCTGAGTTTGATCCCTAGTCGAGGAACTAAGATACTACAAGCCGTGCAGCATGTCAAAAAAAAAAAAAAAAAAAAAAAAGGCATTGTCAAGAGAGTGAAAGGTGAAAGGACAAGCTACAGACTGGGAGAACATATTTGCAAAAGATATATCTGGGGCTTCCCTGGTGGCGCAGTGGTTGGGAATCCGCCTGCCGATGCAGGGGACACGGGTTTGAGCCCTGGTCCGGGAGGATCCCACATGCCGTGGAGCGGCTGGGCCCGTGCACCACTACTACAGAAGCCGACACGCCTAGAGCCCATGCTCCACAACAAGAGAAGCCACGGCAATGAGAAGCCCGCGTACCGCAACAAAGAGTAGCCCCTGCTCGCCTCAACTAGAGAAAGCCCGCGCACAGCAACGAAGACCCACTGCAGCCAAAAATAAATAAATAAATAAATAAATAAATTTATTTAAAAACAACAGCAACAACACAACATGATACCATTACACACCTATTAGAATGGCCAGAATCTGGAACACTGACAACACCAAATACTGGTGAGGATGTGGCGCAAAAGGAACTTTCATTCATTGCTGGTGGGAATGCACAGTAGTATAGCCACTTTGGAAGACAGTTTGATGGTTTCTTAAAAAACTAAACATACTCTTACCACATGATCCAGCACTCATGCTCCTTAGTATTTACCCAAAGGAGTTGAAAAGTTATTTCTACACTAAAACCTGCACTTTAATGTCTATAGCAGCTTTATTCATAATTGCTAAACCTTGGAAGCAACCAAGATGTCCTTCAATAGGTGAGTGGGTAAATAAAACTGTGGTACACCCAGATAATGGAATATTATTCAACACTAAAAAGAAATGAACTATCAAGCCATGAAAAGACATGGGGGAACTGGGGACTACCCTGGTGGTCCAGTGGTTAAGAATCCACCTTCCAATGCAGGGGACGCGGGTTCAATCCCCGGTCGGGGAACTAAGATCCCACATGCCGTGGGGCAACTAAGCTGGTGCGCCACAACTACTGAGCTCGAGCGCCTCGATGAGAGAGTCTGCATGCCGCAAACTACAGAGCCCACGTGTCCTGGAGCCTGCGCACCACAACTAGAGAAAAAAAACCTGCATGCCACAACTAGAAAGAAGCCCATGTGCTACGACGAAGAGCCCGCGTGCCGCAACTAAGACGGGACGCAGCCAAAAAAATAAAGAAAATAAATAAATTAAATAAATAAATATTTTATAAAAAAGACATGGAGGAACCGTAAATATATATTACTAAGTGGAAGAAGCCAATATGAAAAAGCTACATACTGTATGTTTCTAACTATATGACATTTGGAAAAGGCAAAAGTATAGAGATAGCAAAAGGATCAGTGGTTGCTGGGATTGTGGGGACAGGGGTGTAGGCAGAGCACAGAGGATTTTTAGTGCAGTGAAAATACTCTGTATATTATAATGATGGATACAATTATGCATTTGTCCAAATTCACTGCATGTACAACACCAAGAGTGAACCCTAATGTAAATTATGGACTTTGGCTGATTAAGATGTGTCAATGCAGGTTCATCAGTTGTAACAATGTACCACTCTCATTGGGGATGTTATAATGGAGGAAGCTATGTACGTGTGGGGGGGGCAGGGGATATATAGGAAATTTCTGTACCTTCCGCTCAATTTCATTGTGAACCTTAAGCTGCTCTAAAAAAAGAAAGCCTGAATAAAAGTTTTTTTTATTAGAGGTGCTCAGCAGCAGGTTTGAAGTGGCTTCAGGTTTGAAGAATCTATAAATGTGCAGATGGAAAACAGAAATTGTCCATTCTTAAGAACAAAAAAAAAAAAGAGGGCTTCCCTGGTGGCGCAGTGGTTAAGAATCTGCCTGCCAATGCAGGGGACACGGGTTCGAGCCCTGGTCTGGGAAGATCCCACATGCCGCGGAGCAACTAAGCCCGTGAGCCACAACTACTGAGCCTGTGCTCCTCAACAAGAGAGGCCATGACAGTGAGAGGCCCGCGCACTGCGATGAAGAGTGGCCTCCGCTCTCCACAACGGGAGAAAGCCCTCGCACAGAAACGAAGACCCAACACAGCCAAAAATAAATAAATAAAAATTAAAAAAAAAAAGAAGGAAAAATGAACACAGCCTCAGGGACTTGTGGTGATAACCATCATGCATACCAAAATATGCACAATGGGAGTTCTATAAGAGGGGGGGAAAGACATAAATATTATAGTATTGGAGAAATCATGGCCTAATCTCAAATTTTATAAAAAACATTAATCTACACATCTAAGAAGCTCAATGACGTCAAGATAATATAAACTCAAAGAAATTCACACTTAAACACATCAGAGTCAAACTACTGGAAGACAGAGAATCTTACAAGCAGCAATAGAAAAACAACTTATCATGTACAAAGTACCCTCAATAAGAGTAACTGCTAATGTCTCATCAGAAACTATGAAGGCCAGGAGGCAGTGGGATGATATATTCAAAGTGCTGAAATGAAAAAGCTCAATCAAGAATTCTATAACCAAGGGGAATTCCCTGGCGGTCCAGTGGTTAGGACTCCCTGCTTTCACTGCCAAGGGCATGGGTTTAATCCATGGTCAGGGAACTAAAACCCTGCAAGCTGCATGGTTCAGCCAAAAAAAAAAAAGAAAAAGAAAAAAAAAAGAATTCTATAACCAGAAAATCTATCCTTCAAAAATGAAGGAGAGGGCTTCCCTGGTGGCACAGTGGTTAAGAATCCGCCTGCCAATGCAGGGGACAAGGGTTCAAGCCCTGGTCTGGGAAGATCCCACATGCCGCAGAGCAACTAAGCCCGTGCGCCACAACTACTGAGCCTACGCTCTAGAGCCCGCGAGCCACTACTACTGAGCCCACGTGCCACAACTACTGAAGCCCGCGCACCTAGAGCCCATGCTCCACAACAAGAGAAGCCACCGTAATGAGAAGCCTGCACACTGAAACAAAGAGTAGCCCCCACTCACCGCAACCAGAGAAAGCCCGCACACAGCAACGAAGACCAACGCAGCCAAAAATTAAAAAAAAAATAAAATTAAAAAAAAATAAAAATGAAGGAGGGGGACTTTCCCTGGTGGCACAGTGGTTAAGACTCCACGCTCCCAATGCAGGGGGCCCGGGTTCAATCCCTTCTCAGGGAACTAGATCCCACATGCATGCCACAACTAAGAGTTCACATGCCACAACTAAGGAGCCCGTGTGCTGCAATTAAGGAGCCCACGTGCTGCAACTAAGACCCAGTGCAACCAAATAAATAAATAAATAAATATATATTAAAAAAAAGGAAGGTGAAATTAAGACATACCCAAATAAACCAAAACTGAGAGAATTTCTTGCTAGCAGACTTTCTTTACAAGAAATACTAAAGGTTGTTCTTCAAGCTGAAATGAAAGGACACCAGAGAGTACATGAATCCCCATGAAGAAATCAAGAGCATAAGTAAAAGTTAATATACAAAGAAATATAAAATATGGTATAAATGTATTTATGTTGTAACACTTATCCTATCTAATGGAAAAAGACAGCTGTGTAAAATAATAATTATTAAAAGTCTGTTGATATGTTCATAATGTGTAAAATTATAATTTGTATGACAATAATAGTACAAAGGAGTGGGGGAGGGAATAAAGCTATATTGGAGCAAAGTTTTGAATACTATTGAAACTCGGTATTAACATCAACTAGATTGTTATAAATTATGATGTTAGTTGTAATCTCAGAGCAACTACTAAGAAAAAACTCAAAAATTATAGTAAAAGAAACAACAAAGGCATTAAAATGGTACACTACAAAATATGAATTAAACACAAAGACAGCAGTAATGGAGAAACAGAGGAACAAAAAAGACAAACAACATATATAAAGCAAATAAAATTAAAGATGTAAAACATATCATTAGAAATTACATTTTATATAAATGGATTAAATACTCCAATAAAAGTGCAGAGATTAGCAGATAAAAAATCATTATCCTACCATATGCTGGCTACATGACTCACACTGTAGATTCATAGACGAAAAGTTGAAATTAAAGGATGGAAAAAGATACATCATGCAAAAAATAACCAAAAGATATCTGGGATGGTTAAAATGATGTCAGACAAATAGAATTTAAGACAAAAATTGTTAAGAGGCAAAGAAAGGCATTTTATAATGTTAAAAGGGTCAATCCATCAGGAACACATAACAATTATAAACATAAATATAGAGTTCCAAAATACATGAAGTAAAAAACTGACAGAATTGAGCACAGAACTACAGAATTCAATAATAACAGTTGGAGATTTCAATACCCCCTACCAAAAATGAACAGAATAACTCGGCAGAAGATCAACAGGGAAACAGAAGACTTACACAACAATATAAACCAGCTAGACCTAGCAGATATCTGTAGAACACATCAACAAACAACAGAATAATATATATTCTTCTGAAGTGCATATGGAACATCATATGTTTGGCCATTTAAAAAAGCACCAATACATTTAAAAGAGTTGAAATAATACAAAGTATGTTCTCTGAACCCAATGAAATGAAACTGGAAATCCAAAAAGAGGAAGATTTAGGAAATTCACAAATATGTGTAAGTTAAATAATACACTCCTAAATTATCAATGAGTAAAAGAATAAATCACAAGAGATATTAGAAAAAACTTTAAGATGAATGAAATGAAAATGAAAAATATCAAAACCTATTGGGGGCTTCCCTGATGGCGCAGTGGTTAAGAATCCACCTGCCAATGCAGGGGACATGGGTTCAAGCCCTGGTCCAGGAAGATCCCACATGCCACAGAGCAACTAAGCCTGTGTGCCACAACTACTGAGCCTGCGCTCTAGAGCCCGCGAGCCCCAACTACTGAAGCCCGTCTGCCACAACTACTGAAGCCCACGCACCTAGAGCCTGTGCTCTGCAACAAGAGAAGCCAGCACAATGAGAGGCCCACGCACCACAACAAAGAGTAGCCCCCGCTCTCAGCAACTAGAGAAAACCTGCGTGCAAGCAAAGACACAATGCAGCAAAAAAAATTAAATAAAATGAATAAATAAATAAATTTATAAAAAAAACGTATTGGATGCAGCTAAAGCAGTGCTTAGAGGGAAATTTAGAGCTATAAATGCCTATATTAAAAAAGAAGAAAGATTTTAAATCAATAATTAACTTATTACCTTAAAAAAATAAAATAGACAAAGAACAAAATAAACCCAAAGCCAGCAGAAGGAAAGAAATAATGAGTAAAGCAAAAATAAATGGAACAGAGGATAGAAAAACAATAGAGAAAATGAAGAAAACCAAAAGTTGGTTTTATGAAAAGATAAACAAAACTGATAAGTCCTTAGCTACATTGATTTTAAGAAAAGAAGAGAGAAGAATCAAATTATTAAAATCATGAGTAAGAGAGGGGACATCACTATTATCCTTATAGAAATAAAAAGTATTGTAAGAGAATACTATGAACAACTGTAAGTCAATAAATTATATAACATAAATGAAATAGACAAATTCCTAGAAAAACACAAACTACCAAAGATGACACCAGAATAAGTAAAACATTTAAGTATACCTATAACAGGTAAAGAGACTGAATTAGTATTTTTTAAATTTTCTTTCTTTATTTATCTATTTATTTTGGCCGCGCCGAGGCATGCGGGATCTTAGTTCCCCCAGCCAGAACCCATGCCCCCTGCAGTGGAAGCGCAGAGTCTTAACCGCTGTATCACCAGGGAAGTCCCTGAATTAGTAATTTTAAAACTTCCTCAAAGAAAAGCTCAGGCCCAGATGGCCTCAGTGATGCATTCTACCAAATGTTTAAAGAATAATTAATATCAATCCTTCACAAATTCTTTCAACAAAGAAGGGGAGAGAACACTCCCCAACTCATTTTATGAGACCAGTGTTACCCTGATATAAAATCAGACAAAGTCATGACAAGAAAAGAAAACTACAGATCAACATCTTTTATGAATAAAGACGTAAATCTTCTCAACAAAACATCAAACTGAACCCAGCAGCATATAAAAAGGATTATACACCATTACCAACTGGGGGAATCTAAAGAAAGCAAGTTGGTTTAACATCTCAGAATTAATTAATTTAATACACCATATTACTAGAATAAAATACAAAACCACATGATCATCTCAATGGATGCAGGAATATCATTTGACAAAATCCAAAATCCTTTCGTTAAAAAAACAAAGTATGCTGGAAAAAACAAAACAAAACAAAAAAACAACAACAAAATAAAGCACTGAACAAACAAGGAATAGAAGGGATTTTCCCCAATGTGATAAAGGACATCTATGAAAAACCCACAGCTAACATCCTGTTCTACGCCAAAAGGCCTTACCCCTAAGATCAGCAATAAGACAGGTATATCCACTCTCATCATGTCTACTCAATGCTGTATAATAAAGTTGTAGCTAGGGCTATTAGTGAAGAAAAAGAAATAAGACCCATACAAATTGGAAAGCAAGAAGTAAAACTATTTCTATTCACAAATGATGTGACATTCTATATAGAAAATCCTAAGGAATCCTCAAACACATGATTCTAACAAGTGAGTTCAGCAACTTTGTAGGATACCAGATCAATATGCAAAAATCGTTTGTATTTCTATACACTAGCAATGAACAACACAAAAATAAATTTAAGAATACAGTTCCATTCACAATAGCTTGAAAAAGAATCAAATACACAGGAAAAAATTTAACAAACAAAGTAAAAGACTTGTACAGGGGACTTCCCTGGCAGTCCAGTGGTTAAGACTCCGTGCTTCCACTGCAAGGTGCGTGGGTTCAATCCCTGGCCAGGGAAATAAGATCTCACATGCCACATGGCGAGGCCAAATTAAAAAACAACAACAACAAAAAAACTTGTACACTGAAAATTACAAAACATTGTTGAAAGAAACGTAAAACCTAAATAAATGGAAAGAAATTCCATGTTCATCAATGAGAAGACTTAATATTGTTATGAGGACAATACTCCCCAAATTGGTCTACAGATTGAACTCAATTCTTATCAAAATCTCAGCTGGGGGCTTCCCTGGTGGCGTGGTGGTTGAGAATCTGCCTGTCGATGCAGGGGACACGGGTTCGAGCCCTGGTCTGGGAAGATCCCACATGCCGCGGAGAAACTGGGCCCGTGAGCCACAACTACTGAGCCTGCGCATCTGGAGCGTGTGCTCCGCAACAAGAGAGGCCACGACAGTGAGAGGCCCGCGCACCGCGATGAAGAGTGGCCCTCGTTCGCCGCAACTGGAGAAAGCCCTAGCACAGAAACGAAGACCCAACACAGCCATAAATTAATAAATAAATAAATTAAAAAAAAAAAAAAATCTCAGCTGGCTATTTTGGAGTAACTGACAACCTGATCCTAAAATCCATATGGACATGAAAGAGAACTACAATAGCCAAAACAATCTTGAAAAAGAACAAAATTAGAGGACTCACACTTCCTGATTTTAAAACTTACTACAAAACTATAAGACAGTGCAGTAGCAGGATAGAGCTGAAGAGTCCAGATTTTTGACAACAATGCTAAGACAATGCAAGAGGGGAAAGAATAATCTTTTCAAAATGTGGTGCACGGACACAACTGAATAGTCACATGCAAAAAAATTAAGTTGGACTCTATTTTACACCACACACAAAAACTAACTCAAAATGGATCAAAGCCCTAACCATAAGAGCTAAAACTATAAAACTGTAAGAAAACGTAGGGGAAGAACTTCATAACATTACATTAGACAGTGATTTCTTGGATATGATAGCAAAAGCACAGGTAACAAAAGGAGAAAAAAGACAAATTGGACTACATCAAAATTTAAAACTTCTGTGCAGCAAAAGACAATTAATAGAATGAAAGGCAACATACAGAATGGGAGAAAATATTTGTAAATCATATATCTGATAAGGGGTTAATCCAGAATATATAAAGAACTCCTATAATTCAACAATAACAAAATAACCTGATTAAAAATGGGCAAATAACATGAATAAACATTTCTCCAAAGAAGATATACAAATGACCAACAAGCATATGAAAAAAGGCTCAACATTACTAATCATTAGAGAAATGCAAATCAAAACCACAGTGACATACCACCTCATACCCACTAGGATGGCTACTATTAGAAACAAACAAACCAACAGAAAATAACAAGTGTGGCCAGGATGTGGAGAAATTGAAATCCTTGTACACTGCTGGTAGAAATGTTAAATTGTGCAACCATTTTGGAAAACAGTATGACAGTTCCTCAAAAATTAAAAACAGAATTACCGTATGATCCAGCTATTCCACTTCTGGTTATATATCCAAAAGAATTGAAAGCAGGGTCCCAAAGAGATAGTTGTACACCTGTGTTCATAGTAGCATTCTTCACAATAGTCAGAGGTAAAAGCAGCTCAAGTGTCCATGGATGGATGAATGGATAAAATGTGGTATATACACACAATGGAATATTATTCAGCTATAAAAAGGAATGAAATTCTGACACATGGATGAACCTTGAGGACATTATGCTAAGTGAAATAAGCCAGTCACAAAAGGACAAATAATGTATGACCCCAATTATATGAGATATCTAGAGGAGTCAAATTCTTAGAGACAGAGGTTGAATGGTGGTTACCGAGGACTGGGGAGAGGAGGAAATGGGGAGCTGCAGACTAATGGAAATAGAGTTTCAGTTTTACAGGATGAAAATGTCCTACAGATTTGTTGCACAACAATATGAATATACTTAACACTACTGAATTGTATACTTAAAATGGTTAAGGCAGTAAATTGTATATAGTCTGTATTTTACCACAATTTTTTAAAAGGCTAAAAAATTGTTTAATTATATTTACAAAAATAGTAGATGGTGAGGTATTTTCATTTATCAGATTTGAGACAATTTTTCTCTGTGACCCTGGACTTCTGTACCTCATCTTGTACCTGTGTCCATCTGGCTGCTCATAAATTAATCTGATAGCTGCCATTTAAGCCTACTCAAGCAACCTAAATGTCCACCAATAGATGAATGGATAAAGAAGATGTGTTCATAGTAGCATTCTTCACAGTAGTCAAAAGGGGGAAGCAGCTCAAATGTCCATGGATGGATGAATGGATAAAATGTGGTATATACACACAATGGAATATTACTCAGCCATAAAAATGAATGAAATATTGCCATTTGCAGCATATGAATGGATGTACAGATTATGATACTAAGTGAAATAAGTCAGGCAGAAAAAGACAAATATTATATGATATCACTTACATGTGGAATCTAAAAAAATAATACATTGCCGTGTGGTGTGGCCAAAAAATAATAATAATAATACAAATCAACTTATTTACAAAATAGAAACAGAATCACACACATAGAAAACAAACTTATGGTTACCAAACGGGAAAGGGGAGGGAGAAGGATAAATTAGGAGTATGGGATTAACAGACACACACCACTATATATAAAATAGATGAACAAGGATTTACTGTATAGCATAGGGAACTATATTCAATATCTTGTAATAACCTATAATGGAAAAGAATCTGAAGCTGTACACCTGAAGCTAACACAATATTATAAATCAACTATAGTTAAATAAAAAAAATTTTAAAGCCTACTCAATGTCAGGCTTTTCTACATATAATTCTCAACAATTTTCTTGTGAGCACACTGAAGCTGAGAAAGATTCAGTGATATTTCCCACAGTTGTGGGAGGGATGGAGCTATCACTGGGTCCCATGACCTGGCCCCAAAGCCTGGGTTCTTTCTCACTAGGTCCCATTCCCCTCAAGTTAGCTTTATCCTAACAACCGCTTGGGGTCAAAAATTCAGATCCCTCTTGGAGATGAGCAATCATCTAGATTTTGATGCATGTTGAATGTGTGGACCCTGGAATGAATAAATTAACAAATAAAGAGATGAATGAAAACAGGAATGGATCATTTGACAGACTAAAGTAATCTTGAAGAGGGTGGGATCCGAAGAGAAGGCAGAGCAGGAGGAGAGCTGAAAGAGGAAATTGTATCTATGCTTAGCAAAGCTCCTAGTCAGTCTATCCGGCGCTGAGGACAGAGAACACAGAGGGCAGTGCCGCGGCTTGCAGCTGCTGCCAGCCTGAAGACAGGCCAATCCAGACAGAGTTGTGTGTGCGCCCAGCAGCAAAGGAGGCTCAGGCAAGTTGCCCTAAGGAGGGGATGGTGACAGGACACTGGGGAGACTTGGCAGGTTGGCGCATAGGGGCGGGGCATATCTCTCTTTAGAAAGTTCACTCTGGCTCCTGTGGGGAAGGTGACTTGAAGGGGAAGAAACTGGAGGAGGGAAGACCTTACCCCAAACACAGAGCCAAGGGAAGTGAATTCCAGAAACGTTTTCGGAGAGACCTTGCCAGGGCTTGGTGATCAACTGCGTGGGGGATGGGGACGGAGAGGAAAGTCTCTATTATCAACTCTTAGGTCCCTCCGTGACAGAGCCTAAAGGAACAGATCTGTCATGGGTGGGGTGAAAGGTGAGAGGCAGTCATGGACAGAGTAGTGGGCCGTCACTTTTGCTGGGGGTCTCCCACGACTCTAAGTGCTTGTCTGGTTAGCAGCTCCAATGTGAGGGACTTTGATGTTGTCCCTCAGGTCCTAGGGTCCTGCATTTGTGTTTTGAGGGATAAGGCAGGGATCTGGTGCATCTGTCCAGAAAGAGCTGAGGAGGCCAGAGTCACGATGTCGGGGGTAGAGAGGAGGAAATGGCTCTCAGAGAATAGGGAAGGAAAAAGTCTGAGAAAGCAAAGCTGTTTAAAAACAACCACCCCAGGGGCTTCCCTGGTGGTGCAGTGGTTAAGAATCTGCCTGCCAAGGCAGGCGACATGGGTTCGAGCTGGTCTGGGAAGATCCCACATGCTGCAGAGAAACTAAGCCTGTGCGCCACAACTACTGAGCCTGTGCTCTAGAGCCCACGTGCCACAACTACTGAGCCCGCAGGCTACAACTACTGAAGCCTGTGCACCTAGAGCCTGTGCTCCGCAACAAGAAGCCATCGCAATGAGAAGCCTGCACACTGCAACGCAGAGTAGCCCCCACTAGACACAACTAAAGAAAGCCCTCGTGCAGCAACGAAGACCTAATGCAGCCAAAAATAAATTAAAAAAAAAAAGAAAAGGAAAAAAAAAGTAGAGTGCCAGTAGCAACCTAAATGTCCATCAACAGACTGAGTGGATAAAGAAGATGTGGTACATATATACGATGGAATATTACTCAGCCATAAAAAAGAATGAAATGATGCCATTTGCAACAACATGGATGGACCTAGAGATTATCATACTAAGTGAAGTAAACCAGACAGAGAAAGACAAGTATCATATGATACTGCTTATATGTCACTTCTGTATCATTTAACCAAACACCATCCTGCGTGTTACCTCACTTGATCCTTGTGCTGATCTGGAGAACTCAGCAGAGCTGGGTCGCTGCCACCCCAGGGCTAACAGGGTTTCTAACCCGGCATGGGAACCCAGGTGATCCAGGGTGTAAAGGCAGAGCACTTGCTGGACACAGGATGAGGGCACTGTGTGCCCCTGGCCCCTTTCAGGAGAGCAGAGCATGGACCTGAATTATTTAGTTACTTTTCTTAGATCAAGTCCAGAGAGAAGGTGAGAGCACAAGGCATCTCCTCCACCTTGGGAAGACTCCCCCAGGGCTCACCCTCTAATCCCAGATCTTCTGAGCCCTTCAAGCCTGAGGTGAGGGAGCCGCCCCTTTTGCCGATCTTCTCTACTTCACTCTCAAGGAGCCTCAGGACCCCAACACTGATGGAACAGGGTCTGACCCCATCCTTCAGTGTGGAGCTGGGGAGACTGAGGCAGGAGGTGAAGGGGGCACCCTGCATGGGACTCTCTCCCCTCAGGCTGTGGTCTCCCTAACCACAGCTGCCTCTGCAGAAAAAGAAAGACATGCCCTGGAAATTGACACCCCTTCTGCTGTTTCTGGCCTGGATGGCCTACAAGTGCAGTGCCCGGGCCAGGACAGACCTGTTCAATGTCTGCATGGATGCCAAGCACCACAAGACAAAGCCAGGCCCTGAGGACAAGCTACATGACCAGGTGAGGATGGAGTGGGCTCTGGGTGGGGAGGGGGCTTGTTCAGACAAGGAAGAGGAAGTCAGGGTGGTGAGGGAGGGGTCGCGGGGTCAGCCCCTTCACCACACACACACATCCTGAGTTATCACTGTGGGAGAAGATGAAGGTAGGATGCGGGGGAGTGGCTGGCGTGATTGTAGGGGTGGCCTGCTCAGGATGGGATACCGTGTCGGCAATAAGGCGAAATGATCATTTACTGAGCACCTACCAGGTGTCACGTGTTTTCTGTGTGTGATTTCATATTCCCAGGGGCCCTGTAATGTGGGTAGATGATGTTCTCTTCCACATGACACAAATGAGGAAACTGAGGCCCAGAGAAGCACACGGACACACAGAGGAATGGGACAGGACTTGCCCTTGTAGTGGGGTAGGGGTAGGACTGAGGTGGGCAACTCCAGGGGTTTAAAGGGTGAGAGACTTCAGCGTATATTACTGCAGAGCGTATCCCCTTTCCTCCTTTGCTCAAAATGCCACCTTCCAGTGAGGCTGTTCACAACCACCCCATTTAAAATTTCAACAGTCATCCCATACTCCATATTTCCATTCCCTGCTGTAATTTCCTCCATATAACTGATCAGATCCTGATATATTTTTTTTCTCTTTTAGTTCTTACTGTCTCCCCTCACCAGAACACATATTTCTGTCTGTTTTGTTCTCTTCTGTATTCCCAGCATCTAGAACAGTAACTGGCATAAAACAAGTACTCAGTAATTATTTTTTACTGAAAAAATAAAATACTTTGTATAAAGTATCAAGCGCTGTATAAATGATAGCTATTGTCTCCCCAAGACAGGGTTTCTCCCAGGCTCTCACCATCCCCACCTCCCCATCACACTGTTGTAACTGAGTCTCTCCCAAGACCGGAGTTTCTGGAGGCCAAGGACAGAGAGGTCCTAACAGTGAGCGTTCCTAGGACAACCTACCTGGGGCAGGAGAGCAAGAGCCAAATGGGAAGAGGCTGGAGGTGGCAGAGCTTGTGGTCTGGGAGGCAGTTAGTCTCATGTCTTCCCCCCTGCAGTGCATCCCCTGGAAGAAGAATGCCTGCTGCTCTGCCAAAGTCAGCCAGGAGCTGCACAGGGACACCTCCTCCCTGTATAACTTTAACTGGGATCACTGTGGCAAAATGGAGCCCGCCTGCAAGCGCCACTTCATTCAGGACAACTGTTTGTACGAGTGCTCACCCAATCTGGGGCCCTGGATCCAGGAGGTATTGGTGTCTCCCTCACCTCACCCCAGCAGGCTGTCGCCCAACTCAGTCAAGGCTGTTCCTATCAACATCTCAGGCTGACTGGAGCCCTCCCTCCCCCCCGCTCCCCCCAGGTGAACCAGAGCTGGCGCAAAGAACGGTTCCTGAACGTGCCCCTGTGCAAAGAGGACTGTCAGAGCTGGTGGGAAGACTGCCGCACCTCCTACACCTGCAAGACCAACTGGCATAAGGGCTGGAACTGGACCTCAGGTGAGGGCCTGAGGGTGGGGAGATGGAGGTGGAGAATGGAGAAAGGGGGCTTGAGGATTTGGGGTTGGGCAAGGATTTCTAAGGGGGGCCAGAAATGAATGAGCTTTGGGCCCAGGGGCTGAATGTCTGTGCCTACCCTCTCTCCCCCTGCAGGATCTAACAAGTGTCCAACTGGGACCACCTGTGGCACATTTGAGTTCTACTTCCCCACGCCGGCAGCCCTGTGTGAGGGCCTCTGGAGTCACTCCTACAAGCTCAGCAACTACAGCCGGGGCAGTGGCCGCTGCATCCAGATGTGGTTCGACCCCGCCCAGGGCAATCCCAACGAGGAGGTGGCGAGGTTCTATGCCTTGGCCATGAGTGCTGGGGCCATGCCCCAGGGGATTAGACCTCTCCTGCTCTGCCTGGCCCTGATTTTGCCACTCTGGCTCCATGACTGAGTCCAGCCATCCCCAGACAGTCCCCAGGTTTGATGACCAGGCTGGGCTCAGCTCAGCTCCCACAAATGAGGAAGCCGTAAGCATGCTTCCATCCATTACCCATTCCTCTGTCATCTAGGTCCTGCTCCATGGTGGGGCCTGTGATTTATCTGACAGCCAGTTCTAATAAATAGACCAACACATCCGTGTCTGATGAATTATTTCGGTTGTAAGTTTGTGGGTAGTAGAGGGCAGATTCCATAGTTTTTGGATTCCTTCAGACTAGAGAAATGAGACATGGGTTTGAATCCCAGCTCTGCTCCTATGTGAAAGTGAAGCAGTTGCTTGACTGCTCTAAACCATACCTCCTCAATAAAATGAAGATAATAATCCTTCCTTCTCTCATGGTTGTTAAATGTTGCCTAAAAACCATGTGTGCCTAGTGCCTGCACATTAATAGTCCTCAGGGATCCTGTTGCCCTTGTAGCCCCAAATGAGAGCGCCAATTCCAGAACTTCATTATTTATACTGGGCCCCAAATACCCTTCTTTTCCCCCAGTCTTGTCTGCCTGGCTCTGTGCTCAGCTCTGCTGCTCTGGAAAAGCTGGGGATGGGAGCCAGGGAAGGCTCTGGATTCCCAGCGCAGGGGGTGCAGCGGGTGTGGTGTCAAAATAAATTCACCCCATGTGGATTGAAGGGGCAGAGTTGGGGCTTGGGAGCCTCAGAGGAGGAAGAGAGCAGATTGGGGAGGGCATCTGTGAGGTTCCTGGGGAGGAAATACTCCGGAGCCTTGCACTGGTTCAGCCCTGCTGTGTCCTGGAAGCGTGGCTGGAAAAGCGGTGGAAACCCTTAGGGGCTTACCCAGGGGCAGGAACTTCTCCGGCACCTTTGTCCCCTCCAGGGTTGGTAGATATGCCTCTCCTAGAGGATTGCTCTGTCGTTGCACAGCCGCCAGGAATTGGGCCTGAGTTTATATCTCAGCGTCTCCCGCGTCCCCTTTCCCCCTGGGGAAGCCTTTGTCTCCACATCCCAACCGCAGTTATCCTCAGAGAGGCGCAGGTACCTGTGTGAGAACGCCAGGCAGGAGGTGTCATCAAGCTAGGACGAGAACCCAGGAGTGAAGACTCGTAGTCCAGGTCTCTCCCGCCGCCTCATACCAAGAGGTGACTGATAGGGGAAGTTGGCCACAGATTGGAGGACGAGTTATTGGGTTGCTGGAGGGGTCTTGAGACGCTGTTTACCGTGTGGGTGAGTCTCAGTCATTACATTTATCTAGTCTGGAAGGCCCCACGGACCCCGCTCCACGTCCCAGGCTTTGCTCCAGCTGGGTGAAGTCAATGCGTATTTGAAACAGGGAAAGGAGTTCGTTGGAACTGACCCAGACACAGGTTCAATTTAACAAAGTGAAAGTTCTCTCGCAGGTTAAAGGGGATGCACCGACAGCGGCCTAAGAGTTGGCAGCAATGGGAGCCAGGCTGGAGGCCTGCGCCTTTAAGGATCCAGGGGGCGGAGGGGCGGGGCAGGAAGCGGACTCCCAGGAGACGCAGCCACCGGCTAGGTCTTTTCTTGGGGAGGGGCAGGCCAGACCCTCCTAAGGACCCCGCCCCCTTTCCGGGAGGCCCAGGGGCCCTACCGCCCCTTGTGGGAGGGGAAGGGGCCGGGGGTTGTCGGAGTGATCCCGGTCTAGGGCGCTCCTGGCTCCGTGTCCCGCCCACAGAGGCTCAAGTTTGTTGACTTGGAGGGAGTAGCTGGGATGGGGGCGGGTGCTAATAATACCCGTTCGTTCCATTGCCGCGCTTTACAGTTTACACAGCTGTCACCTTCGTTACTCCTTAATTAATAATAAAAATAGCCGCTGTTCGGGAGCGCCCACTGAATGCCAGGCCCCGTGCGGAGAGCTTTACAAGAACAGTCCTATTGAGTCTGCCCTGATAAAGTTATCCCCATTTTACAGAGCCGGAAGGCGAGGCTCTGAGAGGCGCCGTGACTTGCCCGAGGTCAATCAGCAGGTTAGCTGCTCCGGAATCAAGGCACTGGGCCGGGCGAGGCGGGGCGCGGGTTCTACCCCCGGCTCGGCGGAGAGCCGCGGGGGCGGGGCGGCGGGCGGGGCGGAAGGCGAGCGGGGGGGTGCAGCGGCAGAGGATGGCCATCTTAAGTGGCCGCTGAGAGTCCAGGGCTGCTTCCCCGGGGAAGGGGGCATCGGAGCAGCCCAGGAGGTGGGGGTCTGAGTACGGCGGCCGGGGCTCTGGGGAGAGGTCGGAAGCCCGGGGGTTTGAGGGAACTTTCTTCTAGATGGGCAAGGAAAGGCCTGACCTCGGACTGCTGAACCCCTCAAGGCCGGGGCCTGCGGGTATGGGGGATGGTGCCAGGGAACTTGGCCGAGAGGGGGGAAGGGCTCTGCCTGGGATGAGAGGGGCTGCCAGGGACGGTGCATGGGGAGTCGAGGACACTGGACCTCCTCTGGGGGTTTGTGGGGGATCCCCCACGCGGGATTGGGACCCAGTGGAGTTTGGGGGTTCAGATCTAAGTGGGGGCTGGATTTCACGGGAGTTGGGGGTGATGGGGAGAGGGACGGCAGGAGGTTGGTTCATCATGGGATCCTTCGCGGATTTTGGTAACTGGATCCTACGAGTCTGTACGGGGGCCGAATGGAAAGGGTTGGGGGGTGGAATCAGACGTTTATGGGAGTTGGGGGTAATATAATTGTGAGTATTGAAAGGAGGCGGAGGGGGTCGGGAATCCCAAAGTGTCGGGGCGCAGGATGGGTTGACTTGGGCTTGGAGGCGGGCGTTAGGAGCTGGATCTCCTCCGGGTGGTGATGGCTGGGCAGGATCGTTGTGGGGTTTGGGAGGCCGGCTTCCCCTGGGGTTTGGGGGGTCCCGGCTCCTTCGGGAATGCAGAGGGCAACTTCCCCGCGGGGAAGAGGGTGAGGGCAGGGGCGGGACGGGCCTTGGGCCGAGCGGTGGGGGTGGGGGCCGGCCGCCCGGCACTGCGCTCCGCTCCTGCCCCTCCCCCGCCGCCTCTGAACAAACTTTTCTTTCTCTTCAAGTTGAGGCCGGCGCTGCTGGCGGCGGCGGCTGCGCGGCAAACCGGGCGGCAAACGCGGCGGAGCACGGAGGCCCGATCCCCGGCTCGGTCCCGCCAGCGGATCATCAGGCCCGGTCCCCAGCCCCGGGACCCGGGCCCGGTCCCAGCCTCAGCGCCGAGCGTCCCGGGGCGGATGGCGCGGGGCGGTGGGCGCGGGCAGCGCTGAACCCTGCGCTGGCCATGGCCTCGGCGTGCGGGGCGCCGGGCCCAGGGGGCGCCGGGCCTGGGGCCGCTCTGGGCAGCCCGGCCCCCGCCTGGTACCACCGCGACCTGAGCCGCGCCGCCGCCGAGGAGCTGCTGGCCCGGGCAGGCCGCGATGGCAGCTTCCTGGTCCGAGACAGCGAGAGCGTGGCGGGAGCCTTCGCGCTCTGTGTCCTGTGAGTGGGGCCGAGGCTCCCGGCGGGCGGGGGCAGGGCCCGGGCTTCGTTGACTGCTGTGGGGAGGGCCCGGGACAGTGGGACGCCAGCGCCCGCCACGGTGGGGGCCTTGGCTTTCTGCTGGGCCTGAGGAAGGATGCTGGGAGCACTTCCTTCCTGCTGTGTGTCTGGGGGCACTTGCTGCGGCCCTGAGGGCAGAGTATGCGGGGTCTTGCGGCCCAGGGTCGCCGTAATTGGGAAAAGTGTAGGGAGTCTCTGGCAGACCCCCTCAGGCATCTTCCAGGCAGGGGTGAGGATGTGCATCCCACGGTTGTGTGCACTTCTGTTTATGTAGGGATTGGGTGTCTTGAGTGGGAGTTGGGGCCAGAGGAACTAATGGGGTGTGTGGGGATGCCCAGCAGCTTCCTTAGGGGGCCTTTCTGTACCCCGGGACTGAGGCTGGGGCCTGCCTGGATATGTATGACTGGGGCTGGGGACAGGGTGGTGTTGAGAAGAAGGGGAGTGAGGCTGTATCGCTCCATGTCATTATTTCATGAATCAGTGAGTGAGTGTGTGTGCTCTGGCTCTGGGATCCTGCTGCCCTAGCCCTGAGCCATGGGTGCTGAGCGTGGGGCTAGACTTGGCAGCTCTCTGAGTGGGCCTGGTTTTGTGCTTGTACCCATCAGCCGTGCATGGCATTGGTGTCGGGTGAGTTGGCACTTTCAGTTTTGGAGTCTTCTTGCTGAGCTGCCCCCCTGAGCCCCAGGATCTGACATTGGGTGGGCTCCTGTAGGCCTCTGGAGTGGAGGTGGTGAGTGGGAAGTGGTGGGGCTGCTTTGTTTAGACCTAGTTATGTTCCTCCTCAGGCCCGTGAGCCCTCCCAAGTCCCTATCTCTGTGTCTCTTTCTCCTCTGTTCTCCTCACATCTTTAGGGGTACACTGGCCTAGGCCAGTGGTTCTCAATTGGGGTTGATTTTACCCCTCAGGGGACATTTGGCAATGTCTGGAGACATTTTTGGTTGTCACAACTGGGATCGTACTACCGGCTCCTAGTGGGTAGGAGCCAGGGTTGCTGCTAAACATCCGACAATGCACAGTACTGTCCCTCACAACAAAGAATTATGTAGTCCAAAATGTCAGTGGTGCTGAGGGTTGAACAACCCTGGCCTAGGCAGTGGACCTGAAGAGGAAGGGGTCCCTTAAGTTTCAGCTTATGTCCCACATCTGAGGCCCAATAGGGAACTGAAGAGGGACAGCCTAGGCACATGAATAACCTAGAGTCCTGCATGCCAACCCTCTCTGAGGCGTACCCCCTAATTAGGGAGGGGAGGGAGGCAGGTGCTAGATCAGCTGTTGAGTGGGAGGGGGACAGCTGGGCCTGTGTCTGGATGGGAACATTATTGTCCCAGGAGGGAAAAGTCCTGGCTCCATTGCCACGGGAGGGGATGGGTGGGGTGAGGGGCTGTCTGTGTGTGAGGGCTTCAGCTTTACCAGCTGACTCTGGTTACTCCCTGCATCTCATGAACCTGGGGGTGGCTGATCAGAAACATACTTGCTTACCTGTATATGCCACCCACGCATACAGGGGAAACATTCAGGACACAGCCCTGCCCCAGCAGGTGCAGTCAATCCAACCAGCAGGCCAGGATACAGGTCCTGGCCTCTGTCCTGACTTTAAATGCCAGCTCTGCCTTTTACTTACCTTTTACTTGCTCTGTGACCTTAGGCAAATCACTTTTCTTCTTTGCGCCTCAGTTTCCTCTTCTGGAGAGGAGGGATAATAATAATATCTGCCTTAAAATGTGAGGATTAAATGAGATCATGTCTGTAGGACGTTGAGTACCTGACTTGTCACAGAGACAGGACTCAGTTAATGGGATGCTATTACTTTTACAAACACAGACCCACAGTTCAAAAACCAACACACCCAGTCACACACAGATAGCCACACAGCTTGTGCCCAGTGGTCAGGAGAGCCCCTGAACAGGGCTCACCTGAGGGGAGAGGATGGCCCTGTGGCCAGGGTGTAGAGTCTCCTCAAATAGGCATTTGGTCCTCTCTAGTAATACCCACCTCCTGCCCAACACACACGGCCCAGGTGACCCCCTTTGCAAGCCTGCCCTGAGGTGCGGCTGCAGAGGGATCCTCCACCCCCACTGAGTGCAGCCTGTACCATCCAGGCCAGGCTCAGCTGTCACCTGCTCAGCTGTTGCTGCCATCTGTCAGCACCCCTCTTGCCCCTCCTTAGCTTGGGGCTCCTAGAGGCCCACCTCTCCCATAGAGGGCCCCCATGGGTCATCCCAATTTCCTGGTGTCTGGGGAAGCAGGGGAGAAAGCCCTAGAATGATATCCTCACACCCCCCCAGCAAAACTGCTCCAGACACACCTGACTCCAGCAGAGCCAGACACCAGTGTAAACACAGGCAGCAGGCACACGTGTGATAGCACGTCACCCATGCACACAGACGGGTTACCCAGGCCTCTGAGGACTCTTACTCTGGCGGGGGGCCCAGACTGGTACCATAGCCCAGAGGGTCTGTTTAGACAGCTGTGGAGGCCACAGAAGAGCTGCCTGGTGCTTCCGGGGCCCTGCAGTGGGTGTGGAGCATATGTATGCCTGGGGTGGGGGTGGGGGGGTGGGTCTGGGCATTCCTGCTCTGCTTGGCACTAGCAGGATGGAGTGGACTGGCCCCATCATTAACCCTGTGCAGCCCGGGCAAACAGCTTTAAGGAAACCTAGACGAGGGGCCTGGGGGCTGAGCCTGTTGGTAGGAGGAAGGGGGGTCTTGGGACTTAGACCCCAGCCTGGGGGTGACAGATTCTGATCCCCTGCTTTGCTGTCAGGTATCAGAAGCATGTGCACACATATCGAATTCTCCCTGATGGAGAAGATTTCTTGGCCGTGCAGGTAGGAGCTTAGACCCTGACCCCTGACCTTGATTCCAGCCTAAGGTTTGGGACCAGCTGACTGATGCTTCTCCCACTCTTGCTGGCCTGCAGACCTCGCAGGGTGTGCCTGTGCGCCGCTTCCAGACCCTGGGGGAGCTCATTGGCCTGTACGCCCAGCCCAACCAGGGCCTGGTGTGTGCCCTGCTGCTGCCTGTGGAGCGGGAGCGAGAGCCAGACCTGCCGGATGACCGCGATGCCTCAGGTGCTGCCCGGGGTGCGGTGTACAAATGCCTTCCCTGCCCCCATCCCCGGCCGTTACCTGCGACTTCCCACCCCATCTTCTCAGCCTGACTCCCCTGAAGCCCCCTGCCACTCTCCACGGTGCCTGGGCCCTTTACCCCTTTCCACGCAAGTCTCTGACAGCCATCGTGTCCCCCGTACTTCACTGAGGGCAGGGGGCTCACACCGCTGCCCACTGGCCCCTGTCCACAGATGGGGAGGATGAGAAGCCCCCACTGCCCCCGCGCTCTGGCTCTACCAGCATTTCTGCCCCCCTCGGGCCCAGCAGCCCCCTGCCAGCCCCTGAGACCCCCACGACTCTGGCTGCTGAGAGGTGAGACCCCAACCCCCTCCTGAGCAGGAAGTCCCTTTCCTCTCTGAGAACTGTGTCCTCACCGAAGGTGGGAAGACCTTTAAGCCCCCAGCCCTCCCCAGGGACCCCCACCCCGTCTCAGCCCCAGAGGCGGACACCCTGGTCTGTCGTACTCTGCCACCTGTACCGTCTCCTCTAGGAATGGGGTGGGGGTGCTGGGACAGGGTCAGCGGGGCCTCCACTGACTTCTTAACCCCTCCTGAAGTGCTCCCAATGGGCTGAGCACTGTCTCGCACGAGTACCTGAAGGGTAGCTACGGGCTGGATCTGGAGGCTGTGCGGGGTGGAGCCAGCAACCTGCCGCACCTCACCCGCACCCTCGCCACCTCATGCCGGAGGCTGCACAGGTACCTGGGACATCAGCGCCACGCGCTGCACCCTTAACCTCTCACCTGTCCTCTCCCGCTGCCTTGCTACACAAATGCCCTGACCTTTGACCTCTGGCCCTGAACCAGGAACCAGCTATTGCCTCCTGACTTTTCCTCGCCTGAACCCTTGTATTCTCTCGGTGGCGGCTGAAGCTACACACTCAGCCCCTCTTCCCTGTACTTGGGTCGGGGTGGGGAGTTCTGACCTGATGTTTCCCATAGTGAGGTGGACAAGGTCCTGTCAGGCCTGGAGATCCTGTCCAAGGTGTTTGACCAGCAGAGCTCGCCCATGGTGACCCGCCTTTTGCAGCAGCAGGTGGGATTGTGGAGAGACCTCTGGGGAGTGGGTTCATGTTCTGGTGCTGGGTGGGGTGCCTCCTGCTGGGTGGCCTCACGGACGAGCCTCACTCCTTCTCCCCGCAGAACCCACCACAGACTGGGGAGCAGGAACTAGAGAGCCTGGTGCTAAAGCTGTCAGTGCTAAAGGACTTCCTGTCAGGCATCCAGAAAAAGGTGCCCTGACCCCTGACCTCTGATCCCTGACCCACTCACCAGTCCCTGGCCACTTGCGTTGTTCTAACTGATCTGAACCCTGAATCTGTAGTTTAGCACTGAGCCCCGCATCAGCCGTGTCCCTCCCCGCCCCAGCCCTCGGCAGGGCTCCTGACCTTGCCCTGCCCTTGCCCCCTCCAGGCCCTGAAGGCCCTACAGGACATGAGTTCCACAGCACCCCCGGCCCCGCTGCAGCCATCCACACGTAAGGCCAAGACCATCCCCGTGCAGGCCTTTGAGGTACATGGTGGGGGGTGGGGGGGAACCTCACAGGGCAAAGAGCGGGCGGAGGTGAAGGGGGTGCTGCCTACCCCCAGGTCTTTTCAGCAGCCCCTCCACCTCCTGGCCTGTAGGTGAAGCTGGATGTGACCCTGGGTGACCTGACCAAGATTGGGAAGTCACAGAAGTTCACGCTGAGTGTGGACGTGGAGGGCGGGCGGCTGGTGCTGCTGCGGAGACAGCGGGACTCGCAGGAGGACTGGACGACCTTCACGCATGACCGCAGTGAGCCAGGGCCCAGCCTGGGATGGGGGGCGGGGTGGGCCCCTGGGCCTCAGGGCACAGGCTGGTGTGACCCATCCTCCATCCCCTAGTCCGCCAGCTCATTAAGTCCCAGCGGGTCCAGAACAAGTTGGGCGTCGTGTTTGAGAAAGAGAAGGACCGGACACAGCGCAAGGACTTCATCTTTGTCAGCGCCCGGGTGAGCAGTGGGTGGGCCAGGCCACTGGGGGCTGCAGGAGTCCCTGCTGGATGGGAAGAGAGGGAACACATGATGTAGGCACGCCATCCCTCGTGGTGGGGGCAGTTCTGACGGAGCAGAGAGTGTGTATACTGAGAGTGGGCGGCCTGAGGATGGATTCAAATATTCAGTGAACATTTCCTGAGCACCTGTTGTATGCTTGAGGAGTGGGTGTATGGTGGTGAGCCAGAGAGGCATGTCCCTCTCCTCCTGGACCTGCCACCTAGCAGGGTGTCCCCATGGAAGGGAGTTTCCTGGCCACCCACCTGCCCCTGACTGGCTGCTGTCCCCCTAGAAGCGGGAGGCCTTCTGCCAGCTGCTGCAGCTCATGAAGAATAAGCACTCCAAGCAGGACGAGCCCGACATGATCTCCGTCTTCATAGGCACCTGGAACATGGGTCAGGCCCGTGCAGGGGCTGGGGTGGGAGAGAGGAAGGGCCCCATGCAGGGGCCTGACCGCCCGCATCCCCTCCCCCTCCAGGAAGTGTGCCGCCTCCAAAAACTGTGACATCTTGGTTCACATCGAAGGGTCTGGGGAAGACCCTGGATGAGGTCACGGTGACCATACCCCATGACATCTATGTTTTTGGGACCCAGGAGAACTCGGTGGGCGACCGCGAGTGGCTGGACCTGCTCCGCGGGAGCCTCAAGGAGCTCACAGATCTGGATTACCGCCCGGTGAGGGTCATCCTCTTGTCCAGCCCGCCTCCTCACACACTGCCCCCAACTATCCTGCTTGACCTCACGCACGACCCTGGAGAGCTCTCCCTCTGGTCCCTGGGCATATCCTTTAGGAAGTCTAACTGGAGTCCTTTATGCTATGGGAAGGGTTCTTTCTCTCTGGTCCCTCAGGAAAAAGGAGTGGCAGCCCTTCCTATTTTGTGACTTCCAGAACAGTCTGTAGTATAGGCTGGGCGGGGTGGGGGAGATGTGGACAGTGGCCCAGCTCGGGGCAGGGGTGACCCCGCACCCCCTCCCCAGATTGCCATGCAGTCACTGTGGAACATCAAGGTGGCTGTGCTGGTCAAGCCAGAGCATGAGAACCGCATCAGCCATGTCAGTACATCCAGCGTGAAGACTGGCATCGCCAATACCCTGGGTGAGTAGGGAGGGTGGGGTCCCTCTGTCCACACTTCTTTTTTTTTTTTTTGTCCACGCTTCTTGCTTCATCTCCAGCCCAGGGTCCAGGGTCTCCCCCTTTTGGGTAGTCTCAGCTTTCCCATCTATAGAACTGTTTGAACTTTGCAAAGCATGTTCGTATTCTAAATCTCTTCCAGCCCCACCAGGAAGGCAGGGCCAGGATAATTACCTCCATTTCTTAGATGATAAAACTCAGGCCCAGAGTGGTCAGGTGAGCTGTCCAAGGTCACACAGCTAGTACGTGGTAGAGCCCGGCACCTGGCATAGTGCCCAGGTCTCCCTGTTTGCAGTCCAGTGGTCCCTCAGGATAGATTCCGCTCAGCATCTGCAGGTTCTTGCAGCTTCACCATTGGGGTCCCCTGTGATCTCCAGGGGCTCTCTGTTCACACATGCCGACAGACCCAGGCCATCCAGATGGGGCTGCATGTGCCCCGTGTGGACCCCCGGGAAGGCGTGGGTGTGTGTGCAGGGGCCTGCCTGCCTCATGGTATGTGGGGAAGTTGGGAGGATCTTCCCACTGCTGCTTAGATAGGCAGAGGGGAGAGTCGGGAGCCCACCGGGGGTGACTCAGGCCTTCTTCTGTTGCCCTGACAGGAAACAAGGGGGCCGTGGGTGTCTCCTTCATGTTCAATGGCACCTCGTTTGGCTTTGTGAATTGCCACCTCACCTCGGGAAATGAGAAGACTGCCCGGTGAGGGGGCACCTTCCCAGCTGTCTCTTTAGTCTCATCCTCTATTCACCAAACACCTATTCCCTCTCCCATATCCTAGTCTATAGTACATCCTACATCCCTGTCCCCCAAGGCCCCCTTCTTCCTTACCTCAACTCAGGACCCCTCTGTCTCTCCCTGACTTTGACCTTGTCCCCAGTTCCTTCCTCTGTCCCCAGGGACCCTGATCCCTGGCCCATCCCTGACCCCAGCCAGAGATGTCTTACCTTCACGCCTGTCCCTGACACCTGACCCTGGAGGCCTCCCCCCACCCCCACTGTAGACGGAACCAGAACTACCTGGACATCCTGCGGCTGCTCTCGCTGGGTGACCGGCAGCTCAGTGCCTTTGACATCTCTCTGCGTTTCACTCACCTCTTCTGGTTTGGGGACCTCAACTACCGCCTTGACATGGATATACAGGTGTGAGCAGGGCCCGGCAGGTGGCTGGTAGGGAGGCTGGGCTGGGGGCCAGGTGGGCTCTCACCTCTGGCTTTGGCTCGAGGGGGAAAGTCTCCAGCCTTTGTGTCCCCACCCCAGGAGATCCTGAACTACATCAGCAGGAAGGAGTTTGAGCCCCTGCTCAGGGTGGACCAGCTCAACCTGGAGCGGGAAAAGCACAAGGTTTTCCTTCGATTCAGTGAGTATGGGCCTGGCGGGGGTCCCTGAGGGCCAGGATCCTTGTGGTATCCCTGGGTCTTCCGGGCCCTGACTCCTCCATCCCCCGCCTTCCCTAGGTGAGGAGGAGATCTCCTTCCCACCCACCTACCGCTATGAGCGGGGTTCCCGGGACACATACGCCTGGCACAAGCAGAAGCCAACTGGGGTGAGTGAAGAGAAGGAGCTGGGCCTGGGGAGACCCCCCAGGGCTGCAGTGAATCAAGAGTGTGTGTGGGGTCAAGGGTCCAGGCCTCTGCACTTACCGCTCCAGCTTCTATGGCCCCTTGGGGCCTCAGGGGTGACCCTGCATGTTGTGAGGCTCCAAGGAAGGAGGTGGGCGCTCGGGCCGCTGTGGTGGGGCCCCAGCTGACCTCTGACCATGCTGCTATCCCCTGCCCCAGGTCCGGACCAACGTGCCTTCATGGTGTGACCGGATTCTCTGGAAGTCCTATCCCGAGACTCACATCATCTGCAATTCCTATGGTCAGAGCCTCCCGGACAGGGTGATGGGTGATCCTGGGTGGTCACTGACCCGACTCTGCCTCAGCTTTGGGAAGTGCAAGCAGAGAATAAGGAGCTTTCCCCTGAGCCCTCATTCCTGCTCCCCTCCCCAGGTTGCACAGATGACATCGTCACCAGCGACCACTCCCCCGTGTTTGGGACATTTGAGGTTGGGGTTACCTCTCAGTTCATCTCCAAGAAAGGTGGCTATTCTGGATGTGCTTGTGGGTGTGGCATCCATCTGGGTGGCTGCAGGTGCTGGCCTGGGGATGTGCATAGGTTTGAATACATCTAAGTGTGTGTGTGTGTGTGTGTGTGTGTGTGTGTGTGTGTGTGTGTGTTTGGGTGTTTACATGTACGTGTAGGAATGTTTCTGAATATGTGATGTGTGAGGGTGTCTGGGTTGCCTGGGTCATCACAGGAGGTACATGCCCAAGAGCGTGTGAACGTAAACATGTACGTGTGTCTATCTGCCTGGGGCCACTTGAGTACCCGAGTGTGCCTGGTGGTGTGGTGGGTTGTTGGCGAGCATATCCTGCAGGCATTCTGGTCCCTGGCCCCCTCTCAGATGGTCTCTCATCTTGGATTATCTGTTTGTCCCAGTGCCAGGTCTGGACTTTGGGGTCTCGCTACTGGTTGCTTGGGATGGAGGAGGCCCCTCCTGGCCTTCCCTCCTGCTCTGCCAGGGCTGCTGATTCCCTGTCCCAGCACTCAGTCTCTCTGTCCCGTTCCTTCTGCCACCCTCTCAGCCCTCCTGTCTATATTCCTCCCTTTGCCCCTCAGGGCTCTCGAAGACCTCAGACCAGGCCTACATCGAGTTTGAGAGCATCGAGGCCATTGTGAAGACGGCCAGCCGCACCAAGTTCTTCATTGAGTTCTACTCCACCTGCCTGGAGGGTCAGAGGCGGGGCCCAGGGCTGGGTGTGGGCCACAGGGGATGGGAGGCCTGAGGTGCCCAGAGTGGTCAGCCCCCTAGTTAGAGAGAAGGGAAGCTGAGAGGTGGCGCTCAGTTGGGTGTCCCCCACCCCCACCCAGAGTACAAGAAGAGCTTCGAAAATGATGCCCAGAGCAGTGACAACATCAACTTCCTCAAGGTGCAGTGGTCCTCACGCCAGCTGCCCACGGTGAGGCTTGTGGGTGAGGACACAGAGAGGGAGGTGCAGCAGAGCGCCACCTGGAGCCTGCCTGGGAGGGCGGGCAGAGCCGGCAGCATGGGCTTGTGTGTGGGGTGGGCGTGAGTGAGGATGAGGGCACGTGCTTTGTTTGGGGGAGTGGGGGGAGCCAAGTTGCAGCTGGTTCATTCATTCGTTCAATGAATAGTTCTTGAGCCTTTGCTAAACATCAGGTCCCGTGTTGGCCATTGCTGATGCAGAAAATTAATTAATTACAGGGCTGTTAAGTGCTCTGAGAGGCCCATGCAGGACTGTGTCTTCTACCTTATGGATTAGGATCTTTCCTAAGTGGACGGGAGTGAGCACGGACGAGCTTGAGGGTGGGGTGAGTGGTGGTGTGGCAGGAGGGGGTGGGTGGGCCTTTGTTCCTCACTGGGCCTCTCTGCTCCCCAGCTCAAGCCCATTCTGGCTGACATCGAGTACCTGCAGGACCAGCACCTCCTGCTCACAGTCAAGTCCATGGACGGCTACGAATCCTATGGTGAGGGTTGAGGGGGGCCAAGGGGCACAGAAAGCCGGGCAGGGCCCTAGAAAGGCTTGGCAGTCTGCTGGTCTGCTCCATCTGCCCTTCAGGGGAGTGCGTGGTGGCGCTCAAGTCCATGATTGGCAGCACGGCCCAGCAGTTCCTGACCTTCCTGTCCCACCGCGGCGAGGAGACAGGCAACATCCGTGGCTCCATGAAGGTGCGGGTGCCCACAGAGCGCCTGGGCACCCGTGAGCGACTCTATGGTGGGGGCCCCATTGGGAGGGGTGTGGGGCATAAGACGGGGTGGTGTGGGCGGGCCTAGGAGGGGAAGACCAGGGCTGCAGGGAGGGCATGTTGGCATCCCTGGAACATGTGGCAGTTCTGCAGCCAGGTCTGGGGGTGGGCCTGCCCTAAGGAGTAGCTGGGAAGGGGCTAGCAGCCCACTGGGGTGTCTGTGGGATGCAGGACCCCAAGTCTCCTCTGAGTCTCCTTTCCCTTCCTCCCCCAGAGTGGATCAGCATTGATAAGGATGAGGCAGGAGCAAAGAGCAAAGCCCCCTCTGTGTCCCGAGGCAGCCAGGAGCCCAGGTGAGCTGGGGCTGTGTGGTGTGCTACGTGAGGGGTGCCCGGGGGCTCTTGGTCAGCCCCTACTTCACCTCTCTTCCCCTGTGCACCCCTGGCAGGTCAGGGAGCCGCAAGCCAGCCTCCGCAGAGGCCTCCTGTCCGCTCTCCAAGTTATTTGAAGAACCAGAGAAACCACCACCAACTGGGAGGCCCCCAGCCCCACCTCGAGCTGCTCCCCGGGAGGAGCCCTTGACCCCCAGGTGAGAGAAGGAAACTGTCACCCCCTGACTTTATCCATCGCTGTGCGTGGCTCTCAGGGCCAGCTTGGGGATCATCTGCTGCTTGGCTGCTCTGCTGCCGCATGGCCGGAGGTGCCAGGGCCCTACGCTTGTGGCCACTGGCCAGCCAGGCCTCCTGAAGGTGTGGCTCTCTGGTCAAAGGGAGCACAGTCAGTCCTTTCCTCTCAATTCTGCCTTAAAAAATAGAATTAGAAATTGTTTCTGCAACAGCTCCCTCTGTGTAAACACTTAACTTGAGCCTTCGTCTCAGCACGGATTTCCCTAGGGGCGTTCTATGGACCACTGTCCTACAAGATGCCCTGCTGGTAACTGGTCTATTGTCAAATGGGTTTGGGAAATGGTTGTTGCTAGATTCTTTTCTTAGGTTTTCCCAGTGCACAATAGTATCAGCAAAAGCTCTGAGCATGTGGACAGGAAGGAAATCCTTTTTCAACTCTGTTGAATATAGTTTCCCAAACTTAATGGGCCAGGAAACTTTTCCATGCAATAACTATTAATATCCTGGGGAACTACAGTTGACCCTTGAACATGGCAGGGGTTAGGGGTGTATAACTTATAGTCATCCCTCTGTATCCCCAGTTCTTCCATATCTGCAGTTCCACATCCACGGGTTCAACCATTGTGGATTGTAGATCATGTAGTGCTGCAGTACTGAAAAAAATCCGCATATGAGTGGATTCAAGCCCGTGCAGTTCAAGCCCGTGTTGTTCAGTGGTCAACTGTAGTATTCTGTGGATCATACTTTGGGAAAGTGAGGCTTGCTTTTTAATTATATCTAATTGTTACTTGAACGTAAATAAAAACTGCTGGTGTGTTTTCAGTCATCTTCAGCTGTTATCAGTCACCTTGGTTTTATCTCCAGGCTTGAGTAAAACTAACCTGAATCCCTGAGTAAGATTCCCCAGTAGATCGGCCTCAGGTGCCTCCAGAGGCTTTCCGAATCTGGCTGGTCATTCTCATTGAAGGCTTTTATTGTCCTGCTTTCTGGCCTCTGTTTTCACCCATTTACGCTCAGCTTTCACCGTTAAAAAATCAAAAAAGATTGCAGAATCTTAGCGAGTAAGGCAAGGAAGTTTAGGGGTTATCCATTCAACTCCCCTGTTTCCCCAGTTTTAGAGATGAGGACCTCAAGGGACAGAGAGGGAAAGTGATGTGCTCAAGGCCACATGCAAGTCTAGGACCACGGGCTTACGTCTCCTGACTCGCAGTCCGGTTCTCCTTCCACTGCACCCACCGCCTTCCCTTTGGGTTGCTGGGTCCTGATTTAGTTATTCTGCTCCCAAACCCAGGTTGAAGCCAGAGGGCGCTCCAGAGCTGGAAGGGGTGGTAGCGCCCTCACCCAAGAACAGCTTCAATAACCCTGCCTACTACGTCCTTGAAGGGGTCCCACACCAGCTGCTGCCCCCGGAGCCACCCTCGCCTGCCAGGGCCCCTGTCCCACCTGCCACCAAGAACAAAGTGGCCATCACAGTGCCTGCTCCGCAGCTTGGGCGCCACCGGCCTCCCCGTGTGGGAGAGGGAAGCTCATCAGATGAAGAGTCTGGGGGCACGCTGCCCCCTCCAGACTTTCCACCCCCACCTCTGCCAGATTCGGCCATCTTCCTGCCCCCCAGCCTGGATCCTTTGCCAGGGCCAGTGATCCGGGGCCGCAGTGCGGGTGAGGCCCGTGGCCCACCACCTCCCAAGGCCCATCCAAGACCCCCACTGCCCCCAGGCCCCTCACCCACCAGCACTTTCCTGGGGGAGGTAGCCAGTGGGGATGATCGCTCCTGCTCAGTGCTGCAGATGGCCAAGACACTGAGTGAGGTGGACTACGCTCCTGCCGCTCCTGCCGCACCTGGCCGCTCCGTGCTCCTGCCAGGCCCCCTGGAGCTGCAGCCGCCCCGGGGACTGCCCTCGGACTACGGCCGGCCTCTCAGCTTCCCTCCACCTCGCATCCGAGAGAGCATCCAGGAGGACCTGGCAGAAGAGGTATGTGGACCAGGGGTGGCTGTCGGTGTGTGCTTGCCCATGGGTCGTGGTATCCTTTTACTTCATTCAGCACTCAGTGGTGTTGCCTCTGCCCTGAGCTGGGCACTGGGGAGGAGTTGGAGGTCACATGAATCAGCCCTGCTCCTGGCCTCTCTCCCCACCCCAGAGCACGCGGTAGAATGTGGCTGTGTGCAGGTCCTTCAGTGTGTGAGGCACCCTCCGTGCTCTCTCTGACGTGCCCTATTCCCTCAGGCTCCGTGCCCGCAGGTCGGGCGGTCTGGTGGGCTGGGCGAGGCAGGCATGGGAGCCTGGCTGCGGGCCATCGGCTTGGAGCGCTATGAGGAGGGCCTGGTGCACAATGGCTGGGACGACCTGGAGTTTCTCAGGTGGGGGCGGGGCTGGAGGTGGATCGGGTGGGGGTGGGGCTGGCCTCGGGGGTTAGAGCTACGGGCTCTCTGGACCACCTTGCCCTTCTCCCAGCGTTTTTTACCCCTACAGCGACATCACCGAAGAAGATCTGGAGGAAGCTGGGGTGCAGGACCCGGCTCACAAGCGCCTCCTTCTGGACACCCTGCAGCTCAGCAAGTGATCGCGGTGACACTGCGAAGCTAAGAACTGAGCGCCTCAACCCGCCCTTGAAGGCCCAGCCAGAGCTCCGGAGTTGAAAAGTTACGAGCGGGCGGGGCAGTACTTCTCTGCCTATTTATTGGGGATCTGCGTTCCCTACTGCCCAATCATTTGGAATGCCCTAGTTAGGACATCCTGCCCCTCACCTTTTAGAGTCAGGGCTTGGGAGGTCAGTTGCCATGGTTACCAAGGATCGTGGTTTTTCTGGTGCAGTCCTCCCTTTCTGGACCCCTCCTCCAGCCCCAGGGAGGCCATGGGGTCCATATGGGTACGTCATGGGCCCCCACTTTCACCGTTGTTCCTGCTGCCCTCCACCTGGCCTGAACCACAGGTGGAGGGGCTCGGCTAGGACCTCTCCCAACCCCCATTCTGGGGGGGTGTCCATCCGGAAATGAAGGAATAGCCCGAGAACTGGGCTGGGGTTTATTTAAGCTTTTCTGTATGGGCTTAGGGAGGGCGGGCACTTTAATGTTATGGGGGCCGGTTTAGGTGGGGGGGGGGGGAATAATTTTGGCCATAAAGCGCCAGTTTGCTTAGTTTTGTCTCCTGGTCTGTACCGCCCTGCCCTGGGGCTGTGTGGCAGCTCGGGGTTCCTCGCTGGTCACAAGGGGAACCGGTCTCTCTCTTGCAGGTAGCCTGTCCCCATCTTGGGTACTCAGAAGGGTTGCCGGTGTGCTGTCTTCAATAAATTAAGTTTTATTTGGGTTGAGCAAAACTCACCTCAATAAATTACAAGTTTTTCAAAGGAAAAGAGCAACAACAGCAACAACGACAAAAAAACAGGAAGGAGGAAGCCCCTCTGTCCCGCTGCCCTGGCAGCTCCTCCACTCATCTAATGGGCCTGCCCTCTGTGCCAGACCGCCTGGGGATGGGAGGGGACGCATGAGGGAGAAATTGGTGGTGGGACCCTTCAGGCCACTCGTTATCACAATGACGAGCAGCCTTTGCACGGGTGGGGTCAGTGTGGGTGGGCCCAAGGGCTGGAGCAGCAGACTGCTCTCCAAGTTGAGTGACCCAGCCAGCTGCAGGGGCAGGGGAGGAAGCCGGGCTGTCCCCGTTTGAGGAGTCACCTTTGAGCACTGTGTTAGGGGCAGGCGTTGTTTGATTCCGGTTCTGAAGAAAACCAGGCTAGAAGGGGTCCTGGGCTCTCCCCGAGGGCATCCCAGTGAAAAGTACCCCCCTCCACTGGGTAGGGGTGGGTGAGGACGAGAGTGGCCCTGACTTGGTCTCCAAAGCTGGGGAGGGCACACATAGGGGTCAGACACGGTGAGGGGATGGGACAGATGGGGACATCAGGCAGGCGGCCAGGATGAGGAGGGACTCTGTCAGGTCCTGGAGGGGCAGGGGCGTCTCAGGCGGCAGGCCCGGAGCCTCTAGAGGCCGGCAGCTAGAAGAGATTGGTCTTCAGGGAGGGGCCGGGCTTCCGGTGGAAGGAAGACAGAACCCCAGAGAAGGGCCCGGGCCCGGGTTCCGCCGGCTGCCAAGCCTTAAGCAGCTCCGCCGCGCCCGCGCCCGGTCCGCCGCCCCCACCGCCCGCCACGCCGGCCCACAACGGGCCCTTGAGCGGCTGTGGCCCCGGCCCGGCTCCAGGCCCGGAGCCCAGGGCGGCGGGCAGCGGGCTGGGGCTCAGGCGCGGGCTGGCCAGGCCGGGCGCAGGCGGCGGCGGCGGCAGCGACGCGGTGCTGTCGGGCGTGGGGCTGCACGTGGACTCCTTGGAGTCGTCGTCCTCGGACGAGCAGCGCGCCTCACCCTTTTTGGCGCCCGCCGCGCCCGCCGCACCCTTGGCGCTGGCCGCACGCTCCTGTTTGCGGAACTTGGCCCGGCGGTTCTGGAACCAGACCTGCGAGCACAGGGGCCGGTCAGCCCGGGGCCGGCAGGCGCGGGTGAGACCTCCTTCCGGAGGGGGCCGGTCAGGATTATAACCAGCCATCGGAGTCTTGACCCCCTCCACCACTCTGCTCGTTGCCCTCCTCGTCTCTCGCCTCCCTCCCCTCCTCATCTCTCGCCTCCCTCCCCTCTTCCACTAGCCCCTTCCTCCAGGTCCTTAGGGTCTTCCCCTTGGGATCTGCTCACCCGCGGATCCCGCCGCCTCCCAGTGTTCTCTGTCTCCTGGAGAGAACTCCGCCTTCGCTCTCCTCATCACCCAAAGCCCTCGCCCCAGTTCCTTCCTACAAGAAGCTCCGGGAGTCCCCCCGGAGCGTCCCACGGCAGTGGGGAGAGGTTTAGGGCACTCGGGAAGCCTTTTGTGCAGGGTCTCCAGTAAAGGCGTGCCAGCTGAACATCTGTACTCAGATTTGTAAGATCGACGAAAGTCCGTCCCGACCCAGCTCCTGCGCCTACCCTGAACCCGGGCTTTCCAGGCTCAGAGGTTTCACAGTTGCAGAGCCGAAGAGGGGACCTGGAGGTGCTGACTGGCTTTCCCCCACTGCTCGGCCTCGTTTGGCCCCGAGGCCACCTGGAGCTGACCCTCTGTCCACTCGGCCTCCGTCCTGGCTTCCCAAGCATCACTCTGCGTGCCCAGCCCTACCCGGGAGACTGAGGAGAAATCGTGGGGCTGAACAGCTCAGTTCTTCCGAAGGCCTCAGGCCCCGCCTGGCCCCGCCGCCTCCCGGGGCTGCCGGTCCTCTCCTGCCCAATCACCTCCAGACTGCACCCTGGGCCCTGGTCCTAGTTCACCGCCCCCGGGCTGTACCCGCCCGCTGCCCGAGTGAGGCCCCTCTGTCCCTCGGACCCCCAGGTGTCAGGCACTAAACTCCCGGCCCCGCTCCGCGCGCACACACTTCCGCGCAAACACGCACCTGCACGCGAGCCTCGGTAAGGTCGATCTTGAGCGCCAGCTCCTCGCGCGTGTAAATGTCGGGGTAGTGAGTCTCGGCGAAGACGCGTTCCAGCTCCTTCAGCTGCGCGCTGGTAAACGTGGTGCGGATGCGCCGCTGCTTGCGCTTCTCGTGCAGGCCCGACGGCTCCGGGAAGAATTTGTAGGGCACTACGGGTGTGTGCAGAAGGGGGGAAATCAACGAGGGTGGGGATGTGAGGGGCCGAGCCCGGCCCGCTGTGTTCTTCCCCTGAGGGATCGCTCACCATCCCCCGCCCCTGACCTGGCCCCTCGGCTTGGTCCTCTCAGTACGGATCGGCTTCCCTATCATTGGATGGAGCCGGCAGGGGTGAAAGCGGACGGGGCACGGGGAGGCCTGGGGCCCAAGAGCCGCAGAGAGGGAACCAAAATCTGATCCTCGGATCCAGACTGCTAACCTGTCGTTGGCCCTCCGCAGTGTTCCCCCTATCTCCCGCCAGTCTACCGGACCCGACCCTCAGTGTGTTTCTCCTTCAGTCGGCCTGACTTCAGGTCCTGCTCTATCCACCCTAGCCTTAGCTGTCTGTCAGGTCTCATCAACATCCTGTGTCTCCCCAGTAACCAGTCGTGGACCGCGGGTCTACTTTCAGCCCTGCCACGGACTCTCTGACATGTAAAAATGTGGCCGCCTCTACCCTGCATCCCTCTCCTTCCTAGGCCTCATTTCCTCAGCCCGATCTCACATCGCATTCTCTTCCAGGTGTCCCCCTCTCTTTTTCATCTCTCTCCAACCACATCTATCTGCAACTTTCCCCTCCTGGACCATTCTTCTCTTTGTGCCCATTGAGAAGGGTTCTTATTTCTCCTCTCCCAGGTTCCTCCATCTTCTCTTTGCCCTTCTTCTTCCTCCCAGACACCTCTGTCTCCCAACTCCTCCAAAAACCAGCCCCAACCCTTCCCCTCACTCTTCCCATCCCTGTCTCCCATCTACCCCTTCCCAGTACCCATTGTCCCACAGACAGTGTTTCTGACACTATCTCCCCATCCTTGTCTCCAGCCCCCGTTTAGTTCTCCCTGTTCTCCAGGGATCCCCAATATCCTTATCTTTGTCATATCTCCCTAGTTCTCTATCTCCCCTAATCCTTGTGTCCAACACCCCATTCCTATCCCCATCTTTCTCATCTCTGTTTTCAATTTTCCTTGGTCCCCATCTCCCATAATTCCTGTCCCCATCACCTGGTTTTTATCTCCATCTCCCCAACCCTGGTTCCCCATTTCTCCCAAGTACCCCAATCTTCCCATCTCTGCTCACATCTCTCTGTATCTGTCCCCATCTTCTCCATCTCAGACCTCCAACTTTCTAGGGCCCATCTCCCCATTTCCTGTTTCCAGCTCCCCAGTCCCCATCTGCATATGACCCAGAATACCCAATCTCCCCATCCCCGTTCCAGTTTCTGACTCCAACTCCCTGGTTCTCACTTCTCCAAATCCAGGTCTCTCTCACCATCCCTCCCCACCACACAGGTCCCAATCTTCTACTGGGTCCCGGTGGTCTTCCCAGGAAGGAAGAAGATAAGGAGAATGGGTGGGGCAGCTTGAACTCTAACTGGAGCAATGGGGGTGGCTAAGAGGCTCCACGAGGCTGAAGGTTCAGATGGGGTCTTGGATCAAGGGGCTTGGGTATTGCATGAGGCTGCTTCTGGGTTCTGCAGTACTCTAGCTGGGAGAATCTCCAGGAGGCATGGGGAAATGAAAGTTGCTTAATGACCTGAGCATCCTTTTCTTCTGGCCACAGAATGGGTTTCAGTAGTGCAAGAGGGTTTGGGCACAGGTAGGATGGGTTCAAAACCAGGCAGTAGGGGCTTGATGGTGCTGGGGCTCTGGGAAGGCTCCCAGCTGGGCAGCTCATCTGCCGCAGGGGTCCATGTTGGGGGTCGGGCATGAAGCGGGGTGGGAATGATAAGGATGGCCTGAGCCGAGAGCATTTCCCAAGGATACAGGGCATGGAGAGGTTTAGTGGTCAGTCTTTGCAGATGGGCAGGGGAGGGCCTGGTGAGGAGCCTGGGGCTACACTGGGGATCTATTTCCTTGACCTGAAGAGCACGGGATAGGGATACGGCAGCGAGAAGAGGAACGGGAAGGAGGAGAGGGTGGGGCTCAACTCTGCCTAGGGAACCCCGTCTTACACGAGGGACTGTGGGTCCCGCGGGGAGTTGGAGGGTCTGGCTAGGGCAGAGATTGTGGCGGCTGTGGGGGACAGTCGCAACCACTAGCCGAGTAGGGCAGGGGCTAGGGGTGCCGTAGGATTTGGAAGGAGGGTTGTACCGGGGCTGGGCTCACCTGCCGAGTAGGGCGCAGGCTGATGGTCGCGTAGAGCGCCAAGCGCGCAGTTGGAGGAGCCGAGCGCGGGGCAGGGAGGCCCGGCCGCGGGGAAGGCGGGCCGCAGGGGACTGTACTGGAAGCCGCCGGGCTGACTGCAGGCGCCGAAGTCGCCGTAGGCGGACGCCTCCATGGCCGCCACGCACGAGTCGTACGAATTGAGGTAGGAGTAGTCCATCGGCCCGGGGGGCGGGGGCGGGGGCCGGGCCGGGCCGGGTCGGAGTTGGTGTCCCGGGCCGGGTGGGGGTCAAGATGGGGGTTGGAGCGCCAGGGGCCGAGGACCCGAGGCCGGCTCTGAGCGCTCGTGAGTCCGCCCGCCCCGTCGCGGCCGCGCTCCGCCCTGGTGCAACGCAAGTGCAGCCCAACCCGGCCTGCGCGCCTTTTAACGCGTAGGACCCCGCGGAGGGGGCGGGGCGGGGCGAGCTCGGCGGGGCGGGGCCTGGACGGCCAAGGCCCCGCCCCCAGCCGCCCCCGACCCCCACCCCAAAGGGTCGCCGCCGCCCTCTTAGAGCTCGGGATGTGCAGGGCAGGCTGCGCGGGGCCCCATCCCTAGAGTCCCCCATCCCGCCCCAATCCGGACCAGACCTTCAGTCTATGCATCGTGCCCAGCCGTAGGGTCCCGACCCCTCTCCCTGGCCTCCCCACCTGCGGCCCCGCAGAAGGGAGGGGAAACAGGCCCGGCGGCGCTCGTGTGAAGAAGTTAATTCAATTCGTCCTGATAACCGAGTTATTCCGATCCAGTCCCTCGGCCCCGCCCCCAGCGAGGTCCCATCCCGGAAGGGACTACGGAGATGCCTCAGGAGGGGGAATGAAGACAAGGACGAGGAAGAGACGGGGCCCGAGATGGGGACAGAGGATGTGGATGAAGAGAGGAGACAGAGACGGAGACAGGGAGAGAAAGGGACAGAAACAGTGATGGAGAAAGATGGAGAAAGGGACAAGAGAGATACTGGTACACAGATGGAGATAAGGATGAGACATAGACGAGAGAGATAGATTGGAGACGTGGGCGGTGGGGTGGGGGGCGGCAAGAGGGAGACAGGGACAGAGGTGGCGACAAAGGTGAAACATGTACAAGAGGAAGGAAGGGAAGGAGGTGGGACAAGGCAGAGATAGAGGAGACAAAGATAAGAGAGAGACAGAGAGGGGAACAGAGAAAGCAAGTGAGGCAGGCGTGGAGACAGAAAACACAGGGAAGAGACACAGTTGGAAAGAAGGATTGCGATGGAGATCAAGAGAGAGATGAGACAAAACAGGGCAGTGATAGTGAGACAGACACACACGGAGGGTCAGTCTCAGTGAGACAAGGCCAGGGACAGACACAACAGAGGAACAGAGGCTAAGGGGCGGAGAGAAAAAGCCTTTGGAGAGCCGAGACCCACCAGCTGGAGCGCCCAGCGGGCAGAAGGACTGTAGTGGAGGCGCGGTGTGAAGCTGCGGAGGGGGAGGGTTGCCTCTCTCCTGACTTGTCCTGAAGGCCACACGACCCTGCCCTGTACCTTCAAGGCCCAGCCTGCCTCTCCCCTCCCCCAGGTCCCACAGTTCAGTCCCTCTCCCCGCTGCTGCTGGGTGTGATTCTCTGGTCCCCAGCACCCTCAGCACAGAGTGTGTGTGTGTGATGAATGTCAAGACTGGGGAGTAACCAAATGACCCCTTCACTCTTTCTCAGCTTCCACCCCCTCCTGCAGAGGCCTTTTTCTTCTGCAGGAAAACCACCTAGACTCAGTCTGGACTTGGCCACGGACACGCTCCATGGACTTAGCCATTGGCCTCCATACTGTGGGGCCACAGGATACAGAATCCTTTCCAGGAGAAGAGAATAGAGAACTCTTCCACCCCCGCAGCTCACCTAAGGAGGATTTAGCAGCTTTCCCACCCAACCCCCCAGCCTCCTGCACCCAATCTTGGCAAGTCCTGCAGATGGAGAAGTGGAGACCCAGCAAGAAGGCAGGGGGGCCCCCTTGTCACCAGCCAGAGTCCTTGGGGGATGAGAGATGGCTCCTGGAATTCCTCCCCCCAGCTTACCAGCACAGTGGGGAGCATGCCCACCCTCAGGTGATCCACGTCCCTGGCCACTCATTCTTTGCTTAACACAAGGACACCTATCCCCCTTTCTGTAACCACTCCTTTTCAGGGTGTTTCTTTGAGGTATTTTCTCTAATTATTTTTAGGTCTAAACTTTTAAAACTGAGAGCAAAACTGATTCAAAATGTTCTCTCCACTGGTGTGGGAGGTGCACCTCTCCACCTTGATCCAAGGACCCAAGTGATCTCACAATTGGGAAATCAGACAGTGCCACTGCTCTCTTCCTTAGACCTCCCATGGCTCTCCATTGCCCTCAGGATCAAATCCATTCTGGCCCACAATGTCCTCCATGCCAGTGCTCCAGTCTGCTTCCTCCTAACCGTGGTTTTCTTTGCAGCCCTCACACATTGATCTTTTAGTTCAGAGCTGTTCTCTCTGGCTGGAATGTTCATTCCAGTCTCCATCCCACCACACTCCCCCCATCCCCCGCCAAAAAACAAGCCAAAACCTGGTTGATGCTTGTTTGTCCACCGGGTCTCAACTTGGAAGTCACTGCTTCCTGGAAGCCTTCCCTGACACCCCTAGACTAGGTTGGGTGTCCCACAGTACCTCCCTCTCTTTTGGTTACTCACCTTGTTGAAGTATTTGTTGATCATGTTGATCACTTTCTCTGCAGCCCACCCATGATGTCTATCGCATCACTGCACATCATAGGCCTTCCCATATCTGTTTCTTGAATGAATTAATGAAGGCTAGGCTGAACTCTTTGTGTTGGGGAATCCTGCCCTTGTTTCTAGGGAAGGGATCCCCATCCCCAGCCTCCCATTCCCCACTGTCTGAAAAGGGATCATTCTCCCTTCTTCATTCCCTCGGTCCCCAAAGACAGGAAACTTCCTCCATCTGGGCCAACCTTCTGCCTGGGAGAAAGTCCTTCCTCATCTGAGGAATTTTCAAGGGGCCATATCCCTTCCACAGGGACAAAGCTGAAGCAAAGGAGCAACTGAAGCTTTCATGCAGGGACCAGCAGAGATATGAGGCCCTGGTTCCACCTGTCTCTGTTTCCATGAGCCATCCCTGTCATTTCTACAGTTTGGTCATTGAGCCATTAAGTTCCTCGTTCTGTCTAAACTGCTTTAAGTTGGGCTTCTGACACTTAAAACCAAGAGCTCTGACCAATATAACCTGTAAATGCTTGACACCTTTACAGATAATCAAACAAATGGTTGTGACTGGAAGTTTTACGGTAACATGCATGTTTCAGGGTCAGCTGGGCAGGAGCTGCCCTTCCCCTGACTCAGGACTGTGAAGTTCGAGCCTCCTCTCTCTGCAAGGAGCCATTTGTATCTGCTGATTGGCACTGAAACTGAGATGAAGCCCAAGAAAATGCTTTGAACCCCGTCCACTGTTGGGTTCAGGTGTTTCAGATGGTGGAGGTGGGGGAACTTTGGAGGCCAGGCTGCACGCATCTGTGTGTGTGTGTGTGTGTGTGTGTGATATGCGGACACCCAAGAGGGCTTCCTGAGAACTCACCGTAAAAGAAGGAGACAGGCAGAGTGGGTTGGGCTTTGCAAGGGCCTCATACCAGAGAGGCTAGTGGCCGTGATCTGATGTGGGAGCTCATCCTGACTGAGACCCCCTCCCAAATGCGTGCACTCCTGGGGAACTAAAAATGCTCTGACATGAAACACTGTCACAGCAATCCTGCTGTGAAGCCTCCTTGCTAAGCATGTCCTCACTTCCATAACTGATGACAGATTCTGGAGCCTGATTGCTAGGTTCTGGCTCTGACACTGCCACTTCCAAGCTGGATGACTTAGGGTAAGTTATTCAACCTCTCTGTGCCTCACCTTTTTCACCTGTAACCTGGTTTATTTTAATGATTAAGTGAATTAAAATATATGAAGTAGGACTCTCCTGGTGGCACCGTGGTTAAGAATCTGCCTGCCAATGCAGGGGACAAGGGTTCAAGCCCTGGTCCAGGAAGATCCCACATGCTGTGGAGCAACTAAGCCCGTGCGCCACAACTACTGAGCCTGTGCTCTAGAGCCTGCGAACCACAATTACTGAGCCCGCGTGCCGCAACTACTGAAGCCTGCGCGCCTAGAGCCCATGCTCTGCAACGAGAGAAGCCACCGCAACGAGAAGCCCGCGCACCGCAGCGAAGAGTAGCCCCTGCTCACCACAACTAGAGAAAGCCCACGCACAGCAGCAAAGACCCAACAATAAATAAATTTGTTAAAAAAAAAAAATATATATATATGAAGTGTTTGAACTGTGTCTGGCACATAGTAAACATTAAATAAATTAGCTACCACCACCACCCCTTCTCTCTCTCACCAAGTGATTGAGGCCTGTGACTGACAGACCCAGACCACACTCTAGTCAGGCTCCTCTGATCTGTTGCACCTGATACCTGGACATATAATCTGGACATGGACTCCTGTCTTTGCATCACAGCATCACTTCTACCTTTGAGATTTCAGAAGATATCAGGGCCCTGCAGAGTTACCCAGCCTGACCCCTTAATTTTTGCAGATGAAGAAACTGATGCCTAGAGAGGAGTCCTGCAGGAAAAGTGAAAACAGCCAGAGTGTGTCATGGTGGGGAGGATTCCTTCCAGAGAGGAAGCAGCATGCAAAAAGGAACCTGGGGAGAGGGTACAGTGGGGACTGTCCTTTTTCTACTGCTCTGATCCCAACTCTGCGAGCCTGGACAGTGGAATTACCTTGAGAACAGAGGAGAAAGGACCCATGCCTTGGAGAACTCTTGCTGCCTGTGGTCATTTGGAGAATTCCCAGGCTACTTCTAGAGCAGCCACAGATCTTAGCCTCCCTCAGAACTCTGAGCAAGGATCTCCAGGGCTCAGAGTGTGGGCACCAGGCTGATTTACTAATCCAGTGCACTCCTGTCAGTCCTTCTTTCTCTAGGGGGAGAACATAAAGTGATGGCGCCTCCTTACCTTTGAAATGCATCTTCTCACTCTCTGAAGCAATGTCCTCAGTGTCATCACTGTACAACTATGATTAGAAGCCAAGCTTGATTAGACATCCATGTTTACCTTCTAATAAAGGATGGAGCTTATCTATCAGTGAAAAGTTAGCACATTTCTGGTCCTGCTTAAGGACCTTAAAACGCCTTTCACCCCCATTTATCTACCAAGTCCATCAGCAATGTTCTTCCCAGTCGCTCTTCTCTCCTGCTATAATTTCTGGTCCAGGGAAGGTTGGAGGCAAATATTTTAACTGTATATTCCCAACCTGTCTATCACAACCTGTAGTCTCTTGTTCATCTCTCTGTTATGGGGACAACCCTTACTATTTTTTTTCTTCCCACCACTACTTTAGGTTACCCGGTCTTCTATTAATTTCCACTTTTATATTTAGCTTCTAGCATTAGGCCTTTCCAGGGATCCTAAACATCCAAAATGTTCAGTTCTCAGAGATCCCTGAAGAATGAGAAGAGATCTTAACTCAGTTCTACAAATATTTCTTGAGTGTCTGATCTATGATGGAATCATGGGGCACTCGACACATGGGGATGAATTAATCCTGGTTGCTTTCTTTAAGGATCTTCCGATCTGGTGGGCACATAGGCAGTTACTTATGGGGAGGTTCGCCTTAGAATGTTTTAGTTGTCTGGGCAAGGGAATGGTACATAGAAGGTGAGACAAGATGGCTCTTTTTTTTAAAAAGGGAAGGGGGAAAAAAGGGTTTGATCCTACCAAACATGTCATACATTGATAAGCTCATTCAAGCTTTTGTGCATGAGAAAGGACCTGCCTGAGGGCCGCCATAGTGGACATCTGTAGTGTGGTTAGCCCAGCACAACTCTTCTCTTGGGAACTGTCTCCTCCATCCACATGGCTACCCACGGAACCATTGTTCTTACATAATCCTACCCTCAGCCATAACTGGTCCAGGTGTGGGTACCTGTTTGAAGATGGGTCAATAAAACCCTTTCTCATCATTTTTTTCTTATTTGAATTGAGAAACCAGTCATTCTCTTTTGAATGGTGAAAACTATAAATGTAAAGCTCAGGAAATGTTTGCAGCCATGTTCCCCAACATGAAGAGAAGGAAGGTGGTTGGAGTGAAGAAAGAATAAATAAGAAGTTGAGGCAAAAGATATAGAGACTTATGTTAGAATTTAAGAGCCTAGTTCCAGTTATTCCTGAGACATCCTTACTCTTTTTGCAAATTAGTTGTTCAGCCCTTTATTGAATTTTGTTATCCAATACAGTCTTCTTTATGTTTAATCTATTTCAAGTTGGATTTCTGTCACTTCCAAACAAAGAGATTCAAATAAAAAATAGGTATAAGGTATGCAGCGATGCAAACAGCAGACCCTAAAAAATGGAACTGGCCTTGTTGATATAGGGTGGGATGCAGTGAGAATCCCTCCATTCTGAGCCTGGAAATGAGATGTCCTTGTTAGGTGATAATGAAGTAACTGGGAAAACTACTGCATGTTGTCTCTTAGAACTTGACCTCACCTTTCCCCATTGCCCTGTGGTTGTAACTGCAGAGGATTAAGTAGAAAAGTGGTAAAATAATTCACATCTGGCAATCTTGGGAAGGGGTTTAAGAGGGGACAAGCAGATGAGGAACAGCATGACAATTTGTAACTCTGGTAAGGAAGCCTCTGCCCGTGGCCAGCAATCTGAGGCTGCCGCAGGAGGATAGCCATGTGATCTGCAGATTGGTTATAGCCAAGTTCTCTGCCACACTCTAGAGTGAATGCATTGATTAGGAAACATTGACTGTTTGACAGGTGAAATGGGAATATTTGGGAAGATCTAGAGAAATTAGGGAAGTGTGATTCTCCCAGTCCTTCTTGGCACCCTGGCCTGAGAGTAGGAAAAAGTTGGCATTTTTTTTGACATCTGGCATCTGAAACCACTTCCTAAGTTAGGGGAATTCCCTACCTAATAGATGCCAGATACTTACTCTCTGAACTTCCCTTAAAACCAGAGTGCAGACACCTGACCTATTCTCAGCCAATCATGTACCTTGATCACAGCCTAAGCTAATGACTCTGTAGCTAAGGAAGTGAGCACTCAGTGACCATAAGAATTCTCTCCATGGGAAATGGCTTTACAGCAAGATCTAGTTCTAGGTACAGCAGGGCCCCGACATAGCTTGTTTTTGGCAGCATTGAGGGTTCAGTGCCAACCATGCCAGCTGTGCAAGGGGCAGTGGTGATGGGGCTGTCCTCATGGAGACAACAATGCAGCTTAATTTAGGGCATTGTTTCTAGTTGTGTGGCTCTGTATTTGGTCCTCCAGTCATTTCAGCAATCCCCTGAGATACGTTTTATAAATGTAATATGATTAACATAAAATTTTTTTTTGCTTAAATAAGATGAAGTTAGTTTCTGTTGCTTGTAACTAAGGACTGATTGATAAAGAAATTGGTACTAGATTGGCTGAGGGCATCAGACTCTCAGGGAACTATTTGGAATCTGGGAATAGTTGTGTGGCTTGGTTGGGACTAGAGGCAGTGGAAATCCAGAGACGGAGTGGCATTCAGGGGCAAAACAGCTCATCAGTTTATTACTAGTGGCACCTGGAATGAAGTGTCCATTGAGAGCACAGACTTGGGGGACTGTCAGAGATCAGTATAAAGAGAATGAGGAATGCAAGGATTGTGAGGAGGTGTGGAAAGCTTAAAGAGAGATTGAAAAATGTAAAAATCAAACTCAAAGGTTGCTCCTGTGTGAGAGTTTGAGTATTGTTTGTTGATAAATGAGAGGATGTGGATGGCTAAGAGAGCCCTGAGTCCTCTAGGAGTTAGGGTTATGTTGGGTGCACATAAGGGAAAATCCAAAATAACAATAGTGTAAACAAGATAACAGATTATTTCTTCTTCACTTAAAGTAAGTCTGGAGGTAAGGAGTCCAGTGTTGGTATGGCTGCTGAGTGCACATCAGGGACTCATATTCCTTCTTCCTTTCTGTTTCCTAGAGTATGATTTCTAACCTCAAAGTTACTTCATGTTCTAAGATGGCTGCAGGAGTTCCAGTCATCACATCCACATTCTAGGCAGCAAGAATGAGGAAGAAGGAAAACAAAAGGTACATTTCTCAGTGAGATATCTCCCTATAAAGAACGTTCCAGAAGTTCCATGCAACACTTCTGCTTACTTCTTTTCTGCCTGAACTCAGTCATATGGTCACATCAGACTTAATGAGAGATTAGAAAAGGCATGATATTAGCTGGGCACGTTAGTATCCCAAATAAAATAGAGTCTCTGTTGCTGAGGAATAAGCAGAGAATGGATATTAGGCAAGTGTATTAGTTATCCATTGCTGCATAACAAAGTACCCCAAACTTACTAGCTTAAAACAACACACACTTATAAAGTCACAGTTTCTGTGGGTAAGAAATCTGGGCGTGGCTTACCTGAGTCTTCTGCTTCAAGGGCCTCGCCCAAGGATGCAATCGAGGTGCCAGTTCTGCAGTCTCAAATGAAGGCTTGACTAAGGAATGATTTCCCCCAAGCTCACTCACATGGTTGTTGCCAGGACTCAGTTCCTCCAGGGCTGTTAGTCTGAAGGGCTCAGTCCTTATCAGATGTTAGCCAGTGGTTACCCTCATTCCCTTGGCCTATGGGCCTCTCCATCAGGGCAAGCATGTAGGAAGAGCCAGAGAGAATGCCAGCAAGACTGAAGTCAGCCTTTTATAACCTATCCTTGGAAATGACATTCTGTCACTTTTGCCATTTCTATTCCTTAGAAGCAAGTTACTATGTCTTCCTGCTCACACTCAGGGAGAGGGGATTACACAGGGCATGAGCATCAGGAGGCAGGGATCTCTGGGAGTCATGTCAGAAACTGTCTACCACAGCAGGCAATTGGTGATCTCTCTTACAACCCCAACCTACCACTGAAAATAGCCAGAGACTATAGCACCCTCTCCCTGTCCAATGGGGTTGCTTCCCTCTGGTTTGAAGACTATATATAGACTTCCCATGGGGAATTATGTGGCAAGAGGAAGCCAAGTCTCCTCATGCCCCATCCCACTGACTTAATTGTCTCCATACTCATTATCAGAATCAGACCCCAACATGCATCAGGGTCAAATAGGAGCTCAAATTCACAAGAAGGCCTTCCCACTAAAAGAATTAAAAGATTTTTCAAATTTATATCAATAAAATTTGGCAAATATATGTGGGAATGGATTCTGAGGGTTCAGGACTAAGGAGGAGGAACATAATTTAAAATTAGGATGAAATGACCAATATGAGTGCACTTAACAGAGAGCCTGGATTCCATGTGCCGATTTTAAGAGCTGGGAGTTCTAATCACCTTTTTTTACAAAAGAGATGAGTTTATTTTTTCTTAGAGTCTAACATCTTATTATATTCACTTGATCACATATCCACCCATCTATCCATTTTTCTATCTATGTCAATTCATTGTGTTTTTTTTTCAGATTATTTTTTTAATTAATAGATTTTAGTATTTAGGACAGTTTTGGATTAACATAGAAAATGAGCAGATAATAGAGAAAGTTCTCATATACTCCCCTCCCCCACCCTAGTTTCTCCTATTATCAACATCTTACATTAGTGTGGTATATCTGTTACTATTAATGAACCAGTATTGATATATTATTATTAACTAAAGTCCACAGTTTACATTAAGGTTTACTCTGTGTTATATGTTTCTATAGTTTTTGACAAATACATAATGTCTTTATTCACCATTACAGTGTCATACAGAATAGTTTCACTGCCCCTGTGTTTCAACTATTAATCCCTCTCCCTTTTCCAATACTGTCTCTATATTTTTGCCTTTTCCAGAATAGTCGGAATCATAGAGCATGTAGATTTTTCAGACTGTACTTTTGATGCATTCACAGTAAGTTGCAGACATCCATACACTTGGCCCCTAACACTTCAGTGTGCATATCATTAAGTAGAGAAAAATATTGTTAATTTTTCAGGTAAAATTTTCATATAGTGAAATGAATAAAGCTAAGTGTACCATTCAATGAGTTTGACACATGCATATATCTGTGCAACCCTACCCCTTACCATCACCCCAGAAAGTTCTTTCATGCCTCTTCCCAATCAATCCCAAACTCGCTCCCTCAGAGGCAATCACCCTTCTGATTCTTTTCCACTACAGATTAATGTTGCTTGTTCTTGAATTCCTCTGAGTACTCTTTGTGTAAGCCTTCTTTTTCACTCAGCATATTTTTGAGATTCATCCATGTTGTGTGTATCAATAGTTCACTACTTTTTATTGCTGAGTAGTGTTTCATTGAATGAATATACCTGTGTAGGCAGAATTCTAAGATGTCCCCCAAGATTCCTGCTTCCTGGTGCACATGGCCTGTACACAAAACATGGATGAATCTGTGAATCCCCAATTCTGTGAATACGATGGGATAGCACTCCCATGATTAGGTTATGTCATATAGCACAGGGGTCCCCAGCCCCCAGGCCACGGACTGGTACTGGTCTGTGGCCTGTTAGCAACTGGGCCACACAGCAGGAGGTGAGAGGCAGGCGAGGGAGCGAAGCTTCATCTGTATTTACAGCCACTCCCCATCACTTGCATTACTGCCTGAGCTCTGCCTTCTGTCAGATCAGTGGTGGCATTAGATTCTCATAGGAGTGCGAACCTTACTGTGAACTGTGCATGCGAGGGATCTAGGTTGTGCACTCCTTATGAGAATCTAATGCTGGATGATCTGAGGTGGAGCTGAGGTGGTGATGCTAGAGCTGGGGAGTGGCTGCAAATACAGATTATTATTAGCAGAGAGGTTTGACTGCACAGAAACCATAATAAATCAATGCACTTGAATCATCCCCAAACCATCCTCCCTGCCCCCAGTCCGTGGAAAAATTGTCTTCCATGAAACCAGTCCCTGGTGCCAAAAAGTTGGAGACCACTTATATAGCACATTTGACTTTATAAAAAAATTTTTTTTCTATTTTTTAATTAATTAATTTATTTTTTGGCTGCACTGGGTCTTTGTTGCTGGGCACGGGCTTTCTCTAGTTGCGGCGAGCAGGGGCTACTCTTCATTGTGGTGCTCGGGCTTCTCATTGTGGTGGCTTCTCTTGTTGCAGAGCACAGGCTCTAGGCGCGCAGGCTTCAGTAGTTGTGGCACGTGGGCTCAGTAGTTGTGGCACACGGGCTCTAGAGCGCAGGCTCGGTAGTTGTGGCGCATGGGCTTAGTTGCTCCGCGGCATGTGGGATCTTCCCGGACCAGGGCTCCAACCCATGTCCCCTGCATTGGCAGGCGGATTCTTAACCACTGCGCCACCAGGGAAGTCCCACACATTTGACTTTTAGAAAGGGGGATTATCTGGGTGCATCTAACCTAATGGCATGAACCGTTTACATTTGGTTCAAGAGGTCTTAAACAGTGAAGTCAGAGAGATGTGAAGCATGAGAGACACTCAACAGGAGGATGATTCTTCATTGCTGGATGGAGAGGCCACATTGCAAAGAATGTGGGTGACCTCTAGGGGTTGAGAGTGATTTCCAGCTGACAGCCAGTAAGAAAACAGGACCTCAGTCCTACAGCCACAAGGATCTGAAGTCAGCTAAGAACCTGAATAAACCTAAAAGTGGATTCTTCCTCAGAGCCCCCAGAAAGGAATGCAGCTCAACTGACACCCTGAGATCCAGAGCAGATGATAGTCCAGCCACGTTCTGAGTAGATGAGAACTGTGCCAGACTTTGAAATACAAACTTGTGAGCTGAAATGAACGTTGTTTTCAGCTGCTAAGTTGTGGGGTTATTTGTTACACAGCAATAACAAACTAATATAATACCACAGTTTGCTTAGCCATTCTCTTTTGATGGACATATGGGTTATTTCTAGTTTTGGACTATTATCAATCGTGCTGCTATGAACATTTATGTACAAGTCTTTTTTTGTGGTTATATGTTTTCATTTCTCTTGGGTCATAGGGTAGATGTGTATTTAGTTTTCTGAGAAACTGCCAGAGCTCTTCCTAAAGTAGTTGTGCCATTTTACACTCTCACCAATAATGTATGTGAACTCTGGTTGCTCCACATACTCTTGAAAGTCAAATAGTGTCAGTCTTTTTAATATTTTCCATCCTGGTGGGTGTATAATGGATTTAATTGCTTTTTTTTTCAGTTGGTTGACTGACACCTGGATTCACTGATGAAGTTAAATGAAATTGAGAATCCTTTGGTATAATGAAGAAGAAAGAATTAAAACACTTAAGGAGATGAGAATGTTGGTCTATAAACCTCTCCTTCTAGGTTTATAAGTGTGATTCATCTACACCCAATTCCACCCCCTGAGAGGGCCCAGATGACATTTTCTTCACCAAGGTGTTGAGAAATACATTTGTGAGAGGGTGATGGCATCTTTGGAAAGTGCTGTAGCAACTGGTTTCTGCAGGCCAGTGATGCTGGAGGAAGACACTACAGATGGGACTAAAGAATATGGGTAGTTCACTAATATCCTAATTTGTAAAACCAAAAGTCCTCTGGAACTGGTGAACAGAGGGTGAACTTAAGACAAGATAGTTATGATCTTTCACCCAATTTCCAGGCCTGGGTTACTTCACAGACTTCGAGTACCTTGAATGAAGTGAAAGCAAGTACACTAATGGAAGATGTATATAAATAACTGTCTATATATTCCTTATAGATTTCCCTGATGGGACCTGTAGTCATTTCTCAGGGTAAATTATGGGTTGAATTATGTCTCCCAAAAAGATATGTTGAAGTCCTCACCCAGGTACCTTTGGAATAGGTGAGCTTATTTGGAAATGTTCTTTACAGATGTAATCAAGTTAAGATGAGGTCATATGGAATTAGTGTGGGCCCTAATCCAATGATTGATGTCCTTATAAGAAGAGGGAATTTTGGACACACACAGAGAGAACACCATGTGAGGATGGAGGCAGAGGTTGGAGTGATGCAACTGCAAGCCGAGGAATGCCAGGGTCTGCTGGTAACCACCAGAAGCTAGGAGAGAGGCATGGAATAGATGCCCCTCAAAGCCTCAGAAGGAACCAGTCGTGGCAACACTTTGACTTTGGACTTCTGTTCTCCAGAACCGCGAGAGAATAAACTTCTGTTGTGTTAAGTCACCCAGTTTGTGGTACTTTGTTATGGCAGCCCTAGGAAATGAATAGAATAACTGTGATACTGGGATTGTTGACACTGGCTGTAATGCTAATTGAGGCTGTAGTTGGCACAGTGGTCCACCATTCAGAGTGGAGTCAAGTGATAAACGGACTTGATTCTAATCTACTTCAACATGAGTCCAGTCCTTAAACCCCTTTCCCCATGATTTCTCTAGTTCCAGAGTATATAGACTAGGGATAGTAAGCAGTTGGCAGAATATGTCTCTCTAATACAGGGAATACAGCTATTATGGTTGAAAGGGCTAAGTGGAAGCCCTAGGGCTTCCTTCCTATCAAAATTATAAACAAAAAATAATAACACATCATTGAGGGGAAATGCAAGACTTGGTAACCATCAAAGACCTGAAAATTCAGAGGTGGTGATTCCTGTTACTTACCCACTTAACTCACCTCTCTGGCTCATGATGAAGTCAGAAGAGCCTTGGAGAATGACAGTGGATTATTGAAAGGTTAAGACAGGTGATGACTCCAATTGTACTGCTGTTCCAGATACGGTTTCTTTACTGGAGCAAAACAATAGAGCCTCTGCCACCTATAATAAAGTTATTAACTTGCGAATGTTTTTTCTTTATTTCAATAGCAAAGAAGGCCAAAAGTAGTTTTGTTTAACATGTCAAGGGCAGAAGTACATCTTCACCATTTTGCTTCAGGACCATGTTAAGTTTGCCTCTGGGCCACAATTTAGTCCACAGGGACTTTAATCACCTTAGCATCCCATAAGACAACACATCGGTCCACTATGATTATGACAAAATGCTGATAAAACCTAAATAGCAGGAAGTATCAGGTACCCTGCATGTCTTAGTGAGTTGGTGTTGTCAGTGTTTGGGATTTTAGTCATTCTAGTAAGTGTGTAGTGGTATCTCATCGTTTTACTTTGCAATTCTCTGATAACATATGATGTGGAACATTTTTTCATGTGCTTATTTGATATCTGTATATCATCTTTGGTGAGGTGCTGTTCAGATCTTTTGCCTATTTTAAAATGAGGTGTTTTTTTGTTGTTGTTGAGTTTTAAGGGTTCTTTGTGTATGTCGAATACTAGTCAGATATGTGTTTTTCAAATATTTTCTCCCAGGCTGTGGCTTGTTCTTCCATTCTCTTAACAAGTGTCTTTTGCAGAACAGAAGTTTCTAATTTTAATAAAGTCCAACTTATCTGTTTTTTCTTTCATGGATCGTGCTTTTGGTGTTATATCTAAACAGCTATTTGGGAGTTCCCTGGTGGTCTAGTGGTTAGGACTCGGCACTTTCCCTGCCGGGGCCCAGGTTCAATCCCTGGTCAGAAAACTAAGATCCTGCAAGCCCTGCAGCATGGCCAAAAACAGACAAACAGCCATTGCCAAACCCAAGATCACCTCAGTTTTCTCCTACGTTATCTTCTACGAGTTTTATAGTTTTGCATTTTACATTTAGGTCTATGACCCACTAACGTGTATTTTATTTTATTATTATTTTTTTAAATTAATTAATTAATTAATTTTTGGCTGTGTTGGGTCTTCGTTGCTGTGTGCGGGCTTTCTCTAGTTGCGGCGAGTGGGGACTACTCTTCGTTGTGGTGTGTGGGCTTCTCATTGTGGTGCCTTCTCTTGTTGCGGATCACGGGCTCTAGGTGAGCGGGCTTCAGTAGTTGTGGCTCGCGGGCTCAGCAGTCGTGGCTCACAGGCTCTAGAGCGCAGGCTCAGTAGTTGTGGTGCACGGGCTTAGTTGCTCTGCGGCATGTGGGATCTTCCCGGACCAAGATTTGAACCCATGTCCCCTGCACTGGCAGGTGGATTCTTAACCACTGCGCCACCAGGGAAGTCCCTACATGTGTATTTTAAATAATTATTTTATCAAAAAGAAACAAATAAAAAAAGAAAAATTTTAAATCAAATTAAAAGTACAGAATTAAAAAACAATCAAGACATAATGAAAAACATCAGTCTTCTTCTCTCCCCACTTTTATTCTCAGAACCCAGAACCTACTCTCTAAACCATTCTAGCTGTTTCTTTTGGTATTTATCTCCATACATTTAGATAAATCACAATTTTAGGTAACATTTACAGTGTGTTAGGCTCTATCCTAAGTGCTTTGCATGCATTGTCTAATCCTTACAATCACCTTATATTGTAGGCACTACTTCTATTCCTATTTTAGAGATGAGAAAAATCGAGTCACAGAGGGATCAAGTAATTACGTAAAGTCACACTGTTAGCAAATGGCAGAGCTGGGATTTAATCTCAGGCAGTGTGTTCTTCCAGTATAATGTTTACCCTGTGATTTCCTGATTGACTGATTTTAGACTCCTGGCTTCCTAATATGAATAATCATAACTCACACCACCCAAGGCCCCGCCGTGTCTCTCTCTATTATCCCAATATTCCACATTTCATTGAATCTAAGACATCACTGATTGTAAGCCACACCTCTGTATACCACTAAGAAAGAAAAAAATAACCAAAATAACCACAATGCTTTCTTATCCCTTAGCATTTTTATATTTATTGAAAGAGATCCTTTAGACTTTAGATGTGTAATTTATTATATACTTTGGTGCTTGCAAGCAATAAAAAGAAAAATATAAGGGACTTCCCTGGCTGTCCAGTGGTTAAGACTCCGTGCTTCCACTGCAAGGGGCACAGGTTCGATACCTGGTTGGAGAGCTAAGATCCCACATGCAGTGCTGAGCGGCCAAAAAATTCAAAAGAAGAAAAAGAAAAAGAAAAATATAAGCAAATAAATTGGTTTAAATATTTCTAAAACTTCTTTATATTCAGAGTCCCATTTTTTGAATCATTTTTTGCCTCAAAGATGTCAATGCCCACATTTAATTAATTTAAACACAGTATCATACTCTGAAACTTCAAGAGTATTGGTGATAAAGCATTTTTAAAAAGAGGGATCTGATCTGCAATCATGAATAGAATTTTCTTCCAAACCATTGATATTCATTCTGCAAGTTTTGATACTGGCACTTTCTTGATTTTTCTAGAAAGTATAAATGAAAACTTCTTAGACAAAACCTGGACTTATATTCATTCCTCAAATGACACTTAAATGGTTTGTGGACTGAAATCTCCAGGAGTGGCAGTTATCCAGTCATGCCACTAGAAATAGCAATCATGTTTGCACATGGCAGTTGCATCTATGTCACAACCATTGCCTGGCTGATGATGATTGTGATGGATCTTGATTTCAGATTTTCAGATTCCAGTTCTTTTTTTTTTTTTTTGGCTGTGCTGGGTCTTCATTTTTGCACGTGGGCTTTCTCTAGTTGCGTCGAGTGGGGGCTACTCTTCTTTGCGGTGCAAGGGCTTCTCATTGTGGTGGCTTCTCTTGTTGCAGGACATGAGCTCTAGGCGAGCGGGCTTCAGTAGTTGTGGTGCGTGGGCTCAGTAGTTGTGGCACAGGGGCTTAGTTGCTCCGTGGCATGTGGGATCTTCCTGGACCAGGGCTTGAACCCGTGTCCCCTGCCTTGCCAGGCGGATTCTTAACCACTGCACCACCAGGGAAGTCCTTGAATTAATTTCCTTGTATGAATTTTCATAGAAGTAATAATTGCCTATTTTTCATTTGCTTAGTTTCCTAAGCCTCTATCACTGTCACTCTCCTAAGGAACTGTAAAATTCTTGGAGATAGTCTTTTCCACACAGTCGGATATATCAAGTCTTCTATCAGTCCCATACTTTTTTTCCTGGAGACATCTTTCCTGGAGCTTTCTGGGGTGGATTGGATTATTGTTCCCAGTGCTTCACTTCTTTCCAGTTAAGAGAATTATACACCCCTGCTTTTTGCCATGTGACTTTGCAGTATCTCTCCCTAGAGTAGGGGGAGTATATTTTCCTGTCCCACTGATGTTGAGCATGGCCCCGTGACCTGCTTTGGCTCAAGAATTTTAACAGACGTGAGAGGAAAAGAGAATTTCAATGTGCTTGTGTAATCTGGCTTGCTTCTTGAGCCTCTGCAATCCACCGTGAAAAGGACATGGCTTGGATAGCTGTTGGTTCAAGGAGAACGAGAAAACATGGGGAGAAGACCTGAACCCGAACCTCAGTCTAGAGGCAAGCCCAGCTGAGTGCAGCTGTATTGATTGAACTCTAGCCAGTATGCAGACCCACGAACATGAAAAATATTGTTGTAAGCTCCCGAGGTTTTGAGATTTTCTTTTATTACACAGAAAATACTGACTAATATACCTTCTGTCCTCCTTCATGAATCTGGACTAGCTGTTGCTCTATAGAGCTATTGTCCTGGGATATGCCTTTGCGTATCTATTGGGCCAGATCCCCCATTTATTTAATTCTGTGACTTTTTCTTGGTTTATTTCCTTGTTTTAAGGGAGCACATCCTCAAGTAGCTACCTGAGAATGGGTGCAAGATAGGAATATCTTTTGAGACCCATGCATATCTGAACACATTTATTGGGCCATTACATTTGATTAATAATTTGGCTAGGTTTGTATTTCTAGGTTGAAAATAATTTTCTCTCCTAATTTCACCATTTTCTTTCAGCTTCCTATGTTGCTTTTGAGGGATATCATTATGACTCCTTATTCTTTGTATGTGACTTTAGTTTTCCTTTGGAAGCTTTTAGAATCTTCTTTATGTCCTGAGGGTTTTGATATTTCAATATGATATGACTGGGTAGGAATCTGCTTTCAACCAATGAGCATTTGGTGGATCCTTTCAGTCTGAAAAATTCATGTCCTTTAGCGATGGAAAATTTCTTCTATACTATTTATTTGATAATATTTTCTACCTCACTTAATCCTTTTTTTTTTTTTTCTGGCTGCGTGGCTTGCAGGATCTTAGTTCCCTGACCAGGGATTGAACCCAGGCCCTCAGCAGTGAAAGCGTGGAGTCCTAACCACTGGACCACCCAGGGAGTTACCTCTTCTTTCTTTTAAAAACTCCTACTAGGTGGATGTTGGGCATTCTTAATTGCTTTTTCTAACTTTATCTGGTCTCTCACATTTTCCATTTCTTTTTGTTTTACTTCTCGGGAGATTTTCTCAAGTTTATCTTCCAATTATTTTATGGATTAAAAAAATTAACTACCATATCTTAAAATTCTAAAAGTTATTCTCTTCTGTTATTTTTTTTAATATAAATTTATTTTATTTTATTTATCTTTGGCTGCGTTGGGTCTTCGTTGATGCGTGCGGGCTTTCTCTGGTTGCGGCGAGCAGGGGCTACTCTTCGTTGCGGTGCCCAGTCTTCTCATTGCGGTGGCTTCTCTTGTTGTGGAGCATGGGCTCTAGGCATGCGGGCTCAGTAGTTGTGGCTCGAGGGCTCTAGAGCGCGTGGGCTTCAGTAGTTGTGGCGCACGGGCTTAGTTGCTCTGCAGCATGTGGGATCTTCCTGGACCAGGGCTTGAACCCATGTCCCCTGCACTGGCAGGCGGATTCTTAACCCCTGCTCCACCAGGGAAGCCCCTCTGTTATTATTTTTAAAAGAAGGATCTTGTTTTTCTTTCATGGCTATATTATTTTCTCTTTTTTCTCTATAGATATCATAGATTTGGGGGGAAGTTTTCCTGTATTGCTTCTGCTTCTTCTAGGGGTCTGCCATTACTGAATCTTTTAATTCTTTGATGAGACTTCCTGGAATGGGTAAGATTTCAGTGATGCCGTCATTCAAAGGGAATTCAAGTCCTTAAAGAAGGTTTTATAATGACCATGCCAAAGGTTCCCTGGGTCACAGAGAAGAGATCCTACCCAATCAAAGATGCCTTTACCAGTTTGGAACCCATCAGTACAAGCTTCTCTTTGGGCCTCCAAAGCTGTGTGGTCCTTTCAAGCGAAAGTGAAAAGCAGTAGGAATTATTGTTCAAACAAGGCCAGGACTTGCCTACAGAAGTCTTCATATTAACCATTTATGGAGATCTACATTTCTTTATGTAGATACAAGTTTCTCTCTGATATCACATTCCATCTTCCTGCAGAAGTTTCTGTAATATTTCTTGTAATGCAAGTCTGATGAAAATGAATTCTCTCAACTTGTATTTGTCTGAAAAAGTACTTAATTTTTATTTTTGAAACATTTTCATTGGGTTTAGAATGCTGAGTTGACAGTTTCTTCCTTTAGCACTTCAAAGATGTCACTCTACTGTCTTCTAGCTTACAGAGCTTCTGGTGAGAAGTGTGCTTTGTTCCTCTGTATAATGTCTTTTTTCTCTGGCTGCTTTCAAGATTTTCTCTTTATCTTTGGTTTTTGGAATTCGAATATAAGTCCAGGCGTGTGTAGTAGTTTAAGAATATGCATACAAATTCTTTGATGTTTTAGAAGGTGGAGCTTAATTCCCCTCCTCTTAAGTTTGGGATAGACTTAGAGACTTGCTTCTTTTTTTCCAGGTATAAGGTGGAGTTTTAAAAATTTTTGTCTTGATTTTTTTTTTTTGGATTGAGGTTTAATTGACATATAACACTGTATTAGTTTCAGGTGTGCAACAAAATGATTCATTTATATGTATTGCAAAAGTGATCAATGTCTTGTTAACTGTCACCATACATAGTTCCAATTTTTTTTCATATTACATCCCTATGACTTACTTATTTTATAACCTGAACCTTACTTTGTACCTTTTGACCCCCTTAATCCATTTCACCCACCTCCCCACCCGGCCCTGCCTCTGGCAACCACCAAATTGTTTTCTGTAGCTATAGCTTTTTTTTTTTTTAAGATTCCACATATAAGTGTGATCCTCAAGGTCCATCCATGTCCCAAATGGCAAGATTTCATTTTTTTAATGGCTGAATAATATTCCAGTGTGTGTTTATATCTCACATTTTCTTTACCCATTCATCCATCAATGGACTCTTAGGTTGTTTCCAAACTCTGGCTATTGTAAATAATGTTGCAATGAACATGGGGATGCATATATCTTTCTGCGTTAGTGTTTTCATTTTCTTCGGATAAATACCCAGAAGTGGAACTGCTGGATCATAAGGTAGTTCTATTTTTAATTTTTTAAGGAAACTCCATATTGTCTTCCATAGGAAACTCACTTCTAATGGAGAGACTACGGTGGGAATAATGGTGTGGTACCTCTGAGACCTAGATCATACAAAACAGTGCTGCTTCTGCCTGACTCTAAGATTGCTCTGGGAATGCTAACTGCCACATTGTGAGGACTTTAAGCTGGTATGCTTTAGTCATCAGGAAATTATAATTATTTTATATATTTAATTGTCAGAAAAAGGCAGCTGGATGAGGAGTTACTGTAATGGGAAGAAACTATCAAAGATAAAATCCCAAATCATGAAATTATGCCATAGAAAGCATATTGAGTGATTTGCTCTTCCAGCAAGCACTAGGTAAGCATCTACTCTGTGTCTGAGTATGCCCAGAGAAGCCACAGAAATCAAGCAGAGGAAGACCCTAAGACAGTTTTGTAATTTTAAGCTGTTAAAATATGAACCTTGACTTCTTTGATACAGCTCTATTAAAATGTAGTTTTACTTTTTAAAATTGATAGACTTTGTTTTTTAGAGCAGCTTTAGGTTCACAGCAAAACTGGGTGGAAAATATAGAGTTCCCGTATTTCACACCTGCCCCAAAGTCTCCCCACTATCAACATCAGCATCGGAATGGCACCTTTATTACAACTGATGAACCAATATTGACACATCATTATCAACCGAATTCCACAGTTTACATTAGGGTTCACTCTTGTCCATTCCATGGGTTTTGACAAATGTATAATGTCACATACCCACCATTATCATACAGAATAGTTTCACTGTTCTAAAAATCCCCTGTTCTCTACCTGTTCATCTCTGGCCCCCAGTCAAGTTCCTAGCAACCACTGATGTTTTTTACTCTCTCCACAGTTTTGCCTTTTCCAGAATGGAATCATATAGTATGTAGCCTTTGCAGATTGGTTTCTTTCACTTATGGTTTCTCCATGTCTTTTTCTAGCTTGATAGCTAATTTCTTTTTAGTGCTAAATAATATTCCATTGTCTGGATGTACCAGAGTTTGCTTATGCACTTGCCAATCAAAGAATATCTTGGTTGTTTCCAAGTTTTGGCAACTTGAATATGAATAAAGCTGCTACAAACATTTGTGTATAGGTTTTTGTGTGGACATACATTTTCAACTTCTTTGGGCAAATACCAATGAGTACAATTACAGGATTGCATGGTAAAAGTATATTTAGTTTTTTAAGAAACCGTCAAATTGTCTTCCAAAGTTTGTGCATTCCCACCGGCAATGAATGAAAGTGCCTCTTGCTCTGTGTCAGCATTTCATGCTGTCAGTGTTCCAGATTTTGGCCATTCTAATAGGTGTGTAGTGGTATCTTGTTTGTTAATTTGCATTTCCCTGATGACTTATGATGTTGAACATCTTTTCATATGCTTATTTGCCATCTGTAGGTCTTCTTTGGAGAAGGTATCTGTTCAGATCTTTTGCCCAGTTTGTAATCTGGTTGTTCATTTTGTTATTGTTGAGTTTTAAGAGTTCTTTGTATATTTTGGATACCAGTCCTTCATCAGATACTATGTTTTGCAAATATTTTCTCTCAGTCTATGGCTTGTCTTCCCATTCTCTTGATATTTAACTTCAATACATTAAAAAAAACCCTTGGGGCTTCCCTGGTGGCACAGTGGTTGAGAATCTGCCTGCCAATGCAGGGGACACGGGTTCGAGCCCTGGTCTGGGAAAATCCCACATGCCGCGGAGCAACTGGGCCCGTGAGCCACAACTACTGAGCCTGCGCGTCTGGAGCCTGTGCTCCACAACAAGAGAGGCCGCGACAGTGAGAGGCCCGCTCACTGCGATGAAGAGTGGCCCCCGCTTGCCGCAACTAGAGAAAGCCCTCGCACAGAAACGAAGACCCAACACAGCCCAAAATAAATAAATAAATAAATAAATTTATTTAAAAAAAAACCAGCTTATTTTTAAAGAAAATTTTCTTAAATTGAATGTATAATTTTTTGATATAAAAAATTGAGGTAACTCACATCACAAAATTTACCCTTTGAAGTGTACAATTGCGTGACTGCACAAAGTTGTGCAACCGTCACCACTATGTAATTCTTTAACATTTTCATCATTCCAAAAGAAGCCCATTATCAGTTGTTCCCATTCTCCTCTTCCCTCAGCCCCTGGCAACCACTAACCTACTTTCTGTCTCTATTGATTTGCCTATTTAGACATTTCCATATAAACGGACTCATAATATGTATTCTTTTGTAACTGGCTTCTTTCATTTAGCATGTTTTCAAGGTTCATCCATGTTGTAGCATGAGTCATTACTTCATTCTTTTTATGGATAAATAATATTCTATTGTATGGATATACCACATTTTGTTTATTCATTCATTAGTTTGATGGGCATTTGGGTTGTTTCTACTTTCTGAACATTTGTGCAACAAGTTTTTGTGTGGGTGTATGTTTTCATGTCTCTTAGGTATACTTAGGAATGGAATTGCTGGGACATGGAAATGCTATGTTTAATCTTTTAAGGGACTGCTAGACTCATTTCCAAAGTGGTTGCATCATTTTACATTCCCAGTTTCTCAGCATCCTCACCAACACTTGCTATTGTCTATCTTTTTGATTATAGCCATTCTAGTGGGTGTGCAGTTTTGGTTTGCATTTCCCTGAGGGCTAATGATGTGCTTATTGGCCATTTGTGTATCTTCTTTGAAGATATGTTTACTCAGATGCTTTTCCTATTTAAATTGTCTTTTTATTGTTGAGTTGTAAGTTTTTTATTTACTCAGTATACTAGACTAGCCAGAGAAGGATAGGGGTTTTGGAGGAAGTACAGTTATTGTTGATAAAATTTAGATGTGACCATGATACAGGTGACTAAGGTGGGCAGGGGCATAAAAAGGTCACTAAATGTAAGCAAAGTAGGGTATTGGATAAGTCATTCATGGGAAGTTGAAGCCACCAAGAATGATGGCATGTGTTGAGGAAGGGAGAAAGTGATATGGGGCCTAAGATCTTCCTTGTGTGAGGGAAGTTGTTGACAGATCAGTAGATAGGGCAATGACAGAGGGCTGGAATAGTCAAACTGCTGAATTTAAAAAAGCTAGGAGGAAAGATGAGCAATAATCACAGAGAAGCAGTGGGGGCTCACTTCCTGGGTCTGACAATAAAAGCAGCTTCCACCTAAGAGGACTACAGGGGAAGAAGCATCTTAAGGGACAGCCAGAGTAAATGATACCTTCAGGAGACAGTTAAGGTGAAAAATATTCTCTGACATAAATCATAGCAATGTTTTCTTAGGTCAGTCTCCCAACACAATAGAAATAAAAGCAAGAATAAACAAATGGGACCTAATCAAACTTATAAGCTTTTGCACAGCAAAAGAAACCATAAACAAAATGAAAAGACAACCTATGGACTGGGAGAAAATATTTGCAAATCATGTGACCAACAGGGCTTAACTTCCAAAATATACAAATGGCTCATATAACACAATAACAAAAAAACAATCAAAAAATGGGCAGAAGACTGAAATAGATATTCTTCCAAAGAAGACATACAGATGGCCAACAAACACATGAAAAGATGTTCAACACTAATTATTAGAGAAAAGCAAATCAAAACTACAATAAGGTATCACCTCACACCAGTCACAATGGCCAACATCAAAAAGTCTACAAATAACACACGCTGGAGAGGGTGTGGAGAAAAGGGATCCCTCCTACACTGCTGGGGGGAATGTAAATTGGTACAGCCACTATGGAGAACAGTATGGAGGTTCCTTAAAAAACTAAAAATAGAACTACCATTTGATCCATCAATCCCACTACTGGGCATATATCCAAAAAAGACGAAAGCTCTAATTCCAAAAGACACACGCACCCCAATGTTCATAGCAGCATTATTTACAATAGCCAAGACATGGAAGAAACCTAAGGGTCCATGAACAGATGAATGGATAAAGATGTGGTATATATACGCAATGGAATATTACTCAGCCATAAAAAAGAATGAAGTAACGTCATTTGCAGCAACATGGATGGACCTAGAGATCATCATACTAAGTGAAGTAAGAAAGAGAAAGACAAATATTATATCACTCATATGTGTAATCTAAAAAGCAGTACAAACGAATTTACAAAACAAAAACAGACTCATGGACATAGAAAACAAACTCATGGTTACCAAAAGGTAAGAGGTAGGGAGGGATAAATTGGGGAGTATGTGATTAACAGATGCATACTACCATATATAAAATAAACAACAAGGATTTACTGTATAGCACAGAGAACTATATTCAAAATCTTGTAATAAACTATAATGGAAAAGAATTGGAAAATAAGAATATACACATCTACACATATAACTGGATCACTTTGCTGTACACCTGAAACTAACACAGTATTGTAAATCAACTATACTTCAGTAACAGAAAAAAAAAAAAAGAAAAAAAAGGTGAAGAGATGGAGCAAATATTCCAACAAGATGCTTATACAGAAAAATCTGTTGACTGAAGGAAGAATTTGGGGGGCACAGGGAAGTGTTGGGAACACTATGTGATGAGGTGATGGTAGATGACCACTGAGGTTCAGACCTCTTGAAATTACTTTGACAAACCTGTGAGGAATGCTGGGATTAGACTGGAACGACTCTTGGAGGATGGTGGACAAAGAGTTCCAGGATTGTGGTGGCAGGTATATTCCTTATTTCTGCAACTGATCATGGCCCTGGGGGTGGCACACTGGTGACTGCCCTCTTCCCTCAACCCTAGGGGGTATTACCCTTGTCCTAGGTCAGCTCCTTGGAGCCCAGTGGGTGACCCAAATCTTTATCCTTTAAAGAATATGAGTACTTAGTGGTTCTGTTATTTAATACCTAGATCAATTAAGACCACAGTAGAGAAAATTGTTTAGGGGAAAAAAAAAAAACATGGAAATAAATCTGAAAAAACCACCTAGAACAAAGGTTCTTTTTTCAAGTTCACCTATTCTTTTTTCATACTGTCCTTTCTTGCCTTATGGTTTCTAGTCCTCCCTTTATTTCTCTGAATATTTTAAACACACTTTATTATGTTTTATTTATTAAAATTTATTTATTTATTTTTGGCTGTGTTGGGTCTTTGTTGCTGCGTGCTGGCTTTCTCTAGTTGTGCCGAGTGGGGGCTACTCTTCCTTGCGGTGCATGGGCTTCTCTTGTTGCACAGCACAGGCTCTAGGCACGTGGGCTTCAGTAGTTTTGGCATGTGGGCTCAGTAGTTGTGGCTCACGGGCTCTAGAGCACAGGCTCAGTAGTTGTGGCGCACAGGCTTACTTGCTCCGTGGCATGTAGGATCCTCCTGGACCAGGGCTCGAACCCATGTTCCCTGCATTGGCAGGCAGATTCTTAACCACTGCACCACCAGGGAAGTCCCTAAACATACTTCTTTTATTTTTTTTATTTTTAATTTTTTAAAAATAAACTTATTTATGGCTGCGTTTGGTTTTCGTTGCTGTGTTTGGGCTTTCTCTAGTTGCGGTGAGTGGGGGCTACTCTTCGTTGCAGTGCGTGGGCTTCTCATTGCAGTGGCTTCTCAGAGCACAGGCTCTAGGTGCACAGGCTTCAGTAGTTGTGGCACATGGGCTCAGTAGTTGTGGCTCGTGGGCTCCAGAGCGCAGGTTCAGTAGTTGTGGCGCATGGGCTTAGTTGCTCCATGGCATGTGGGATCTTCCCGGACCAGGGATCGAACCTGTGTCCCCTGCATTGGCAGGCGGATTCTTAACCACTGCACCACCAGGGACATCCCAACATACTTCTTTTAAATTCAGATTCTTCTGCTACAATTCTTGGAGTGCAAATTCTCCCACTTGTTGCATCTGCTGAGTTTGCTCTCCTTCATGGTGGTTTGCTTCTTCTTCTTTCATTTTCTCTTCTCCTCCTCCTTTATTTGGGGTAGGTTTTCCTGTAAGCTCATTTCAATAGGACTTGTTTTTCCAAAGGTTCCTTTGTGAAAACTTGGTTACAAGAATATCCTTACAGAACAGTTTTGTGTTTGCTTCTAAGGGATCCTATGGCCCAGGACCAGTTTTTTGTTAGCTTTTCATCTTGACATTCCAGTAACATTTGGGTATTGTGAATTTGGACTATACTCTCACAAACAGCAAATGTCTTAGTTTCTTTGTAGCTGACTCTTTCTACTTACATCTCTGAGTGATGTTAGACTTTTTTGTATTTCCCTACTGATTCCCAGGTTAAGGAGCAGTGTTTTTCTAGTCTTCATTTCACAAGGAAGTAGTCCTTTGAGACTCCTGTTTCAGTGTTGAAGGCCTAGCATTCAGCCATTAGGCCTATATCTGAGTCCCAAGTCTCTATGAACTCTTTGACCTCCACTCTCACAAACCCTCTGACTTTTGGGTTCCCATTCATTTCTGGCAGCCTGGGATTTCCCATTTTTAGTTTTAAGTCCAGTTGTGTGTCAAACTTTTTTTTTTTTTTTTTTGGCTACATAATATTCAACATTTCTATATTTGAGGTAGGAAGTGAGTTTGCCTGGAACTACTCTGTCTGTTGTATTGATATATTGGTCAGAAGTCACCCCCAAACATTCTGCATATTGCAATCAAAGGGTCTTTTAAAAACACAAATATGGCCATTTCATCCCCTCAGCATGGCATTCAAGGCACTATGAAGTCCGGAAACTCGCCTATCTTCATTTCCCACCACTTTCTCCTCTTCTTCACACTCACATACACTCTCTACACTCCAGTCACAGACACTAATTCTCTTTCTATTCTCTCATAATTTTATTTAGGGTGTACATTGATAGTAGTTACATTTACTTATCCTCTAGTTTGCGTGCTGTCAAGATGGAATTGTAGTAACTGACAGCAGTAGTAACTCATTATCTCCCTAACCCAGAAAACAGTAGCTCCATATGGTGAAGCCACTAGACACTTCAGTATAACATGATTTTAATTTTATTAAATTAAAGATGTTCGAGTCTAACTATGCTTGCACTGAATTGTATATTAATTAAAGAATTGACACTTTAATGATATTAAGTCACCCTTCCAAGAACCTGGTATGTCTTTTCATTTGTCAGATCTTGTTCTATGCCCTTCAATATGATTTTTTCTTGTTTATTCTTAGTATTTTATAATTCTGAATAGGTATCACATTAATATGGTTCAAAATTTTAAATTATAAAAATGAATACAGTGAATTTACCCTTCCATTGCAGTCTCCTCTCTGCCCAATTCTTCTCTCTTCCAGATATTTTATATATAGATGAGCAAATACATACACCTTTTTATTTCAATTGTGAATGGAATACTTTTGTTATTGTTTCTAGTTGATTATTGCTGGAATAGAAAAAAGCTATTGATTTTTGTACATTTATCTTTTATTCAGACACTTACCAAATTTCCTTATTAATGCTAATAGGTTTTACTTATAGCCTCTTAGATCTCCTAAAAACACAGTCACATATCAGCAAAACAAGATCATTTATTATTTTCCAATATATACCAATTACTCACTCTTCTTGCCTAATTATTTTCACCTGAATTTTCAAAGCAATGTTGACTCTTGTCTTATTTCAGACTTTAACAGAAGTAGCTTTAGTATTTATAATTAAAATTGTTTGCTATTGGTTTTTGATGAATGGTTTCTTTTACTTGGAGTTTATCAAATCATACTTAAAGCTGTAATATTTTATCAAATGCTTTTTCAGCATATACTGATAAAATGTTCATCTCATTAAAAAAACTTTATTCTGAAATAATTTTAGACTTACAGAAAAGTTGCGAAAACAATACAAAGAGTTCCTGTATACCCTTCACTCAGATTTCCTCCATGTGAATACTTTACTTTTGTTTTATCATTCTGTATGTATGTATACTTTTGTATGTGTGTATACGTATAATTTAGCTTCCTGAAACATTTGCCAACTGTCTTTATCTTTAAATATTTCAATGTATATTTTCTAAAAACAAGGATATTCTCTTATATAATCATAGGAACTATTATCAAAATAAGAAAATATTAATCTACATTTAAATAATCTTCAAGTTCTCGATGTAATGGATTATATTAATAAATTTCCTGATACTGAGGCTTGTATTGCTGAAATAACACTTATGTAATTATATAATTCAACTTAATTTTACTTGGAAGTTTTGCCTCTATAGTCGTAGATGAGATTAAGCTATGGCATTCTTTTTGGCAGTTTATCGGGTTTGAGTATTAATCTTACACTGGCCTTTAAAAATCAACTGAGCATCTTTCCATCTTTTCCCATGATCTGAAGCAGTTTATATAGTAATTAAAAATTACCCGGATCTATTTTTTGGGCTGGATGATGGCTACAGTGGTATTCACTTTGTGGATAACTCATTGAATTGTATACTTGTGATTTGTGTACTTTTCCATGTATATGTCAATTTAAAAAGTTAAGTAAAAGAAACAATCTTTTAAAAAGATAAAATTTTAATCACCTTTCCAATCTCTTCTTTTGGTAACTAATTGGCGTATTCAAACCACTGACTTGGGTTAGTGTTTGCTAGGAAATGATCTATCTGCTCTGTTTTCAAAATTGTGGCCAAAGACTTCTCCTAAAATTATTTTAAATACTTTCATATATGTGGTTATGTCTGATTTCTCATTCCTAATCTTGGTCTTTTTTTTTTTTTTTTTGCTTTTTCCCTATATCAGGCTGAGGGGATTTTATCTATTTTATTGCTGTTTTCAAAAAGAATAGTTTTCTTCTTATCCTTTCTCCTTTGTTTTTTGCATTCCTACTTAACTTCAGGTTTTATCTTTAATTGATCCATTTTCTATTTTCCTATGGTTTAAATGTGTTTTTTTTCTAAATTCCTAAAACCATCACTACAGATCTTTGAATTTTTCCTTTTGAATAAAGATATTACATTTTCATCTGCAGGTCCAGCCTCATGTATTTCTGGATACTCAGTAAGTATCTGGGGTCTTACTTTGCCCCATTCACTGAGGGTCTAGCAGGTTCTACTGCCTGGCCACAAACACATGACAAATGTGTGCTCCATGAACATATGATACTGTTCTGTCCTGGGACTCACTATGAAGGTCTATGCTTGCTGCAGGGCCCACCCATCCATCCAAATACCTGGAGCAGCCATCATGTGATGGCTCTGTGCCAGCTTCTATGAATAGGATAGTGAGTGGAATAACTGGGTATCTGCCCTCTTGGATCTTACACTCTATTTGTTCTTACATAGAACAAATAATGCAAGTGAGCTGAGTACTGCCTAGGATGCTATGGTCCAACATCATCTAGGAGGTCTAGCTAAGAATCCCTACAAGTGATACTCAAGTTCCTCAGAATCTGAGGGTCTACCCTGTCCCCTATCCTCTTCTCAGAAAGGTGGCCATTGGGTTTTCTTGTACAAAAATTATCTGGTTTTGAGTTATATGTCTGCTGCTCCTGGCCACAGCTGACTGAACCAAGGGACTGACAGCCAAGCATAAGAACTTTATCCAATAGGAATGTTCCATATAGGATGGTCACCGACTGACTTAATTAGAGCCTCTAAGGGAAGTCTGAACAAAAAACAGAGTGAGAGGAGAAGAAACAGAGATAGCAGGAGAGGAAGAAGCAGAAAAAGAATAGTAAAGTCATAATAATAAGGGCAAATTGCAAACCCTGTGGTATTGGATTAGAACTGTAGGCATCAATATGGACTCATGGTTTTTAATAATATACAGATGAACAGATACAGTAATAAATTCAGTTGTGCGATACATGTGTTAACATACACACATATATTTCCTAGCTTTGTGTGCTGAAAAGGCCTAGAAGCAACAACACTCCAGTAGCAATGAATATACCACCCTGGTTTCTAAGTACCATTCTCAAATAAAAGGAACCAGGAGCTGCTTAGAGAAATGGCTGATGCCAGGGCTGGGACAAGAAAAGTATGAGTGAGCCTGGAACATCCTGTGGTACCAGAAAGTAAGGCAATACTAAAAAAATGATGGGGCAATGTTGAAACAACACAGGAGCCAATTTAGGAGCTCCCAATGGCCAAATCTAGGCCAAATGAGCAAAAAAATAAACTATGTTAGTATTAGGTTATAATCCATAGACTAAAACAAATATATATTAGTTTATACTGATATAAATAAATTACTGAATAAATAAATGGGGGAAAAGAGACAGCTGTTCCTTACAGTAGAATACCAATTAATAAATATAGATGGAATAAGAAAAGAGAAAGTCATCATTAGGCAAATACAATATTAATGCTTGTTATAAGTAAGAACCATTGATGGATGCTAAAAATCAGTGGGCAAAATTCTAAGGATAAATAAGACATCTATACAGCTCCTATCTTTCCATGAGATTCTTATTAATTTCAAAAGGGAAATTAGTATTCTTACAGTGGAGAAACTGGCACACACAACCTCAGCCATGTGCCACTGCTATGAGGCACTAAGAAGGGCACAGCATCACTTGTGGGCTAGTCTTGCCCAAAATGTACACCCTCAATCTAATCATGTGAAAACAGCAGACAAACCCAAATTAAGGGACATTCTACAAATTAACTGATCTGGACATTTCAAAAGTGTCAAGGTCATAAAAGGCAAAGAAAGCCAGAGGAACTGTCACAGGCTGAAGGAGATGAAGAAAACGTAACAAAATGCAATGTGGGCTCCTCGATTGGATTCTGGACCAGAAAAAGGACATCAGTGGGGAACATGGCAAAATCTGAATGTCTACAGATTAGTTAGTAGTACTGTATCATGTTAATTTCCTGGTTTTACTAATTATACTGTAATTTAATAATTTTTAAAGATGTTAATATTAGGAGAAGCTGGTGAAGGGTGCATGGGAACTCTATTATTTTGGCAACTACCTGTAAGTCTAAAATTATTTCAGAACAAGAAGCAAAAAAAAAAAAAATAACACACAAAAAAGAATGGCATGTGAGCCACAACTACTGAGCCCACGTGCCACAACTACTGAAGCCTGTGCACCTAGAGCCCGTGCTCTGCAACAAGAGAAGCCACTGCAATGAGAAGCCTGCACACCACAATGAAGAGTAGCCTGCGCACCGCAATGAAGAGTAGCCCCTGCTCGCTGCAACTACAGAAAGCCCGCGTGCAGCAACAAAGACCCAACGCGGCCAAAAATAAATAAATAAAATAAATTAAAAAAAAAAAAAGAATGGCAGTCACTGAGGTTAAGAAGCAGCAGACAATTCCTTGAGGGGCTGGACAGTGATTGCTGGAGCATCTGCTGGAGCCCACGTTCTGGCTTCTGACTGCCTCACACCCGCCATGTTGTCACCACCCAAGGGACTTTGATTCCTGCCCCCATTTTCTGCTTCCTGAAAGAGACTTTGTAACACCAAAGGAAGGTTCTAAAATGGCCCTGCAGGGGGAGGGTGATGACATGGTCATCGATGATGGCTATTGCAGATGGTTCCCAAGGATGTACCAAGCCTTGCTGTGCCCTGCTGAGGCTGGAACATGTGTCCGTGGAATGCCTTGGGGGATGGTGTGCAGTCCCTCTGCTTAGTGACTAACATGCAGACTGCACAGGGGAGCTGTTCATTCCAGGTTCACTTAGCTGGGACCATAGTATAGACGGGCCTGAGGCAGGCTCCATGGCCATCTGGGCAGAGCCCGACCCCATGATTCCTCCTCCTGCAGTTCCCCAATGTCTACGTAGTTGGTCTCCTGAAGGAGGCCCTGTAGAGCTGACCTTGCTTGGTCATTTGGTAACTTCTGTCCAGTCTCCATGTAGGGCAGGGTAGTGCCCAGTCAGCCTTCCTCCTAAAGATGCCCTATGCTGGCTTAGTTCCAAGGCTGGAGAGACATGGTCTGGTCTGACCTCTGAACATGGGGTGGGGAGGAACAGTAGCTATGACATGGTAGTGTCCCTGAGAGTCCCTTTCCCTTGGAATTTTAGGGCTTGGGAAAGAGGAAGCTACGGCCTAAATGCAGACCTCTGTGCCTGGGCCTCTGCATTCTTCTCCATTCCCAGTGGAGACATTCTGGGGACTCAGTTGCATGAGAGCCAGCAGAGGGTGGCAGGTCACAGCCTGGTCCCTGTCTTCTTCCAGCTAGATCTGTTCTCAGCTGCCATACTTCTGAGCTTCCAGGAAACCTGATAAAGTTCCAGAAACTCTGGGACATGGGGATCACGCTGAAGGACAGAGATAAGGGACCTCCCTCTTCCCCCTGCCTTGAAGGGGATGGAGGAGCAGCTCCTCTCCCAGAGACCTGTTAGCACATGTGGGGCCTACAAGGAAGGGATCAGGGTAGGGCAAAATTCCTGCTTTTGACTTTGGAGAGGAGTGAGAGGCAGGAGGAGAAGGTAGGTCGGTTACCATGCCACAGCCAAGGGGGCTTTATTAGGTGTTCAGGGCACGTATAGGCAGGTAGGTAGACGCTAGAGGGTGTGGCACACCTTCTCAGGGTTTAGTGGTGCCTGGATGTCCAATCTGTGGGTCTTGCTGTCCTTATCGATGATCTCCAGGCGCAGCTTGGGTGGACGCTTCTCAGCCTGGGGTGAGGGCAGTTCAGGACTCTTGAGTAGCTGCTTATCTGAGTCCTCCACAGTGATGCGCAGAGTGCAGCCCCCTGGCAGCAAGTCCTGCTCGTAGGCGGCCGCCAGCTGGTTCACCACACGGCGCTCCACCTGCAGGTGGTAGGTGAAGTGGTCTTCACTGCCAAAGCCTGGAGGCCCGGCTCTATCACTTACTGCTCAGGCAAGTGCTTACTCAAAGCTTCAGCTTTTTCATCTGCAAAAGGCTAACAACACAAGCTTGCAGGACAGTGCTAACGACACAATAATGTCGGTTTCTGAGGTCCTCAGCCCAGTTTCTCACACCGGTAGGGGTTCAAACTCAGTTACCCTCTAGGATAGGGGTTTTACTTGATTATATTGTTTTTGGTTCTGAAGGGGCATCTGCTCTGGCTAATAACAATTCCAGCCTGTCTGGACAGGCTGGGAGCCCAGGGAATGGGTCTGGGGGCACCAGGGAGGGAGGTGTGGAGGTGCCTCACTTCTCTCAGGCTCCTGTGCTCACCTCATGCTTAATGGAGCGGGCGCCATAGTGCACGTTGTAGCCGTCGACCAACACGTCCGCCACCTCACGGTCCCAGAGCAGTGTAATGTTGTGCCTTTGCTTGGCCTGGGACAGGTCAGATAGGAGCATGCCTGAATGTGGCCCAGGGCTTTCTACCTCTCAGCGCTCTGGCCTGAGGCCCGGGCCTGTGAGAGACCGTGTGCCCTATAGCCACTGGCCCCCTCTGTGCTCCTTCTTCTGGGGGCGACACTCCCAGCCCAGTGTTCCCTGACTTCCAGTGGGCAAATGTGCCACCCCCACCCACAGGCAGTCCCCGCTCTTACTCTCTTGGCCCAGAAATTCAGCTCCTTGTTGACGAGTTGGATGAGCTCCGAGTGGCAGAAGGGGAGGAAGTAGACGATCTCATTGATTCGTCCCAGAAACTCATCTCTCCTGAAGTGAGCCTGTAGGGCCAGGTTAGGGATGGGGTGAACTCAGTGACCCAGAGGGTATAAAGGAATTACTGGACCCTACTGGGGAAGATGGGCGTGGGAGGGTTTCCGTATCTTCACGATGGCTAAGGGGATCCCCCCCCAACCCCAGGCTCCAGCAGGAATGACAAAGAACTCTTACTTTTAGGATGGGGCGAATCACATTTTCCTTGAAGTTCTTAGAGATGGTGATCTTGTCACTAGTCTGGACATCCCCTGTAGAGACAGAATCATAAACCCAGGACCTTTGGGAGCTGTGCCTGCTCCTTCGCTCTATCCATGAAAAGAGCCCTGGTCCTGACCCTGACGGTCTGTGTGTTCCTGGTCAAGGTCTCAGGCTGTCTGGGCCTCAGCCTTCTCCTCACCTGCACAATGAGAGGACTGGACTGGGTACCTTCTAGGCCCTTCCACTGCTCATGTACTGGTAGGAACTGTACGAAGGAGGGGAGGGGAGAGGAGAAGAGTCAGGACCAAGACTTGAGTCCTGACTTGTAAGTGGGCTGGAGAGTTCAATCCTAAATAGAAAGGTGACAGATGTGGCCTCCTGCCTGACATGCTCCTCCTTTCCACCTATGCAGAAAGGCTCCCTGGCTGAAAAAGGCTGTGTCATCTCCATTCGGTTTCTGATCTGCTATGCCCTCAATGCACCGAAGTGTCTCCATCTGTTGAGTGTGCATCCCTTCAGTCCCCTTAGGCCCTGGCCTCTTCCTGGCCCCACACCCTGGTGTGGCTCTGTCCATTACTCTGTCTGGAGCCCTCCTGTCACCCAAGAGACTTGGGGCTTTCTTGAGGAAGTAGGGGCACCGTCTGTCTGCCTCCCTCCACGATCTAGTAGGGTGCAAGTAGGGTGTCTGGTCAGGGCCAGCTAGGGACAAAGATGCTACCAGGGCCCTCATCTGGCCCCAGGACCCCAATGCCATCCTGCCATCCTTGCCCCCAGGAGATGCGCTGGCGGCCTGGTCACTTGACCAGTTGCCCAGAGAGCTCGGGCCACGTGCTGTACCAAGGTTCTCGGCGATCCGGTTATGGCTCATCTCCAAAGCTTCCTGCCTCAGCTGCAGCGCGTGCTGTGCTATCTCGTCACTGCCCACATTGGAGGTCATGATGAAGATGGCGTCCTTGCAGTCGATGGTCTTCCCTTTTCCATCTGTCAGCCGGCCCTGGGAAGGAACCGTGACTGCATGGTCAGGGAGTGGTGAGGCTGGGCACCTCTCCCAGGAGCTCTCTCCAGAACCCCTGTGCCTCCCCCCTCCTCTGGCAGAGTCAGCACTCCCTCCTCTGGGGTCTCTGAGCACTGTTCTCACACCTCGGCTACAGTGCTCACCTGCTGGGAGTGCCCCAGGCGAGACTGCACCTGCTGTCTGGCATCTCTGAGGGCACCCAGAAGCCAGCCTGACTGTACATGCATCCATCCAACACACTCTCTTGGAGGCCCACTCTGGGCCAGGCTCTGTGTTGGGGCACTGGGGACTCACTGAGCCTCTGACATGCTCCCAGTCTAGACAAGGAGTGAGGTCAGGAAACAAGCAGTCACAATTCAGTGGTTAAGTGTTATGATAAAGGGAAGGCCAGGCTGCTGTAGGAGGTCAGAGGAGGGTATTCTACAGGGTCATTGTGAGGACCAGATAAATGAACTGAAACAGGTATAATCTCTGCATCTTTGGAGCCATCCTTTGGCCTGGTTAATGTTCCTCCTTTAACCAACTTGGGAAGTTGCCTTGGAATCTTTAGCTTTTTCTAGAGGTGACACAGAAGAAAGCATCTTTACTAGAAACAGATGCACCAAGGAAAAGAAAAGGGGCAACAGTAGAGGGAGGAGACAGAAGAATGAGAAAAGCGTAGCTGTCCAGGGCCATTCAGTTCAAGGGCAAGGAACTCTGCCCACTCAGCAAACCTCAAGGCTAGCATGGTACAACAGCACTTTGCAGTCATTTATAAAAAAGCAATAATCAGGACCCCACTGAGAGGAACTGATGGAGTCTGACTTTGATGGGCACATCCACTTCCACTATCGGCACCTTGCTTAGTGCTGTCCGTGCACTGTTGCACTCTGCCCACTAGAAGGTCGCTTTATGAGGGCAGAGGCTGGGTCTTGCTCTCACTGGGTCCTAGAACAGTGTCTGGCATATAGCAGGTGCTCAATACTTGCTTGCTGAATGCTTGAATCCTCACCACCCCTACAAAGAAGCTGAGGCTCAGAGAGGTTAAGTAATTTGTACAAGGTCTCACAGCTAGAATACGGTAGAGCTGAGACTCTATTGAACTGTCTGACCCCAGAACCTATATCCTTCACTGTACACCAGGATACTGGGGTCATACCAAAAGTGTGGGATAAAATGAGGCCTTATGCAATTTTATTTCTCTAAATAAAAATTTCTCAGAATTCTGCCAAATTCAGTTTGCATCCTTTGATCCTCACTGGAAACAAGCTACCAGGACAGGTGTGGGGAGAGGCAGACCTGCCTGGGTACTCATCTGGGTTGCAGGTAAAAGCATAACTCCTGCCAAGTTTGAGAACATGGCTTTGGGGAAAGGTCACTGACCTCAGCCTGTTGGCGCCTGCCCAAGCCAGCGATGCTGGGCCCTGCCCCAGCCTCAGGTAACCAATCCTCCTCAAGTATTTCCCTTTCCCTGGTGGCGAGGGCCTCACTCAAGGTCAGCCCTTCGTTCTAAAGCCAACGCAAAGGCAGACCAGCCCTGGCCCTCAGAGGTAAAAAAGAAAGGAATGTGCATTAACTGAGCGCCTACTGTGTACTGGGCATGGTACCAAGTGCTTTTCTGCCTCACTTTACACGGGACCTTGGCACAGGCCTCAGAAAGTGTTAGTTCCAAGGGGGTCTATTCAAAAGGGGCCTCGAGATCCAAGTCCTGGTCACTCTCCTGTCCCAGCCTTGGGAGGGACGAGGAGAAGGCAAGGATGCAAGCAGATGTTCCTGAGCTTGGCCATTAGCTTCCTACTTCACCCCCTGCTTATGGGTTACAACACGACAGAATCCACTAAGGGCAACTCTAGTTTTGGGGACCAGGTCTGCATACATGTGTGATGTGCCCAAATGCATGCAGATGACCCCGTGTGTGTTTGCAGAGCTCACCCCTGAGGACTGAGCACACACACTGCTGTTCTGGCCAGAGCAATAACCAGTGGCCATTTCTTTCTGAGAGATCAAAGCTCTGCTCATAACTGGGCCTGAGGATGGGTCCCAGGTGGGTGAGGGGAGCAGGTGCAGTGTATTACTGACCCAAAGGGTGACTTTCACACTGTTCACGTCTCCTTCTCCTCAGAGTCCCTGGCAAGAAAATGTGTCCCAAAGAGGGAGCTGTTGCTGTCCTGCCTCTCCGCAATGACTGGAGTGCACGCACCCTGGGTGGGGCGTGAATGCTCACCTCAGGGTTATAGGGGCTGCTTTCCCCCCATTTCTGTCCTTGAAGGGAGGAGCAGTGGGTGGGCTTCCTGGGACTTCTGCCCTGTGCTACAGACTCTGGGGTCAACAGAGAAGTGACCTGCATTAGCTCTGCTTGGTGTTTTGGTGGCAGCATTAGGGCTTCTGCTTTTCTGGGTCCAAGCTTGGGAGGTCTGGGCTGGGTGGATATGGGGGCGCTTCCCTATTCCCCGAGACTGGATCAGGTGCCCTTATAACTCCTACTTATCCTAGCGCAGCACTCACCACAGTGGCTGGACTGCTTTTTGCTGCCTGTCTCCCCCTCGCTCAGAAGCACTGAGGCAGGGACTGTCTGTTCTCCCTGTGTCCTCTGCCCTGCACTGAACCACATTCTCCTGGTTTGCCTCTTACTCTCTGGCAATTCTGTCTTGACTCTTTTTGGAGAGGTTGCAAGGCTGTTCTTACCTCTCTTCTCTGCACACCATATTCTCACTAAGTGAGAGATCTCATCCCTTCCTGTGGCTTCTGGTATTCTCTCTGTGCTGAAGCATTCCTGAGTCTCTACTTCCGGTGCAGGCCTCTCTTACACTCCAGACCGCTCAAACTGATGAGCAACTTCTTGGACATATCCATCTGGCTGTGGCATCTCATTTTCAACAATTCCAAACCTTAGCTCCTCACCTTCCTCATCAATCTGTTGCTCATCCCCCTGTGTTCCCTGCTGCAGGCTGATGGCAGCAGCACCCATGGGTCACCCAGGCCAGAAATCCTGCCGCTGGTCATCCTTGGTCCCTCCCTCTCTCCTCACATCCAATCGCCGAGCCCTGCACAGTTGACTTTCCGGGAGCTCTCCCCATCCCACAGCCCTGCTTGAGAGCAGGCCTCCCAAGCTCTCGCCTGGACTCTTCAACAGTCTCCTCGCTGGTCTCTCTTCTTCCTTCTAGTCCATTTGCTCACTGCTGCCTACAGGATCTTTATAAAGTGAAAACCTCATCACATTTCTCTCTTGCCTTAAGTCTTTAAAGGCTTCTTACTATTCACCAAAAAAATCCACACTCCTCTGCCTGGCATTCTAACCTGCCCCTGTCTACCTTATCTACCTATCTCCACCATTCTATTCTCACTTTCCCTCTGTAGTCAATCAAGACTGAACAGCTGTAGTTCTCTGCATATACCAGGCTGCCTCATGCCCCTGTGCTTCTGCACACTGGGTGTCTACTGCCGGCCCTTCTCCACTCTGTTCACCTGGCAAATACTTATTCATTCTTGGAAGGTTTGCTGAATTACTACTGAATTAAGTTAGTCAACAGGGCATTTCTCCTGGTGCTGTGGGTTCTGGGAATGGTTGGAGTGAGACAAGGTCTCTGTCCTCAAGAAGCAAACATGCATAAATCTGGCTAAGTAAACTCAGATGGCAGCTTTGGTCAATGGAACCAAGGGCATAAACATCAGAAACTGTAGTAGGTTGTTGGGAGCTGTAGGAAGGAGTTATTATCAACTCCCAAAGGTAGTCAGTGGAGTGACAGCAGCAGGGGAGGGGTGGACAGGGCTTACACACAGGGGTGGTAAGCATTTTCCAGGTGGGGCTGGTTGTATTTCAGTCAGCAGTTGCCTTCCCTCTTTCTGGACCAGGAACCTCTCCAGGGAAGTGAGAGGCTGAACAGGCTGCTGTGCTCACCTTCCCTAAGCTGGGCTTTCCCTTCCTGTGAATGCTTCACTCCAGATCTACTGTTCGCTTTTGGCCTTGCCTGCATGGTAGTTACTATTTAAGCTGCAGGCTCTGGAACTGGATTGCCTGGGTTCAAATCCTGGATTTCCTCTCCCCAACTGTGTGACCATGGGTGAATTAATTGTCTCACTTTACTTCAGTTTCTACATTGGTTACATGGAGTCAGTAATAATAACCATCTTCATAGGGTTGTTGGGAGGATTAAAGGAGTTCATACATGCAATAACAGCGCCTTGCACACAAAGTACAAAAATGTCAACTTTATCACATCTCCTTTCTACTGTCTACTAGGCAGGGAGTTCCCAGAGGGCAGGTTTGGGTCTGGTCCACAGCTGTGTACCTGAATCCCATCAAGAGGCTAGAAGGCAGCAGGGGGGGTGGGGGTGGGGGTGGTCTCAGAGCACAGGTGCGGGAAACAGAATATGTAACCTTTGAAGGCTTGGCCTTCATTCCTCAGTGGGGGTGGGGGGTGGGTCTCGAGACAGGGAGCAGATGAGAGCCTAGGAAGACAGCAACAAACTGGGGCCGGGGCAAGGATGCTGGGCCAGGTGGGAAAGGCAGTGGGCAGCTGTGGGGACATTTGGATCTGGTTCTTCCTGGCTTGGTACCTGATGTGCTATTTGGTCAAGGGGTATCCATTCCTGCATCTTGTTAGTGCACTTTGACATGGGAAGCAAACCTCTTTCCATTTTCCCAGGGCTGGAGGGGACTAAGTGGAAAGGTGGGCTGGACTCCATCCGGCCATGTGCTGGCTAATATAGTCCCTGCATGGGAGCAGATGGGAGGCCTCATCCCCAGTTCTGCAGGACCCCTGGAAAAGGTGGATGGCAGCCCCTCCCACGATCGTAAGCTCTCCCTCCCCTGCTCAAGATAAGGACTGGTACAGATGGGGAGAACTGGGGCTCTGGGACCAGATGTATCTGCAGCCCATTTCTGGCTCTTCCACACAGTAGGTCTGTGGCCTTGGGCAAGTCATTTATAACCTCGCTGAACCTCAGTTTCTTCATCTGTAACAAATGATTTGTACCTTGCCTGGCTATTGTGATGATTAGCAAGAACGTCTGTAAAATCTTTAGCACAGGCCTATTACATAGACTGTGCTGAAAAAGAGGAAGTTGTTCTCATTTAGAGCTCATTTCACCAGTTAAGAGGGAGACTGTCCTTGCTTGTGACCAGCCTGGAGCTCCTCAGGAGAAGAGGGTTCCATGAACCAGGGCACCACCATTCCATCATCATGGTCATCATCACAGACAGCAGCAACGTTATTAGCATTTTAAAGAACTGGTGAAAATGATGGTTGACACAGGGAGGAGCAGGAGCTGTCTGAGCCAGAAAGGTTCTTGGAGCTTACTGGATCCAGCCTCCTTGTTTGTCACATGAGGTCCCTGATGCCTAGAGATGGAGCAGAGCTAGAACTAAAAATTCAGATCTCTCTCTCTCCCTTGGCACCTCTGTCCCATTCTGTCTCTTTTGAAGGTAGTCTGGGCAGTCACAACATTTCAACTCTTGGGCAGTGCTGGTCTTCCTTGGGTGCCCAGTCTGGGCCCTGGTCCAGAGAAGGGGTGAAGCCATACCTGCTAAGTGACTGAACGTACACACGAGGAAGCAGCAACTTGAGGAATGATCAATTCTGGGCCCCTGGATCCTGCTGTTCACAGGACCCCCATACCTACAGGTGTCCCCAACTCCATCCTGGCCCAAGCTGACTTGCACCTCATCAAACAGCTGCAGCATGATGGTGAGCACATCTGGATGGGCTTTGTCCACCTCATCGAAGAGCACCACAGCGTTGGGGCACTGCTTCAGCTTCTTGGTCAGCTGGCCACCCTCTTCATGGCCAATGTAGCCTGGTGGGGACCCAATAAACTTGGCCACCTGGTGGAAGGAAGGAAATAAGTTAGGAAGGCCTTTCTATATTTTTAGTTTTCAATATGGGGCATGCAACGGTAAGATGGCTTTATATACTGTTAAGATTGCCTGTCTCAACAAGGACAATTAGGTTGTCTCTTTGAGTGGAAGGAATCCTGCCGTGATGGGAGAGCAGATTATCTTTTCTGTGTTTATTCTTCAGAGCAAATCGTATGCAAAACAGATCAGTGACCCTGCTGTGTACATATGCCCCCCGCAAAGGACAAATCCCAAGGCTGCTGGAATTATCTCAGACCTAAACGACAAGTCACATCAAAATAGCCAGGCAGAGTCCTGTTGACAGGCTCTCCAAACCACACTTCACCAAGGACTCGCACTCACCTCATGCCGCTCCTGGAACTCAGACATGTCTAGCCTGATGAAACCCTGTGTGGAAACAAGCAGGAGTCCATTTGAAGAAGGCAGGGGGAAGGATTAAGGAGGAGAGATCTCAAATATATTCTGGCTTTTAAGCCACACCAAGCCAAGATTTTCTATCCCATTTTCATGATATAGTTTTTTCTGGCTCCTTGCCTCCTTTTTCTGTCCACTCATCCCCCACGATTCCCTCATGCCCTACCTTAATAAACCCAAGTCGCGTTCCTGCCTTAAATCTGGCTTGGAATGTCTCTTTTTTCAGGCTTCTACTGGGTCTGATCACCACATCATCCACTCATCCCACATTTCCTGAGGGCATCCTGTGTCAAGCACTGGAGCTATGTTTCTGTTCTCCAGAAGCACCCAAGTGGTGCAGGCTGACATGGACAAAGTCAGTCACCATCAGCGTGGGATCATGATGAGATGGAGGGGAGCAACAAGCACCCAGACAGTTCCACGGTGCCCTCAACTTTGCAAGTCTATGTGGGCACATGCCCCTTTTTCTTTTTTTTAGGTATAGTTGATTTACAAAGTTGTGTTAGTTTCAGGTGTACAGCAAAGTGATTCAGTTATACATACATACACCCACATATATACATATATATATTCTTTTTCAGATTCTTTTCCATTATAGATTATTGCAAGATATTGAATACAGTTCCCTGTGCTATACAGTAGGTCCCTGTTACTTACCTTTTTTATATATAGTAGTGTGTATCTGTTAATCCCAAACTACTAACTTATCCTCTCCCCCTTCCCCCTTTGGTAACCATGAGTTTGTTTTCTACATCTGAGAGTCTATTTCTGTTTCGTAAATAAGTTCATTTGTATCATTTTTTTAGTGTCCACATATAAGTGATATCATACAATATTTGTCTTTCTCTGTCTGACTTACTTCACTTAGTATGATAATCTCTAGGTCCATCCATGTTGCTGCAAATGGCATTATTTCATTCTTTTTTATGGCCGAGTAGTATTCCATTGTATATATGTACCACATCTTCTTTATCCATTCCTCTGTCGATGGACATTTAGGTTGTTTCCATGTCTTGGCTATTGTAAATAGTGCTGCAATGATCACTGGGCTGCATGTATCTTTTCGAATTGGAGTTTTCATCTGTTCCGGACATATGCCCAGGTGTGGGATTGCTGCGACATACGGTAACTCTATTTTTAGTTTTTTAAGGAACCTCCACGCTATTCTCCACAGTGGCTGCACCAATTATTTTTATATTATTCATTAAAAAAAATTTTTTTTAATCACAGTTTTTTTTTTAATAAATTTATTTTATTTTATTTATTTTTGGCTGCGTTGGATCTTCGTTGCTGTGCGCAGGCTTTCTCTAGTTGCGGCGAGCAGGGGCTACCTCTGTTGCGGTGCGCAGGTTTCTCATTGCGGTGGCTTGTTGTGGAGCATGGGCTCTAGGCGTGTGGGCTTCAGTAGTTGTGGCTCGCGGGCTCTAGAGTGCAGGCTCAGTAGTTGTGGTGCACGGGCTTAGTTGCTCCGTGGCATGTGGGATCTTCCCAGGCCAGGGATCGAACCCGTGTCCCCTGCATTGGCAGGCGGATTCTTAACCACTGCGCCATCAGGGAAGTCCCTACTTTTCTTTTAAACTAATAAATCTTTCTCATTTATTTACATGTTTTCACTTCATTTAAGAGCTATCCAGAATATAGCTTGCAGCCCTTCTCTCTCCATGGTTGGGCCTAGGGCTGATTTCCAGGGAACCGGCCCCCTGGGGTGAGGCCCGACCATAATTAGCCCCAGGGGAAGAGCACACCCTCTGGAGTGGGATTTGCGAGTTAACACAAGCAGAATGCCCACTTCTTTTCATGAGGAATTTAGGGATTTAGGGCATTATAAGGGCATTCAGAGGCCCTGTCTCTCCACCCAGATCAGGGTTCCCCAGAGACTCCTCAGGCTCCTCTCCTACTGGCACATGCTTCCATCTAAGAGAACGCACCCACTGCCTATGCTTCTCCTGAGAGCTGGGGATGAGGGAGGGCGCGCCAAGACCCTGAGAGGGAGGTAGCTATGTCCGAAATCCAGGCCATACTCTAGTTCGGTTGCTGGCCAGAAATTCAGTCTGTGATGTATTCTATTTTTTTCTCTGTCCTGTCACTCTGTACGTGAGGTACAGGGTGGCAGAAAGAGCCCCAGGCTTGGCTTCCAGCCCCAGTTCTCCACTATCTGTGTGGCCTTGGCTCCCTTCCCTTCTGGAGCTGCAGTTTCTTCCTATATACTCAGGCCCTTATGCCCTCTCACTGTTTCTCCTTTATGTTATGGCCTGAGGAGAGGACCTAATCCAAGAGGTGGGAAAGGCCTTGGAGAAGATCTTAAGGTCATGAGGGGGTGATCACTGTTATCAGAGGACATGGAGCATTAGCCAGCAAGCATCTTCAGAGGGACCCAGGCAGCTCGGCCAAGAGAAACACTGGCTTCAGGAAGCGTGGGAAGATAGACATGGGGAAGCTGGGAGTGCTGCCCAGAGGGAGCAATGGGCTGGAAGCCACGAGATGGGTATCTGGATAATAGGTGACACTCACTGGGCGCTTACTATGTGTCTGGCGATGTTCTAAATAAGCAAGCTATAAAGGGCTTAGAATGTGTATAAGTCTATGAGGTAAAAGTACTATTATCATTCCCACCTTACAGATGAGAAAACCGAGCCACAGATTAAAGTAACTTTTCCAAGGTCACTCAAGCTTGACAATCCGGCTCCAAGCCTGTGCTCTTAGCCACTATACTCCCCTGTCTCATATTTCCCACTCCATCAATCAGCTGGGCTCTTAGCATCTTCATTTGAAGGGTTCTGAGCTTTGTGTCCAGAACCAGTGTCAATCAATGTCCCAAGGTAACAGGGAGTATAACTTCAGTGCTCACTTACGCTTATGTCAAATTACCTGGGTTCTTATCCTAGTCCTTCTACTGATTTGCTGAGTAACTCTCAACAAGTCTAAGGGCTTGATTTTCTTGGCTGGAATAATTTTGGTTTTCAAATGATCTTACCTTAGGGTTATCTAGAAGTGAGGCAACAATAATAACAATTATATCTAACATGTACTGATTGCTTACTATGTGCCAAGAATGGTGTTTAGCATTTTACATCATTATCTCACTTAACCTTCATAATAATCCAATGAGACAGGCACCATTATTGAATCCATTTTACAGATGAGAAAACTGATGTAAACAGAGATCTCAGCCAACTCCACAGAGTAGTTTAGTGTTGGACTCAGAGCCCTGCTCTTGATCCCGTCATCATACTGCCACTATAACTGCAGTCTTTAGGGCTTCACCACCCTACTTCAGGATGAAATCACAGAATGCCATTAAGGTTTTTTCTCAAGGATTATTAACCCTAATAATGGGAGTTAACAAAGCTGCTCAATTTGGGAGAAATAGTAGAGGTTAATGAGAGAAAAAAAATAAGCTCACAAGTCTGGTAAAGAAATTATAGGACTTCCTTGGTGGCACAGTGGTTAAGAATCCACCTGCCAAGGCAGGGGACATAGGTTTGAGCCCTGGTCTGGGAAGATCTCACATGCCATGGAGCAACTGAGCCCATATGCCACAACTACTGAGCCTGCGAGCTGCAACTACTGAGCCCGGGTGCCACAACTACTGAAGCCCGCATGCCTAGAGCCTGTGCTCTGCAACAAGAGAAGCCACTGCAATGAGAAGCCCAAGCACTGCAACAAAGAGTAGCCCCCGCGCACAGCAATGAAGACCCAACACAGCCAAAAATAAATAAATTAATAATAATAAAAAAGAAATTATAAAAATGTGCAAACAAGTCCTTGTGAGGCAGCCAGGTCTGGAGGTACTGTGACTCTTTACAAATGAGGAAACTAAGGATCAGAGAGCCAGAACTCGAATTCAAGTCACCGACTCCCAGGTCAGTGCTCAGTCTTCCCTTACACTGGGCCCTGTACATGACACTTCCCACACATCACTCTGTGGGTCCTGGCGACGTCAGGTACCCTGGTTAGACAGCTTACAGTCCAGAACCCTCAGATTTTGAAGGCACGTCTCAAACATGCCTGTTACATGGCCAGAGAACATCTATGCTAGACATAGATGCTGTAATGAGTTGGTCCTCAGGGCTGGTGAAGGTAGAAGTTTTATAGAAGCAACAACTATGATTTAAAAATAAAATACATGGTTATATTGGGCTTCTCACGCCTCTCATCTCCCTATGTGACATGGGGACAAATGGACAAGTTTATAATCTAGCCTCTTCTTGTGGCCAAGAACAACAGTTTTGAGAGAAGAGTTGAGAGACTGGATTCTGATTTTACTTCTTCCCCTACCAGGTGACTTTGGACCCTTAACGCTGTAGGGTCTCAGTTTTCTCATCTAAAAAGTGGGTCTAATTTAGCATTTATGCTATCTTCCTTATAGGATCAAATAAGACAATGGATGGGAGTACTGCTGTGGAAAGTACGGCGTGATGAATAAATGTAAGACAAGGGATAAGGCACTTACTGGGTGCTAGAGCCTGTGTTCTCTGTGATTCATAGTATCTCACTTGATGCTCATGACAACCTTAGACACAGGACTGATTAGCTTCACTTTGAGGCAAGAGCTGAAACTTAGAGGGGTAAAGCAACCCATCTAGGACCAGTAGAACCTGCGCCAAGGAATGGCTGACTCCAGAGCCTGGATCACCCAGACCACTGCCTCCAAGCGGTGACGGTGTTAACTCCGTCTCCTAGGTGAGGCATGTACTGAAGGATGCCATCATCAGCTTTCAGGACACCCTGCACTGGTGGAAATCTGTCTCTTGTTTAGATGCTCCAACTGAAAAATGACTTGCACCATCAGTCTTTTATCAAGCCCCTTCTCCTTTCTACACCAGCAAGTCAGCAGATACTTTCCTTCTACTTCCACTGTGTATGAAGACATATTAAGACAGCTTGGATAAGGAGATTATGATTTGTAATTAAATATTAACCTTTCTGACAGTATTAAAATTAAACCACTCGGAATTCTTCATCCCTAATCAGGTGGTTCCTGCCCGTAACTGCATCTTCCCTAATAGTCTTGCTAGTTTATGGCCCTCTCCAGAGTGCTAATTGTTTCAATCGCTGCCAACCTGATGAATTGTCTTAAAAATGCTATTTCGGTTGGAGCATATTAGCATGCCATGCGCTGCTTCTTGCCTGCCTGCCTGCCTGTTGAGTGGGTCTGCTCTAGCTTTTGAGACAGCTCACGGACAGCTACTGGCAGAGTCAGTAGAAGGGTGCTATGAATGCGGCTCAGAAGGACACAGCCTGAGCTACCTTGTTTCTGTGGCTGTCAGGCCCTCAGGGAGGTGGTGAAGGGGGAGCTAGGCAAAAGCAGGATAGGAGGTGGCCAGGACTCGGTTGCTGACAGTTTGGCTGGCGGAGGCCTGGGCAATTCCTCATCACCTCAGCTGGGGAGGCTTTCCACAGAAAGTAGGCAAGGGCATCCAGGGTCGTGGGCAACCTGCGATGCCTCCACACTGGGAAGGCCAGTAGGAAGAAGAATGTGTGGCTTTAAGTTGAAATGTTTCTGCAATCTCCAAGGACTGCTCTGACATTTCTCTCTGTGCGAAAGTATTTCCTGTCAGTCTAGAAAGTCAAACTGAGCAGGTCTTGGAAAGCCAGAGTCTGAACAAGGGGATGGGCACAGCCCTGTCCTATGGAGAATCCAGGCCTCTGGGTCATGGGAAAAAGGGGACTGTGACCACCTCATAGCTTAGGGCATTAAGAAATCATGTTTAAAAGCTCATGTAGAATGGAGAAAAGCAAATCCTCTTATTTCTACTTTTCTCCTACAGGTCTGAGACTCCCTCTAGCATGGCCTTGATGGCACTGGACAGTAGTGATAGGTTTCTAAAGCTGTCTCCCCCTCAAGACTGAGCTCCTCAGGGCAGGGGAGTGTCTTAATGAATGCTGTATTATCAGGATCTAGTACAATACCCGGCACAGAGTAGATGCTTAGAAATGTTGTATAAATGAATCTCACTGGGTTCTTCCAAGTGCCTCAAGAGCCAGGCAGGGCAAGGATTATTCATCCTATTTCACAGATGAAGAAATTGAGGCACAAAGAGGTTGAATAACTTGCCCAAATTCCTGGAGCAATTGGTGGCCAAGTTGGGGCCACAGATGAGGCCTGCTTCCTGGGCCAGGGCCCATCTTTTTGATTGGCTATTGCCAGATTCAGGGAGCCTAGGATTTTTTGGGCTAGCAGGAGTGGTGAGCTCTCCATGGCCTGCCGATCGGGCGTAGATCCCAGCCCTTACCTTTTTGGCATCTTTGTGCATATATTTGGCTGTCTGCTTGGCCAGTTCTGTTTTTCCTAGTAAGAAGGAAAAGAGAAGTGTTGGGTTAGGACCAGATGACTATCTCCTGTGATAAAAGAATATTAGAAATGCATGGATGCTGGAAATAATGTATGTTATGGCTGGGAATGTTAAGGCTCAGAGAGGGTGAGTGACTCTCTCAAAGTCACCAAGGGAATTAATGGTAAAGCTGGGACCAGAATCAAAGTCTGCATTGCATCTTGATTTTTCTGTGGATGGGGACTGAAGCCTTTTCTCTACAGGAGCATCCTAAGAGTGAGAGGTTGACTCTTACAATCCAGAGCCACCCTGTCCTTTGAAGCCCAGCATAAACCTTGCCTCTCCTAGAAGCACCCTGACTTCCTGGCTCACTGCACTGTATCTCTCTGGACACCCACGGTCTTGCCATCCAGCCAGGCCCTGGAGCCACGGGCCAAATAGAGGCTGGGAGAGGATAAAAAGCACCTCTCCTTGGCTTCACAGCCTTGCTTTGTAACATAAAGAAGGAATGATAATACTGAAGTGTTGGCTCTGAAGGGCCATTTGGCATGATGGTCAAGCCTTTGGAAGTCACCATCTGGTATGGGTCAAGTTCTATAGTATCATGTGAGGTGATGGTAACCCTTTGGGACCCTACATCTGAGGGAGCACCCATGAAGATGCTGAGAGGGGAAGAGGAGGCAACAGATGCATGAAATTCCCTATCAAGACAATGGGAGAGGAAAAAAAAAAAAGACAACGGGAGGTGGTGGTGGTGTGGTGGTGGCAGTGGGAAGTATCTGTGAGGGCAGAGAGTGAGGGAGTGAGAATGCCTCAGATAATCCAGCCCAAATGGCTATAAAAATCCCCAACCCATTTCACCGCAACCAATTTTGCTATGCACTTAGCACTGTGCTGGCCATCAGGGGCTTTCTTTAGCTTCCTAGAGGGTTATGTCCCAGGCTACACTAGATAAGGCTGGTGCACTGGGCAGTGGAGGTGGTTCAATTCCTAAAGGGCAGCCTCTGGGGTTGCAGAGTGGCTGGACCAGGACTCACAGGACCCCAAGGGCCTGGCCTTCCAGGTGAAGTAGGCCCTGCACCACAGCTTCCAGAGGAAGGGGCATAATTCCAGCTGTTCCTAATGTGACAGATGATCCTCTTGCTGGCTCTGTAATTTGGAGGCAGTTGTTTTGGGAGCTAGATTTGAACGAGAGGTGGGTCGTGTGACTCTGGCCCATAGCAGCTGGGGCTCCCCCAGCTCTCCTTCCCCACAGGCTGATCTACTCCCAGTTACCTATTCCAGATGATCCCAGGAAGAGGAAGACCAGAGGGTGTTCTTCGTCGTACCAGCCATTCTCCTTCCTCCGGATGGCTATGGCCAAACACATAAGAAGGGAGGACAGGGAGGGAGGCAGATAAATCAATGACACAAAAGGCAGGATAATTATCACTAAGTATACAATATGTTTTACTGCTCTGCGCCCACTCAAAGTCCTCACTACCATTAGTGCTGCCTAATCTGATTAGCTGGCAAGGCCCCTAGAGACACCTAATCAGGTTAGCATGGATTTGGAAAGCTGCCCAGAGCAGATTTCGGATAAAGTTTTCCAGGATGAGCACTCAGCGTTGCCAAGGAAACTGAAAGGCGGGTGGATGGTGAATGGAGGTGAAGGGGGTGGGGGGCTGGTGAAGGAGAATTCGAGAGGAACTTTAGCTCTCCACTGGTAACCCATCTACTCACCACTGGTGGGAGTCTGAGCCTGCCCCTATGCAAATGGGAGAGGCAGAAGCCCATGGCAGGCCCTTGGGGATCTGGGGTGTGAGCTCTGAACTCTTTCCCATTTGGGGGAACTAAGGTCTCGTCTGCTGTTAGGAAATACAGTCAAATGAACTTTCTGGAAGCCAGTGAAGGGTAGTGTGGAGCTCAGGGCACGGAAGGGTGAGCCACTTGGTTAGCACCTCCACCAACATGGTCTCCACTGGGCAGAGGTGGGGGGAGGGGAATAAACATGTACTAGGTTCCCCGGGGCTCAGCTCTGCTAGAGTGAGTGCTGACCTCTCCTCTTCAAGGGTTCTATGTGCAAGATGAGGAAATTAAATGCCCAACCACAGAGTGGGGGAGTCAGGCTCAGAAGCATCACTCAAGTATAAGAGTAGGAACAGAATGAGCCAGAACCATCAGAAGAATCATTTATTAAACATGCTGTCTGCTAGGCCCAATGGAAAAATGGCCAACATTTTATTACTCAAGACCCATACCCTGAGTGGAAAATATTATTTTCAATTCCATCATACTGAACAGGAAACTGAAACAAGAGATAAAGAGATCTGCCCAAGTCACACAACTAGTAGATTACCAGCTGACTGGTGGAGATGGTAGAGTTGCATCTCTAAACCTGTCTTCTTTTTTTGTCACATATGGCTACTTACAAAAGCTAGTATCAATTTGGGTTGCGTTAAATGGAAACATGGCTGTCAGAAGAAGGAAGGGGAGAGACCATTGTGCAATGTCAAGGTCATCCTGCAGATGGAACAGCATATATGGTCTGGTCCCCAGAGTGTTGAGGGGAGATGAGCAAAAGGATATATGTCAGAGGACAAGGCTTGGAAACCAAGTCAATGGAGGAAGAGTTGACAGTCTTAGGGAAGCATCGTCCATTCTTGAGGTGCAAAGATCCTAAATGCTATACTGTGTGGTATAATCTGTGTGGTTGGGTTTCAAAAAAGCAGCTGGAGAGATCAGGGAAGGCTTTTGGAAGAAGTGGGACTGATGACAGATCACAGAGACTGGGTGGGGTCTGGAGGGGGCAAAAGCGGCAGCATGACAGAGGTGGAGAGACAGGAATGAACATGAGTACTTGTGGGTGGGATCAGATCAAAGAGGTCTCGAATTCCTGTCTTAGGAGTTCAGGTCCACACTGTGGGCTTTCTCACCTCAATCTCTAATGCTTCTACCTAAGATACTTTCTAGTTCTGGCCTCAGCAGAAACAGAAACTGTGCAACCTCATGGACACCAGACTAGCCACTCTGTCTGCCCGGGAGATACTCCCTGAGACTCCTGAGAGGGGCCTGAGAAAACACTCAGTCTAACCTCTCCCTTGGGCTAGGTCTCAGATCATCTCTAAACTGACTGGCTTGGTCCTCTGGAAGGCCTGGACATGATGGGAATCCACAGGCCTCATAGGTATCTGAAGGCTGGGGATGAAGATGGAGAAGTCCCAGCCTGGTGAGAGGGAACCCCCAGTGTCCTGACAGAAACAAGACCCCGTGGGTGGGGGTATTTGGGGAGGTGGAGATACTGTAAAATGGCAAAGGCTAGACTTCTGTGAACATTATGTGTGGATGTGTGTTGAGGCCAGGGTGAGAGAAGGGGTCATATGAAAGGAGTCACACTCTTCCAAAAGTTGGCTAAGTTGAGAATCTACGTTGGAAAGAAGCTGAGCAAAAACTGGATTCAGGCTTCATGGGGGTATTTGGGGAGGCAAAAGTATCCAGGCATCACTCAGACAGGTGGCCTGGGGGACCAGGGTTCCCCAGGTGTCATGAACCTGAGGTTCTGATCTTGACTTCTCTTTCAGGAAGCTTCCCAGCCCACCAAGAGCTGCATGCCTCTGGGCTATGCAGTTCAAAAACACCATGGAGAATGCGGAATTGGATTACGCCAGGGGCCATCTTTTCCCCCTTCTTTTCTAATAATGCACCTGGGAGAGGGCTCTTTATAATGCCAAGCAGACTCCACTGCACAGCTGTCCCTGGTCAATTCTGCCAGACCCAGGGCATGAGTCTGGGGTGGGCTTAATCTGGGCTCCCCGTGAAACAGGCAAAATGCCAACCATTAAACAATTACAACTCTGGATATTTCTAATAATATCTGAAGAGAAAAATGGCCAAGCAGATGGCGTCCGACAGAATGAAAAATGGAAGCAGCTAGGAAAGACTGGGGAAGGCGGGCCCTGGGGTGTGTGGTTAGCAGGGTGGCTGAGGACCAAGGCTGGGCGCCTTAGGGTTCTGTCAGGCTGGGGCAGAGGCTGGGGCAGACAGAGACCTGGATAGGCCCATTTGGGATGTGGCCACAGGTACTGGTGGGTGCTCTCACTGTTGACAAGCAAATGCAGCAACTTCCTCTGCTAGCACTTCAGAGTCTGTAAAGAACTTCTGTAGACATAACTTCATTTGAGGCTGGTTATGAACCCATGAGGCTGGCAAGGCAGGTAACTTGATTCCCATTTTACAGACGAGGAAATATATATAAAGAAGTTAGGTGACCTGCTCAAGGTTACACAGGTAAATAAATGAACCTGGGCTTTAACCCTGGCTCTGGCTAGCTCCTGAGCATGAACTGGTGCTTCAGGAGTTTAGAGAAAGGAGTTGGCTCTCCCCTACCACAACATCTCCTCATTCCCTCACCTCACCTGGAAAGCCACCCTGCTGCAGTCTTCCAGTCTGGCTGGCTCAGCCATTCCATACATGGTCTCAGGGGCCCCTGCCCCTGACCATATCCTGACCCCTGCTCTCTGGGCTTGAGATGGTGTCAGGTCCCCTGAGCAGGCAGCTCAGCCCCTTCTCTGGCCAGTCCCATCTCTGAAAGCTCCAACAGGCTTGGCAGCCTCTCCACATGCTGAGCCAGCTCCAGGGCCTCCTTGCTGGGTTCTTCCCCTTACCAGAACGTCTTCTCCTGACCATGTCAACCACTACCAGACCATCCTAAGTCTCACCTGCAACAACTCTTTCCTGTTTACTCCACCACATCACATCTGCTCCATTAACTCCTATGTTCATCTATGGGGCAGTATGGTGGAGAGGGCAGGAGTTATAGGACCGAGTTTGGAGTCCTGGCTCTGCCACTTATTAGTTGATTGACTTTGAGTAAAACACTTACTGATTTAGAGGCTTGGTTTCTTCATCTATAAAATGGGAAGAGCCATACATGCTCAGTCAGCCCCACATGAAGATTAAAATGAGTTAATGGCTATGGTATTTTATAAGTTTCAAAGAATGGAATAATAATAAAAATAATGGTGATCATAGCAGCAGTAGTGGCAGCTGCCATTAGCTTTGCCATTTTACAGATCTCTCTTTCATCCTTACAATAATTCAGAGAAGCAGACATTACCTCCATTTTACAGAAGAAGAGACTGAGGCTCAAAGAGGGGCAGTGGAACAGGTTTCATCTGTCTGTGCCCTCGTATCAGGGGGAGGTGTGCCCCAAACTGTGTATTCTGTGGGTGCATGTGCTAGACATTATATTTCCCAAGGGACTCTTGCCCATCACTGGTTTAATGTGTGCTGACTAAATGAATTAATTCTTGGTTTTTCTGGAATCACAAGTGGAAAAGAACAGACACTTCAACTCCTATTTTACAGAGAAGAGTGAGGCCTGGACCCAAGAGTCTCTTATGGCTTCAACTGGTTACTACTACTACTACCCTTGGGTGAATAAGGTTTCCACTCTCTTCTTAACCTCTCTCCAGGGAGCCATATCCATTTGTTCAGCAAAAAAGCTCTGTGTTGAGTGCTGGGGCACCTACAAAGAAGCCTAAAACAAGGTTTGTGCCTTTTGGTTGAACGCTGCTATGAAAACTGTGGGTTCCAAGTGGGATGGGAGCACTGGGAGAAGTGTGGGAAGAGCCATTTGTGCCTGAAGTATGAGGGGGAGATGGCCAGGCAGTCTGGGTATGAAGGGACATTCCAGGAGGAAAGCCCTGGTGTGTGCAAAACCAAAGTGAGACAAAAGTACTGCCTCCTCCTCCCATGCCAGGCCTTTGCCTCCATCTAGCTCAAGGTTCCGGGGGAGTCTGGGCAGGCTGACTCATCTTTCCTGATAAGTTCTGGTGATGCAGTGGGAGAGATTTTTTTAACCTAACTGGAACATGTTTGTTCCACGCTTGTGCCACCTCCTAGGGAAACCTGTCCTTCAGAGGGACTCCATGGCTGAGTCATCTAAATGTCTATTAGCAATTTCCTATCTAAGCTTATAGGTTCGAGGAGCACAGCTCAAGAAGTGTCTGCTGACTGAATGGATACTGGTGCCTTGGGTTTGGTGGATGATGAGAGAGAGTTCTCTTCTTAGTCTGTAAGGATTAGTCATTCTGAAGACAAACTATTGCTACTAAGGGGTTACGTATTAAAATTGCAAAAAACAGCTTTTGTTGAGCCCACCCATTATATGTTACTGTGTGCATGCTGTGAGGTAAGGGATCCCTGAAGGGAAGACTGACACCCTTCCAGAAAGAGGCTGAGATCAGAATCTGTGCTGAGGAGAGGCAGAACGTCAAGAAGGTCTCAGACTTTGTTCATTTGAGTTCACTTGAGTTCAACCTTTTACACACCTGTGTACCAACCCTGGGGAAACAGACCTGAATGAGAGGTAGTTCCTGACCTTGGGAGGGAGAAAGACATACAAACCGATGCCATGTGGTAAGTTCAGTTTAAAAAGATGTCCACAGGAAGCCCAGAGAAAGGGCCCTGCACCCAGGTGGAGGCCTAAGGAAGGCTTCCTGGAGGAGGCCTGGGTGTTGAGGGTCCCGGCAGGTGAGTGGAAGGGCAGGGCAGTCCAGACAATAAGAACAACAGGCGCACAGGAGGGACACCTGGAGTGGTGAGGTGGGGAAGTGGAACTGTAAGAAGTTTTCTAAATCAGTCACTGCCTCTCTACAACTCAGGGATGACCTGGATGTATTTCTCAGATTAGAAACAGGACTCCAAGGGAGGGTCCAGAAAGGTGCAGTGCTTAGGAAGATTACATTTTTGGATTAGTCAAAGAGGGACGTGGAGCACGAGACAGGATGGTGCACCTACTGTGTGCACATGGCTGATGTTGAGATTCTGAATTCAGGCCAGACCTTGGAAGAGCAGTCAAGGTGGTAGAGCTTCCCGGGGGAGTTCATGGGCTGGAGTCAACTGGGACCAGATGCAATGGGTTCTGGGGACAGGCCCCTGGTCAGAGGGAGCGACAGGGTGTGCAGGATGACCTGCTGCCCAGAAAAAGCTTCTTGGAGCAGGTCTGGGGAAAAGGGGTCAAAGGCTGAGTAGTACGGGTGTTGTAATTAACTATTTTGCTACAGTCACATTCCTAGTATGCTTGTGAACAACTAGAAAGCAGGCTTACAGCTTCTCTTCTTTCCTCAGAGCACATCACAGAGATAGACAAAGGGCCATAACAAAATAATTAATTTGACAAACTTCACTAAGCATCTACTTCGAGCAGAGCGCTGTGCCAGGAACTGGGAAAACAAAAATGATTCAGTCATGGTCTCTGCCCTCAGGAGTCTACAGTCTATTGCTCCTGAACTGAGTTAGGCTAAGTAAAAACCAGCCCGAGTGTGGGAGACGGGCAGGGCTGGGGTGGGGAAGGGGCCAGAAGAAAGGGAATTACAAGCAGAGAGGGCAGCATCAACAAATGCAGGCAGGAGATCAACAGAGCACATGCAGAAGCAGCCGTTTTGTGCAGTGCCAAGTGGGGACGGGTGGGGGCAACCGAGGAGTGGGAGCAGCAGGGGTGGGCCTTGTATGCCAGGCTAGGGCAGCCACTCAAAGATCTTAAACAGGTTTTTTTTTTTCCCCCTACACTTTACAAAGCTGACTCTAGCTGGGGAGAAGTGATAATAGGGAAAGAAAAGGAGGCAGAGACACCAGTGAGGAGGCCACTGCTTGGTTCACGTGGGAGATACTGAGGTCCTGAGCTGGGGCAGTGGTATCAGGAACAGAGGGGAGAAGAATAGAGAGTTACAATGATAGAACTTGATGGGCTGTGAGGGGTGAGGGGGAGGGAAGGACCAAGGAAACACCTAAGTTTCAATTTAGGAGACCAGGGAACGGTAGTGCCTTTACTGAGAAAGGAACACAGGAGGCGGGTGGGTTGGAGGAGGGGGGCGGAGTCTAGCTCTGAATGGGCTGAATAGACAACTGCTTGCGTTTCTGAGGATGGTGGGGCACAGAGGCTCTGAGCTCCCAGGAGGTCTGCCCAATAGAACAGGCATCCTCCCCTTCCCCATGATCAAGAATGGCTCTGCATTCTGGATGGAGAGCCTCACTTTCAATGTCAGTGCTCTGGCTTGTGGTCTGTAGGTTGGCCCTGCTTTGGCTCCAGTGACCCCAGAAGACCAGAGAGGCCATGGGGGCCTGGGCTGTGGGGCTGGTGCTTTATCTCCTCCATTTGTAAGGCGGTAACTGTGCGCCAGCCTTGCTAGAAGCCCTGCAGCTGGGGATCACACTGATAAATTCACTGTATTACTTTGCACAAATCAATATCCCAGCACTTACCAGGGGTTGATGTGACCGAAATTGGTTTCAGTCAATTCGTGAGGGTAATAAATGGCCATTTATCAAATCAATTCATTCTGCGGCACTTCTCTGCCTGCGCATCCTCGTGGTACCCCTGGGGTGCCAGGCTCCACCTAGCCAGCCCCCAGCACACGTCTGACACTAGCCTAGAGGACCCAGGGAGGTCTGGCTTACCCTCTAGATCCGCCTCCCTCTCCTGCACCTACTTCAGTCTTGAGGTCCTGAGGCACTGGCTGCTGCTTACCTGCCATGAATTCCAACCCAAAGAGTGCCTCATGTTTCACCTGAGTTGGTAGCCGAACACAATCTATTATCAGTGTGATCCCTGGCTGCAGGGCCTCTAGCAAGGTGGGTGCACAGTTACTGCCTTACAAATGGAAGAGAACATACCAACCCCGCAGCCCAGGCCATCCACGGCCTCTGTATCTTTTCCAGCATCACTGGAGCCATACCAGGGTCAACCTACATACCACAGGACAAAGATCTGCCTCCAGATCTGAGGCAGTTCGGGTGACAGAATGGAGCTTTGGGTAGAAGGAAGCACTCGGGGCAGACATTCTGACAGCTCCTAGGAGGTGGGGAGTGGAATCATCTACTCCTGCTCTGGGCCAAGGGCAGGGACAGACAAGGTGCTGTAGGACCAGGGGAAGAGGCCAGTCTGGGGCTGGGACTAGGGATAAGTCCCAGGTTGAAGGAAATAACTGTGGGCCTGACCTATAGAGCACAGTACCCAACCCTAGGTGGTAAACATCTTGAGGAAGGGGACTAAATTTTATTTAGTGCTATCTGGTACATACTGTAAGGAGCATGTGCTTTACAGTCCGACAGTCCTGGATTTGGTTCCCCGGTACAGAGATGAGGAAACTGACGCTCAAAGAAGCTGAATGATCAGCCTGAGTTGCACAGCTGGTAAGTGGCCCACCTACGATTTGAGCCCTGGTTGATCCTCCCTCTCCCCCCAACTACTTCTGGGAGCTTCATAGCTTATGGGCTTGAGAAGCTAGTGAGTAGCAGAAGGTAAGAGGAGCAGACAACCTGCTAGGAAAGGGCTGTGTAAGAAGTGGGGGGAAAATATCATGATGGCAGCTGCAGTTCTGGCCCAAGTGGACATGAGACTCCAGCAGGATATGCTTTCTCAGATCTCTGCTAGGTCATCTGTCTCTCCCATGGGCTCCTCCTCCTTCTCTTCTTCAACTCAAGAGCTCCCAGGTCTCCTTCCCCTCTACCTCAGACACATAGTGGGGTGTTGCCACCTCCAAGGTGGTGGCTGAGGGTGGCTGTCTGTATCCAGACCCAAAAAGGCCGCCTGGTGTAGTCTGGGCCTGAGTAGCAGGAACTTGTGTATTCATAAAAGCTTTCCCTGGCTTCTGCGTGTGCCTGCAGGCAGCCTTCTGACCTCTAGGTGGTGAGGCAGCTCTGGTCTATGGGCTCCTCTTTTTTTTTTTTTAAATTAATTAATTTATTTTGGTTGTACTGGGTCCTCTTAGTTGCGGCAGGTGGGCTCCTTAGTTGCAGCTCGCCAGCTCCTTAGTTGCGGCATGTGGACTCCTTAGTTGTGGCAGGTGTGCTCCTTAGTTGCAGCTTGCTGGCTCCTTAGTTGTGACAAGTGCGCTCCTTAGTTGTGGCATGTGAATTCTTAGTTGCAGCATGCATGTGGGCTCTAGTTCCCTGACCAGGGATTGAACCTGGGCCCCCTGCATTGGGAGCGTGGAGTCTTACCCACTGCGCCACAAGGGAATTCCCTATGGGCTCCTCTTATTCAATGATAGTCAGGCCCCTGATGAGGGGCTCACGATCCTACTGGTGTGTGAGGCATCTGATGAATACTTGCAAAAACGAAGTTGATGACAGATATAAAGAGAAATTAACAGTCCCACTGGTGTGTAAGGATGATGGAGATTGGGCTGGGCTTGGTGTGTCACAGGGGTGACTGCTTTCATTGTTCAATGACTCCTCTAATAGGTTTCCTAGGGCTGACAAGGCCACTCCAGAATGTTCCAGAGGGGCACCACAATTTCAGACTCATATCTCTTTTTACCGGCAAGCAGAATCTGGTGCTGGCGTTGGCAGTCGCTGGGCTGCATCTGGTGGGACTAGATGCAGCACTAGGTGCAACATGTGAGTGGGACTGACCACGACATCATAGGGAAGAGGTTTTTAATTTTCTTTTTTTTTTTTTTGGCCAAGCCACGTGGCACGTGGGATCCCAGTCCCCGACTGGGGACTGAACCTGCACCCTCTGCAGTGGAAGCGCAGAGTCCTAACCACTGGACCTCCAGGGAAGTCCCAGAAAGAGGTTTTTAAACTTGAGCTGAGCATCAGATTGCCTGCAGGGCCTGTTAAAACACAGATTTCTGGGGAATTCCCTGGGGGCTCAGTGGTTAGGACTCTGTGCTTTCACTGCCGAGGGCCTGGGTTCAATCCCTGGTCGGAGAACTAAGATCCCATAAGCTGCATGGCGTGGCCAAAAAAATAAATAAATTAAAAAATAACCCCAAAAAACAAAACTCACAGATTTCTGGGGCCCTCTGCCAGAACTTCTTATTCCATAGGTCTAGGCTGAGGCCTCAGATCTACATTTCTAACAAGTTCCCAGAGGATGCTGGTGCTGCTGGTCCAGAGACCACTTTGAGAACCACTGCCCTGGGGAATACCCCTTGTCTAAGCCAGGCATAGGGTTCCACTGACCTTACCTCACCTGTCTGAGGTCACCCTCAGGGAGTCATGCACCTGAGTAGAGGAACAATAGTGAGGCCACCATCCTGAGCAGAATCTCAGTTTGATATATCTCTCTAGTGGGATCTGCATGGGGAGGAGGGCCATAAGATTAGGAGTTACACCAGCAGGCAGTCTAGCTCCCAGGGGTCAAAGTATCGGACATAAAGAACTTCTGAGGTGGAGAAGAAGGCACTCAAGACTTGTTCAGAATGTTTTCCCCAAAATTGAGCCAGCTGCTGACAAATTATACTGAAGTGTGGCAGAGTCCTGTGCTGGGAGACAGAAGATAAAAGTTCTAGTTCTGGCTCAACTGATACATTACTAGTGATGGACAAACTCCTGTTCCTCTCTGGGTCTCAGTTTCCCCACCTGAAAAATGGGGGTGGGGTGGGGGCAGTAGACCAGATGAAGGTCAGAGTTAAATTCAAAGCATATGAAAGCAGCCTTGAGCAAATTACTGAAGTGCTCTGTCTCAGCTTCCTCATCTGTAAAAGAGGAATTTAATGGCACCAACCTCATAGGGTTGCTGTAAAGATTAAATGACACAACATATGCAAAGAGCTTAGAACACTGCCTGGAACATAGGAAGTACTCAACAAATGTTATGTTGTAGTATTATTAGCCACTTCTCCCCAGCATGGAGACAGCAGGACTACACCTCATTGTGGCAGACCGCGAGCCTCCTCGCCCTTTTTGGTGTGGGCCAGCATCTCACATACTCACCAGCACCTACTGTGGCGATGGCACTCTCCTGGCCAATGATGTGCTCCTTCAGCCGCTGCTCCAGGGGAAAGCGGCGCCGTTCTTCGGCCTCACGTTTCCGCTGCTTCTCTTGGTACTGTGGGGAGAGAGGGAAGGTGGCTCAGGAGTGCTGGGCCCAGGAGGATCCTAGTTTCATTCTATCCCCCAACCCAGGGGGGAAAAACACAGGTTTTTTTCTCTGGGGGTCCTGATGCACAGCTCTGGCTCATGACCACTGGAGGCTGGCCCAGTCCTTCCCCTGCCCCTCGACTTAGGCCTCACCTCATCTCCCTACCTCGGGTGGCCACTGCTCAGGGGTCCTGCCTCACCCTGCTAGTAAGTACTGCTAGTAAATTAACCCTTAACTCTGGCGTCTGACAGAAGATTTGGTTCGAATCTCAGCTCTATCACTTACAAGAGGTGCTTATTACCTGGAGTAAGTTACTTTGCCCCAGTTTTCTCCTCTGTAAATTGGGGATTAAATATGATAATGTATATAGAATGTGCCTAGCATCATGGCTGATGTGCACTGAGTGCTTACAAATATAGGTTCCTTTCCTTTTCCACTTATCCTCTTTTTCTTTTTTTATAAATTTATTTATTTATTTATTTTATTTTTGGCTGTGTTGGGTCCTTGTTGCTGCGCGCGGGCTTTCTTTTAGTTGTGGTGAGCGGGGGCTACTCTTCTTTGCGGTGCATGGGCTTCTCATTGCGGTGGCTTCTCTTGTTGCGGAGCACGGGCTCTAGGCGTGTGGGCTTCAGTAGTGTGGTCCACGGGCTCTAGAGCGCAGGCTCAGTAGTGGTGGCGCATGGGCTTAGTTGTTCCACGACATGTGGGATCTTCCCAGACCAGGGCTCGAACCTGTGACCCCTGCATTGGCAGGCTGATTCTTAACCACTGCACCACCAGGGAAGTCTTCCACTTATCCTCTTGAAAACCATTTTGGTTTTTAAACCAGAGCTACGAACACCCTCTACTTCAATGATACTGCATTTCAATTAAACACAACTATTCAGCAATTGCTGTGTGCCTGGCCCTGTGCATGCAATGATGGAAAGGTGGGGCAGGTGGAAGGAGGAGGATTATACCCTGCCCCCTGGGAGGTTTAGATGATGCTGAGTGCCTGGCATGTGTCTGGCCTCCGGCTTGGCCCATTTCAGAAAAGGCAGATGGAGGAGGCCCGAGCTTGGTCCTGCTGCGAGGGAGAAGAGGAGAGCCAGGCCTTGCTCTCAGGGAGCTCAAAGTTGGGCACGGGGGGTGAGGCAGGGTCTGTACACAAATACTACTCAGGCAGAATTAGCCATTTCCCTCATGGTTCCAAAGCATGTGTGCCTATTTCTAGCCTTGTACTTATCACTTAAAAAAAATTACTTGAAAACCAGTTTGTTGCATGTTCGTGATTCTGTCTTCCAAATCAATTATGAGCTCCCTGAGGGTAGGCACTGCCTTTTACTCACTGCTATTCCCAGCACGGGTCCTGGCACAGTGGAGGCATCTGGTGAGTATTTGCAAAAATGAAGTTGATGACAGATATAAAGAGAAATTAACAGCTAGACTGGGTGGTGTAGGAGTACAGAGAAGGGAAGGATACATAAAGCACGGAACAATTCTGGGAGACAGGAGGCTTGAAGGAGCTGGAATACTGGGCTAGGTGGGAGCTGTGGGACTATCTGGAGACTGGGCAAGGAGGGGTGAGTGTGTGGGTCTGATGATAAAGCATTTATGGAGGCCAGGGGATGGAGGGTGGGGGAAGGAAGCAGGTCTTGAAGTGGGATGGAAAGACCTGGGTCTTCAGGAGGCTTCTTTCCCCTAGGGCCCCTGTAATACTGACAACTTTCTAGAAAGCGAGCTGCCAAGGTATGGCCCTGTCACAAAAGTTGTGGCTGCAGATTGCTCTTGCAGAGAGAGTGGATGAAAAATACCTGCTGCTTGGGCAGTGTTTTCCTGTTAAGGTAGTGACCTTGACAGAAGTTAAAAAAAATAAATAGCAAACAATCCAATTTCGGCTGTTGCTATCAGTCTGTAACTGAAAGCTCCCATCAGTTCTGGGGTTTCATATGGAGCAATAATTCGGCGCCGATCCCAGCGGAGCAACACTTGCTGGTTGGAATCCAGCGCGTCATCATGCAGCTCCCTCAGGCGCCACATACATCACCTGGCTCTGCCGACTCCAGCCATATATCTGCCTCCTCCTCCCTGTCCACCCAGCCCCTCTCAGCACTCGAGTCCACTGGGGTGGAAGGCTCTGATGGTGAGATGCACACATACCTGCTGGTACAGCACTGGCCAGCGGCCTGGCCAGCTCACAGTCAGTCTGGCTGCAGAAGGAAGCTGGCCTCCGAGGGTTTGTTAGGTCTGTTTCATCACTTCCCCTCAGGGATGGGTATTCCTGCCTCTGGGCCTTTTGCTCACACTGCTCCCTCAGCACGAAAGTCTTCTCTATTCCCACCTACCTCTAAGTGATCTCAGCTTAAATACCAAATTGTCTAAGGAGACTGTTGCCCTGGCCCCGGGACCTCCAGAGCACTTATTTAACTGACTGTTTATGTCTGCTTACTCCACACATGAGGTCCGTAGTGACAAAGCCCATGTTTTATTCATCGCTATAGCTCCAGCACCTAGCATAGGGCCCTACTCACAGAAGGAGTCAATACATGTTGCCAACCGAATGAGGTAACTACCGTTTGTGGAACAGCTGCTGTGTGCCAGGCACTGTACTCAGCACTTTATATGTAGTGTCTCACTGAATTCTTACAGTAGTCCCCATCTGGAGTTTGACTCCTCTTCTGGCTCACAGTGGGGCACACAGTGTGGCAGAAAGAAGCAGCTTTGCTCCAGAAAGATGTGAATTTAGACCTCACCTAATCCACTTACTAGTTAGCTGACCTTGGGGAAGTTAATTCACCTCTCTGAATTTCAGTTTCCACATCTCTAATACGGTGATGGTACTCACACCTACCTTGCAGGATCCTTGTGGGAAGCTGGTGAGGATTAAGTGAGGTCATGTATACAAAACAATTGGCAGGTCTCTGGCATACAGCAAATGTGTATGTAGAAGTGGCTACGTGAGAGACTCAAGTGGCCAGCATAGTACCTGGCCCGTGGCAGGCCTCTGATAAATGTAACTTCTCCTTTGCTGCATTTTGATGACTGATTATCTAACCCAGTGCCTTTTTTCTTTGTTTGTTTTTGTTTTGGTGCTGGAACCCTTTTAACTAATTTAATCTGCACGGAGCCCACAGATAAGGGGAACAGTTGCTCCGGCTTAAGCAGAAGCCAGAGGCCAAGTCCACTTGGATGCCCCCACTTGCCCCAGCGTGGCTCCTGAGGCTTCTCCCCCTAGGAACCCTGGGTCTGCAGGGTACAGTCTCAACACCAACTGAGTTCTCAGGACGCCTCTACTGTCTGGGGTGGCTCAGCTCTGCCTGTCAATTTTCCTTACGCAGTAGAGAACTCCATATCTAGGTACTTTCCATCCATTAGTTTGTGGGGCCTCACAAAACATATCTTTTTTCCTTTGCTACAGGCAAAGCCTAACATGGCATTTCCCGCCACTTTGTCGGTTTGGGTACGGCCACCATGGCCTCCTTAAGTCTTCTTCAGGGAAATATTTCTACCTCCTATAACTCGACTTCACTGTCATGATTTTAGGTTATCTTAGTATTCCTGTTATTTTCTTGGGCAATGGGAAAGGGTTCTTGACTTTTATGGGCGTGAGCATGGGGGAAAGGTTGCACTGTGATCTGGCTGGTTTCTCAGGAGCTTTCTAGATGGTACTGGGAAAGATTCAACCTATGGCTTAAATCTGAGCACATCCTGACTCTAGCATACTCCCTCCCAGCCTGAAGCCCTATATATCTCCTCAGAGAAACTTCTGAAACTGGATCAGACTTTCTGATAAAAATGTACAGGACGGGCTTCCCTGGTGGTGCAGTGGTTGGGAGTCTGCCTGCCAATGCAGGGGACACGGGTTCGGGCCCTGGTCTGGGAGGATCCCACATGCCGCGGAGCAACTAGGCCCGTGAGCCACAATTACTGAGCCTGCGTGTCTGGAGCCTGTGCTCCGCAACAAGGGAGGCCGCGATAATGAGGGGCCCGCGCACCGCAATGAGGAGTGGTCCCCGCTTGCTGCAACTAGAGAAAGCCCTCGCACAGAAACGAAGACCCAACACAGCCATAAATAGATAAATAAATTAAAAAAAAAAAAAAAAGACAATGGATTGAGTTGTACACTTAAAAAAAAAAAAATGTACAGGACAATGGGATTAAACCAGGTAGAAGGTTAGTGCTTCATGCTCTTTTCCTAATGCTTATTAGCACAGAGTTTATATTAAAAAATATGTTGAATGAATGAATGACTTTTTAAGGCATGAGCTATGAGTTCAGGCTTGTGGAAAACTAACCAGTGGAAGAACCTAGGAAAGGAAAACACTTGGTCTGTATATATTCTATTTGGGGGAGAGGAGAGAGAAGGATGGGAGAAGGCACTTGGTAAGGGTCTATGAATGTGGGCTACTGCTGTTCCCGGCTTTCTGAGGAAATGTGGAGAAAGGCTACAGGGACTGAGGTCAAGGCCCTGCTTTGACAGGATTCCATTGGAGGAGAAGACAGGTTAAATGACCCAGCCTACAAAAGTAGGGGGCACTGGGCTGAGAGGCCCAAGAAGCTACCCAGGAGAGCAAGAGCGGGGGAGTGATCATCTTCTTAATAAAAGCCACATGCAATTAGCTTCAGAAGCCCTCACCTGGAGCCAGCAGCAACCAGCTCCCTATGCTGCATCTCGGCTGGATAATCATGGCCACTGGTTTCCATCATTCTTGATTTAATATGGCACCCCTCCTGGCTCTGAGTGCATTTACAGGAAAGGCCTGGGAGGCCGAGGCGAAGCCTAGCTGGGCTCTCGCTAGGAAGTGGGCGGCTGGGCAGAGTGGCTCTGCGGAGGAGGGTTACAGGGAGAAGGGGTATGGCAGCACACCTACTGTTGGGCATTCCTCAGGAACAGGTCTGATAATAAACCTGGTAGTACGTTCACTGAGAGAGGAGCTAGGGTAGGGGTGGTAGGCAGAATGAGACCCTGGACAAGAACAGGATAAGCATGGAGGAGGGAAGAGAAGAGAGGCCAAACTGCAGTTTGCCTCTTGTGGGAGGTCAGGGCAGAGCCCACTGGCTGCTCACACACTCAGATATGCCCCACCCTCCTGACTCCCTGATCCAACCCCAACTTATATCATAGTCAAGGCTTCTACCATGCCCTGAAGCTGTGGGGGACGCAGAGGCCAACAAAGGGGACCATGGGGCAACAGACGAGACTGGCGGGTGTGGGATGATGGAAAGAGTCCTGAGAAGGGGGGTGATGACAAGAGGAGCCCAGGGGTTCCAACAAAGGAGCCTGGGAAATACAGAGCAGACAGGAGAGGAGACTGGGGGACAAGAGGGGCACCTAAGGGACTTGAAAGTCTCTTGAACTAGCTCAGAGTCCACATCCTTGTAGAGGAAAGCTGGGTACAGAGCAGGCATCAGTCCCATCAGACTTGAGGACCACTATGTCAGCATCCTAGACTTCATTCTCCTCTCCGCCAGTTGACCTCCTTTTGCTGCCAGAGCCATATTTTTTTTTTTAAAGGTTTGCATTTTTTAAAAAAAATTTATTTATTTATGGTTGTGTTGGGTCTTCGTTTCTGTGCGAGGGCTTTCTCTAGTTGCGGCAAGCGGGGGCCACTCTTCATCGTGGTGCGCGGGCCTTCTCACCATTGCGGCCTCTCTTGTTGCGGAGCACAGGCTCCAGACGCGCAGGCTCAGTAATTATGGCTCACGGGCCCAGTTGCTCCGTGGCATGTGGGATCTTCCCAGACCAGGGCTCGAACCCGTGTCCCCTGCATTGGCAGGCAGACTCTCAACCACTGCGCCACCAGGGAAGCCCAGAGCCATATTTTTAACATGTAAATCAGACCATGTCATTCCTTTGCAAATAGCTGGGTTGATCCAGAGACAAGAGTGGCGAGAGAAGGTTAAGAGGCGCAAGGAGTGGCTAAGGTGAGAAAATGGGTTATGTTCTCCTCAGTCCATCACATCAGGAGGCACGTGATGTTCCTGTACCTGTGGCTGGGGATGTTAATTTTGATCACTTGGTTAAGGTGGTCTGTGCCAAGTTTCTCCATCATTTTTCCCTTTGTAATTAATAAGTACCTTGTGGGGTGGGACTCAGTGACTACGAAAATATCCTGTTACTCCTCAAACTTCCACTCACTAGTTTGAACATGGACTGATGAGTCTTGCTTGATTTGGGACCAACTGTTCTAATTCTCACAGCCCTGTGGAGTTCAGAGGATCTCCTCCCTCACTGTCCAGAGATGAAGTAATTAAAGCAGGGTCCCACTGGTAGCAAGTAATAAAGGCAGAACACTAACCCTTGTAGTCTAACTCCAGTGCCTGCACTTTCCACCCTGGAGATAAGAAAAGACCTGTTCTTGCCTTCAGGAAGTTCAGAGCCTATTTAGGAAGATGAGACTTAAAACACAAATTTCATATTCTTACTTTTAGCATGGGGCTACCTAACAAATTTATTGAAAATAAACACCAGAGGGTGTTCTTGCCAGAAATGCATAATCTGAGTTGAATCATAAGGAAACATTAGACAAACCCAAATCGAGGACGGTCTACAAAATAACCAGCTTGTATTCGTTAGAATGTCAAGGTCATGGAAGACAGACTGAGGAACTGTTCCAGATTAAAGGAGACCAGGGCTTCCTTGGTGGCGCAGTTGTTAAGAATCTGCCTGCCACTGCAGGGGACACGGGTTCAAGCACTGGTCCGGGAAGATCCCACATGCCGCGGAGCAACGAAGCCCGTGTGCCAAAAGTACTGAGCCTGCGCTCTAGAGCCCGTGAGCTGCAAACCTACTGAGCCCGTGTGCCACAACTACTGTAGCTAGCGCGCCTAGAGCCCGTGCTCCACAACAGAAGCCACGGCAATGAGAAGTCCGTGCACGGCAACGAAGAGTAGCCCCCGCTCGTCGCAACTAGAGGAAAGCCATGTGCAGCAACAAAGACCCAACACAGCCAAAAAAAAAAAAAAAAAAAAAATTAATTTTAAAAAATAAAGGAGACCAAAGAGACATGAAAACTGAATCCAGCTTCAGATCCATAATTTTCTTTTCTTGTAAAGATAATTATTGGGACAACTGGTGAAATCTGAATAACATCTATAGATTAGTTAATATCAATATTAGGGCTTCCCTGGTGGTGCAGTGGTTGAGAATCTGCCTGCCAATGCAGGGGACACGGGTTTGAGCCCTGGTCTGGGAAGATCCCACATGCCGCGGAGCAACTAGGCCTGTGAGCCACAATTACTGAGCCTGCGCGTCTGGAGCCTGTGCTCCGCAACAAGAGAGGCCGCGATAGTGAGAGGCCCGCGCACCACGATGAAGAGTGGCCCCCACTTGCTGCAACTAGAGAAAGCCCTCGCACAGAAACGAAAACCCAACACAACCATAAATAAATAAATAAATAAACCCAAAGTTAAAAAAAAAAAAATCAGTATTAATGCTCTGATTTTGAGGATTGTACTGAGGTTATATAAGAAAATGCCCTTTATTTTTTAGGAAATTCATACAAGTATTTAGGGGTAAAGGGGTATCGAGTATATAACTTAACTCTCAAATGGTTCAGAAAAAATTATACATATATCTCTATATTATTTATATATACATAAGTAATAAAGCAAGTGCAATAAAATGTTGACAATTGGTATTAAGGGTGAAGGTTTATGGGAATTTGCTGTACTGTCTTTGAAATTATGTAAAAGTAAAACAAATCAGGACAATGCTTACCCTTAGGGATGGGTAGTGACTGGAAGGGAGTATGATGCAAATGAGTGCTTGTGATAGTCTATTTCTTGATCAGTATATTCAGCTTGTAAAAATACAGTGAGCTGTATACTTATGTGTACTTTATACAAATATGTTTCAACAAAAAGTTTTTGAGCAGCTAAAAGAAGGGACTTCCCTGGTGGCGCAGTTGTTAAGAATCCGCCTGCCAATGCAGGGGACACGGGTTCGAGCCCTGGTCCGGGAAGATCCCACATGCAGCAGAGCAACTAAGCCCCGTGTGCCAAAACGAGCGCCTGCGCTCTAGAGCCTGTGAGCCACAACTACTGAGCCCACGTGCCACAACTACTGAAGCCCGTGCACCTAGAGCCTGTGCTCTGTAACAAGAGAAGCCACCGCAATGAGAAGGCCACGCACCGCAACAAAGAGTAGCCCCTGCTCACTGCAACTAGAGAAAGCCTGCGCGCAGCAACGAAGACCCAACACAGCCAAAAAAAAAAAAAAAAAAAGAAGTGAAAAGAAAAAGAAAGAAAGCACAAGCCTGTCCCCATAAAGCATGGAGTGCTGTGTTTGGCCCATGGAGAACCTGTAACAAAGGTCAGACGGTGCTGTCTGGGCCCTCTGGGCCAAGCACAGAGCCAGGCATGCAGCACAGTGGCTCTCGAAATGAGATGCGAAGCAGGGAGCAGGTTGGGCAAGGCAGGGAAGGGATATCTCTTCACCCTAAGCCAGGAGGAACACAACCCTTTTACCCTTCTGTATACCTCACCTGTTCTCTCCTGATAGCTTCCTTCAGATCTGATGGGAGCACCCAGGCTTGAAGCCCAGAATGAGGGGCTCAGGGGAGCACTGCATCCCCAGCTACCCCTGAAGCAAATGAAAAAATACAGAGATAGGAAATGTGCTTGTGATTCTGTCACTGGGATATGCAAATAAAATATATATGATAGGCCTATCTGCCTAATATTCCTGCCAATTCATTCTCTGGATGTGATTAAAATGAGCAATAAATTCCTCGTGAGTCTCAGTGGAGTGAGGATCTGGGAGTGGAGATGCGGGCTGGCACCAGCATGTCCCCCTCAGCTGAATATTCATCATGGAATAGCTCCCTATATTTTTGTTTTATCTGCCATCGTGTGCACAGAGATATATTTCTACCTCTCCTTCGTCTCTTAGTTATGATGTGAAAATGGTCTAAGCTTTAAGTATTAAACTCTCCAGCTAGTGAAATCCTTCAAAGTGAGATCACAGTTATCTTCTCTACGAAGCCTGCCCTGCTCATTCTGCCTGGAGGTGATCCATGCTTTCCTGGGGCCCCCACAAACTCTGTGTGGACCCCTCCTAAGGCACAAGTCAGTCTGTGCGTATCAGAGCTAAGAGCGCCTGCCTCTCCCCATCTTCCTCTCCCAACAGCCAGCTCAGGAGACAGGGGCTGGGCTTCATCCACCTCTGGACCTTCTCAGGGGGCCCAAGGGGGCTTCCGCACACAGAGAATGCTGAGAGGACTGAGCAAACCAGCCATGAGGAGAAAATTATTTAGGCCACCTAAGGTGACAGAGATTCTTAGATAAGTGACACATTTTAAAAGGCAGAAGAAAATTAAAAATTAGGCTTATGGATAATTCTAAAATGAGAAAACCATCAAGAAATAATAAGTGAAAAAGCAGATTCCAAATATGCAACTAGGATCATAACTAACACCTTCAGGACCAAGTAGGAAATACAAATGTCTGACAGGCAAGCACATAATACAATAGGAAATAGGCGCCTGTGGCTGGAGAGTCCACGCTCCAACCTCTAAGGCATTATACTCACATTTAAAAAAAAAAACTGAGTTGGCAAAAGAAAACATGGCTGCCAGTTTGAGACCCCTGGGGTTTAAACAGTAGGCTACTAACCAGGTTAAAAAAAAAAAGACCACTTATATAAATATATATAGATATGGTCCAGAAAAGGCAAGTGTAGCATCATAAGAAGAAATCTGATTCCTATCCCAATAGTTACTAATAATAGCTTGATTTTCTAAAGTCACCTGCTTTATTTCAGCTTCAGATTTCTCATTTGTAAAATGCGGGGAATAATAGCTGCTTCATGGCTTTGTTACAGAATTAGAAAAAATATATATTAGAACACCTGGCAGAGTGCCTAGATGCACTTGATAAATGGTACCTACTATTATTATAAGTAATTAAGAACATTAATAGCAGTTATGTATAGGTAGTCAGGCTATCAGGCTAAAATGTTTTTAACTGAGATTCAGCTCAGTTGACATCTCTTCCAGGAAGCCTTCCTTGATCTCCCAGGCAGGATTAGAAGCCACCTTGGCTTTCCACAGTTCCTGTCCCTGGGCTTCCCTGGGACTGATGACTCAGTGGTGTCATGCTTTACTTGCCTGTCTCCTCACCAGATTGGGACCTCCTTGAGGGTTTCACCCAGCTGTCTTCTTCCCATCTAGCCGAGAGCCTGGCACATAGATGTCATTCATAAATATGTACTGACTTATTTAATTCTCCTCATTCTCCTCTCCAAATTTTCCATAATGGGAAAGATGACTTTTATAATTGCAAATTTTCTATAAAGAGCCCATATCTGACTATAGAGGTAGGTGAAGGTGGAAGAGGCTGAGCTGGTGGCAGGGGGATGCCGGATGGAAAGCAGGGGAGGAAGATAAGATCAGAGTGGTGGTCACCTGTGTCTAGACAAAGAGCCAGGAGATAAGGTCTCAGGTTGGAGCCTTGGCACCCTCCAGGCCTGAATCATTATGTTACTGACATGGGGCCTGAACTCAGAGAGGAGCAGCTGCTGCTTACTTACTGGCAGAGGGAGACAGAACCCAGTCTAAAGCAGTGTTCTTCCCCTGAAACTCTTCCTCACAATTTTGAAAAGGTAGTTTTTTGCAGCTTGGAGGAAAAAAGCAGAGCAGAAAGAATGGGTGACCATGGAGATGCTGAGCAACTAAGAGAAAGACAACACTGCTGACATCCAGGGAGAGGTGAGGGTGGTTCACGTGGGTAGAATCTGAGGGGACTGCAGAGCAATCAAGTGGAGGTGCTCAGCAGACAGGTGAACATTTCGGAAGGAGGAAATCCAGACTGGGTAAAGGGATCAAGTGCAGAGAGGTGACGACAGAGAAAGTCTTCCAGCTGAGAGGTGACAGAACCCCTGGGCTGGCTCTGAGTGGTCTTCTAGCCTCTAAAGGCAGCCTCTGCCCTGGGTCACAGCTCTGTGAGGGAGCTCCTCCTGCAGCAGCCATCCGTTAAGCCTGGCTCTGTCCTAGCCCTAATACTGAATTAATTTCCTCTCCTCCCATCCCCCTCACAGTCGTCCCTGTGTCTACGTGCAGTCTCTCCCTTCCGGGCCAGACGCCCCGTTGCCTTCGGCCTTTTCTCATGGCACAGTTCTGCTTGCCTCCTTACTGCCCCCCTCTGCACAGATTCTAAGAGCTCAGTCTACTCAGAAGGTAGCATCTGCAATTGCCCTCTGTGGTCCAGAAGGATCTGACTGGCACAGAGGACGCAACTGCCACTTATTCACTCGGAACACCAGCTTTGTACTGATGTGGCTGACATCAGGCCATTTCTTGGGCAGCCAAATTTTGTTAAGGGTCCCTCTGCAGCCCTAACCCTTCCACCCCCTCTGGCACTAAGCGGCCTGTTCTCCTGCTTTACATGACTCGACCAGGGCCTGCCCTATGTCACACCACCTGACAAAATATGGGTACTTTTGGCCAAGTGCAGCACTTGCTCTCAGGGGACAGTGGATTGGCCTGAAAAGGGAGATAATGATGGGGATGCAGTCCCTGAGGTAACTTGAAACAGTGCTCAGGGATTTCCTTATGGCATGGGGGAAGCTGACCCAACTATAGGATAGGAACGTGGGATTAGTTCTGTCCAGTGAGTTGTGAGTGGAAGTAAAGGGTCCTACTTCCAGGCTGGTCAGTTAGCTGCAGATGCAAGGCCCTTCAGAGCACTCTCTCCTCTCTGTAAGCAAGCAGCAGTATTTCAGAGTGTGGCTGCTCTGCCAGTCAGGTCCCTGAGGACCTAGGATGAGCACGACCCCCCTCTGCTGACCTTCATGTGCAGCATGAGGTAAAAATGAATCTTTGCTGTTTTAAGCCTCCGAAATTTTGGGTTGTTACAATAGCATGACCTAGTTTATCCTGACTGCTACACAGACAATGGTATTTTGAATGGAACCTTAGAAACCACTTAGTCACAATGTCTTCATTTCACAAAGGTAAACTGATCTTCAAGAGGGGAAGCGCTCACCCAAGGTCACCCAGTCAGTGAGTCGGGGAGCTGGGATCACAACCCCTGTCTTGTCTGTCTCAGTCCGGTGACCTAAGTGCTCTTACTCAAGACACAGAGAGTATGTGCCACTAGGTGGGACCTGTCACTCTTAATCATCTCAAAGCACTTCGGCCAGTTTGCCAACGAGAGACTCCACGATGCTGGAAAGAGCACAAGACTGAGAGTCAGAAACCAAGCCTTCCAGTTCCAGTCCTGCCAGTGAACCTACTATATGACCTCATGTCCAAGTCTTAGTTACAGTTTTGACAGTAACTCACTCTGGGACCAAAGGCAAGTCACACCACATCCCTGGGCTCCAGTCTCCCCAGGAGGAAAAGAAGTCATTTGATTTAGGTTTCAGAGATTTAAAATGTGTGCCCACAGCACAGCCTTCAGGGAGGTTACCTTGGGGGTAGGGACAGTCCGGTGGGCGGGGCACTGGGCCACCTCTCCTTCAACGAGAACAGCTCTATTTTCCTCTGACTTATTTGTTTAGACTTTGATAAGATTTCCCATCACCGGACTTGATGACTTCTCAGGTCCCTGCCAGCTCTGAGATTTTTGATTCTAGCTCTTGGATTCTGCCAAGCACTTTCTGAGATATAGTTGGGTGGCTGAGAGGAGCAGAAGGCAGCCTGTTTTTGGAAGGTTCAAAAGTCTGGTTGAGAAGATCAAGTGAAGGTGGAGATTGTTTTGGCTCAGATTCTATACAAGGCTCTCTGGAGTGTGTGTGGAGGGAAGAGGTCAGGGAATAGCTCTAGAAGGAGTGATGATGGGAAAGGATTACTTGATGAGGCTAAAGAATACATGAGGCCTGAGGAAACAGTACTTAGGCTGAGATTTATGTCTTGCTATCCTTCCTCCTATGAAAAGGAGCTGGAAGGTCCATTACCTCAAAAACTGAATTTGAAAGTCCTCAGAAGCCAGAAGTGGCCCAGGCCTCTTCCTGGTCAGGAAGAGGGGCAGCTTCCTATTCTTGATGAGAGTGGGGGTTGGAGTTGAATTTAAATAGACAATAATCCCCTAAGGAGAAGTGGCCCTTGGTGGGGAGCCTGACATAATTTAATGAGTGAAAGACCAAATGCACCATGGAGTGCCCATAGGCCTTCTCCTTTCTTTGTGACTTACCTTGGCCTCAGAAGTCCTTAAAAGCTTCATCACCTCCCCTTCTCGAGCATAATCCAAGGGTGTGTGTCCCATTTCATTCCTCTGCAGGGGATTAGCTCCTGGCAGGAGGAGAAGGAGAAATAGAGCCTCTATGAGTGATCAGTGGGCTCTCGGCCTTCCCTCAGAGGTGGCTTGTGCCTTGATTTCAGTGTAAGGAAGCCCACAGAAATATGGAGCAACAGAAACCTAAGAGATTGAAATACATGTTAAGCTACTCTGAGAGAGGAGTTCTCAGTCTTCTCTGACACAGAGGTCAGGGTACTGAGGCTCCTACATGGGCATGCACACATGTGCAGAAACACACCACCCACGCAGAGAGGTGCCACCCACACAGATATGCTATACACACACACAGGTGTGCTGTGCATACAAAAATACACACAGCCAAACATGCTAAAAAATACACCAAACACGCACATAGATTAATACACCCCAACACCAATGCATTATTCATTAAAATGCCTGCATTATCAAATTCGTTTGTACACAGATGAATATTCATTCATGAAAATCATATAAAAATCTAAAGCACAGAATATACCAAATAACAGTGAAAAGGACCCCTTCTTTCTGCTCTCTGCCTCTCCCTCTCCTTTAATGCTCTCCTTCTCTGGACACTTCCTGCCTACCAGAGTCAGCTGAGTCCTCTGGTCATCATCAGCAACCTGGCTGTGCCAGCCCTCACCGGTGCTACTTGTTGGTGAGTTTGTGCACTCAGGCAGGCATTTCCTCCAATCATTAGTTCCTATGATTTGAAGACAAAGAACTTTAAGTATAACAAAAAGAAGAGGCTTGCTGGGGGCCATGCATCTACCTTCTCTCACTTTTAAGTGCCGGCAGCTGGTGAGCCCTGAATAAAGTGTCCACTTGGTGCAAAGCCTTGTGGACAGGCAGTCATTGAGGAAAGGCTACTCTAACCCCCATGCTATCAGAATCTCCTTCCCAAAGCCTAGGTCTGAGCACCTCACTCTCCTCTTCAAAAACTGTCCATTCCATTCAATTTGCCAAATCTTGAATGAGTGGGGCCTGGGAACATGGAAGACTCAGATCTAAAAGCACTCCTCTCAAGAACTATGTGTTAAATGGAACATTAAGGTAGTGGTCAACTAGTATTCCTTGATCTTCTTTTTTGCTAGGGAAGTGTTGTCTAGAAGTAAAGAAGGGTTAAGACACAGTCCCTGCCACAAGGATATAATAAGTTGGCTGGGGACACTAAATACACAGGGAAGGCCGTGTCACCACGAGGCCTGGCTCGGGGGGACGTCCAGCCACTGTTTGTTGATGGACAGTAAAAATTAGTGTTTCTCAATCCCAGGCTGAGGAAACATTTATATCATGATATAAAATCATTCCTATTGAAACTCTCTGCTTCTTAAAGGACTATAAACTTAACTGACAATGGCAAACATTCATTAAGCATTTACAAGTGGCTGTCTGCTTGGGCTGCAGAGAAGAGGTGTGGGAGGACGAGGGGAAAGGAACAGAGAGCAGAAAGTATGATCCAGGCCAAGGAAACTTATTGTCAGTAAGAAAAATTAATACTTTTACACATGATCCTATTTTCTAATAGAAATCTGGTACAAAATATTAATATAAATAATCTTTACTACAATATAATTCACATACCATCTAAAGTATACAATTCAAAAAAATAAATATACAATTCAGTGGTTTTAAATGCACTTACAACATCATACATCATCACCACTATCTAATTCCAGATCACTTTCATCATCCTGAAAGGAAACCCCGTCACCAATATCAGCGACACTCTCCTCATTCCCCTCAACCCCAGCAACCATTAGCCTACTTTCTGTTCCTGTATTTGCCTACACTTGACATTTCATATAAATGGCATCATACAACATGTGGTCTTTTCAGTCTGGCTTTTTAAATTTAGCATGTTTTCAAGGTTCATCCATGTTGCAGCACGTGCCACTCATGCTACAACATGAATGTAGGAATATAGCACGTACTTCTTTCTTTTATGGTTGAATAATATTCCATTCTGTGGACATACCCCATTTTGTTTACCTATTCACCAGCTGATGAACATTTGAGTTGTTCCCCCCTTTTGGCTATTATGAATATGCTGCTACGAACATCTGTGTACAAGTCTTTGTATGGACGTATGTTTTCATGTCTCGGCTATATATCTAGACGTGGTGATGATAATAAGAATAATAGCCACTGGTATTTACTTACTATGTGCTAGGCACGGTGCTCTGTACTTTATATACGTTATATCATTAAATCCTTACAACCATCCTGAGGGGCAGGAATTAAATTCCCATGCTACAGACACGGAAACTGGGCTCAGAGGAGTGAGACAACTAGCCAAGGTCACAAAGTTGGTTATTTGTTTGGAGCAGGAGTCGAACCCTGGTCGACTACAATTCTCCACACTCCCACCAGGGCAGCCATGACACACCACTGGTGAAAAATCATTCTGTGGTTTTTTACTGTTTACAGGATAAAATACAACCTTCCTAATAAGGAGGGTGCCTGGGTTCTTCCTAACTAGCAGGCAAGTCCTCAGAGGCTCAGTTGGAGCCTCATTTTTTCTTTCAATTCTGTTGGTGCTTACTGGGCTCTGTGTATCAGGGTCCTGTATACAGGAAGATGGGGGACTGCCAAAGCCAATGAAGAGTTTTCTTTTTTACATTTCTTGACCACTCTGTAGCAACTGATACCTTGGCCACTCTCTCCTCTGAGTTCTAAAAACCACTTTTCAGGTTTTCCTCACACCCCGTGACCGTTCCTTCTCTCTTCTGCAGGTTCCTCTTCCTGTCTTTAAGATGAGGTCAGGCTTCCCTGGTGGCGTGGTGGATAAGAATCTGCCTGCCAATGCAGGGGACGCGGGTTCGATCCCTGGTCCGGGAAGATCCCACATGCTGTGGAGCAACTAAGCCCGTGCGCCACAACTACTGAGCCTGCACTCTAGAGCCCGCATGCCACAACTACTGAAGCCCGCATGCCTAGAGCCCGTGCTCCGCAACAAGAGAAGACACCGCAATGAGAAGCCCGTGCACCGCAACAAAGAGTAGCCCCCGCTCGCCGCAACTAGAGAAAGTCCGCGCTCAGCAACGAAGACCCAACGCAGCCAAAAATTAAAAAAAAAAAAAAAAAAAAAGATTAGGTGCCACCTAGAGTTCAAGTCTAGGCACAATTCCAGCTCTCCAGAAGCTAACGGGGACCAGAGGTGACCATGCAACTACAACTCAGGCCAAGTGTGATCAGTGTGCTGAAGGAGGGACAGCAGGACTGTGGAGGCACAGGAAGGAACACAGCGCTAAGGGGCTTGTTCGCCTGGCCCAGTTTTCCCAGCCCTGCCCAGTTCTCTCTGGTGCTCAGCACTGAGGACTCGACGGGCAGTGGCAGACATCATCTTCCCCTTCCCCAAAGCTCCTGGACCACAGCTAGGGAGGGCCGAAAGAGAGCTACAATCATGCAGTGGAAAGGCCTCTCCTTTCTCAGGTAGCCTCAGGGGGAGCTCTGTCACTAAATATGGGCTAGAGTGGAAGGGGGATGAGGGAGAGACCTCTGGAAGGGAAAGAAGAGAAGAACAAAGAGAAAAAGACAAATGGTTAAGGGAGGAAAAAAAAATTGGGAGAGAGAAGGGGAGGGGGAGAGGAAGAGAGGTGAGAGAAGAAGATAGTGGAAGACCAGAGGGTGAGATTAGAAGCTTCAAACAAGTGCTGTCAGTGATCTATATTTGCTTACAGAATGAAAAATGTGTGCCATAAACATTGGCCACTGAGTAATTTCTAGTAGGAGTCATGTCACTTCTCATAAAGGATGGGATGGGGATAGGTAGGGCATCTCTGCACCGGGGCCAGCCAGCACAGGGATGCCTTTTAAAGTAGGACTGGGCCTGTCACCAGCCCAGGAGGCTCTCAGCTAGGCCCCACCCCAGCCACCCCGAGCGGGGAAGCCAGCCAGGCTCCCCAAGGTTCTGGAGCCTCAGGGCAGCACGGCTGCTCCCACTTTAGGAAGGCTGAGGCAGGGGCATCATGGATAATGTCCATCTAATATTAGTCCCCCAGCCCCTGCACCCTTGCTCTGATGCTCTGGCTTGACTAATTGCTGTAATAATTGATAGAACCTGACTTCTACAACTGATCGATTTCACCTCCACGACCAACGGCCACAAACCATTACACTCCAATAAATAACCACGTTGGGCCTCACCCGCCTGCCCTCTCCAGGGGCATCAGGATGGCCCATGCCCTGGCCTGACCTCCCCTTGCCTCCCACCCAGGGCCCCTCCGGGCCAAGCAGCTGGTCTAGAGGGTCAGGCTTCTGGGAGTAAGTCAGAGGGCTGGGCGGAGGTGGGGAGCGCTAATCGCAGGCCATCCGTCACCTCCCACTGGCTGTCTGGGGCTCAGGCCAACACCTGGAGCACCCCAGGCAGTATAGTGCAGGACCCCTCCCCTCCTCTCCCTGTTTCAGATTAGTGTGTCCCAGCTTATAATATTTGATAAACAGCAGACTGGCTTCCTGGCAGCACTGCTGCGGCTGCGCCTGCCCCCTACAGCTGTGGAAGGTCACTCATTGGGGAAATATGTTTCTGTCAGTGGTATTGAAAAAAGTTTAGTGGAGTGACAGGCCTCAATTTTTCAAATTTTATTAACTCCATCTTCTTAACCATTTGTCTTGAATTCCTTCAGATTCTGGGGGATCTGTCAATAGGGCTCGGGCCAGGAAAGTAGGATGGGGGTGGATGGTCCTGGACTGGTCCTGGCTGGTGCCAGTGACAGGCTTGGGTCTCAACACCCAGGGCAGGATAAGGCAGTGGAAATGGTATTGACGGGAGAGGAGGCCTGGCCCACGGGGGCTCAGGGAGCCTGCTGATCTTCTCTGGTACAGCACCTGCTTTAGGTTTGACATAATCATAGGCTTTCTGAGTGGAAAAAGACCTTAATGATGAGCTCTTACAATTCCTTAAGAAGAGACTCCCCTCTACTACATTCGAAACAGGTGGGTCACTCTGGCTTCCTTGAACATGCCCAGAACCCAGTCCCAAGCTCATGGTCTACCAAGGGGTTCCCGCCACTAAACTGAGGGCAGATTCTTTTCGCATGAGCCCCAACCTCTCTCTCCAACCCCACTCCCACCTTGGACTGCCTGTAAACCCCTGTCCATCTTTTAAGACTCAGTTCAGGCTTCTTCTCCAGGAAACCTTGTTTCCCTACCACCCCAGGTTTGGTACCATCCTTTGTGCTCCCACAGGCCCTTCTGCTTCTATCTTACTACATTGATCCCTGTGTTAAAACAGTCTGTCTCCATCCAAGACTGAGAACCCTCAGAAGTCAGGGACCATGGCTGATCCACTGCTATATCCTGACTACCCAGCACAGGGCCCGGCACAGAACAGGTGTTCAATGAGATTTACCAAATGAACGGACTTCTTTCCAGGTGCTATCTTCTGAGGGCACACACAACATGGCTGTTCTTCCTGCCCCAGAAAAGCCCTTCTCACAACAAGTGTGTGACCATGTTCTTTGCTCCTGTGGGCCAAAGCCCCCAGTCTCTTTGCTGGTCCTAGACACCTCTTTGTTTGGGTGATAGATCAGGTCAGGTCAGGCCCCGACACCCTCAATGCTCTGTGGGTGGGAAGTGGGGAGGAAGTGTTGGAGAGAGAGGCCCACTTGCCCTTCCTGGGGAGAGTGCTAAAATCAGAGTGGGAGATGGGATTCAGATCTTCTCTGTGCTGACAGCAAGCCTAAGGTGGGGAGGGGAGGAGGCATTTTACTCCCTCCTCCCTTGACACCACTCTGTTCTGGCCCTCTGCTACCTCTGTGAATATCAAAGATGATGCGTTTGAGACAGCTTAAAAAAAAAAACAACAGTAACTGCCCTGTACAAATGTGTGAGGCTATATTATCAATAATATTGACATGCTCACCCACTCCCTCCCACCCCCCACAGTTCTATCAGCCATCGGGGCCTTCTAGTGATCCAGATCTACCACCACTGCAGTTTCCATGACTCACCCCTTCCCCTAACTGCAGCTGGCTCCCTGCCCCCTAAAAGGGCACACGGCCTGGGAGCCAGTGGGGATGGGGGTCACCACTCCTGGCTGTGTGACTGGGGTCCTGCTTCATTTCTCTGGTGGTAATGACTGCTGCCCTGCCTACCTCTAGAGGTTTTGTTTGAATTGAGTAAGATAAAAAGCTTGAAAACTATTGGGGGGGAGAAAGATTGTACTGGCTGTACAATGCTCTTTGTAATAACTTTTGCATTTACTCTTCCTTTCCATTTTTACTGCTGGCTCCTTTAGCACCTTCATCCTGATTTTCACTATTTTAACAGTCTGTTTACTATTTCCAATTGGAAGTTTTTGTGGAATATAAGGGAAATCTTTCCCATGATCAGAGACATCAATGTGGAGCCATCCATTCTTTTTGGCTGCGAGCTCCCCATCAAGGAAGCGCTCCAAGAGAGACAGGACGACCACATGAGAGATGCCGTGAACCTGTCCCATCTCCACACTCACCTTCGCTCACCTCCACACTGTTGTCTGGGACACTCCGCATGCCTGGAACCCCACTCCTTGTCTCCCTGACTATCCAGACCCTACCCCTTTTTCAAGGGCCCTTCTCTGGGACGCCTCCTCACCCTTCCAGCTCTCAATGCTCATCATCTATAGGCTCCTATTATCCTCCCACTCCTCCCTTTTTTGGGAGTCCATCTCTGTTTAATCTTCAGAGCTAGTCTGTGTGTAGCTCCTCAGGTCAGAGATGGACTGATTCTTCTGTGTGTTCCCAGAGGCTGAAGGTGAGAGAGAGGAGCCCTGTCCAAAATGTTGCAGGCAGCACGGCAGCACTGGGAATAGAGCTGAGGTTCCTGAGCTTTTCCCCTAAACCAACCACTGAGCATTCTCAACAGAATCCATACACCCGCGCACATGTGCACCTGCAGATTAGCCTCCCTGGTAACCAAGAACCTTTACTGAGTTCTTATTATGTGCCATACCCTGTGCCAACTACTTCCTCTATTTAATTCTTAATAAGAATTTGATGAAGAAAGCAGGAGAGGTATACTTTTTTTTCATTTCACAGATAACTGAGTCCAGTGGAAGAGCAAGGTGAAAGGAGACTGGCTAACATTTGTTGGGTGTTACGGCCTTTATATACAGTTATTCATCATACAAAGACTGAGAAAACAGAAGTGGGGAGAGCTGAAATAATCTGCCCACAGTCATGGGACTTATTATACTATTTTCTCTTTTGTATATGTTTGAAATTTTACATAATAAAAAAAATTTTTTTTAAAGAAGACAGGTCTGGTTTTCCACCACACAGTGCTACCTTCCAAAGGCCTGATGACTCAAAAAGAGGTAAAAATCGTCTTTCCTCTTCCCTTCCAATGTGCTCAGATGATCCAAAACCAAGATGGGGGTGGGGCGGGTCTCCAGAGGCAGGTTTGGGACAGACAGCTTTGTAGAAGGGTAAGAAATGGAACTTCTTTTCCTCCCATTCAGGGCTCCCCTGTCTGGGGTGACAGGGGAGCCCCCAAACAGGTCATTTAGAAGTCCTAGCTGGAATGTCCAGAATGTCATTTGGAAGTCCTAATTCTCTGACACACACAGTCTGGGTGGGAACCCTTGCCTTCAGGGAGGTGGATTTCTAAAATTCATGGAACAGAGCTACTGCCTCATGGCTCCATCATTAAAATTCACTGAGTACTGACTTTGGGCCAGGAGCTGGGCATGCAGTGGAATCAGACTTGTTCTTGCCCTGGGGAGAACCCAGACTGGTAGGAGACAGACAGGGACAGAAACAATGACAATATAGTGCGGTGTCAGGATGAGACGAGGATGATGAATCCCTCCCCCCACTCCAAGGGAGCCATACACGGTGTAGCTGGGGAGATGGAAAAAAAAGTACCAGGTATAGAGCAGAAGGTGCTATAAGAACTAAGGGAAAAAAAGACTGGAGAAAGCCTGGAGAGGGGAAAGTCAGAGCTCAAGGTCATGGAGACTGAGTGGGAGAGTGTAAGCTAGAACCCAGGCCTTCCAGTCCAGGGCTCTTTCTACTTGCCTTGAGCCCTACCCCATGAGCTTTCAGTTCCAGCACTGACCAGAGGGACTAGACTGCACTGGGTTTTCACCGTTCTCTTCAGTGTGTCAAACGCCTCTTTGCCTACCACTCAGACCCAACATTCTGCAAAGACCAGCTCCATTTCCCCTGCCTTGAAGCCTTCTCAGACCACTGCAGCCTACGTGGACAACTTCCTCCTTTGAAGCCCTACAGTACTTATCTGATCACACACTTTTCACCCATATGTGTCTTGTCTCCAGAAGCAGATGCATTACTAAAGGGATGCTTTGTGAAGGCCTAGAAAAGGAAATGGTGATGATCCCTAGGCATCAGGATGGGTTCACGGAAACCCAGTCATGCCAGACTAACCTCATTTCCTTTCTTCATCAGGATTACCTGTGTTTGCTTAAGCAGGTACAGTTAGGGCATATGTAGACTTCTTCAGACATACGCTGGGGTGTCTCGGGACAACTCTGAGGACACAATGGAGAAATGTGTGCTCCATGTCACTACAGTGTGGAGGGTTAGTCAGTGATTGGTGGACTAACCAGACCCAAGCGGCAGGGTGGAGTGACTGACAGATCAGAGGTGAAGAAAAAGGAAGTTTCCAATGGCAGCAAAAAGGCTTGGTCCTGGTTCAGCATGTTGACCCCTGACATGGGGATGGCCTGTTCATCATATCTACGGATGTCAGATTAGGGTGGGAAGAGTACCAAAACATGTGTGGAAGATGGACATTAAGAGCTAAAACACATGAGATGAAAATTAATGGAGATAAATGGGAAGTCATGGGTTTTGGATGAGAGACAAAATGGAGATTGTTCTGGGAGGAGTGATCAAGATAAGAAAGGGTTTAGAAGCCATGTGAGAAACACGGTTTAAGGAATTGGAGGTTTAGGCTGGAGGAAAGATAGCTCAGGAGAACATGCCTGAATTTTCAGGTATTTGAAGGGCCATCATGTGGAACAGGAATTAGATTTATTCTACATGAACCCAACAGTAAAATTAAGACCCTTGGAAGCAGATTTTGGCTCAATATTAGAAAATTCTAACCATCAGAAAATCCAAAGATAGAATGTGAGCAGCCTCAGGAACAAATGAGTTCCCCAGCACTGGAAGTGTTCAAGCTCTGAATGGGTAATAATGTGGTAGGTCTACTACCTGTACATCAGTTTACAGAGGTTTTTTTTTTTCAAGATTGTTAATTTGTGTTTATTCATTCATTCAGAGATACCTTTGGAGAGCCTTCTATGTATCTGGCACCATGCCAGGTGCCAGGCACAGAAAAGTGAATAAGAAGACACTGTCCTTGCTCTCAGGGAGCTCCTGATCCTGCTGAAAGCAGATGGACGAGTTTATTTCAATTTATTTATTTCAATAGTATCTTATGCCTTGATTACAGGCCTCAGGACAGGAAAGGCTGACTTCAGCCTAAATCAAAGAGTTCCTATGGAAATTCAAACACACGTTTGGTTACTAAAGGTCATAGTTTAATCAAGGCCAAATCACTTGTGTAAACCAACTACTGGCTGTGGGAACATAAGTGTACACTAAGGCACAATTTGTGAATTTCTGTGCATGGTATTTTGCTCTTACAGTCCAAATTGGCCTTTGGCTGGAACTTGTTTATGTATCTACAGATTGTCTTACAAGTGGCTGTGGTGTCAGGGCAAAGTGATTTAGCCAGCGGGGCTACCCAACTCTCCATTTCTTACCCACCCTATGGGGACTGCTTCAGCACAGACATAAACATGCTCCTGCTGTTACCTTATTGCACTCATCACATGGGGAGGCTAGAAGGCTTGATTCAGGGATATGATTGGATTTTAAATCCCAGTCTCCCAGGATTTTAATTACTGGTCTGGGGCAGCAGGGCTAGGCACTGGCTGCCTTTGGATGGAGGAGGTCGATACGCCACTCCACAACATATTGAGCCACAATGCCTGCAGACTCTATTTCTCTATTTAATCATCTTTTGCAAAATTTACAGTGGAACAGGAGGGATCAATACTGAATTTATCACATTCTCTTGTAAATATGAGCCAGGAAAGAGTTCCAGGCAGTTTGTTACTGAATGGGAGGGAACACGTCTGTGTATAGCTGGGCATTAGGAAATGAGACAAAATCCATACTTCTTGGCATAAGCTACAGATGCTCAGCCAGTCTCTAAAAGCCTGAAGACAAGTTCAATGGGAAGAACACTGATTCATTCACTCATGTGATCAACCAACCAACATTCCAGAGCACCTATTTTATGCTGAACCCTGTATAGGCTCCAGGAACACAACTGGAGCTCTGCTCTTGAGATCATAGTCACAGATACCACAGTGGCTCTGCCACTTACTAGTGGTTGGGCAAGTTACTTAACAGCCTAATGCCTTTGAGTATGCATATGGAAAATGTAGGTAATAAGAGTATTAAACTTGCAAAGATATTTTAAGTACTGAAAGAGAGAAAAGCCTTAGTCTAGAGCTTGGTACAAAGTAAGAACTCAATAAATGACAGCTATTGTTATTTTTACTACAATTACCATTATTAAGCATTCCTTCCTATAATATTTCTCACTAATGGTATATGTGTAGAGATGGAGGTGTTGAGGAGGGAGCCAGCCACCCCAACTCTTTAGCAGATGGAAGGGAGACTGAGTGGCCTTCCACAGGTTAGAGACCTACTCAGGGCTACTGGCAGCAGAATCAGAGGAACAGAAGGAAGAGGATATATGAGGAGACACATGCTAAGCTGTTTTTTCAAACTTCAGTTGTAATCTTTAAAACAATAAAACAGCTTCCTAGGGAATTCCCTGGTGGTCCAGCAGTAGGGGCTCCACGCTTCCAATGCAGGGGGCAGGGGTTCAATCCCTGGTTGGGGAACTAAGACCCCACATGCCACGTGGCTCGGCCAAAAATAAGCTTCCTAAAATTGCTGTGGGGTAACAGAGTGAGAAGTGATTCACTTCAGGTAGGCAAACCAGGAAAAGTGACAAGAAGAGCCATAAATGAGTTGGCTCTTGAAGGCTAAGTAGGGGTTTGATAGGTGGTGCAGTGGGGAAAGGGAATCCCAGGCACAGAAAAGTGAATGAGCAAAGGTTTGGAGGCAGGAAAGACTCCATGCTAGGGAATGAGTAGTTGAGTGGACCTATGGCAGAGACAGTTCCTGTGTCCCCAGGCCCACCTGGCTGCAGGCATGCCCCTGGTAAGCCTATCAAGCTCTGGTCCCAATCCTGAAGCAAACAACTGTCCCCTGCCCCTCTTGGAGATAGGGTGGTAGAAGATTCCTGGTGGGCTGCAGAGAGACTTGCAGGCTGGGTTAGGCATGTGAGCTTAACTCACAAGCATTAGACATTACTGAAGGTTTCAAAACAGGGGAGTGGTACGGTTTTGCAGGGTAAAGGTTTGGAAAGGAGCCTAGAGGTAGGGAGACCAACAAGTAGTCTCTTACAATAGTCCAGGTGAGAGTGATCAAGTTTGAACTAGGATAGTGGGGACAGAGGAGAGAGGATAAACTTGAGAGAAAACTCTAAGAAAGATGAGTTCGGTGGAAAGTGAGGGTGAAGTCATCAGACACTTATAAACACTTTCTTGTTTGGGTGACCAGTAATGATGATGCCATTCACCAACTAGGGAATAGAGAAGAAAGTATGAGGAGGGCTGGGTTTGGATACATTGAGCATGAGATGTTTACAGAATATGAAGCATCAGCAGAGCTACTAGAGACATGAAAATGCCTGATGTGTTCTAAGGAAGGCAAATATGCAGGCTGGTCTGGTTAGAAAAGAGGTGATACAAAAGCATGGAAATGAACGTTCAAACGTATGGAATATTTCACATACAGAGTTAGGTGAGGAAAAGGGCAAAAGCAAAAACTCCTGCCAAAGATTTCTGTTCAAGGCAAACCTAAGGTAGGGGTTTTCTAGATGAGGAATAATGCTCTGAATAGCATGTGACATATGCGTTGGAAGTATGGGGATCCTTAGTTCATTTTCATTTGGGGCAAGTTTCCTGTATGTTGTGGGCTTTCAGTAGGCCAGCCTCTGTGCTCCCTACAATCCAGCACAGACTATGCTCAGAAGCGGCAGCAGGCTCTGTGACCAGAAAGCAGCTGGGAGTAATTGTCAGTAAGGAGGGAGAGACTCTGGATAAAGCAGAGTTCAAAGTGGACTATAATAAGAGCCTGGGTCCCCGGGCTTCAGCACCCCTCCTCCCCTTCCTGCAAATGACAGCTGAGACCAAGGCAGCCAAGCCTGGGGTCTGGGCTGAATTTAGCAGTCATAATTATACTGCTGACGTCTGGGGCAGAGCCACAGTCTCTGCAGAAGACAGCAGCTTTTGTTCATGCACTAAAAACACACCATCTTCAAACATGCTAATCGCATGTCTGCTTCCATCTAACAACACTGAAGGAGGCTGAGGAAAGGGCACACAATGCCCACACATCTGGCTAATTCAGTTATGAGGCCAATCAATCTTGATGGGTTGTCTATAAAATACCAACCACCCCAAAGGACTGAGCTGACCAGATGTTTAAGCTTCTGTTGACCAATCCCAGCCTAAAGTCCATAGCAGGGAAGAGGGGGTTATCAAGAGATGGCTTATGCTTCCACTCACATGTCTATTCCCAAAGCTAAGTAAAGCCTTCTGCTTGAATGAGAAGTACCAGCACGTCAGAGTGGTGGCTGAGCCAGGCTAACTGGAATGAAATACATTCAAATATACAGACTTTCACTCTGACCTTAAGGAAGACAGGAGGCCTTATTTACAATTGGCTTTGAGAACAGCTACAGAAACAGAAACCGATGAAATAGTTTTGCTAACTGCACTTCCCAGAATGGAGAGAATCAGGAATACAGAGGCAAGTATCTTTAACTATGATATTAAATGCCACAGGCTGCAGTTCTGGGCACAGGAACTGTTCACCACTGATGTCTGCTTTTCAACCCCCCATCAAGGTTGAAAGGAATTACTCATCTCCCTCATAAAACTGTTGCCAAAAAAACCAACAACAAACAAAAAACCAGGAGCCACTGCCAAACGGACTCTTCCAGTTAATACTCCTTCCTTCATGCTCAACCACAGTCACCAGGCAATAGTCACTGAAAGTATAAGTGGAAGGGTAGTGGGGAGATTAGGAAAAGGAGAAGACAGGGAATAGATTTGAAATCTATACCAAGAGGACCATTTTCGACCCAGAGCTTCTTGCTGGTGCTAATGATTCCACTGTTTCTCAAAAGTGCTTTTCCCTAATTAATTCTAAGGACTTTACCAAGTCTGTCTCAGAGTTGAAGCTTCATGACAAACCAGATAGATGGACTTGGGTAAAGGAAACCTCCAACTTTTTAGAAAGTGGTGAGAGAGAAGCACATTAAAAATGAGGGTTTATTGTGATAGCCCATGCCCAGAACAGTACCTGGCACTCAGTAGGAATTTAATAAATATTTGCTGACTGAATAATTATGCCCTAGTTATGATGCAACTGAGCTATGTTCCTTCAATGTGTTTGTCAGGAGAGGCCTCCCGTAGTCCCTGGTAATAATGCTGAACAAAATCACTCACAGAGATCCGGGGCATCTTCTCTCAGCCTGAACGAGACGGGATGAAGTGGTATTGGGAGGTAAGGGTATGGACCTCATTACCACCCACACCCAGAAACCTCTTCTTCCTCTGCCCATGGCTGTAGTAACCAATGCTGCTTACCAATCCTGCCTCCTTTGGATTCTTTTCTACCTTGATTTATATGATACACAATACCTAAACCTTTGTCTCCTTTGCAGGTTCCTGTTCATTCTTCTATCCCAAGTCATGGGTGACACCCAAGGCTGAGTCCTCAGCCCCTGTCCCTTTCTCTCTGTATCCATTCTCCTTTAAAAAAAAATAGTTCCAATTTGCACAAACTATCCCAGTGGTTCTCAGTCCTGGCTGTACATTTAGGACTGTATGAGAAGTATTAAAACCGTATCAATCCAAAATGGGAGAAAATATCTGCAATATATATCACAGATAAATAGCTAATATTCTTAACATACAAAGAACTTTTAAAAATCAAGAGGAAAACAAAGACCAAAAGTCCTAGAGAAAAATGGGCAAAAGACATGAATAGGCAATTGACAAAAGAGATAAAATGGCTCTTAAACATTTGAAATGATGCCCGCTTCAGTCATAATAAGAGAATCAAACTAAAACTATACCAAAATACTGTATCTCACCTATTAGATTGGCAAAAATTCAAAAGCTTGGCAATATACGATGTTGACAAGGCTGTGAGAAAACAGCCACTTTCATACATTACTAGTGCGAATGCAAAATGGCACAACTTCTATGGAGGAGAAATTTGCAATATTAACCAAGGGCATACATTTATCCTTTGACCCAGCAATACCACTTCTAGAACTTTACTGTAGAGACGCACCTCCCACAATCCCCAAATGTACGTGCAAGAGGTTATTCACATAGCATTATTTGTGATTGTAAAATAATGGAAATCAAGCATAGGATATATAGCACATACACACAATGGGTTACTATGCAGCTGTAAAAAATAAGGAAGATTTCTGTGAAATGATATCGAGTGAATTTTAGGAAATATGGTTAAGTAAAAAAAGCAAACTTCAGAAGAGCATATATAGTATGCTTTTATGTAGGAAAAAGGAGAAATAAGAAAACACACATATATTTGCTTATACGAAGAAATACAGGAAGAATAAACCAGAAATCAAAACTGGTTATTGGGCTTCCCTGGTGGCACAGTGGTTGAGAATCTGCCTGCCAATGCAGGGGACACGGGTTCGAGCCCTGGTCTGGGAAGATCCCACATGCCGCGGAGCGACTAGGCCCGTGAGCCACAATTGCTGAGCCTGCGCGTCTGGAGCCTGTGCTCCACAACAAGAGAGGCCGCGATAGTGAGAGGCCTGCGCACCGCGATGAGGAGTGGCCCCCGCTTGCCACAACTAGAGAAAGCCCTCGCACAGAAACGAAGACCCAACACAGCCATAAATAAATAAATAAATAAAATTTAAAAAAAAAACAAAAACTGGTTATCTACAAGGGGTCAGGGCTTACTAAGGAGAGCAGAAAAGGGTTGAAAGGGACACAGGAGGGAGTTTTACTTCTCTGAGTATACCTTTTTGTACAGTTTTTAGAAAAACGTTAATGTTCTACATATTCAAACAACAAAATTAAAATAAGGGAGAGGTAGAGGAGAAAAACCCTAAAACTGAAAGAATATTGAAAAAATTAACCCAACTGTATTTCAAACGAACAACATAAACACCCTGAAGGGAAAAACACCCACCTAAGTAACTGAGGAACCAGTATTTGACTATATACCCTTAGCCTTGGATGGAGTAGCTGGGAGAACTGTAAACAAATTCTGACCTGAACTCTTTTAGTAGTTTGTTTCCTATAGTAGTTTAGCTGAAGTAGGTCTGAAGATTTTTTTAGATGTATTATAGGATTAAGTAAATGAGTACATGTATCAGTGCCGTTTGGAGCCGGAATTCTCACTACAGAAGAAGGGGCATAGAAATATGAAATGTGTGAAGACAAGGAAGAACGCTGTAACAATGGACTGGAATGGGAGGTATCAGTGTACTCAGGACCTCTAAAATAGGTATGTGCATATGCATATATGTGTGTATATGTATATGCATGTGCGTAGTAAGCACACCTATTACTCATGTTTCAGTCTCTAATACAACTGCCCACTAAAACGTTGTAGGGCTTTCAGAGAAATGGCTGATTCCAGGGCAATGGCAAGGTGGATCCAAGGTAAGACTGAAACATCTTGCTATGCCAGAAAATACGGAAATTAAAAAAAAAGAAGATGGGGGTATGGCACCCTGGCCAAATCTGAGACAATTTTAGCACCAACGTAACAACTAAGGTCAGTAATTAATTCTAGAACATTAAAGCAATAGTATCCACAAGCACATTTTGACAATAAAGAGATAAATGGGAGAAAAGGGGTTCTTGTTGACCACAGAATGCCAGGTGCTGACTGGTCAACTGTGGAGTGAGCACTGGAGTTGGGAAAGATATAAAATATTCATTTTGCAACCATCATATAAAGATTTATTCAGGAAAGAACCATCAGTGGATGCTAAGTCTAGGGGGGAAATTTTGATGAAAAGCATAGTTGCATGGCCTTCAAAATGTCTCCCCACAGACTTTATTAATTCCAAGGGAAAAACTAATAATGATACAATGGAGAAACTGGACAATACTTGGGTTAGAGATGGGCTGGGAGTAAGACTTTTCACTGAAAACCCTTTTGAATCTTGTACTGTGTACAAGTTAACTATTCAAAAGTATTAACTATTCAAAAACAGAAAGAAAAATAAAACATTTATAAAATATCTCTGATAGTGTGGTAGGTAAAATAATGGCCCCCAATGATGTCCATGTTCTAATCCCTGGAACCTGTGAATATATAAAGTTAACTTGGCAACGGGGAATTAAGGTTTCTCATCAGTGACTTTGAGATGGAAAGATTATCCTGGATTATCCAGGTGGGCCCAATGTAATCACAAGGGTCCTTTACAAGTAAAAGAGGGAGGCAGAAGAGTCAGTGTCAGCGTGATGAAATGTGAGAAAGATCTGAGGGACTGTTGCTGGCTTGAGGATGGAAGGGGACTGAGACAAGGAATGTGGGCTGCCTCAAGAAGCTGGAAAAGGCAAGAAAACAGATTCTGAGTCTCCAAAAAGGAACACAACTCTGCTGACACCTTGATTTTTGTCCAGTGAGATTCATTTCAGACTTATCTCCAGAACTATAAGATAATAAATTTGGGTTGTTTTAAGCTGCTAAATTTGTGATAATCTGTTTACAGCAGCAATAAGGAGGATACATAGGAAAAGCTACAGTGGTTGCCTCTGAGGAGGAAGACCAGGCATGTGGAAGGCAGACTTCTTTTTCACTATACACCCTCTGGTACCTCTTGAAATTTTTATTTTTTACCTTTTTTTGAAGTAAAAATCACTACAGTTGCTAAACAAGCCAACAATGGACAATCACTTCAGGGGCTCTCTACTGACTTCAATGTTGAGTACAAGTCCTCTGGCTCACCGCCAAGGCCCTCCACACTCAGGCCTCCCTACCCACCATCCGCTAGGTGGCCAGTTTCTTCCAGGTCTTGAACATGCAAGGCTCATCTTTGCTCCTCCCACACCTGAAAAGCTTCCCTCCTCCCCCCGCTGGTTTGAATTCTGCCTGTCCTTCAGGATATGCCTCCAGGCACCCTCCTCCATGAAGCTTTCCACAATGCCAACACTGATCTTTCCCCGCCTCACCTCATTCATTATACTTACTGTTTTTTCTGACCTTTGCTTACATTTAATTTAGTCCTGTTACCTACTGTCATGGTGTTTTCAGTGTGCTTTGTGTCTGGGCCTTTTCACCAAACCAGAACTCTACAGGGTGTAGTCTGAAGGAAGGGCCTATATCTTTTTTTTCTATTCCTGTAATGCCTAGTGCCCATTTATAAATGAACGTAGCAAACAGTCAGTGAGCATCTACATGTGCTAAGGATAGTGCAAGGTGCTGGGGATGTAAGCCCTGCAGATCCAGACCCTACCTTGTGTAATGAAGGCGAGATCTATTAATCAGATAACTGAATAGCTACATGCTGTGGTAAGTGAGATAAAGAAATTATACAGGCTGCTTTAAGAGCAGAGGAACCTAGAAGAGGGATGCCAGTGGTCAGCTGCAGGAAAATAATTAATAGTTGCTGAATAAATATGAATACTTAGATTTGCAATTAGATAAATCAAAGAGCAATTATTCATCAGAATCACAAAATTTGAAAATGGAAGGGAGCTTTGAGATCGCCAACTAATAAATCACCAACTTAGACCAACTAATTTTATAGATGGGGAAAATGAGGCCCAGTGAGGGGAAAGGGACTTATTCAAGGGCCCACCACAAGGTCAAGTTAGTGCAGGTCACCGGACACCCAGTCAGCACTTCCCACTGCACAGGGTTCATTACTTCAAAGGGAGTTTCTGAAGGATTCCTGAAGTGCCAGGCTCCTTTCTTCTGCTACACTTAAAAGAATTCATTTCCAAAATGATGTTCAGGAAGGAGTCTGTGGGATCAACCTACAGAGAGCACCTCTGCTGTGTTCTCCCTGGGACACTTCGAGGCCTCTGTGTAGAGGAAGAGAGCACGTGAGTACTAGAAGCAAACTCCTTTTGGGAAGGGAACCTCGGTTCTGACCCATCTGACCCTGGGACGGGCCTCTGTTGCTATTTTGCAGGCTCTGACCTTCAGACTGATGTTTCCCTTCTTAAAACACAGTGTTGCCCTTTCTCTGTGCATTCTGCCCAAGAGCACATTCACTGGAGGGGCACGAGCGGGCTGGCAAAGGGCAGTTGGCCCTGCCCTGGGAAATCGGAATCCTACTCGGATGTTTCCAGGCCCAGTGCAGGTGGAGGAAAGCATAGAACGCAGAACAGACCTGGCCCAACTGATGCTGACCTCTCCCTCACCCAAGGGAGCCTTGGCCTCCAGCTGCCACTGTTGGCGGTGATGAGCTCATGCCGGATACCAGCCAGGCTCATCTGAGGACTGCTTGGAGCCGATTAAAGCCTTGATGAAATGCGGGTGCCTGGATGGCAGGTGGCTCTGGAAAGCTTGGGGCTCTGGTGCCCAGGCGCTCTCATCTCTAACTCAACTATGCAGTGACTCCTCTATGTCCATAGGATCTGGGATACAGAAACACCTTTCCCTGGGGACAGCAAGGACAGTTCATCATTCTGCACTGACTAGGCCAAGGGCAGAGAACAGGCCTCAGGGTCACTGAGGGCCCCTTTTAGCCCTGACCTACCATATGAACTGCAGTAACACCACAGAATTCCTCCATTCCCCAAAATGCCCCTGACTGGACTGCTGGGTCCTTCTGGATGACTAATGGCCATCACTCTCCACAGGCTTTTCTCAAGTCAAGTGACAGGCTAACATCTACACTTCAGGTCTCCATGTATATGCTATTTGCTCAGGGAAGACCTCCCTCACCTTCTTCAGACTAGATTAGGTCTCCATTACACTCTCCTAATACCCTCTACTTTTCATTAATATTACTTCTCTCAGTGGTAATTACCTAATAATTTTGTGATTATTTGCTTAATGTCTATACTCTGCCAGACTTAAAGCTTCATAAGAATGGGGAGTGCAGGAATTCCCTGGCAGTCCAGTGGTTAGGATTCCACGCTTTCACTGCCGAGGGCGCAGGTTCAATCCCTGGTCAGGGAACTAAGATCTCGCAAGCCGCATGGAGCGGCCAAAAAAAAAGAAAGAAAAAAAAAAAAAATGGGGAGTGCTATACTTGTTAAGGTAATAACTGGAAATCAATAAAAAGACCAGTATGGGCAAGAGAAAGTTTTACAGGTAAGTTTTTAATAGTATTCTTTAAAAAGAAGCTTTTATATACAACAGAGGGGCCCCTCCTATACACCACATTAGCTATGGGACCAACTGGCTTTACAGCCTGCAACCAGTTACCCATCCAAGCCAATCTTTTCTGGTTTTGAGTGGCATGGAGGATTTTCTTTCTTTTTGTTTAAAATAGCGTTATATACTATAAAGCTCACCTATTTAAAGTATACAATTTAACGGGGTTTTTTTAAAAGTATATTTACAGAGTTGTGCAACCATCACCATAATCTGATTTTAGAATACCTTCATCATCCCCAAAAGAAACCTTGCACCCATCAGAAATCACTCCCCAGCGCTCCCACAGAAAACTGCTGGCATGGAGGGTTTTTAGCTCTGTGTCCAAACAACCAGAAGAAAACTTCAGCATCCAATCATCTGACATGATTTCTTCATCATACAGATGAAAAAAGTGATGCCACAGAGGGGCTGTGATCTGCCAGAGGCCCTACAAGGGTGAGATGGTGGCAGAGCTGGGGCAGATCATGGTCCCCAGTGCCTGCATCCTAATGGCATTGCTTTGATCTCTCTGCCATGCAGTGTGTCTGTCTATCCCAAACTGTTTACCCCACTGGACTTTAAGCTACCTGAGGGCAGAGGCTATGTTCTGCTCATTTGTCTTCCCCTCTTGCCCAGGAGTACCATTAGAGCATTGATGCTTAAAGTGTAGTCCACATACTTGTGCTGGTCTGCGAACTTTGTTACCAGTCATCGGTGAGACAAGCACAGTAAGTGAGAGTAAATGTCTGGAAACTTTTATAGCAACTTAAGAGTAATTTTGCCTGTTGAACCTAATGACGAATTTGGGCCTGTATTTTATATGCTTTTTCAAAATATATTTTTTCTAATAATTTGTTTTCATCATATTTTACAAAAAAGAAAACCTGCAGAAGACAGGTTTTTCAGATAGTTTGAGAAGCACTGCCTTAAAGCAACCCCTTCCCCACTCTCTTCTGCTTCTCCTTTTCCCTGTTTCCTTGAATCTCTTGCACTGGCTCCTCTTCTCATGCTCACACCTGAAATGTAGGTTCTCTCAGTTGTGTCCTTGGGCCTCTTTAGCTCTACAACTTTCCATGGACAACTCAGACTAAGCCAGCTTCCACCACCTCCAAGAGACTGACAACTCTCGAATCTTCACGCCCAACTTACAGTCCTTTCTCTCCTGAGCTTCAGACTCATTGTCCAACTGCCTGCTACACATCTCTATAAGAGTGTCCCACAGGTTCCCCGGCTGGTCAACAGCTACTTATTAGTCACCTACTATATGACAGCTGTGAGGTTTTTTCCTAGGAGCCGTGAATACGGCAGTGAAATAGAGAGACAAAGTCTCTGTGATTACAAGGCTTATATCCTAGCGGCGGGGAGAGAGAGATGATAAACATGCAAACAAACATGATCATTTTAGGGACTGATAAGTACCATGAGGAAGATAAAATAAGGTAATATGACAGAAAGTGACTGGGGGGCTTCCCTGGTGGTGCAGTGGTTAAGAATCCTCCTGCCAATGCAGGGGACACGGGTTCGAGCCCTGGTCCAGGAAGATCCCACATGCTGCGGAGCAACTAAGCCCGTGCGCCACAACTACTGAGCCTATGTTCCACAACAACTGAAGCCTGGGCGCCTAGAGCCCGTGCTCCGCAACAAGAGAAGCCACCGCAATGAGAAGCCCGCGCACCACAACGAAGAGTAGCCCCCGCTCGCTGCAACTAGAGAAAGCTCGCGCACAGCAACAAAGACCCAACGCAGCCAAAAATAAAATAAATTAATTAAAAAAAAAGAGTGACCGGGGGAGCTATTTTACTAGGGTGGTCAGGGAAGGCCTCTCTGAGAAAGGGACATTTGAGTTGAGACCTGAATTCCCAAGGGGGAGAGTGTTCCCATCACTGGGAGAGGTTGGTACAGAGGCCCCGAGATGGAAAGGAGCTCAGTGTGCCTGAGGGGCAAAAGAAGGTCAGTGTCACTGGGGAACAGGGATGAAGCGGGGTGAGGGAGTGGCTAGAGATGAGGTCACAGAGACAGGCAGGGTCTAGATAACATAGAGCCTTGTAGGCTCTGGTAAAGGATTTGGATTTCATTTTGGTTTCACTGGTATGCCAACAGATGATTTTAAATAGCAGAAAGACAGGGTTTATGTTTTAAAAAGATCCTCCTGGCAGTTATGTGGAGGATGGATTCATGGAGACACAAGTGGAAATGGTGAGACTAGCCAGGAAGCTGTGGCGATCATCCAGGAGAACTGCATCGTGGTCCTGAACTGGGACTAGAGTTTGACTAGAGGCAAAAAAGGGATGGTTCAAGATGTACTTTAGAGGTACAGCTGACAGGACTTACTGAAGGACTCGACAGGCAGTGTAAGGGAGAAAGAGAATTCAAGGATAACTCTAAGATTTGTGGCCCGAAAACTAGGTAAATGATAGTTATCATTTATTGAGATGGAGAAGACTTGGGGGATACCAATTCTGGGAGAAAAACAGAAGTATATTTTGGCCATGATGACATTGAGACTGAGGAAAGAACTGGAGCCGGGGAAGTGAATTAAGTAGTTAGCTATCATTTCTTTTTGAGGACTTTTAACCATGAAGGGATGCAGAGAAATGAGGTGGCAGCTGGTGGTAGATATGGGGGTCAAGGGAAGTTTTTAGTTTGCTTTGTTGTTTAAGATGGGTGACATTAAGGCATGTTTTTATGCTAATGGGAATGAGCCAGCAGAGAGGAGAAGAAGGATAATGTAGGAAAGACAGGGGATCACCGGAGGAGCAAAGTAATTTGAGAAAGAGAGAGGAAATAGGAGCCTGAGACCAAAAGCAGAGGTGATCTTAGGAACTTCTTCCATTGCAGAGAAGGAAGGCAGCATACAGGAGTATAGGTGCAGGTAGGCTGGTGGAAGTGGTGGTGGGAAGATAAGGTAGTTTCCTTATGACTGCAATTTATTTTCTCTATGAAGTGTGAAGTGAGATCATTAGTTTGGGAGCTGGGAAAGGAGAGTGCTAGAGGTCTGAGGAGAAAGAAGGTATATAAAAGTGGTCGTGATTCAGAACAAGACTGTGATTTTACTCAAGAAGTGTAGCGGGGGGTGGCAGTATTGAGTGTCTGAAATTCACGGACATAAGTGTAAAGTGAGTCAAGTTAGCATGGTTGTGTGATATTTTTTTCTCCAGCAATATTCAGCTCTTCAGATACAGACATGAAGTAAAAAGAAATTGGGTTTAACTAGGGCTAGTGTTTCATCAGGTGATTACAAAGAAGGGAGAGAGAAGCAAGGGAATAGTTAGAACACTGGACCATGGAATCTAAAAGTGGGAAGGAGGGAGGAAGAAAATATTCAAAGCAGAACTGGTCATTCCTCTGCACATCCAATCATCCCATACCTCCTTCCAGTATTCCTTACCTCAGTACAAGCACATACCCTCTACTCGGCCATCCAGTCCAGAATCTGGACCTGATCTTGACTACTCCTTCTTTCTCACCATCTGATCCTAATGATTCTACTCCTAAATCTTTCTGGGATCAATTTTTCTCTCCTTTCCCACTGCAACTGCCTTGCTGTAGGTCTCACCTAGACAATTAAAATAGCTTTCAAATGAAATATTTTCCCTTTCTCCAATCATGCCCCTCCTAATATATTTTTCCCCTATTTTCTTTAATCTTTCTTTCAAGTATAACATATATACAAGAAAAGTACAAAAAAGGCATAAGGATACAGCTCAAAGAATTTTCACAAGGTGGATGCATAACCAGCACCTAGATAAAGAAGCAGAACATTATGCACCTCTGAAGCCCTCATGTGCCCTTCCCCAGTCACTACCTACCCTCTTGAGAGTAACCACCATCCTGACTTCTTACACACTGGGTGATTTGTCTACTTTGAACTTTATATATCAGTCCAGTCATATAGTTAGTACTCTTCCATGTCTGGCTTGTGTCCAGAAATGTTAATTTGTTGAGATTCATCCATGTTGTTGCATACAGCAAGAGTTCATTCGTTCGTTTGTTCATTTGTTCATTCATTCATTCTATTATTCCATTGCGTGTCCATAATTTATCCATTCAACTACTGATACACATTTTTGAAACTTCTAAACCATCTTTCACATTAAACATAAATCTGATCCTTCCCTACCCTTAATCTTAATGGTTTCCCACTGGAGGATAAAGTTCTATTTCCTTAGCAGATCTTATGTTACAGGGCTTCATTATTGGTTCCTGCTTTCCATTCTTCAATTCATACCCCATAAATTCAGCTCTTCTGAACTACCTGCCGTGTACTGAATAAAGTATGCTGCTTTCTACTCCATACCTCTGAACATGCTGTTCCCTTTGCCTTTCTTCCTCATCCACCCGGTAAACTCACATATGCATCCTTTAAGACTTAGTGTAAACACCATCTCCTATACCATGCTTTCCCTGCTCTCTCCAGAGATTTAAAAGGTCTTTTCTTTGTGATCCATCAGCACCTTCTATACATCTCCATTAATACATCAGATAGCAATTTTTTGCTAAAATGTCTGATTTCCTCACTGACCTATGCGTTCCTTAAGGGTAAAGAACATGTCTGGATCATCTTTTATTTCCCAGGTGCCTAGGGGGAAGCCTATGACAGGAGAGATGCTCAATAAGTGCTCGAAAAATGAGCGAGAAGACTCGCCGAGGAGTTACATAGTACCATATGCGGGAGCTGGAAGGGGTCCTTGGAATCAGCTACACTAATTTCTCTATTTTACTATGGAGGAGAAAGGTTTTGCCTAAAGGAGATAGAGTTTGCTGGTGGCAGAGCCAGAAGGTCTGATCTTCAGCCCAGTGCTCATTCCCCTTCCCTGCATTGCTGGCAAGAAACAGAGGGTGACATTTCCATAGAGGACAGCCTGGGGCAAAACCGATCCCCTCAACATCTGGCAGTGCAGCCAGATGGGCAGACAGTGAAGTGGAACAAGAAATGGAGCTCTAAGTTTCTAGCCCCAACAACAAAATAATAGGCTGTTAAAGGGAAGACATCAGCACTGGAAAGGTTCCTTGCCTCAGGCGGCAATGGTTGGGAATTTAAGGACGGCTGGTTAACACTGACAACTGAGCCCTGTACTTGGACAGAGGGACACGGAAGGGCAAGAAAGTAGGTAGGAAAGAGGCTAAGGGAAGCCCTTGGGAAGATGCTATTAGGTTTCATGAAGCCCAGTGTTTCTGAGGTGATGAGCACTGGTGGCTGAAAAGGCAGGGGCACTGTGACTAAAAGAAGGAAGATAGCTTCATACGTGAAGCTCTAAAAAGCCAGATATATTATGACACTCAGAGCAAGTGAGCCAGGAAGCAAAGACACCACATCTCCAGTGGCATCCAAATCTACAGTGGCTCTTAAGATTCCGGCGCATCCAAATATGTACTAAACTATGTGCAGGGCATTGTGGCAAAGGAGGCAGGGAAAGTAAGACATAACCCTCGCCCTCAAATGACCTCAGTCTAGCAGGGGAGACTGGACCCAAATCACAGGGAACAGGGAAGACTTTAGAAGGGAGATGGCATGAGAGCTGCGGATTGGCTGGTAGAAAGCATTCCACTAGGCTGAGAAACAAAGTCTTGAAGGGAAATGAGAGGCAGAAAGACCTGCATGAGTAAAGGCACTGAGGTAGGAACACAGAAGTGACGTTACGCTGTACCTGGAGTATTAGGGCAGCAGTGGGAAAAAAAAGTTAAGTGAGGGTCAGACTAGAACAACTCTAAAACCAGGTTAACAAATTAGGATGGGTAGGATTCCTTTTTTTAAAAAAATACATGAGCACTGGGTGTTTTTCAAGTTAATAACAGATATTATATGTAGAGTGCTTACTCTGTAGAACCTACACATGCCCAGTCCTACAAAACCTTAGATGGTAGGTGGCACGCTCCCATTTCCATATGAGGAAAGAGAACTGCAGAGCGGTCACAGCTTAGCCAGGACACACAGCTATTAAGGGCAGGGTTGTATTCAGATCCTGACTCCACAGTTTATGCTCCCTCCTTGTGGTCTTTCTCACTTGGGGTTTCTCCTTTGAACCACAACTGGGAAATTATTTGAGTAATGATTTTCTCAACTCTCTCAAGAATGGTACATAACTCGTACCACTTTAGATGCCTGGGAGAGAAATTAATTCCTTGTGTGCAACAGACGCCTTAGAACATTACAGCTTAATTTTCCAGAGGAACCCTGGTTGAGAAAGGCTGCATGACAAGAGATATGTTTTAGGAAAATCAATCTGGCAGTGGGATCACATCCCTGGGAGGAAAAAGCTGCAAAAGCACCTAAGCAGCCTCAGAACTACTGGGATGAGTCAGCTCCAGGGGCTTGAGGAAGGAGGCCCCCATCTTCTCTAATTACTTGTCTTCTCAGTTGTCCTGCCCTTCCTTCATTCCTCCAACCTTTTCTTGTACTTGGCAGTCAAGTGCTGAAGCAGAGCCTTCCTGCTCATAAGCCAGCAACCCAGGCAGAAGCAGCATCTTCAGAGATGAAAACCACAGAAGCCAGTGCACCCACTTTTCTGTGGAGGCTGGGGGTAGAAAACTGGCACTACTGAACTCAGAACTCTTCCACAGAAATCCATCTGGCAAACTCCTATTACTCTCCCTGATAAGGCTGAAGCACGCCATCCTCTGGGAAGCTTTCTGTGACTGATTCCACCTCCCTGCTCACCAGGCAGAAGCAGGTATTTCCTCCTCGGTATCCCCACAGCCCCTTGTCCAGGACCCTGCTGGAGCACCTGCCTGCTGTCCCTGCCTGTCTCCATGTCTGTCTCCTCTACCAGTCTGAGCCTCTCTCAGGGTCAGGGACAGTTTGCCAGATCCATCTTAGGATGCCCTGAGGTCCATGGTCTCAAAGATGGCAACTGGCTTACCCAGAGTCACACTACAGAGCTGAGATCAGACACACTACAGGTCTGTCTGATCCCCAAGACTGTGTTCTTTTCACTATGTTACAGGGTCTCCCGAAGATGAAGAAGGGCCTTTCTGTGCTAAGCACCCAGCCCAACACTGAAGAGTTCAGAGGCGGTGCTATCAGAGTAGACCAGACCACCTGGAGAGGCTTCCTTAGAGGTAGATCCTTGAAGAGTCTGAGGATCTAGCTGAGAAGAGAGGGAACATGATGGTGTTTTAGGCAAGGTGGGGAAGTTGTGGGCAGAAACAGAATTAAGAAGCCGTTAGGTAGGAGTACAGGTTTCATGGGGGAGGAAGGGGATTACAGCTGCCAGGTGAGAGTTTGATTTCTTTATACAATCGTGGAGCACCTACCTGTACTAGGAGCTTTTATAGATGTCATCACTAATCCTCATGCCCACTAATCACTGTGATATTTCCCAGGTGTTACTTTACAGATAAGAAAACTGAGGCTTAGAGAGTTAAAGTAACACGTCCAAGCCAACAGAGCTAGTAGCTGGGGAAGCTGGGATTCAAACCCAGGTTGGTCTGACTCTGAAGCCTAAAGTCCTTTTTATTACTCCATGCTGTCTCTTAAGAGGTCAGAGAACTTCCCACATTACCAGACTCATGCTGCTGCCTGGACCTCCCCCCAGCTCTCACGTGGGGACTGCTGATCAGAGGGCAAGCGCGGCTGTCCCCTCTAGCTCTAACCCTCTAAGATCTGGGGGCCCTAAATCCCTGTGGACTAAGCAATTTCAACGACAAGGGTTCGGTGTTGACCTCGTGAGTACACGCTGGCCCTGTGTCTAAACCTGCCTTGGATCTCACAGAGAAAGCCTCTAAGGTGCTGCAGCAAAGCCAGTGGCAAATATAGGCTAAAAAAGCTGGATGGTCAGGAAGGCAGGGTCTGCCTTCCCTGAAACCTTCTGGAGGAGGTCAGCTGAGGTCAGAAAACTTTGGAAATGTCACTGGCAAGAGCCCCTAGGACAAGGGAGCAGGATCCTGCCTCTCGGTTGGCTGGTCACACACACAGGCAGACCAAGAGAGGTCAAGGGGGGAGGGAGGTCAGAAGTTGGCAAGCCTGCAGGCCCTGAGTGACGGCCACTTGTTCAGGTCAGGAAGGGAGAAATAAGTGGGTTAATGGTTTTGGCCCTTGAGGCTGGGAGGCTAGGGCAGGGGGTGTAAATGGATTCTGGGTAAAAAGGCAGGTGGGTGAACTGTAAAGGTGGGGGCTAAGGGCATCTGTTCCAAGTCAACAAGCAAGAACCATGCCCCTGGAACGGCTCAAAGGGCCAGCCTTGGCCTGGGGGGTGAGGGTGGAGGGGTGCTTCATAAAAGGCCTGTGTTTCTTCATTTCAAAGGTGTTCGATCTGGAAGGCTGGGGAGAAGGACTCTTTTTAGAGTGAATTCCCTGTCTGCTTAGGGGCTGAGGGGAAGCAGGGAATGTAAACCACTGGACAATAGCGGGGGTATTGATTGATTTTAAGGCATGGCAGAGAGAAGCTCCATGGTGAACACTCCAATTCCTAGCTACAGATGTCTCGTCGGAGAGCTTTCCAAAGGACAAAGTGAGTAGCATCTTGCTTGGGGACGTTTTCTAAGTCTCTGCTTCCGGGAGCAATGAGTTCTTGCTCCAAAAGCATCAGTCATCCCAGGCGCTGTCACCACATCCATGAGCAGTCCTGCCCCTCACAATGTACATGCCCCAGACCAAGGCACACTCTGGCTGCTCTGGGGCAGGTAGGTCCCTTGTAGGCTGGGGATATGGGCCAGGCCTGAGTCTTAAGTGAGTGTGGCTGGGGCTGATATAAGGTGGCAGGATTTGAGGGTTATTGGGAAATCCTTCCAGTCCAATCACATGACAAGGACTAGAAAATGATCTGGGGAGGTTGGGCCAGGGAGGCAAAGGCTCTGGGACTGAAAGAACTTTCTTTCAAGACTGGGTTTTGAAAAAGTGATTGGCTGCAAAGGACAGGTAGCAGAAGATACAGAGAAGAAAATCACACCTCATTTAAAAGAATCTATTTCAGCCAGTCAGAGAAGAACTAAAATGGAATGGACTCCTAGGGAAGAAGTAGGATTCCCTGAGTCCCTGAGAGAATCCAAGGAAATGCCAGCCAGCCAGCTGTTGGAGAGGTTTCTGCCAGAAGAGAAGTCAGGCAATCAGGGTAACCCAGAGGACTTCTGAGGATCCTTCTAGCTCCCAGGTTCTATGAAGAATGACCACTGACAAGGAATACCCTGGTGTCCAGGCCCAAGAGAGGGTCCCTAAACCTTTAAGAAGTGTAAGTGAGGGCATAAACAGGCAGTCAATGCCATACTCACTCTGGGGCCTGGGCACCACACATCCTGGCAAGATGCTTCCCTCCCTATTCCAAGGAGAGGCTGGAGTGGGATGAGGGAAAGTGACTGCGTGGGAGGCATCTGGCAGGGTGGCAGGTAACTCTGTAGAGGGCCTGGACAGGACCAGACTAGCCTGAGTCTGGGGATGGTACGTATTATCCCTCCAATTAAATCAATGCTCGCTAAAGGAAGGGTATTCAATCATTCAACAAAGATTTACTGAGTGCTTACTGTGTGCCAGGTACTTTACCAGGTGCTGGGAATGAATCAGCCATGGTTCTCGCCTTTGCTTTCAGGGAGCTCAGAGTCAGGTTAGAGAAAAGGCTACTGAACACACAAAAACAATTCCAGGTTGCAACAAGTGCGATGACAGAAAAGAGTAGGGTACCATGACCCAGAGTAACGGAGGGAGCCTAATTTAGACTAGGGTGGAGGTGGGATCAAGGAAGATATCTTTGAGACTGGGGTTAGTAGAGATTTGAAGGGTCTCCCCCTTGGTCCACCAGCCCTGCTCTACAGGTCACAGGGGAGAAGAGAGGACACTTTGGGGGAGAGCAACAATCAGGAAAACTCTCAGAGCATGTGCAGACAGGCAGGATGGCACGGTACATCACACAATCACAGGCAAAGAACGCACTCCCACCACATGAGGGCAAATCACACATGCACACGGCCACTCTCATGAAGTGCAGGCACCCTCGAGGCATTTCCAGCTCTAAGAGGGTAACAAGGCTCTGGGGAAGCATGGCATTTCCAGGGTAGAGAGGTTGCTAAGTCCTTACTCTCTTTCTCTGCCACCCCCCGCCCCATTCACCCATGATCTCACCTCCATCAAGCAGCTCCTTGACGGTGCGGTAGTCGTCGGCAAGGACAGCATAGTGCAGGGCTGTGCAGCCCTTGAAGCTGGCACGGTTGTTCAGCCGGTTGTTGAAGTCATCCTCTCGGGTGACCAGGACTAGAGGGACAGCAACACAAACCCTTCCATTAGCAACAAATGCCATGAGCTGCCAACCTCGTCTTCTTTCTCTTGGCATTTTAATTCCCTCATTCACACATCTACCTACTTACTAAACAAATAGTGGCACCTACTATGTGCCTGGCCATCTGTGCTGGGAAAGAGGAGGTAAAACAGAGCCCATCCACAAATGTTTACTGACATCCATTATGTTGATAGGATTCACTTGGGGACATGGAAATGAATCAGACATGGTCCCTGACCTAATCTGACAAAGGAGGCAGACAGTAGACAGATGGTTACAGTATTGTTTGAGATAAATGCTATTATAGGTATAACGGGATGATATAGAAAGCCAGAAGGGAGCTTAGCTCAATTTGGGCATGAAGAGAGGATCTCAAAAGATGACAGTCTTGAAAGGTGAAGAGAAGTTATCCGGGTGAAGAAAAGAAGGCTAGGGTAAGACTCGGGACAAGGGACTTCCCTGGTGGCGCAGTGGTTAAGAATCCGCCTACCAATGCAGGGGACACGGGTTCGAGCCCTGGTCCGGGAAGATCACACATGCCGCAGAGCAGCTGGGCCCGTGCACCGCAACTACTGAGCCCATGGCTCTGGAGCCCACGAGCCACAAGTACTGAGTCCGCGTGCTGCAACTACTGAAGCCTGGGCGCCTAGAGCCCGTGCTCTGCAACGGGAGAAGCCACTGCAATGAGAAGCCCGTGCACCGCAATGAAGAGTAGCCCCCGCTCACTGCAACTAGAGAAAGCCCACACGCGGCAGTGAAGACCAAACGCAGCCAAAAATAAATAAATAAATAAAAAAAAAAAAAAAAAAAAAAGACATGGGACAAGTCAGGAAAGAGTCAGAGGCTGTTCTTAGCAGAACAGTAACATACCTCCTCTGTGCTCTGAAGATGTCTACAATCTAGTGAGTATTTAATATTTTGTAAAGAGCTTTTAAAATTTATAAAAGCCATTAAAAATTTGAAAGTACAAAGAAGAAAAAGCATCATTATCTCTGCAACTTGAGAAACTGCATTTAGTATTTTGGTATATGTCCTCTGATATCTATATCTATATCTACATCTATATCTATAGGTATAGCTATACCTGCATATATATCCTACAAAACTGGAATTTACTATATTGCAATTTTGTAATCTGCTTTTTTTCCCTTAATAAATGTACTGTGAACATTGTTTTTGAAGGTAGGAAGAATAAGCATTTCATGTGTCAAAGAACCAAAAACCCCCAGGCTCACTCTAGTGCTAATATCAGTGACTCTCTCTCTCCAAATTGATACAAAAGAACCTAAAACCAGTTGCATCACTCTAGGTTAGGTGACCACACATGTCCTTGTTCACCTGGGACAGCCATGACTTATGCTTGTTGTCCTAAATGGTCCCAGTCTAGACAATATTTGGAAGGATACCCAACCTCTGGGCCCTCCGTTGGGAACCGAGCCCCCGTGGAACGATATCTATGCTGCTTAGGTGATGGGGTTTCTTTCTGCCTCATGCAGAATTATTGGAGTTCTTGCCTTATGTTCCCTCCTGAGCTTAGTTCATTGGAGGAGGAATTTGGGTCCTACCTACCTGTATCCACTCCTCCCCGAGTCCATGGCACAGGGCCTGCAGAGGGCAGGCTCCTCCTACCTCCCACTGGATAAAGGCGTGTAATTCATAACCTTGCCTATGTAGTCAAAAGCACCAGACAATTCTGAAACCATTCTTTTCCAAGCTGTCTTGGAATGGAGTCTATGCATTTTCCCCTCCTACAAAACTGAACTTGCTATTAAAAGTCCCAAAAGCCAGAAGACTGTCATGCCTCTTCCTAATCCTAATAGATTTCACTTACTGACCTTCCTCGACTCTGTGGCTGACATGGTCATTTCACACAATCTATTTAATTCTCCTAACTACCTTATATAGTAGGTATTATAATTCCCATTTTATAGATGAAAGCTAAAGCACAGAGATCATAGAGCTAATAAGTGGTTAAGTGAGGATTAGAACCCAGGTTTAATCTAAGTCCTCACCCTTTTTTCCCATCTTATCATGCTGTCACTCTCATTTTGCAAATGAGGGAATCAGAGCCCAGAGCCCAGATGTTCTGGTCCCAGCCTTGGCTCCTACTCCCTCTTCTTTCCCTGCTCAAGTGAAGGTGCCAGCACACTCTCTATGGAACTTGCCCTAACAGAGATCAGCCTGAGGTTTGTAGCTAATACCGGATAAGCTTGCTTAGGTGGAAGCATTTCAAATGTTTGGTCAAAATGAAGTTGTTGGAGTGTGTAACTGGAGAACAGACCACACTTTCTTGTGGTCTGGTGAATCAATGGTCCATCAGCTCCTCTGTACCAGTCAGAGGCTCTCCTGACTGATGACCCCCACCCCTGGAGTGTTATCTGACCTTTCCTGGAGCAGGGAAAACAGGAAGAATGCCTCTGATTAGCTAACGTGTAAGTCCGTTGTGCAATGGCATCTGCATTTTTCTCATAAGAGCCCTTTAGGACCTAACTCGGAGATTAACTCTTGGTCACGAACAGTCTCATCAAATCATGGTAAGGGATCTTGTTTCCAGCCCACTGCAGATTAGAAGAAGCAAACTAGAAGGCTAGGGAGAAGTCTTCAGAATCAAGTACGCTGATTACAATCAAGTGCTGACCAGGCAGGGAGGGAAAAGAACAGCACAATATAAAGCTGAAAGAGGAAGCCACAGAATACAGTGCCTCAAGAGCCCCTAGGGCACCAGTGAATTGCCACATAGGACATTAACTGCTAGATATAATGATGGACCTGAAGAAAAGTGATAGCTGGTTCAAGAAAGCAGGAAGGGTATAATCCATTTTACAAAGAAAATATATCATTCATTCAAAATATATCATTAATGAACACCAGTGCATGGTGGTAGCTTCTGGAGATATACTAATAAGAAACACTTCTTGACTCTTAGAAGTTAACAGTCTAATGCAAGAATCAGACCACTGAATGGACAAATTATAACACTGTTTCACGAGTGCAAGATAGAGCTATACACAGGGTGCCTACCATAAAAAAGTAGATGAACTCAAGGGACACAGCTGGGCTATTTGGTTCAGGGACAAACATCAGCAGAGTGGCAGTGTCACAGCCCAGCTAATAAGGAATGTCCATGAAAAGGGTCCCTGCTCCCCTCTGAGGTCTCATCACTTACCATCCCCTTCCTAATGCTCTTTCTTGCCTTTTGGCTTTTGCAAATACTATTCCACAGCCTGGAACATTTCCCCCTCTCCCATGCCTTCAGCTGACTAACTCCAATTCACTTTTAGGCCTCTGATTAGAAGTCACTTCCTCTAGTGATTCTTGCTGAGTTTGAGGTAGTTACTCCTCCCAAGAGCTTCCCTAGCACTTCAGGCATCTCCCAATTATGGTATTTATTACCCACTCCATTGCAATCATATGTTTACTTGACTACGTTCCCCACTAGACCAAAAGCGCAATGAGGACAGGAAGTATGACTGTCTTCGCCACAGTTGTATCCCAGTGCCCAGTACGGTGTCTGACCATAAACATGTGCTTAACAAATACTTGTTGAATCAGCAAATGCATACATAATACATAAATAAGGCCCTAATATTACCTTGTTTTTGGAATAATAATAATAATGCCAGCCAGCAGTATTTAGTAGAGGAAGTAGAGTGCAGCTGTTAAATAAGTGAGCTCTGGAGCCAGACCACTTGTGTTTGGGTCCCCATTCTGAATTTACTGACTGTGTAATCTTGGCTAACTCACCTAACCTCTCCATGCCAAGTTTCTTTTTCTTTTTTTTAAAGAGGTAATTCTTTTTTTTTTAAATTTTGGGTTTATTTATTTATTTATTTATTTATGGCTGTGTTGGGTCTTCGTTTCTGTGCGAGGGCTTTCTCTAGTTGTGGCATGTGGGGGCCACTCTTCATCACGGCGCGTGGGCCTCTCATTATCGCAGTCTCTCGTTGCGGAGCACAGGCTCCAGGCGCGCAGGCTCAGTAATTGTTGCTCACGGGTCTAGTTGCTCCGCGGCATGTGGGATCTTCCCAGACCAGGGCTTGAACCCATGTCCCCTGCATTGGCAGGCAGATTCTCAACCACTGCACCACCAGGGAAGCCCCATGCCAAGTTTCTTTACCTGTAAGCAGAGATGATAACAGTACCCTCTCATAGGATATTGTAAGGACTGAATGAGACACTGTGAGTAAAGGGGCTTGGAACAGGGCCTAACAGTACCTCTTAGTCAATGTCGGCTATTATCCTTACTGTCTAGTCTTGTGCTTCCAAAAGTGTATTCTCTCTGTGAAAAGAGGTTTGGGGAACCCTGCATGCACTTTTCCCCTCCAAAAGGCACAGTTCTGAGTAAGAACCATCTGTTTAATTTACTCAGCAGTTTTATGTTTGATGGCCTCTTTCCACCCAACCCTTGTTAAAATCCTGCAGTACTGGTGTTCCATGGAACACTCTTTGGAACTGAGCTGTGCATAACAATCTGTAAAGCACTTCATTTACTTATTTATTTCAGAATGACCCTGTGAGGTGGAAGTTCACTCTCCCCATTTTATAGATGGGGAAGCTGAAGTTCAGCAGTGTGCCACAGTCAGTCAGCGGTGGAGCTAGAACCCAGTCCAGGTCAGCTAGGCCCATTTCATGCTCTTAACAGTAAGCTCTTTTCCCCTCATCGCCCAGTTTTAGAAGCCCTGACCCAGGATATCTTGCTGAAACCCCCAGATCATTAGATCTCATACTCTTCTCTATCCAAAAAAAAAAAAAAAAAGACTAAAGGTGGAAAGGAGGTGTGTGCAGCATACACCCTCATGTTCTTACTTGCTCTCACAGAGAAAGCAGAAGCAAACCCACAAGAGCTAAAGTGACTCATCCAAGGCTGGCTCACCAGCTGGCCACCATGGTGGTCTTTTGAGGCCCGGTGTTTACAGCTGGTCCTCAGCCAGTGAACCATCCCCTTCCCAAAGACATCTACCAGCCTATCTCCAGCACACGGGGAGATGGGCTCAGGCTCCTGCTTCCCCTCCAGGCCAGTCATTCCTGTCCCTTCACCCTTGTGGCCACAGGAAGAATGACAAAGCATTACTTTGTCATCCTTCTGCTCCCACCTCTGCCTTTTGATGTTGCAAAGTCTATAGCACGGTGCCGTGGCCAGGGTCAGTCTGAGTGCCATGGCAGGTGTGCACCTGACGTACACTCTGCAGGATTCCCTGCACTTAGCAGTGCCAAGGAGTTAGCAGAGGTGAAAGTTGTCCCCAAAGCCCTTCCTATAGCCTGGCCACTACTCAGCACTGCTGAAACTGCAGAACAAAACAAAACAAAAACAAACCACTGCCTCCCACAATAAGAAACAGTAATTTAAGGTAAAGGAGTCACACAGTCCTGAATCTTAGCTCTGCCACTTACTAAGTTCTTCTATCTGTAAAATGGGCATGACAAGCAATAATTTGAGGAATACTAAATATTAAGTATTATGAGAATAAAATCTGATAATAGATTTTTAAAAACATTACCACAAACATTTAGTAATGCTGTTTTCTCCCCTGGGGTAGGCACTGGGGATGCAGAAGTGAATCAGACATGGCTTCTGTCCTAATATTGCTAAGACTATTGGAGGAGACCGAAAAAAGGCACGTGAGGCAAAATGGGTGGTCTCCAGATAACAAAAGCTTTATTATCATTGCCTTGTGTGGAGGAAAGGTAACCCTAGCTAAAAGTCTCTCCCTCAGGCTCAGCCTCTACCCGCCACGCCCAGGAACTTATGCCATCTAATGTCATGGAGTGTCTAGCAGCGCCTTTAAAAACGTGAGCATGCGATAGTGAGAGGCCCGCGCACCGCGATGAAGAGTGGCCCCCGCTTGCCACAACTGGAGAAAGCCCTCGCACAGAAACGAAGACCCAACACAGCCAAAAATAAATAAATAAATAAATAAATAAAATTAAAAAAACAAACAAACAAACGTGAGCATGTCTCCATGAGAGGGAACCTTTAGGACTAACCTGACAAACACAAGGATAACCTCTTACATTTGTGCAGCACTTTACGGTTTAGAGACCGCTTCAATGCAATTGTTTCCTCACCCCAGGTCAACCTAGGACAGATAGGTCAAATATTATTCTATTGAACAGAGGAGGAGACAGAGGTAAAGAGGTTGGATGGCCTGCCCAACTTGGATTGCTAATCGGTGGTGGACCAGGACTAGGTCCTGAGCCCGCTTGGCTCCATCCTCCATATTGCACAGCTTCTGCCAGTGCCCACAGGCTCAAGTCTCACATACCCCAGCATCAGAGGACCCGGCTTGAAGCTCAGGGACTAAGCTAAATTCTTACCAAGAGTCTCCAGGAAGAAGCCTCTGGGCTCACAGCTCCCTCCCCACAAGGTGTTGTGTATCTACCACCTCGTTAAATCCTTACTCCTACTGCCAGCATCAGCAAGCTGCCTCCTCAACTTCTGCGGGCACTGTCGGCTCTGCCTCTTGTGATGGGGCAAGAGGGAGACTCCCTGTGCTGGGTCACCAAGAGACCATCTCTGAGGAGGGCAAGGCTCTTCATTTCCTTCCACAGCCTGGAGGACCCTCCTTCCTCTCCAAATCCTAACTGTTCTTTAAAGCCCAATTCAAGGCCTCCTCTTCTAGGAAGTCCTTTCCTCCCTGCTCTGCCCTGGATGCCTATCATGTTGATTGTGTGTATCCATTTACCACTTACTTATTGATTGTCTTATAACAGCTCTTGTAATACTTTCTTGTGTTAAAATTTCCCTTCTGACTCCCTAATTTCCTCATGGATGACAGAAACTAGTTCATAACATTTTCTGTATGTATCTCACCCAGCATCACTTCAGTATTTCATGCAGCTTCAGCAACGAGCACACAGGAGCCTTCATTCACCCCCTGCCCTGGAGCACACCACTACTGAGCACCTCAGCACAGTGAGTGCTATGAAAGGCATGTGCGCAAACGGTCTGATGGCAGCAAAGACAGGGCACATGTCATGTGGCTTGGGGAGGAATCTCCCAGAAAAACTATCTGGAAGATGAGGTGGAGAAGAGTGTTCCAGGAAAGGAAGTGGCGTTTGCAAAGGACAGAGGGTGAAGGCTGCATTACCTGCCCATACAAGAAACTGGGAGTCCTTCAGTAAACTTGGAATGCTGAGTGAAGGCAGGTGGAGCAGTGGGCACACATGAGGTTGCCCAGGCAGGCAGAGGCCTGATCCTGAGAGGGGTTTGGACTCTATCCTGAAAGCTATGCGCAGGCAGTGGTTTTTGTTGATGAATTAAGCAGCATGGGGAACAGCAAGAACAACAGACCAGGAGAAAATTGAACTGGGTTCAAAAATGGCTTTCACTAAACTTGATATGTATCTCAATCCCTCCATGTCCCAGGTTCCCTATTTTTAAAGTAGAGGAGTTTTTTCACATCAGTGGCTCTTAAAACTTTAGTGGCAACAGAATCACATGGGTAACTTGCAAGAAAAAAAAAAAAAACAGTTGATTCTTGGCCCCTCGCTTCAGCAATTTAGATTCAATAGGCAGGGCCTGGAAATGCACAGTTGAAAAAGCCCTTTGTGTTGCTCCTCACAGAAAACTCTGAGCAGCACTGGACTAGTCTCTGAGGGTCCTTCCCATTCTAATCTTATCATGAACACAAGAAAGATGCAAGGCTGGCCAAACCCATCCCACTTCCAAATGCCTGATCCTGCTCTAGGGAAGCCAAGGATGTCTAGGCACCAGAATGTTCTTCCCAAGGCCCATGTTTAGAAAGTTAGAGCAAAGTCCCCAGGACACCAAGTCTTGGGATACTGGAGACATCCAATATCTCACTCAAACCTCCTCTCCCTGCCAAAATCCAAATGAAATTAGGTCCTTCTATACCATATACCTAGTCTTTTTCCTTGTTTATCCAGCAAAGTATTACGTACTTTCCATGGGCTGGGCCATGGCAATATGAACAGGTTCTGCTCTCAAGATCTTATAAATGCTGCAAATAACATCAAAAGAATCTATCTTTTACCAAGTATCTCTAAAAGGAAAGAGTTCAGAATATTGAGCTGGAAAGACCTGGATTCTAATCCTGGTGACTCTAGAAAATTATTTCATCCCTCTGAGTTTCAAATTGCTCACTGGTAAAATGGAAGCATTAATATCTTTGAATCGGGTTGTTGTGAAAATTGAAATGATGTGATATAGTGAAGGGCACAGGAAATGGCTGCATCTAGGAAATGGCGATTTTTAAATTAACATGTCCTCCCCCTGTCCTGGAACCTGTAATATATCCATATCCCTCTGTTTGACTTTCAGAGGCTCTCCTACCTGGTCCTAATGTCTCCAAATAGACTTCCAACTCCTCCCTTCCTGCTGGAGAGACCCCCCTCCATGAGATGACCCTGGTGACCCTACCGTGAATCCTCAGTAGGCAGCACTGTGTATTAGGAAGAGGGTAAAGGTCAGAGCCAGTCAGACTGGTAAGCAAAACTCACTGTATGACTTTGATCAAATTAACATCTCTGAGAATCTGTTTTCTCATCTGCAAGATAGATATCATCACCTATCTCACAAGATTCAATGGCAAATCCAATTAAAAAATGGACAAAGAATCTGAGTAGATATTTCTCCAAAGAAGACACACAATGGCCTAAAAGCACATGAAAAGATGCTCAACATCATTAGCCATCAAATGCAAATCAAAACCACAATGAGATACCACTTCACATCCACTAGGATGGCTAAAGTGAAAAAGACAGGCAATAATAAGTGTTGGTGAGGATGCAGAGAACCTGGAACCCTCATACATGGCTGGTGGGAATGTAAAATGATGCAGCCTCTTTGGAAAACAGTCTGGTAGTTCCTCAAAAGGTTAAACATAGAGTTACTATATGACCCAGCAATTCTATTCCTAGATATAAACCCAAGAAAACTGAAAACATTATGTTCACACAAAAACTTGTACACAAACATTCACAGCGGCATTATTCATGATAGCAAAAGTCGAAACAACCGAAATGACTCTCAATTGATGAACAGATAAACTAAATGTAGTATAGCCATTAATGGAATATTATTCAGCTAAGAAAAAGGAATGAAGTATTGATACATGCTACAACTTGAATGAACCCTGAAAACATGCTAAGTCAAAAAGAATTCAGCCACAAAAGATCACATATTGTATGATTCCATTTACATGAAGTGTCCAGAATGGGCAAACCTATGGAAACAGAAAGTAGATTAGTGGTTGTCTAGAGCTAGGGAGAGTTGAGAGACGTGGAGAATGATTGATAATGGGTATGGGGTTTCTTTATGGGGTGATGAAAATGTTCTAAAATTGATTGTGGTGATGGTGGCACAAATCTTGTGAATATACTATAAACCACTGAATTATGCACTTTAAATGAGTAAACTGTATAGTATGTAAATTAAATCTCAATAAAACTATTACATTAAAAAATGTAAAGAACTGAGCACATTGCCTGGCATGTAGTAAGGATGCAATAAATGGTAATAAATTTATTATTGTGCCCTTTCCTCTTCTTGATGCCACTCTAACCATGGCCAGAATCACCTCTTACACTAACACTGAAGAATACGTCAGGCTCATTGAAGGGAGCCCATTTCATACTCAGTGAAGGGTCACAGGTGAGTTCTGAAGGCTAATATCCCAGGACTATGAGTCTTACATAAATATATAACTCTTGGGGGACTTCCCTGGGGGTCCAGTGGTTAAGACGCTGTGCTTCTACTGCAGGGGACATGGATTCGATCCCTGGTTCAGGAACTATGATCTCACATGCCGTGCAGTACAGCAAAAAATTAAAAAATATATTTAAAAAATATATTTATATGCATATTAATATAATACATATATATAAATATATAATATATATTATATATAAAAAATATATATATATAAAACTCTTGAAGTAATAAGAAAATAATGGCCTCCATTTACTGAGCACTTACTATGTGCCAGGTACTGTGCAAGGAACTTTATAATTATTTTCCTTGAAAGAATCATATGGGGTTGTTACTATTATTATTCTTATTTACTAAATGAAGCAGCTGGCACTTAGAGAGGTTATGTAGCTTGTTTCGGGTCATACTGGTAGTCAATGACTGAGCTAGTCCGTTCAACTCCAAGGCTTTTACTCTCTTCTCTATGTGATATCATGGCTTCACTATTTCTTCCTTTTATTTATCTATGTTTTACCCATTCTTTACAACTCAAGAAGTCTGATTTTCACTGATCTCCCTTTCCTCTCTGCATTCTAGTACTGTCTAGTCCACATCAAATTAGTTAACATTTTCTCTTACATAGTCTTTTGTGTTCTCAGATTGCTTCATGCATACACTCTTGAGCATCGCAGGTGTTCCATAAATACTTCTTTAGTGAATGGATGTTACGCTTGTCTCTCCAAGCAGAAAACAGGTTCTTGAAGGACAGATACTGTGTCTTATAGATCTCTTTAACCTTCGTGTAGAGAACGGTCATCTAGGCTGGCCTATGGCTGGAGGGTTAGACCCTGCTTAAAAATGGTTCTCACAAACACCATGCTCTCTGTCCATAGACTGGAAGGTTTCTCCTTAAGAACAGGACCCTGGCTCACCTTATTATACCTTATCATAGTGTAGTAGGAGCTCAGAAAGGTTTGATGAATTAAAGAGAAGACTGGGCTAGCACTTAACTCTACTGGAGACACATCAAGGGCAGCCTTCCCATTGGGATCCCAAGTCCATCTTCTCTCACTCCAAGAAAGAGAAGTGGAAGAGCAGGAAGGTTGGCCTGGAACCTTAAGACGATAGGTTGTTCACCCTGCCTGTGGCCCTAGACAGTCAGTGTGGCATCCTCTCTGGCCCAGGACCCTCCTCTGACCACAGACCCAGGTAGAGCTTTCCAGAGCCCATGTCTCACCTGCACACCATCAAAATCAAAGAGCTGGGCAAACTCTTAAGAATCTATTACCTGTTCTGTTATCTTTTACTCTGTTATCTACAGACCCATCAACACTCTGTTTGAACTTCCACTACTTCCCATCTCTCCTAACTCTCAGGGGAATAACATGCTCACAGGTATCTAGAGTCCCTTTGATCTGTCCTATAATTACCCTGATCTCACCTTCTCCTACTCCCCTGCCCCCACCCTGATCCTAACCAAAGCAGTATTCTTTCAGGTCCAGGGATCCTCTGGGCAGGGCTGGCAACAAGAGGAAGGAGTCTGACCTCTCTGCTTCTCAGCCAGCTATGCTACTTAGTTGGCCAAACTTGGTCCCTCTGTGCTCCCCATCTCTACACCTGCTTGCCTCTCCTCTGCCTTTTCTTTAAGATGTTAAAAACCCGCAATAAAAAACAAATACAAAATGCTGTAATTAATAGCCAATTCCAAGCCAACCCAGCATCTCTACTAATAAACCTCAACACTTGCAAAAAGAACAATAAATTCTGCCCCTCTCTGGTTCTGGGGTGGTCTCTTATATATACTGTGTGTGTGTGTATGTATGTGGGTAAGTGTGTCTACATATATATTTATTTTCCTTTATTTCCCATCCAGGGAGGGGCAGAATAATGAACTGCGTGCGTCAGGGAAGATGAATCTGAGATACTAGGGAGCAGTGCAGTAAAAAGATTAAAGTGTTATTATTGTTGGGTTTTTTTCCCCCATGGTCCATTGTGACAGCTCGACCGTCATCTGTAAAAAATGTCTCAGTGAGAGATAATCATCGGAAACTCAATAAAGCGTCAGGGGGAGCCTCAGCCCCCATCAATCACTGGGTGCCTGGAAAATTTCAGCCCTCTGTCTCCCTTCCTGCTATCCATATAAATGTCTCTAATATATTTTGTGTGGTGTGTGGGACCCATCCCTGATTTGGAACTTTTGATGAAAAAATATTTATACACAAAATATGTAAATCAGTTAAAAAGCGCAAGACTAGTTCTTTGACACCCCATCCCACTTTTTTATTTTTATAAATGTATCGAATTTACTCTTTTTAATAAAACATGTCAACTAGTCTATCTCCCTCTCCTAGTTAAATGTATATACAGATTTGGAGGGCTAAAAGGATGGAAACAATTAACCTAACTGGCTGCTACGCTTAATCTTGAAGTTGGCCAAAAGGCCTGATGGATAGACAGTGCATTGTCCATCCTAGTGACTCTGTAGTGGCTGACACTGCTGAGAAATGACATGTAGAACCACTGGCACTGAAGGTGTGACAAGGCTCTGACAATGATGAGGAAGAGGCAGGGACATTATTAAAAATAACAGCTTGCCCAAACAGCTTTTTGCCTGGCAGATCTCCAAGCCTTCCAAGACTTTGGACAAGTCAGATGTTCTGAGCTAAGTGTGGGGTACATACAGGCTGATATGGTTGCTGGGTTCCTACAAGGGCAGGAGACAGTTTTGCTGGCATCTGGCATCATCTCTCTGCCTCAGTTTCCTTTAGTGCCTACATCACAGGGTTGCTGTGAGCACACAGTAAGTATCAATAAACATAACCTGCTGCTGTAGCTATCGTCATTACCATCATCTTACTATTATTATTATCATCACTTCCCCCTGCTTCTCTACCCTGGAAGGAATCAGTTCCTGCAGTACCTTCTCCTCTAGGACCTTCAAGACTCCTCTCTGCCTAAAGGATAAGGTCCAAGAATCTTGATTTGGCCCCAGCCTACTCTCTTTAAAGCAGCACCTTTACTGCTCATTACCCTCTAAAATGAATCTTCTGCTGTACGGATGCTTCACCCCAACAAGTTTACTTGCTGCCCTGAAATATGTTTTTTCTGTTTTCCACCCCTGAATATTTTGGACATAACATACCCCTTCTCTGATATACCCAATTCACACTTAGTTGCAGGCCCTTCCATAAAACCTTCTTACACTTTGAGGATCAAATACCATTTTACTTCCTGATGTTTCAGCCAGAGATTCTCTTCTCTGAGCTCTGACAGTCCTTGTTATCTGCACCTCTGACTGGACCCTTGTCAAACACTGTCTTGGTCATGTCGTCAATCTTTATTGCTATTAATTATCATTCTTGCTGATACCTTATATGTGCATGATACCTTGTATTTTCTCAAATATTTCATAAGTACTTCAATTTGATCTTTATAATAAGCCTATGGTATAAAAAGTATTATTCTCTACAGATGAGAAAATCAAGGCTTAGAGAGCTAAAGAGAACTGCCCAAGGTCACACAGTTAGGTGATTGCCAAGCCATTCCTTGGACTCTGAGATAATGTTTGGTTCTTTGCAGGTAACAGTTTGCTACCACTGAAAAGCATTTGGAAGGCTGTGACAGAGACTCTGAATGAAGTTTATAAGAGTATGATGAGGACAAAGATGATATAAAAATAGAAATTTACATTAATGGAATTCCTTCTATGTTCTAGGTTTTAGGCTAGGGATAAATATACTACCCCTAACTCTCCCAATAACCTTTATTTTACAAATAAGGAGATGCGGCCTCTGAGAGGTACAGAAAATTGTTCCAGGTGTCATAGCTACTAAGTGTTCTGTACACCCATAATATCATGGCTTAAGCACACAGACGCTCTAGGAATGAAACTTAAAGTGGCAAAAAAAAAAGGTCTCTTCCAGGGAGGAGAAGGTCCAGATGAGTTTTTTTAAAGCAGTTCAAGCACAAGTAGCCTAGATCATCTACTCAAGAGTGGGAGCCTGTTAGAAATGCAGAAATGCAAAATATCAGGTCCTACCCCAGACACACTGAATCAGAATCTTGGGAGTTGGGGTGTGGCAGGAATCTGTGTTTTAACAAGCTCTCTAGGTGATTCTTAGGTCCTTGGGAGCCTTATTACTCCCATTTGAGTTTGTCTCCAAGGGCACAGATTCTCTCTGCTTTGCCTGGGTAGGTCTGGACATGCAGTGGGTGCTAGGTGTTAACTTACAGTGAACAGATGAGCTAGGGTAAGACTACTCCTTAGCATGTCGTGGGGAGACGGAGAAATTTTATAGAGAGCAGTCCCATTACCGCCGCGGGGACTCCTAGCCATCTCCTGAACTCCAGGGCACTTGCCCACTGGTTTGTGATGTACCAGCTTGCATCGTCCTGTCCCCCATCTGAAGACACAGAGATGGGGAAGTCAGCTGGAGCAGGTCAGGACCTGCAGCCCCTGGAGCTGTGGGAAGAGGGCCACCTGGGCTGGTGGGGTTGGCCTTGGCAGGTTCAGCCAGGCAAGCCAGGCCCTCTACCCCCAGAAGGGCCCTGTGCCAACCCAGCTTCTGCACAACTCATCTTTATACAGCCGCCACTTGGAGCTGAGAAGAGAAGCTGATTTATAGCCTGCTCTGGCCACGTTTCTGCCGTGTTTTATTGTTTTAATTGTCTATGCTGGAGGCGCTCAGAGTGCTCACTTGCATTTCTGACAGCCCCAGACACCCAATGTTTATAACAGTTACTTACAAGCAGCCAGCAGCATCCCTGACTGGGTGACTTGTTTACTGTTACGTCTAATCTACTGCCTCCTCCACCTGAGGATTGGGGCCCACCACCCATCAGCCAGCCACAAGTGGAACTCTCCTAGAGTGGGCATGGGTGGGGCTCAAGGCACTGAATGGAATGTGGTCAAGATCAGGGAGTGACTTGGTAGAGAAGCAGCCGTGATCTCTTAAGCTCCCCTCCATGTGTCCCCTCTAAGTGCCTTGCTCAAGCTGTGCTCCCTGCTAAGAAAATCTTTTCTTTTTTTCCCCCTCCTCTTCACTCTCCAAAGCCCAGCTCAAATCCTACTTCTTCTAAGTACATTACTTGCTCTGACGATGAGCCTTAAGTTTCTAGAACCTTAGAAATCACATGGCTGACAGGAACCTTGGAGGCTATATAATCTAATGACCCTTTACAAAATCCCTGATGGGCAGACAGCCAGCCTCTGTCAGTGCCCCTTGAGCGGTGAGTTGCTCAGTACCTCCAAGGCAGGTTTCCTGCCTTACACTGATCCAAGACCCAACTCCATACAGAAATTCTTCATCACATGTTACTGTGCTTTACATGTATTTATTTCTAGTCATCCAAACAACCCTTTAAGATGGGTATTGTTATCCCTATGTTACAGATCAGAAAACCTAAATTCAAGGACCTTTAAGCCACTTGCTTAAGATCACACAGCTGGTGACAGAGCTTAGAGGACCCATTACTTCCTGGCACTGAAGACTGACCTTTCTCCAGGATACCACTGTGCCTCTGAAGATGCCATTCTGAGAACTGGAGAGAATGGACAGAACAGTCAGACCAATAAGGCCAAGCATCCCTACATCACCTGTACCAGCAGACCTGCTCTCTACCCAGAAACACCAACCTTGACAAGAGTTGAAGATACTGTAATGTGCCAGTTGAGCAGGCTTCTTGCTAGAGCAATGCCAAATGTCAAACAGGAGAAGGGTTTCACTAGGAATGGGGCAACCGATAGCCAAGTCTCAGCAAACAGGTTTCTTTCCTCTCTAGGCTGTGCCCGTTCTGAGCAGGCAGAACGGATACAGAGCCTCTCTGAGAGAAAACCAGGCAACTTCTCTGATACCTTTTGGTCTCCTTGCCTGGATCCTCTTTCCTCCCCACACCTTAAATGCTGATACCCTGAGTGAAGGACTTGTCCTCCTATCCCTTCCCTTTAACTCCGTTCCTTAGGCAGTTTCAGTCACATTCATTGTTTTAACTACCAAGCAAATGCTGCCAGACTTCTTTGAACTACAGACCCACTCATCTAACAACTCACCCAAAGCAGAACCCGAGATGACAGATGGGCGCCTCCTTTTCCATCAATTCCCACACTCCACTGAATACTCCACCTCCTCTTAATATTTTTCTAATACCTATTCTCTCCATTCCCAAAGATTTCTTTTAGAAATCCCCAGAAACGAGAAATGCATTTTGAGGGAGAGGAGCATGGCTTCTCATCCAGTTCTCAAAGGGATCCATCATCCCCCAAACATCAAAAATCATTGCTAATCTCTCCTCTCCAATTCATCCCCACCCCATCAGAATGGTCCATCTAAAATGCTAATGTAAACTGAGCATTCTCCTACTTAAAATCCTTTGATGACCTTCAGAAAACACTATGAGCTCCCTAGAATTGCCTTTCAGGGTCCTTCCCACATAGAACCCTGCCTCCCTCTCTGGTCTTACTTCTTGCTGTTCTCAGTACTGTGGCAGATGATTCCAGTGGCTGTCACCTATCCCATATCTCTGCATGTGTTATCACTTCTACCTGGAAAGTCCACCCCTCTTAGTCTGCCTGGCAGTCTCTGACTCATCCTTAAAACCCAGTTCAAAGTCACTTACCCTGTGACACTTCCCAGATATCAGTCTGCCTTCAGGTAGAGGGCATCACTACCTATACCAGTGCTACCTATATCCTTTGTACATCTATCAACCTTTGCATTTATCATTCTGCACTGTGGTGCCTGTTCATAGATCTGTCTTCTTACTTGACTGGGAGCAGATCATATATATTGAGGGGCTAGATCATATATATTCATTTTTATTTATTTATTCCCAGCATCTGGCAGAGTGCCTGACACTCAGTAAGTGCATGCTCAATTATAAATAAACAAAACTAATAAGCAATTACAACTGTAGAGTACTTTATAATTCACACATCACATACTTTATCTCTTCATCTTCACATAATACTGATAAGGTAGACAAGGGATATATTATGGGGGTTTAGGGAGGTCTTGCCAAAGTCACAAACTACAACTCACTCTTCCCTTCAGTACTGAGCACAGGCTGAGTCCCACAGAAATATCTATTAGAAATTTAGTGAACTTGATGGACTTTGGCACTGACTTTATGCTTTGCTTGTGTTTTGAAGAACTCTGCTGAGCTTGTGACTTTCCTGTGAATTTGCCTAGACACACTCTGGACAAGGGGCTTGTACCTCGTCTTCTACTTAACCTCCTCACACATCCCCAAGTCAGGTAGCTTCCCATGAAAAAGTCAGTCCAATCCAAAGAAAAAAAGAACCACAGGATTCTTTTGTTTCTGTCTACTTCATCAGTGAGAATGACCCGGAGCTGGGTACAGTGACTTGCATACAGTGGGCAATCAATAAATACTGGTTGAGGGGCTTCCCTGGTGGCGCAGTGGTTGAGAATCTGCCTGCCAATGCAGGGGACACGGGTTCGAGCCCTGGTCTGGGAAGATCCCATATACCGCGGAGCAACTAGGCCCGTGAGCCACAATTACTAAGCCTGCGCGTCTGGAGCCTGTGCCCCGCAACAAGAGAGGCCGCGATAATGAGAGGCCCACGCACCGGGATGAAGAGTGGCTCCCACTTGCCGCAACTAGAGAAAGCCCTCACACAGAAACGAAGACCCAACACAGCCATAAATAATAAATAAATAAATAAATAAATAAAATTTAAAAATAAATAAATAAATAAATAAATAAATACTGGTTGAATGGATAAATGAATGAGGTATCTTTAAATGGAAAAAGGAAAGAAAAATATGTTTAAGAAGGAGTTAAAGGCTTAGACTGGTAAGGAGAGGAGAACCCTGAGACGATTTTAAAGAATTGTCACTCTCCAGGCCCGGAGTCAGAAAGCAGAGGCCATGAAGTCAGAGAGCAGAGTACATCCACACTGATACACCAGCGAAAATCAGATGAGCTGCCAGAAAACTGTGGCCAGCAAAGGTAGTCTGAAATTCAAAAAAGAGAAAAAGCTACAGAGAGAGTTAGATCTCACAAGCCACAGAGCAGTGTGAGTTTATCAATGACTGTTGATAAAATTTATTATTTCAATCTAGAATTTATTTTTAATGGTTCTGAAACACTTAGGTGATTACTGGGTACCAGTATGGGTTCGCTAAGGATAAGACAAAACCATGGCAGAATAACCTAATATCCTTTTGGGAAAGGATTACTGAGCAACAAATTAAGACAAATGTTAAACATGTTTTTATTTCAGCAATAAATCGGAGAAAATCTCTTAAAATTTTGTGGACAGGATGAAGAAATGGAGGCTAGAAAAGAATGAAGTTTGGTGGATCTACAACTGTGACTGTTGAGTAATGCTTCTAAATTGTCCTGATCATGAGCTCCAGGGCTCTGTACTTAATAGAGTCCTGTAAACATTTTAATCAAAGACCAGCACATGAAGTACATGATGGCAGGGATCTTGTCTGTCTAACTCACCAGTACCTAGATCAGTGCCTGCTAGATAGGAATGTGATCAGTAAAATTTTGTAAAATTATTGTTGAATAAGTAAATGAATCCATAGAAAGCCTATTTGCTAACTTTGCAGATCATATAAAATAAGAAGAGATAGTTAATATTTTTATCTTTATTTCATGAGAGATATGCTAGCCTATTCCAATATTTTTGTTGTCTACCTATCTACCTACCTAGAATATAGGCTGGCTAGCAAGAGTTAAAAAAAATTCAGAGGAGGTTGACGAAAACAGGCAAAGAAATGGAAAGGAAGCAAGGAAAGGAGGGAAGAAGGAGGGAGGGAGGGAGGGAGGGAGGAAGGAAGGAAGGAAAGAAAAAAGGAAATATCTTAAACATGGTTGGCAAACTACAGCCTATGGGCCAAATCCAGCCTGCTGCCAATATTTGTAAAGTTTTACTGGAACACATCCACACACACTCATTTGTGTATTGTGTTCTACGCTACAGTGGCCAAGCTGAGTAGTCACAGCTAAGACCAACTGGCCCACAAAGCTTAAAATGTTTACTATCTGGCACTTTCCAGAAAAAGTTTGCTGTTCACTGATCTAGAATGTTGAATATGAGCATCAACCTGGAAAGCTGAACTATTAGAACACAAAGGTACAAAACTTGAAAGGCACGGGTGGGGACTGGTGTGACAGCAGAGGTTGGATTAGACGGCTTCACAGTTCTGAGATTCTGTGAAATCAAAAATGCTTACTGGACCCTGTTGGGATCCCAAGAACAGATAAGAAGGCACTCAAATAATCCCTTCCCTTCTACCCGGCCCTGCCCTCTCAGCAAATGCTCCTCCTTGCTTTTTGGTGAGAGCACCTGAACAGAAGACAGAGCTGAGGGTGGCAATGCTATGTCTGAGTGAGGAGAGGACAGCCTATAAGCTGAGTCCCCACACACCAAGCTGCAAATATAGGGCAAGTTTGGTACTCATGAAATTCTCCTCTGTTGGAAACAAAGTGAACATGACTCCCCCAGCTCAGTGGGGAATCCAAGGAGGCACAGGTCAAGGCCTGAACATGGAACTGTCAGCTGACGAGGAAAGAAAAGACATATGAGCAGATCAGAGTTCAAATAACCACATAAAGGGCCAAGATGTAGAGAACATTCAAAAGAGCAGCTGAGGGCAGGCTGCAGCAAAGGTTCCATGGAGGATCTAGTCACAGCAAGCGAGCTTGATAAAAGGAGCAGGTTCAGAGAGGTAGAGAGGTGGAGAGGCAGAGGGAGGGCAACTTCACACTGCAACTGGGTAGCAATGCTCTGATGCTCTTGACATTTCTCTTACGCTACTGATTTGAGAAACCTTGCTGGGGCAGCAATGACACCTCTGCCCTAGGCTACCACACCCACGTCAGTCTGGAAGCCTTGCTGACAGCTCTGAGGGCTGAGCACACTGCTTCCCTCTGCTGAACCTTCCCTCAGGTCAATGTTCTGACCCTTAGGCAGTCAGCAAGGCTGTCTGTCCTCCTGGCATTACTGCCAACCCTAAAGTAGCCACTGCTCATCTGCCCTGCTGCTGGGAAGTGAGGGGAATCTCAGCCTCTGTGAGTGATCCAGGATAATGGGCGGGCAGCAGAGCCAATCTGGACAAGCAAAGCTCAAACGTAAAATATTCATCTCTGTCTGCAGTCAAAGCAACCTGCCCTCTTCTCAACCCTACCTGAGAAAAACTACTCACCAGAGGCAATAACGGACTAACTTGCCCAGGTACCCTTCAACGGACACGTGACCAAGCCCTGGTAGGTACACACCACCTCTTTCCTCTGAGAAGTCCAAGCAACCACCCACACAACACCCCAAGGAGGCACTGATGACCACCCCATTTTACAAGCACAGACAAGGTCCACTCTTTGTCCTGGGTCATTCAGTAAGTTGAGGGGCCAGTCCAGAGAGAGGACTGTATTTCACATAGAAGAGGGGAAAAAAACAGTTGAGGGACTTCTGAGGCTGAGGAAACCAGTGAGGCTGCTTTCTAGTTCGGGGGCAGAGCTGGGACAGGGTAAGTCTACAGAAAGTAGAGGAAGAATAAATCCACATTCCACACAGTTGCCTTAATTATTTTATGGAAACCTGCTCCACTGTCCACTCATCTGAGACTCCACAGATTGAGGCACTTTTGGGAGAACGCCAGTTAAAAGGTTCTTCTACCCCTCCCCCCCGGTTATGAAATTAGGCCTCTAGGTTATTCCCCAAGGCTTGAAGTGACATAAATTATAGAGCCAGAGGGGACTGTGAAGGGCATCTGTTCCAAGCCTTTTGGGCTTTCCATGAGTTCCTAGAGGATGAGGGACTTGCAGGCTCTCACCCTGAGTTGCTGGTAGAGCTGGCACAGAGCACGGCTGCCTGGAAGCCACAGGGAGGAGAGATCTCAGAACAGCAGGGTAGCCCACACTTACCTTCTAAAGAATGGATTCCCTGCTCCTTGGCGGTCTTGTAAACACTGCTGAAATCATCCCCGAGGTTTGGGTCAGCACCAGCTGCAAGCAGGACCTGCACCACACTGGAAGAAATCAAAAAGACACCAAGTGTCGAAAACAGGAAAGGCCCAGGAAGTAGACACTCAGATTCTGAGGCATGTTTGGGGACTGGATCTGCCTCTGCTCATGTGAGTGGTACAGTGGAGAGAACATGAACTTTACGAGCATCAAAGACAAGGGTAGGAAAGCTGGCTCTGAAACTTTACTGGCTGAGAGGCTCTGGACACGTTATCTAACACCTCTCTAAGGCTCAGTGTCCACGACTATAAAATACGAAGTGTTTATTCAACAATTACTTATCAAATGCTTACTATGTTCTAGTCACTGTTCTAGGTGCTAGGGTCCATGCCCTCAAGGAGCTTACAGTCTCTTCTGGGAAGGACAACAATTTAGCATAAAATTACAGCGGAAGTGTGATAAAGGCTACGATGGGAGAAGTACCATGTATGGTGGGAAACCAAGGGAGGGGATCAAGAAAGGCCTCCCAGAGGACATGGTATTTAAGGTATTAAAGACTTGGAAGGCTGAGTAGCCAGATCTGGGTTGGTGAAGTGGGAGGACCCAATGCATTTACAAATCTTGGAGGCAAAAGAGCACGAAGCTTCACCTGAAGAAAGCAGAATTGGGGATTTCCCTGGTGGTGCAGTGGTTAAGAATCCGCCTGCCGATGCAGGGGACACAGGTTCCATCCCTGGTCCAGGAAGATCCCACATTCCGCGGAGCAACTAAGCCCGTGCACCAAAACTACTGAGCCTGCGCTCTAGAGCCCGTGAGCCACAACTACTGAGCCCGCACGCCTAGAGCCTGTGCTCTGCAACAAGAGAAGCCACTGCAATAAGAAGCCCGTGCACCGCAATGAAGAGTGGCCCCTGCTTGCCGCAACTAGAGAAAGCCCACACGCAGCAACGAAGACCCAACGCAGCCCAAAAAAATAAAATTAAAAAAAAAAAAAAAAAAAGAAGGTAGAATTGGAGTAGAGGGTGTAAGGGGGAGAAAAGTGGGGAATGAGATAAGCCACTGAAGGGATTAAAAGGGAAGTGACGTGGCAACACATGCTTTTCCTCCCCACTTCAAGATACATACATTTAAAAAAATGCAAATCATATTGAAGTATTAAATTGAAAAATGAAAGTCTTCCCTTATAGCCATCTCCTTAATCTAAATTCTAAGAGTAACCACTATTTATAGTTTGGTGTGTTTCCTTCCAAATCTTTGCTATTAGCAGAATCACTCCTATAGCTGTGTGAGAATGGACTGGAGGGAGTAGGACAAGAGGCAGGAGCCTCCACAGTGAGGTTAAACTAGGTGAATTTACACAGCACCAAGCACAGTGCCTGACCCAGGAATGCTCCATATATGTTAGCTTCCCTTCTATCATGTAATGTTCCTGCTAATACTTTCCTTTTTTTCCCTAATAAAAAAAGGTTCGTGTTCACTATAAAAAAAACTCAGAAGATACAGCTAATCAAAAAGAAAAAAATGTTTTAGAATATATAACATCTTTCCAGTTTTTTCAATGTATGCACATTTTTATTTACCAAAAATGGGATCATATATAAACTCTCCCTAAACACACACATACCTCACCCCTTCCATGTATTAAATATCTGTCTATCACATTGTTTTTAATGACTGCACAGTATTCTACTAAAAGGCTAGTCTATATTTAGCTAATCCCCAATGGTAAAACAATTAAGATTATTTTTAATATTTCAATAACAATCTCTATTTCCTTTGAATAAATTCCTAGGAGATGAATTTCTAGATCAAAAGTATAAGCATTTTTAAGGCTTTTGATAAATGTTACTAAATTACCTTTCAGAAAGATAGTACCGATTTTTATTTTTACTATCAAAGGAAGAAGGATGAGAGTAACCACTGTGCCTTCCTTTCACCAAAGCTTTTTCATTATGTGTTAATCTGGACACAGAAAATGGAATCACACTGCTGTTTCAACTTGCATTTCCTTGATTACTAGTGAGGTTGGACTTAAAAAAAATGTTTAGCAATCAGTTGTTTCTTTTTTCATGAATCACAATTATCAATTTTGTTTTTATTTTCAGGAATAATGTCCTTTCCCTATTTTTCTCTTAGTATGTTCATCTTTTGCTCAATGGCCTTCAAAACTATTAATGCTTTTGAAGGCATAAATGGCAAGCATTTAAAAAAATTACTCTAGGGAATTCGCTGATGGTCCAGTGGTTAGGACTTGGCACTTTCACTGTCAGGGCCCGGGTTCAATCCCTGGTTAGGGAACTAAGATTCTGGAAGCCTTGTGGCCCAGCCAAAAATAAATAAATAAAAATTTAAAAATTACTCTATCATAAATATTAAAAAGCCAACCTACAGTTTTAGTTTCTCTCCTTTGTTAGTTTTTCAATATCTGTAGCCAGCAGTATTGTTGGTTTTCCCTGTATCAACTGGTTTGAGTTTCATAACCTTCAACAGGCACAGGACCTGCCCAATTATTTGCTGAATGGATGAATGAATTTCAATAACTCCCATGCACACAAACACACAGTCCTCATAGGTAAGTCAAAGAACCAGAATCTATCTCCCACATAGATGAGGTTCTTCTACATCTGATCTAACATGGTCAAGTGAGCCTCCTGTGTCTATTCCCCTTACCTAAAAGGATCTTAAGAATTATCTTTTCCAGGTAATTTATCTAGGATATGAATTATGATCCCAAAGAGAAATAAGAAGGGTCTCTAAGCACCTAAAATCCATGTCTAAAACTCAGATATTTAACTCACAGCAGAGTCTGTCAGGTTTTCACTTGGAGACTATTTGCTCAGAGTTTACACATAATTTGGATTAAGACTGGCATTAGTCTTCCTTCTTGCCAGAAGATTAAAAGTTAAGAGGGTTCAAAAGGCTGTTAGAGATGGGCAAACTAACTGCAGGCAGTGAGAAAAATATCTGATAGAGAGGGATGTAGTATGGTACAGAGGTTAAGAACGCTGGCTTTAAAATCGGAGACAATATGAGCATCAACATGAATAATGACATTAATGGATTATCACCCACTGGGTACACTAAGATTCCAAGAGTCCGTATTGAAAATAAGTGAATAAGTCAATGGGAGAGAAGGGAAAGCTCTTCTTTACTGTAGAATGACAACTAATAAATGTAGAACAAATGATGAAATTAGAAAATCATTTTGCAATCATAATTATCAGGGATATTAAGAGTATGTAGCTCAGACTTCCCTGGTGGCACAGTGGTTGAGAACCCGCTTGCCGGTGTAGGGGACACGGGTTCGAGCCCTGGTCCGGGAAGATCCCACATGCCATGGAGCAACTGGGCCCGTGCACCACAACTACTGAGCCTGTGCTCTGGAGCCCACAAGCCACAACTACTGAAGCCCACACACCTGGAGCCTCTGCTCCCCAACAAGAGAAGCCACTGTGATGAGAAGCCCGCACGCTGCAACGATGAGTAGCTCCCACTTGCTGCAACTAGAGAAAGCCCGTGCGCAGCAACGGAGACCCAGTGCAGCCTGCCCAAATAAATAAATACATACACACATAAATAAATGCTAACGAGTACTGTGATGCTCCTAAAGAAGGTTATGGTATGCAGCACCCCCAAATTAAAAAAAAAAAAAAAAGAGTATCTAGCTCATATGACTCTGTTAGTGTATGTAATGTGCTTTGTACAGTGCCTGACATATAATAAGTGCTCAAAGAACATTAGTTATCATTCATTACTATGTACCTGACCCTGTAGCTGGGCTGTGGGAAAGTCAAGAGAAGTTTGAACTAAGACACAAATTGGGAAGACAGCATGACATTTTATAACAAGTATAGGGAGACCTGGGTTCAAATCAAAGCTCTATCATTTACTGACTGTGATCTTAGACAAGTTACTATACCTCTGGGACTCCACTTCCTTACTGGAATAACAGATAATGATGCCTCCCTTGTAGGTTATAAGTGTGTAAAACTCCACAGTGCCTGGCACATCAAAGGAGATCCACAAATATGAGCTCTCTTCTCTGTGTCCATATAATCTTAGTGATAACAACATGAATCTGGGCTGAAGTGGGCTCTAGATCTATACCTAATCACCCCCAGGACGCATGTTGGCATAGCCCTGTGTTAAGAAGGCAGCTCTTCTAGTCATGTACCACAATGTTCACTGCAGCACTATTTACAATAGCCAGGACATGGAAGCAACCTAAAAGTCCATTGACAGATGAATGGATAAAGAAGATATGGCACATATATACAATGGAATATTACTCAGCCATAAAAAGAAACGAAATTGAGTTATTTGTAGTGAGGTGGATGGACCTAGAGTCTGTCATACAGAGTGAAGTAAGTCAGAAAGAGAAAAACAAATACCGTATGCTAACACATATATATGGAATCTAAAAAAAAAAAAGGGTTCTGAAGAACCTAGGGGCAGGACAGGAATAACGACGCAGACGTAGAGAATGGACTTGAGGACATGGGGAGGGGGAAGGGTAAGCTGGGACGAAGTGAGAGAGTGGCATGGACATATATACACTACCAAATGTAAAACAGATAGCTAGTGGGAAGCAGCCGCATAGCACAGGGAGATCAGCTCGGTGCTTTGTGACCACCTAGAGGGGTGGGATAGGGAGGGTGGGAGGGAGATGCAAGAGTGAGGGGATATGGGGATATATGTATACGTATAGCTGATTCACTTTGTGATACAGCAGAAACTAACACACCATTGTAAAGCAATTATACTCCAATAAAGATGTTAAAAAAAAAAAGGCAGCTATTCTATATTCTGCACAAGTTGGCTTGTTTTAAAATCTAAGCGAGAAGGGTTTGTCGATCTAAACTCAAAGGGACATAATTTGGTTAATCCTCAGCTGCTGTGTCCAATCACCATCCAATCACACCCCCTCCCATGGCAAGCTGTCCCTCCAGGCAGCTAGTGTCACTAACTGTGCTACCTGGGCCTCTCCAGGTTCCTGAGTATTGATTCCATCTGTCCAATTTGCAGGCTGCAAGACGTGTCCAAGCAACCAAGTATGCTGCCCTTCGCCCCAAAGGGCAGACAGTGGTCTGGCAGGATGGGGAGAGGAAAGTGACTAGGCTAAGCCCTGGGGCTGCTAACCCAATCAAAAGGAATGGGCAATTCACTTCACAAACTTGGAGGACAAAGAGGGTGAGCATCCAAGCTAGTGACTCATTCTGCAATCGTGGAGAAGATTCCTTTCACTTTTAATTAACTCAAAGGCAGCAGCCCCACTGTGGGGTATACCTAGGACTAAAGGAACTGTGGCTGCTCAGTGGCCAAGAGTGGCACCAAACACCTTACCAGATAGCTAGTAAGCTTTTTGCCCAAGAGCTATCTCATACTTAAGAAGCATCTAACCCAGAGTTCCACAGGGATCAGGCCCTTTTTGGAGAAGCCAGCCCAGATCAGGCTAAAGGACTACATGACTATGGTTAGCTCTGATGATGAAAAGAACTTCGTTGACCAATGGGATGTAGGAGGGCAGAAACAGGGTAGGAGGCTAGCCAGGTAAGAGAAAGCTAAGGCAAGGCTGGTGAGAACAGGCTTAGCAGCAGGCCAGGCCCAGGGAGTGTCAAGAAGTTCATAGTCAAAACAGAGCCAAGGGCCAGAGACCAGGCAGCAGAGACGTGAGGCAGAGAGTAAAAAGCCAGGTCAGATGTCAAGGACTAGAGGCAGAGGGAAACAGCAGACCACAAAACAAGTAAGCAACCAGAAACCAAGGAACACACTGGTATCAGAGGTCAAGACAAGGCAAAAGAAGCAGACACCAGGGGCAGCAGTGAGGAGACTTCGCAAATGAAGAGATTTCTGCCTCTTTGACATTTTTTGCTGAAGCAGAAACAAATCCCCCAATTCAGAACTGTATCTGGGAGAAGGTGACGTACACAAGATGGTGAGTTGGCCCACCTGGCTGACAAGGGGACTACAGGATCTGACGGCACAAACGGAGGCAGGTACTGCTATCCGAGGTGATCCACCAAAGAACAACTAGAGCCGCCCCTCTGTTCTGGCGTCGGCATACTGGCTGTCACTTGGGAGGTTTGGGTTTAGGTATCACTATCTTAAATTGGAGTAGCTGGTGCTAAATGGGCAGTGAAGTATATGGGCTAGGCCTTCATGGTCTTAATAGCTGGATTAAAGGGGACAGAGTACACCATCCCACTCACTTATGTTTTTCTATAACACACTCAAAGGAACTATGCTGACTACTCCAGAGGTTCTCACTGGGCAAAGGCTTACAAACATCAGCAATTCTCCCAGCCACCTCAGGACTTGGCCTCTGGTGGTCTGTGGAAAGATATGCCTACCAATGTCAGTATCAACCTCAAAGGCTAGAGATAATCTCCAGATACCCTACTTCCAATACTAATCTGGAGAGTCAGAGAAGGTCTACAGCCCAGGAGGATGGGGGTTTAGAGTTGGCCTTTAGTGACTTGGCTCTGGTAGCAGTACTTGCCTTCCTGCGTGTCCATCAGAATCTACTCTGGTCTTATCTCTGCCCAAGTGAGCTGACTCACCAAAAAGACTGGGCTTTGTGAATACTGAAGGTGAAGGTTGTGAGGGATAGTATCCAGCTGACAGGTTGGCAGAGAAGCAGCAATAGGGCAGAGCTAGCCAGGCCAGGGATGGGGGGCACTGCAGGCCTGGAAATCTGGCTAATCAGAAATGGCCAGGTCTTAAAGATTGGCCTTAGGTAGGGAGCAGAACACAGGTACAGAGCCCGAGACCTTGGTAAGAGTTACACATGTGAGTAGGAGTGGTGAGCTCTGAGCCTAGGCTGAGAGCTGTTTTCTTTCTGCTTACTTTACTGCCTGCTGATACAAGTATCTATTTTCTCAAGGGTACAGTAGGGCTAAGTAGGAGGAAGATAGCAGTCTAATAATAAGAGCTAGCATTTGTATACACCTCCTACATGCTAGGCACTATTTTAAATACTTTATATATACTAACATCTAATCTTCACAACAACCCTATGAGGGAGGTTAAACAGAAACTGAGGGATAAGTAACTTGTCCAAGGTCGCTCAGCTGAAAGGAGCAGAGGTGGGATTCAACCCAGGGCAGTCTGGCTACCAAGCCCATGTCCTTATCACTCTACTACATGGCCTCTAACTTCCCTGTGTTGACTCCCAGGTAGCTAACAGTCTGTAGAAGCACTTCGCCTCAACTCAAGTTTTAGCAACAAGGCTAGGATCAGGAAGCCCAACAGAAAAATGAGGCAAGGATATGAACAGTTAATGCCCAGAGGAGGAAAAAAACAAACAAACTAGATGATTAAGTATATGAAGAGATCCTCAAGCTTGTGTGTGATTACAGAAAGGAAAATTTTTAAAAATGAGATAGCATTTTATTGGGAATTTGGGATTGACATGTACACACTGCTATATTTAAAAGAGATAACCAACAAGGACTTACTGTAAATTAATTAATTAATTTAAAAAAATGAGATAGAACTTCAAGTTAACACACTGGCAAAAAGTGAGAAAGCTGAAAAATGCCCAGTGTTGGTGAAGACATGGGGATCTCAGATTCTTCATGCACTGCCAGGGGACAGACTGGTGCAGCCATTCTGGAAGCCAATCTTGTAATATTTGTCATGTTAAAGTACCTTACCCTATGACCCAGCACTTTGCTCCTGAGGATATGTATCTCAGAGAGATTCTTACACAGGTCTATAGAGGGCAACATGGGAGATGTTCACCACATATTTTGTGGCAGTGGGGAGTTGCAGGCAATCAAGTGTCCATCACTGGGGGAACAGGTACGTTAAATGTGGTAGACACATGCTATGAAACATGATGCAGCAGTCAGAAGCAACAGGCTGGATTCACGTGCAGCAACATGAATAGATGATTTTTAAAAAGGGGTTGATTCCCTGCCACCTACTATTATTCATTAATTGAACTTGACCATCTGTTCTAAAAATTTATTCCTTCAGGGAGTCAATCAATTGCAGAACTCTAATTCCCATGCTGACCTAGTGATCTTGGGGGCTGAAGAATTAAGGACCCAGTGAAAACAATGAACTCCCCGAAGTACACCAAAGGCCATCACATATGCCCCTCCTACTGGTTCAACTGGTTAGTGCTCATTCACCTTCAGGGCTCCTCAGTGACATAGTCACCAACTCAACTGAGGCTTCTCTGACTCCCAGCCCGGGTCCACACCCTTCCTCTTTGCACAGAATCCAGTACCTACTCCTGTGGAAGGTGACCCTCACCATGTTATATCGTGATTGCCTGTCTACTTTTACTTGCCTTTCCCAGTAGATCACGGGACAAGAGCCATGTCTCAACCTTCTTTCCCAGCTCCTTGCCCGGTGCCTGGATCACAATAAGTGGTCAATAGATGCTTTCTGAATGACTGTATGAAAAAATGAAGAATGAATAAATGAAATAATTATTTTATTTGGTGAGAAATGGGGGAAAAAGGTGGAAGGCAACTGTCTCAGCCCTGCCCAGCCTTCCCCCACCTGAGGGTCCGAACTGGGCTGCAGGCAGCTTAGCTGTGGAAAACTTCCATCTTCCTCTCCTGAGCACTAGGCCCTTCCTGCCCTCCACCAGGCAGTTCCCAAACAAAGCTGAGGAAAAGAACGGGAGGGTGGTCCCTAAGAAGCAGCTCCTGGGACTCACAGAACTCCCTTTGGAGCAACAGCCCCCACCAGGCAAGTTTTAACTTGCCGATCAGGTTTGTAATTAGATTAGATGTGGGAGCACACGAAGGAAGTTGGCTCACATGGACCTTGATGAGCTCCTGCTTTCAGGACGGTGGGGCGTCACAATGCACAGGAGGACAGTTACATCGATTGGTTTTCTGCTCTCAGTGGCCGGAGGGGCTTTGGGTCATCACATTGTTTAGGAAAGAAGGAGGAAACCTGTGGTGTGAGCTGAGGCCTAAGCTGGGCGAGGCGCGTGTCAAAGACGGCTGGCGAGCAGCTGGAGTTGGTGAAGCAAGAAGGGCAGTGATCCCAGCTCCAGGTCGTCCCCAAACAATGTGGAGCTTCAGAAGAAGCTCCTCCGACTCCTCCTCCCCTCTACCCCCCACATCCAAGCACAGGGTCACTGTGTCCCAAGGAAAAGACAAAGAGTTGACCTATTCTCAACCCAGAGCACACCTCGATGAGGGGAGAAAGCAAAGAGGTCACAGGTCAGGAGGTTTGCTGGAAAGTCAAATGAGCTATGTATGGATCATTCAGTCTACTGGTTGGTCTACAGGCGGTCGGGAAAGCGGGGTGGCCCAACCAAAGGCACTGGCCTGTGTTGAATCTAGAGGTCCTGTGGTGTGGAGGCATGAGCTTGGTGGGGGGAAGGATGGGAAGGCAGTTTTCTTTTCTTTTTTGGGGGGTGGGGTGCAGTTTTCTTTTTAAAGCCAGCTTCCTTGGGAAACAAACTAAAGATTAGGGAGGAAGCAAGGTACCTGTGTAGAAAATGTGCCCCAGTTTCCTCGAATGAGGATGTTATTTTGATTACTTCCCTCAAAAGGTAAAGATCAATAATCATAATAAAGCAGCCACGGTGGGTTGAGCACTTTACATTTACTATTCCAGATCCTTATAACCACTTGCAATGAGGTAGTAGTCAGTTTTACAAATGAATAAACTGAGGCTCAGCGAGATAACATGAGTTATCCAAGTATACACATTAAATAAGCACAGGAATCACAATTCAAATCCATGTATCTGTCTGGGGCCAAACCCAGTGCACATTCCCCTAAATCACACTGGTTCTCACCTATCTGACCATCCATTAGTCTGTCATAATATCCCATAGTCGCTGGGCCCTTACTAGGTACCAGGGACAGTGATATTTTCAGATGGTCATAACAGCTAGCTGGGATAAGAGGGAGTCTGATTCAGAGGGACAAGGGTCAAAATCAGTAGAGGGCTCAGACCAGGTGAGATAATTTGGGCAAGGCTTAAGGAAGGCATGGCACGTTAAGCAGAGGGCCAAGGAATCGAGATCACCCATCACAGGATTTCCAGGACAATCCCAATTTCATATCCTTAGCCTAGTTCTAAATACGCTTCCATATCTTTCAATCTGTGGTTCATAACACACAGTCACCAAACCGATGGGGCAGTGTGGTCAAGCCCTGGTTATTAGGGATTCTTTCCACAGTATAGGTTAGACTAGGCTCTCTCTAGGCAAATGATCCATAAGACCATGTTGGGGCTGGTACATCTCCTAGACGTACGTACTATGCACTAGGCATTGCACTAAGCAGTCTTACATGCATGTTAATCTTTGCAACCACCCTATGCTGAGGCAGATGCTATTATTGTTCCTACTTTGCAGATGAGGAAACAGCTGTTAAGAGGTAGAGCTAGGTTTTAAACTCAGGCCCTCTTTCCAGAGCTCTTGTTCCTCACCACTCTGCCACACACAACTAGACTGTGCTCCCCAAAGTAAGGACTGTGCCTGGCCATCTGTTCCCTTGCACATAGGCCGCAGTAACGGGCCAGTAAATATTTGTTGAATCAATTCACTTCTAAGGCCTTAACACTGCACTGTTGATGCACACATTGAGTTTTCAGTCAGCTCCTGGGCTTTACTTGCTAGTATTGCTAAATTGGGTCTCCTTGGATTTTACAGTTGGTTTTTGGTTTTAATTGTAGACTGAAACACTTGTCCCTATTAATTTTTATCACCACAGATTTAACCATTGCTCTAGCCCACTGAGTTCTTTTTTCACATCCCCGACTCTTTCACCTAACATATCAACTACCTCTAAGCTTCATTTAATCTGCCCATTTGGTTGGCATTTATCAATGATCTCACTAGAATCAGTGATATGACTAGTGAATAGGACAGACCCCTGTGGCTCACCAGTACAGTCTGCTTTCCAGTCCGATATCCATTCATATATAAACAATGAACCAGATCATTCACCATTCATTAGTTTGACCAAACTATTTGCCACATCATATTTTATTCATGTGGATATCATGAGAGACAGCCAAATACCTTGCTGCAACCCAGACACACCTACCATATTTACTGTATATTCCTGACCCACCAAGCTGGCACCCCTATTTAAACAAGCACAGAGTGGGTCTGATGTCTTTAAAGAGGAGGTGCAGGAGTGGACCATACCACAGTCCCTAGAAATGGAACACCATTCCTCAGGCTGCTGAACTGGATGAGCACTGGATGCTCTTTTCATCCCAACTGATCTTCTCCATGAAGACAGCACTGAACACAGAACCCCAGGATGGGATATAGCGCTGGAGAAGGGGGTGGGTACCCTGAGACTGTCAGTTTAGGCAAATGAGCTGACATCACTTTCCAGGGAGCAGTGTCTGGGTGGCCTGAGGTCAAGGCATGTGTCTGCAAAACTAGAAACGGGTGCATGCTGGAATTGGAATATCATTACTACGAAACAGGATTATCTTGAGCAATGATTCTAAATGGGATTAGAAATGACTCTTTGTTACTCAGAGATAATCAACCACAGCAGCGGTGGGAGAGACATCAAGCTCGGCACACTTTTCTGGGGTCATGGTGCTGGCATTCCGGGCACCTGGCCAGCACGCTCACCCGCCCTTCCTTGCTGGGAAATACTGGGAACTGTTCTTCACTAGGCAGCTGCGGCCACGTGGGACAAGAGCAAGCTCCACATCAAAGTGCCCTGCTTTGGGGTCCCATGTTCTAGGCCCAGCTTCTTAGATGAAAAGGAGTGGAAAAAGAATCTCCAAAGCCCTACTGCTTCTGCATCACCCATCAGATACTGGTGAGAGGCAAGTAATACCCCCACCTCCATCAAAGATGGGCTTACCTGAAGGAAATTGACTAACTTCCTGAGGTCACCAATCAGCAGTAGCAGTGTTAGTCATAATAATAATTAAGAGACTACCACTACTACTATACTACTATTAACTAAAGTAGCAAACTCTTATCAAGTGCTTACTACATGGCAGGCATTATTCTAAACACTTTACATATATGTACACATTTAAAGTAGCTCAGCTTATTATCTCCATTTTATGGCTGAAGAAACAATCACAGATAAGTGAAAGAACTTGCCAAGGTAGATGACTAGTAAGAGGAAGAGACAGCCTGGATGTGAATCCAGGTCATCCAGCTCTAGAGCTCACAGCTCTACCACATGCTAGATAGTTACAGCCTGAGAGGACCATGGTCCGTGCTGGATAAGGCCTTTCCTTTACCCTCACTGGTCTCCAGACCCTGCCAGTGCCCCCTACTAACTCTGGTACATCCCTACTTTCTTACTTTTAGGAGCCTATGCTCACAGTGGTGCTTATTCCAGAAATGCTGTCTTCCTACTCTCCACCTCTACCAACCAAAATCCTGTCCGTCTTTCAAGGCTCACCTCATGTGAAAGGGCCTTCTTTCATGATTAACCCCCACCCCAGCACTCCAGGCTGGTCTTCTCTGGGTACTGACCACATTCTGCCTCAATCTACCATTAAAAGGAGGCTTGTTTTATCCTTCTTCTGACAGCTTTTTTGAAGACAAGGAGAGTAGTTTGTCGGTTTTTAGATTTCTCAAAAAATCATCCAGCATATAGTGGGTCACCAAGAAACCCTGCCTGAATTGACTTGACTCCTGGTCTTGGCACCCCCTGATTCATTGCATGGCTTTGCTCCCTGCATCTTCCCTACCCAGGTAGTATAGTCCAGTGGAGAGAATAAGGGTTTGGGGTTCAGAGGGACCTGACTTCAAATCCTGGCTCCCCCTTTCACTTACTGGACAACCTTAGGCATCTCTGAGCTTCATTTTCCCTATCTGTAAAATAGGGATAATAATCCCCCCATTTTAGGATTGCAGTGAGGATTAGGGCCAACATGGGAAGTATTTGACATGGGCCTGGCACACAGAAGACACCCAATCAACCACAGCCATCATCATCACTATAGTCAGGAGATCAGATAGCACAAAGCCAGCCTCCTCGGGCCAAAGGAAGCACCACTCTGCAGCAAGCAGCCAGGCTGAGAACAGGCTGGGGACCTTGGGAAGAGACTGTAGGCCTCCAAAGCAGGATAGACCTCCATGTTGTCAGGCCCCCTGGTACCTACATTAAAGCACAGGTACTGGGGTGCTCTACCTGCTCTGCCTCTGGCCAGCCAGCAAGGAAGAAGAGCCTCCCATGGAGGCTGACCCAGTCCAGCTGCAAGAGAAGCATCAGCTCTTTGCTCTAAGAACACCTGTGGAGCTGTGGGCCACACAGAGAGGCCTGTAAAACCTCTCCTGCAGGTCAGCGATCTGGCTTGGGCTGCTGGGTTCTTAAAGATAGGATTTAATGCCCCCCCTCCCCTTAGTAAGGTGGAGGGAAAATAAGCAAATGCTAAAAATAAATGACTGCTATGAGAGGGAATTAAATGGTCTTCAGCCAAGGATGGCGGCATTTTAAAATTAACAAAGCCCAGGTACCACATCCAGGAAGGCCTTGGCAAATGCGTGTTATCCACTCATTAGCTCAGCTCCTCAGGGACCCCAGCCAAGCAGGGAAGGCAGTGCCGGGAAGCAGTCCTTCCGATGCTGATGAAATGCACTCCGGGAGAAAAAGCAGGAGGGAGGGAGACTCTTGCGGGGAATTTCAAACAGTTCTGCTGGAGCTTCCTTCTCTGCCTGGCAGTCTCACCTTCTCTGAGGCAGTGGCTTTCAAGGCAACCAGCAAGCCCAAGTGGACTCAAATCTGAACCTCCCCCCACCACCCCACTGTTTCAGGATCTTTGGTTCCTGAAGCACCACAATGGCCATACTATTTAGGTGGTCCTCCCTGAGCGGCAGTCCAGGGACAAGGAACCCAAGAATGATGTGGGATGAGAGGCAAGCTCCCAGTCCTGAACCCTGCACCTTCTCCTCACTATAAAGAACCATATGACACTTTGTGAGCCCACTGTATACCACCCATAAGGTGAATTTATCACTATTCATCAGTAACTCTACTTCATGACATCACGAACCATGTGAATCCACAAATCTTTATTCTCTACTAACAATCAGAATATATAGTACTCCAATGTAAGATACCATCAACTATAAGAATTCAAAACATTCCAGGTGACCATAAACAGTATGAATTCATTTTAACACTACTAACAGGAATTCTCAGTACACCAAAGGTCACAATTAACAGTGAAAATATAGAGAGAGATGGTGGTTTTTTGAAAACTTTTTAAAAGTCTGTTTATTGAATTATCATTTATGCATAGTAAAATTCATCCTTTTAAGCTGTACAGTTTGATGAGTTCTATGACCACCACTATAATCAACACTTAGATTATTTCCATCACCCCAAAAGTTCCGTTGGGCCCTTCCTCCCACTCCTAAACCCTAGCAGTCACTAACCTGATTTCTGTCCCTATAGTACTGCCTTTTCCAGACTGTCATATAAATGGAATTATACAGCAGATAGCTTTTCATGTCTGGCTTTAACTTAGCATAAGGCTTTAAAGATTTGACCATGTTGTTACCTGTACAAGAAGTTTGTTCTTTTTTTTAGTGCTGAGTAGTCCACTGTATGGATGTACCATAATTTGTCCATTCACCAGATGATGGACATTTGGGTGATTTCAAGTTTTTGGTGATTATGAATAAAGATACTATAAATATTTGCATACAGGTCTTGTTGTAGATGTATGTTTTTATTTCTCATGGACAAATATCTAGGAGTTGGTATTGCTGGGCTGTATGATAAATGTATGTTTTACCTTTATAAGAAACTGCTGAAGTGTTTTCCAAAGTGGCTATACCATTATGCATTCCTATCAGTAGGGATGACAACTGTTCTGCATCCTTATCAGCACTTGGTATTGTCAGTTTTAAAAATTTTGGCCATTGGAATAGGTGTGTAGTGGTATCTCATTGTGATTTTAACTTGCATTCCCCTAAATGCTGAGTATCTTTCATGTGCTTATTTGCCATCAATCTCTTCTTTGGTGAAGTGTCTGCTCGAATCTTTTGCCTATTTTTAAAAAATTGGGCTATCGGGACTTCCCTGGTGGCGCAGTGGCTAAGAATCCGCCTGCCAATGCAAGGGACACGGATTCGATCCCTGGTCTGGGAAGATCCCACATCCCACATGGAGCAACTAAGCCCGTGCACCACAACTACTGAGCCTGCGCTCTACCGCCTGTGAGCCACAACTACTGAGCCCGCGTGCCACAACTACTGAAGCCTGTGCACCTAGAGCCCATGCTCCACAAGAGAAGCCACCACAATGAGAAGCCCGCGCACCACAACAAAGAGTAGCCCCCGCTCGCCACAACTAGAGAAACCTGCGCACAGCAACGAAGACCCAATGCAGCCAAAAATAAATAAATAAATGTATTTAAAAAAAAAAAATTGGGCTACCTTTTTATTACTGATTTGTAAGAGTTCTTTATATCTTCTGGATACTATTCTTTTATCAGACGTGTTTTGACAGCTTCTTTTTTGAGGAATTAGAATTCATACCATTTTTCTTCCAAACCACTATCCCCTGCATATACATGCTGATGAAGAAAACAGGACAGACTTAAACTTTCAATTTACAAATACCTTAGTGTCATTGGACAAAGGGTCAAGCAGTACTTAGCACCTGTTAAAACTCATGAGACTATTTTTACCTCCATGATGAGCGTCCAACCACCATTAGGCTTTAAAGAAAGCTACATCTGGAGAAATGGCTGTCCTATAAACAGCTTTTGCCCCCCAGGCTCTGCACCTCCCAAAGCCCTGTTCTGGTCCGCCAGGCTCTTGGAATGGTCAACAGTCGTCACACTCCATTGCTGGCCATTGTCCACTGGGAAAGGTAGGAGGCTCCCAATCCACCCCTCAGTGAAAGAGCAAACAGTGGGGCCTGTGGCTGCCTGGACATCAAAGTAGAGCAAACAGGCCTGGCAGGCCCTGCCTCTCCGCCTACACATCCTGCAAATGCCATCTGAAGGAGCATCCCTGAGGGGGTCATGACTTTCAGCTTGTCACAGCACACATCAAAGTTTGCACCACACACGAACTGGGTGCATGGGTTCGAATCAAGTTGCCCAAGAGCGGATACTCAGCCATTGTGTCCAGTTTTAATCCCGTGTTTTCCCAAGTAATTAAGCCTTCTTGCTTATGAACTTGTGACTAAGTAAAGCATCACTGAGAGGTTGTAACATCAAAGTGCCTTCCACCGTCTGTCCATGTTTAGTAAAATTGGATTTCTTTCCCTTCTTAAAGAAAAACTAATTGAATTTAGCTGAAGGCTGGGTATATTTGCACGAGCCAGTAGAGGCTGTGCTAAGTCACAGTGGTCATCCTGGAGCCCTGTGGCTTAGCGTTTAGCTGGGCTGGGTCAGAGTGCAACACGGAATGAGGCACCCAGACTCAGGCTAAACAAGTGTCTGTGGCATGAGGCTTATGGAGGGCTCACTGTGGAGAAGGGGCCAGCCCCCGCCAACTACTCCTCAAGTCAACACTACACCCAAGCTGTTACTAGGCTGGCAAAAGGACTGTCCTAGCAGAATGTTGGTAAATCTTTGGCAGGAGGGCTACTGAAGACAATGGCCATCACAGTGCTCGAGTCCTTGATGTCAGCAGTCCAAGTAAGCTTCTTAAGGCAAAGGCTGTGATGCTTACTTAGTATCTGAATCCCCTTTAGCCTAGCATATCAGCACCTGACACAGTCTAGTTTTTAAAAAAGTCTGCTGGATGCATAATATGATAACATAAAGGTATGTCAGCACAAAGTTCCTCTCTCCTGAAGAACCAAAACTCTCTGTATGCCTTTTTTGCCCTACTTGTCAGGAAACTTCAAATTAAATTCATACTCGATTCCACTAATTACCTGATTTACAGTGAGTACAGCCTGGTCCCATTTATGTAAAATTAGACACATAGATATAGATACAGATATCGTGATCAGTCTCTAGGTAGAGGGGATTCAGTTGACGGCTACTTTCTTCTCTATATTTTTTTTACAAAAACAATAAACTTATTTTTGGAAAAGAAAATCTCTAGTTCAATCCTGATAGAATTATCTTTCCTTTTACCAATATGATTTCTGATCTTGATCCAGTTTTAACTCTCCTGTGTACATTTATATTTGTATTTTGATTTAAGTCACCTTAAACCCTTTTTTGTAAATAAAAGGAGGTAATAAATTATAAATAAGTTCCCATGCATATTTTTAACATTTTGTTCTATAACACTGTATTTTCTGTTCAAAATTAAACAAAATAGCACTCTCTTTACTACTCAAAATTAAATAAAATAATAAATACATATATAAATAAAGGTTCACAAGAAGATAATCTCCTTAAGTATAGAGACTATTGTGTTCATATCCCCAAGGACTTAACACATTAAGCAGCCAGGCACTAAAGGCAGTTGAGGGTGAAATGACTGGGCTTCGCTCAGGATATCTCCTTTGAGCTTGTGGGCTGCCAACATTCTAAAGGAGGTGAAGGTTCTCTACTTTCAGCCTTGAATCACGGGGTACTGTCCCTCTACTCGCCTTTGATCCAAATCCATTTCAAAGGTGGTGGCATTTCAGGCCTGGCCAGTATGATTCCAGAAGGTCTTGGTGACTGATGAGATGAGAATCAGCACACTTCCAATACAGAAAAACTTATTGGCAGATTGTGCTGGGATGGACACGATAATCCTTCAAGACCACTCCCATGGCACCTTACCAATGAGGCCTACCCACCCTGAGCAGTGTACTCCTGGCATTCCCTTTTACCAGATTCTACTTTTCCTTTTTTTCCATTAGCACTTCTTATCTTCTAATATATAGTTTACTTATGCATTGTATTTATTGTTTATTGTTTGTCCCTGCCTCTCTCTACCCAGGGACCACCACTTGTACAGAAATAAGCTCTCTGAGGACAGGGATATTTGTCTGTCAAGAACAGTGCCTGGCAAACAGTAGGTGCCAAACAATTTTTGTGATATGAATAAATAAATCCAACCTGAGAGTATGCTATTTTCTATAAAAATCTGTCCTCACTGGGTACCGGAAGGAAGAGGAGGGCACAAAATAGAAGCTTAAAACACCAATAATTAGTCCTAGGAACCGAGTAAATACAAGCCAACACTCTCACTTTGCTCATTGAGCATCACTGATTTGCTAATGGCTCTGGATAAAGACAGAGCAATCAGTTAAACCAACAACTCATTAGATTCAGAGAGAATTGTCCTCAAAGCACATCTACTAGCTATGTGCTCACTGATTGGCAGTACTCTTAAGTATAGTGTTAATTCCTATTCTGTCTCAACGCTGATAAAACCAAACACAGAAGGGCACATACCCCCTCCCTTTTCTCCACCACTGGTTATCTCTTGCAGATGGAGAGACCTGCAAGGTGGGAAAGACTGGTGGGTGGGGGTGGAGGCAGGGGAGGGGGGTTATAAGTGGTAGAATAAGCACATGTGTGTTTGTATGTAGAGAGGTCTAATGCGAGCAGCAGAGAATAACATCTCACCATTTGTAACCTGTAGCACATACATTATGTCATTTGATTCTCACAAGAATATAGTAAGAATCTATCTGCTCTGCTGTGAGATTCAGTCCCCTCACCCCCTCTGCTTTGATAATATCCTGTCCACACTGCTCTGATATCATTGATTACACTATACTCTGTTTCTCTACCTGCCTGTTTTTCCACATTAGACCACGAGCTCCCAAGGCCTCTGATTCCCCAGTGATTAACACGGAGTCTGGTTCAGAGTAGATATCTACCAAATGTTTGTAGAAATAGTTGATTTCAGGTGAAGTAACAAGGTGTTAATAGAATTTTGAAATTCAACTAAGGGTCAGAGCCAGGACTGGATTCCAGGCTCTCAATTGTAGAAGCAATTTACATTAATTTTTCTTTTAAAGACTATGTGCTTAGAGCTAAAGAGGCAAATAAGGAGACAGAGTGCTGAGATCAAGTTCACGACAGAGTAGCTGAGAAAAGAGAACTATCTCAGTACAGCTGAGTCTCTCAGCCAGTCTGAGGCAGTGCCACCCCGACATTATAAAATACCTATTTGGTTGATTTCCACCACATTTATGACCCTCTCAAAGGTGGCCAGTACTGGCAGATAAAATCCTTAAAGATCTGCTTGAAGGGAAAATGAAAATTTGCACCTCCCACTATCAATGTCAGTGGCTGTTACTAAAGCACCCAGTCTGCCTTCTTTGAAAGCATCTCTTTTTGCTCTTCTTCAATCAATTCTTTTGCACAATCACAGCTAGAGACTGCGATGTAATGGCAGCATCCAGCCCAAGCCCGGGATCTGGCAGTGGGAGGCAGCAGTGAGGTACAGTAAAATACACAAACTCTGCAGGCAGGCAGACCAGGTTCTAAATCCTATCTGTGTGACCTTAGACAAATCACCTTACCTCTTTGGGCTTCAGTTTTCTCAGCTGCAAAATGAAAAATAATAATATATATCTTGTGGGTGGTTGTAAGAAGTAGAGATAACTCTATACAAAGTAGACTGTTTCAATCTTTACACAACAGCTGCATGCTGGGGGAATGGGGAAGTGTGTAGGAAAACAGCAGGGCCTCCAATGAGAGGGAAGGAACGCCCCCACCTTCCCTAGTTTCTACCAGAACTTCCAAAGGAACAGCCCAATGGAACCCTTGCTGGGGACAGTGACTGCAGACTGCTCAGCATGGATAATGATAACAGAATCATGATGATAACTTGCACATGTACACTTAACCACTTACAACAGGCTTTCAAACATTTTGTTGCTTCAGTAAAGCAAATGACTCGCCTAAGGTCACAAAGTCAATGAATGATGGAGCTGTGATCCAGAGCTACATCTTTCCTCTCCACATCTCCTATACTTTCCATTGCACCAGGTGTTGACCAGTACCTTAGGCTAAGTCCATTTCCCTGCCTTTCGAGAAGAGAGCAGGGGGACAGGCAAGGGTGGGAGAGGGTTCAGGATCGTGGTCTGCAGAGCTCTGGCAAAGGGAGCCCCATGTGGAAGGAGATCTCTCACCTGTCGTTTCGGTTGATGGCTGCCACCATGAGTGCTGTCCAGCCAAGTCTGTGCCTTGCATTGACATCAGCACCTTCTGACAACAGCCTAGAAAGAGAGAGAAATATTTTCAGTGTATGGCTTATCATGGACATAAGAGTGGAAGAAATGAAAAATCAATAAACAGGGAGGCTAGATGAATTTGGAAATAGTTATAGGGCTTTGAGAACTAAATACCCATCCCAGCTCCTCTGGCCACTCTCCCTTGACCCCAGGCTTCTCCTACCTCTCTCCCTCTTCCCTTAAATGAGTCTGCCTCTGCTGTCATTCTCCCAACCTACTGAGGAAAGAATGTGCCTTCCCCTCTGTCCAGAATGCTCTCTCCCTGCCTCTCTGCCTATTCTAAACCTACTTTCATACAATGGGATACAACCCTGGCTTGAGGACTCTCTCCCAAGTAGGCTTTCCTGACTCATCCAGTCCACAGATCTCTCCTCCTTCCTTAGAATTTCCCCATGCTTAGCACCAAATGCCCAATGACACTTCTCATCTATGTAGCTCCCGGTTTACAGAAGAATCCTACTTCTCAAGTTTATCTGTATGGTCGCTGTTTGGAAATTGGAACTCTGAATGCAAGGGAAGATGGAAAGAATGTTAGAAATGCTAGATTAGGTTTCTAGGAAAGTCCGTATGAACCTATTTGACTCTATATGCCAGTGCCTAGCACACAGTAGGAGCTCAGTAGCTGTTAACACAAGTTTTTAAGTATAACACTAAAAGCCTGAATTCTGGGTCCCAGTAGCAGGGAGCCCTATAATGTGGGGGTGGATAGAGAGAAGGAGAGTGAAGAGAACCAACTCTTACTGCGAACCTCCTACAAGCAGGAACTGCCTCAGAACTTTACATACATGCTCTCATTCACTCTTCACACAAGCTTAAGGAGCTGGTATTAATCTCCTCTTTTCATGGATGAGGTAGTAAGTTCAGCGAGGTGAAATGACTCGCTGAAGGTCACAAAGCTAGTTAAGGGGCAGTACAGTGACTGGAACCCAAGTCGATAATGGCTCTGCAGCCTGAATCCTTCTCATCTCACCAACCTTCCTCTACACTGAACCTGACTCCATGTAACATGGAAGAGAAAAGACTAAATGGACTCCAGCAAATCAGCATGACACGTGCTTGGTCCTGTGCTGAATTCTGGGATGGGGGTGTGGAGAAGACATGGGGTTTGCCCTAAGGAATTTAGTTGTGGAGGGAGGACTCAGGATAGCAGGAAACCAAAGGCTGTAGTGTGTGGTTTCCCACCATAAGTGCTGTAGGAGGCCAGGAAACAGGGAGACCAAAAGTCAAGAGTGTTTCACCAACAAGGCAGGAGCTGCTTATGAGGAATGGGCATTAGGGGGAACTGGGAAGCTGTCTACTCTTCAGTGCGTTCTAGACGAAAGGGCACTGGCAGAGTCCAGAGGCTTGGGGTTGAGTCCTAGCACCATTCTTATGCCATAATCTGTAGGAAATGCCCCTCTGGACCAAGCCAAGCCTAACCTCTGTGCTGCTGAAGTAAGCAAGTGATGAAGGCTTGGGAGGATGAAGAGACACATCATGTACTCATTCGTTCACTCAGCCTGTGCTGATGCAGGGAATGAGACAGGCACTGTCAAAGCCTGAGGGGAAGACAGACCAGCAAGCACATCACTACACATCAGACGAGTGCTAGGAAGGGGGCCTCAAGTTGCAAATGTACAACCAGGGAACCTAACCTAGCCTTAATGACCCAGAAGACCTCTCAGATGAAGTGATGATAGACAGTTAGCCAGACAAAAGCAGGCAAGGGAGGGAAGGAGTGTTCCAGGCAGAGGTAAAGCCTCTCATCAGAGTAGAAGGCAGCATGGGGTATATGAGGCCCTGAAAGAGGTCTGGCACGACTCAGGCACGAAGTACGAGAGGAAAGTGTTGAGAGAGGAGGTTGGGAAACCCTCTTCTCTCACCTCTAGTTTGAAAGGTTTCTTCTGGTCAAAGTCCTGGGCCTCTTCCTCTTACCACATACACTGTTAAGCATCCTTCATGCAGAAACAACTGTCCATAGCCAAAGATGTTAAAGAGGCTAAGAACCCTGGGGATAATTTTCTGAGACAGAAATCTCTCTTTGCACAAAACCTTCCCTTGTTTAGCAGGCCAAGTGGTGCTGTGGAGAGCGCAAGTTTCTGAGAACTGAGAGACTGGAGTCTGATTTTAACTGTGATTCTGGTTGGATGGCTGCACTTCTCTGGCCCTCAGTCTATAAGACCAGAAAATCAGGAAGGGCTGATCAGAGGTTTCTGAGGGAAAAGACTTGAACTATGCCTTGAAGAATAGGAACAATTTAGAGAAGAGGGAGGAAGTGCACGCCAGTCAAGACAAAAGACACAAGATACTATTCAGAAGCAGGGAAGGGATGAGAAAGTATACTCAGAGACCATCAGGTAGATCCATCTGTGTGACAGTTAGCAGCACAGAAACAGGCAGCTGCCAAGGTAGGCAGGGCCTACCACAGGGCCTCAAAAGCCAAGCTAGGAGGCCAAGGCAGTGGGCATAAGCCTTTTTTGAGCCATGGACTCCTCTGAGGATAAATCATCAAAGCTGATGATTCTTTCCAGAAAAGTGCACAGGCACACACACACTCAAAAAAAAAAAAAATCTTTCTTTACATACAATGCCCAGGGGTTCATAGGTCCCCATGAAATTAATAGTGGACCCTAGGTTAAAAACCCAATCTAAAGGGTTGACAAATGCCTGGCAGGTGTGTGCTATGGTCCTGCCCTCCTGTATCTTAGTCAGAAATCATGAATCTCTCTCAGCAGCTCTTTCCTATGGAGCCTTTGAAAGAGCCTCAGAATCCTTCTCAACACTGGTTCCAATCAGCTACCACCAATAAGAAGTATTTCTTATTTGCCATTCCTTAGACTCTCACCATAGGCAAGTGGGGTTGTCATCGAAGGTTTTGGGCAAAAGAAATTATAGAATTAACCTAATAGCTTAAGCAGGCTGAATTTGAAAGGAGACAGAATAGAAAATGGGGACAAGGAGACCAATTTGGAGGTTGCTGTAACACAGACCAAGGGAGATGAGCTAGGGCAGGGAAATGAGAAAGTGCGCGTGAACACAAGAAACTCAGTGCAGCCAGAATCCTTTATGCCTTTAGTGGGTCAGTGACCTGTGTTCCCCTGCCTGAGCCCTGAGAATTCCAGAAGCAGCACTCCTCTGGAGGCAGTGCTGAAGAAAGAAGATTGAGATGCTTCCTCTTCCTGCCCCTTAAGGGCTGAGTGTAGTGTAATAAAAAGAAAAAGATGAATAAAAGCCTCTGGAGCAAGTCAGACCTGGATTCAAATTCTGGTCCAGCTAGATAATGCTGAGCAAATCAATTCTGAGTCTCAGTTTTCTCACCTATCAAATAGGGACAGTAATCTCTAATTTGCAGGGATCCCAGCCCAGTCCCTGGCACATAGCAAGTATTCAGTACAGAGTGGTTTTTGCCTGCCACGCTACCCTGTTTCTATCTCTTTGAAGGAACAAAGCGATCTGGCCTCAAGTTGGTAGTGGCAGGTTGGCAAGTACCCTGGGATTCTAACACAAGGTCACATGGGATGACCTGGGTAGTTCAGCCAGGCTGGCTTCAGGCACTCCTTTGTTCATTTATTCAACAAACATGCACACACTCACTCTGTGCCTGGCTGCACACTGGCTACTGAGGAGGAGACAAGACTGAAGTTCTCGTTTCCAGGACCTAAGCCAAGCAGGGTTTTCTTTTTTTTTCTTTATATATATATATATATATATATATATATATATATATATATATATATATATAATGTGCATGTAAGTATTTGTTTATTACTTTTTTCACAAATAATTGCATTTTAAAATTTATTTATTTATTTATTTATTTTTGGCTGTGTTGGGTCCTCACTGCTGCATGCAGGCTTTCTCTAGTTGCAGCAAGCAAGGGCTACTCTCGGTTGCGGTGCGTGGGCTTCTCATTCAGTGGCTTCTCTTGTTGCAGAGCACGGGCTCTAGGTGTGTGGGCTCAGTAGTTGTGGCTCGTGGGCTCTAGAGCCCGCACGGGCTTAGTTGCTCCGCGGCATGTGGGATCTTCCCGGACTAGGGATCGAACCCCTGTCCCCTGCATTGGCAGGTGGATTCTTAACCACTGTACCACCAGGGAAGTCCATAATTGCATTTTAAGGTGTGTTTATACTGCTAATTCATACAATAATTCCATTTGTAAGTTGCTACTTAATGCTCTATGTCACATCCACCAGATTTCCCCTCTCTGCTCTCCCAGGGATACCCACCCAGCTAACCTCCATCCCTCGGCCACCAAAAGCAATGCTCAAAGAACATCCACTTACATATACCCTTTTGGACCTGTGTGAGTATTTTCCCAGGGCATGTACTCGGAGTGCAATCCCTGGGTTACAGGGTTTATATCACTTGATTTGACTAAATAGTGCCAGGGTCCTACAGGACAACTGCTCCATCTACCCTCCCACCAGCAGGACAGGGGTGTTCCTGTGTACCACGGACACTTGGCAGTAGCCAACTTCCTAATCACTGCAAGTTCAATAGGTGTAAAGGGATCTCACATTGTTGTTTTAATTTGCATGTCTCTGATTACCAATAATTTTGAGCTACTTATTATATGCATATTAGCATGTTGAGGTTTCCTTTTCTGTACACTGCAGGGTTTTCTTTTTTCTTTTTTTTTTTTTTTTCAGGGTTTTCTTTTAAGAGGAGGAACTGCTGGGAGAGAAGGCTTCTCCAAACTTGCTATCCTTTCAATGAACAGTGTAGAAGGAGCACAGGGCAGAAGCAAGAGACCTGTGTTCTAGTTCCAGTTCTGCCACCTCCTACTCTGACACACCACAGAAGATATATTATCTCTCTGAGATTTAGTCTCTTTATAGGTCCATTAGGGTTTTAAGAGGTGACACTGAAATCTGAAAGAAAGGGCTCTGCAAACCTGAAGGGATCATTCCTAGGAGGCAAATCTTAAGTGTTTTTTAGTGAGACACCAGCTTTTAAGCCCTGCCCAGCATACTGACTATCATTCTTTGCAGCCTCCTGGGGCTGAGGTGTAAAGGAGAAAGCAATGGCCCTGGAGTCCAAAGGCTGGAGTTCAGATTCTGGCTCTGTCACTTATTAGCTGTGACATGGGAGCTATTAATCCCTATTGTGCAAGGTAGTTGTAAGGATTAAAAGAGACACCACATGGCAGAATTCCATAAGGAGTGGTGGCACCTAGTAAATCAAGGAAGGACCAGAACAAACAAAAACCACAGTGACCCCAACTCCAAACAACTTTTCCTCTTTCAGAGCTGGGTGGGCCCCTCCCCCACTTCCCCTCTGTGTGCAGAGCAGTCCCAAAACTTAGGATTTCACAAACCCAGGTCTCCTCCATTTCATTTTGTTGCTTTGCAAGTGAATGCCCAGCGGGCAGTCATTTCAAAGTCCTGGGCCAGCTGGGCGGGTGGATGCCTGCTGAGAGCAGCTGAAAGGGCCTCTGAGGCCTGAGAAAGCCACCCTTGCTCTCCCCTGTGATTTTCACCAATGGACAAAATGCGGCAAGTGAATTAATCTCTTTTCAAAAGAGCAATGCTTGTGACAGAGCACGGTGTCTCCGAAAAGGTTAGGATTCCATCATCCCTGAGATGATGAGTGAAAGGCTTAATGCAGGTTGCCACTCAGGGCAGAGCTGCCTGTGGCCAGGGGCTGAGAAGTGAGGGTGGGCACTGCAGGCCTTTCTGGGCTCACTCCAGACTTGTGGTAGCCCCTTCCCTAATGAACTAGGTCTCCTGCTTGGCAGGGCAGTGGTGGGTGACACTAAACCCAGGATGGAGAGGAGACCATACTAGCAGTCCAGAGTTGAATCCCAGCACATGTACAACTCTCAGGTAGTAGAGAGGGGCAGGAAAATAAGCGAGAGAGACCTTGGTTCAAATGCAGGCTCTGGCACTTACTGGGTGGGTAGTCATGGACGAACCAGTGACTCAACCTCTCTGAATCTCGCTTGGTCTCCTCACCTGAGTAACAGCTCGTGCTCTCTGAGCCTGTTCCAAAACTGTTTAAAAAAGGGAGAGGACTCCACCAGCCCTACTCCATATGTCATTCAGGGGCACCATGAAGAAACGACGAGACAAAATATATAAAAGCACTTGGTATGCAATAAAAGTGCTATACAAATGGAAGAGCCTATTTCATTACTATCATCATTTTCCAATGAGTGTCTACCCCATTTTAAGGAAGCAACAGAGCAAACTAGGATGATATATCCAAGGTGTACACAGAACTTGGAATATAAGTGCTCCAAATTTTCTGTGGATTGATAAATGGATGGTCTCAAATCCCCAGGCAAGGGCAGTGGTAGAATAAGGGTTCTCCAGCCCAAGAGCTGAAGATTTCCACATGAGAGTAACTAATCAAGGGAAGAAAAGCTGCTCCCGTCTATCAGGGACCCAGGAGAGTCCTGAAGGCTACGGACCAAACCGGCAGCAGTGGTTACCTCTTTTGGGGAAGCGGGGGTAAGGGATTCAAACTTTCACTTCCTGCTATGAACTCTTCTGTATTGTTTGAAGTTCTGTTGCTGTTTTTTTGTAACAATAAGCATACTATTACTCTTTTTAAAAAAAATTTCTTAGGAAAAGAAAAACTTTGGACCTAGAGCTTGTCATACTGAGTGAAGTCAGTCAGACAGAGAAGGACAAATATCATATGATATCGCTTACATGTGGAATCTAAAAAAAGGTACAAATGAACCAACTGACAAAACAGAAACTGAGTCACAGATGTATAAAACAACTTACGGTTACCAAGGGGGAAAGGCAGTGTGGGGGGGGGGCGGTGCGGGGGAGGGATAAACTGGGAGAGTGGGCTTGACAGAGACACACTACTACATATGAAACAGACAACTAATAAGCACCTACTGGATAGCACAGGGAACTCTACTCAATACTCTGTAATGACCTATATGGGAATAGAATCTAAAAAAGAGTGGATATATGTATACATATAACTGATTCACTTTGCTGTACAGCAGAAACTAACACATTGTAAATCAACTATACCCCAATAAAAAAAATTAAAAAAAAAAAAAAACGAATAAAACCCTTACCCTTTCTTCCTCCCAGAAGCCTTCCCTAAGACAGCCTTGGTGCAGCCATGATGCCCTGTGCTAGCCTGTATCAACAGCTGTCATACAGTTTCCTTGTCCTACTCTCCCAGTAGTCAGCATGGCCCCCTAGAAATGAGGACATGCCTTGTTTCTTGACTCCTGGTGCTGGCACAGCGGCCCACACCAGAGGGCTCAGGGGTTGAACAAATGAATGCCTGTAGCACTTCCCCACACAAATCTCTCACCTATACTCATGTGCCTGTCTTCTTCCAAGAACTTAGGCTTCTGTGTATATGTGTAAGGTGTGGGTGAGGAAGATGTCCTCACTCTCAGGGCTGAGGACGCTTAGACACAGGCCTGGGGCTGGAGGCCATGGGTTCCAGCCATGGCTCTCTCAGTAACTAGCTGTGTGACCTGGATAAATCTGTCTCTCTGGGCCTCACTTTTCTCTGCAGTAAAATAAGGGACCTGAATTAAATGATTTCTCAAGTCCCTGCCAGTTCTAAAATCTTAGGATTCTAAATATGTACAGCATCAAAACAGAAGTGAACTCCTAGCAGACGCGGGCACCAGCATGACTTCCAAAGAAAAGACAACTCCTCAGGCTTGCTGTTTATAGGAGGGAGGGAGTCCCAGACAGGGATACAGGAGTTTTGAGTTATTATGGCTAACAGCTCTTCCACTCAGGGGAGGGAGGTACCACTTGGTTTTTCTTCCTTCTTCTTTATGACCAATCAATATAAAGCAGCCACTGAACTTCAATTGTGCATTGTTCCAACTGATTTCCGGACCCTTCACATGAACTGCCCTCAGCTGCAGCTGGGGAGGGGGCTGAAGGGTGGGAGCCCTGTCCCACCTGCATCAGAGGCCTGGAAGCAGTGAGCCATGCAGACTCAATCATAATTGCTATCTGGGCAACAGGGCCCTGGCTGGAGCCTCGCAGAAGGTCCTGTTTACAGTAATAACAGCACCAGGCTCTGCTGTCTGAGCAGAGGCAAGGCGCCTGGGGCTAGAATCCACACACAGCCTCCATCTGTGCCTTATCTACCCAGTGGGTCTGGGCTGGGAGGGGTGGGGCAAGGGAGGAAATGCTGCTCTCAGACCCCAGCCTGGGCCAGCTGACTTCAGGCAGGTCCAGGTGCTCCAACCCCACCGACATGAGGCCTCTCTAGCATCTTTTGCTTTCACTGCTTGGACTGAGCACTCTCATTCAAGGGCCGGCTCAGGGCCCTGCCCCTAGGAATCTCTCCAGATGCTCTCATTCCCAGTGAGGTAGCCCATCCCAGCGCAGCCATATCTGGACTACTCCAAAGGGCAGTGGGTGGGCAGTGAGGGAGGAGGACTGGCACTTAGGCAGCACCAACAACAAATGAGGTGTGCTGTGTAATGTGCCTGCAGGCTTCATAACCAGTTACTTCCTATCATATAAAGTTTTAAAATTTCCAGATGTAAAGAAGGACCCACTGAGATCAATCTGTCGAATCCTTCCTTTTATACATACAGATATGGAGGCTCAGAAAGCACCAGCCTTGGAACAGACTGATGTGGATATAAGCCTGCACCTGTCTCTTCCAGGCTGTGTGACTTTGGGCAGGTCATGTTTACCTCTCTGAACCTCAGCCATCCTACTTTATCTGTCTGCTAGACCTACCTAACAAGGGTGCTGAGATGACCAAAGGAAATAATGTATGCGTAAGCACTTCCAAGTGTTAGCTATCATCATTACCATTGTTTTATGTGTTCAAAAGCATACAGCGGAGGGGACTTCCCTGGTGGCACAGTGGTTAAGAATCCACCTGCCAATGCTGGGGACAAGGGTTCAAGGCCTGGTCTGGGAAGATCCCACATGCCACGGAAAAACTAAGCCCGTGCACCACAACTACTGAGCCTGCACTCTAGAGCCTGTGAGCCACAACTACTGAGCATGAGTGCTACAACTACTGAAGCCCACACGCCTAGAGCCCGTGCTCCGCAATAAGAGAAGCCACCGCAATGAGAAGCCCACACACCACAACTAAGAGTAGCCCCCGCTCGCCGCAACTAGAGAAAGCCCACACCGCAGCAACAAAGACCTGACGCAGCAAAAAATAAATAAATAAATTTATTATTAAAAAAAAAAAAAGGCATACAGCGGAGGAGCTGTATCAGAACTTTACTGAATACTGCTGGATTAAACAGAATAAAAGCCAAGGAAGGGACCATTCTTTGTACCATCTTTCTTACAGTTTCTAGGAGGAACTTGGCACACATTAAAGTGCATAGATTATTATTATTAACTTTTTATTTTGAAATGATTTCAAACTTACAGAACAGTTAAAAAATGGCACACACACACAAAACTCAGGTATATCCTTTACTCGGATTCTCATTACATTTTCCCTCACGTGCTTTACCATTCCTTTTCTTTCTCTCTTTTTTCCTAGACCATGTGAGAGTTAGTTTTAGACATTATATCCCTTTATTCCCAAATACTTCAGCACATATTTCCTAGTATAAGGACACTCTCTTACATAACCACTAACCAATAATGATTGAATTCAGAACACTTAACATTGATAAAATATTTTTATCTAATATATATCCCATATTCAAATTTCTTCAATTATCCAAATAATATCCTTTATAGCAATCCCCCCTCTGCCCCAGATCCAGCTATAATCCAGGATCAAAACTGGAATCAGGGACTTCCCTGGTGGTGCAGTGATTAAGAATCTGCCTGCCAATGCAGGGGACACAGGTTCGATCCCTGGTCTGGGAGGATCCCACATGCCGTGGAGCAACTAAGCCTGTGCGCCACAACTACTGAGCCTGCACTCTAGAGCCCACAAGCCACCACTACTGAAGCCCATGCATCTAGAGCCCATGCTCCGCAATAAGAGAAGCCACCGCAATGAGCAACCCGCGCACCACAACGAAGAGTAGCCCCCGCTCACCACAACTAGAGAAAGCCCGCGTGCAGCAATGAAGACCCAACGCAGCCATAAATGAATAAATAAATAAATTTATTTAAAAAAAAAAACTGGAATCAAGCATTGCATTGCAGTGCCTTCCGTTTCCTTTCATCTAGAACAGTTCCTCAACTTTTCTTTGATATATATTCATGATACAGACATTTTTGCAGAGTAAGGCTAGTTTGTAGATTGTCCTTCAATTTGGATAACAATTTTTTTGAGGAACCACGTCCTATTCAACTATTCATTCCACAAAGTTTTCATGAAACTGGTTATTATAGGACTCTGAGCAGGACACTGAGGGCACTTTGATGAATTATGCAGTGTTCTTGTCTTCAAGGTGCTCACTGGATGGCTACACACCTGGCAAACAGCTAAAATATAAGCAAGGCACCATGTGAGTGTAGGTCAGAGCAAGAGCCACAGGGACGACTTCTTGGAGGCAGAGGCATGAGCTGTGCCAGAAAGGATGGGAAGAAGCACAGACTCCCTTAATGAACTCCTGGGATCTTCTATGGGAAACATCTGTACTTCCTCAAGCAGTGTGTGCCATGGCTGGGACTCAATAAAACAGAAAAACCAACAATACAAGGCCAGAAAGGGGAGGGGATGGTCCAGGGCACTCTCATCTGGGTACCTCACTCTCATCTGGGTACCTCTGGGCTCTAAGCTATGTCCCAGTCAGCAGCTGCCTTGGTGACAAGAAGGCAAAGTCTCTCTAGGCAGTGAAGTGTGGGAAAGGGCCGTGAGCGCCACCTACTGGCACCATGGCAGGCCCCTAGGCTGCCACAGAGGGCAGTAGGGCAGCTGGGCAGCTGGCTGGCTGATAGGAAGCTTGTCATACTATGGCAACGAGACACAGAAGTGGCTCAAATTTCTTAAATTGGGTTGGCACTTGAGCCACTACTCCAGAACCCTACGAGATTTTCAGTAAAGAATGGACTGTGCAAAGCCAACCACGGTACCTGGCCCTCTAGATGGGTAGGGACAAAATTTGGCCTTCATTAATTCAGGTTTGTCCCAGTAACAAAACTTAAGTAGCCCCTTCTCCAGGCCAGGCTCTGTGCTGGGCACTGAGGGTACAGATGAATCAGACATGGATCTTGCCCACAAGGAGCTCCCAGTATGAACTGGGGGTGGGGAAATGGAACAAGTAAGTACACAAATAAGTGCTTAAAGGATCACAGGTGTTCTGAGAGCTGTTTGTACAGGGTCAGTGAGCACACTGCATGCTTGGCTCTTCCGGTCTTGCAAAGCTCTTGAATGGTGGAGTTCAAAACAGCTCATGTTTCTTGAGCAGCCTACTATGCATCAGGCACTTGACATTTATTTATAATCTCATCTGGTCCTGTGATTAGAGAATAGAGCCTGAGTCATATAGAGAGAGGGTAACTGACTTGCTTAAGATCACATGGTCAGTTAAGTGGCAGCTTGGGACTGGACCCCATGCTCTCTCTACTGAACCACACTGCCTTCAGGGCACATATCCCATCTTCTTCCCTTTTTTCCCACATTTAGCCTGGGGCCAGCACAAGTATCTGATGGAACTAACCAACTGACAGAAAATGATAAAGAAGGAAAAGCCTTAAGTGAAAAGGAGGTTATCTGAGAGATGGAGATACTCTGATTAGTTCTGCTGTCTAGAACCTTCTCCCTTGGAAGAGACTCCTTCTCTTAGACTGAAGATGAGACAGGCCAGATCCATCCCTTCTTCTTCGTGGTAGTCTCCATACTACCACCACCACTTTCACAGCTGCACAGCAATACAATACTTTAAAGTGGTCTTGGTTAAAACAAGCTTGGCAAACAAATCTAACTGGTAGGTTATAGAAGTACAGGAAGCCCCAACATCACTAATCATTAGAGAAATGCAAATCAAAACTACAATGAGGTATCCCCTCACACCGGTCAGAATGGCCATCATCAAAAAATCTACAAACAATAAATGCTGGAGAGGGTGTGGAGAAGAGGGAACCCTCCTGCACTGTTGGTGGGAATGTAAATTGATACAGCCACTACAGAGAACAGTATGGAGGTTCCTTAAAAAACTACAAATAGAACTACCATATGACCCAGTAATCCCACTACTGGGCATATACCCTGAGAAAACCATAATTCAAAAAGACACATGCACCCCAATGTTCATTGCAGCACTATTTACAACAGTCAGGACATGGAAGCAACCTAAGTTTCCATCGACAGATGAATGGATAAAGAGGATGTGGCACATGCATAAAATGGAATATTACTCAGCCATAAAAAGAAACGAAATTGAGTTATTTGCAGTGAGGTGGATGGACCTAGAGACTGTCATACAGAGTGAAGTATGTCAGAAAGAGAAAAACAAATACCATATGCTAACACATATATATGGAATCTAAAAAAAAAAAAAAGGTTCTGAAGAACCTAGGGGAAGGACAGTGATAAAGACGCAGACGCAGAGAATGGACGTGAGGACACGGGGAGGGGGAAGGGTAAGCTGGGATGAAGTGAGAGAGTGGCATGGACATATATACACTACCAAATGTAAAATAGATAGCTAGTGGGAAGCAGCCGCATGGCACAGGGAGATCAGCTCAGTGCTTTGTGACCACCTAGAGGGGTGGGATAGGTAGGGTGGAAGGGAGACGCAAGAGGGAGGAGAAATGGGAATATATGTATATGTATAGCTGATTCACTTTGTTATACAGCAGAAACTAACACACCATTGTAAAGCAATTATACTCCAATAAAGATGTTAAAAAAAAAAAAAAGGGCTTCCCTGCTGGCGCAGTGGTTGGGAATCTGCCTGCCAATGCAGGGGACACGGGTTCGAGCCCTGGTCTGGGAGGATCCCACATGCCGCGGAGCAACTAGGCCCGTGAGCAATTACTGAGCCTGCGCGTCTGGAGCCTGTGCTCCGCAACAAGAGAGGCCGCAACAGTGAGAGGCCCGCGCACCGCGATGAAGAGTGGCCCCCACTTGCCACAACTAGAGAAAGCCCTCGCACAGAAAAGAAGACCCAACACAGCCATAAATAAATAAACTACATTCTTTTAAAAAAAAAAAAAGAAGAAGAAGTACAGGAAGCCCTAGTTTTCTGTAGACTGGGCTGACTGCAAGCTTAACAGACTAGGAGTATAATGCAGCTGCCAAGAAAGCTAATGCAAGCTCAGGCCATGTTAATAGATTCTTAAAATCTCTAAAAAGGGGATCACTGCCCTGCTCCTCCCAATAATGGTCATGCCACACTGGAATTCAGAAGGGGCACCAAAAACTTTGTGGCTACTTCATTAGAAAATGACTAGGATGAGGAGAAGACTTGAAATCACAATTTAGAGAACCAAGGGTTATTTGGCTTGGAGTTCTGTCTCTTAATATTTAAAAGTCTGGAACAGGAAAAGGGAGCTGTGTAGTCCTAGAAGACAGAGCAGGGACCAAAGAGGGGAGCAGTAGAGAGCGCTAACTACATAACAGCAGCCCACCATGTGTCAAGTGCTATGCCAGGTGCTTTCACAACATTACCTCAGAATTCACCATGACATAAAATATAATACTTTTCTAATTACAAAGTGTTTAAGCTTACATTACTCCAACTGCCCAGAATGTCTTTCCACTGAGCTCCTTATATCCAAATACTACCCATCTCCAGGCCCAGACTAAATGCCCCCTTGTCTATGGAGCCTTAACTTTTTGTATGTACTAATTACAATTCTCTCACCAGACTGAAAGTTCTTTGAAAGGCAAAGGTCATGAGGATACATCTTTATGCTCCTTCTCAATGCCAAATGGGGCATACTGCTCATGATGGGCCTTAAGAATGAATAAATGGCAAAGAAAATGTACAAATGGCCAAAAAACTTATTAAAAGATGCTATCAAGGAAATGCAAACCAAAACCACAACGAGATACCACTACACACATACTAAAGATGGCTCTAATAAAAATGACAATAACGAACGTTGGCAAAGATGTGGAGAAATCAGAACCCTCATATTCTATATTGCTGATGAGAATGTTAAAATGGTGTAGTTACTTTGGAAAATAGTCTGACAGTTCCTCAAAATGTTAAACATAGAGTTACCATATGACCTGGCAGTTCCACTCCTAGGTATAGATATAAAAACATACGTTCACACAAAACCTGTACACAAATGTTCATAGTAGTGTTATTCATAATAGTCAAAAAGTGAAAACACAAACATCCATCAACTGATGAATGTATAAATAAAATGCAGTATATCTATACATGGAATATTATTCAGTCATTAAAAGGAACAAAGTACTGATACATGCTACAACAGAGATGAACCTAATTAAAACATATTAAGTGAAAGAAGCCAGTGACAAGAGGCCACATATTGTATGAGTCCATTTATATGAAATACCCATATAGGGAAATCCATGGAGACAGAATGTCAATTAGCAGTTGCCAGGGTCTGGGAGAGGGGGGAATGGGGAGCGACTGCTAATGGGACTGGGTTTTTTTGGGGGAAATGGTGATGAAAATGTTCTGGAATTAGAGAGCGGCGATGGTTGCATAATCTTACAACTATATTAAAAAACCACTGAACTGTATACTTTAAAAGGGTGAATTTTATGATATGCAAATTATATCTCAAAAGGAAAAATAAAATGAATGAGTAAATGTTTGACCAATCAGAGTCTGCTTATCATTCAGGAGGCAGAGTGTGTCTCATACCTAGAGGTGCCCAACTGAGGGCTGGATGTTGCCCATCAGAGAACCTAAAGAGGAGACATGAATACTGGAGAGGAAGTGAGGCTGGAGACAAAAGTGCCTTGGGTCCTAACAGACCCATTCGGGGGCTGTACCTGAGTCCCAATTGGCCCTGGGAAGGATACTGCTCTGCCTGCTGGACTATGAACCCCTGGGAATTTCAGGGGCCTCCTCCAATTGTTTGTGCTTTACATTCAGTCCCTGCACACTATCTGCAAAAGCTGGTCAAATACACAGACTTCCCGGGAGGCCTGGGTGCTATCCTCCCAAACAAAAGGGCATTGAGATGGAAGCCTCAGCTCAGCCTCAGAGAGGGATTCTTATGCAGCCTTCCTGGGCCTCCCATCCACATGAATGGAGGATCCTGGAGACCAGTCAGCCTGCCCAGCTGCTGTACCCTCCTGCTGGGTAGACTCTGGAGAATAAACAAGGTTTTATTCAACCAGTCAATCAACTGGCCAGACTCTATCTGTACTGTGTGCTTTCTGAGTGCCCAGTCAGCCTTGTATGACTAGCTATGGTGAAGGCAGGAGGAGGTGCCATCTACCTGGCTGTGACAGCATGGCCTGGGTGAGGAGACATACCCATGAAGCAACTGAGGAGAAAGACAAGGAGGTGAAAACTAAACATGATACCATTTGGCTCAGACTTTAAGGCTGTGGGAATGTTGATAAGAAAGATCAACATGGGCTGGAACGAGCAGTGAACTGCAGTGAGAAAAGCACATACTTTGCATTCACGTGGTACTCGGTTTAAATCACTGGTCTACTCCTTACAAGCTGTAGGGTAGTAAGCACTAAATCTGTCTGAGCTTAAAGTGGAAAATGATTATAACGCAATCTGTTTTGCAATACTGCAGCAAAGAATGAAGATAATACATATACAGTATCTGGTACTCTGCCTCACACAGAGTGGGTATCTAATAAACGGCAGCTATTATTACTAGGGAGGGTGAGCTTTCTGGAAAAGGAAGGGCTTGAAGGGGGCAATGAACCATGAACAGGATCTAGATAGGGGTGTGAGGAGAACAGGGGTAGAGTTGGAAGTGCTACAAAGGCTCACAGGTAGGAAGAAGTAAGCTGCGTGTTTAGGGCTAGAGAAGCCAGTTCTGACTGGAATGGGGGTTCTTGGGACAGAGGGGAGCCGGCTTGGCTGGGAGGAATGCAGGGGTGGGGTGGGGCCTGTCAATGAAGAGCAGAGTTGAGGGCAGGAGAGATAAGGGATCTAGATTTGACATTTATCTTCAGGAACCTTATAGACTCCCAATAAGGCAGACTGAAATGGTTCTCTGTTGAGCTACAAAATATCTCCCTGAGCCTGGAAAAGTGCTGGGAAGAAACTGTGACCCAGGCAAGCTCCATTCTGCTTCGGGCCTCACAGCCTCCTCATCTGTAGAATGAAGCGGTGGGTCACTTCCAAGGGGGTGACTTTGGGTAAATTACTCAAGCAATCCAAATTTCTGTTTCATCATCTACGAAATGGGGCTATACTACTTGCACAGTTGTAAGGATTTAGTGATTTAAGTCTCACATAATGCCTATCTCAAAAAAGGCATTCAATAAACATTGGTCACTATTAGTAATAGTTAATAATGTTATTAAAATATTATTAAAAAAGGCATTCAATAAACATTGGTCACTATTAGTAATAGTTAATAATGTTATTAAAATATTATTATTTTATGTGCTTTATAATATACATATATAACGAATATATGTAAAAAATATACAAAAGTATGTTGTCAAAGTAATATGCTATAAACATTAAACAAAACTCTGAATATACATGGGTTCTAAAAAAATGTAGTAAAACTAAGCATGATAGGCTGGGTGTCTTTTTACTCCACCTTAATATCCATTTACCTTGTGTTCATTCGCTGGGGTCTCTGAATGCACACTAGGAGCTTAAGAAAAATGTAGAGGGTAAAAACAGATTATCCAGAAAATCCTATCCATTATCTTAATTTATTTTGCTAGTTCAGGGGCAAACACTTAGTGTAATTAACAACACTCAAAAACAACACCTACTACGTACTGAGCACCTGGTATGTGCTAGGCACAGCACTCGCTGGTTTTTCTCATTTAATTTTCTCATTTAATACTCACAGCAAAGGTGTGAGGTAGGTCAATCATCATCCCACTTTGCAGATGAAAAATCGAAGGCTAGAGAGGTTAGGCTACTTTCCCAAGGTCACAGAGCTAACAAATGGCACAGCTGGGATCCAAACCTTGTTTTCTCAGACTGACAGCTGGGAATCAAACCTTGTTTTCTCAGATTCTGAATTCCTTACTGACAGGATTCCTGCCAGTGATATGAAAACCTCTCCAGCAAACCCACTGACAGAGTCACAAGAAGAGAACCACTTACGGCCTGAGGAGGACTTTGGGCCTGGGACCACTGCTCCAAAGGGAGGAGAGGGAAGGAAGCAGGATGTAGAAGAACCTTAAAGTTCGAAAGTCAGATTTTCTGAGGAGGCTTTTCAAACAGGACAGAGAGAGCAGAACTGTGAGGCAAACTGCTAAAGTGAATATGGTAAGCCCAGTAACATATTAGTTTGACTATTTTTAAAATTCTTAGATTTCTCTATGTTCCTCAGTTTCCAGGAAAACTCCATGGCAAAAAATCCAACTGGTTCCAGTCACGCTGATAGGATTTGTGTTATGGCCATGACTGAGCTGGGACTTTGGAGAAGAAGCACTTGGGCCACAGCAATGGTGGTGGGGAGATACAGCCTGACAGCTGCCCCTGCTGGGGAGCCCTGGGGGACTGCAGTTTTGTGGTCTCACTGCCTCCGTGGCTAGATCAGTGCCCAAGAAGATGCTGGCACACACAAGTTGGTAGGCACTCAGGTTGGTTCCTAATGTTTCTCAGCAATCAGAATGGTTGCTGAAGAGGGCAGACAGCAGAAGCAAGAAGAACTACAATCCTGCAGCCTGTAGAATGAAAACCACATTCACAGAAAGACAGACAAAATGAAAAGGCAGAGGACTATGTACCAGATGAAGGAACAAGATAAAACCCCAGAAAAACAACTAAATGAAGTGGAGATAGGCAACCTTCCAGAAAAAGAATTCAGAATAACGATAGTGAAGATGATCCAGGACCTCGGAAAAAGAATGGAGGCAAAGATCGAGAAGATGCAAGAAATGTTTAACAAAGACCTAGAAGAATTAAAGAACAAACACCTAGAAGAATTAAAGAACAAACAGAGATGAACAATACAATAACTGAAAAGAAAAATACACTAGAAAGAATCAATAGCAGAATAACTGAGGCAGAAGAATGGATCAGTGACCTGGAAGACAGAATGGTGGAATTCACTGCCACAGAAAAGAATAAAGAAAAAAGAATGAAAAGAAATGAAGACAGCCTAAGAGACCTCTGGGACAACATTAAACGCACCAACATTCGCATTATATAGGGGTCCCCGAAGGAGAAGAGAGAGAGAAAGAACCCAAGAAAATATTTGAAGAGATTATAGTCAAAAACTTCCCTAACATGGCAAAGGAAATGGGCACCTAAGTCCAGGAAGCACAGAGAGTCCCAGGCAGGATAAACCCAAGGAGAAACACACTGAGGCACATAGTAAACAAATTGAAAAAAATTAAAGACAAAGAAAAATTATTAAAAGCAACAAGGGAAAAACGACAAATAACATACAAGGGAACTCCCATAAGGTTAACAACTGATTTCTCAGCAGAAACTCTACAAGCCAGAAGGGAATGGCATGATATATTTAAAGTGATGAAACGGAAGAACCTACAACCAAGATTACTCTACCCAGCAAAGATCTCATTCAGATTCGACAGGGAAATCAAAAGCTTTACAGATAAGTAAAAGCTAAGAGAATTCAGCACCACCAAATCAGCTCTACAACAAATGCTAAAGAAACTTCTCTAAGTGGGAAACACAAGAGAAGAAAAGGACCTACAAAAACAAACCCAAGACAATTAAGAAAATGGTAATAGGAACATACATATCAATAATTATCTTAAATGTGAATGGATTAAATGCTCCAACCAAAAGACATAGACTGGCTGAATGGATACAAAAACAAGACTCATAAATATGCTGTCTACAAGAGACCCACTTCAGACCTAGGGACACATACAGACTGAAAGTGAGGGGAAGGAAAAAGATATTCCATGCAAGTGGAAATCAAAAGAAAGCTTGAGTAGCAATACTCATATCAGATATAATGGACTTTAAAATAAAGACTATTACAAGAGACAAGGAAGGGCACTACATAATGATCAAGGAATCAATCCAAGAAGAAGATATAACAATTATAAATATATATGCACCCAACATAGGAGCACCTCAATACATAAGACAAATGCTAACAGCTATAAAAGAGGAAACCGACAGTAACACAATAATAGTGGGGGACTTTAACACCTCACTTACACCAATGGACAGATCATCCAAACAGAAAATTAATAAGGAAACACAAGCTTTAAATGATACAATAGATGAGATAGATTTAATTGATATTTATAGGACATTCCATCCAAAACCAGCAGATTACACTTTCTTCTCAAGTGCACACAGAACATTCTCAAGGATAGATCATACCTTGGGTCACAAATCAAGCCTCAGTAAATTTAAGAAATTTGAAATCATATCAAGCATCTTTTCTGACCACAACACTATGAGATTAGAAATTACAGGGAAAAAAACGTAAAAAACACAAACACACAGAGGCTAAACAATATGTTACTAAATAACCAAGAGATCACTGAAGAAATCAAAGAGGAAATCAAAAAATACCTAGAGACAAATGACAAAAAAAAATGACGATCCAAAACCTATGGGATGCAGCAAAAGCAGTTCTAAGAGGGAAGTTTATAGCAATACAATCCTACCTCAAGAAACAAGAAAAATCTCAAATAAACAATCTAACCTTACACCTAATGGAACTAGAGAAAGAAGAACAAACAAAACCCAAAGTTAGTAGAAGGAAAGAAATCATAAAGATCAGAGCAGAAATAAATGAAATAGAAACAAAGAAAACAACAGCAAAGATCAATAAACTAAAAGCTGGTTCTTTGAGAAGATAAACAAAATTGATAAACCTTTAGCCAGACTCATCAAGAAAAAGAGGGAGAGGCCTCAAACCAATAAAATTAGAAAAAGGAGAAGTTACAATGGACACTGCAGAAATACAAAGCATCGTAAGAGACTACCACAAGCAACTTTATGCCAATAAAATGGACAACCTGGAAGAAATGGACAAATTCTTAGAAAGGTATAACCCTCCAAGACTGAACCAGGAAGACATAGAAAATATGAACAGACCAATCACAAGTAATGAAATTGAAAATGATTAAAAATCTTCCAACAAACAAAAGTCCAGGACCAGATGGCTTCACAGGTGAATTCTATCAAACATTTAGAGAAGAGCTAACACCCATCCTTCTCAAACTCTTCCAAAAATTTGCAGAGGAAGGAACACTCCCAAACTCATTCTATGAGGCCACCATCACCCTGATACCCAAACCAGACAAACATACTACAAAAAAAGAAAATTACAGACCAATATCACTGATGAATATAGATGCAAAAATCCTCAACAAAATACTAGCAAACAGAATCCAACAACACAATAAAAGGATCATACACCATGATCAAGTGGGATTTATGCCAGGGATGCAAGGATTCTTCAGTATACACAAATCAATCAATGTGATACACCATATTAACAAACTGAAGAATAAAAACCATATGATCATCTCAATAGATGCAGAAAAAGCTTTTGACAAAATTCAACACCCATTTATGATAAAAACTCTCCAGAAAGTGGGCATAGAGGGAACCTACCTCAACATAATAAAGGCCATATATGACAAACCCACAGCAAACATCATTCTCAATGGTGAAAAACTGAAACCATTTCCTCTAAGATCAGGAAAAAGACAAGGTTGTCCACTCTCACCACTATTACTCAACACAGTTTTGGAAGTCCTAGCCACGGCAGTCGGAGAAGAAAAAGAAATAAAAGGAATACAAATTGGAAAAGAAGTAAAACTGTCACTGTTTGCAGATGACATGATACTATACATAGAGAATCCTAAAGATGCCACCAGAAAACTACTAGAGCTAATCAATGAATTTGGTAAAGTTGCAAGACACAAAATTAATGCACAGAAATCTCTTGCATTCCTATACACTAACAATGAAAGATCAGAAAGAGAAATTAAGGAAACAACCCCATTCACCATTGCAACAAAAAGAATAAAATACCTAGGAATTAAAAAAAAAAAAAAAAAAGAATGGTTGCTGAGCAGCTGAGCACATCAATCCCCTCTCAACCACCCCTGCCCCGCCCCCAACTCAGCTGTCACTGCTGTTAGAATAAGACAAAGCTCCTTACTATAGACAGCCTCCAATGCCTTGCAAGACCTGCTTATTCTCTAAGCTCCTGGCACCCCCCTCTGAGCTGCAGTCCCATCAGCCTTTTTCAGTCCTTCACACTTGCTGTTGTTCCTCCTGCCACGGGGCCTCTATAAACAAAAGTTCCTTCTGCCAGGAAAGCTCTTTTTATCCTTCTTCACCTAGGTTAATTTTTCCTCTCCTTCACTTCGGACTCAAGCTTCCTCTGGGAAGCTTTCCCTGACCAGAGGAAATCTCTCAGAGGCACTCAGGATTCTCCATACTATTCCTTTGCAGCATTTGTCACAGTTGTCATTTCATATTTGCATGATTAACGTCTGACTAGGCTTTAAGCGTCATGAGGTGAGGTCTGTACATTTTTGGCTTAACCACTGATCCATCAGGGCCTAGCACAGTGCCAGCACACAGTAGGCACTATTTGTTGAATGAATAAATGACTGAACTAATTCACCATTTTTATTTTTTTCCTAAGGGATGTCAGTTCCTCCATTTACAGGTTTCCTCCATTTACAGGTTTATTATGACTGTAAATAACTATTAACGTCTGCCTAATTCTTACCATTCACCAAACACTTTTACAATTCTAAGTATTTGTTAACTGTTACGTGAACAGATATGAACAACACAGCAATGGTCTCCCACCTCCAAAACTCACAGTACTGTGGGAGAGAGAGAGAGAGAGAGAGAGAGAGAGAGAGAGAGAGAGAGAGAGAGAGAGAGAGAGAAGGAAACAGATGACCCATCCCAAAAGAGGGTGATAAGTGCTATCACAGAGGAAGTAGTATACAAGTACCCGGAGGGCTAGGGAAGGCTTCCTGGAAGACGTGACACTGATGACCCAAAGGATGGGTAATTTTCTAGACCACAAGAGTTCACCTGCCTGGAACTCTCACGAGATCCTGGGAGGGTGGCCTGGCACGTTATCTTCCAGTCGAGGTCACTAAGGAAGTTAAGGGACTGCCAGCTCAAAGCCATACAGCCAAGAAGCAGTGAGGCCAGCACTAGAGGCTCAATCCCAGGGCTGGGCTCCCCTTCAGGGGCATCCCTCCTTCCCCCAAGCCACCCCAGTAAGCCCTGGCTGTTCTCTGCTCCTGGGCTTGGCCAACCACCTGACTCTGCTGGGGTTCTCAGCAGCTCACTGGCTGTTTCCACAACTCACCTACTCTTGAAGTTCATAAAAAGCTGCTAACCCAATCTTCCCCAGTTGCTTTCCATCACCAGGGAGCAAGCAACCAGAGACTCAGTAAGTCCACACCTCAGAAAAGGTGCCAGGCCCTGGACCACTCTGCAAAATTGTTTGTTTGGTGAAGGCCCACTTGAGCAAGCCCTGGCGTTTTAGTGTGTGATTTGGACCCTCCCCAAAGGGCTCAGTTTTTTCTGTAGAGCTTAACCCTGAGAATTATATTTCTAAGTTCTCAGTGGGAAGCCCATTAACAAGATTTGGAAACTAAGATTCAAAAAGGGAGGGTCTATGACCTACTAAGGGTCATAGAGGCAGTTACTGTGACAGAAGTGGAACCCAGGTCTTGTTTTTTTTATTTAATAATCTTCACTTTAATGCTAATTATTTATATAAGAGAACCACTGAGAATTAATTTCTGACAGTGCTATTTTAAATAAAAAATATCATCTTTAGAGTTACGTGATGATGTTAACAGATGAGGTTTGTAATATATTTTAAATACATACTGCTCTTCTCTCTAAAATCCAAGCCAGCTATTTAGTGACAAATTCAGTGGCAAACTTTAATAACTTCAGTCAAACTTTAGTAACTTTTCTATCAGCGACTGATTCTGTCTCCTGAATAATAATGAACTTAGTAATTCCAGGGTAATACAGTGACTAGAACGGTCTAGGTTTAAATCCTGTCTCTGCTGGCCTTCTTCCTGACTCTCTGTTCTTGTTTCCTTATCTATAAAGTGGAGGTAATGATATCTATCTCTTAGGATTGTTATAAGCATATAGTTAAAGAGCTTAGAATTGTGCCTGGCACATTACAAGTATTCAATTACTGCTAGCTGTTATTTTTTTTTTAACGTCTTTATTGGAGTATAATTGCTTTACAATGGTGTGTTAGTTTCTGCTGTATCACAAAGTGAATCAGCTATACGTATACATATATCCCCATATCCCCTCACTCGTGCATCTCCCTTCCACCCTCCCTATCCCACCCCTCTAGGTGGTCACAAAGCACCGAGCTGATCTCCCTGTGCTATGCGGCTGCTTCCCACTAGCTATCTATTTTACATTTGGTAGTGTATCTATATACCTGTCACTCTCTCACTTTGTCCCAGCTTACCCTTCCCCCTCCCCGTGTCCTCAAGTCCATTCTCTACATCTGCGTCTTTATTCCTGTCCTGCCCCTAGGTTCTTCAGAACCTTTTTTTTTTTTGGTAGATTCCATATATATGTGTTAGCATACGGTATTTGTTTTTCTCTTTCTGACTTACTTCACTCTGTATGACAGACTCTAGGTCCATCCACCTCATTACAAATAACTCCATTTCGGGTTTTTTTATGGCTGAGTAATATTCCATTGTATATATGTGCCACATCTTCTTTATCCATTCATCTGTCGATGGATACCTAGGTTGCTTCCATGTCCTGGCTACTGTAAATAGTGCTGCAATGAACAATGTGGTACATGACTCTTTTTGAATTATGGGAACCCAGGTCTTCTAATCCTAAAAACCTTGTATTCTTTCTGTAACATTATGCTGCCTTCCAACATCCCAGAATTCAAAAAAACCTGTGTGGGTTATACCCTAGCATTCAAAAAAACGCTCTCAACAAGCATCAAATTACAAGAGTGATGCCAGTTAGGCCTTGACCTTTGGTCTAGGATAAAGCTTTTGTTTCAGCCTACTGCAAGCCACAAGAACATTTACATATTTACTGGTTAAGAGAGTCAGATGTTTTGGTTGCTCTGATGCCATCATTAATATCTTCCCATCAAGCCAAAATGATACAACAATCAATAGACAGACAGCCTCCCTGAGGCCCCGAGACAGCCAAATGTATTTACCAGCCAGGGTTTTTGTTAATTAGATAAAATCCCTGGATCAATATGCAGAACATTTACCTATACTGTAGCTAAGCACATTCTGGACACCTTAATCCTGGCACATGGACAGCAAGTGCCTCAAGCCCCAAGCTGGGGCATCTGGGGACAAGAACCAAACCAAGCCATCAATGCAGAGCTAGAATAAATGCGTTTAGCCTTCAACAAAACCCAACCCTTTCTTCTTTCCTGTGTTGCAAATCAAACCAGACTTTTTTCCAAAGGTGTCCAGTAAAAAACTTTTAACTGGTATGAAGTACTTCATTGTCTAAAACCATCAAACCAGAAATCAAAACAAAATGTCAAAACAATCTCTAAACCGATCATTGAGGCAGCATGCTATGTATAGCAGGAAGAGTCAGAAAGACCCACTCAACTGCCTAGTTGACCTCTCCACTTGAATATCTCACTGAAACGTTAAACTCAGCATGTTCAAAACTGAACTCATCTTTTTCTTCCAACCCAGTCCTCCTCCAGGATCTTCAACTCAGCAAATGGTAACAGCATCTCCACAGCTGATCAAGCCAGGAAACAGAAATTCATTCTTTTTTTTTTTTTTTTTAGAAATTCATTCTTAACACCTTCTTCTCCCTTATCAACCGTATCCAATTCTATTCATTCATTCATTCATTCAAGATTCACATATTGAGTACCTACTACATACCAGGTACTGACACTGTTCTGCACATCACCAAGTCCTGTCTAGCTTACCTCCCCCATCTCTGCTACTGACATCTTACTTCAAGTCACCACCTGCCATCATCCTCTCTGGTCTGGACTACTCCAGTCACTTTCAACCGGTTTTCTGCATCCACCACAGCTCTATCAATCTATTCTCCACAGAGCAGCCAGAGTGATCTTTTAAAATTACAGATCTAGATCATGTCACCATGTATGTGTCTCTCTCTTTCTCTCACATACACATACCTTAAAATTCTTCAATGGCTGCCCACTGTTCTTAGTAAAAATAAAAATCATTAACTTGGCCAACAGATCCAGTGTGATATGGTCCTTGCTTAACTTTCCAACTTTATTTCACACCCTCTCCCACTTACTCTCTAGAGTCCAGTCATACTGGCCTTCTCTAATTCCTTCACATCTTTGCTTGACTCAGGGCCTTCTACCTACTGTCCTTCTAACACAATGTTCTCGTTTTCTCTTCATCCTTCAGAGTTCACTTCAATCTCACTCAGATGCTTTGCCTTACTGACAACATACCCCCACCCCAACCCCTCCTATACTCAAGGTTAGATTCCCAAGTGTCTTGTACTTCACTTTTTAAAGAGTTTTATTAAGATATATTTCACAGGACTTCCTTGGCAGTCCAGTGGTTAGGATTCTGTGCTTCTACTGCAGGGGGTACAGGTTCAATCCCTGGTCGGGGATCTAAGATCCCACATGACATGCGGCACAGCCAAAAAATAAATAAAATAAATAAATATTTTAAAAACTCTCCTCTAAAAAAAAAAAAAAAGGAGAAATAAAAAAGATGTAATTCACATACCATAAAATCCATCCATTAAAAGTACACAACTCAATTGTTCTTAGTAGATTCAGAGTTGTGTGATCTTGACTACTAACCTCAGAACATTTTCATTAGCCCAGAAAGAAACTCTGGACCCATTAGCAGTCACCTCCTATTCCCTCCCAACCCCAGCCTCTCCAGTCCTTGGCAATCACCAATCTACTTTGTCTCTATGGATTTGTCTGTTCTGGACATTTTATGTAAATTGAATCATATAATATGTGGTCTTTTGTGTCTGGCTTCTTTCACTTAGCATAATGCTTTCAAGGTTCATTCATGTTGTAGCATATACCTAGCAGTACTTCATTTCTTTGTACTGATAAATAATATTCCACTGTGTGGCTATACCATATTTTTATTTATCCATTGATCAGTTAATAGACTTTGGAGTTGTTTCCCTCTTTAGGCTACTATGAATAATGCTGCTGTGAACGTTCATGTACAAGTACATTAATATACATGTTTTCATTTCTCTGCAGTACATACCTAGGAGTAGACTTGCTGGATCATAAGGTAACTCTATGTTTAATATTTTGAAGAACTGCCAACTGTTTTCCAAAGCAGTTACACCATTTCACATTCCCACCAGTAATATATGAGGATTCCAATTTCTCCACATTCTTACCAACACTTGCTATTATGTCTTTCTGATTACAGCCATCCTAATGGGTGAGAAGCGGTATCTCATTGTGGCTTTGATTAGCATCACCCTAATGCTAATGATGTTTGGCATCTTTTCACGTGCTTATTGGTCATTTGAAAATCTTTTTCGGAAAAATGTCTATTCAGATCCTTTGTCCATTTTTAAATTGGGTTAACTTTTTAATTGTTGAGTTGTAAGAGTTCTTTACATATTCTGGATGCAAATCTCATATAATTTGCAAATATTTTCTCCTTTTCTGTGGGAGAGTCTTTTCACCTTCTTGAAAGTGTCCTTTGAAAACAAATGTTTTTAATTTCCATGAAGTCCAATTTATCTAATTTTTTCTTTGGTTTCCTATGCTTTTGGTGCCATATCTAAGAAGGCTTTGCCTAGCCCACAGTCACAAAGATTTAATCCTATGTTTTCTTCTAAGAGTTTTATAGTTTTAGCGCTTACATTTAGGTCTATGATCCATTTTGAGTTAATTTTTGTGTATAGGTGAGGTAGGGCTCCAACTGCATTTTTTTGTATGTGGATATCCAGTTGTCCCAGCACCATTTGTTGAAGAGACAAACTGTTCATCACTTTGAAGTACATAATTATAATTGCATAATTCGTCACCTGGCTCCCGGTTAGACTGTAAGTACCAAGAGGGCGGGAACTGTGCCAATCTTGTTCACCACTGTACCTCCAGCACTCAGTCCAACGCCTAGCTCCTAATAAGCACTCATATATATTGGTTGAACTAAGTAATAATTCTATTATTATTAATGAACACTCAACAACTCTGTAAGTTATAGGTATTATATTTCCATGTTACTTAGTCTTATAGAAGTTAGGCAACTTGTGCCTTGTTTTGCTGGTTCTCGATTTTTGACTTATGTGCTCCCTCTTCACCTGAGAAGAGGGTCAATGAGCTCCTCCAGAGCAAGTACTGCTTCCCCTTCCTCATTTTGTTGCCACCAACACAAATTTAGCTCAGGGCTAGGCACAACGGACAGGCCGGACAGGTGAGTGACTGAGGGACAAATGGACAATGCCCTCCATGACCAGGTCCCTTCCTATCTCCAGTCTCTCCTGGCCTCAGGCTGTGATCCAGCAACACCAAACAGTATATAATTTCCCCTCCTCCCACACACTCTAGGCTGTTTCTTGCCTCAGTGCTATCACTTACACTGTTCCCTTTACCTGGAATGCCTTCTCCTTCTATTTGTTAAGCCCTCCTGATATTTTAAGACTCTAATCTTTTTCACTAGGAAATGTCCAAGAGGTGTCATTTCCTCTAGGACATTCTCTCTGGTCCCCCAGGTTGATTAGTGGCATATGCTGGCCTCCTGTCTCAGCAGTGATCACACTGTGTTACCACAGTCTTCCCCAGACTCCTTCACTGAGGGGAGGAATCATGTGTGGTCAGATGTCCCCTGTGCCAAGTATACAACCCAGCATATGACAGGTGCACAGTAAAATTTTGTCAAATGAACAAATGAATCCTGGAGAGAAAGGGCAGAGTGTCTGCAGTCCAAGAATGACACTATCAGACATCCTTCTTTTAAAAAGCACTTGGGCGGATGGAAACAACTGAGTTAAGCACTCAGCAGAGGGCTTCCCTGGTGGCACAGTGGTTAAGAATCTGCCTGCCAATGCAGGGGACACGGGTTTGAGCCATGGGCCGGGAAGATCCCACATGCCGCAGAGCAACTAAGCCCGTGTGCCACAATTACTGAGCCTGCGTTCTAGAGCCTGCGAGCCACAACTACTGAAGCCCGTGCGCCTAGAGCCCATGCTCCGCGACAAGAGAAGCCACTGCAATGAGAAGCGCACCGCAACGAAGAGTAGCCCCCGTTCGCGGCAACCAGAGAAAAGCCTGCGCGCAGCAACAAAGACCCAACGCAGCCAAAAATAAAATAAATAAATTTTTAAAAAACAACAAAAAAAGCACTCAGCAAAGGTCCAGCTCCCTGCCGGGAGAAGGGAAGTGGGTAGGGGTATAGTCTTTCGCCCAAGTTTGTTCGAAAGGAAATGTGATCTCCACTGGGAGAACAGGAGGCCTCACTTCTGCCAGCCCCGACAGCTCCTCACATGGCTCAGCCCGAGGTTGGACAGATGTGCCTTCAGACTGCCCTGTGCCCTAGGTTTCGGGTGAGTGGTTCCTGAGTCCAGAAGCCAGGCTTGGGTTTGGGCTGAGCCCAGGAGCAGGGCCACCTGCTCATGCTGCTGACAGGTGGGACAGGGGCCTCAGGCCTGGGCTTCCACTCCTGAAGAGCCAGACCTGAACTTGCTAACAAGGTGTAAGTGCCTTGGGGGAGGAAGGAAACAGCTGCCACACAGGGAGAAAGGAGGCGAGGACAATGGGAAGAAAAAGGGACCCAGCCTTCCTCTGATATAGCAAATGGGAGTATGGAAATAAGGCTCTGGATTGCCTGTTTCAGGTTTGCTGAAAAGTCAGTAAAAAGCAGCTTTCCCGGGGCTTCCCTGGTGGCGCAGTGGTTGAGAATCTGCCTGCTAATGCAGGGGACACGGGTTCGAGCCCTGGTCTGGGAAGATCCCACGTGCCGCGGAGCAGCTGGGCCCGTGAGCCACAATTGCTGAGCCTGCGCATCTGGAGCCTGTGCTCCGCAACAAAAGAGGCCGCGATAGTGAGAGGCCCGCGCACCGCAATGAAGAGTGGCCCCCACTTGCCACAACTAGAGAAAGCCCTAGCACAGAAACGAAGACCCAACACAACCAAAAATAAAATTAATTAATTAATTAATTAAAACCAAAAACAAAAAACCTAAGCCTTTAAGCGCCTCAAGGTTATCAAAAAAAAAAAAAAAAAAAAAAAAAAAAAAGCAGCTTTCCCCAACTTTCACTATGCTGGAGAAGAGGATAAGACATGTGGGAAATCAGACCTTGTCCCTGCCCTGGGGAGGCACACAATCCAGTGGTTTAAGGTGAAGTCTAGCCCAAACCTTCTTAATATGAAAAAGAGTGTGGCGAGTAGCAGAACCTTCCCTGCCCCTTTAGCCAGGCAGGCCTATACCACGAACGGTTAGCCAGCTCTACATAAAACAGGTCAACAGTGCCCACACTTCAGGTGGCTGTCCAGAGCTGTTGGCTTGCTGCATGAGGATTCCTCATCTGTTCCTGATTTGGGCAGCATGGGAACCGCACTGGTTTTCCTGTTCATGGGCTGAGTGCCTCCTCAGTCCTGATGTTCAGCCCTGCTTCTCCCGCCTGACCTCCAACCTCTCTTCTAGCAAAGGATTCCTCTCCTGCCATGGCTAACACGGCTCTTCCTAGATGACCCACGTACCTTCCCAGACCAGCAGGCAGCTGTGGGGCAACGGGAAGATCACACTCAGCTGGGAGGAGTCAAGGAAGTCTTCACAAGGGCTGTAGGACTTGAGCTGACGCTGGGAGGCTTTAAGCAGAGGGTAATGAGCACCGTGTACAGAGAGCCGTCTGTGTGGAGGGCCCACACCTAGAACCTAGGAACTGCAGATTCCAGAGTATCCTTAAAGAGGATGATGAAATTTCCCGCCTCTGAGCAGAAGAGCTTCAGATTGCTGCCCTTCACTATCCAGAGCGCTCCCAAGACTCTGGGGCCAGCGGAAGGTAGGGGGCCATCAGGGCAGAGACACACACAGCACAGAATCCAGAGAGGGCAAGGAGGAAAGGAGGGTAGAGGACAATATTATTACCAGGTCTGAGTTTTATTCCAAATACTGATTTAACCACACATCATACACATGGTGACCCAACCACGTATAAACTATAGTAAATATTTTTTTAAAATTGAGAATGGAATTCTATCCTGGTATCAGCAGGTCTGTTGGGCAGAACTAAAGGCCAGGACACACAGAGGAAGAAATTAGGGGTAGCGTTAAGCACCTGTGCAGAGTCTAGGGCGTAAAAAGCCTAAACAAGGACCTGCGGTAGGAATTCAAGAAAGCTTCCTTCTAGCAAGGGTGGTCGGGCTCTCCCCACCCCTACCTGTAGGTCTAGCTCTCTGAGTGGGAAGAACTGTGATTGGTAGGTTACATGTTTGTTTCCTTGAGACCAGGTGGTGGTGGTGGGGGGAGATTGTCAGTTCTGAGGGGCAGGGTCTGTGCCTTGCTCATCTCTGACCCCCTCACGAGGGGTGAAGGGAGATTCTGATTGAGTCATCATGACCAAGAGAGATAGGACAAGAGGAGGCAGGAGAAAGGCAGGTTAGAGACTGGTGACACACAGGAAAGTCCCTACAGACCCTATCCACACAGGCAAGGATGAATGTTCTGAATCACACACACAACATAAATTCAATCACTTCCTGTAATTTTGGGGCAGCGGTTTACCTGCTAATGAGAAAAATGTGTATTTGAAAGAGCTAAATCAATCAACCCTTGGGGGCTCAATGGAACAGGGTAAACTCAGCCTCCCCTAGATAATGGAAAGGTGGATTCACAGCACTGCTGCTCTGTAAATGCACTGCCTACACTGGCTCGCCAGAGGAAAGCAGCAGCCTGGCAGCAGTTACCTCAGCAGTCATCAGCAGGTGATTAAAGGGTCAGCAAAGGCCTTAAAGGACGGGGCACAGACACTTTCCGCCCCCTCATGCCATCGTACTGCAGCAGAAGGAAACGAGGCTCATCTGTTTCTGGCCACGCACTGCCTGCAGTTATGAATGGCTCTTGTAACAACAAGCTGACATCTGTGCTTGGTTTTAAAGATGCATCATCGCATGTTTATTAAACTATTGCTCCATCATATTTATTTGGCTACGAAACAACTCCCAGCCCATACTTCCAAAAGTGGTTTATTAAAAACTAAGCCTTGAACATTAATACTCAAAAGCACCCTTGAGAATCAATAATAATGCTGCAGATAAAATGAAAGGGAATCAAAGCAGTAAGTCTTGATGGGGGCTGTGACTGCCTTTCGACACTTTCTTGTATGTTCAGGCAACTGGAGTGAGGAAGAGCACCAACGGGTGTGCAGCGCTGGGTGCAGTGACAGCCTCTCCTAACACCTGACTTCCTGTTTAAAATGTGGACATGGTGGCAGGGAAGGGAGGGTGTCCTATGGCCACCTAGCTCTATACAAAAGGCAAAAAAATGGCCAAAGTTAGGTCTAATGCGGGCCACTAGTTTCACCAAGAATGAAGCCTCTGCCCCTAAACAACAGCCCCATACTGATGCCCTACGTCTGAGCATCCGTCCAGAACACAGACTCTGCCCTGCCCTGGGCACCAGGCTGAGGCCCGAGTCAAGTCCTGTCCCTGAGCAAGAACGAGTCTCAGATCTAACTGACCAGTGGTCATTAGGGGAACAGCTGAGCCAGGGAGGCTAGAAATGCAGTCAGCCCCTGGGCAGGGGCCCAGCATGTGCACCCAGCCCTGCAGGCAGGCTGCTCTGGCAGAAAGGTCTCTTCCAGCTCCCTCTCAAATCTCCAAGCCTCTCCACTGGTGCCCACCTGCACCCCATCCAGGCAACAAGCAATTACAAGTGACCAATCCCACAGAGAAACAAGAACAAACTGGAAGATTCATTGAAGAACCTACAGGATGTACAGGAACGCCAAACCACACCCTTCAAAGAACAAAACAGCCAAAGGATCCGGGGATGTTTGGGGCCAGAAAAAAGACACAGGGACTGATTCTCTACCTTAAAATATCTAAGGGTTGACCTGGGCCAAAGGAGCCCAAGTGACTCGGTGACTACAAGGAAGCCACAGGGTTCAGTTCCCAGCTCACTGTGAGGATTTCCTCCAAGGCAGAGCCACCACCAGAGCAAGGGGCCCATCCCGCTCAGCCCTCCTGCGCGGGAGAGCAAGGCCTGGGATATGACACTCACCTGCTGACTTCTTGGACATTGTTGGCTCGAACAGCTTCCATCAGGGCTGCATCTGAAGAGAGAGGGGGCACTGGTCAAATCCCTGGCCAGGACCTACCCCTCAGGGCTGCTTGGAGGGCCCAGTAAGACAGTGGAAGTGGAGGCACTTCAGAAACATGGGCTTTAGCAAGTGAAAGGATGCCAAGATATACAAAGAGAAAGCTAGTCATCCCCTGCCTACGTGGTAGCCTCTGTTAACAACCTGCCTTCCACGTCTTTCTATTAGAGCCCAAACGCTTAACTCTCATCACAAAGGTGATCCAAATAACGTGTTAGTACCACGTGTGGCCTACAGTAATCAGTGTGTGAACTCCTTCACTCTTCATGAGCTATAAAGCTCTGCAGGTTTATGTGATTATCACTGTTATTAATCATCCCCCTACCTTGCCCCACTCTCTCCCCCAACTTCAGTTTCTCAGCCTAGTTTTGAATCTTGATGTCACAGGTCACAAGCCCAGCAAGAGGGACAGGATAGGGAGGAGCAGGCAGGGATGTGGGCCCCTCTGAGAGTGGAGACAGCCTCGACCAGGAGGCCAGGCTCCAATACACTCTGCCCGCTATTCACCATGTGCTATGGCAGCCCCTCTCCCTCTCAACCCCAGCTTCCCTGACTACAAAGCAGACAGTAATCCCTGCCCTGACGGCCTCACAAGGATGCTAAAGAAATACTAAAGAAATGAAATAATGGCTGAAAAATCTGCAAACACCCAAGTGCCAAGCCCAACAAAGGGAGATCCAAAGCAGAGGGTTCCAATCAATCCTTTAGGAATCACCAGGCCTAGCAGAAAGGCAATGTTAAGTCTGGCCTGGCCTGGACAGCCTGTAGGCTGTTGGCACCACCTTGTGGCCAAAAGGAAAAGCTGCCTGGCTCGAAAAAACTCAAAAGTCAGCAGAGGCACAATTCTTTCCTGGGCCGGTGGAACACTTTGAGCCCAGCTGGTCCTGAGCTCCACTGATGGGCACTGGACAGACTCGTACCCATCCCTGCCTCAAGGAGCTCTCAGTCCAGCCAAGAGAGTCACCCAGTAAAACATGAGAGGAAGCACTGGAGCAGGGTGGAAGGAGCAGACTCGGGCTCCAGTCCTAACTCTGCCACTTACTTTCTGTATGACCTGGCTAACTTACCTAACCTCCTGAGCCTCAGTTTCCTCACGTGTACAATATCCACCTTATCATGCATATACAAATCAGTTCTGTGGTTCAGACCTATGCATATGCCTCCACCTCACCTCCTGGCCTAGACTGCAGGGCCAGGTCTTCCTTGGTTACCTTCCCCAGTTGTTCTCCCAACGCACACCCAAGCATGCTTGGGCAGCCCCTAGCTAGAAGGGAAACAAGCCTTCCTCAGATATTGCTGTATCTACTCTCCCCTCAGTCTTCAAAAAGAAGTGGCCTCTGCAAGGTCACAGAGGGAGTGAGGAATGAGCTGAGATCAGAACCAGGGCCTCCTGGCTCCTAAAGAGCAGTAATGACTGTGCTGCGCTGAGGGTCTCAGCTTACAACTCAAAGTAAGGGGACAGGGTAACTGGCAGGTCAGAAGGATTGAACTGGTCATGGTTTTGGTCATTATCTATTTTGGTGAACAGACCCTAGTCTCTTTGCTGGGGTTCACACGCCACAAAGTCCAATCTGGAGCCCCCCAAAAGTTCTAAGGCAAGACCTTGGACACCTCCCCCCCATCCTTCTAAACATACTGGCCTCGGAACATTCCCTGCTCATCAACTTTCCATTGCCTACAGGAGAATTCCAACCTTTCCAAACCCTCGTGCCTGATATCCAGACCCCACTCCATCTGCTCTCACCTCATTCCAAAGACCCCCTGTCCTCCAACCAGGCTGGACACTCTGCTAGCCTCTATACATGCCAAGCTGACCTGCGACTACTTTATCTTTGTTCCTGGAAACCTCTGCATAGAATACAAACCATCTCAAGGTACATTTACTAAGTACCTACACTAAATACCAGAGACTATGGTGGACAAACAACGTGAAAGTATTAAGGAAGGGAGCTGGCATCAACCTGAAAATATCAAGATGCACTCGCTGCTCTCATGGAGCTCACAATATTCACTCTCCTTTTCATCTTTGCCTTATCCTTCGGAACTCAAGTTCAAATTCCCCATCCTCCAGGAAGGTCTCCAATCATTCAGGAAGGCTTTCCTGACCCTGCTGGCCTTCTGATCCCCCAACAACACACTGTCAGACCACTCACCAGACCCACAGGTCTAACTGCCTGCACTGTCCCCTTAACTGGCATTGTGTTAAGTTAGGAGTTCTACATCAAGCTCCAAAGTAGGCACACACAGAGTATTCATAAAAATATTGGAAGTAATAGAATCATAGCATGCCCAAGCTAGAAAAGCCCTTAGGGGTTCTATTTCAACACCCTCATTTTGTAGATGAGAAACCAGAGGACCAGTGAGGAGGAGCAAAACTCCAAAGTCACAATGGGAGTTAAGAGGTAGAACCAAAACAAGATCCCAGGTGTCCTTACTCCCCATCCAAGGCCCTTCCTTTATAGCTGGTCACATCTGCTGAATAAACAAATGAATGTCAAGGGAGTCCCTCCTTTTGGTCCAAAATCTCAGAGCTTGGGATGCATGGAATCTAGGAACACCATGCCTTAGTCTTCTCCCTTGAGGAAAAGCTGAGAACCTGAGTAGTTGGACCCACGTAGGCCAGAAGTCTAGCTCTCTGCCTGCTCTCCCAGTCCCTGCTCGGCTCCATGCACCCAGGGGGGATGCCAACCTGGGTCAGCCAGCCCCCATGATTGCTCTGGGGCTCTACAGAGCCACTTCCTTGTCTTCCTTCTCCTGCCAACTGCCCCACATAGCAAGATCACCTCATGCCTGAGACCAGGCACAGCAAAACCTTAGGAGTCTCCCTGATGGATACACCCATGCTGCTGAACTCCAAGAAGAGTCAAAATAACAGCACTGTAAGAGTACTGAGAAATCATCCTTCACTGTATAAGTGGGTAAACTGAAGCTAGAGAGGAGCAAGGGGCGAGCAGGGCCAAAGCTGGCATTGAAACCAAGTCTCCTCTTCCTTTCTTAGGCCACCTTAGGGAGGGCAACTTCTCTAAACCATCTAATGGTTGCCCTTAAAACACGCGCGGTTCCTTGGAGACCTCTTAAAAGAGGAACTGAACCAGGCGATACGGTAGAGAAAATGCTCCCATTGTACAGATGGACAAAGTGATGCTCAAAGAAGGGAGGCTGACCTGTAATAACTGTATTATTATACAATAATAGTTGTACAATTTGGGAAATTATACAACTCAGAGACACTGAACTCTTCGGCCTGCTCTATGACCTGATGATGTCTAGGTCCTACCAGGACTGAGGCTCCGGTGGTTTAAATCTATATGCAACTCCCACCCTCCAAAGATAAGGAGTCAGGACACTCCTCCCGCCTCCCACTTCCACAAACCCATACTGTCCCGATAATCACCCTTGTTGGACGGGCTCTTGCTGTAACAGTGTACCACCAGCACCGTCGCCAGCGCCCACACGCCCATTCCGGCCCTGTTGAGGACCCCGTTCCAGCTGTCCTGTCCAGGCAGAGTGTCTTCGGGGCCAGGAAGGCGTCCCCACGTGGCGGCTGCGAGGCAGGGGGTCTCGGTACCTCCTCTCTGGCTCCCCGCAGTGGCTGTCCCTCCTCTGGTGAGTAAGGCCGGCGATGTTCCAGGGCGCCCCCCGATGGCTGCCCTCAGCCACTGAGGCTCTCCGCGTCCCCCGGTGGTCACACTCCGGTCGGTGGCACTCCCACGGCTCCGGAGCGATGGGGACCTAAGCAGCTGGAGGAGCAGCCGCGGCGCCGGCGCTGTTCTCAACACCAGGGACCCCAGCATCATGACAGCTGCTTCGGTAACCCCCTGGTGCCGGCCCCTGTGCTGGCCACGTCCAACATGGCTGCCGCGGCGCGTTCGAAGACGCCGCGTAGTGGAATTACGCACTACTTCACGGGAGTGGTAGTCCACAGCCCTAGATCTTGACGCAGAGGAGGAAAAAATAAACTACACTTCCCAGAAGGCTCTGGAACTTGCGCCAGAATGACTGCCGACTTACGGGAGCCCGAGGCATGTTGGGAAATGGAGATCGGGTGGGGGGGGGGGCGTGGCAAGAAGGGAAACAACCAAGTAGGGGCGCGGCGATCAAGAGTTAAGGTTGGAATTCCAGAGCCGCTTTCCAAGTTTAGTTAAAACGTGCGACGCAATTTCGAACTGTTGTAAAGTAAACAGGAATCTTCAGCGAAGGCCAATTATGAAACTTATGTTTATTTCTTTTAGCCTATATCTCTTTTCAGCCTGGGACTGCTTTCAAAAAGATATCTAGGTAACTGGTGCACCTGAAATAGGAATTCCTTTTCCTACACAGACTTCCTTTCGGTTGAAAAACTGACGCCTAATCTTGCTTGTCTTATTTTCAAAGGGCTTTCACATGGGCTATCTCATCTCATCCTCATGGTAGCTGCATATGGGAACCTGGGCAAGGACTATAATTCCCGTATACAGGGAAGGAAATTTAGGCTCAAAAGTGAAAGGATTTGTCAGTAAATCAATAAATAAAGCTCAAGTCTTCTGACTCTCTGCACCCCCAACCTGCCCTCTCTTCTCCAGAGTGAACCCACTGGTAGGCAAAGGAGGAAGCTCTTCTTTATGCCAGTTCCAGCTCCTGCACTTACTTCACAGTATCAGAGCCTTCCCAGATGACTCTATTTAAATTAGCAATCTTCCTTCCCCTTTCTTATCCTGCCTACTTTTTCTTCATAGCACTTAACCACCTGACATACTAAATACTTATTTGTTTTGTTTATTGTCTTTCTCCAGTAGATGTGAGACCCACGACACAGGGACTTTATTTTTTCACTTTAACACATCACTAGCACCCAGAACAATGTCTGGAACAAAAAGAGGTACTCAATAAATATTTGTTCAGTGACTGGCTTACTCTCACTTTATTAGTGTGGGGGAATGACTATGAACTTTAGAGTCCAGGCAGACCTGGATTTCAATTATGACTCTTGTATTTACTACATGTGTGACTTTGGACAAATTTCTTTGCCTCTCTGATATTTAATTTCCTCATTTTTATCAAAGATAATAATACCTACCTTCAAGACAATCGGTTGTATTAAATGCGATAATATGTAGACCACCACCATCCCTGGCTCACAGTAGGTCTTCAAGAAATGGCAGCTCTTGTATTCCCTGCACTAGGGGTTTATTGGATTCCCTACTCTAAACTTGCGGGCAGAGATGGGGTTTCTCATCTCCCCATCCCTTAGTAAAGGCACTCAGCAAATAGCTGTTTAATGAATGAATGAATGTTTTAAAAGTACAATAGTCAAAGCATTTTGACCTCCCTATTTTAAGAGATTCCCAGGATATCCTGTCTTTTTAGCCACTCTATTCACTATAGCAGCTTCACCCTCCCTGTTTTCTTAGAGGACTTCTGCCTCCCAAATAGGGTTGGTCACAGCAGGAAGAGCGGTCTCTGAGCTCCCATTACCAGGTGGGTCACAAGATGGAGAGCATCTGAGTGTGCAGAATTCAAACCCCCTGCTGCAGACACTTTCCAGGGCCCTTCAGTATACTTAGAACTGCATAACTTTCCAAGCACGTATCCATTGATTCTCTCATTTGATTTTCACAAATAACATCTATCAAGGGAAAAAGGCAGTGTTGAATAACTATCAGCATTTGGTAGGGAGTACTGAGAGTGTTAAATGATCAATGTTTGGCTGAGTGAGTAGTGAGGGAGCATGGGGGAATCACCCATTAGAATCAGCCAGGACTCAGTGAATTCTAGATCTTCAATAACCAATTCAAACCCCCCTAGGTCTCATTGATAACATTTTAAAAGATCTTCAATTCAGGAAGACTTCCTTTTGGTCTGCTCAGAAAGCAAGGATTTATATCAGGTTCTAGTTACCCTACCTGGGCCCTGAGCTTCTAGCTCTTGGGTTGGGGCACAGAGGACTCCAGTTTCATTTAATCTGTAATGAGGTTAGTAGAGATATTGGAGTGGGGTTTAGGAGGAGGCGGAAAGTGAAGGATCAATGCAGTTGCTGTGGTCACCTACCGATGGAGTAGAGTTGGAGACCATTCTATAGGCTTCTAAAGAAAACACTTTTCCTGAAAAACAACAACACACACACCCATTTTTAAACAAATAATTAAATATACGGTTGATAATGAAAGCTGGATTTTTCACTGTTAGAGAAAGAAGTTATAAGTAAGGAAAGAGAGAAAGCTAAAATGAACCTTGTGGCATTGGATTGGAATTAGGGGTATCAGTATAAACTCATGGTTTTAAAATATATACAAAATAAAATAAAATAAAACAAAATATATACAGATAGGGAATTCCCTGGCAGTCCGGTGGTTAGGACTCCGCGCTTTTACTGCCGAGAATGCAGGTTCGATCCCTGGTCAGGGAACTAAGATCCTGCTAGCTGCACGGCTCAGCCAAAAATAAAAAATAAATGAATAAAATATATACAGATACATCAATACAGAAATATAGATATGTAAGTATGTATGAGTTAGTATAGCCCATACATTCCCTCTCTGTGTCTCCTGAGAAGGTCTAGAAGCAATGACACCTTAAACACTGAATACACCATACCACCCAGATCTAAACACTATCCTCCAATAAAAGGAACCAGTTCTCTTTGGAGGAATAGTTATTTTCATAATTGAGGTAGGGAAAATACAAGATGACCCAGGACTATCTTGTGTGCCAGAAAGTAAGGAAAAAAAAACCAGATACAGGCTTGGCAAAAGAACACAGGAGCCAATGTGAAGGTCCACCCAGGTAGTATCTCTTTTGATAAATCAATGTCAAATGATAAGTAATAGAATCACAGGAGTGATAGTTCATCATATTCATAGGTTCTTCTTTCTCTCAATGTGTGCACAAGGCATGTACACCCAGAGGTGGGAATCTTAGAGGTCACCTTAGAATTCTGACTACTGTGGTACTCTTCAAAAGTGTCAAGGTCATGGGACTTCCCTGGCGATCTAGTGGTTAAGACTCTGTGCTTCCACTGCAGGGGGTACGGGTTAGATCCCTGGTCGGGGAACTAAGATCCCACATGCCACATGGCACAGCCAAAAAAAAAAGTCAAGGTCATGAAAGATAAGGAAAGACTGAGGAGCTGCTACAGACTGGAAGAGATGAAAGGAAATGAAAACTAAATACCTTGTGTGATCATGGATAGGATCTGGGGACAAAAAAAGGACATTAGTGGGAATACTGGTGAATTTCAAGTAAATTCTATAGTTAGTAATATTGTACAAATGTTGATTTCCTGTTCTTGATCACTATACTGTGGTTATTTAAGATGTTAACATTGAGAAAGTGGGGTGGGGGATATAAAGACACTCTTTGTACTATTTTTGCAACCTTTCTGTAAGTCTAAAATTAATTCAAAATAAAATGTTTTTAAGGGAAATGTACTTTAGTCTATTTTCTCCCTCAAATCAGTTGGTAGTTGGGATAGGCAGGGGAAATAAGAAACTGACATGTATTAAGGGTCTGCTATTCATTTATTAGTCCTTTCAACAAAATATTTGTTGAGCACCTACTATATGCTGGATACCATGTTAAGTGATTTACTAGAGTCAACTCCTTGAGGATAGGGTCCATGTCTTATTTATGTATCCCAAGCACTTTGCACAGTGGCTGGCACAGAGAAGGCATGTATGTTCTTATTTAATTCTGACAATAACTATGAGGTAGGATTTTGCCCCCATTTTTCAGATGGAGAAACAGGTTCAGTGACTTGTCCATGTCATAAACTAGTGAGTAATGGCTCTAGGATGCCAGTCCAGGTCTGTGTGATTCCAAAGCCTCCTTCCGCCACATCATGCTGCTCTCCATCTTGGATAGGCATCATTCAGTTCAAAGAGCATTCAATGGTATGAATTCAAATACAAAAGTTACATGATTTTTTTGAAGGTAAAATATGTGAGTTCTCAAAGAATCTTCATGCTTGCATGGAAGATGATGGCTAGAGCCCCAGATCCTCTCATGGCATTCCAGTGGAAACCTTTGAAAACAATTTTTTTCTACAAGTTATATGGTCAGTTAACAGAAGCAAAAGATATAATTTTAAAATAAGATATTCTTCCAAATATCAAGAGTGGCTGATAAGTAGTTCATTTTGGTTAGCCTTCATTAGTCAAAGATCTTTTAAAGTATATTTAGTACCATACCTAGAGGTTAATGAATAGGGTCTGGAAACAGAATTCACTTCCTGCGGATCCTGCTGGATACTGTCATACCCCTACCTCGGTGCCTACTCTCCCACAGCTCTTTGGAATAAGTGATATGAATGGATTTTTTTAGTAATAATAGAAGCTAAATTTTATTAACTATTTACTATGTTCCAGCCACTGTGCTAAATAACCTACCTGTATCTATTATTTATATAAATACTCAGATAAGTTTCTCCCAGGTTTTGCTGAATATGTTTTTTTCATGTGATCTCTCTAGTCAATGAAGGTACAATACCCCAACGATAACATGTAAACTACATCTGAGAAATCTTGGAGAAACTTACCTAAGCATCTTACAAAAACAGAAGAAGTTAATAGGTACCGAATGCTGAGATTTATTCTGAGTCAGGCAGTGCTAATAAACACTTTATATGAGCAAACTCTCTTAATTGCCTGCATTAACCCTATGAGTCAGATACTATTAATATTCCCAGATTTGCCTGACTCAGAGCCCAAACTCTTAGCCATTATACCGTTCAGAGGAAGGAAATGCGGGAGCATGTTTTTGTGTGTGTTTTCTATCTATGTTTGTAGGGGTGTGTGTGAAAAATATTCTGCATTATTTTTTTCTCAAATACAATACATTGCCCACTTTCCTGTATTAACAAATAGCAGATAGTGAATATAATTTAACCTTTTCCTGATCAAGGTTATTGCTATAACAACAGATTTTTTTTGTACCATGTTGTAAATGTAGAAATCTTGAGCATTAACCCAAACCATGCATGGAAAATATTTTGTAGAATAAATCTCTTATATCACCTCCTTTTCTTCTCATCTGCCTCTTTCCCACAGAATCAAAGTGTAGCATGTGGCCTCTGGGCAGAGTAACATGGCTACTTTTTACACTAAAGATGAGAATTTTGTTTATGAAAACCTGCAGATGAATTATTTAGTAAATGGTGTTGGGACAACTGGGGAGCCAATTGGAAAAAAATTGGATTTCTATCTTACCTCTTCCACCAAAATAAATGCCTACTGAATCAAAATGTTGAAATGTGAAAAAAGAAACCATAAAAATGCTAGAAAAAGCATAAAGTATTTTTTTTTAATGAATTTGAAGTAGAGAAGCTTTCTAAGCATGACACAAAACTCAGAACCCACAATAGAAAAGACTGATACATTTGACTCTGTAAAATGCAATCCTGATGGAAAAATACCATAAACAGTGAAAAATATAAATGACAGCCTGGGAAAAATATATTTGCACCACAGTGATGAAGGGCTAAGTAATACAAAGAACGCCTACAAGAGATAAATAAATGGACAGGGTCAATGCTTGTGCTAGCTTATACCACGCCTTGTGCAAAGTAAAGGCGGGGTCTTCCTGGGGGTGAATTAGGGAAAGGGGTTCAGTGAGCAGTGTGCTCCAGGTTTCTGCTTCCATTAGTCCTGTTGGCTTAGGCTTTTGAGCAGCACATGAACTGCACATCCAATCATAGCAGCCTGGAACAAAGGACTTGACTGAAGAGTTCACAAGAAAAAAAAATTATATTTAAACATATGAAAATATGCTCAATACCTGTGATAAGAAACATACAAATCAAAACTATAATGATCCACATCCTGTCCCATATACAAAAATGATCTCAAAATGGGTTATAGACCCAAAGGTAAAACCTAAACTCTAAAACCTCTAGAAGAAAACAGAGAGAAAATCTTTGTGATTTTGAGTAAGGCAAAGATTTCTTAGATAAAACACAAAAAACATTCATTTGAAAAAAAGAGATAAATTAGACTTCGTCAAAATTGAGAAATTTTGCTCCTCAAAAGCCACTGTTGAGAGAATGAACAGACAAGTCACAAAAGGAGAGAAAATATTTGAAAATCATATATCAAAGACTGGTACCAGAATATAAAAAGAACTCTCAAGACTCCATAATAAGAAAACAACCCGATTTTAAAATGGTAAAAATATTTGAACAGACACTTCATCAGAGTGAAATGAAAAGACCCTCAACATCATTACTCATTAGGAAAATGAAAATTAAAAACACAATGAATTACCATTACACATCTATTAGAATGTCTAAAATTAAAAAGGCTGACCCCCAAATATGGTGAGAATGTGGAGCAACCAAACACTCATTCACTGCTGATAGGAATACAAGATGGTACAATCACTTTGGAAAACAGTTTGGCAGTTTCTTTAAAAGTTAAACATACACCTACTGTGTGATCCAGCCATTCCACTTCCAGGTATTTACCTAAGAGAAACAGAAACATATGGCTTCTAAGTGACTGTCTTATTTGTGATAGTTACAAACTGGAAACAATCTAAATGTCTATCAACACAAGAATGGATAAACAAATTGTGGTGTGTCCATACAACCTAGTACTACTCACTGATAAAAAGGAATGAACTACTGATAGACGCAATGACATGCATGAATTTCAAAATAATTATGCTGAGAGAAAGTAAGATTAAAAAAAAAAGACTGCATACTGTATTACCCTATTTATATAAGATTCTAGAAAATAAAAACTATAGTAACACAAAGCACACCAATGTTTGCATGGGGGAGGGGTGAGGAAGGTTGGTAGGAGGGAGGGATTGCAAAGGAGCACAAGGAAACCTTTGAGGATGATGGATATGTTTATTATCTTGATTGTGGTGATGGTTTCACATGGGTAAACAGGTCAAAATTGACTAAATTTACATCTTAAACATGTGCAGCTTACTGTATGTCAATTATACTCCAGTAAAGCGTTTTTTAAAACTGTAATGAGATATGATTCACCTATCAGATTGGCAAATATATTTTTAATATATTTTACAGTATAAATATATATATATACACTTAAGTTATATATTAAGTTTTATATATATAACTATATATATATTATATATATCTGTGGCAAGTTTGTGAAGAAAAAGACACTCATATTGTTGGTGGGAGTGTAAATGTGTACAGTCTCAATGGAGGGCTGACAACATCTCAATATTGGAATTTAAAATATAGATATACTTGCACATATGTAAAATGAGGCCTGTTGTTTGGGGATATTTGTAATAGCAAGAGATTGGTAACAGCCTGAATATCCATAATAGGAGGTTTAGTAAATATGTTAGTACAGCTAAAAATATTATTTTAATATTAATATATAAATAATAATAAGATAAGGTATAAATAATTATAATAATAAATAATAAGATATAAATAATATTATCTCTTTTAATATGAAAACTCTGAGGTATTTTAAGTGGAAAAGAACAAGGCACAGAACACTTGTGTTGTATACAATCATTGGTGTTATTTAGAAAAAAATACATTTATATGATTACACACTTAGGGTATCTCTGGAAGGATAATAAAAATAGTTGCCCTTGGGGTAGACAAAATGGGGCTGGGGGATCAGGGAAAGAAGTAGGGAGGGAGGGAGAGTTTACTTTCCATGTATACACTTTGAATTTTGTAGCATGGGCATATATTGCTTATTCAATTAAATCAATCTATTATTTCTATACCAATATTCACTTTAAATTAATTTCTGGCATCAGTGAGAGTGTTCTTTATCTCAGACTATTGCATTCTTTTTTCTCAGGTAGAAACACTGACATCTTGTGGACTTTTTTTTTTTCCACCTTCTGTTCCATTTTTTTTTTTTTTTAATTGGGGTATAGCTGTTTTACAGTGTTGTGTTGACATCTTGTGGACTTTTAAGATAATGCTGCTAAATATCATAATCAGAATTTTCACCACTCCATTCAACTTCACTCCATCCCACTCTGTTCCTCTCAACAAATATTTGTTGAATGCTTATGGGTAAGCTGACCCAACCAACCAACGCTTCAAAGCTGACACAGTTTCAATAATATTCAACCTCACTTACTGAACAGCTGTGAGGCACCAGGTACTGAAATGGCAGTCAAGGTATGGAACTCTGGACGGCCTGCAGTCAACAGGAAACATCAGTGCAGAATGGTAAGTGCTCTAACAGAGACAACTCAGGTGTCCCTGGGAGCACACAGCAGGCTGAGTAGTGGTCAGGAAGACCTCAAGGAAGTGACACCTAAGCTGAGTTCTGCAGGAACAGCCAGAATTGGCCAGACGAAAGGGTGTATAGCAGCTGGGGTGGGGTGAGGGCACTGGGAGAATGGGTCACTGTAGGTAAAGGGAACGCGATATGCAAATCTGCTGAGACAGTACATTTTTCTTTTGTGCAATGCATGTTTGAGGAACTGCGTGTTCGGTGTGGCTGAAGCGTAGAGTAGGAGGGGCTAAGAGGTGAGAAATGTGGGTTAACCAGAGAGGTTAAGCAATTTACTAGGTTCTCTAAGCAAGTACGTAGTGTGCCAAAAATTTGAACCCAGAATTAAATGACTCCAGTGCTTCCTCATTCTCACCATGAAGATTTTGCTCTGCGAGCCTTTCCTGGGCCCTCACCTAATGCTCTGCTCTTCCCAACCGGGCTCAAAGTTGGGTCCCCTCCCTTCTCTCCCTCCCTCCCTCCCTCCCTCTTTCCACACTGCTTGCCTCCTGCTGCCTTGATGCTGGTGAGGAGAGAAGGAAGGCACTTTGGCTGCCAAGTTGCTAACTCCAGTCTCAGAGGAACTGTCGCTCTGGTCATGTTGATAGATAAGCCTAGTCAATGAGAATGACCCCTGCAGCACAGCCTCTCTCCATCCCTCCAGTTACCCTGATGCCCAGGGTAGAGTAGGGCAAGCCTTGAACTTGAAAGCTGTCTTCTCAGTGGTAGCCCTATGTCTGTCCCTGTGCAAATGAACGTGTGTATGGGTTTACTGAGTGGTACTAAGAGCAAGACTCTATTTTTAGTGCTTATGACATGTTACCTTGCTTAACTCCAACAACCATCTTATGAGGATGATCATGATCTTATCTCCATTTTGCAGATAAGAAAACCAAAGTGTGGAAAGATTAAATAATTTAGTCAGTGTCACCCAGGTTGTAAATGGCAAAACTAGGGCTCTAATGGTCTGAATCCAAAGCGCAGACTCTTAATCACTACAAAATTCTGGCTGGCAGGAAAAAACAGATCTATATGAAGTAGACACTTCTGAAGTTTGCCTGAGGTCTGGAGGAAGAGAAAAAACAAAAGATTTGTTATCACAGTGCCGAGTAGATATGATACATTCCGAACTGGGGTATGAGGGTAAACTCCCACATAACTGAACCAATGCCACAAACAATTGAAAGTGAGGAGGGAAAACTCCCTGAGGGAAGGAATTCCCAGATCCTGGCTGCACAGTAGCCTTTCCTTGAGAGCTGGTAGGATGACCACCATTACTGCCTCTCCAAGCTTGAAGGGGCTCTGGTCTCTCTAACTGGACAGGCACAATGCGAACTCCCTTTTCCTCTCATTTATGAGATGTTTGACATTTTTCAAATATGACTTTACTAGAAAGATGACAGAAGAAGAAAAATCTTTAAAAGGCAAAGGAACAAAGGAAATTTGAGAGCACATATTTTTGATAGTAAGGAGGGTGAACTCTGGCCACAGATTTGCTTAACTGGCCCCTCTCCCTGGACACTTAAACTTCTTACTCCTTCTCCCAATCGCATCTCTGTCTTGCTCTTTTGTCTCCTGCCACAGGATGGGTTCTATGGAAGCAGAAGTTGAGATGGAGTTTTGGGTGCAAGATGGTTATTAGGGATTGTTAAAAAGAAGACAACAGGCTCAAAATGGAGTTGCTTATGCTAAGTTCCACATCACCAAACTGAGACTTACCTTAATTACAGTTTCAGCTCTCCCGGAAATGGAATCTTAAACCAGCCAATCGGTGATCTCCAGCATTACTTAGGTAATCTGCCTGATAAACCTCCAGCAGCACCTGTAGGGAAAGCGATCTTGCAATAACCAATCTGCTTTTTTGCCTAGTGTGACTTACTTGTTCCTTCTCCCTTCTGCCTGTGAAAGTCTTTCATTTTGTACAGCTCCTTGGAGCTCCTTTCTAATCTGCTAGATTGGACACTGCCTGATTCATGAATTGTTAAATAAAGCCAATAAGATCTTTAAAAGTTACTTAGTTGAATATTGTGTTTAACAGGATCAACACATGTAAAGAGAAGCAGCAGGAGGAGGGAGCAGGATTGAGCAGAGGGAGAAACTGAACTGAAATACTGAGCTGCCCACGCCTTGGCCAGGCCAGAGTTACTCTGGACTATTGCCTGTCCGAGAGTCCTGGGTCAGCTGGAAATGGCCAAGTCTTTATCTCCCCTCCCCTGACCACCACCACCTCACTCCATCACCGGTAAGGGCTGCTTAGGCAGACCCTGAAAGAGCTGATGGCTACAGTCTGTCTGCTAACTACACTCTCTGCATCTGGGTAGCAAATCCTTCCTTGAAGGGGGTCTGAGCAGTACATCTCCATGACTACCAAAACTCATAACAGCATTCATTCTTTCACTGACTATTCAATATGCTATGTGCTAGCTACTGTGTTGAGTGCTGGGGGACAGGAGAGGATACAGGGATGAGGCAGAAGTAGATCCTGTCCTCCAGGTAGTCCAGTGGGGAATCGGATAATTATGGAGCAGGGTAGTGAATTCAGGAGCCAGTGAGATGCCTGGACAAGAGTCACTGCTCTAGCTGGGGCAACTTCTGCTAGGGGCCCCTCTCAGTTGAGCTTTTCAAAAGGGTAGTCCACATCATATCCTTCAATTCCCATTCTCTCACCACCCTGGTGCAATCCGTGTCCTACCCTTCGTTCTACTGAAACTGCTCTTTGTGAGACACCTTCTGTCAATCTCTACCCACGGTGAGTGCTGTCTTGATACCTGAATGTTGTGGTGGATGTGCTCGGTTCTATTATCTCCCTGAGTCAGAAGGTACTAAGAGGAGGTGAAGGGATCAAGTGGCTTCTCTCTCTTGAACTAGACATAAAGAGCCCAGAGATCTAAGAGCACAGATCTGGAGGAAATTTGGAACAGGGAAGGGGGAAGTTGGGTAAGAAGGGTCTCTGAGCTGAGAACAAGCAGCATTTTGGAAATGAGATTTTGAAATAATAATACTCTGTACAGATCACCTTTTGGTTATCTTCTGGCCTCTAGCAAAATTGTGTTTTGGGACTTCCCTGGAAGTCCAGTGGTTAAGACTTCGCCTTCCAATGCAGGGGGTGCGGGTTCAACCCCTGGTCAGGGAGCTAAGATCCCACATGCCTCGGGCCAAAAAACCAAAACAAAAAACGGAAGCAATGTTGTAACAAATTCAGTAAAGACTTTAAAAGGGACTTCCATGGTGGCGCCGTGGTTGACAACCGGCCTGCCAATGCAGGGGACATGGGTTCGAGCCCTGGTCCGGGAAGATCCCACATGCTGCGGAGCAACCAAGCCCGTGCGTCACAACTACTGAGCCTGCGCTCTAGAGCCTGCAAGCCACAACTACTGAAGCCCGCGCGCCTAGAGCCTTGTGCTCTAGAGCCCTGAGCCACAACTACTGAAGCCCGCGCACCTAGAGCCCGTGCTCCGCAATGAGAAGCCACTGCAATGAGAAGCCCGCGCACTGCAACAGAGAGCAGCCCCCGCTCACCACAATTAGAGAAAGCCCGTTCGCAGCAACGAAGACCCAATGCAGCCAAAAATAACTAAATAAATTTTGAAACATAAATTAAATAAATAAATAAATCAGGCGGGGTGGGGGGGGGAAAGACCTTAAAAATTGTCTACATCAAAAAAAATCTTTAAAAAAATTGTGTTTAATATTTCAGCTGTTTACATTCAGATGAGCAAACACAGTTCTTGTCCTTCAGAGGCTCTTAGTTTAATGGGGAAGACAGACAAATAAAGAGACAAGTTTGTAACTTTTTGTGATAAATGCTTGAATGGAAGTAAGTTCAGGGGAGCTGTGTGAGTCCAGAGAGGAAAGCAACTAACTATGCCTAGGAGACATAGGGGAAAGCTTCTCAGAGGAGGAAACGTTTAAGGAGGCTTTGGAGAATGAATAGGAGTTTGTGAGGTCAGTCATTTTTGAAGTGTGGTCTGTGGACTGCTGGGGGTTCCCAAGCCTTTGGAGAGAATTTACAAGGTCAAACTATTTTTGTAATAATACTGATATTATTTGCCTTTTTCACTGTATTGACATTTGCATTGATAGTGCAAAAGTGGGGGTGGGAAGGTGCTAGTACCTCAATATGAATCCGAGCAGTGGCACCAAATGTCATCTTATTCTTCACTGCCACGCCTTCGCAGTAAACATTTTAAAAGACCAGTTTCCCTTAAGAATATCCTTGATGAAGTTGTAAAAATTATTAATGTCTTCTTTTTCCTCAACCCTTTTAGGAGTATAAATGATTCCTGAGACTAAAATATCTGAGAACTACTGTGTTATGTAAAGAGAGATTGGCATTTCCAATAGAGGTAAGACAGTATACAAAAGCATGAAGTTATGGCATTATTTATTTTTCCTCTGTCAGGGAATCTACCCTTCTGGGCTGTCAAGAACTCATGAATGCATGGGACAGAAGAGACCAAATGGTGGGAGATGAGGCTGAAAGGTAGGTTGGAATTAGCTTTGTGAGAAGCTTTATAAGCAGTGCTAAGGAATTTTAAGTTTATCTACAGCGGAGGTGATACACCCTTCAGATTGCTGGGATGGTGTAGTGGATAGCAGGAAGGTCTTCAGCTCTGGAGATCCAAAAAACAATCCAAATGGGATAGGGAGAGAGGAGGAGATATGAGAAATTCCTGGGAGTTTGGATATGGGAGCATGAGCATCATTCATCAGTAGCAGGGTCTTTCCGTTGCTGTCATGGGCCTGCACAGGAAAGGGCGGCAAATCCGGGAAACAAAATGTTTAGGTGCTGTGCTGTCTGAAAATTCTTTAACATTCCTCCAGCAAGAAGTGGGGTCTGTCTCTTCCCTTGAATCTGGGAAGACTCTGTGACTGCTTGAATAGAATAAGCTCACGTGCCGGCTCAGAACTTAAAAGACACTGGTAGCTTCCATTTCCTGTCTCTTGGAATACTTGTTCTTGGAATCTAGCTGCCATTCTATGAGGAAGTCAAGCAGACCCATAGAGAAGCCCAGATGGGAAGGAACTGAGGCCCCCGGCCTATAGCCCTAGCTGAGCAGCCAGATGCCAGCCAGCACCCACTCGCCAGCCATATGAGTGATTCTCCAGCCCCCGTCAAACCACCCCAGCTAATGCTGTGTGGTGAAGAGATGAACTGACCCCATCAAACACTGCCCAAATTGCAGATTCACGAGCCCAGTAAATGATTATTGTTGTTTTAAGTCGTTAAGTTTTGGGGTAAGAGTTACTATCTATTATATGTTACACTGTAAAAGATAACCATAACAGGTACTCATGGAGCTTGCAAGGAGTTGAGGAGAAAAGAGAAAGTATTTGCAATAAATATAATTGACAAAAGGCATGCCTTGTTTTATTGAGCTTTGCAAATATTGCATCTGTTTTTACAAATTGAAGGTTGTGGCAACGCTGCATTGTCAGATGACGATTCGCATTTTTTAGCAATTAAGTATTATTTAATTAAGGTATCTACATTGGTTTTGGATATAATGCTATTACACACTTAATAGACTACAATATAGTGTTAACATAACTTTTTTTTTTTTTAATTTTTATTTATTTATGGCTGTGTTGGGTCTTCGTTTCTGTGCAAGGGCTTTCTCCAGTTGTGACAAGCGGGGGCCACTCTTCATCGCGGTGCGCAGGCCTCTCACTATCGCGGCCTCTCTTGTTGCGGAGCACAGGCTCCAGACGCGCAGGCTCAGTAATTGTGGCTCACGGGCCCAGTTGCTCCGCGGCATGTGGGATCCTCCCAGACCAGAGCTCGAACCCATGTCCCCTGCACTGGCAGGCAGATTCTCAACCACTGTGCCACCAGGGAAGCCCAACATAACTTTTATATGCAGTGGGAAACCAACAAATTCGTGACTCGCCTTGTTGTGATATTTACTTTATTGTGGTGGTCTAGAATTGAAGGCACAATATCTCCAAGATATGCTCGTATTCATGTATCAGTTTGCTTGGGCTACCATAACAAAATACCACAGACTGGGTGGCTTAAACAACAGACAAAACTGGCAGCCTTGTGGATTACTTGGTAAATGGGTTGCAGCAACATGCACCAGTGTAGTACATATACGTTGTCTCCAAATTCCAGATAGGCCTACCAAGCTTTGTGCCTCTTGATTCATGGTGGTCAGTGCAAGGTGAAGCAAGCTGCCTCTCATTTTAAAAGCTAAACTTCAACATGCCCCAGGCAACGGCACCGCTAGAAGCTTCATCTATGTGTCAGGTCCCCAGATTTTCACAGGGTTTCTCTCCCATCCTCTGGCACACATGCATTTATCAATGAAAAAATGTTACCTGCCATATCAGTAAACAAAGGATGTGGCAGCCATCAAGTCATCACATTACAGTCAACATTGACAGTGAGCCCTGAGGGAACTCACGATAGAAGCAGGATGCCCGCCATCTAGTGGTCAGCCGCTGCAGCCACACACCCCCACACCCACCCCACCCCATCCACAGTGCACGGTGAGGAGACTCAGGATGAGAAAGCACAGGATGCTCGCTCCAGAGAGCTGAGGTGCAGATCAAAGGAATGATTTCATTGAGCCCAGACTCTTGCATCTTCCCATACATAGAAAAGCACGAAATTCCTTAACTTGGTGTATCTGGTTTTCTTTAACAGTAATCTTTTGATGTTCCGACTACTGTACCAGTCTTTGTTGCAAAAACTCCTATATATCCTGGCTCCTCCCTTACCTCTTCGGGGCAGTCTCTCAGAGCTGAGAGGCTCTGTCCCGGGCTTAAGTCCGCAATTTTGTCCGCCAAATAAAATATAATTCTTGAGTTCCCTGGTGGCCTAGTGGTTAGGATTCTGGACTTTCACTGCCATGGCCTGGGTTCAATCTCTGGTCAGGGAACTGAGATCCCACAAGCTGCATGGCCAAAAAATAAAAATAAATAAATTTTTTTAAAAAACATAATTCTCGGGCTTCCCTGGTGGCGCAGTGGTTGAGAATCTGCCTGCCAATGCAGGGGACACGGGTTCGAGGCCTGGTCTGGGAAGATCCCACATGCCGCGGAGCGACTAGGCCCGTGAGCCACAATTGCTGAGCCTGCGCGTCTGGAGCCTGTGCTCCACAACAGGAGAGGCCGCGATAGTGAGAGGCCCGCGCACCGCGATGAAGAGTGGCCCCCACTTGCCGCAACTAGAGAAAGCCCTCGCACAGAAACGAACACCCAACACAGCCATAAATAAAAAAAAACAAAAAAACATAATTCTCAATTTTTAGGTTGTGCATTTTTTTTTCAATCGACATGTTCTACCAAAGTATCTGAAAACCTTGCTACTTCCTGCTCAGCTGGTCCAAATAACGTAATATCATCAATGTAATGGACCAGAATGACGTTCTATGGGCTATCAAGATGATCGAGGTCCCCTCTGGCTATACTAAGCCCTGAGAGCAGGAGGTTGACACAGGCCTGAGGAAAAATACTGAAGTAATATAGCTGTCATGCCACCTGAAGAAAGATTGCTTTTGAGTTAAAAAGAAAACATTTTCCAGATGTAGAAGGCTATACTGACTTGCTCCAATAAAGATACCACATCCAGGTTGTGGCTGAAATTGGATTCGCTACCTGATTACATTTATCATAATCCATAGTTTTTCTCCAAAATCCATCAAGCTTTTGCATCTGCCAAAAGGACAAATTAAGTGGGATTGTGGTAGGAATAAGTACTCTGCATCTTTCAAGCTCTGTAGGTGGTATTCATCTTTGCAATTCCCTCAGGAATGCTTTACTCTTGTGATGCTGGGGAGGAGGAGGATTTTGTCTCCTCAATAGCTAGAAATATGTAGGTCTGGGCAACTCCTAGATGGAAGAAGTAGAATTGTCCCTGATTATTATCAATGACCCACTTGCAGTATTCATGTTTCCTGTTCTGTAATCTCAGGCCTTGACAAATTCTTCTGTGTGTGTGTGTGTGTGTGTGTGTGTGTGTGTGTGTGTCCACCAGGGAACTGGAAGCTGGGACCATGGTTTGGCCACTCTGGGCTCCTCATGTCCAGTGGACTAGCAGACAAAGAAAGATGTTTCTGTACTGGCAGGATAGTTGACCCTGATTCACATGAATAGCAATGGTTGCCATTTCATAATGGATAAAGGAAGAGTATGTCTGGAATTCAGGGGATTCACTGGGCCATCTCTTGATGCTTCTGTGCCCAGTGATAACTCTGAATGGGTAACTGCAGTAACCATGGCCTGACAAGAGCAAGGCAAGAGGACTGAAGGTCTGGATCACTTAACCAGCCAAGTAACCCAGATTAACCAAAGGGCAGACTGAGGGTGAGAGAAACCTAGAATAGTTGGTAGAACAGGGAAATGATGACTATCAATTATGGCCCTGGTACCAGCTGTAATAAAGGGATGTAACTTGGTTTTATAGCCCCTTTTTAAACAGATGCAACTGGTCATCAGCTTGAAGAATTGGATTTAAACTTCCTCTCTTGGGGAAAAAGTGAGAGCATCATGTTTTTCTAACACAAGATCCAGACATAAATGGGTATAAACAGATCTAGGTGGTATAATGTATAGATGTACACGATCCAGTTTACTTCACCCCAGATGTGCTCAACCTGACTTGCCCACTCCTCCCCCTTGGAACCTAGGCCACTTGCCCTAGGTTTTCTGGCTAGACTGGCCTGAGGGATAGCTTATTTCATTCCAGTGGTCATAGCCCTGGCCACAATATCTCCCAGCTCTGGTCACCACAGCCTCTCCTCAGGGTCCAGGACCAGGCGTCAGCTTCTACCATATCCACTGCCATAGGTGCCACAGCAGCTGCAGCTGACCTGACTGGACCCCTGGGGACTCTGGCTTCCCCAATGATTTCCCACAGTGGTCAAGTACACAACCTACAGGTTGTAAGGAATTATCGTCCCACGGGGAGGATTTTGGCCAAAGAGAGACAGAACAAGGAAAGGTACTCACAGATAAATGGTTTCCTTTTCCTCCCCTAATAGATTGGTTTTTAGATGCAGTGGTTCCATATGACTCTTCTGGAGCTATCCGGTGAGAAACCCAGTTGAACATGCTTATGAAGATGGTGCCAGCTCAGAAAAGCACCACCTTGTAGGTGCTCTCCCGACTTCCCTGCCTGACTGCTCCATTTTCCTCACTCTTGCTTCTTTCCCAATAAAGCATCAGCACACATGCATTGCCTCAGGCTGGCTCTGTGTTCTGGAAAATCTGGGTTAGGAAGGAGGTGTGGTCAGAGAATGGAATATCTGAAATTGAAATTATGGTGGGATTGGTTATTGTAAAGACAACCTCTAGAATATAACCCTGGAAGGGAATGGCTGGGATAGAATGGACAACAAGTTCATGGAGAAAATAACATCGAGGAACTGATCTTAGGGCACTGGAATAATCATCAATGAAATGTCCCTATACAGAGGGGTTGTGGAATATAGACTCTTCATGTTATGGAAGAGAGAGCATTTAGGATTAGCAATGGGGAACACAGAGCATGTAACTCACCTCCACGCCCAGTGATACAAGGGCTGTAGGAGAGCAGCAAATACCTCTTGAGAGGAGTGCAAAGAAAGCAGTATCCTCAGATGAGAATTACACTGCAGAGCAAGAGGATGAAGAGAACATTCATTATAGACAGTGAGGATGCAGAATATTCTGCTGATGAATGACCTTGAGCTCCAGGGGCACTGTGGACAGGTTTCAGGAGTTATGGAAGATGGGGTGAGAAAAGGTGATGTACAAGCTGAAAGGGGATTAGAGCTTGGGAATGAGGATGATTTGAGTGACTGCATGTACGGGGCTAAAGTGCCCAGTGAGATTCATCCTGATGGGCCCCAGGCAGAGTGATGAGGCAGCTGCAAGGGTGCAGGAGAGGAGGAGTGTGAGCTCTTGCCCAGAGCATGCACATCTGGGATTCCCACTCAGCCCTGCTGAAGGAGGCGTGGAGTCCTGCAGACATTGGGGATGGGTCCTGCTCTGAATGCACGAGCTCTTCCCTCCTGACTTCTGCTGACAAGGGAGGCCTGGAGGACTGCAGAAGTGTCCTCTCTCTAGCTGAGTGAGCACACACTGCCCCCTGCAGGTCTCAATGATATTAGCACTGGCTGCTCTCTTCCCTAGGCGATCTTGCAGGTGCTTATGTTAAGCCAATCTGTTTTTTGGTTATGTGTTCTGGCAGGGGACTGTTTTTCTTTGCCAGCACTTGGGATGTGCCTATTATTTCTAAGACATTAAACTTAGACAAACGTTCATATCCTTTTACTCTTCTTGTCCTTCCTTCACATTTTACATAGCTCTTTGCTTCTTTACCTTCTTAAAGAGTCTATTTTAAATTTGTTGACATTTCTCTCATAACCTACTCTTCTTTTTTTGTTGTTATCCTGACTAGTTCTTTTACCTTAACTGACTTTGTACTTTTTTGAATTTGTCCAGCAAGACACAACTAGTCTAGACACTTTTTTTCCAAGCAATGTGCAAACCTCTCTCCTTCTTTTGGCTGACTTGTAGGAAGGAATTGGTGACCTGTACACAATAACCTGAATTTACTAACTTTGTGCACTTTATTTCTATTAATTCACCCTCAATACCTTCCCTTTTTCTAATACAGCAGATTTCCTCTGTTCAGTAGTGCTTGCCTAATATTTCCCCTCCTTTTACTTACATTTTCCCACCTTCTACAGCACTTCTCTCATCTTCTACGAAATTACCTTCAATTTTTACAAATATCCCCTCACCTTCTACAAGCATTCTTCTACCTTTTATAAATACTGCCCATGTTTGACATGTATCTTTCAAGGATATTTTTTCTCCTAAGCTGACTCCTATAGTTTTATTCTGGGGTTTGACCAAAATATTCATGTATGACTCATACAGTTTGGGCTGAGCAATATAAAACTTTAAATGAATAAGACTGCAAACCAGTGTACACATTACCACCACCTTTCAGTTCCCTTTGTGAAATCTGCCCCCTAACTGCTGAGGATTACTGTGAGCTCACAGTTCTTTTAATAACAGACTGGGGTAGTTCTGAAACAATGACTGGGGTCATTGTTTCCCTCTCTGGAGTCCATGTGGTTACTCTTTGGCCACTTGAAGCCCTGCTGGCCTTTTGGACCTTGTTTGTTCTGCCCAGGTATCTCTGAATGCATCCTTGCTTTCTTAAATGAATGACAGGATGCTCTACACTCAATCTGAAATGCTTCCTACTTCAAGAGAGGGAATCAGTTTCTTTCCCAGAAGCTTAGCTCTTCTTCCAGGAAGAAAAGTAATTATTAGGGTCAAAATCTGGAAGATAGGGACTTTCCTGGTGGTCCAGCGGTTAAGACTCCGTGCTCCCAATGCAGGGGGCCTGGGTTCGATCCCTAGTCAGGGAATTAGATCCCACATGCCACAACTAAGATCCTGCGTGTTGCAACTAAAGATCCCACATGGCACAACTAAAGATCCCACATGCCACAACTCTCATACACCACAATGAAGATCCCGCATGCAGCAACGAAGGTCCCGCGGGCTGCAACTAAGACCTGGCACAGCCAAATAAATAAATATTTTTAAAAAAATCTGGAAGACAGCTGGTACCACTCCTCAGTCAGAGGAAGGCAGGTTGGTACTAGAGTTTTCTCAGGCCACTTTGATGCTATAGAAAGAGTTTTCTTTTCCTTTTGGATTTTAACCCCCTTTTTTGTAAGGAGTTATGAGTATATTATATCGTGTTTCAAGTTACCTCTACCTTTACTAAGATTTTTGTTACTTTTCTCTAACGTGAGACATTATTAGTCGACTTCCCCCCTTTTCTTTTTTTTTAATTTAATTTAATTTTTAAATTTTTGGCTGCATTGGGTCTTCACTGGTGCATACGGGCTTTCTCTAGTTGCAGCGAGCGGGGGCTACTTCATTGTGGTGCACGGGCTTCTCATTGCAGTGGCTTCTCTTGTTTAGGAGCACGGGCTCTAGGTACGTGGGCTTCAGTAGTTGTGGCACATGTGCTTAGTTGCTCTGCGGCATGTGGGATCTTCCCCGACCAGGGCTCAAACCCATGTCCCCTGCATTGGCAGGCGGATTCTTAACCACTGAGCCCCTAGGGAAGTCCAACATCCCCCCTTTTCTAAGCTGATGATTTTTCCATTTTCGCACCAACATTGATGTACAAAATTGTCAAACGAAATCACATGATTCAATTATATTTTTGTCCCTCCAATCGATGTCTCCATTTTCATTTTCTCTTTTAACCCTCAGCTCAAGCCTACTTGGGCTCCAAAGTGTGCATGTCCAGATGACCTGACTCATAAGCATTACTCACACACCAATCACCCCAAAAGAAAAGAAATCCCAACCTTCCTAGAGCAACTTTCACCTAAGAGTACCAAGCACTTGGTAAATGTAGAATGGAGACAAATACTATTTCTCAAGGTTTCGTTTAAACTTCTTTACTTTTCTCCATCTGAGCCTTACAATTTAAATCTATTTTCTTTCTCCTTTATATTTTCCTTTTTCCTCGGTGCTTAAAAAATTCTGTTGTTTTTTGTTGTCAGTAGTTTTAGAACTGATCTTCATTTTCTCATACATCCTAGGATACATATCTTTTTCATTCCTTCCTAATCATCCCGAAATGCTTATAACATTGTTTTTGGTTCTTTTATTCATTACATTTGTAACTTCAACTACTAACTTACACCTTTATTTCTGGTACATTTAGACTGTGTCTCTTGACCCTAACTTTTAAAGAAATCAGGGCACTTATTCTTCATTTACCTTTGCTTGCACCTTCCATCTCTGTTTCTATCCTCTGTACTTTTATTTTTATACTGTCAAGGTTAAAAGTATTTATATTCTCTTCTGTTGCCATAATATACTCTTTTCAATCAAGAGTTGAAAATTAATAAGCAAATTTATAAACTCTATATAAGTTAAGAGTATTTCTGTTGTCGGGAATTCCCTGGCGGTCCAGTGGTTAGGGCTCTGCGTGTCCACTGCATGGGGCATGAGTTCGATCCCTGGTCAGGGAACTAAGATTCCCATATGCCATGCAGGTGGCCAAAAAAAAAAAAAAAAAAAGAATATTTCTGTTGTATGTAAGAGAAAACTAAACCTAAACTCACTTAAGCAAACAGTGGGTTTATAGACTCACATAATAGAAAAGTCCCAGAATAAGTTTGGCTACAGGTATGGCTTAAAGCTAGAGCTCATAAAGTATCATCAGGATGTGGGTCCTCTGCATCTTTGGCTCTGCTCCCTGTTGTGTGTTGGTTTCATTCTCTCTGCCACGTGGTTGCATACGTCTGCCAGTGACTTCTGAGGCTCCGTCACTCCAGGTTTATGTCCTGCAGGAAGCAGTGAAAATATCTGCCTAAACATTTCCAGCTAAAATCCTAAGATAGCCTGTGATTGGACATCTTAGGGCATTTGTTGCCTCTTAACCAATGATGTCACTACTGAGTGCTATGTATCATTTGGTTTAAGCTTGGCTTATATGTTCCATCTTTAGACTTGAGGGCAGAGCCCTAACCAGACCAAATGGCTAATTGGAGAAGGGCCTTGAGCTAGCTGGGCAACAGATATCATGTAATTATTTATTTCTTTGTAATTTCCCTGTCTCTCCTCCAGGCACCAACTTTCCTCAGCCCCAAAGCAAAGCCTATCTCCCCTCCCCTCATGAATATCAATTCTTGTAAAGAGATGCCTAGGAGGGGGTTTCAGGCTTCACACCTCTAAATTCTGAGTAGGCTCTGCTGCGACAGCCAGCTCCTGAGAACCTCCTGGAAAGGATGCCGAGAAGAAGAAAGAATTGTCGGGTAGATTCATCAGGCAGGGATTTTTTTTTTTTTTTTAATCTTTTGGGCATGCTGCACAGCATGTGGGATCTTAGTTCCCCAACCAGGGATCGAACCTGAGCCCCCTGCACTGGCAGTGCAGAGTCTTAACTGCTGGACCACCAGGGAAGTCCCCAGGCAGGGATTTTGAAGCAATTTTTTTTTTTTTTCTAGAAATGGAAGAGAATGGTTTTCTAGAAATAAACATGGTTTTCATTGCCTCCTTAAGTTTCTCCAAATTCTCAAGGATAATCAAATCTCTTGAATCCATGTTTTCTCCAGCTCCACCTTGTCAGAGTCCCTCACCCTCCTGCTCCAATCTATTCTAGTTGCAGAGTTCTCATCCTGGGACCTCCCTTAATTATTTTCCTGGCTTGAATAGTAAGTCTTCATATCTGTTGGTTTACTCATTTGTTTTATTTGAGCACATCCTCAGTAACTTCTTCATAGGGATACGTTGGAGATAAAGGTTCTGATTCCTTGTTTATCTGAAAATGTTTTTAGTCTGACCTCACACTGGACAGAAAATTTGGTGGGATATAAAATTAAAGATTGAAAACCTTTTCCCTCAGAACTCTAAAGGCACTATTAATTGTCTTCTCGCACTGAGGACTATGCATGAGCAGCCCCATGTGAGTTTAATTTTCAAGTCTAATTTGGAAGTCACCTTTTGTCTTGCATCTTTGAAATCTTTTAGAATGTTCTCTTTATTCATGGAGTTCTGAAATTTCACAACGAGTTATCAAAATGTGAGTCTTTTTTCATTCACATGCTTGGAATTTGGTGGACCCTATTAGTCTGGTGATTTGTGTCCTTCAGCTCTCGTGAATTCTCCTCTATTATCTCTTTGATAATTTCCCACCCTCTGTAATACCTGGAATTTCTATTACTCTAGTGTTGTTATTTTTTTCTCACATTTTCTCTCTCTTTATCTTATAATATTTTATTGAATTGTTTATTTTATCAATTACTGTATTATATTTAGTTTCCAGGAGCTCATTCTTGCTTCCTGGTTGCTCTTTTTCATAGTCTTTTGTTCTTATTTTAGTCTGCAAGTCATCTTGCAGACTTTCAAATTTCTGGTAATACTTAGTTGTTTATTTTTAAGAATGAGCCCTAAAGACTAAAAGAATGAGAAAGCTCTTGGTGTATGAATATAGAATAATCTCTAAGTATATTGTTAAGTGAAAGAAGAAAGGTGTATACATTTATGGTCAATTAATCTACAACAAAGAAGGCAAGAGTATACAATGGAGAAAAGGCAATCTCTTCGATAAGTGGTGCTGGGAAAACTGGACAGCTACATGTAAAAGAATGAAATTAAAACATTCTCTAACACCATATATAAAATTAAAGTCAAAATGGATTACTTAAATGTAAGATTGGAAACCATAAAACTCTTAGAAGAAAACATAGGCATAACACTCTTTGACATAAATTGCAGCAATATTTTTTTGGACCTGTCTCCTAAAGCAAAAGAAATAAAAGCAGCAAAAATAACCAAATGGGACCTAATTAAACTTAAAAGCTTTTGCACAACAAAAGAAACCATCGACAAAACAAAAAGACAACTTACTGAATGGGAGAAGATATTTGCAAATGATATGACCAATAAGGGGTTAATATCCAAAATGTATAAATAGCTCATACAACTCAACATCAAAAAAACAAACAACCCGATTAAAAAATGGGCAAAAGACCTCAACAGACATTTTCCCAAAGACATGCAGATGGCCAACAGGAACATGAAAAGATGCTCAGCATCGCTTATCATCAGGGAAATGCAAATCAAAACCACAATGAGACATCACCTTGCATCTGTCAGAATGCATATCATCAAAAAGAACACAAATAACAAATGTCAGCAAGGATGTGGAGAAAAGGGAAACCTGTACACTGTTGGTGGGAATGTAAATTGGTACAGCCACTGTGGAAAACTGTATGGAGGTTTCTCAAATCACTGAAAATAGAACTACCATACGACTGAGCAATTTCACTCCTGGGTATATATCCAAGAAAACAAACACTAATTAGAAAAGATACATGCACCTCAATGTTCACAGCAGCATTATTTACAATAGCCAAGAAATGGAAGCAACCTAAATGTCCATCAACAGATGAAAGGGATAGAGAAAACGTGTTATATACACCTACACACAATGGAATACTGCTCAGCCATAAAAAAGAATGAAATTTTGCCATTTGCAACAACATGGATGGACTTAGAGGGTATTATGCTAAGTGAAATACATCAGACAGAGAAAGACAAATACTGTATGATATCACTTATATGTGGAATCTAAAAAATACAACAAACTAGTGAATATAACAAAGAAGAAACAGACTCACAGATACAGAGAACAAATTAGTGGTTACCAGTGGGGATAGGGTAGGAGGAGGGGCAATATAGGGATATGTATAAAATATGTAACCTACAAGGATATATTGTACAGCACAGGGAATATACCCAATATTTTATAATAACTATAAATGGAGTATAACCTTTAAAAACTATGAATCACTAAATTGTACACCTGTAGCTTATATAATATTGTACATAAACTATACTTAAAAAAACAAACAAAAAAACCAAAATAAATACATCTTTCTCAGGTTAGGATTCATTCTAGAGACTAGGATAGGACTTGTTTTGCTGTAAGGTAAGCAATAAGGAAACAAGGGGGTCGAAGAGATTAAAAAAATAGGGGAAATCTGTTGTTGAAGGTTTGGAAAAGGGGAAGGAGCAGTCATTAGAGTTACCTGCTTCTCAGTTCTATCTGAAGCTGACTCTGGTTCTGAATTCATTTAAAAGGTCACGGTACAGGATGCTTATAGAACATTATTTTTAACAGTAGAAAACCAGAAACCGCGTGAATGTCTAACACTAGAGAACAATAACTGGATAGAATAATAATTGCAGTCTTTAAAAATACTTTATTTCTAGAACAGTTTTATATTTACAGAAGAATTGAGAAGATAGTACAGAAAGTTCCCATATATCCCATACCCAGTTTCCTGTGTTGTTGATTTCTTACATTACTATGGCATATCTGTTACAATTAATGAATCAATACTGATACCTTATCATTAACTAAAGCCCATACTTTATCCAGATGTCCTTAGGTTTTTGCCTGATGTCCTTTTTCTGTTCCAAAATCTCATCTAGAATATCACATTACGTTTAGTATTCATGTCTCCTTAGGCTCCTTTTGACTGTGACAGTAGTTATACTATAATTTTTAATGATGAATATGGAAAAAATTATGTAAGTATCTATACTTGGGAATAAAGATTGAAAAGAAACACAAGGAAATAAAAATACTGTGTTGTGGTGCTAAGGTTATGGTTGAAATTTACATAGTTACATTATTTTCTTCTTTTAAATCGTATTCTAATGTTGATTCAATTATGAATTTTAAACTCTTTACCTTTATCTCTCCTTATGACATTCTATACAGTTTTTTTTGTTTTTTTAAAATAAATTTATTTATTTTATTTATTTATTTTTGGCTGCATTGGTTCTTTGCTGTGCGAGGGCTTTTCTCTTGTTGAGGTGAGCGAGGGCTACTCTCTGTTGCGGTTCGCAGTCTACTCATTGCGGTGGCTTCTCTTGTTGAAGAGCACGGGCTCTAGGCAGGCAGGCTCAGTAGTTGTGGCTCGCAGGCTCTAGAGCGCAGGCTCAGTAGTTGTGGCGCACAGGCTTAGTTGCTCCGCGGCATGTGGGATCTTCCTGGACCAGGGCTCAAACCCATGTCCCCCCTGCATTGGCAGGTGGATTCTTAACCACTGCGCCACCAGGGAAGTCCCTATACAGTTTTTGACTCACAGATAAACAGCCTACAGACATCAAGGGGACTCACAAGCAGGATTCTGGAGCTTCATGTGAGGTTAAGTTAGATGCTCTGAACTGTGCGTACAATGACATTTCTTCTGAACTCTTCGTTTCCTCCTCCGACCCATTATTTTGAGACTGAGGTAAAGTAGGTATTTGGTGCCTCAAGTTTAGACAGAGAAGTTTCTTCTAAATTTTTTTTTTTTAAAGAGCAGGCTTAACTTCCGTCTTATTTATTTATTTATTTACTTTTGGCTGCCTTGGGTCTTCCTTGCTGCACGTGGGCTTTCTCTAGTTGCGGCGAGCAGGGGCTACTCTTCGTTGTGGTGCACGGTCTTTTCATTGCGGTGGCTTCTTTTGTTGCGGAGCACGGGCTCTAGGTGCGTGGACTTCGGTAGTTGTGGCTCACAGGCTCAGTAGTTGTGGCGCACGGGCTTAGTTGCTCCGCGGCATGTGGGATCTTCCCGGACCAGGGCTCGAACCTGTGTTCCCTGCATTGGCAGGCGGATTCTTAACCACTGTGCCACCAGAGAAGCCCTCTTCTCAATTTCTGAGCCTAGAAGCCTAGTTCTTCAACAGGCTGAGAGGAGAGATTCCTTGATCTAGTTGGGGAATAAGCACCATATGGTTGTTTATTTCCCTATTTTTCTTTTTTCTCTCCCCCAGGCGTGTACATTTTCCCCTTTCTTCAGCAACAAATCACTACTCCCCCCTCCCCAATGTAGGACTAATTCATGTCCCTCATATGCCTAGACTCTGCTTACATTCAGCTGGGACACTCTGCTACCCAGAAGAGTGGAAAGGATGCAGAGAAGACGGGAGAACAGGGTAGACAGTTTGGAATTTAAAGTGGGGTTTTTTTGTTTGTTTTTTTAACATCTTTATTGAAGTGGAATTTAACGTGTTTTGAAGCCATTTTGTAGAAGTGGAAGGCCTTAGCGCCAGGGGTGGTCAGATTCTCACCAGCTTCCTGGGAACATATCTGGAGTACATTTCCCAGCCACCCTTACAGGTGGGTGTGGTCATGTGACTGAGTTCTAGCCAGAGGAATGTGGGCGGAGGTGATGTATGCCACTTCAAGTTCTGGCCCATAAAATCTTCTCATGTTCACCTAGCCCACCCCTTAGCTGCCCAGCATACATGCCTGTCTTCTCATATATACAATTGCAGATGCCCCAGTGGACATAATCCACATACCACCTCAAACTCACTAGTGGGCGACAGTTTAGTCACATGTAACTTGTGCATCCAGCTCCAAGTCAAGGATCTCTGGGTACAACCTGCATTAAGCCTAGATATTGTTTCTTATGCTCCAACAACTCCTGGGCTAAGTAATGAAGGCTCCCACCTCCACCCAGCAGTTCCAAAAAAATTTAAGTCTGTCACTAGCAACATATCATTTCTCTATTGATTTCTACATTATCAGGCCTCTTGGGTGACAGAAATCCAAGGTATTTGGCAAAGTGAAATAATCCTAAGGTCAAAAGAAAATGAAGTTGGTTTCTGTGGGCTGTGGTATCTGTAGCATTTAAATTTGAGATCTGTGTGGCAGTGACAGTGTGCCATGTGGTCTGAGAAATAAAGAAACCTGGACTGCTCAGAAAAATGAATGAAGAGGTCTTGCAGAGTTTATATTTGCAGCTTTCAAATTCTCTTCCTGAGGTCTGACTGCACTTCCTCCTTGGCTTCTATAAGAAACATTTGTGTTTTTATAATAATTTACCCCCTCTTTTTCTTTCCCTAAATCATGTTTGGCTTAATTAGTTTGAATTGGTTTTCATAACTTGCAATTAAACAATTCTAACTAAATATAATGAAGCAAAGTTTAGAAACAGAAAGGGAAGGGGAGCATCTGCTGATGATTAGAAGGTTTTATCTACTTCTTTGACTCAAAAGAGTGGATTCCAAACTCAGATATTCTAAACTCTTCAATGATATCCAGTTTTCTTTCCACCAGGGTGTGATAATTGCCTTTTAGAAATTCCCCTAGGGAGATTTATATAGAAATTATAATACATTCCTATTTATACAGGAATCTTTAATTGATTGAAATTGCATTAAATTTAGATATCCCTGCTAGAAAGAAAAATTTTATTAACTCCAAATCAGAGTTTTAGGTTAAAAATCTTCACCATTATTCATTCATAACATCCTCATTCTTGCCTCAAAGGACTCTGCTTCTGGAATATTCATTTTGTAGCAGGTATAGAATGTACTGACAGGGTGGAATCTGGACACTAAGAGACAAATTAAGAAGCAATTGCAATAGTGAAAGGAAAAAAATTTTCCCAGATCATGGTAAAGAAAAAGAGAGAATGTGTTTGGGGGATGTGCAGCAATAAATTGATGAGATTTAACAACTGAGTAGGTGTGAGACATGAAGGAGACGTATGAGTCAATGAGAAGCCAAGACTCCATCTGTAGCATTTCCACTGTGTTAATGTATAATTAAAACTTAGTTGCATCACTTTTTACCCTTCATATTGGCAAAACTCAGAAAGCTAATTAATCCTAAGTGTTGTTGGGGATATAGGAATATAGGGATACTTATACACTGCCAGTGGCAGAACAGACTGGTGCAGCCATTCTGGGCCCCAACCTGACAATACTAAGTAAAATTAAGATTACTTGTGCCTTATTACCCAATTATTTCCCTCTTATATCCAAGGGATATTCTTATACATGTTCAAAGGTGAGATGTATGAGGGTTCTCATTGTTAAGTTTTTTCTTTAAGAAGTGATGAGTTGGGGACTTCCCTGGTGGTCCAGTGGTAAAGAACCCACCTTGCAATGCACGGGATGTGGGTTTGATCCCTGGTCAGGGAACTAAGTTCCCACACACTGCGGGGCAACTAAGCCTGAGTGCCACAACTATTGAGCTCGCGCGTCTCAACTAGAGCCCGTGTGCCGCAAACTACAGAGCCCACGCGCTCTGGAACCTACGCGCCACAACTACAGAGCCCACGCACGCTGGAGCCCAGGCACCACACTAGAGAAGAGAAAACCTGCATGCCACAACTAGAGAGAAGCCCGTGCGCTGCCACAAAAGATCCCACGTGCCGCAACTAAGACCCAACGCAGACAAAAACAAATAAAATAAATAAATCTTAAAAAAAAAAAGAAGAAGTGATGAGTTGGAGGCAATCTACTGATACTTACCCATAACTGGCGGATTGAATAGGTAAAATGTGGGGGATACACCAAATGGAACACTAGGTGTCAGTGAGGAGCAACAAACTAGATATACATCCAGCACCATGGCTAGGTCTTAGAGCCACAGTACATCATAAAAAAGAAATAGTGAGGGTGGGATAAGGAGGGTGGGAGAGAAATGCAAGAGGGAGGGGATATGGGGATATATGTATGCATATAGCTGATTCACTTTGTTATACAGCAGAAACAAACACAACACTGTAAAGCAATTATACTCCAATAAAGATGTTAAAAAAAAAAAAGATCTCATGCATTGAGAAGTAAATGAAAAAAAAAAAAAGAAATAGTGAGCTATAGCACAAGACCATTTATATAAATTAAAAATACATTTACTTTCTCAGCTTGGCAAGCCTGTGAGGACCTGAGGTGCCAGGGCCACCTGGCCACCAGGAGCCAAAGCAGGTCTGAGGAGGGCACCGAGGTAGCCCTGGAGACACCTCAGTGCTGGGCAAATGATCACTGCCCTTGGCCCCCAAGTTCCTCCTCCCCTACCTGGCCCCCAGCCCCTGCCTGTCCTGTCCTGTGTGGTGCGCTGGCCCATGCTGAGGTGCGCTGTGGGGCAACAAGCTCCTTCAGGTTGTGAAGACCAAGATAAAGGGTCTCGGTGCTCTGGCCAGGTGGCAGGCCTGAGCCTCTGAGGTGGGAGAGCCGAGTCCAGGACATCGGTCCACCAGAGACCTTCTGGCCCCATGTAATATCAAATGGAGAAAGCTCTCCCAGAGACCTCCATCTCAATGCTAAGACCCAGCTCCACTCAATGACCAGCAAGCTACAGTGCTGGACACTCTATGCCAAACAACTAGCAAGACAGGAACACAAACCCACCCATTAGCAGAGAGGCTGCCTAAAATCATAAAAAGTTCACAGACACCCCAAAACATACCACTGGCCGTGGTCCTGCCCACCAGAAAGACAAGATCCAGCCTCATCCACCAGAACACAGGCACCAGTCCCCTCCACCAGGAAGCCTACACAACCCACTGAACCAACCTTACCCACTGGGGGCAGACACCAAAAACAGTGGGAACTATGAACCTGCAGCCTGCGAAACGGAGACCCCAAACACAGTATGTTAAGCAAAATGAGAAGACAGAGAAATACACAGAAGATGAAGGAGCAAGGTAAACCCACCAGACCAAACAAATGAAGAGGAAATAGGCAGTCTACCTGAAAAAGAATTCAGAGTATTGATAGTAAAGATGATCCAAAATCTTGGAAATAGAATGGAGAAAATACAAGAAACGTTTAACAAGGACCTAGAAGAACTAAAGGGCAAACAAACAGTGATGAAAAACACAATGAATGAAATTAAAAATTCTCTAGAAGGAATCAATAGCAGAATAAGTGAGGCAGAAGTGACCTGGAAGATAAAATAGTGGAAATAACTACCACAGAGCAGAATAAAGAAAAAAGAATGAAAAGAATTGAGGACAATCTCAGAGACCTCTGGGACAACACTAAATGCACAAACATTCGAATTATAGGGGTACCAGAAGAAGAAGAGAAATAAAAAGGGACTGAGAAAATATTTGAAGAGATTATAGTTGAAAACTTCCCTCATATGGGTAAGGAAATAGTCAATCAAGTCCAGGAAGCACAGAGAGTCCCATAGAGGATAAATACAAGGAGAAACACGCCAAGACTCATACTAATCAAACTATCAAAAATTAAATACAAAGAAAAAATATTAAAAGCAGCAAAGGAAAAGCAACAATTAACATACAAGGGAATTCCCATATGGTTAACAGCTGATCTTTCAGCAGAAACTCTGCAAGCCAGAAGGGAGTGGCGGGCAGGAAGAAATAGAAAATATAAACAGATCAATCATAAGCACTGAAATTGAGACTGTGATTAAAAATCTTCCAACACACAAAAGCCCAGGACCAGATGGCTTAACAGGCGAATTCTATCAAACATTTAGAGAAGAGCTAACACTATCCTTCTCAAACTCTTCCAAAATATAGCAGAGGGAGGAACACTCCCAAACTCATTCTACGAGGCCACCATCACCCTGATACCAAAACCAGACAAAGATGTCACAAAGAAAGAAACCTACAGGCCAATATCACTGATGAACATAGATGCAAAAATCCTCAACAAAATACTAGCAAACAGAATCCAACAGCATATTAAAAGGATCATACACCATGATCAAATAGGGTTTATCCCACGAATGCAAGGATTCTTCAATATATGCAAATCAATGTGATAAACCATATTAGCAAACTGAAGGAGAAAAACCATATGATCATCTCAACAGATGCAGAAAAAGCTTTCGACAAAATTCAACACCCATTTATGATAAAAACCCTCCAGAAAGTAGGCACAGAGGGAATTTACCTCAACATAATAAAGGACGTATATGACAAATCCAAAGCCAACATCGTTCTCAATGGTGAAAAACTGAAACCATTTCCACTAAGATCAGGAACAAGACAACCACTCTCACCACTATTATTCAACATAGTTTTGGAAGCCTTAGCCACAGCAATCAGAGAAGAAAAAGAAACAAAAGGAATCCAAATCAGAAAAGAAGAAGTAAAACTGTCAGTGTTTGCAGATGACATGATACTATACGTAGAGAATCCTAAAGACGCTACCAGAAAACTACTAGAGCTAATCAATGAATTTGGTAAAGTAGGAGGATACAAAATTAATGCATAGAAATCTCTTGCATTCCTATACACTAGTGATGAAAAATCTTAAAGAGAAATTAAGGAAACACTCCCATTTACCATTGCAACAAAAAAGAATAAAATACCTAGGAATAAACCTACCTAAGGAGACAGAAGACCTGTATGCAGAAAACTGTAAGAAACTGATGAAAGAAATTAAAGATGATACAAACCGATGGAGAGATATACCATGTTCTTGGATTGGAAGAACGAACATTGTGAAAAGGACTATACTACCCAAAGCAATCTAAAGATTCAATGCAATCCCTATCAAACTACCAATGGCATTTTTCACAGAACTAGAACAAAAAATTTCACAACTTTTATGGAAACACAAAAGACCCCGAATAGCCAAAGCAATCTTGAGAAAGAAAAACAGAGCTGGAGGAATCAGGCTCCCAGACTTCAGACTATACTACAAAGCTACAGTAATCAAGACAGTATGGTACTGGCACAAAAACAGAAATATAGATCAAAGGAACAGGATAGAAAGCCCAGAGATAAACCCACCCACATATGGTCACCTTATTTTTGATAAAGGAGGCAAGAATATACAATGGAGAAAAGACAGCCTCTTCAATAAGTGGTGCTGGGAAAACTGGACAGCTACATGTAAAAGAATGAAATTAGAACACTTCCTAACACCATACACAAAAATAAACTCAAAATGGATTAAAGACCTAAATGTAAGGCCAGACACTATAAAACTCTTAGAGGAAAACATAGGCAGAACACTCCATGACATAAATTACAGCAAGATCCTTTTTGACCCACCTCCTAGAGAAATGGAAATAAAAACAAAAACAAACAAATGGAACCTAATGAAACTTAAAAGCTTTTGCACAGCAAAGGAAACCATAAACAAAACAAAAAGACAACCCTCAGAATGGGAGAAAATATTTGCAAATGAAGCAACTGACAAAGGATTATTCTCCAAAATTTACAAGCAGCTCATGCAGCTCAATATCAAACAAACAAACAACCCAATCAAAAATAGGCAGAAGACCTAAATAGACATTTCTACAAAGAAGATATACAGATTGCCAACAAACACATGAAAGGATGCTCAACATCATTAATCATTAGAGAAATGCAAATCAAAACTACAATGAGGTATCACTTCACACCAGTCAAAATGGCCATCATCAAAAAATCTACAAACAATAAATGCTGGAGAGGGTGTGGAGAAAAGGGAACACTCTTGCACTGTTGGTAGGAATGTAAATTGATACAGCCACTATGGAGAACAGTATGGAGGTTCCTCAAGAAACTAAAAATAGAACTACCATACTACCCAGTGATCCCACTACTGGGCATATACCCTGAGAAAACCATAATTCAAAAAGAGTCATGTACCACAATGTTCACTGCAGCTCTCTTTACAATAGCCAGGACATGGAAGCAACCTAAGTGTCCATCAACAGATGAATGGATAAAGAAGATGTGGCACATATACACAATGGAATATTACTCGGCCATAAAAAGAAATGAAATTGAGTTATTTGTAGTGAGGTGGATGGACCTAGAGTCTGTCATACAGAGTGAAGTCAGAAAGAGAAAAACAAATACCATATGCTAACACATATATATGGAGCCTACAAAAAAAAACGGTTATGAAAAACCTAGGGGCAGGACAGGAATAAAGACACAGACGTAGAGAATGGACTTGAGGACACGGGGAGGGGGAAGGGTAAGCTGGGATGAAGTGAGAGAGTGGCATGGACATATATACACTACCAAATGTAAAATAGACAGCTAGTGGGAAGCAGCCACACAGCACAGGGAGATCAGCTCAGTGTTTTGTGTCCACCTAGAGGGGTGGGATAGGGAGGAGATAGGGGGATATATGTATGTGTGTAGCTGATTCACTTTGTTATACAGCAGAAACTAACACACCATTGTAAAACAGTTATACTCCAATAAAGATGTTAAAAAAAAAGTATATACGTCAAATATATTAGAGCGGTTGCCTATTTGGAGAGAAGAATTGGAGTGAAGAATGGGAATAAAAGGGAATAAATAAATAAAAGAAGGGAGAGGCTTCGGGTAGACCAATGATGACATGACAGAGGGCTATGAACTAAGGAGTATGATGGACTCAACCCCAAGGTGAAAAAAGACTTCAGTGAAAAGATAAATATCTCACAGATGTCCCTGAGACTTGAGGAACCCCTCGAGTGGCGCTCTTCCTTGGAAGGTGTGCTCTGATGAAAAGAAACACACATGGCAGAAAGGAAGGCAGAGAAGCCTTGCATATCAAGATGTGCCTAACGACGAACATCTGCGAAGCTCAGGTGATGAGATAAGAGTTATTAGGTCAAGCTATAGGAGAGTGGCAGCAGGCGTGGTGGGAATAGGATTCAAATTTCCTGGCTGGACAAAGGGAATGGATAATGTGTCCCCTGAAATATACCAAAATGAGCATGTTCATTAGTAAAACTAATTTAAGCAGAGAGGCTTTGGAGGTTAAGGAGAGACAGCAACAGCAAGATGTGGGTGAACCAAAAACTGACCATTGAATTCATCTTGAAAATAAAAGTATATCTTTTCCTCAAGATTATGAAGGATCAGAGCTCCCAAGGAATCAGTTACCTGGAAGCTCTAAACTAAAGAACCTGTGGGGCAGATGGTGGAGGGAGGGGCTGTCTAGGGACTTCCCTGGTGGTCCAGTGGTTAAGACTGCACTTCTGCTGCAAGGGGCACGGGTTGGATCCCTGGTCAGGGAACTAATATCCCACATGCTGCGTGGTGCGGCTAAAAAATTTAAAAAGAAAGAAAGAAAAAAAAAAGAATTCATGGGATCTATAAATAAGAAACTGGAGTCTAAGAGAAACTAAATCCTCTGAAAATGAGAATTTAGGGGAAGGTGAGGAAGAGTTGAGGGCTGGGTGGGGTATAGTTGGGAGGTGGATGTAGGAGTGAAGAATCAAATTCTGTCCTTGGCAAGAAGTATTCCATGCCGGGATGTAATCTCCCTTTAGAAAGTCTAAAATTTAACCATATCACATCATTATCCCCTGAAGAGCTCTGCTGGTTACCTGAACCTCAGATTATCCTTTGTCAAAATGGTGTGACCCAGGGCAGCTGAAGAGCAGGAATACTCTGTTTTCCCACCTTTCTCACATCTCCCATTCAAATTCCCCTGTGTCAACCACCTCCATTCTCCTTTAGTTAGCTTTTTTATTTGAAATACAAACTGTGCAGTCAAGTCATTAAAATAGATGCTTCTGATGAGGGGTAATTTATAGCAGAAGGTCATGGTTCTTATACTTCCCATACGCATTTAGGCTCTGATGAAACATTCTGTTACACTTCCAATGACTAAGTTTTACTGAGTTCAGCATGAGGGGTGTGGGTCTGAAACAGAGCACTCAGAGACTTCAAAATGAGAAAATAATTCCAAGTAGGAATCTATCTCACTCATCTTTGCAATTCCCTGAGCCTGGTCTGGCATCTAGCACATTAAAAGGTGCCAAAGCAGTGACGGCCGTGTCAGTGAGTATTGAGCCAGAAGAGCTTAACTACCTCATGTCTAAGGTCAGGATTCACTCTACTGCCTGGTGTAGGGCTAAAAATGCAGGTGGGGTAAGGTTGGTTGTGGAGAGGAGCTGCAGAAGGTAGAAACCAGGAAGGCTTTTCTGGCTGAGGGATGTGGAAGATAGCCAATGATTACTAACTATAGATAAATATCTATAAACAAGATGCTTACAAAAATTTACTTGGGATAGTGAAAAACAAGAAATGGTACTAGAGGTTACTAGAACATTATGTGGCAGTTAAAATAATGACTACGTAAAAACTGCATGTGCATATTAATGAGTGAGGAGAAATAAAAAAGAAAACACAGATATTAAAATAGTTTCTGTATAAAGGGATTTTAGATGAAATTTTAAGTTAATTTTCATAATGTTGCAAATTGTAATTTTAACCATTTAAAAGAAAAAAAGAATCCACTGAACTTTTCACACTGTACCTAGTCAGTGAAAAGATATTAACTTGAAAACAGCACCTGGGAACCCACATTCAGGACTGCTACCCATTTTAGGTTTCACCACATGCTCTGAACAATGGGTGAAATATTTCCTCTCTATATTTCGCCTCCTTCTTTTATATCATTTTGAAGATGAATTGAAATGGGCATTTGGCATGTCAAGTTTAGACAGAGATCTTGTTCCAGTGTCTTGGAAGTTAGGTGGAGAATATTTTACAGGTCCCCAGGAAGAGGTATCTAAGGACAACTGGAGCACAAACAATATATCATCTTCAATATCTTATTTTCCTCTGTCTCTTCCCCCAGTTGGTTCTGGACCACCTACATTCTCCTTTCCTTTAGTCTCACACAGACACACACACACACACACACACACACACAGACACACACACACAAAACAATTAATACAAATAGATACTTGGGGGACTTCCCTGGTGGCGCAGTGGTTAAGAATCTGCCTGCCAATGCGGGGGACACGGGTTCAAGCCCTGGCCCGGGAAGATCCCGCATGCTGCAGAGCAGCTAAGCCCCTGCTCCACAACTGTTGAGCAACCCCCGCTCTCCACAACTAGAGAAAGCCCGCACACAGCAACGAAGACCCAGTGCAGCCAAAAATAAATAAATTAAAATAAATTTAAAAAAAAAATAGATACTTGGGGAACTCCTGCCAAGTTTACACACTCATTATCTGATCAAGCTCCACTGGAAAGCTCTGCTATATGTAAGTTCTGGCTGGTTCTAGAAGAAAGTAATGATCATAGCAGGGAGGGCTGCCACGGTACTGTTGTCTAGTTTGTGCACTGCCTAAAAGTTCCTGGCTGAGTTGGTGAGCGAGGGTTGAAGTCCAGTTCCCAGTTCACTCCTCCCCCCCGCCCAAGCTGTGTACACTGTGTACACATAGGAGCTGCTTCAGAAGGAGTACCATTTTCTTTCCAAAGACACTGTCCCCTTGCCAAATCTCTGGCCCCAAGGGGCTGCACATGCTCAGAGGAGGGCACTTAGTCTAACTTGTCCATGTAGGAGTCTCCTTCATTCACTCAAGGCATATACTCTTAGCAGACACCCTGAGAGTGGGTTAGGGTTACTCAGAGAAAGCTTCTTGGGAGAGAAGGATTTCCATACAATTCTGAAGGAAGAAAAGAAGTTGGTTTTTTGGAGAGAAGCTGGGAGTGCACACACTTATTTAAAGCAGGGACGGAATGGCAGACACTCTCAGTGCCCTGCCTGTGTCTCCCTCAGACTGCCATCTCTGTATCTGATGCATCTCTGTACCTGAGGGCTGTTCCAGAACTGCAGAAAGCTGTCTTGCTTACCCAAACTCAGTATGCTGGACGTGCTGAGGGGATTAATACTCCCTGAAGCAGCCCTCAGCCAAAGATTGATGAGACTTGGAGTAAAATACCCCATCTCCCCTATCTCTCAGTGAGGTGATTCTGAGGTATGCTTTGTACCCTTTTCCATAATTTTCCTGTGGAATTAACCCCCAGTTGGCCTTTGTGGTAGGTAGCTTAGTAACATACCCTTTACTGGCTGCCTTCCTTTCCCTGTGTCACTTCCCTAACTCCCCTGCACTTGGCCCCTCCTCCTCCCAAATAAACTACCTACACTGGAGTCTTGCAGTCAGCTTCTCAGGGAACCCACAATAAGGCACTGTTTGGCTGTCTGGAGCAGAGTCTGCTCTGGGATTAAGGAGAAAGAGGACACATGGGTGAGGCGGCGGGGGGCGGGGGGGCAATGTGTTTGAGGACTTAGATACCAGACTGAGAGTTTAGACTTGATTTAGGAGACCATTTATGCACTGGGTGGTATATGAGTATTTTTCTTACAATTTATTATTTTCACATTTGATGTAGTTAATTCCTAGATTTCTACAAATCTTGCATTTTCCATTGACTTCTGGCTAATAAAATCTTACCTGAAGTCAGAGACGGCAGTCTTCTTATCTGCTCGTTGCCAGTAAAGAAAAATTCTATAGAGAAAATGTTATTAAGGTGTAAGAGACGAAATTCAGAGCTATGAAGCCATTCTCAAGACCTTGTTAGAGAAAGATGAAGGCTGAGAATAGTCACAAGACTATACCTCTCATGAGAGGATTTTTATTTGTGTCCATCCTGTTCAATCTTTTATAGCCTTTTAAAAAAATGACTTTGTAAGGTTAGCTGAAAAGTCTCCTTAAAAACATGGGTCTTCAAAAATTTATTATTATTTTCTCTGGTAGGAAACTTTGAATCTCAATGCATTGCATAATAATTGGTTGTCATGGGAAACTGCACGACTATAACTGGTGCCTGTCATTCCTAAAGGTATATAAATAGCCTAAATCCCTTTGTTCTATAGAAGCGTCTCAAAATTCTATATCTGACTCTTCTCATTTAGGCCCAGGATAAAATTAATAAAGCCAGTGACTCTGGCAGACTCTTTGTCCTAAGACAACACATTTGAGAGATTTTTTTAAAAATTTTATTTATTTAATTCATTTATTTTTGGCTGCTTTGGGTCTTCGTTGCTGCACACAGGCTTTCTCTAGTTGAGGCGAGCGGGGGCTGCTCTTCGTTGCAGCGTGCGGGCTTCTCATTGCGGTGGCTTCTGTTGCAGAGAACGAGTTCTTGGTGTGCGGGCTTTAGCAGTTGTGGCACATGGGCTCTGTAGTTGTGGCTCACGAGCTCTGGAGCGCAGCCTCAGTAGTTGTGGCGCACGGGCTTAGTTGCCCCACAGCATGTGGGATCTTCCCGGACCAGGGCCCGAACCCGTGTCCCCTGCACTGGCAGGCGGATTCTTAACCACTGCGCCACTAGGGAAGCCCTATTTGAGAGATTTAAATTAGAAACTTGGCAAATCTATCATATTCTCTCTGCCTTGCAGACTTAGAAACCAGGATCAATCTTTCATAGAGGTATTTCCCTCTGTTATGCAAGTTCAGAAACCTAGAATCATCTTCTATATGTGGACTCTTATTAACCAAACTCACAGAGAATGCCTATTAAAGGAAATGACAGAGTACCAGTTTGTTCATTCACACTGGAACTCTTTCTGCAGAGGGGACAGGATGCTCATATTCTCTGGTCAAAGCACTTTTGCCTTGTAAGTAGGCTACCCAAGGGATCAAATGATAAACAGAAATTTGTTTAGTGTGCACGAAACCAAAACAAATGGAATCTGATCATCTGAGTGGTTAAAGGCTTCAGACTAAGTAAGGATGACACTCTCAGACTGCTCCCAGGACCAGAACATTTGATGGAGTTTTTGGTCCAGAATCTTCTCTCCAATGGTGACACTTGGATGGACACTGATAGTATGTCTTGTGATTCTCCTTTCTCTATAGTCATGCCTAACCAATAAATCTCCTTCTGATGAACACTTTCTTTCTTTAGATATTTTTACTACATTGAACCAGTCCAGAAAGGTATGGGTTCTTAACTATGGGTTTATGAATAGGATAACCAAGGATTCTTGAGCACCTAAAAACTGAATGCATATTTTATGTCCACGTACATTTTATCTAGAGAGGATTTATAGCTTTTATCAGATTTTCAAAGTGATTTGTTATCCAAACAAGGTTAAGAACCAGTGATATAAACAACGTCAAGTCCTACTGGCCTGGGTACTACTTCTTAGAATGATTTTTTATGTTTCTGCTCTGATTCATTATGTGCTGTTTTAAAATACCAACTCTTCTGGGGCTCTTTATTTCCCTTATTTCCATGTTTAAGGGGAAAGAGTTCCTCAATGTAACCATGAAAGTTTTGACAGAGAGAAATGGAAGGATATTCTACAGTACAAAGAGTGATCGATGTGAGCCAAAAGAGAAGTGTCCTGTCCAACAGAAGTTTAGTTGTTTTTTTTTTATCCCAATTTACCCTATATTATTTTGAAAGTGCTAAAATTGATTTCTTTTTGTGGTTAACCTGTATGTAGGTCAGAATGTGTAGAGACTGTTGCATTAGAGCTGGGAAAGCTGGAAAGCATGGTGGAAGTGGATTCTAAGTACATTAGACTGAAGAGGATGAAATTTAAGTTTGAATAGGCATGAAATTATCAACAGGGGTGTATTTATATGGATTCACACTATAGAATTTAACTTGAGCACCCACAATTGGCTTTAACAGCTTGCTTGGCTAGTTTATTTAAGCCTGGACTCAGTGGTGGCCTACAGATAATGAGGTGTCAAAGGGCCAAAATTTCAGGGAGATAAGAATCTTGGAGTGGACCTAAATGTACAATTTTCCCAGTCACTCCCATCCATAACCCTGGGAAGGTCCAGAGGATGCTCCATTTACTACAGAGTAAGATATACATAGGTGATGAAAGCACCTGTGAAGAGCAATGCCAAAGATGGTAGTGGGAGATCCCAGTTAGAACTAGGCTTTCTGATTTCAGTGGGACTAACAGGATTCTGGATTGGCATAGGCCAGGTGGTAGCTTTTTACTTCAGAGTCAAGATAAGTGAATTAACCATAATAGGCTCCAGGGATAGAAAGACTATTGACAGGCTTAGAGGCCCTTGATTGAAGGGAAGGCTGGGTCCCTTTAAGGAAGGACCCTGCAATATGGCCATAAATGTATGTTATAAACTTTCTTCTAAGCCTCTCCACAGAAAGACCTGCAGCCAATTACTAAAAAGACTATGCATTGGGAAGGAAAATACCCCAAACTTCTGAAAACATTGATAACTGATTCTGAGTTGATGCTAATCATTGGAGGTACAAAATGCCACCCTGGTCTACTGATTAAAATGAGGGCTCATGAAAGTCATGTGACAAATGGAGCCTTGGCCTCAGTCCATCTGCTCAGTAGATCCCCAGTTCTTGAATATATAGTTAAAATAGATATATTTAGCAATTGGCTGAATTCCCTCATTGGTTACCTGACCCATTGCTTTATTGTCCCTTCTTCAACCTACCCCTATGGCCTCTTTGACCTCATAACTAGGATGGTCTGGAGAACAGATATAGAGATGGGCTTCTTGGAATGAGAAGTATGAAGACAATCATGGAACCCTTCCTTTATTGAGAAGAAAAGTGTCCTCATGGGAATAGTTATATTTCCAGATTTTCCTCCCTTTCTCTCAATGCTTCCACCAGAATCATCATTCAAAGATTTACAAAGAATGTTTCTTTACCACCATATCTCATACAACATTTCTTCTAAGAAGTTAATTTTATAATGAAAGGGATGTGGCAATTGGCTCATACCAAGGAATTTACTAGTTTTAGGATATACGTTATCACCCAGAAATAGCGGGCCTTAAAGAACAGTGGCATGAGCTACTGAAGGCTCAGTTATGGTGGCAGCAGGAAGATAGCACTCTAACAAGTTGGGGATATATCCTCCAGGAGCAGCATATGCTTTAAACCAGAAACTCGTAGAAGATGTTTTTTCCTCCACAGTTGAGACACACATGTATAGGAAAAAAGAGCGTAGAGGTAAAAGTGACCCTTCTCATGAATACTAATAATCCAGTTGAAGAATATTGTTCTTTCTTGTTCTTCAACAAAGAAAATATAAGAAAATACCAAATAGAAGTCACAGAGCTGAAGAATACAACTGAACTGAAAAATACATGAGAGGAGTTCAACAGCAGACTATGAAGCAGAAGAAAGGATTAGTCAACTCAAAGACAAGGCAGTGGAACTCATCCAATCAGAGCAGCAAAAATAAAAAAGAATAAAAAAAACAAAGATAGCTAAGGAATTTATGAGACAACATCAAACAGACTAATAATTGCATTATAGGGCTCCCAGAAGGAGAAGAGAGAGAGAAAGAGGCAGAAATCTAATTTGAAGAAATAATGGCTGAAAACTTTAACTCAGGGAAGAAAACAGACATCCAGATCCAGGAAGCCCAGAGAGTTAAAAAAAAAAGGAGGGGGGTGGGAATGAACCCAAAGTGACCCACACCAAGACATATTATAATTAAAATGCCAAAAGTTAAAGACAAAAAGAGACTCTTAAAAGCAACAAGAGGAAAACAACTTATTATGTATAAGGGAACACCCATAAAACTATCAGCAGATTTTTCAGCACAAACTTTGCAGGCCAGAAGGAATTGGCATGATATATTCAAAGTATTGAAAGAAAAACACCTCCAACCAAGAATACACTACTCAGGGACTTCCCTGGTGGTCCAGTGGTTAAGAATCCACCTTCCAATGCAGGGGACATGGGTTCGATCCCTGGTCGGGGGGAACTAAGATCCCACATGCCATGGGGCAACTAAGCCCATGTACCACAACTACTGAGCACTCAAGCCACAACTAGAGAGCCCACGTGCTCTGGAGCCTGCACACTACAACTAGGGAGCCCACGCACCACAGCTACTGAGCCCGTGTGCCACGAGAGAAGCCCGTGTGCCACAACGAAAGATCCCATGTGCTGCAACAAAGATCCCACATGCCGCAAATAAGACCCAACGCAGCCAAAAAAAAAAGAATACACTACTCAGCAAAGTTATCATTCAGAAGTGAAGGAGAGATGGTTTTCCAGACAAGCTAAAGCTAAAGGAGTTCATCACCACTAAACCAGCCTTATAAGAAATGTTAAAGGGATTTTTTTAAAGCTGAAAACAAAGGGCACTAATTAGTAACAAAAACACATGTGAAAGAATAAATCTCACCGAAAGGCAAATATATAGTAAAGGCAGTGGATTAATCACATATAAAGCTAGTATGAAGGTTATAAGACAAAAGTAGTAAAAATAACTATGATTACAATTGTTGGTTAAGGGTTACACAAGATAAAATGATGTAAAATGTGACATCAAAACATAAAACGTGATGAGGGGAGTAAAAATGTTAAGCTCTAGTATGGCAACAAACTTAAGTTGTTATCAACTTAAAATAGACCATTATTGATATAAGTTGTAATATGTAAGCCTCATGGAAAGGAATAAAAGCCTTTCAAAAGATAAAGGAACATATATCACTCAAAAAGTCATCAAACCACAAAGGAAGAGAGCAAGAGAAGAAAGGAACAGAGAGGAACTACAAAAACACCCAGAAAACAATGAACAAAATGACAATAAGCACATACCTGTCAATAATTACTTTAAAAAAAAAATAATAATTACTTTAAATGTAAATGAACTAAATTCTCCAATCAAAAGACATAGAGTGGCTGTATGAATAAAAATTTTTTTAAAACCCATCTATATGCTGCCTATAAGAGACTCATTTTAGATGTAAGGACACACACAGACTGAAAGTGAAGGGATGGAAAAAGATATTCCATGGAAAAGGAAACCAAAAGAAAGCTGAAGTAGCTATACTTATTATCAGACAAAATAGATGTTAAAACAAAGACTGTAATAAGAGACAAAGAAGGGTAAAGGGTAAAGACAAAGGGATCAATCCAACAAGAAGATATAACGTTTGTAAATATTTATGCACCCAATATAGGAGTACTTAAATATACAAAGCAAATATTAACAGACCTAACAAGAGAAACAGACAGTAACGAAATAATGGTCAGGGACTTTAATCCTCCTTACATCAATGCACAGATTATCCAGACAAGAAATCAGTAAGAAAACACTGGCCTTAAATGACACATTAGATCAGATGGATTTAACAGATATTTATAGTACATTCCATCCAAAAGCAACAGAATACACATTCTTCTCAAGTGCACATGGAATATTTTCCAAGATAGATCGTGTTGGGGCACAAAACAAGTCTCAAATTTAATAGGACTGAAATCATATCAAGCATCTTTTCTGACCACAATGGTATGAAACTAGAAATTGATTACATGAAGAAAACTGGAAAATTCACAAATACATGGAGCTTAAACAACATGCTACTTAATAACCAATGGGTAAAAGAAGTAATCAAAAATCAAATAAAAAAATACCTTGAGACAAATGAAAATGAAATGTAACATACCAGAATTTATGGGATGCAGCCAAAGCAGTTCTGAAAGGCAAGTTCATAACAATAAATACCTGCCTCAAGAAAAAATAAAAGTCTCAAATAAACAACTTACCTTTACACCTCAAGCAACTAGAAAAAGAACAAATGAAGCCCAAAGTTAGTAGAAGGAAGGAAATAACAAAGATTAGAGCAGAAATAAATTAAATAGAGACTAAAAAGACAATATAAAAGATCAATGAAACTAAGAGCTGATTCTTTGGAAAGATAAACAAAATGACAAAACCTTAGCTAGACTCATCAAGAAAAAAAAGAGAGAGGACTCAAATCCATAAAACCAGATGTGAAAGAGGAGATATTACAACTGATATCACAGAAATACAAAGGATCACAAGAGACTACTATGCACAATTATTCACTAACAAATTGGACAACCTAGAAGAAATAGATAAATTCCTAGAAACTACAACCTAAACCATGATGAAATAAAAAAATCTGAACAGGCTGATTACTAGCAAGGCGACTGAATCAGTAATCAAAAACATCCCAACAAACAAAGTCCAGGATCAGATGGCTTCACTGGTGAATGCTATTACACATTTGAAGAAGAATTAATAGCAATTCTTCTCAAACTCTTCAAAAAAAGAAAAAAAAAAGAAAAAAGAAAGGGAGGAAATTCTTCCATAAACTCTTCCTTATTTTATGAGGCCAGAATTATCTGATACCAAAACAAGAACACCACAGGAAAAGAAAATTACAGGCTAAATTTTCCTGATAAACATAGATGCAAAAATTCTTAACAAAATATTAGCAAGCCAAATTCAACAATACATTAAAAGGATCATATACCATGATGGAGTGGGATTTATTCCGGGGATGATGGTTGGTTCAACATCTGCAAATCAGTCAATGTGATACACCACATTAAAAAAAATGAAAGATAAAAATCATATGATTCATATGATCATCCCAATAGATACAGATAAAGCATTTAACAAAATTCAACATCCATTTATGATAGAAACTCTCAGCAATGTGAGTATAGAGAGAATGTACCTCAAAGTAGTAAAGGCCATATATGACAAGCCCACAGCTAACATCATACTCAATAGTGAAAAGCTGAAAGAGTTCCCTCTAAGATCAGGAGCAAGGCCAGGATGTGTACTCTTGCCAATTCTATTCAACATAGTACTGGAAGTCGTAGCCACAGCAATTAAGGTAAATAAATAAATAAATGAAATAAAAGTTGTACAAATTGAAAAGGAAGAAGTAAAACTTACTATTTGCAGATGACATGATATTATATATAGAAAACTCTAAAGATGCCATCAAAAAACTGTTAGGACTAATAAACAAATTCAGTAAAGTTGCAGTATACAAAATCAATACACAAAAATCTGTTGCATTTCTATGCACTAATAACAAACTATCAGAAAGAGAAATTAAGAAAACAATCCTATTTAAAATTGCATCACGGGCTTCCCTGGTGGCTCAGTGTTTAAGAATCTGCCTGCCAACGCAGGGGACACAGGTTCGAGCCCTGGTCTGGGAAGATTCCACATGCCGCAGAGCAACTTAAGCCTGTGCACCACAACTACTGAGCCTGCACTCTAGAGCCTGTGAGCTACAACTACTGAGCCCACATGCCACAACTACTGAAGCTCATGCGCCTAGAGCCCCTGCTCTGCAACAAGAGAAGCCACCGCAATGAGTAGCCCGCACACCGCAAGGAAGAGTAGCCCCCGCTCACCGCAACCAGAGAAAAGCCCACGCGCAGCAACGAAGACTCAACGCAGCAAAAAATAAAATAAATAAAATTAAAAGAAACAAACAAACAATGAAATCCTGCCATTTGTGACAACGTGGATGGAACTCAACAGCATTATGCTAAATGAAATAAGTCAGAAGAGAGAGACCAATACCATACAATCCCTCTTACATGTGGAATCAAGAAACAAAAACAAAGACAAGGTCATAGATATAAAGAACAGATTGGTGGTTGCCAGGGGTGGGAGGTGAGGGGTGAGAAATTGGTGACCAAACTAACTTTGTTTTGTTTAAATAAATTGAATTTTTATAAAAGATCATAGGGCTATAGTACTGGGGCTGGGACTTGTATGCCACTCTTCTGATCCGCAGTCATCTGCTCATTCTGTTACAGTTAAGCAGTCACTGGGGAAGAGTAGGAGTATAGAGTACTGAAAGGAAATTTTTATAATAATCCACAATTTTGGGGACTTCCCTGGTGGCGCAGTGGTTAAGAATCCGCCTGCCAATGCAGGGGACATGGGCTCTATCCCTGGTCCGTGAAGATCCCACATACCGCGGAGCAACTAAGCCCGTACACCACAACTACTGAGTCTGCGCTCTAGAGTCCATGAGCCACAACTACTGAGCCCGCATGCCACAGCTACTGAAGCCCGCATGCCTAGAGCCTGTACTCCACAACAAGAGAAGCCACTGCAATGAGAAGACCGCACACCACAACGAAGAGTAACCCCCACTCGCCACAACTAGAGAAAGCCTGTGTGCAGCAACGAAGACCCAACACAGCCAAAAATAAAATACAAAATTAAAAATTAAAAAATCCACAATTTTGGTTCTCTGTGATCCAGTCTTCTTTGAAGCTTAGGTAATACCAGCTATTTTCCCTCATTTGTCCTTTAGTTGGCCCCTAGAGCACTGGTTCCCAGTACAGCAGCACTGATTCAGGCATTATAGGTCTCCTGAGACAGAGCACAACCTCATCACAAACTTGACATTTAGGTACGCCCAAAGAGTTCTCTCAACATGCAAACATTAAAATCACTGAGAAATGTCTAAGTTTGCATTGAAAGACTGTCAGTAAAGTCCAATGTACGGATTGGCTAAGTCTCCATTTTCCCTTATTTTACTGCTTTAAAAATAAAAAGAAATCATTAGAGTATGGATCTATATTCTAGGCTCTTAAGAAGACAATACAAGCTGTTTACCGAAACACTGCAATTAGCCAGATTCTTCTCGCAGAATCCACAATCTATTTAAACATGTATTTAAGTGAAAAATTAGAAAATATCTTTAGTGACTGTACTTCAGTCTGCTTTTGCAACCAAAGTACATCCGATAAGACTTAGGAAATTCTGTACAAGGGTGAAATTTTAGCATGGGTGGAAGGAGCATTTTCCAAATGAAGACTATTAATATCTCAGTTACTGGGGGAAAAAAGAGGAGAAAACAGTGTCTGGTAAGCTTGGAACAGTGACTGTACTTTGTGGATGACAAGTAAGGAGCTGAGATCGCTAATTATCATCCAGGAGGTGTCATTAAAATATTAGCTCATGAGGTGTGATTACAGAGTGCAAGCCTACACAAAACTCGGTATTTTTCTACACATTGACTTGAATAAAAATATTAAAAATATTTAAATATAAATATAAAAATATTTAAAATATTAACCTTGAAATTTTTTTTAAATGACAATAATTTCAGCTGTTTCTCCAGTAGCTCAGGAGTCTGAGTTTATGTTCCCGGTGGGAGTGGTGGGGCCATCGCAAAATAAAAGAGTGGGGGCTCCGCTATCATAGCCACTAGGGCAGAGAACAATGGGGCCTCCAACCAAATGCAGAAGAAAAAGAGAGGGCTGATATCCTGGAATAGAGAGCAGCTGAGACAGTTTCTAGTCCAGCCAAGCTCCCAACCTTTCTGCTGTGCAGAAGGGTAGAAAGATCTACTTACTAGGCATGAGTCATGGAAAAAAAATGGAATGTGTAGCAATGGAAAGGGTCAGGGGATTTGGAAGAGCTGGTCCAGGCAGAATGGTGTGGCTGCTGCAGTAAGCTGGGAAAATATCTAGGTGCCTGAACAGAGGCAGTAGCTGTGGAGATGGAGGGTGGTTGGGGAGCTGGCATTCTCTATGAGGCTGTAAAAAATTAATAAACAGAATCTCAATTAAGTAGAGTTAGGAGACCATAAGGGGGAGCTCTCACGCACTGTGACAATAGTAGAGGCCGACAGGAAGGAGAAAGATCCCTCTTCTTTCCTGGCAAGGACTCACTCAATGAAAAGCCATAGACTCTTGTTTATTACAGCCCTCCCAACTGCCTTTTCCCCTCTATAAAAGAGTTCTCCTTCCCTTGCTCTGTGGGAACTTGCACATGGCTTGCCATGGTTGCAGACACCAAATTGCAATTCTCTGCTGATCCCAAACAAACCCATCTTTGCTAGAGAAATATCTGGCAGTCTATTTGTTTTAGGGTCAACAAGGTGTACTAGGAGGAAGAAAGTGAAAGATGGATGGACTAAGTGGTATGGTCAGAAACCAATTTAGTGGACCTTGACATTTCAAAGGTGGAGTGATTTTAAGTTCTGATTAGATTCTAGGATATTTCTAGAGAAGTGTGCTCTGAAATTTCTCTAGAAAATAGAAGCATTCTAAAGACAGAAAACAGAAACTCAGGGAGTGATTCCAGGGGAGCTTTGAGCCTTTGCAAGGAGCTTTTATAAGCTTTTAAAATTCACGTCAGGTCTTAATGGAAACAGATAAATAGGGCAGCAAGGAAAGATGCTACCCAATTGGTTGGATGAAATGATTACACCAGACACTGGTAAAGAAGACAGATTTCAACAAGAGTCAGAAAAACAATTAACATGTGAGTAGGACAAATATTTCACAAAGTCTTATTGGGCAGAGAAAGAATTTGTTGCAAATAATAGGATTTCCAGGAGGTCAGAGCCAGAGATACCTTCAGGGGTAAAGAGAGACAAGCACAGGGACCCACACAATGGCCAGAGGTGTTCCAGGACCCACCAGGAAAGGCCTCTCTCACAGGGAGCAGCACCCAGGGTGCCAAAGTGGCTCAGAGATGAGGACTTGCGGCCTGAAACACCAAGACCTAGAAGTGGAAGGGACTAAGTTGCCCATCAGGCTTGATAGCACAACACTTGAGACACTCTTGGGTTGGAATTTCCAATAGAGAGGACAAGTACTAAAGGACAGTGTACTTGGGATCTTTCTGGGTGTCTCAGAAATTACTAGTAGGTGAGAGGGGACTCCAGCTGGGAGTCTGGAGAAGTGGACTGGAGAGCCCCTCTGCCTGGATTATTGACTGAAGCATGTTGCTGGAAAAATCTGAGAGGCCAACATTCTGAAACATTTCTCCCCTTTTTTTCCTGGTCTCCTGGTCCTGCTGCTTCCTGCTGAGCAGGAGTCCTCACCTGCTTCCTGATTTTACTTTCTTCAGTGTAGAGCACATATAAAAATAAGAGCCAGGGGGTCTGACGACTTCCTTTGTTTGTTATGGCAAATATTAGGAAACATGAAAAGTGGAATCTTTTCCTTGGTTCATAGTTACTGCTTTTTTTTTTTTTTTCATGTAGAAATTCAAAGGATCTCCTAGTTGAACTAGAAGATTATGTGATCCTTTCAGAATTTCTAGCTAAACTGATGTATATTCTGTGTTTAAGTCCTTCAGTGTGATTAATAATTGTACATACTGTCAGCACCAGTATTAAAGATATATGTTGGGATCATAAATAGTGTAAGTTGAAGAAATAAATGATCTATAATACTGTTTCCTCTCCTGTGACTTTAGAGAACCCTACAGCCTGTGTTAGGTCCTGGGTAGGGTTTTCCTCAGACTTACCTGATCCTGGAGTTGTACACAGTACTGACAGCTCATGTGGCGGGTTTTTCACAGCTTTTCTTGATGCCCTGAATGCCCTGGTAAGGCTCTGAGAATCATCCTAGACCTGAGTATCTTGACCTCAGCGCTACTGACACTTTAGCTTGGGTAATTCTTTATTGTCAGGGGGCTGTCTCGGGCACTGAATTTGGCAGCATCCCTGGTCTCTACTCATTAGATGCAGTAACACTCCCTCTCCAAGTAGTAAACAACCAAAAATGTCTCCAGACATTGCCAAATGTCCTCTGTTGGGCGAAATCGCCCTGGTTCAGAACCACTGCCTTAGACTGGACATTTCCCTTCCTCACTTTACATCTAATTGGTTATAAAGTCCTGTGGACATACCTTCTGGAATTATCTCTCAAATCTATTCCTTTTGCTCTGTCTCCAGTGTTCCTGGTCTCCTAAGGAAACACCCTGGGGTGTTCTTAAGGTTTGGATGGAACCAGGAAGGAAAACCCTGGAGTAGGGGAAGATCCAAGGCTGAGGCTGCAGTAGCTTATGGAGGCCAGGTGTGGTGTCCAAGAAGCGCCAACTCTGGAACTTAGGAGAGCACCCAGGGCCAGGACTGATTTAGGAGGAACTGGGCAGGACTGGGCCCAGGCCAAGTCAGTAACACTAGGCACCATCTATCTAGGAATACACACTAGATATACACTGCAGAAGGTTCTTTACCCATAACAATAATATTCATAGTTTACCATTATTGAGCATTTACTCTATGCCAGACACTAGGTTCTGTGCACTGTGTGAATTATCTCCTTGAATTCTCACAATAATCCCAGCAGATAGATAAGATCTCATGTTATAGATCAGAAAACAGAGGTACAGAGAAGTTAAGAAACTTCTAAAAATTCATTTTAATTCTTCCCAAAATGCTCAATTAATTCATCTAACTACTGAGTACCTACTATGTGTCAGGCACTCTTGTACGTGCGAGCTAGTATTATCAACCCAATATTACAGGAGAGAAAGCAGATCTCAGAATGTGAGAGTCGTAGTCCAACTTTGCACAGGTTGCTGAGTCAATATTTTAACTTAGGGCTCTCTGTCTGATTCTAGCACCTTCGTTGCATCCACATTAGAACACAGAGAGAGGGATCTCCAGGCTGTGCCCCCTCCTGTGTGCTCTGCTGGTCTGCTACATGACAAGACTCACACACACCTACTATGGGTCAGGCATTGTTCTGGGAATCTGAAGGTAAACAAGACAGACCTCCAGTAGAGGGGAAGACGGATGGCAGGGAAGACGGATGGCAGGGAAGACAGCTGCTTAAAAAACTTATTTCAGAAATCATTAAGTAGGGCTTCCCTGGTGGCGCAGTGGTTAAGAATCCGCCTGCCAATGCAGGGGACATGGGTTTGAGCCCTGGTCCAGGAAGATCCCACATGCCGCGGAGCAACTAAGCCCGTACACCACCACTACTGAGCCTGTGCTCTAGAGCCCACGAGCCACAACTACTGAGCCCATGTGCCACAACTACTGAAGCCCGTGTGCCTAGAGCCTGTGCTCTGCAATGAAGAGTAGCCCCGGCTCGCTGCAACCAGAGAAAAGCCCGTGCGCAGCAATGAAGACCCAACACAGCCAAAAATAAAAATTAATTAATTAATTAAAAAACAAAAAAGAAATCATTAAGTACACACTGAGTGCTGGAGAGGAGAAGCACAGGATAGGAAGTTGTGAAATATTTGTGGAGGAAGCCAGCCTTGTGTAGGAAGTCAGGGCAGGCTTCATGGGGAAGGAACATTTAAGCTGACACTTAAAGATTGAATAGCAATTAATCAAGCAGTGAGTCATGGAGAAACTGTCCATTGGACTGAAAAGGACTGGAGGCTGAAAAGAACTTGGCCCTAAATGGTCTGAAAAATGCATGGTAGTGAGCAAAGGATAAATAACAAAATCCTAACTCAGAGATGTCAAATAATGGGATCATGTGTCTCATTCTAACCATTTTTGGTTACTAGCATGGACTCTAGAATCCATCAAACCCTATGGCCTCATCAAACCCTAATAACATCCTGAAGGCCTGATCTCCAAATACCATCACACTGGGTGGGCAGGGGGTTAGAGCTTCAACATATGAATCTGAAGGAGATACACACATTCAGTCCATAACACATACCAAGAACCAGGAATATCTCAAACTGATAAAAAAAAATCCATAGATGTCAACACTAATATGACAGAGACTTCAAAATTATCTGACAAAGATCTTAAAGGAGCCACCATAAAAATGCTTCAATGAGCAATTATGAACACACTTGAAACAAATGGGAAAAAATAGAATGCTTCAGCAAAGAAATAAAAGACATAGAGAAGAACCAAATGGAAATTCTAAAACTGAAAAGCACAATGATTGAAATAAAAAACACAGTCAGGAGATGGGCTCAACAGCAGAATGCAGAGGACAGAGAAAGAATCAGTGAACTGGAAAACAGAATATCAGAAATTACCCAATCTGAACAACAGTAAGAAACAGACTGAAGAAAAAAATAACATGGCCTCAGAGACCTGTGGGGCAAAAGATGTACCATTTGTGTCATGGAGTCCCAGGAAAGGAGAAAGAGGGTGGGGCTAAAAAGCACTTGAAGCCATAACAGATGAAAATTTCCCACAAACCTGCAGAGTCAAAAAACTGAGGAAACCTCAAATAGGGTAAGCTCAAAGAAATCCATACCAAGACATATTAAAGTCAAACTTCGGAAAACTAAAGACAAAGTTCTGAAAGGAGCAGTGACTTTCTTTTTGATAAGAAAGAAATGACATCTTACTTACAGGGGAAAACAATTTGAATGAGAAAACAAAACATTCCTGGATCAAGGAAAATGAAGAGAATTTGTCTCAGCAGACCTACCTAAAAGAATGACTAAAGGAAGTTCTCTAAACAGAAAGGAAACAATAAAAGAAGGAATTTTGTTACATCAAAAAGGCAGATGAAACATGTTAAGCAAAAACATAAGTAAGTAAATAAAAACTTTCCTTCCCCTCTTAGGTTTTCTAAATTATGTTTGATAGTCATAGCAAAAAAATTGTAACACTGTCTGACATGGTCCTAAATGCATAGAGAAGAAATATATAAGACAATTATAAATGGGAGAGTATAAAGAGATATAAAGGGAGGTAATATTTCTATATGTCAATCAAACTAGAAAAATAATGATACCAGTAGACTGTGATACGGTATGTATAAAAATGTACGCACTATACAAATGGGACTTCCCTGGCAATCCAGTGGTTAAAACTCTGTGCTTCCACTGCAGGGGGCGCTGGTTCAATCCCTGGTTGGGGAACTAAGATCCTGCATGTGGCGCAGCATGACCAAAAATAAATAAGTAAATAAAGGCTATGCAAAGATATACATTCAAAAACACTATAGATAAATAAAAAGAAAAACAACAACAAAAACAAAGAAAAACAGAAAACAGGAAATAAAATGGCAGACTTAAGCCCTAATGTATCAGTAATAAATGGTTTTAAAAACCAATTGAGGGCTTCCCTTGTGGTGCAGTGGTTAAGGATCCACCTGCCAATGCAGGGGACACTGATTCGAGCCCTGGTCCCGGAAGATCCCACATGCCGCGGAGCAATGAGGCCCATGCGCCGCAGCTGATGAGTCTGTGCTCTAGAGCCTGCAAGCCACAACTACTGAGCCTGCATGCTACAACTACTGAAACCTGCGCGCCTAAAGTCCGTGCTCCACAACAAGAGAAGCCACCGAAATGAGAAGCCCACGCACCGCAATGAAGAGTAGCCCCCGCTCGCCGCAACTAGAGAAAGCCCGCATGCAGCAATGAAGACCCAACGCAGCCAAAAATCATAAATAAATAAATTTATAAACAAAAAAAAATTGAAAGGCAGAAATTGGTAGAGTAGTTTTAAAAACATGCTTTAACACTGTCTATAAGAAACTCACTTCAAATATAACAATATAGACAAACTGAAAGTAAAAGGATAGGAAAAGATTTATCATGAAAACAATCAAAAGAAAGCAGAAATAACTATATTAAAACCAGACAACGTATTCTCAGAGCAAAGAAAATTGCCAGAAACAGAGAAGGACAGGGGCACCCTACAACATAGCTGACCAGTACTCTTCAAAACTATCAAAGTAATCAATAACAAGGACAGTCTGAGAAAGTGTCACAGCCAATGGGATGCGGAGGAGACACAACAACTAAGTATACTCTGGTATCCTAGATGGGATCCTGGAGCAAAAAAAAAAAAAAAATGTTCATTAGGTAAAAGTCAGAGAAATCTGAATAAACTACAGACTTTAGTTAACAATAATGTATCCATACTGGTTCATAAATTGTAACAAATGCACTATATTAATGTAAGGTTTTCATAAAAGGAGAAATTTTGTGCAGAGGGTATATGAGAACTCTCTGTACTAACTGCTCGATTTTTCTGTAAATTGAAAATTGTTCTAAAAAATAAAGTCTATTAATTTTTTAAAAAGTAATAAGTGATCTCTTCCATATTAAGAAAAATGATGGAGAACATAAAGGCAATCAATAGAAAATGTCAAAATATTATCATTAGCTCATCAAATTGAATGTTTATGTATCTTAAGACAAAGCAATTATATTCCTAGGTGTTTACCAGGATTCAGGTACAAGAATGTTTATAGCAGCAAAATTCTGGAAGTAAACAGATACCCAATGACAGGAGAATGAATAGTCATGGTATACCAATTAGACAAAGACATTTCAAGAGGGGAGAATTATAAGCCTGTTCCATTCATGAATATGGATGCAAATTTTTTTAATGTTAGCAAAGAGTGTATAAGAAGCAATCACACCATTACTCAGCTGAATTTAACCCAGGTATGCCAAGCTAGTTTAATACTAGAAAATCCACAAATGTGAATATTAACTGATTAAACCAGAAAAAAATATCACGTCAGTTGATTCAGAAAAATCTTTGGATAAAAATCCATTTCTCAGTCATGATAAATACTTAAATCAAATTAATAATAAAAGATAAAATCCTCAATCTAATAAAGAATACTAATTTTTTAAAAACACCAAGAGAGACCTCATCCTAAATGGGGAAACTCTGTAAACATTCCTCTGAAATCAAAAGTACACAAGAATATCCACTATCACCACTTTTATTCAAAATTGTATTGGAGATTCTAACCAATACAAGAAAGAAAAGAGGACATTAAGGTATAAAGACTGGAAAGGAAGACATAAAAATACCGTTATTTGAAAATAACATACCCAAATGGATGTACATATAAATTGTTAGAAATTTTTATAGCTATAAATATAAGGCACCAAAGTCACTTGAATTTCTACATACCAGCAGCAAACAACTATAAAATATAATTTAAATTTTTAAAAATACAGTTTTATCAGAGAATATCAAGTCCATAGGAGTAAATATACTGAAAGGTCTTTAAGACCCCTTCAGAGAACATTAAAAGAAGTCAATTCTCCCCAAATTGATCTCCAAATTCAATGTGATTCCAATAAATATCTCAATAGAGTTTTCATGGAACTTGATAAGATGCTTCTAAAATTTATATGGAAGAGTAAAGGGCCAGGATTGACCAGGGCATTTCTGTAGCTGAAAGCAAGGGAAAGGTGGTGCCTGGGGGAGAGATAGAAGAAGGAAAACCAAGGATCCAGAGTATCCATTCCAAGTCACCCGAGGAACTTCTGCCCACTGACCAAGCTAGGAGACTTCCGGGTGGAAACCACAAATAGTATTTCCCTTTATGGTGTGGAACCATTAAATAATAATTTCACTTTATTCTAAGAGTGAAGTTGGGGCAAGAGAGGAAGAAGTCAGAAAAAATGTCATTCCACCCACAGTTCAGAGGATGCAGACAAACCTCAAACAAGCCCAAACAACCTGCTTGTGCTTTCCGTCTGCTGTTTTGGAGTTAAGATTTTCTGGCTGTCTGTCAAAAAATTTGCACAAGTGTGGGAGAGAGATAAAGGCTAAGTCTTCAGTATTTGTAACAGAACCAGCTTAGAATGTCATAAAAAAGAAAATAATTTAAATTTCACTCTTAAGGTCAAGTATCCCAACACAGAAATTATTTTTGTTTCAAGTTTCTTTATAGTCTTTAGATAAGCATACAGTTTCTTACAGTCATCATTTTAAAGACTACATAATATTCGTCCACTAATGATTCCTCCAGCTTTAGACATTCATGCTGTTTCTGATTTTTTCACTCTTATAAATAATGCTCTATAAACATTTTATGCAGCTATATGCTCTATCATTTCAGAACCAAGGTCAGAGAGATTGAGAAGTATGCAGTATTCCCAGTAATTGTCTTTTCTCTCTTCCAAATATTCAGCAAGAGGCTCTACCCATTTCTGAACCTCTATAGATACAATCTCTCTACTATTTACATAATATTATCTGCATAATTAAGTACAACTCCAGTCTCTGAAATGAATCCTGACCATTGAGGTGTTATTTAAGCATCTCCAGCCCAATAATCATTGATAAAACAAATATTTATTGAGCATCAACCATGTGATGAGTGAAATACTTAAGAGGGTCCCTCCCAGGCAGATCTCTGAATTACTTAAGGTAGAGAATGTTTCCTAAACTTCTGTCTGTGATTATGTGCATTAAACTAATGATAGACCCTTATCGCTGAAACTAAGTGTTGGGAGAAATAAGCTAAAGACTGATAAGCCACTCTCTCCTGAAGGAATAGCTTTAAGAGAGCAAGACCAAGATAAAGATTCTTCTTCAATGGATAAGAGTAGTGAGAGTGGAAGGTGGTACAAAGGATTCCCCAAAATATCTGAGCCCTGGTCACATGCTGGGCCTCATGTGACTGATGTTACATCTATCCTATTTAAAGAAGTCACTCTTTGATCCAATCCTTCTTCTCTAGCTCTCTCTAGTACAGGGAAGTTGAGGCCCATACAACTGAGCCAGGATCAAGGATAGCCATTAACATGTACTGACTCTAAGGGAAAGATGTCTGCATTTGGCCACATCAAAGTAAAGTGCAGATAGATAAGACTAGTGCATGTATCCAAAGCTCCCAAGTCAGAGCTTTATGGCTTTATTCTTAAATATAAGCAGATAACAAAGATAACCAGACATTTGAAGAAAGCCTGCAAAATAAAACAGAAGGACCAAGATAAAATAATAACAAGGTTTTATTTAGTTTTTTAAAGGAACAATCAGAAGCCAATAACGAGCTCTTGGATATTGAAAATATTTGCCAAATCTTTAATGAGTTCAATGGAAGAGTAGAAGATAAATTCGTGTGAATCTCTCAAGAGGTAGAAAAAAGACAAGGAATCATAAAGTATGAGAGAAAGATAATAGAAATAAGAGATTAATCTAGGAGGTACAACCTCTAATAAAAAGAACTCCTTAAAAGAGAAAACCAAAGGAAAGAAATCATTGAAGAATAAAGATGAGAAATTTTCCAGGATGTTAAAGACCAAGTTTGCAGACTAAAAAGACTCTTCAAATTCCCAGAAAAAAGAATTAAAAGACCCACCTCTAGACAGATCACTGTGAAATTTCAGAAGCCTAAGGATAAAGATAAGATTCTTAAATCTTCTAGAAGGTAGGGTGAGTAGGAGAAATAGATGCCCTCCAAAGGATGTAAATCAGATTGGTTTCAGGTTTAGATTGCTGGTTAACAGTACTGGAAATTAAAAGAAAACTACATAGTAGTTCCTTCAAAGTTCTGAGGGGAAATTACTTTCAATCCACGATTTTACATCCAGCCAAACAAAATCAAGTGTGGGCTAGAACAGAAATATTTTCAAACATGCAAGAAATTATATCTCTCACACTTCCCCTATTAGAAAATTACTTGAGAATATGCTTAAATGATACAAATAAATTGTCTAGCCTAGGCTTCCTAAAAGCAGAGCTTGAAGCAAAGTTTTATAGACAAGTTTATTTGGGATTGCAATCCCAGTGGGCAGAAGTGAGTGACAGAGAGAGTACAAGAGGGGAAATGGGAAAACCAAAGCAGGGATGCATTATTTATTTATTTATTTTTGTGACGTATAGTTGATTTACAATATTGTGGTAGTTTCTGGTGTACAGCAAAGTGATTCAGATATATATGTGTGTGTGTGTGTGTGTGTATATATATATATATATATATATATATATATATATATATATATATACACACACACACACACACACATATATATATATTCATATTCTTTTCCATTATGGTTTATTACAGGATATTGAATATTGTTCCCTGTGCTATACAGTAAGACCTTGTTGTTTATCTATTTTATATACATAAATATATAATCCAAAACTCCTAATTTATCCCCCCCTACTCCTTTCCCCTTTCGTAACCATAGTTTATTTTTTATGTCTGTGAACCTGTTTCTGTTTTATAAAAAAGTTCATTTGTATCATATTTTAGATTACCCATATAAGTGATATCGTATGATATTTGCCTTTCTCCGTCTGACTTACTTCACTTAGTATGACAATCTCTAGGTCCATCCATGTTGCTGCAAATGGCAATATTTCACTCTTTTTTATGGCTGAGTAGTATTCCATTGTGTGTGTGTGTGTGTGTGTGTGTGTGTGTGTGTGTGTGTGTGTGTGTATTATTGAGGTGGTGACCACGAGTTACTCTTTCCCGTGTAGGGAAACCTGATGAAATGCAAACAAATTGTAGAAAAAGAAAGAAAGAGAGAGAGAGAGAAGGAAGGAAGGGAGGGAGGGAGGGAAGAAGGAAGGAAAGAAGGAAAGAAAGGAAGGAAGGGAGGGAAGAAGGCAGGAAGGAAGGAAGGAAGGAAGGGAGGAAGGAAGGAAAGAAGAAAGAAGGCATTTATCTATTGAGTCCTGTCTTCCATTGGTCAAAAATTCTTCCATGGGGCATTACCTTCCATGCACTTCTGGTTAGCACATAGTGTGAGCATGTGGGTTCACACAGCATGATATCAAGTCAAGCATCAGACAGGAATTCAGAGCACGAGCTGGAGTTGAGGTGCTATCAGCTTTCACCTGCACAAAATCAGTCAAAGTATGCAGCAGAGGCTACAGCAAGAGATGAGGATTATAATATTGGAAAGAGTGCATAAGATTTCATTGTACACTTCTTGTACAGCACTTTAGATCCTCTCGTACCCTCTGTTAAGCTCAATCCATTACAGGGTCTTTGCAGCTGCCATCTCCACAGAGACAAATTGTAAGAGGATTAGTGAAAGAGCTACAATTCCTGTGCTGTAGGTGGTCTCAGAGCCATAATTGATAATTATCACCTCCCTTTAACAGCCAACAATACAGTGTTGTAACTAGTGCTTTATACAATGTGATTGATGTCTTTTAGAGATGTTTAAAAAGGAGAAAATATAGCTGTAGAGTCTTTTATGTTAAGCTACATATTTACCATTTCTGGTACAGGCATACTTCTTTTTATTGTGCTTTTTTTATTGTACTTCACAGATTATGTGTTTTTTTACAAATTGAAGGTCTGTGGCAACCCTGCACAGAACAAGTCTACTGGCACCATTTTCCCCACAGCATTTGCTCACTTTGTCTCTATGTCACATTTTGCTAATTCTCGCAATATTTCAAACCTTTTCATTATTATTATATTTGTATGCTGATCTGTGACCACTGATATTTGATGTTACTATTGTAATTGTTTTGGGGTGCCACAAACTGCACCCATGTAAGACAGCAAATTTAGCTGATAAATATTATGTGTGTTCCGACCACTCCACCGACCAGCCATTCCCCATCTCTCTCCCTCTCCTGGGGCCTCCCTATCCCTTGAGACACACTACTGAAATTAGGCCAGTTAATAACCCTACACTGGGGCTTCCCTGGTGGCACAGTGGTTAGGAATCCGCCTGCCAATGCAGGGGACACGGGTTCGTGCCCCGGTCCGGGAAGATCCCACATGCCGCGGAGCGGCTAGGCCCGTGAGTCACAACTACTGAGCCTGCGCGTCTGGAGCCTGTGCTCCGCAGCAGGAGAGGCCACGACAGTGAGAGGCCCGCGCACCGCGATGAAGAGTGGCCCCCGCTCGCCGCAACTGGAGAAAGCCCTTGCACAGAAACGAAGACCCAACACAGCAAAAATAAATAAATAAATAAATAACCCTACACTGGCCTCTAAGTGTTCAACTGAAAGGAACAGTTGCACGTCTCTCACTTTAAATCAAAAGCTAGAAATGATTACGCTTAGTGAGGAAGCCACGTCAAAAGCTGAGATAGGCTGAAATCTAGGCCTCTTGAGTCAAATGGTTAGCCATTGTTAATGCAAAGGAAAAGTTCTTGAAGGAAATTAAAAGTGCTACTCCAGTGAACACATGAATGATAAAAAAGTAAATCAGCCCTATTGCTGATATGGAGAAGGTTTTAGTGGCCTGGACAGAAGACCAAACCAGCCACAACATTCCCTTAAGCCAGAGCCTAATCTAGACCAAGGCCCTAACTCTCTTCAATTCTATGAAGGCTGAGAGAGGTGAAGAAGCTGTGGAAGAAAAGTTTCAAGCTAACATAGGTTGGTTCATGAGGTTTAAGGAAAGAAGCCATCTCTACAACACAAAAGTGCAAGGTGAAGCAGCAAATGCTGATGTAGAAGCTGCGGCAAGTTATCCAGAAGATCTAGCTAAGATAATGAATGAAGGTGGTTACACTAAACAAAAGATTTTCAATGTAGCAGCTTATATTGGAAGAAGATGCCATCTAGGACTTTCATAGCTAAAGAGGAGAAGTCAATGCCTGATTTCAAAGCTTCAAAGGACAGGCTGACTCTCTTGCTAGGTGTTAAAGCTGTGGTGACTTTAAGTTGAAGCCAGTGCTTATTTACCATTCCAAAAATCCTAGGCCCTTTCAGAATTATGCTAAATCTACTCTGCCTTGCTCTATAAATGGAACAACAAAGCCTGGAAAACAGCACATCTGTTTACAACGTGGTTTACTGAATGTTTTAAGCCCACAGTTGAGATCTACTGCTCAGAAAAAAGATTTCTTTCAAAACATTACTGCTCACTGACAATACACCTGGTCACCCAAGATTTCTGATGGAGATGTACAATGAGATTAATGTTGTTTTCATGCCTGCTAATAAAACATCCATTCTATAGCCCATGGATCAAGGAGTAATTTTGACTTTCTAGTTTTACGATTTAAGAAATACATTTCATAAGGCTATAGCTGCCATAGATAGAGATTCCTCTAATGGATCTGGGCCAATTCAATTGAAAACCTTCTGGAAAGGATTCACCATTCTAGATGCCATTAAGGACATTCTTCATTCATGAGAAGAAGTCAAAATACAACATTAACAGGAGTTTGGAAGAAGTTGATTCCAACCCTCATGGATGACTTTGAGGGATTCAAGACTTTAGCGGAGGAAGTAACTGCAGATGTGGTGGAAACAGCAAGAGAACTAAAAGTAGAAGTGGAGCCTGAAGATGTGACTGAATTGCTGTCATCTCATAATAAAACTTTAACAGATTAAGAGTTGTTTGTTTTGGATGAGTAAAGAAAATGGCTTCTTGAGATGGAATCTACTTCTGGTGAAGATGCTGTGAAGATTACTGAAATGACAACAATGTATTTATAAACTTCGTTGATAAGGCAGGGTTTGAGAGTTGATTCCAATTTCAAAAGAAGTTCTACTGTGGGTAAAAGGCTATCAAACAGCATAGCAGGCTACAGAGAAATAGTTTGTGAAAGGAAGAGTCTATTAATGCAACAAACTTCATTTCATTTTATTTTAAGAAACTGCCACAGCCACTCCAACCTCCAGCAACCACCACCCTGATCACCCAGCATCCATCAACACTGAGGCAAGACCCTCTACCAGCAAAAAGATTTTGACTCACTAAAGTCTCAGATGGTGGTTAGCATTTTTTAGCAGTAAGGTATTTTTAATTAAGGGATGTACATTGTTTTCTAAGACAAAATGCTATTTCACACTTAATGGACCACAGTATAGTGTGAACATAACTTTTACATGCATTGGAAAACCAAAAAATTCATGTGACTCACTTTATCATGATAGTCACTTTATTGCAGTGTTTTGGAACCAAACCTACAATATCTCCGAGGTATGCCTGTACTCTTTTATTTCTTCCTTTGAATTTGAGTTACCATCTAGTGTCATTTCCTTGCTTAAATATAGCTTCATTCCCTACTTTCTCTTTGTGCTATTATTGTTACATGTATCATCTTTTTTATATAAGTTCAACAATTTTTATATTTACTGTTTTATGCAATTGTCTTTTAAATCAGTTAAGAGAATAACAGAGAAAATATATATTTATACTACTTTTTATAGTTATCTATATAATTACCTTTACTGGTGCTCTTTGTTTCTTCATATTACCATCTTCTTCTATCCTCAAGACTTCCTTTAGTATTTCTTGCAAGGCTGGTCTCCTAACAACAAATTATCTCAATCTTTTTTTTTTAACTGATAATTTATTTTTCACTTATTCTCAAAGAATAGTTAGATGGGTATAGGGCTCTTGTTTGACAATATATTTTTTCCTTTCAGCACTTTGAATATATCATCTCACTGCTTTCTTATCTCCATTGTTTCTGACAAGAAATGAGCCATTAATCTTACTTTGATTTTGGTTTACTTGTATGTGATGAGTCATTTCTCTTATTGCTTTCAAGATATTCTCTTTGTCTTTTAACAGTTTGACTATGTGTTTATGTGTGGTCCTCTTTGTGTTTATCCTACCCACATTTTGCTGAGCTTCTTGGATGTATGGATTAATGGCTTTCATCAAATTTGGGGATTTTTTTCAGCCATTATTTCTTCAAATATTTTTCTGATCTTTTCTCTCTCTCTTTCCTTCTGGAACTTCTGTTATGCATATGTTGATATGTTTAATGGCATCCAACAAGTCTTTAAGATTCTGTTCATTTTTCTTCATTGTTTTTCCTTTCTGTTTTTCAGATAGGATCATCTGTATTGATCCACCTTTAAGGTGACTTATCATTTCTTCTGCCATCCCAAAATCTGCTGTTGAGCACTCTATGGAAACTTTTATTTCAGTTATTGCATTTTTCAACTCCAGTATATATATATATATATGTATATATATACATATATACATATATATATATGTATATATATACATATATACATATATATATATGTATATATATGGGTATATATATATATGTGTATATATATAAATGTATATATATATAAAATCTCCAAATGTTATTGTTACATTACATATACATTACATTACAACAGTGTGAGACATTGTTCTCGTGTTTTCCTTTAGCTCTTTAGGCAGGGTTTCCTTTAGTTCTTAGAACATACTTATAACAGCTGCTTTCAAGTTTTCATCTGGTAAGTCCAACATCTGTGTGTTCTCAAAGATAGTTACTACTGCCAGCTTTTTCCCCATGTATAGTCACATTTCCTTGTTTCTTTTTGTATAATTTTTGTTGAATCTAGACATTTTAGGTAATATATTGTAGCAACTCTGGGTTTTGATTCCCCTCCTTTGGACTTCTTGCTGTGTATTGTTTGTTTGCTCGCCTGGACTAATTCTGTGGAGTTGGTTCCATCTGCAGTGTGCATCCACTGATGTCACCGTTCAGTTTTTTCCCTCATTTTTATTTTAAAGCCTGGCTTCCTGGAGGTTTCCCCTAGGTCAGCATAACTTAGTGGTCAGCCAATGATTGGTCAGAGATTGTGCTGAAATACTTTGAGCCAGTAAGGATTCTACCCTTTGCAGTTGAATCTGTGTATGGTATATGAAATACTTTTATAATTCAAGGAGTTTACAAGTCTGCTCCATGTTCATCCTGGGACTAGTAGCTTGCAAGGGCCCTTTCTGGTCTTTGCTGAGCTAGTGTAGCCTTGCACATGTGCACAGCCTTCTGAATCACCAGGGGTGTGATTTTAACAGGGTCTCCTTTATCTATCTCCTTCCCTGGATACTTCTGTTAAATTTCTGACTAATCTGTTGGGTTTTGCTTGTACGAATTAATATCTCTGTGATTTTATCCCTCCTCAATTGTTTGTCACGGAAAGCTTTGTTTTTGACAATGCCACTGAGCATAAATTTTTCCATGCTCTGATCCAGATAGAGTCACCCCTTCAGGCAGAGCAGCAGAGCTGCCAGTGATCATGGCCTATCCCTCCCACCTGGGATAGAACTTCTGTACCATGGAGATGGGGTATAGAGAATCAGAGCAGGCACTGGATAAAATGCCACAGACTTCCACTTCCACTATTTTTACCAATATTCAGAGGATTTAAAAAAAATAAATGCTTCTCAATTTGTTGTATGCTCTTTGATCAAGTTAAACAGTTTTTTGCTTGTTTATTATTTTGTCCAGTTTTACCATTGCTTTTTGGTAAGAGGATTTGCACAGCTCCTCACACAGCCATTCCAGAATATGAAAAAATATTTTCATAAAACAAGTAAGGGAATGATGGAAAATAAAGAAGAGATTTTAAAAAGAATCTAAATTTTTATACATTTGATTAAATTTTCAAGTAAGTGCACATAAGGAAAAAACAATTCAAGATGAACAATCCTCTGCAAAATGCAGAACCAAAATCACAAGGTCAGGGGAAAATCAGATAGATCAGCTAAACCCTAAGTAATATCTGCAAAATAAAGTTGAGACATTCTCATCCAGCAATTACTAGTGTTGACCACAGAAGCATAATACGGTGCACCATTATTTAAAACCTCTCACCAAAGGAATATGATGTTGTCTAGGCCACCAAATTATAATTTATATCATAATAACAGGATATGGAAGGGTCTGAATGATGGACCTAACAGAGTCTGGGGATTGGCCACACCGTTAAGACCATCCAGTGTGAGGTACTGGGCAGGAGCTCAGGTGGAACCAAGAGAGAGGACAAAGGAATAAAAATTTGACATTGCGTGGACATGTGTAATTTCAGTTTGTGGGCTTGAGAAATTCTTAGGTATGGGAATGCCTGCCCTTTCTCTCATGGCACAAAACCAACAGTACCAATAAACCAATGTTAAGTAAATTTTTGGTATCTGGCCTATTCTGCATGTCAGCATTATTTCATGGACAGGTCCATGATCCAGAGATGTAAAACCTCATTCTCCCAAAGATTCTCTAAACTGAATTCAGAATATAATGTTTATGAAAGCATCTCTCTGCCTCTTAGTTCCGCCAAGCAGAGGGAGAGGGGTCATGGTTAGTGACCCTAGAGGTTAGTCATGGTTCGGTGGGGAATTGTGACTACAACTAGCCCAGCCTTATCATTATATCCTCCTAAACACAGTAATTTGTTCTTGAGAACACATGTCCAAAGAAGAAACAATCACTGTTCTTCAAATTGTGTGAGCAGAGTTCTATTTCTACTTGGGATATTAAGATGTGTCAGTATCATCTGGAGGTGCTGCTAGTCATGTTCTAAGATTGCTTGGAAAAAGCTCTTTTGTAGCAGGAGAAAATAAAACCAATATGCAAAATTAAGCAAAACCAAGAGATAGCAAAAAAGTGATGTCTGTAATAGTGATAGTAATGTTTGTGTTTCTGGATCCAGACATTCCTGAAGCCAAATGACCAAAAATCAAGTAAGTACAAATTAAAACAAAAATGTTACTTCATTTTTGCCCAGATTTTCTAAATTTAAAAATATCAGAAATACCCAGTACAGGAAAAATGTGAGGAAACCCACACTATAGGGGTCAGATTGGTACAACTTTTGTGGAAAGCAATTTAGCAATATATATCAAAATCTAAATACAAAATAACTTGACCCATCATTTACACTCCTATGAATTTACTCCACTGGAAAAATTTTCTCATAAATGTAAATATACAAGATTTTCATTGAGATATTATCTACAAGAGGAGAATCAGAAGCAACCTGTTTATGAATAGCATAGAAACAAAAGATTACATGCCTCACACTGCACTCATTAAAAAGTCTCTTTCGTCCTTTTCCTTTCCCATACTGTAAGTTTTAAGGTTCTCAGGCCCACCCTTTTCTTTGGGAGCTAACTTGCAATAATAATACTTAGCTCTTTAAAATACTGGCCTTTCTATTAACAATTGCTAGTAAAAACAAATCTCAGAAAAGGGGAAAATGTCCCTTCTTTGTATAAAAAATTAATAAACAGAAACCTCAATAAAAACAGAGTCAGGAGGTCAGAAGGGGGAGCTCTCATGCCCTACAATGATAGCAGAGCCCAACAGGAAGAACAAAAACTTCCTATTCTTTCCTGGCAAGAGCTCAGCCAATGAAGACCTATGGACTCTTTTTTAACTATAGCCCTCCCAACTTCCTTTTTTCCTTTATAAAAGAGTTTTCCTCTCCAGTTTTGCTGGGTACTTGCACATGGCTTACCATGGTTGCAGACCCCAAGTCGCAATTCTTTGTTGATCCCAAATAAACCAATTTTTGCTAGAGAAGTAACTGGCAGTTATTAGTTAACAAATAACTATTTGTTGTATGTACATGTCTTATGGCTGCAGAAAAGCAGATACTGTTCTACATCATGAAGTCAGTTTTAGGGATAAGGTTGGAAGCATTCATACAACCATCTGTCTTACTCTCCAATCCTGTGAAGAGACTTGTCTTGCAACATTTAACTGAAACCATTCTCTTCTTTTCATTGTTTAACAAATGAGTTTTCTTTTAAGACATATGGATTTAAGAGGGTGACGGTAATTCCAGTGAAATGTAATTTTTAATCCTAAAAGTCTTCAATCCTAATTGCATGTCTTCATGAGTGCTATTTAAAATAATTAGAATCTCAGGAATTCCCTGGCAGTCCAGTGGCTAGGCCTTGGTGCTTTCACTGCCGAGGCCCGGGTTCAATTCCTGGATGGGGAACTAAGATCCTGCAAGCCCCTAAACTCCTTACATGTGGAACCAGAAACAGGAAGTGAATCAAAACATCTTTAACAATTCGTTTTGCATTTTAACTTTCACCATTTGGATAGGCATAGGTAAAAAGGAAAAATTGGAAGGAATTCTGCCTTTGGAATTGAACGGCAACTCTTCCCTGAGTCTCCAGCCTGCAGGTCTATATTTTAGAGTGGCCAACCCTCCACAATCAAGTGAGCCAATGCCTTAAAATAAATCTCAGTCTATGGGCTTCCCTGGTGGCGCAGTGGTTAAGAATCTGCCTGCCAATGCAAGGGACACGGGTTCAAGCCCTGGCCCGGGAAGATCCCACATGCCGCGGAGCAACTAAGCCCGTGCACCACGACTACAGAGCCTGCACTCTAGAGCCCGTGAGCCGCAACTACTGAGCCCACGCACCACAACTACTGAGCCCGCGCTCTAGAGCCCACAAGCCACAACTACTGAGCCCACGTGCCACAACTACTGAAGCCTGCATGCCTAGAGCCCATGCTCCACAACGAGAAGCCACCGCAGTGAGAAGCCCACGCACCGCAACGAAGAGTAACCCCTGCTCACCACAACTATAGAAAGCTGGTGCACAGCAACGACGATCCAACACAGCCAAAAATAAAAACAAACAAATAAATAAATAAATTTATTTTAAAAATAAAAAATAAATAAATCTCAGTCTACATATACACACATCCTGGTTGTTCTCTTTCTCTGGAGAACCCTGACTAATCCAGACTCATACTTTATAAAAAAAGCAATAAGAACAGATTTCTAGGAAAATGATGGTATGCTTAATTACTGTGGAAATGTCAAATTGTTATAAAAGTTTCTAAATGCTTGCTTTCAATTTCCATATTTAGCTTATCTGATTGGTAATCCCATGTTTAGCTTGTCTGATTGGTAAATGTACAGGACTGAGTCCTCTGTGGAACGAACACATACACACACACGCACACACACAGGATGGAAGGAATTTTCACATACTGAGGTATGGGGAAGTCATGACTTAAACTTTATGCTGACTAGAATGGCCTGTTTTGTGGCCTATTAAACATATACTGTACATCTGTTTAAGCATTAAAGAAAAGGGTGCATTGACCAAAGGTAAAAAATGTTTGTTTTCAAGATAAAGATTAAATGCCTCCCTTCCTGGGACATGTAGTCCTTCAATGATAAGGCTCCCTTCCTAGGTGCCAAGGCCATGCCAACTCACTGTGTATGTGCTGATTTGTCTTTTTTTGAAACCTTGAAGGAATGTACCCCTGTCATGTTTGATGGTCTTTGTTCTAACAAAATGTAAAACTGTGCTGAAAACCATGCCTCTCCAGAACAGTTCCTCAGAGCTATCTGAGAGGCTAGCTCCTGGGTTAGAGTCCTCAGTTTGGCTCAGATAAAACTCTCCTCTATTCTTATTATAGACTGGTTATTGACTATTTCTGTTGACACACACAAAGACAAAATTAGATCTAACATTGTTTCTCAAAAGAAGTTCCAGATGGCTAAGGGATTAGCCCATTAACCTTAGCGCTAAGTGAAACCATACATGTATAGAAGAAAACAAGTGTGAATTCCTCCATAACCTAGGAGTGGATAAAACTTTTCTATGACTCAAAATCTAGAAGCAATAAGCAACAAGGAAAACAAGCCAAAATCATGATATATAAAGTAAAAAGACAGATGACAAACTGAGAGAAATATTTGCAAGTTACATCACACACTTAGGGTTGATTTTCCTAATACATAGAAGGCATTTAAAAATTGAAAAGAAAAAAACCAACAATCCCATAGAAAAATGGGCAATAGATGTACAGCCAATTCACAGAAAAAGAACTACAAGTAGCCCTTTAACACATTAAAAGTTATTTAACCTTGCTATTATTTCTCCCAAACATTGGCAAAAATCCATCCCAGACGTTGCAGTTTCGGCTCCAGAAGTTCAATTTGGGCCTATTTAATAACTTCCATATTACTATTTAATGTGATCGATCTTTCCTCTAGTGTTTTGAACTTATGAAATATAGTTATAATAACTATTTTCATGTCTTTATCTGCTAATTCTAATATTTGTTGCTGTTCTGTGTCAGTTCAACTGATTGATTTTTCTCCACATTACGGGACATATTTTCCTGCTTTTTTTCATGCCTATCTTTAATTAGATTCCAGACATTGTGATTTTTACCTTATTGGATACTAGATATTTTTGTTTTCCTGCATGTATTCTTGAGCTTTGTTCTGGGACACAGTTAAATTATTTGAAAACAGCTTGGTCCTTCTGGGTCTTGTTTTCAGGATTTGTTAGGTGAGACCAAAGTGGCATTTGGACCAGCACTAATTATTTCCCTCTACTGAGACAAGACCTTTCCCTGAGTTTTCTACTGCACTGAGAAGCTGGGGCTAGTGTATTTAATTAAGAATATGCAGATTATGACCTGCTAAATAAGGAGGCACAAGCCACCACACGGGGGCGGGGGGCAGATTGCTCCCTGGATTTACAAGCTCCCACTTTGGGAAAGTGAAAACCCTTCGGTCCTTTTGATTGAAGGTGCAGTTTCAAAACACACAAAGGAAGTGGAGTCACAAGATTTATGACTCTAAACTCAAGTCTTTATCTAGATGTCCAGACTCTGGGTGTGAGCAGGGTTATACTATAAAATGCCTAGGCAGCAACTGAGAAAAACAAGTTGTTTTCCTCAAAAGTTGTTTTTCTCATCACAGTTGACCCCATGATGCCTAGGCATTAATCTTTAAGGAAAATTATACACACCGTCTGGACAGTGGAGATATTTCAAGCCAACTGGCAGGGTTTTGGTCACCGAGGGCATGAAATATTGGAGCAAAGCAAAAATGCCAATCAACAGTATCAATACACAAACGATAGTTTGAAATCCTGTCTGTAACCATTCCCCCATCTGTTGTGGTCCAGCCAAGAAAGTAAATCAAAGTGCTTGGATAAAGTTAAGGTAGGTATTTGATTAAAAACTTAGGTGAGATTACGGTATTCTTGTACCCCTTGGGCCATCTTCTGTACATTTGTCTGAACTTGCCCAGCATTTTTAATATACGTGTGACAGGTAGTGCTCTTTATAGCACACACACCTCCTTCCTTGGCCAGTAAGTAATCTAAAGCTAAACAGTTATCCAAAACCATCTGCGCTAAAGAATCATGTTGGTGCTGCATTAAGGCTGGGCATTGGTGTAACAGCCCAATGTGCTCAGCCGGGGTGACTGACAGGCTGGTGTTGGCCTTAGCGATTTGATGTTGTGTGTCCAATGAGGCAGCTCCTAGCCTAGTCCCAGTGAGGGTACTGGCAATACAATATAATGAGGATGAATGCCACACACTTTTGATGTGAGGGGGCAGAAAGAGACATGGATCAGGGGTTCTGTTCAGTGACGGGTAAGGGTAGTCTCAGGGAGACTAAGGTACATTGGTGTGAACAGACAGGACTCCCAGTGTGCAGCACTGAGGCAAATACACTGGAGGGAAAGAGAAGCGCACATATGGAGAATCACTATGTGTGGTGGTCCCAGGGCACTGCACTCACAGTGGACACCAACTGCTTCATCAGGGATAGTGAAATAAGGTGGGATTCCCCCTCAATGGCTGGACCATGAGGCCCAAGACCATGGGGATTGTGCTCATTGGGATGAGGTGTAGATCATATTCGTCATGTGGGGTTGGTGCCTGTGCAGATATGAGGGAACATAAAAAGGGCACGTGGGGGCTCCTGTCAGGTGTCACATACAGTATTGTACAGTGTCCTGCAAGGGAACAGTTGAGCACCATATAGAGTGGCCGGGCGAGCTGCAGGGATGCATGGGGTGCTTACTGTGGGGTAGACAGGGACAGGGTCAATAAATCAGCCCCTTTGGGATTTCCCTGGCGGTCCAGTGGTTAAGACTCCCTGCTTCCACTGCAGGGGCGCAGGTTCGATCCCTGGTCGGGGGAACTAAGATCCCACATGCCGCAAGGTATGGCCCAAAAAAAAAAAAAAAAAAATCAGTCCCACAGGCCACTAACTCGAGAAACAGTCTTTGTTGAGTCAGGAAACATGCTCAACAATTACAGCGGCCCAAAAAATGAGCCCCATTTCTGCCCATTGTATAAAAGCTACTGAAGGGCTTGAATTGGAGGATTGTGGAGCCCTGAGTGATGACCCTGGGGAAGGATCCCTTTGCGTGGTACAGGGAGGTGACCCTGTGGCTATTGTCCTAGGGGCGGGGGTGGATACTGTGGTGGTGACAGCATCCACAGCTGGGGAGGGGCTCCGGGGTAAACATAGTTCACTCTGCAAAATGCCACTCAAAAGTGTCATCAGCAGGGAATTTAGATAAACAAATGTTCAGTTTAGCAATCAAGTCCCAGGCAGTACTCACCACCATCAGTGCTGTGTCTTCCTTGGTGTCATCTCTTCTATCATGGAAGGTTCCAGAGGCAGCATTCGGGGTTGGGCCCACAGGGTAACACCTTGCAAATGATTGGGTTGTGATCTCCTCCAAGATGTAGGTGACTTCCATCCATAAATAGTAAAGGTTGGAAGCACATGTGTAGCCTTCGTTTAGAGAAAATTTAGTTACATGCGCCCAACAATTTAATGTTTGGCCCTGTATTGCCAGAGATAAATCAGAATTGCATAAGCCTAGCAGCCAATTAGGATTGAAATTAGGGCACTGTAATGGCCAGTGGCTGGAGGTCCGGATGTCAGTGATCAGTTGGGCAGGGCTGGTGGCCTTTACACATATGTGCCATTGGTTCCACTTAAGATAGAGAGCTTGGGAATTCCTCGGCGCTTTAAATGCAGGGGGCGCAGATTCCATCCCTGGTGGGGGAACTTAGATCCCACATGCCGCAGGGCTGCAGCAAAAAAAAAAAAAAAAAAAAAAGATATAGGGCTTGAATCCCCCTGCTAGTATCTGTACCTGGCGGCATTTTGGGGGCGGCCCCTCTATGGCTGACTTCCAACAGGCACCATCCCCCCATCCTGGGGTGCCATGTTGCCCCTGGTAGAGCTGCCTCTGACTCGGGTTACAGCTGGCTCCCCAAGCTCAACACCCCAGTCCTGCCCACGGACACAGTTGACCCAGCAGCCAGACTCCCCTACCAGCACTAATCTAGAGGAACTCTCCTTGGCTCCTAGTGAAATAGTCTGGCACCTGGGATCCTCTGCCAGAGTGCTTGCACCTGGACAAACGTCTCAAGCAAAAGGACACAAAAAGGCCACAGCTACAAGTGATTGAAACAACTGCACGCATGCGCAGTTCAACCTCGAGCATGCGCAACCAGGGCAATTTTGACCTCTCTCCTACCTTCCTGGGGCTGCAATAATGAGCTTATCCACCATGTTTGAGGTGACGGGTGTAGAGGCGAAGGACTGCGCATGACCCTTGCACACGTTCAAGGGCGGATCCTTGCACCCGGCACCCTGAGAGGGCTGAAGAGCCCGCCCAGACCACACCTCCAACCCATCTTCCCACCCCTACCCTCACCCCATTTAAGGGACTAGCTGGCTCTCCGAAAATACAAGCAAGAACACCTTCTTGTTGTCGCCTCCCTGTGCTGCAGCTTAACCCCCAATAAAACCTTGCCTGAAATTCGCATGTGGACGCTTATCAATTTCTATTTATTTAAAGAGTCCAAGAGCCCAGGTCAGTAACACTAGGACCTGAGCCCTCGCCCTGGTTCCTGCCTGGAGGAAAAAGGCAGAGCCCTTCCATCCCGGTTAGCTCACCTTGGCAAAACATCTGGATTTTTGCATGATTGTAGCCCATCACCTCCAGCACCGACACCGATGGGGGTGGGGTGGGTGGTCTCCTTTAGAGAATAATGGGAAACACACCCACCTCAGACTGGGGACTGCTCCTGGGTCTCTGCAGGGGAGTCTGACCTTTCACAGCACCAACAAAGGGGATTTAGGGTGGGGATTTCCAGCAACACCGGGCAGTAACAATACTTAGCCACAGACTCCCAGCAAGCATTGGTTCCTTCCCAGAGAGACTGAGTAGTCTGGGAGAGAAAGTTAGTATGCCATTCACAGCTCCAAGGCATTGAATGGGGGTGCAAACTGTGCCCACCATCCTGTCCTCCTTGTCGCCAATTGTGTTGAGAAGCCCAAACTGGTGTATTGAATTAAGAAAATGCAGATTATGACCTGTTCAATAAGGAGGCACAAGCCGTCCACACATGGGTGACAGGTGGCTCCCTCAGCATCCCACCTTCCACTCTGGAGAAGTTAAACCCACGGAGGTTTGTTTTGATTGAAGGCAAAGTTTCAATACACTCACACAAAGAAAGTAGAGTCAGTCAAAAGATTTATTATCACTTACAGATCCCAGAAGTGCTCCCCACCTTCACCCCACTGCCAACCCAGCTATGGGGAGGGTGGGGAGGCAGTCCTCTGTCCTAAGTCATGAGGGAGCTGGAGATAGAGAGCTGGGTAGCAAACACACTTGTAAGGTGGTTGGGGTGGAGGTCACTAACCTTTCCTGAGCTTAACTCTGATTATTTTAAAAGGTGCTGGCACAGCGGGAACTTAGGGAGAGCATCCAAAATTCAAGTCCTTATCTAAATGTCCATTTTCTGAGTGTGAGTATCATACTGTAAAATGCCTAGGCAGCAATTGAGAAAAACAAAATTGCTTTCCTCAAAATTTGTTTTTCTCGGGACTTCCCTGGTGGTCCAGTGGTTAAGACTCCGCGCTTCCACTGCAGGGTATGCGAGTTCCATCCCTGGTCGGGGACCTAAGATCCCGCATGCTGCGCGGCGGGCTGAAAAAAAAAGTTGTTTTTCTCATCGCATCTACCCAGGGTGTATTCTGAGGCCACCATAGAAACATCATAGCCCAACTTTTTCCTCTGCTCAGTTCCTCTGTCTTCCTTTCCCTTCCACAGGTGGCTGAACCCGAGAGCGCTCTCTAATAAGTTTCCTGCACACTAGTTTTCATCACAGTCTGCTTCCCAAGCAACCTACCTCTTTTTTAAAAATTGAACTATAGTTGATTATTATACTAAGTGAAGTAAGTCAGACAAAGACAAATATCATGATATCCCTTATATGTGAAATTTAAAAAAGAATACAAATGAACTTATTTACAAAACAGAAACAGACTGCCTCTTCTATTCAGAGAGAAACTGAAGTTACTTCTGCCTCAGGGAAGGACTAGGCTGAATCACTGTAAATGAAATTCTCAGGTTCGAGTTTTTCTGGTCATTCAAATAGCATAAAGATGTAGCTTTTGCTTTCCAAGTCCTTCATCATCTTCTTCTTCTTCTTTTTCTTTTTCTTTTTTTTTTTTTAATGCTTCCAAATTCTTGGTGGCAATTTCCTCTCCCTCCCACAGCCCAAAGTTTCTATTTTCCCTCATCTTCAATCAGCACCACAGTCGGCTGAGTTTTCCTGTAGTTGGATGGGAGAGGTATGTGACAGGGTATTTCTACTTCACCCTTTACACTGAGGATGCAGTCCCAGCTTTCTACAGGGAGGATCTCCTGTCACAGTGCTCGCTAGAGGGGGCCCTCACATCTCCTTTACCCCCACGTACCATGAAGTGTGAAAACAGAGGCTCCCATTCACCTGGTCCAGCAAATGCCTTCAGAGTGAAAGCTAGTTCCAGCGCTCCACATACCTATCTGGGTTCCCTAGACTGAGAATTCCTTTCTTTCTTGCCAGATTCCCAGTGCTTGGAATGAAGGTGTGTTTTTGGTTTCTTTAAACATATATTACCCTGGATTGATAGCGGTTGTCAGTGAATGAGTTGATCCAGGTTGTAGTCTGCTGTATTACCAGAAACAGAAGTGCTCATTACACTTTTCAAGAGTAAATGTTTTAGAAAAACAATGAAGAAAAAAAAGATGGTTGGTTCAAACCCTCCTTGTTTGTTTGTTCCAGAACAGCGACTATCCCAATTAGTCAAGGTTTATAGTTGCAACTCAAACATGTTTCTTTGGAAAATGCTTATCCAAACAGACAATTGTTTTTGAAACTCTGAAATCCCTGAACACCATTTGAAATTAAATAACTTTATAATACATTTGTATAAATCATGACACTCCTAATTCTTTTTGAAAGGAAAATACTGTTCATTTGTCAAATTGAGTTGAACAGAGTTGCTTACAATTATGTATCTTTCTAGGAGGGATGGCATGGTATAGGCAGGGGATGAGTATGTGGACTGAGGTGCCAGACTGCATGGGTTCAAATCCCAAAGCTACCATTTATCAGCTGTGTGACTTCGGGGAAATTAACTTAAACTCTGTATCTCAGTTTCTTCATCTCTAAAATGGAGATAATAATAACGCCTATCCCATAGGATTGTTGTGAGGATTGTGGATTTAATGTTTGTAAAGTTATGGGGGTTTTTTTTTGTTTGTTTTTGTTTTTATAAATTTATTTATTTATTTATTTTTGGCTGCATTGGGTCTTGGTTGCTGCGTGCAGGCTTTTCTCTGGTTGTGGCGATTGGGGGCTACTCTTTGTTGTAGCGCATGGCCTTCTCATTGCGGTGGCTTCTCTTGTTGTGGAGCACAGGCTCTAGGTGCGTGGGCTTCAGTAGTTGTGACATGTGGGCTTCAGTAGTTGTCGTTCGTGAACTCTAGAGCGCAGGCTCAGTAGTTGTGGCGCACGGGCTTAGCTGCTCCGCGGCATGTGGGATCTTCACGGACCAGGGATCAAACCCGTGCCCCCTGCATCGCAGGCAGACTCTTAACCACTGTGCCACCAGGGAAGCCCTGGGTTTTTTGTTTTTTTGCTTTTGGCCGTGCCACACGGCATGCGGGATCTTAATTCCTCCACCAGGGATCGAACCCTTGGCCCCTGCAGTGGAAGCATGGAGTCAACCACTGGACTGCCAGGGAAGTCCCCTGTAAAGTATTTACAACAGTGTCTGACCCATGATAAGCTCCAAATATGCATATAAAATATCCCCTATATATAAAAACAGACTAGGATTCTTTAAACAAACAATTTCTCCCTCCTTTGGCCTTTTACCTTCTAGGCTTACTCTAAGGAAAGAATATCTCCTTTTTGATAAGTTTCTAGTTTAAAATGTCTTACTTTTAAGAGGCAAACAGGGACTTCCCTGGTGGTCCAGTTGTTAAGAATCTGCCCTTTCACTGCAGGGGGCACGTGTTCGATCCCTGGCAGGGAAAGTTCCACATGCCATGTGGTATGGCCAAAAAAAAAAAAAAAAAAGAGGCAAACAAAATTCTATTGTTTCTGAATATTCCTTACTACATGCAAAACATGTTTTATTCCTTTTGGACAACCCATCCTCAATACCACATTGATATAAGTATTTCGTGTTGTTGTACACACACACAAAAAGACTACTCTGAAGTTAATTTGCTTAAACAAAAATTATGACAATTATTTTATTATGAACTTTAATAATTCTTTCCTATCCTGAGCTAACCTGTGCAAGGCATGGGTTTCATCAAGGTGTAGACTCCATCAACGTTACTTTTTTCCTAACTAGATATGTGGTTTATATCTTCAAAAGAGAGCAAAAGATAGTGGACTTTCTTTAGGTACAAGCTGATCAGGTCAAAAGATGACAACACTGATAAATGTTCTAAATCTATTATGTTTTTTAAAAATTTATTTTATTTATTTATTTATTTTTGGCTGCATTGGATCTCATTGCTGCCCGCGGGCTTTCTCTAGTTGCGGTGAGCAGGGGCTGCTCTTTGATGCGGTGCACGGGCTTCTCATTGTGGTGGCTTCTCCTGGGCATATATCTGGAGAAAACCATAATCCAAAAAGATACATGCACCCCAATGTTCATAGCAGCATTATTTACAACAGCCAAGACATGGAAGCAACCTAAATGTCCATCAACAGATGAATGGATAAAGAAGACGTCGTATTTATATACACATATAACATATATACAATATTAACATATAACATATAACATATATACAATATTACTGTAATATTCCACTCAGCCTTAAAAATGAAATAATGCCATTTGCAGCAATATGTATGGACCTAGAGATTATCATACTAAGTGAAGTAAGTCAGACAGAGACAAATACCATATATTGCTTATATGTGGAATCTAAAAAAATCATACAAATGAACTTACAAAACAGAAATAGTATCACAGATGTAGAAAACAAACTTATGGTTATGGGGGGGAGGGCCGGGGGGGAGGGGAAGGGAGGGATAAATTGGGAGATTGGGATTGACATATACACATTACTGTATATAAAGTAGATAACTAATAGGACCTACTGTATAGCACAGGGAAATCTACTCAATACTCCGTAATGATCTATATGGGAAAAGAATCTAAAAAAGAGTGGATATATGTATATGTATAACTGATTCACTTTGCTGTACAGCAGAAACTAACACAACATTGTAAGTCAACTATACTCCAATAAATTAAAAATAAAAGGATATCATAAAAGGCTTCAGTTTGAGTTCTTTTTATTGAGGTCCTTAATGTAGTTTTTTTTACCTTTCTTAGGTACTTACGTGGGTGGCAGTCAATGATTTGGTCTTTCTTTTGTAAATGAAGGGTAACAGACTATGCTTTCCCAAAATATCCCTCTTTGGCATAAGGATTATTTTGAGCTGATTATTTTTGAGAAACAGCCGGCACAGGAGAAGCTCTGAAAACAGAGTAGAAGTTGTCGTTTTGTCAGGGACAATTAATTTATAAAGGAAATTTCCATTTGCAAGTGTCTCCCTCTCTGTACCAGGAAGACAAGGATGATTCTCAATCATAAGAAACTCTTATCAGTGGAGAAGACGTCAGCTTAAATCTGCATAACAACCTTACCCTTGCTTACTGTGCTTTTCCTGGTAACCTCCCATAACTGGGCACCCCCTTTCCCTAACATTTTTCTTTTGTCTTTAGCTAAAAATGGTATTTAAGGTTGTGGCTTGGGACATTTCGGGGGAGGGGGGTAGTTTTCCTGGGTATCTCTCATGTATACAGTAGGTATACATGTTATTAAACTTCTGTTTTTTGTTTTCTAGTTAATGTGTCTTTCATTACAGGGGTGGTTCTCAGCCAAAGAATCTAAAAGGATAGAGGGAAAATTAATTTTCCTCCCCTACGTAAGTCTTATTTTCCCACATATACAATTACTCCCTTTGCTAAGTTGCTAAGATGGAGTATTTCAGATTTTCTGATTTTTCAGGAATCATGGTCCCAGGAACTCTGTGATACCAAATCCTCCAACACCTATGGAGTGTCCAGCAATTCAGCTCAATTCTGACACTATCTACCTGGAGATAGCATCAGATCTCACAAGTTAAAAGGCTCAGTCCCACAGGACTGCCTCCCACTTCAGTTGCCAGTCAAAAAGAAGTCCCAGGCCAGACTGACTGGCTACAAATCGGGAGTTTCCACCTCCTCCTTAGTTTCAATAATTTTCTAAAGCAGCTCACAGAACTCAGGAAAGCACTTTGTGTTTATCAGTTTATTTTAAAAGATACAAATGAACAGCTGTAAGGGCAAGTTCTTGTGCCCCATGCACAGTGAGGCCAAACAAACGGAAACGTCAGAATTTGGAGCAGAGAAAGGTTTATTGCAGGGCCACGCAAGGAGACGGGTGGCTCAAGCCCTAAAAAGCCCCAAGGTCTCCGAAGGGTTTCAGCAAAGCATTTTTTAAAATTAATTAATTAATAATTTTTGGCTGCCTTGGGTCTTCATTGCTGCGCACCGGCTTTCTCTAGTTGCGGCAAGCGGGGGCTACTCTTCATTGCAGTGTGCGGGCGTCTCAGTGCAGTGGCTTCTGTTGTTGTGGAGCACGGGCACTAGGCGCGCAGCCTTCAGTAGTTGTGGCTCGCGGGCTCAGTACATGCAGCTCACGGGCTCTAGAGTGCAGGCTCAGTAGTTGTGGTGCACGGGCTTAGTTGCTCCATGGCATGTGGAATCTTCCCAGACCAGGGCTCAAACCCATGTGCCCTGCATTGGCAGGCGGATTCTTAACCACTGCGCCACCAGGGAAGTTCCAGCAGCAAAGCATTTTTAAAAGCCAGGCAAGAGAGTGGGTTCTCAGGGTATGTGATCAGCTCATGCACAATTCTCTGATTGGCTGGTGGTGAGGTAACAGGGTGGTGTCACAGGGGTTAACATTATCAGTCCTTAGGCTCCAGGAGGCCTGGGCTTTTGTGTTCATGGTTATCAAGTAGTTAATATCTTCCATTTGGAGGGGTTTTTTCACATCTGTAAAACAACTCAGGAAATGTGCATCAAATACTGTTATCTGGATACTTCAGAGAGGAGCTAAAGCAGAGGATATGGGGGAAAGGGCTGTCCCGGGAAGGCCCCATAGGGTCCTGCTCGGTTACACAGCCAGATGAAGAGATACATTGGGTGATAAGGTCCAGAGGGTCCCAAGTCTAGGAATTTCTGTCCTGTGGAGTTGGGGTGCACCATCTTCCCAGGACATAGATGCGGTCACCAACCTGGAAGCTCTCCAAATCTCTTTGTTCAGAGTTTTTAAACCCAATCTCTACCCCCCACCCCTACCCTATCCTCTCTGGAGGTCAAGGAACAGGGCTGAAAGTTCCAACCCTCTAATCAATTAGTCTTTCTGGTGACCAGCCACATCATGAGGGACCTCATCCTTAGTCACCTCATTAGCTTAAACTTAGTTGTGATTGAAAGAGGCTTGTTATGAGTAACAAAGACACTCCTATCACTCAGGAAATTCCAAGGGTTTTAGGAACTCTGGGGGTGGGAAGGTTGGGAAGGAGAAGGGAAGAACAAATATGTTTCTTATTTTACAATGAGAAGGAAACCACAGGGCAAATTCTAATTTTGAATCACCAGTTTCATGTTTTATACCAATTCCATTATCTTAAACAAATTTTAAAGACCAGGGACCACAATTGCCTTACATACATTGAGCAGAGTTAAGACTTGTCACCTGAAAGAAAAATGCACAATGTAAGAGTTGTGAGTTAAGTTTTATTCAGGGTCTTACTGAGGACTATAGCCCAGGAGACAGCCTCTCAGTAGCACTGAGAAACTGCTCCAAAGGGATGGGGGAGGCTAGCTTATATATGATTTTTGGCTGGGGAATACATGCAGTCAAGTATACATCTTGGTAAAAGATTACTGCTAGTCACAAGGAACAGATATCTCAAGTTAATAATTATAGTGCTTTTCTGTATATGGAAAGATGCAAGAAGCTGGGTTCATTAAAATTCTTCCTGAGATACATCTAATTATCTAAGGGGCCTGCTTGTTCTAAGTACAGAGCATCCTGTTATCTTCTTTCATTTCCTCCGAAGCACAGATTGCTTCATCCTATAACATTGCCTTAATCTCCTCTGTCTGAAGCACAGTTTGTCAGTTACTGTGGTAAATTAATCTCTGTAGAATTGCATGGTGAGCAAAATGCTATTATTTGTTCTTCTTTTGGTTGCAGACTCCTCCCAATGTTTTTATGAGATTATATAGGAAAGATAAAATGTGGGGAGACTCACTGTACAATCCCTATGAGAAATGGCAAAGCTCTCCAAAATGAGGGTGAAGAAATAGTCCAAAGAAGGTGGGAGGAACTGAAATTCAGGCAGCAAAAGAGTTGGTGTGTGTGCTTGGTCCTTACACTGCAGACTCCCTCCACGAATCACAGGCTCTGTGTTCTTCCAGATCCAGCCAAGAATATACTCGATTGTTGTGGAAAATAAGATCACAGACAAACGGTGAGAGTTAAAATTTATTATTTGCTAAGAGGGATATGCAGGAAGGAATAAGGTATAGGCTCACCAAGAAGAAGCTGGGTGGCTCTCACTCCTGAGATCTTTGTCTCATCTTGCTAGGTACGTGGTTTGTGTCCTTAAAAAAGAAATAGTGGATTTTATTTAGGTGCAGTTAATCACAGGCGGTTTGGGTCTGAGCAAGAGATTACAACATTGAAACATTTTCTGTTGTGTTGACATAAAATCAAAGCCATTAATTAACAAATGCTGAGAACTGTTTGTCAAGAAGACTAATAACACATCTTTGAAAGGGTAATGGTATTTTTCTATGGGGAGGAAATGGAAAGGCTCAGTTTTGGATCCCTACTTGAAACAATAAAGCCTTTGGAATCAAAACCAGCTCAGAAACAGAGTTCTCCCTGTGGCAGTCCTACCCAGTGGAGAGGAGGTAGGACAACTACAGTAGCATCCCCGGCTACCCCTGTCTTTCTTGAGTTCTGGGTTGCTCCATGTTCTGCCAAGGCCAGGTCACATTACTATGGAAAGAAACAAAACATACTCACAATTAGATCTTATCATTTACTAAGAGCTGGGTGGGGGAGGAAAACTTTTCACTTCTCTTCTAGGTTCTTGGGCTGCCTAATAATTAAATTGATAAGACAGATTAACAAGAGAAAAAACAAATTAAATTTTGTACGTAAGGGAGCCCATAAAAATATGAGACTCAAAGAAGTAACCAAAGCAGGATGCTTTTATACATTTTGGACAAAGAAACAGTAAATTTGTGAAGAATTGACAAGACAAAGAAGTTTGGGCTTGGGGTAGTTAATTAGTAAAGGAGTAATAAGGTTTGTTGATACAGCCTTCTTGGCCATAAATTCCCTATCTCTGGTGATAAGGATGTCTCTCTTCTTCCTGGTTTAGGAAGGGTACCTTTTATTGCTTTCAGGGGGACAAAGGAGGTCAGAGTGTCTTTCTTCACTGGCTATTTCTTAAGTAACGTTCATTCAAAATAATTATTATGCCTAAGTGGCACATTATGGGGTGGCATATTCTGCTCCCCTTCCACTGCATGAAGAAAGGACTGATGACTAACTCATCTTAACTGCTTGACTAGTCTTGTTAAATGTGTCTTTTTTAAAAAAAGTTATTTATTTATTTGTTTGTTTATTTGTTTAGGCTGCATTGGGTCTCCGTTGCTGCATGCAGGCTTTCTCTAGTTGAGGCAAGCAGGGGCTACTCTTCGTTGCGGTGCGCGGGCTTCTCGTTGCGGTGGCTTCTCTTGTTGTGAAGCACGGGCTCTAGGCACATGGGCTTCAGTAGTTGTGGCTCGCAGGCTCTAGAGCGCAGGCTCAGTAGTTGTGGCGCACAGGCTTAGTTGCTCCCCAGCATATGGGATCTTGCCGGACCAGGGCTCGAACCCGTGTCCCTTGCATTGGCAGGCGGATTCTTAACCACTGTGCCACCAGGGAATCCCAATGTGTCTTTTTTATAACCAGAAAAGGAGAGTGAAAAATAATGCCTTTGCTGTAGATATAATAAGTAATGAGGCAAGCTGGTCATGGTGAAACTCTTAACTCTGAGAAATATTGTGGGCCCTAAATTAATTTGAGGCCTGGGCTAGCAAATTTCAATAACTACTTTTAAAAACATTTGATATCGTACTTTTGAAAGGAGTCACAGTATTCATCTAAGGGGAGAAAACATGATGAGTCTTTAGAGGGCCTATGAGATCTTATCATTTTCTCTAACTGGTAGTGTGCACGAAGAAAGCTGTCTATTTGGGAGGGTCACTTTTTTCATCAGGGGCCCTCTCTCAGGCAGCTCCAAAGCCAGGTTCACCCAATCCCTGTGTGTAAGATTCAGGCAGTGGTTTCTAGGACATCAAGTTTAGTTTTCTAGGATAGAGGGGAGATATAGGAGTCTGGAATATTACATCATAGATTTGAAGTTAGGTTTTATTAGCACTGAAGGGATGCACTGACATACTTACAATAAAGCTACATTTTCACACTTTACTTTCACAGTCTTATGTTCCTTTCCAGCCCCAACTGACCTTGAGGATGGCATCTGTTCTCAGTGCAGTGGCTCACTTTTTGATCCTAACTTGGTGTCTAAAAGTACAGGTAACATTTCCTGCCCATGAATCCTCACCTCTGCTGATTCCTACTCTCCTCTCACAGCATATGGAGGCAAGAGGCCTCCAAGGGTGGGCTCTGTAAACTGGTCCTGTTAGAAATCGCAAATCTCAAGAATTTTAAAGATAAAAATCAAGAAGCTAAATAAAAGCTACAAAGCTTGATTATTTCAGAGTATAATTAGTATGCAGCCGTCATGCACACATGCATGTGTCATTCATGAGATATGTGACCATGTCACGTGACAGGTACATCGTGCTGAGCAAGGAGTATGTAAACGGTTCTATGGTGTGCCAAGTACATGCCAGTTCCTCAGTCAATATGATGAGGGCATAGGGGCAGAAAACTTTTCTCTCTCCCCTTCTAGGTTCTCTGGCTGGTCTAAGAATTAAACTGGCATAAGACAGATTAACAGGAGAAAAACACATTTAATTATGTATGTACAGGAGTCGACAAAGACATGAGACTCAAAGGCAAATCACACAGTTGGGGCTTATATACCATCCTGAGCTAAGAAATGGGATAGGGACCTGGGGCTTCAAAGGGGAGTAGAGTAATTCACAGGAAGATTAGAAGAGCAGATATTTGGTAATCAAATATTTGCCCTGCAATGTAGAAGTAGTCTTTCAGATAAAAAATGTTATCTCTGGTAATAGTTCCTTCTCTGGTACAGTCTCCCTATCTAAATTCTTTCAGGCAGTTAAGGGAGAGGTAAAAGTTTTTCCTGAGTCTGCTGGTTCTTGATTGCCTTCACCTCAGAATAATCCGCATGCCAAAGTGGTACATTTGGGGGTGGCATATTCTGCTCCCCTTCTGTTCTCAAGGACACTGCTCCTTCCTTATAGGTGTCTGACCAGGTTGACCTAGACATGGCTGACGATGCTTTTGATGATCAATATATCGGCTGTACTGAAGAAATGGAGGAAATGGCACCCCAGCTGTTAAAAGAAGAACTGGAGGCAAATAAAGAATTTTCAGTCGAATGGAAATGGGCATCAGAGACATGGAACTACATAAAGAACACAAATAATGTTTCAAAGAAACTCAATGATTTTCATGGAACAGCTCTAGTAGCCTCTTCTAGTGGGGACATTGTAAAATTTAATAGAGCCATAAGAGAATTTCGCAGCAATTCAGACAATTTTCAGTTCAAAGCCTTGCATTATTATTTGACAAGAGCTCTTCAACTTCTTAATCAAGGAGATTGTTATACTGTATATAAACGCTCTATCCCCAGGTTTCATTACAATGGGACTGGAAATGTTCGTTTGGGGGGATTTATCGATTCAACTTTGTCTAAGAGAAGAGGTACAAGTCCTTTTATTTTGAAAAAATGGCAGTGGAATGTGTTTAAAATCACCACTTGCTTGGGTGTTCCTATTAAAGAATATTCTTACTATCCACATATAGTGGAAGTAATGATTCCAGGGTATGAAGTATATCAGAAAGTCAACGTCACCGAAAAGGAAAAATACTTTGAAATTACACTTGAGAATCCCAAAAATGATAAGAGCAATTTCAACTGCTTCTATAATAGCTTGAAAAGTAATAGGAGTGTGGACTACTTCTATGAAGTCTCTTCAGGTGAGTCAGGGTCTGTGCTTGAGATGGGAGTGGTGGGGCCATCAGGAAGGGAGTGCTGTTTTACCAGAAGCTACCCAGAGCAGACAACAGGGAGGCTTCCAGTCAACTGAGGAGCATTTGGTCCCTGAGCAGACAGCTAGCGTTCCAGAATAGAAATCAAAGCTCAGGCTTAGAGACCCATGGCAATTCCTAGTCTAGCTAAGCTCCCAATCTCCCTGCTGTGCCAAGAGATCAAAAAGATCTGCTGGGCACCAGGAAACACGACTCATGGAAAGTACCAGAATGTGTGGCAATGAAGAGTCAGGGGAGTTGGGAAAGCTGGTTCTAGGCAGAATGGTGTGGCCACTGCAGTAATCCAGGCAAATATGCAGGTACCTGAACTGAGGCAGTGGCTGTGGTGGTGATCAAAGGAGGCCAGGGAATTGGTGTTTCTAGGAAGTGTTCCAGGAGAAAGAGAGTGAGAGCTGGACAGACTGAGGAGTGTGGTCAAAAAAGAAGATGAGGGGCTTCCCTGGTACGGCAGTGGTTAAGAATTCTCCTGCCAATGCAGGGGACACGGGTTCGGTCACTAGTCTGGGAAGATCCCACATGCCGCGGAGCAACTAAGCCTGTGCACCGTAACTACTGAGCCTGCACTCTAGAGCCCACGAGCCACAACTCCCGAGCTGGCAAGCCACAACTACCAAGCCTGGATGCCACAACTACTGAGTCCGTGTGCCAGAACTACTGAAGCCCACGCACCTAGAGCCCGTGCTCTGCAACAAGCGAAGCCACCACAATGAGAAGCCCACGCACTGAAACGAAGAGTAGCCCCTGCTCACCGCCGCTAGAGAAAGCCCGCACGCAGCAACAAAGACCCGACGTAGCCAAAAATAAATAAATAAAATAAATAAATTGATTTAAAAAAAAAAAAAACAAAGAGGATGAGGATAATGAACCTTGAGATTTCCAGTGTGGATAGTTTGCAGTTCCTGAGTAGGTTAGAAGACATTCTCATCAAAGCAGTTGGCTAGAACGAAGAGTAGGTGAATAGTGTTGGAGCTAAGGAGATCAAAGATCTGAAAGGTTTTGCATGAGTAGGGCCATGTAGGAGACTACACACACTGGGATGATGCCTGGCTTGATGAAGGTTAGAGATGGGACGACCAGAGGACACAAACCTCTGTGAAGACATACCAGTAATGGCTGGAAATAGCCATGGAGAGCATGGAGAAAGACTGTTATCTCTCCAGCCCCAAGATGGGTGAGAAGTGCCACCAGGAGCAGCCTCCACTTGACCCAACCTTTCCCAAGGTGTCCTGGCTCTCAGGTTTCTGTGCATTTACACCCATTGATCCTTCTGGCCTGAAGTCTTTTTGATTTCATGTCATATTTCATCCAGTCTAAGACAGTATCAATTTAGTAACTGTCTTTTAAGACCTCGCTCAAATAGCACTTCCAATGTTGAGCCTTCCTTGATACTTTCAGGCAAAATTTATGATCCATACCACAGGTCTGAGGTCAGACGACCTCAGTGGTAATTCAGGCTCAACCACCACTGGCTCTGTGACTTTGGCCAAGTTACCTTAGCAATCTGTGTCTCAATTGCTTCATTTGCAAAATGAGGACAAAATAATAAATAGTAGTGTTTCTGTGAGAATTAAAAGAGAGAAGTTTATAGCTTATTGCCTGGCACATAGATACTGCTTAACAAGTACCGTCTTTTTTCCCATGGAGAACCTTGTACGCATGTCAGCCACGACTCACCATCTCTATGATAACCATTTTTTACAGTCTGGTGATCTTTTTAATGCCAGAGACTTTGTCTCCCTGCTCCATTTGCATCCAGAGCTTGTCCTTAATTCCTGGCTTGAATCAGGGCCCCAGTACATGCTGCTGAAGTAAGTTAAGTTTTGTTGAGATGCCAGGATCCAGCCAGAAGTGGAACTGAGCTGCAAAGGGACAAGGTATCCAACAAGTTTCAACCAAATTAGTCTTTATTCTCTAAAAGGGTCCTGGAAACAAGAGAAATGTTTGGGGGTAGAAATGGGACCCCAGAGAGTGATTACTGGGGGACTCCAAGCTTTTACATGGAGGAATTTTGAATTTGGATCAAGCCTAATGAAAACTTGATAGCCAGGTAAACAATCCAGAAGAGGAAAGCTGGATTTGGGTTAATGTTCATTCAAGCAGGCTGAGAACCCCAGGAGAGGAAGCCAAATCCCACCAAGAGTCAGACTACAGTTAACACTGGTTAGTAGAGAAAGGAATATGTATGTTGGTGCAAAAGATGAACTTCCGTGGAGTCCAGACCAGGAAACATCTTCTTGAGTGGACAAAGACGAACATAGAGGGGGTCCCACAATGGCCATGGAGCTGCAGGCCGCAGGCAGGAAAAACCTCTCTTACCCAGGTACCTGTATCTTAGAGCACAAGGCTGCGGGAGAGGCTGAAGGGCCCATCAGACCTGAGAGCTCAGTCCACTTGGGGTGACCTTAAGTTCAGAGAACCAAAAGGATGTGTCCTTGTATTCCACTCTTTGTCTGGTGTTCCTGAGTACTTCAGGAATCCCTGAAAGGCAAGAGGAGTGTCTCATTGCTTGCCAAGTATATGGAGCCCCTAGAGCCCACCCTCTTGGTTTTGTGATCATGGTGTAAAGCTCAGACAGTTTGGGAGGCCCACACCTTGAGCAGCCCCATACAGAAACCTTTCCTTCTCTTCCTCCCATCTGCAGGAATGAGAGAAAGTCCTGTATTCCTTCTGCTGCTGCCTGGCCTCCTCGTCCTGCTGCGCCTCCCTGCTGAGCTGTAACCCTCCCCTGCATGATGCCTCGTTCTGCGTGGGGTTTGCGAAGAGGGGTGTGGGAGGGAGGCAAAGCGGCAGGGGGCTGACTGGCTTGCCAGCATCAGCAGTACAGTTGGAGCTTCACATCCACAGATTCAGCCAACCACGGTTTGAAAATACTGGGAAAAAAATTTCAGAAAATTCCAAAAAGCAAAACTTGAATCTACCACGCACCCAGCGATTATTTGCATAGAATTTACATGGTATTTATGACTATTTACATAGCATTTACATTGTATTGGGTATTATGAGGAATCTGGAGATGATTTAATGTATACGGGAGGATGTGTATAGGTTAAACGCAAATACTATGCCATTTTATATAAGGGACTTGAGCATCCTTGGATTTCAGTATTTGCAGGGAGTCCTGGACAATTTCCCCGCAAATACTGAGGGACGACTGTATTAGGAAGGGTAGGACACAGGATTATTTTTGTGGCGCATATTAGTGCTCATGTCCCCAAGACATCTGAGGGATCTGCTGGATCTGACTGCAAAAGTGTGCACTCCGTCTTCAAATTTACTACCTGAGATAAGTCTCTAGTCTCTTGACACTTTGCTATGATTAAAAAGCAATGTTTTTATGCACTGTCAGCAGTCTTAAAAATGCAATTTCATTGTGATGAATGTGGGTTTTTTTAAAAATTTATTTATTTTATTTTATTTATTTTTGGCTGTGTTGGGTTTTCATTGCTGCTCGCAGGCTTTCTCTAGTTGCAGCGAGCAGGGGCTACTCTTCATTGCGGTGCGCGGGCTTCTCATTGCGGTGGCTTCTCTTGTTGCAGAGCACAGGCTCTAGGTGCACGGGCTTCAGTAGTTGCAGCATGCTGGCTCAGTAGTTGTGGCTCACGGGCTCTAGTGCGCAAGCTCAGTAGTTGTGGTGCACGGGCTTAGTTGCTCTGTGGCATGTGGGATCATCCCGGACCAGGGCTCGAACCCGTGTCCCCTGCATTGGCAGGTGGATTCTTAACCACTGTGTCACCAGGGAAGCCCGTGATGAATGTTATAATCGAAAGAAATAAACCGTTTATAATCACACCTTGCTTTTCTGTCACTATATATTTCTACAGGTTGTATTATTTGCTCAAGAAATTCTCCCAAAGGATCATATTTGTTGCTGGCATTTTCACAGTTGAGCAGGTTCATTTCTTATGCTTGTCACAGATAACCCTGCAGCCCTGATTGATTGAGCCAGAAATGTAAGACCTGTCTTAGATTAAATCCCTCTTCTTATACTACCTCCCAGAAAGCCAAGCACTTACCAAGCCTTGTCAATTAAGTTTAATAATAGCTCCCAAATCTATCCCTTCCTTCTCACTCTGATTATCCCTGGGGAAATGGACAGGCACGTTCTGATATGCAGATAGCCAGGAAGTCTAGACCCAGAGCCTGGCGCTCTACTCACCAAGGGTGGTTTTGGCTAAGAGGCACAGAACTTAACTCACTTACCATTCCCCACTCTCCATGCATGCCTGAAGAGTACCCTGCTCTTGGCCTACCAACTATTGAGACAAACTACAAAGAATTGCTAAGTAAAACCATATAATAAAATGGCATAATAATAGACAAAAGATCATTAGAGAGAATAAAGAGTCAAGAAAAAGACCCATGCAGGCACAGGCACTCCAGATATGGCAGGAGGGCCTCACAAATCAGAGGAAAGGATTGTTACCGAGTCCAAGCTTGTACTGCTTGCCATACGACAGGCCAATAAATCAAGAGACAAGGTGTTGGGGCAAGGAACAGCAATTTTATTTGGAAAGCTAGCAGACTGAGAGGATGGTGGACTAGTGTCCCAAAGAACTATCTTACCCGAGTTTGAATTCAGGCTTCGTTTATACTAAAAGGGGAGGGGGTGTGGCTGGTTGTAGCAAACTTCTTGGGGTCAGAATTCCTTGTTCTTGCAGCTGTCCACATAGGTCAGGTCACATATTCCTGTAAACTTCCAACAAAGACAAATGCTATTCTCTGTTTGGCAACTTTTTATCTCTATATGAAGGGGAAAGTGCTATACCTTTAAAGGTCAGAGCCTTTAGAACTGGCTATCCTGTATATTTCAGGCCATAGGCAACATTCTTAACTTGTAGCAAAAGCAATAGAATAGGAAGGTTAAAGTAAAAGAAACAGATCCAATGTGGAGTCAGATTGTTCTTCCCTATTACAGGATGAGTCAATGAAGGGTATTGGGATGACTGGCTCTCTACGTGAAAAAAAAACAAAACGGAATTGGATTCCTACATTGCACCATATGTGAAAGTAATTGCAAAGAAATTAAAGACCTAAATATGAAAAATAAACCTCCAAAACTGTTACCAAAAATGTAGGAGAATTTTTTTTTAACTCAGAGAAGAAAAATATTTCTTACAAACAAACAAGCAAACAAAGAAAAGGTTTAATTCTTGTTCAGGTTTAATTCAGGCCATAGTAGGGCTCTGCTCATAGTCACGCAGGGAAGCAGGATTCTGGAGGAACATATTTCATAATAGGGGAGCAGCTGGAGGCTGCTTTATGAAATAAGGTGGTGATATTCTTGAGCAAAGATGCTTGTGGGAGTTTGGCCCAATTCGTGACAGAATCTTGCTGGTTGTTGTGGATTCACCAATGCCGGCCTAGAGAGCCAGGTAGGAGAATTGAGAGATGGCTTAGGTACTTACTGCTACCACTGCTTCCCAGGATCATGAGGCACAGACAGGCCTTGTTATTTACCTAGGAACAAGGTGGCATTATATTCCCAAGGGCCTTATTGTTAGGATGACCTAGGGTATTGGTTATAAATCCTGGTTCAGAAGGCTTCAGCAGCAAGGGTCAAGGGAGAGCCCCAGAACGTTTTGATAGAACTCCCACCCCTCCCTCACCACAACATTCACAGCCTCACCACCCCTTTCTGCCTGGGGATTATAAGGACCAATCTCATTTTGCCCTTGACCTCTGCTTATGAAGCCCAGGTCTCCCAGGTCATCCATATAAGGCTCTACACATTCCCATCTCTAACCCCATATCCCACACTTCTTTACCTTCTGAATTGCTTCCACTGTGCCCCCTGGAACTCATGGTGAATTGTTAGTAAAATGCCTCAGGTCGTCAACCTCTCTCTCTAAATGTTGCCTTCACCTTCTGGCTCTAACTTAAACACGCCCTCCAGAGGACATTGCAACTTCATTCTCCCAATGCTCAGACTAAGAAACTTGGAGTTAGCCTTGACTCCTCTCTTTCCCTCACACCCCACATCTGGGCCATGAGCAAAACTTATTGTGTCTACCTTCCAATTATATACTGAATCCAATGCAACCGCTTCTCACCACTACACCTCTACCACCTTGGTCTCAGCTCCCACTATTTCCCACCTGGATTGTTTTCGTGACCTCTGCTGTAGATAGTAATCAGATTGTCTTTCTCAAACTCCCTCATTGCTCTCCTCACTCTTGGAGAGGTTGGAGAGTTAAAAACCATATTTTCCAGACCCCACTGCAATTAGGGTCTGTCAATTAGTTCCTGATAATAATCACACACACAAAATATACAATAGAAGGTGGGAAGTGGAGGTCATCTTTTTGCTGCTGTGACTGCTGGCAAGCCAATGTAGACAAACAGGACTATTTTGGTGGTCAGATTCTTGATTCCTTATTCCTTCCAAGGTCTCTCCACCAGCTTCATGGGTGTGAGAGCCAGTTTGGGGTGTAGGAATAATTGCAGGAGTTAGAATCAGCTTTTTAATAATTGAGTTTCATCACAGTGGTGAGACTTTGAAGACCAATGCCAGTGAGGACTCCTGACATCTACTCCTCCAGCCCTTCCAACAATTTTGTAAACTCCTAATTCCCTATATTGAATCTCTTTCTGTTTAAAGTGACTGGGCGGTTTCTGTTTCATTCACGGAACCCCGACTGATACAACCTCCTAACTGATCCCCCTGCTTCTACTCTCACCCACCAAAATGACTGTGAACTTAAGTCTAAACATGTCATTTCTCTGCTCAAATCCTCAAATGGCTAACAGCCAAAGTCCTTACGGTGTCTGAAAAAGCCATATCCAATTCGGCATCCCATAAACATTCTGATCTCATCTTCTACCACTCTCCAAATGGCTCATTCTGCTCCAGCCACACTGACCTCCTTGTAATTTCTGAAACATGCAGGCATATTTCTGGTTTAGGGCCTTTGATTTGTGTTCTTGCTGCCTGGAGCTTACTTCCCCCGGACATCTGCCTGGCTATACTCAAATGCCCCCTTCTCAGTGAGGTATGCCATGTTCATCTGCAATTGTAATTGCCTCCCTGCCACAAACACACTCTCTCTCTCTCCCTTTTCCTGCTCTATGCTTCCCCTTAGCACTTGTCACAATTTAAAATACTGTACATGTATTTTTTATGCCATTTCATATTGCAACTTGCCCCCTCCATACTCCTGGTTCTTCTTGTCCTAAATTTTCTTTTTGCCATAGCAGTTACTACCTACAAGCATCCTGTATCATTTATTTTTTGTGTGTGTTTATTTATTGCCTGTCTCTCTCTCATCTCTAGAATTTAAACTCCAAGAGGGCAGGGATCTCTGTATGTTTACTTCACTGACGTATCCCAAGCACTGAGAATAATGCCTGGCATGTATTAGGAGCTTGGGAAAACTTTACTGAAGAAATAAATTGTTTTCATTCTATGAATGGGAAAGCTATTAGAGGAAAAATTAATAGGTACCTCAAGGTACCCAGCCAAAGAGGCAGATCTGGAGTTATCAAGGGCAATGCGGGTGTGGGAGGGGTGGGGACTTCATTATTTTTTAAATGTTTTATTAGAGTATAGCATGCATACAGGAAAGTGCACAAATTATAAAGGTACAGCTTGATGAATTTTCACAAAATTATCCCACCCATGTAACCAGCACCCTGATCAAGAAAGAGAACATTGCCACCAATCCAGAAGCCCCTGTGCACCCATTAGTCATTGCATCCCACAAGGGTAACCACTGCTATAACTTCCAACACCATAGATTCATTTTGCCTGTTTTATTTTTTACTTATTAGATTACCAGTTTATTATAAAAGAAAATAACTCAAGGGACTTCCCTGGTGGTCCAGTGGGTAAGAATCCTCCTTCCAATGGAGGGGGCACGGGTTCGATCCCTGGTCAGGGAACTAAGATCCCACATGCCACAGGGCAACTAAGCCCGTGCACTGCAACTACTGAGCCCACGCGCTCTGGAGCCCGCACGCCACAACTAGACAGAAGCCCTCGCACCACAACAAAGAGCCCGTGCACCTCAAAGAAAGATCCCTCATGCTGCAACAAAGATCCTGCATGCTGCAATTAAGACCTGATGCAGCCAAAAATAAATTTAAAAAATAAATTTAAAACGAAAAGAAAAGAAAAAATAAAGAATATAACTCAAGAACAGTGAGATGGAAGAGATGCATAAGGCATGGTATGGGGGACTGGGAGCTTCCATGCCCGCTCTGAGCCCCTATCCCAGCACCTCCACGTGTTCACCAACCTGGAAGTTCATTTTGCCTGTTTTAGTATTTTATATAAATGGAATCATATGGAATGTATTCTTTTGTGTCTGACTTGATTCACTCAAAATTCCATTTTTAAAACTCATTCGTGTTGTTGCATATAGCTGCATTTTATTCCTTTTCATTGGTCTATTATATTTCATTGTATGGCTATATGACAATTTATTTGCCCATTCTACTGTTGATGGCATTTTGCTCTTTCCAAATTTTGACCCTTAGGAATAATGCTACCATGAACATTGTTGTACCTGTTGTATACGTGTGTACATATTTTTACACGTTACTCAATTCTCTTGGGTATATACCTAGGAGTGGGATAGCTGGGACATATGATATATGTCCCATAAGTTGGTGTTCAACTTTAGTAGATACAGTCAAACAATTTTCCAAAATGGTCTATTAGTCTACGTTCCCACCAGAAGTGAACAAAGTTCCTGTTGCTCCATTTTGTTATCCATACTTGCTATTGCTGATCTTTATAATTTGGCCATTCTGGTGGGCATCTTATTGTGGTTTTATTTGCATTTCTCTCATGAAAGAAGCTGATCATTTTTTCATATGCTTATTGATCATTTGAGAATCCTCTTTTGTGAAATGCCACTCATGCCTCCTGCCCTATTTTCTATTGGGCTTTCTGTATTTCTTTTATTGATATTTAGGAGTCCTTTATACAGTCTTTCAACAAACTCTTTGTTGGCTATATATGTTGCAAATATTATCACCCATGCTGTGGCTTACTTTTTCACTCTCCTAATTGTATTATTTTAACAGAAATAGAAAGTATTCATTTTAATGTAGTCCAACTTACTGTCTTTTCTTTTATGGTTGGTGTTTATCATGCTCAATTTAAGAAAATTTTCTTTACCCCAAGATCAAGAATTTCTCCAATGTTATCCTCTAGAAGGCTTGCTATTTTGTCACATATAGATCACCAACCCAGTTGGAATTGATTCTGGAGTATAGTTGAAGGAGAAGTCAAATTTCATCATTTTTCATATAGAAATCCAATTAACCACAGGTCAGGGTTAGAGTAGAGGATAAGCCTGCTGCTCTGTAACACTACCAGGAGTTTCCTGGAAGCTGTCCTATCCTCCCTGGACCTCGAGTGAGAAGCAATTGGTCCCTGTGTTTAAGAGAAAAACAGAGATTCACAGCAAAAATCTGTTAGACGGATGGGATACATTTTTCTTATAGTGAGAACGTGGGATCTCAGACTGAAGGATCTGGCACCTGTCAGCCAGTTTAGTACTTACCAAGGCTTGAAAAGGTCCCTTCCAATGAAGTTCCAGTGATGTCTTCCTTTGATAAACATTGTGTGATCTCAACAGCTTTTGCCATTCCTCTGTCTATGGAGGTCAGTTGGTAGTTGCACCTGGAATAGAATGCTTAGATGTGCATCACTAGTGCTTTGAAATAATCAACACTACATCATCTTGCCCACAAATGCTCTGCCAGGGAGTGGCCATGGGGGAGTAACCAAAAATTGCACAGGCCTCCCATGGATGGATCAGGTGCAAAGAGTCCCAGCCTTCATTTGTGGTAGATGTCATGCTTTTACGGGCATCTGGCCACTCTAGTTCAGTTTCTGCTTAAACCCTGACCAGTTAATCTTCTTTAGAATTCCATTTTGTTTTGTTTTGTTTTTTAATTAACTTATTTCATTTATTTATTTTTGGCTGCGTTGGGTCTTTGTTGCTACACGCGAGCTTTCTCTAGTTGCAGCGAGCGGGGGCTACTCTTCATTGCAGTGCACCGACTTCTCATTGTGGTGGCTTCTCTTGTTGCAGAGCACGGGCTCTAGGCGCGCAGGCTTCAGTAGCTGTGGCACGCGGGCTCAGTAGCTGTGGGTCACGGGCTTAGCTGCTCCTCAGCATATGGGATATTCCCGGACCAGGGATAGAACCCATGTCCCCTGCATTGGCAGGCAGATTCTTAACCACTGCGCCACCAGGGAAGTCCCTAGAATTCCATTGTGAAGTTTCACCACCTTCCCTGATTCCAGACAAACGTGAGCCATATAAGGCCTTCATGATTCAATAGGCCTTTACAAACTATTCATAGACAAAGTTAATCCAAGCTTAAGAATAAGCCTTTAGAAAAACTTTAGAACTCTTTGCCAACAGACATTGTATCAATTCTTGCACCTGGACTTGCTTTAAAATTATTAAATTCTATTCATGTGTATAAAATTATCTTTCCAAGTTGGGACAGGGTGGGGGAGTGGGGGAGTAGGAGTTGAGTTTCTCTCTTTGTCTTAACACATTTTTCCCCACACTGTAATCTTTTTCTTTCTTTCTTTCTTTCGTTTTTTTTGGCCACACCGAGTGGCTTGTGGGATCTTAGTTCCCTGACCAGGGATTGAACCCTGGCCCTTGGCAGTGAAAGCATTGAGTCCTAACCACTGGACTGCCAGGGAATTCCCCCCACATTGTAGTCTTGAAAAACGTGTAGTTCTTAAAATACTGTTGAGGGACTTCCCTGGTGGCACAATGGATAAGATTCCGTGCTCCCACTGCAGGGGGCCTGGCTTCGATCCCTGGTCAGGGAACTAGATCCCACATGCATGCCGCGACTAAGAGTTCACCTGCTGCAACTAAGGAGCCCACGAGCTGCAACTAAGGAGCCCACGAGCTACAGCTAAGGAGCCTGCCTGCCACAACTAAGACGCGGTGCAACCAAATTAAAAAAAAAAAAAATACTGTTGAACAGTTCTGAAAATTCTGGTGCATTCCAACATGCTAGTTGTTCCTGGATTCCCTTCGTGCTATGGGTGTCATGCCATAGGTGACATGTACAAGACGAAAGAGAAAACCCTTGGTGCTGCAAACCAACCATTTGGGGAACACTGAAGGTGACCTGGGAGAAAAGATGCCCTGGTCAGTCTCCAAAGGTTATGAGTATAGAGCCTGATCTTAGAGTGAGGCAACATCTGAAGGAGATGCTGAAAGATGTAAGTTGATTGCAAATGAGAACAAAAGTGCCTGAGAAGAGGAAATGGCTATAGCCTATTCAGTTATTAATCAGAGTAACAATATATTATGATAGCCATAGTAGAAGGTAACATAAACACCATAAGAAATTTTAGTTCATTCACTAGTGAGTAGATAGTGTTTTTTTCCCCCCAAAATTGTCTAAGGTCATGAAGTACTCAAAAGCATGGTAAGAACCAAAACGAATGGGAACAGACTTCTGAGAAGTAAGACTACAGATTCACAGGACACAACAAGTTTTGCTACCAGAGCAGAAAATACAGAGAAAATTTTATTACCTCATGCTGAGAGCAGACTGCATAACCAAAGACCATTTTCCTTTTCTCTGGACAACCAGTCACTATCCTGGAGGTTTTTTCAATCATTAACTTTAATGTATGCATGTACATACATGTGCATAATGTATGCATGTGCATACATGTGCATAATGTATGCATGTGCACATTTCGTGCACCACCTCACACTCTCTCAGCCTCGCCAACAATTCCCATCACATCTGTAGTGAAGAGTTCCGTGCTGGCTCCTGTTGACACACATCTCCCCAGTGTGCTGTGCCTCTCGCTTCCTGCCTCTAGCTTTTTCTAACACAGAGGCACAGAATGCCTGGGAGAACCCACTTTGCATTCATACCTCTGCAACCCAGAAGTGTGGGGAAGTCAAAATTCCTTGGGGCAACCCCTAACCAACAGAGGTCATAAGCCAGAGGATAAACATGTCTCTCTTTTGTCCCACAGTTGGACTATTCTGAGGCTCATTTCATAAAGCTCTTCAGAGGCCCCCAAAGGATCAAGCCCCAGTTGCCCACAGCAGTGGTCCACTCTGTTATGCATTCTTATGTTGGCTTTGCTCCTTCCCTGTTCCAACTTCTAGGCCCTGCCCTTTTTTTTTTTTTAATTTTATTTTTTAATTGTATTGAAGTACAGTTGCTTTACAATATTGTGTTAATAAGCCTTGCCCTTCTGCTTTTAGGATCACTTCCCAAATAAGCTGCCTGAATGTGTAGGGGAAGGGAAAAAAAACCCACAACTTTTTCTCTACTCTCTTTGGTTCAGTGATAGGGCCTGTGAATTAAACTGAAAAAAGACAGATCAGGGCTTCCCTGGTGGTGCAGTGGTTGAGAATCTGCCTGCCAATGCAGGGGACACGGGTTCGAGCCCTGGTCTGGGAAGATCCCACATGCCGCGGAGCAACTGGGCCCGTGAGCCACAACTACTGAGCCTGAGCGTCTGGAGCCTCTGCTCCGCAACAAGAGAGGCCGCGATAGTGAGAGGCCCGCGCACCGCGATGAAGAGTGGCTCCCACTCGCCGCAACTGGAGAAAGCCCTCACACAGAAACGAAGACCCAACACAGCCAAAAATAAACATAATAAATAAAGACAGATCAACAAGAGAAAAAAGAGCTTATTTCTGCATGTAATGCGCATATATGCAGGGCTACTGATTGAGCAATTCAAAGGAGTGGTTAGAATTTGGGGCTTATATACCTAACTTAGTAGGTGAAGAGAAGGACGAGAAAGGGCACTTATGAGAAAACAAACGACTTTTTATAAAGATAAATAGGCCCTTAGGAGAATAAATAGGAGACATGATAGTCTTCTGACAAAGTCTGGTTGGATGTGGTGCCAACTTCCAGCCTCCAAGGTTAGAGTTGCTCCTGGGGAAGGGATTTATGACAATTGAGTTCTTTTGGGAGGCTCTGCTTTTAGGCAGATAAGGGATTCCAGGAACTCAAATGCCTCAGGCCAAAATAGCTCTTATGCTAAAGTGGCATATTTTGGGTTGGCATATCCTGATCCCCTTCAAATGCAAGCCCATGTCTGAGGTTAAACACATACTCACATATAATCACACCAAACTGTATGCTTAAATGACAATATCTAGTTTTTTAAATCATAATTAATATTATCAATCACATAATAAAGCAATGTTTATAATACTTTGATTAATTTACCCTCTTCATTGGAATATTTCAAAGACCAAATGTATTTATACACAGAAAATTAATACATAGGTTAGAAATCTGCCTGGGGATTATATGGTAACCATATACTTTATTTTCTCTGTCTCTCTGGATTTTAATTTCTTTAAAAATCTCCAGATAAACAATAGTAATTTATTAATTTGCTTAATATTTCATCACCTATGATTCAGAATCATTTACAGATTTTAGAAAATACACTAAGTTAACAGTAAACAATAACTGTTGATTATAAGAATTTATAAGAGAAATGTGATAACAAAACATTATGCATTTTAAGTGAAAACTGCAGATGTACATAATTTGCAATATTATATAACTATTACACAAGTTCCAGTAGTACAAGAACCAATTTATAAAATACTAGTTCTGTAAAATAATTAAATTTAGTTTAATACTCATTTACATACTCAAATATTAGCGTAAGTAATAATAATCAGGGAACTTGAAATTTCTACTTAATTTAGATTTTGGTTGGGGGGGGATCAAGAAATTAAATTCAAAGTCTTGCAGGAACTAAAATACCACATTTGCATTTTCATTTCCCACTGTGGTAAAATCAAGGAGAAGACCTATAGTCATCTTTTAACTAAAATTCACAGTATAATTTATTTTCTCAAAGGGTTTGCCTTGACCGAAAATACTAAGGGCACATGTGTTAGAATTTAATTTCCTGGTATTTATTTACTTTTCCATTTTATGTCTGTTTGTTTGAGAACTTTGCCTGTAAAACTCATAGTTGATAGAGGCACATTGCTACAAAATACCTGGGGGACATATAAAGCAGAACTCCATCTGATGATGTACACAGGCAAGATTAGATGGCTGTTACTTCCTTCTTTTTTCTTTCCTCCTCCAATTCCAAATCACAAACAGCAGCTGATTTCACAGACTAATCTGTCCCATCCAGCCCCATTCTGGCTGTGAGGGCTTCTGTTACACTTGTTTAAGATTAATTCCGCAACAGAGAAGGGTCATACACAATGCACATTCATACCCAGAACACGTTCTTTCTCCTAAACACAAGGATTCTCAGGGACCCATGCAGATCACAAGTCCACGATTTCAGATTCTGGCAAGATTCTCAGTGAAACAAAACCAACATTCAGTGGACACTCCCTAAGGGTTAGGGTAAGAGTTGCTGGGACAGAATCAGTAGTTGGTCCACCCCACTACTGGGCAGTAAAGGTCCTTCCGTCTTTGGAAACACACCATAGGCCTGTGCTGCAGGGAAAGCTGAGCTAATTAAAACTCCAAATACCCACTCAGCAGAAACCAACATTTTTCTCTTAGAATTCAAACAACTTAATTGTTCCAGATATTTCCTTAGAAGATGATAAAATGGGGAAACATTCAGGAGACACACTGGCTGAAGCGTTTGTGTGCAGGAGAGGGTAGAAGCATTCCCACCCACAGAGCAGTTTTGTGTACAGGTTAGAAAATGCTAGTGCTCTCAGGTGGCCTAGGCCTGCAACGGCTTGAAGCAGGATTTTGGTTCCTGGCAACAGACTGAAGTCAGGCCGTGGCAGTGAGAGTGCTGCATCCTAGCCACTGGACCAGTGGCCAGTGACAAGGCCCCTGGACTGTCAGCTTTGTAGAAATGAATTCCCACAAAGAAAAGGAAAGTAGTGAAATGTACAGTGTTTATTAGGAGGAAAAAGAGTACGTGTGAATAGGCACACACAGGCGGGCTCAGAGAGAGAGGGGGCGGGCTCAGACAGACAGAGGCGCCCTCGTGGTAGTTTGAATCACTTATTCAAACTACCGGCATTTCTCCCGGGTTTCCTCTGGCCAGTTATCTTGCTTTGCCTGGCTCTAAGTCTGTATTTGGTTTATCTCAGGGTTCTCCCATGTGTGCGCGTGCATCTATTAGCCAAGATGGATTCCAGCAAAGAGCTGGAAGGTTGACATCACTCCCTTTTGACCTCCAAGGAGCCTTTCTGCACATGTATAGTCGGGAAGGTCTCCTTGACCTTGAGAATGAGAAATATGTGGTCTCTGTCGTTTATCTGGGAAGGGCTCAGCCTCTCCTATTATCCTCCTGCTATTATCTTCATCTTGGAGTATCTGTCCACAGGGGACAAACTCCAGCTGCTCAGCTTGGGGCTCATCTATCTCCTGCCTCACTAGGGTGTTCATTTGCATCAAAGGAGTGAGAGATCCAGCCCTCATCCAGTCACTTATGAGCTCTTCCAGGCTGTACTGGCAACAGAACCAGCTAATTCACATTTAATACAGTAGCCTGTCATTATTGGCTCAAACCGTAGACAAGTGCAGCCACCAGGGGGCGTGTTGTGTACATTAACTCGCGTTTCTCAACACCCAGAGCATCTATCACAAGTCTTTCAAAGTGGTTCTGGAACTCTCAGGCAGGCCAGTAGCTTGTTTCCCTTGACTTGGGAAAAAAGATGGGTCATCAACATAAATAAGGGGAAAACACCCTTGAAGAGACTAAAACTAAGAAGGTGAAAAGCATTGCCAGTGATTTGTGTAACACATTGTCATTTGCTGGTAATATGCTCCAGATAATTAAACAAAGGACAAATTGCTTTAGAAAAAAGGGAACTCTGGAGAGGAAATGAGGAAGCTTGGGGGTTCCCAACAGGAGAATTCAAATGGAGACTATACTGAATCTCTTTGTCTTCAGTAAACTATAAGCTGGGCGGTGGTGTCATGTTTGAAAGCAGCAAAAGGAAGTCCCATAATTTCCAGACCTGGGAGGGCCTGGGCTGTGGCTGTGGACAGGCCACTTGGCAGAGGGGATCAAGGGCTTCCTTATATTTACTTTACAGAGAAACAGAATTCTCTGAACCTTAGTAGAAGTCTTAGTACTGAAGCGTTTCTTAAAACCTTTGTGACTACCAATTTTTGGCCTGGTGTGAATTTGCATATCATTGGGCCTGATCTGCATATTTCTTTTGAAACTCAGCAGGAATCATGAAGCCATTAAACCAAAGTTAGATTTTCCTGATTCCCATCCAAAAACATGTTGAAGAAAAGGCTTAGATTTGAAAACAGGAATAGTGTTTAAATTTGTATTAACAAACTAGTTTATTTTCCAAGGTTATTTCACATATTCTGTTCTATTCTTTTAAGAATATAAGATTTACATTTTACCCAAAGGTCTTAATACTCAATTGAGTAGTTTCGCTTTGTCACTTGGAAGTCATTTTTCTAATTTAAAAACTGTTAAAAAGATTCATTCTTGGGGCTTCCCTGGTGGCGCAGTGGTTAAGAATCCGCCTGCCAATGCAGGGCACACGGGTTCGAGCCCTGGTCCGGGAAGATCCCACATGCCGCGGAGAAACTAAGCCCATGCGCCACAACTACTGAGCCTGTGCTCTAGAGCCCGCGTGCCACAACTACTGAAGCCCATGCACCTAGAGCCTGTGCTCTGCAACAAGAGAAGCCACCGCAATGAGAAGCCCGCGCACCGCAACGAAGAGTAGCCCCCGCTCGCCGCAACCAGAGAAAAGCCCTTGTGCAGCAATGAAGACCCAGCGCAGCCAAAAATAAACAAACAAACAAATAAATAAATAAGAAAAAAAAGATTCATTCTTTTGAAAACTAATTAATTTATTTAAATGTATTAACATAAATTACAGAGTGCAATTTATGGCTCAAGCCTCTTTGTAAACATGGTGTTCTGCAATTTGGAAGGTTTTCTTTTATTTTTCTTTCAGCCTAGAGGGCTTTTCATAAAGGGCTAGCACATTTAAAGTACTGGAGGTGTGGCTTGCATTCTTAATCCCACCCCCCCCAAACACACATTGAATCCCTTTATTTTTTAAAATTTATTTATTTATTTATTTATTTTTGGCTGCGCTGGGTCTTCATTGCTGCGAGTGGGCTCTCCCTAGTTGTGGCGAGCGGGGGCCACTCCCCACTGTGGTGCGCGGGCTTCGCATTGCTGTGGCCTCTCCCGCTGCGGAGCATGGGCTCTAGGCGCGCAGGCTTCAGTAGTTGGGGCTCGCGGGCTCTAGAGCGCAGGCTCAGTAGTTGTGGCGCACGGGCTCAGTTGCTCTGCGGCATGTGGGAACTTCCTGGACCAGGGCTCGAACCCGTGTCCCCTGCATCGGCAGGCGGATTCCCAAACACTGCACCACCAGGGAAGCCCTATCCCTTTATTTTAGACTTAACACAAGTGCTTGTTTCTGGAGGATTGTTCTGGACATTCCACAGATGACACAGTAATGAGTTTGATATCAAAGATACTTCTGAATTAATTAGGCCCCCTCTGTAGATTTTTAGAAAACACTTCTATAATGTCTCTCAACCTCAGTGGATTTCCTATTTGTGTTGGTTTCAAGAGATCCCTGAATGCTTGTATCTATTGGGGTTCCAATCCTTGGGTCCCCACTCCCAATCCCTCAATTCATACCAATTCAAACACAACACAGCTGGGCTTTTGCAAGTGGAGCCAATCTCTCACTCAAACAACAGAAGAAGTTATTAAATTATTGGACAATCTAAAGATTAAGCAATAGCATTTTTTCCATCTAAGGAGAAGAAACCCTGCATAAATTCAGAAAAATATACAGCTGCCCAGAGCTTCCCTGACCATCATATACTTATTTATCCTCTAGGGGGCGGTAGTTCCCTGTTTCTGGGGGAAAAGTGTCTTCTCTGGTCCAAGAGTTTTGCCTCTTGGAGCCTCCAGGGAAAACTCACTTAGCTGAGCCTTAATTCGAACAGAAAGAAATCACTCCAGCTTCGAAACAGATAAAATTCTAACCTAGAAACTAGAAACATTCATTCCAGGAGTCAGAAGCACCAGAGCCCTTCCATCTGCTCTGACTGCTGGCAGGCTCACAGATAAGACTCCACCTGTATTCTCTGGATTCATACCCATGAACATCTGGCAAAAACCACAAGACAATAATCCACAACAACAGAGAGCAGAAACTGTACTTTTTCACGTCCCGATGCTCTATAGATATTCTCAGCCAGCTGCAACTTGATGTCCTTGTCTCAAACTGGTTAGAAACAGGTCTCAGAGAATAAGGGGAATCAGCACCCTACTCCCTGGCGGGGCCCAGACCCAGAGGGGTGATGAGCTTACCAAGGGGCAGGGTGATGTGATTCACAGCCTCACCACAATCCCCCAACTTCCACGTGTAGAGTGGGAGCAGCAGCCCCAGACCCAAAGGGACAGGTAGACTGGGATGGTGTGTGTCTCCTTGGCAACCAATATGGTCTGGTGACTCACAGCTTATGCATGCTGGGGAGTCAGGGGAAGGACTGGGGGATGGGGGACCCTCCCAAAACCTTGGTATTAGGAGAAGACCTGTTTGGGTAGGGATGGGGGAGCTCTGAGAACTGTGGCACGCGATAGTCACAGCTGAAATTAAGCTGCTTGGGAGACAATAAAGGGATTTGATACTTACTCCAAAAGAAAAGAAAAGAAACAGATCTCAGAGACAAGCAGGTACCCCAATGAGATCCAAATGGGTTGTCATTGCCTGGGTTCCCTCTAAAAACAGAGCCTGAGACAAGGACTTGCATGGAGAGGATTTATTTGGGAGGTGATCCCAGGGTACAGGAGTGAGGAACTGTCAGGGTAACCAACCATCCATGTTTGCTGCGGACTGAGGTGTTCCCCGAGAGGCAGGGCTTTCATTGTTAAAATTGGGAAAGTCCCAAGCAAACTGGGAGAAGTTGGTCACTATAGGAACTGGAGAGCTAGCCCCAGAGGGGGAAAAACAGTACAAGGCTGAGCTGATGAGTTGGTTTGATCCCACTGGACCTTCTAACATGCATCTCAGAACTGGGGAGCATTTGACGCATCTCATCCCTTACTAGTTAAGCATTGCCCCTTGGAGTGTTAATTTCACCCACATTCAGGGCTCATATGCCTGAGGGCCTGTGAGTTCCCATAGGCTTTTCCCACTGTGGCTTCAAAGAAGCCCTGGGCAGAAAGTGAGAGAAACACAATACAGCTGAGGCCTAGCATGCTGGATTACGCCTACACAGATCTGGTTGCAGCAGCAATTTGGCCGGAGTCAAAACTGGACCAACAGGGTGTGAGGTGGGGCGCAAGAGTCCAATACATGAGGATGAATTTTGCCTCCCTTTGGTTGGCTCATATATTTGAGCTCTGCATGGGCTCAACAACCCCTGCTCTTAGCTTCTCATTAGTTTATTAATTTAAATGAGTTAAAACTCTCAAACTCTTTGTTTAAATAAGAAGCTCTGCAGAGTGGTTTTATGTTACCTCATGTATAATTTTGAGGAAGATGCCATACCAATGAGCCCCTTCTGGTGAAAAAGAGATAATTCACAGGTATTTGTTTCACCCCCCAAAATGGAGATGTCAATTTAAATGTCATCACCAGCATAAAACATTAAGACAACCAATCAAAATCACAGACTTTTCGGAATTCCCTGGTGGTCCAGTGGTTAGTACTCCATGCTTTCACTGCCATGGGGCCAGGTTCAATCTGGTCGGGGAACTAAGATCCCGCGAGCCACGCGGCACGGTCAGAAAAAACCCAGACTTTTTAGAGGTTAAGGTGTGCTTACAAGACATAGCAACAACCTCTGAAGCCCAGATGTCTGCCAAATGTTTTGGAAATCATATTTACAAGGATGATTTATATGTATTTTTTACGTCCTTACTTCTTTTAAACTTTTTATTACCTAAAATTTTCAGGATCCCTTTGGTACCAACAATAACCACCAACTTTTGGCCATTCTTTTTCCATCTCCCTCCCTTAAGAATGCATGAAGCAGCAAGCAACAGAAAAACCAACTACATGATCTTAAACAAATAAAAGCACTCTCTGTCTCAGATAACAAAGTCTAGAGATAGGTAGTCCAGGCTGGTGTCGAACTGCATGATGTCCTCAAAAATTCAGCTCCTTCCCCTGTTTTGGTCCTCCATCTTTAGAATGTGATTGCAAGATGGCTACCTAGCCTCTGGAAATCACATCCTCATCCCAGGAAGGAAGAATAAGGAAGAGCAAAAAGGAGCCTAAGATACACCAACTACCTCAGATTTCCTTTGGAAACCTTTCCCAGAAGCTGTACTCGGCATGGTCTCTACTTGCTGCAAGGGAGTATGGGAGGTGAGCAATTTTAGGTGGAACATAGCCACCCTGAACTAGAACCAGGTCCTATTAGTCAGAAAGAAAGGGCCTCTGTTCTTTTGCTCATGTTTTTCTCTCTGCTTCCAATGCCCTCCTCCCCCCACCCCTAACTACCCAGGTTATTCCTTTATTTAACAAATATTTATTTAATACTCACTCCCTGCCAGGCCCAAGGTCAGGTCCTGGGGCTCTAAAGAGAATAAAAAGTAGTGTTTGCTTTTGAACAAGCCCTAATGTAATCTATAGCAGAAAGCCAATACATAATATCTAAACTTGCTAAAAGCAGAGTCACACAAGCAAACATTTTATTTAAAGATACAGAAGGAACCTCTTAAAGATACAAAACTAGAAATGGTTCAAAGGGGCCACCTCCGGAGGCCAGGCTGTGACAGGAAGATGAAGAGCTGGGGATTGCTGATGCCATTATAAGCTCTTTTGTACTGCTTGGCTTTTTTTTTTTTAAAACCATGTACCTACAAAACTTTGATAAAATGTAAAAAGTAATTCTGAAAAATAATACTGCAGTAGACAACTTTGTGCATAAAAAATGGTTGCCATTTTTTTCATGATGTATTCTTAGAATTTCTGTGTTAGAGATTGCAGATATAAATGTGTTTCCAGAAAGTATGAAAGATTGTTGAGTTTAAATGGAGTGACATATGTAAGCTACCAAGCACATAGCAGGCCCTCGGTACACATTCGTTAGAAACAAATAAATCACCCAGCATTCTGTCCGGATTCCAACCCTTCCCAACAGCTGCCACAAAAAAGAAGTGCAGCTCTCTTGATGATGTTCCTCTGGGTCTTTTGCTAACACAAATAGTATGGCAGTGAGCAGTCTTGTGCCAATGTCAATTCAGGTTTTTGCCAGTGTGTATTTGGGATAGATTCCTAGAAATGGGTAAACGCACATGTCATTTTGCTGGGTGTTGCCATGTTCCCTCCAGAGGGGCTGTACTATTTTGTGACCCCCGCCCCCGAGTAATGTGTGAGTGTGCCTTTTCCTCACAGCCACATCAAGAGAAATTGTTGTCCAACTGTGGGGTTTATACTCATCTGATGGGTGAGAAATGGTCTCTCAGTGCAGTGTGAATTTGCACTTCTAACTGATACTTAACATTTCTCCCTGCCACAGCCCATTCTAAATTTCCCTCACCCTCAGGCTGTTTGCCAAGGGGATGACCCAGACCTTTGTCCACAAGGGATCTGAGCCTTTCGTGGCCTTGTCTTTGTCAGACCAAGGATGCCTCAGTTGCCCAGGCAGTGTTTTTACTGAGCGCAGAAGCACTAAGATGTGTCCTAGGGAATCTGAGCTCCAGGCACTCTCCTTTCTGCCCCACTAAGCGTCAGCAGCCCTGCCTCTTCGTGACAATCAGGGTTGATAACATCCTGCCACCATCACAAACCCATTTTTGCCTTCTGCATCGCTGGTATAGAGATCCAAAAGTGATCAGGTGGCAGTTATAGTTTCAGGTTACATGGAACCCTCCTGTGTCCTTTGGTGAAGAGCTTACCCCTCCCTGGGAACTATGGCTTCTTTCCAACAGAGCCTAAAGTTGTAGGAACACAAAGCAAAACTTTTGCAAGTGAGTCACTGGAAATGATGGTAAGAGGGGCCACTTCTCCTTCTACACTTGTGTTCCTGGACCCCTGTATTCCAGCTGGTGGAGACAGAGCACCACATAACAGCCATTGGTTCAATATACATTGTACAGGACAGCACAGTACAGGAATACACATCCTCCGGGACAGCACTCGACCCCACAAGGAGTCATCCCCAGGCTAGCACCCTCACTAAGACTTTCAGGCCAGGTGCTTTCAGGTGACACATTCTATAGGAGGCCCAGTGCATCCCATGGGAATGTGCCCTTTGACACACCTTCAAAGGGTGAAGGTGTGAAATGGGGCACACCTTCATGAAATGGGGCTGTTAGGGTGAGGCAGAGTGCTTTGTCAGGAAATCAGTCACACCATCAGCTCTGTGCTAGTCCTGGCAGAGGCCCTGTAAGCTGGGAAGGCAAACCCATACCCACAGCTAGTTTAAGTTCCTATGAGGAAGAATCACTCCCCCTCCAGGTTAGAAGGGATCTGATGCAATCAACTTGATTGATCTTCTTGAGGGATGGAGCGGCACTGGGGACTCTGTTGGTGACAAGTTAGATAATCAGCAGAGGCAGCAGCTAGAACAGCCTTGGTGAGCGGCAGCCCATGCCGTTGGGCCAGTGCAGAGCCTCCATCCCCGACACCATGACTACTCCATTCATGGGTCCATTGCTCCAGCACCGGGGTGGCTAAAGACAGAGGTTGGTTGACATCCGCCAGAGAAATCATCCCATCCACGAGGCTGTTGAGTACTTCCTCTGAGGTCAATGCTTCCTAGTGAACACTGATGTGAGACATAAACGTCTTCACATTGGTGCCCACCCCGGGAGGCCTATCTGCATGCCTCTTCCTTCATCTTCCCATGGTGCTTCTTTCAGGACCCTGACCAGCCAGCCAGTGATTCACTGCTGTTCAGAAAAGAAGCGTCTATCTCTACCTTCGACGACATCTCATTCCATCAAATGCACACAACCAAAATCTCTGCCCAGAGCTCTGCCCACTAGGAGGATTTTCCTTCTATACTGCCTTTTAGGGCCACCACTGCCTAGGGCTTTAGAGTGGCAACAGTCCACTTTCAGCTCACATCAGCCTACCCATACATGAAGCAGGCCGAGATGTTTTCTTTCTCTATCATCTGGTCATAGGGAAGCCCCCATGAGGCCATAAGTGTGAGCTGCAGGAGAGGTATCAGTGCAACAGATTACATGACATGGGCCACCTCTGAGCCACCTGCTTGTGTAACTCATTTGTGCCTGTTGGACTTCCTCAGGCCTGAATGTACCATTTCCATCATACGATGGGTTACTACTATGCCTGCCTGACCTTATTATGACTTGATGGACCTAATAATACCCAACTCATGATAGGCAGCTCCTGTCTCATAATCACTTGGTGTCTGTCCCCTGGTCAGCATCTAATGGGGCCCACTGGTCCATCATGAGTTGCTTTTTGAAGGAATAGTTCCTTGATGCAGAAGGCATGGCCTAGCTAGAGGACTGTGCCATGCATCTCCTACTGGGGCTTGCCAGACACTCCGCCCAGCATCCCTATCTCATGAGACGTCTCTAACCCTATAGCCAAGTGGCAGAGCAACTTGTCCTGCAGCCTGGTCCTAATGCAGAGGCCTCGCTTCCTCTGGGCCTCACTTGAAATTGCTAGACTTCTAACTACCTGATCAATGGATTGGCGTAGTATTCTCAGTGTGGCATATACTGCCTCCAAAATCCAAAGGACCCATAAAACATGTGCATCTTCCTTATCAATGAGGAGTATAAGGTGCGATAACTTGTTCTTTACCTCAGAAGGGATGTCCCAGCATGCTCCAGACCTAGAACCCCTAAAACCTTCACCTATGTAGTAGGCTCCTGAATCTTTGTAGAGTTTATCTCCGCATCCTCTGGCACATACGTGTCTTATTAGGACATTCAGAGTTACACCATATTTCTGCTTACGAGGTCCAATTAGCATGATATCATCAATATAGTAGACCAGAGTGATGCTCTGAAGTGAAGTCAAGATGACCGAGGTCTTTGCAGACTACACTGTGACAGAGAGCAGAAGAGTTATCATAGTCTTGAGGCATGACCATGAATGAATGACTACTCTTCCCATATGCACCTGAAATGCTCTTGCTTCTCCTTACTAATGGGGATTGAAAAGAACACACTGACAGATCCAACATGATCTAGCATGATCCAAATGGTTTTTGCAGATACTAATACAGGTAGACTAAGTGGGAGATATAATGGGAGCCACCACTCCTGTATCCTTTAAGTCTTTAAGGGAGACATTAATTTCTGAGACCAAATAAATCGCCAACCTACAGATTCAGGAACTAAATAAGCAGTTCTAGTTTTAAGCTACTAAATTTGGGACACGGTTGTCATGTAGCAAAAGAAGCCGCATTGGATATGCAGACTGGGAATATAGAAGAGAGATCTGAACAGGGCATAGAGATTTAGGAGTCAGAAGATGGTAACTGAAGTCAAGGCAGTAGATGAGGCTATACTGAGAAATCCTGTAGAGTAAGAACAGCTTGAGACCCCCAAAGTCAACATTGCCAAGCTAAGTTCAGTAATTCCTATCTCAGAAAATGGCACCACCAGCTACCCAGGCACCCAAGCTGGATACATCATGCCTTTCATGACCTGGCCCCACCAACCTCATCTCTCTCCTTCAGGCACCTTATGCTCCAGCAAAACAGACATTCTGATGCTCCTCACATGTGCTATGCTCTCTTTCCAACACCATGCCTTGGCCTACGCACTTTCTTCTATCAAGGGTATCCTCTCCAGCCCCTTCCTCATATATTTACCTGCCATTTCAACCTCATATGTCACCACTTCTGGGCAGCCTTCCCTAACCATCCCCAATGACAAGTTAGATCCTCCTCATCCCATATCATGGAGCACACATCATGGAGATTGCTTTATCTCCGCCAGCCCTTCACATCCTCCCCACCTGCCTCTGTGACCCTGAAGGGCGTGGACCATGCCTTTTATATTTATTTATAATCAAGAACTTAGAGTGTCTCTCTGGAAACAAATAAATCTAAGCAGGGTCCTGCTTGGCATGAGGACATTTCAGAATGGCCAGTCTGAGGGAATGACAAGTCTGATTATTTTTTCCTCTCTTCTTTCTATAGACTGTATAGCAATCACTGTTGATGGCTAATGTAACACTCATCCTCAAACCACTTTTCCTTTGTCCCCTTAACTACAAAGGTGGGAAAACCTAACTTGTTTTCTCAGGCTCCTTTATATTTAGTGTAGCCAGTATGGTGAAGCAGAAGTCTGCTAGAGGCTTCTGGGAAAGCTTTTGATTTTCTGATCAAAAGGACACATTAGCTGGCCTCACCCCTATCTCCCATCTTCCTGCCGGGAATATAGATGTGACGCCTGAAACTTCGTCAGCCACCTTGTACCATGAGGCAACCAGCCAGTACACTAAGGGGGGCAGAGCGAAAAGCTTCCATGAGTCTGAGCCTCTGATGGCATCTTAGAAGCACTGCCCCAGCCTTGGGCTGCCCGCCTCCAGACCTCTCCTCATGTGAGATAATTAAGTGATCTGATTGTTTAAGACACTGCTTGTCAGGTGTTCTGTGGCAGAGCAGAAAGCAGTCCTAACAGAGAGAATACACAGAGCAGCAGGAACTAACTGCCAGAAGAGAGCTCTGAGTCAAGGTCGTGCTGGGACCAGTGTTAAAGATAAACCTATCAATTAAGGAATACAGAGGGTTGTTGTTCTTCAATTCAGCTCCTGGTTCTGTGGGGGAGACTTGGAAACAAGAAATGTAGCCTCTGTTCTTAAAGTGTTTATAGTCAAGTGGGAGGCAGTCTGATGAAATACCACACTGAACAGCATGCAGTCAAGAGCTGGATTTTATAAAGCTTGGAGGAGAGGAGGCTCAGCGAAGGGGAAGTGGCTCAGAAGAGGAAGGTTTCCTGGAGTTGAGGGGCTTGAGCCTCAGAAGATGAATGGGATTTGGTGACATATCATTAGCCCATCCATGACCTCTGCCATGGGGCCTGAGGATGCTGTAGTAGGTAACCTGCTGACAAGCTTCCAGGGCGCAGTAGAGACTCATTAAGTCTTGATGCCCTTCTGATTCTCCATACCAGGTGGTTTAGGAAGATGTTTTTCTCCCTCTCAGATTCATTTATTCAACACATAATTATTGAGCCTTTACTGCGGATGAGGAACAGCCTCAGGTGCTACGGATACAACTATGAGCAGCACACACACATTACCTGACCTTGGAGAGCTTCTGTTCCAATGAGGGAGACAGGTGACAAATGAAAGGAAAACTCAGGGCTGGAGGGGGCAGGATTAACCAACTCAGCCCTGGGCAGCTCCCTTTAGGCCTCTGCCTTCCCAGATTGGTTACACATCTGGGTTCTTGTGGCCCAAGTGACTCATTAGCCAGCCCTGCTTCCTGGCGGAAGTACGGGCCTGGGAGGACACCCGCCAAGGGTGCTGTGCTCAGCCTCGGTGCCCAGGCCAACCCCGTGTTGCTGCAGCCTGCAAGCCACTGCCATCCCTTTCTTTTCTTTTCTTTTCTTTTTTTTTTTTGCCAGAACTATCTTATTTATTATAAAGATACACTGTGAAGAACAGACCTGACTGTATACTGAAGCCTGGAATGGTACATGTCAAAATGTACAGTACTATACTTAAAAGTGCCATTCCTTTCTGCCCAGCCAGGCTAATCACCCTGCACCACCGCCCCACCTCCCTTTCTGCATCACATGTACAGCGTGTGCAGAAGCTCAACTTCATACTCTCTCATTCTTCCTGACGGGCTGTGCCATCGCCCCAGCCAACACACTCTGGCCACACCATCCTGCTCCCTGGGGGAAAGCAGTGATCTCTCATCCTAAGGGGCCCCTCACTTCCTCCTCTGCCTGGGAAGCCCTCCTCCTCATCCAGAGCTGAGTGATCACACCGTTGATCATCCCAAACTGGGACACAGTGAAGAGGGAAAGGGGGCACCATTGATAATCACAACAGACAACAGGCAAACCAAGGCCTGTGTGGTCTCCTATCCAGAGCCCAACACTAAGGTCTGATGCTCCAGACAGCTTCTTCGTCTGTTACCTCACCATTTCCCAAACTGTGTTCTGTGGAACACCTGGGAGATATCAATAGGGCTTCACAAAAACAAAAAGAAACTAAAAATTCCACATTGAAATGATTTTGAGAAACTCTTGAGTTAACCCAAGATTAATATGTATTGGTAAGAATATTGCATGTCACGTCTCCCAAGCCCACTTGACCATGGAACCCTTCTGCAAAGAGCATCTCATGGAAGAAACATATTTTGAGAAATACTGTTAGGACAAATGGAATTGTTCCCAGAGTCTGTCTTATCTCTGTCCTAGTGTTTAGTATTAAGATATGAACATCAGGATGGAGACAGGCTCATACCCAGCTGGGTGACATTTTGTACCAGGATGCTTTTGGCTGCAAGTGACAGATATCAGTAGATATTGTAGTTTATCACTCTCATAGCAACAACTCCTGAGCTAAGCACTTCCAGCCCAGCCGTCTCCTCAAGGTCTCAGGTGTTTTCCATTTCTTCTCCCTGCCATCTTCAGCATGTCGTTTATTTCCTCTGTGGTCACAGGATGGCTACAGCAACTCCAAGCATAGCATATAGAAACAAAGACATCCAGCAAAGAGGGTGTGTCCTCCCACATATGCCTTTACCATTTATTCTTAGCAAAGAGAAAGTTTTCCAGATGCCCCATCTCTCTCCCTCCCTCCCTCCCTCCCTCTCTCCCTCTCTCTCACACACACACGCACACACACACACACAGACACCTGTAGAAGTCTCCTGCTCAGGTCTCAGTGGCTAAGCAGGGTGACCAACCAACCCAGTCTGCCCAGGACTGACGTGTTTCCTGGGAATCAGCACTACTAGTACTAAAACCAGGACATTCCTGGGCAACATAAATGAGTTCATAACTGGGTAGGAATGGACCCTATGACTGCCTAAATCAGTCATTGGATAGGGGAGTGGACTTACCATGATTGGTTTAAACTAATCAGGATTTACACCCTGAGACAAGAGAGGGAGCCAGCTTTCCTGAATGTAGAATGATGAACACTCAAACAAAATCTACTTCCTTACAGTGAGGAAGAGGGGAAAGGCTGTTGAGGAGACAATCAGCAGGGCTGCCTTTTCTCTGAAATGAGATACAGCAATAATTCTCTCCTCATGATGCTGTGGTAAGGATTAGATATTGAACAGAATGACACATGACAGTGCCTTACATAGAGAACCAATAATAGCATCTTTTTATTAAGCACTTACTGTGTGCCAAGCACTGTGCTAAAGGCATTACATGTGTTGTCACCATACCCATACAACATTCTAGGAGATAGGGATGTACTGATAAATCTCATTTTACAGAGGTTCCTGAGACACAAAGAGTTTAAGTGACTTGCCTAAGATCATACAACTAGAAAGCTGTAGAGCCGGGCCTCAAAGCCAAGTCTGTCTAATACCATGATGACCATCTTAATCTCTCTACCCCACCTCCTCGCAGAGTTGTGCACCAAATGTTAATTCCCTTCCCTTTAATCTCCAGCACCTGGCACAGGGCCCAGCATACAGCAAGCACTTTTTTTTTTGATTGACTGATTGATTGATTTTTGGCTGTGTTGGGTCTTCATTGCTGCATGCAGGCTTTCTCTAGTTGCGGCAAGCAGGGACTACTCTTCGTTGTGGTGGCAGGCTTCTCATTGCGGTGGCTTCTCTTGATGCGGAGCACAGGCTCTAGGCGCGTGGGCTTCAGTAGTTGTAGCACGCGGGCTTCAGTAGCTGTGGCTCATGGGCTCTAGAGCGCAGGCTCAGTAGTTGTGGCGCATGGGCTTTTTTGCTCCACAGCATGTGGGATCTTCCGGGACCAGGGCTCAAACCCGTGTCCCCTGCATTGGCAGGCGGATTCTTAACCACTGCACCACCAGGGAAGCCCAGCAAGTGCTTATTAAATAACTTTTGAATGAGTAGATGGTAAAAGTTGACATCCCTCAACCATAGGGTTTACAAAGGACTTTTGCCTGAATTTAGGATTTTCTCCTTCAAATCTGGTCCTCTTTCAGGGATCCTTCTCCCAGCAAATGGCACCACCATCTATCTGTTTGCACAGCCAGAAAAGCAGAGTAACCATCAACCCACCTCTCTCCCTCCCACACATCATATCCAACCCATCACCAAGGCTGTCTCTCAAATCTGTGCATTTCTTTCCATCTTCCGTGACCATGACCCGTGTTACTATCACATTCTCACCTGAACCACTGCAAGAGCTCCCTCACTGTTCTGTGCACAGCACTGAAGCCATCCTAAGGGCTCTTACCCGTGCTGCAGCCAGAGTGGGTGTCTCCGTTTCTGACCAGGTAGCCTGCCTACTGAAAACCCTTAATGTTAATTCCTTTGGGGATAAAGCCCAAATTCTCTAACACAGCCTGGCCTCTGCCTGCCTCCTGCGCCTTACACACGGTCCCCTCCTCCTCTCATACTCTCCCAGCCACGCCGTCCACTGACCTTGCTGAAGTCCCTTCTTCTTGTTGTGCTTCCTCCAGCCATGGGCGCTCTCCACACATGCTGTTCCCTCCCCTCTTTGCCTAGTTAACTCTTACCACCTGATGTCTTAGCCCAGCCTCCCTCCTTTTGTTTGTTAAGACTCAGCTAACCACCATGACCAGGTCAAATCCCCCTGTCAAAGGCTCTTGTAGCAACATCTACTTTTCCTTAATGGCCCAGTTGGCATTGTTACAGTTCTACACTTGCTTGTGAGTTTGTTATGTTACCTACTCGGGTCCTTGGACTCTTTAATCAATAGAAATTGATAAGAAGCCAGATGAGGAATTCAAGCAAGGCTTTACTGGGACTTGTGCTGCGGCACAAGGGAATGAAAACAAGTAACAGGTGCCCTTGCTCGCTCCCAAGGAGGGGGTGCTGGTTCCTTACATGGGGTGAGGGTAGGGGCGGATTAGTGGGTCAGGCCAGAGGGGTGGCTTAAGTGGTCTGCCCACCCCCTTGGTGGTGCTGTGTGCAGGAATCATGCGCAGTCCCTGCTTTTGCTCCTGGCACCTCCCAAATGGCAGTTGGTTTGTGGCCTTTTTGTAGCTTGTTGGTCCTAATTGCCTCAACTGCGCATGCGTGTAGTTACTTTTAGTCTTTATGTTTTCTTTGTATTCTGTTGCTTGAAGAGACGTTTATCCAGGTGCAAGCACTGCACTAAAGGGTCCCAGGCCCCAGCCTATCTCAGTTTGATTGTTTATCCCTCCACAAGCTTGTTGTCCGGTTTCGTTGATCTCTCTGCAGCCTTTCCAATGCCCAGCCAGGGACAGAACATAGTATGTTTTCAACAAATGTGTGTTTGTTTAATTAATTAACTAGTTGATTAATCAATAAATTAATGTTTCACCCAGGTTACTGTGAGCTCCCTCGGGGCAGGGACCTGCCTTAAATTTTCTGCACCAATATCACCCCCCAGCAGGCAGCACATGACTGGGCCTGGGGAAGTGTGTACTGACTGCTCTGAGTGATGGTGGCCACATGGTTGATGGGGATGAGAGTGTTTGTCATAAACAACCTGGAAGGGAGTGAGGCAAGCAGGACAGGAAAGGGGAAAGAACTGAGGACAGATGTGGTCTGAGGGGACCCTAGCCTCAGCCTGGTGGGGAAGGAGGGTCTGGAGCATAAATCATGGATTGTATTGCAGAGCTGTCCCATTTTGAGGTAAGACGGCCAGGCTTTTGTGTGTATGTCCCAGATAGTCTTCAGTGATTAGGTGTCCTGCCAGCTGGCCTCAAGACACCAAAGCTGGAAAATGATGGTCAGCTATGTCCCCTCCTCCCTCCAATCCATCTGTGCCCTGTGAACTGAAGTACCCTGCCCCCTGCCTCACCCACTGTGTTGTTTCCTTGGGCTGCTGTAACAAAATACCGCAAACTGGGAGGCTCCGAACAAAAGAAATGTATTCTCTCAGGGCTCTGGAGGATAGAAGTCTGAAATCACAGGGTTGGCAGGACTCTCTGAAGGCTCTAGGGGAGGTTCTTCCTTGACCCTCTCCTAGCTTCTGTGGTTGCTGGCAATCCTTGGCGTTGTTTGGCTATGGCAGCATCACTCCAATCTCTGCCTCTGTTTTCACATGGCCTTTTTCCTGTGTGTCTCTATGTCCAAATTTCCTTCTTCTCATAAGGACCTCAACTTAATGACATCTGCAAAGACCCTATCTCCAAATAAGGTTATATTCACAGGTACTGAGGGATGGGATGGGACTTGAATATATCTTTTTTTTTTTTTATACACAGATCCACTCTTTATTTATTTATTTATTTATTTATTTATGGCTGTGTTGGGTCCTCGTTTCTGTGCGAGGGCTTTCTCTAGTTGTGGCAAGCAGGGGCCACTCTTCATCGCGGCGCACGGGCCTCTCACCATCGTGGCCTCTCTTGCTGCAGAGCACAGGCTCCAGACGCGCAGGCTCAGTAATTGTGGCTCATGGGCCCAGCCGCTCCGTGGCATGTGGGATCCTCCCAGACCAGGGCTCGAACCCGTGTCCCCTGCACTGGCAGGCAGACTCTCAACCACTGTGCCACCAGGGAAGCCCCTGAATATATCTTTTTAAAAAATATTTATTTATTTTTCTTTCTTTCTTTGGCTGCATTGGGTCTTAGTTGTGGCATGTGGGATCTTTGTTGAGGCACGTGGGATCTTTCTTTGTGGCAGCCGGGCTCCTCTCTAGTTGTGGCGCACAGGCTCCAGAGCGCGTGGTCTCTGTAGTTTGCAGCACGCGGGCTTAGTTGCTCTGCGGCATGTGGGATCTTAGTTCCCCAATCAGGGATCGAACCTGTGTCCCCTGCATTGGAAGGCAGATTCTTTACCACTGGACCACCAGGGAAGTCCAGGACCTTGAATATATCTTTTGGGGGACACAATTCAATACACTAACCCAGAATGCCACAGTTACCTCTTTCAAACTCTTTTGAACCTGCCCTTTCTGTATCTGAGACTGAAGCCTTCTTCCTGGGACCACTCCCCTGACCCCTCAGCTTTTGCCAAAAATGAAGCAACGCTCCTCATTCCCAGAAATGCACCCTGATAGAGCCCTGCAATTCCACAGCTGGCAGCTTTGACAGTGGCCAAAGGCTCTCCTGCCTTTTCTCATTTAATCCTCACAACAACCTCAAGAAGATTTACCATTCTTCCCATTTTATAGACGAGGAAATTGAGACTCAGGGAAGGTAAGTGCCTCACACACAGTCTCACAGCAGGGAACAGGCAGAGCAGAGACTTGATCCAGGTCTGCCTGACGGCAGACACCACATCCTTCACCACCGCACTCTACCGCCTAGCTGCTTCCCTTGGTGGTACATCTGCCAGCTGCCAAGAGGGTCCAGGTAAACCCATCCGGCAACTTAGAAGAGTGTCATGAGAAAACTGCTAAGAGATAAGAGAGAACACAGAATTGGGGGCCTGGGTTTGGTTGTTAAGAGGACCTAGGGATAAGGAGTCACAGGTCACATGAAGAGATGAAAACAAGATGTAGTTTGGGGTGACATTTCTTTAGGGAGGAATTTTCCATTGGTGATAGTTTTAAATTCATTTGATGATTGATATAATATAAATTCAGTTATTTTTCTCTGTTCTACTTTTATAGGCCTACTCCTGGTGAATATCCTTTCGCATCCTGGAGCCTGTCGGTGTTCTGGAAGCCAGTTTGTTTTGATTGATGTTCAGCGCTGGTCACGCAAGCCTGATTCCACTGTGAACATGATTTCCTCTGATGGGAGGCCTGATTTTGTCACGCAGGCATGGTTTTACTGAGAAGACTATTTTCTTCTGTTGAATGTGGTAACTCTTACATGTCCATGATCACTACTGAGATACCCCTCAGGATATGCAGGTCAGCCCCAGACCCCTCAGAGGATGCAGTCACTTCGGTTGGATTTATAATGCCTAACACTTCACTTAAGCAGTCAATAAATTTTCTGAGTGCCTACTCTGTTTTTGGCTCTGTGTTGGGTACTAGTCACTCCCCTCAGGGAGCTCACATTTTATTGGGGGAGATGGATAATCACAACTAATGAGATCAGTGCTTCAAGAGAACTGTCAGTTGAGGTTCTTGGTTGTCTACACCATAATCCATACAGGTTTAAACAGAAGGAGAAGAGAATCAGGCTCAGTGCTACACAGTTAAAGGTCAGGGCCAGAGCATCAGCCCAAACACCCATCCACACCAGGGGAATTTTCTAGTGGAAATATCACCAGCCTGCCATCTGTTGCTTGGCACCTATGTGAGGTGATGGCTATTAAAAACTCCTCCACGGATGCCCCTAGACCACCCAGACACCCCCATCACAGATGCCTTCCAGGTGATCTTATCTACCTGCATGCAGACATCAGTGCCCATAATTTCCTTCCACCTCCATGTCTTATTAGGAACACCTTGTGAATTCCCTGGCGGTCCAGTGGTTAGGACTCTGTGCTTTCACTGCCGAGGGCCCGGGTTCAATCCGTGTTCAGGGAACTAAGATTCCACAAGCCACACAGCGTGGCCAAAAAAAAAGAGAAAGGAACACCTTCTATATGGAACCCAGGTTACACGTGAAACCCACGTGGAATGTGGGAAATGTTACTTTAGTTTTCCAGCTTCTATAACACAGGAAAGCAATCCAGAAGGGACTGGGCAACTGGATGTTTGTATCTGAAATTCAGAAAAGATATACAGACCAGTGAGCTGCGACAGATCACAGAGTGTTCGCCCAGGTGCAAAGATTGGTGAGAATGGTGACTCAGACCAGGTACAAGGGTGCTTCCACTTTGATTCACCACTGAAACAGCAAATGAGCTGACAGAGATAGAGATAGAAGTGTGACGGTTGCTCCCTGATGCCTTCCTACCTCCACATACAGGTGCACTTGAAGCCTAATGGTCAAAGCAAAGAGTAAGAAACCTGCCAGGGCAGGGGAACCCTGGCTGCCTGCTGGCCCTTCTTTATTCTGTTGGGCTAGAACTCAGCACTCAGGGATCTACTTACTATCATGAAGGGAATTCCCTTAGATGGTAAATCCAGACTCTTATTCTGATATGTAGAAGTTCTAAACAATTAAATACTGAACTGTTCTGCATTAAAATGTGTTGACTAAGAGGCAAAATTTAGAGAGACAGAGAGAAAGTCGTTTTTCCCTCTTATCAGCCACTCGACAAATGGTGGAAAGTCTTGATTCCAGGTAGGGATGTCTGGTCAGGGACAGATCCTCAGTTATAGATCAGGAGCTAAGGAGAGAGACCACCACTGGTGACCCTTCTCTCCTAAGGAGAGGTGTGAATTTGAACCCCAAGGATGAGAATCTAGTGGTTGATTAAAAATATTTTCCCCACCTCTGCATCATTATTTCTTTCTTGTTATCCCAGGATTTCAGTAAAATTTTGTAGAATGTTCTTAGCATGCATTGAATTGTGAGAAATGACTTATCTACACTTGATGAAGATTGAATTGAGGGGAGGGAAAATCATCACAGATTCAAGACACATTATGATTCTAAAGCAGGCTAAATACAAAGAAAACCATATCTAAGCATATTGCAATAAAACTGCTGAAAACCACAAACAAAGATAAAATCTCAAAAGCAGCCAGTGAAAGAGATGCATTACTTTTGAAGGCGCAATAAAAAGACTGATAGCTGACTTCTCATCAGAAACAATGAAAGTCAAAAAGAGAATAGAATGTTATCTTCAAAGTGCTACAAGAAAATACTTCCCTAACCTAGAATTCAATAGCTGCAAAAACATCCTTCAAGAATAAAGGAAAAACAAAGACATTTTCAAACTAACAAAAACCAGGGTAGTTCATCATCAGCAGACCTGCTATAAAAGGAATACTGAAAGAGTGTTCATAGATAAAAAGGAATGGTCCTAGATGGAAGCTAGAAGATATACATCAACAATAGAAGTAAAGATATTCATACAATGGAATATGCAAAATATATACATATACAAGAATAGTCATGTGGTCATTGTTTCTAATAGCCAAAACATTAATATCCAAATGTCTGTCAACATTCCTACATGGTGTACTATATTGCAATGAAAGTTATAAAATAGACTTACACTCCCATCAAAGATGGAGTAATAAAGACCAAATTTACCCTCCTACTTGAAATAACAACAACAAAACTCGACAAAATGTATGAAATAAAGGTTTTCAAGGCATTGGTTATCAGGCAATGTTTGGGATCTTAAGAGGCAGAGAACACATGTAAACCCTACCATTGCCCACACTGCCTGGAGAGAGTTTCCAGGCCACCACGCAGGCAGGATGAACCAGGTGAAGCCTGGAAGTCCCCCTGAGTTGAGGAGATGGAGCTGTGAGTCTGAAGAGGCTAGTTGGCTAGAGTTTACAGGGCAGAGTGCCAGAGATGAAAGAGCTGCAGAGAGAGAGAATTCTGGAGATTTTCAGAGGGTCTCCCTCATTGTTCAGCTGAGTTTTGACCAATGCATGCATTGGAGTCCTGACTCTGCCACTTTCTGTCAATCAACACGCTTGTTTTGAGCACCTACTATGTGCCAAACACTGAGGAGGGATGTGGGAAACCAGAGCTGAGGCAGATCTGTTCCTGCCCTTACCAGGCTTCCAGTCTAACGGAGGAGAGAAACCACATGCACCCAGCAGGCACACACCACCTGAGGAGTCTAAGCTGAGAGCCAGAGGAATGGTTCAGGGCAGATGTGAAGAGAAAAGAGGGTCCACTGTTCTAGCCCACACCATCCCCTCCCGACCCTGATCCGAGCACTGCGTGGATGTGGGGACATAGTGATGTGGGAGACATAGACCAGCTCCCCAGGTCTAGCCTGCAGTGTGAGTTCCAGGTGGGACCTGAGGAAGCAAAGACTGCCATCCCTGGGAAAGGGGGAGAACCTTGGGCCAGGAAGTGGGAGCTGGTGCCCATCCCTGCTCTGCCTCTAGATCTTTGTGCAGACTTTCCGGGTCTCAGTTTCCTCATCTGACCCTGGGGAGGCTAAGCTCCTTTTACTCTGAAGGAGGTTCCCACCAGCTGAGCTTCTGGGCCTCAGTTTCTCTAGACCACAAAGGGGACAATAATCCCTGTTCATCCTTGGGAGAGCCTCCCAATCAAGAGATCGTTCTTTTCCTCCAGCTACTGCCAAGAGGAGATGAAGAAGCCCCAGGAGTTTGTGCAGAAGTGAGGGACAGGCAATGATTGACTGTCCAAGGTAATAAGGGTGAGGCAAGTGCTTTCTGCTGACCCAGCATCTTGCTTATATCTCTCCCCAACTCCCCCCACCCCACTGCACCCCAGACTATTTTTGTTAGTTCCTAGAATTCCATGCTTCCCGCTTCCCGCTCAGTCCTATGGTTTCTCCAGGGATGATTTAGGAATGGAGAGTGGCAGCCATCTTGTCAGGAAGTTGCAACACCTCCGTTCTCACATCTACCCTGCCAGTCTTCAGACTTGAGGGTGTACTTCACATCCTGTACGGACCCATCCTATTATGCCCTCAGAGAACAATCTGGCTGTGCCGTCTCTGAGCAGATTTCACTCACACAAACTCCCTGGAACACGGTGGCCTCCCAGCACACCCTCCTGTACCCTGAAGGCCTCGCCTTCCAGAGAACTCATCACCCCAGTGAGAGAGTGGACAGGAGTGAGGTTAGCCCCCATCACACCCCTCTCCCTCACATGCCCTTCTCAGACCTCCAGAGAGGTCAGGACAGCAAGGGTTGGGCGCCACCTGGTGGCCACGAGCTGCACTACAGGCCACCATCCTCTTCACCCCTTTTCTCGTGCCCCACCCTCCCTGGCAACTCAGGCACACAGAGCTGATCCCAGACCCTTCTCTGGGGCCCCAGCCAACTTGCTCACCACCCCTACCCACCACAGTCCTGCGGAGGCAGATGGAGACTCTGCCCTCCTGAATCTCCTTCCTCTATCTCAGAGAAAGAGCCCTTGGAGAGGAGTCAGGCTCACACACCAACCTTGGCCGATTACTTAACCTCCTGAACCTCAAGCTTCTTGGCTACAGAATGAGATAATAGTATCTACGCCACAGAATCGTGAGGTTTCTGCCCTGCAAACCGGTTCATCTGTACCGGTTTGCAGGGCAGAAATAGAGACACAGATGTAAAGAACAAACGTATGGACACCAAGGGGGAAAAGTGGCGGGGGGCGGGGGGGGCGTGGTGGTGTGATGAATTGGGAGATTGGGATTGACATGTATACACTAATATGTATAAAAAGGATGATTAATAAGAACCTGCTGTATAAAAAATTTAATTAAATAATAAAAAAAAAAGAATCGTGAGGTTTCGTGACGTTTCCTGTAAAATGAAACCATTAAGTTGGGACAGCAGGGCAGCTACTTGAAGCCCTGGGGCCAAGCCTTGGGTTCTCTGACCTGGTGAGGGCTGCCCGTGGCTCTGCAGATGCGTGGCCCTCCTCCCATCTGTCTTCCCACCCCTCCTCCCGCCCCCTCCCCTGGCAGCCCCAAACAGCTGCCCCGCCCATCTTCCCAGGGAGCTCACCTCCAGCTAGAGGCTCCACCCAACACCTGGTGGCCGGTGAAGGTGGTGCTGAAAACCTGCCCAGGGCTGTTCATGAGCCGGTTCATTTTCCAGTTCATTTTCCAGGGCACTTGCCAGTCCGCCCCCCGCCCCCGCCCCCGCCTCCATCCAATTGGTCACAAATTCTGTCAGTCCAATGCGTCTTGAATTCCTCCTCCCTCGCCTCGCCCAGGGCATGGAGCATCGCCCTAGAATGATCCCTGCCCAGCCTCTCCCGCCCAGTCCTTGCTCTGCCCTCCTGCTGGAGCTTCTAAAATGCTTGTCTGAGCCACTCCCCACTGAAAACCTTTCCCTGGCTCCCCACTGCCCACAAAATCAAGCCGAACTCCACAGCCTGGCTTTCATGGCCCTCCCTGATCTGGCCTTAGTTCCCCCTCCAACTCTCCACTCCCCGTGTGCCAGCCACTCCACTCCCCTCCTCCGTGCATTTGTAGGAGCAGTTCCTTCTCCCAGGAGTGCCCAACCCCCTTTGCCCGCAGGAAAACGCCTGCTCATCTTCCAAACCTTGCTGTTCTTCTCAGGCCCCTGCCTGGGACCACAGGTATCATGGCCTGTGTCTCCCCCACCAGGCTGTTAGACCCTCCAGACCAGGGACAAGGCTGAATTTAGCTCTGGGCCTCAGCATAGGGTCCCGAGTGCATGAGGAAATATTTGTGAGTTGTTCAATTTGGTGGCAAGGAGGGAGGGCCTCGAATGGGATTAAATGTCCTCAAGGGAGTGCTGGGCTGGAGACAGCAGATGCAAGGGAGGGGGAGTAAGGCCCAGGGGTGGGTACCCAGGTTGTGCTTCCACTTTGCCCAAAGGCTTTGCCAAAGGCTTGTGGAAGAGGACACACACACACACACACACACACACACACATTCGGGGTTGGGGGTCACAGGTAGAGGAGCACCTATGTCAGCCTGCACCGACGCTGGCATCAGCTGGGCACCATTAGAATAGTCCTCCCGTGTCAGCCTTGGGCCACGAACTCATTCATCCCCACCTGGGGGCCCACTGGTCAGCCTGGGTCCTGTGCTGTGAGAGGGCAGACAGACTGGGGGAGCCCAAAGCAGGGGCTGGGCTGGGGAGGGGCCTGGACCCCATGGCCCCAAGGGGAGGCTAGAGCCCTGGGACCATTCAGCCCAGAGGAGCAGATTCCAAAGCATGACAGACTGTGGGGCAGAAGAAGCAGACAGGCTCTGTGGTCCCAAAGGCACGGCTGGCACCCTGGGGCCATTGTGGGTGGTCTCAAGATGCTCCTGTCCATCTCCTCCCAGCCCTCCCTCTCCTAGGAAAGGAGAGCCCAGTGCTCAGTCCCTTAACATGCCAACCTTTACTGATCTGGGAGAGATGAACAGGGATAGAAGATGGGAGGGGTATAGGCAGGTGGGGAGTGGGGTATGGAGACTGTGCCAGTCAGAGCCTCCTCATGGTCCCCAATCTGGGACCTGCCCCTCTCTGTCTGTGCAGAAGCAAACACTCTCACAGCCAGGAGAGCAGGGAACCCACCCCGCAGACACAACCCAGGGCTGTATCTGAGGTAGAGTCAGACTCAAGGGTACCCCTCTGGCTGGATTTACAGGGACACAGACAGGCATCCCCGTGGCTAGGAGGGGGTTCAGAGGCCCAGGCCTTGGCTGTATGGGCACTCATGACTAAGGAAGGCCAGCAGACAGAGGGTCTAGGAGAAGCACCAGGTCACCTCCTCTAGGCAGCCTCCTTGATTGCTTCAGCCCCTCAATTCTCCCTTTCCAGTCCACAATTGCTGCCCCATGCTCAGGCCTCTGTATCTGCCATCCACACCTAAGTCCCCACTATCTGTCACAGGACTGGTCCGGGGATACCCCAACAGGTCTAGGACTCCCCCAGAAAAGGGGCTAGGCAGCAGAGGTGGGAGCTCCAGTAGCCTGAGAGTTCTAAAAGGCATTTGCCTCCCGCAGGGCTGTTTCCCCACCCCCCACTCCAACCCCACGTACAAAGTCTGCAAACAGCCCTGTGGGGGAGGGTTGGTAGAAAGAAATAGATTTATTCTCATGTACAAAGCGGTCAGCCCACGGGACCATATACAACAGTTGCACAGAGTCCTAGAAAAACGCATCTCTCTAAAGGCAGCTCAGAATAGGTAAGGCAGGTGGCCCCCTCCTCCCAGCCCACAACACGTACTGAACAAAACAGAGAAAGGAGGAACCTGCGGCCGGGATGACCCCAGAGGCCCGGCCCTATGGGGTCTCCCAAGCCCCGGAGCACAGGTGGATATGGCCTTGAAGAGGAGACAAGCCCTACCAGGGCTGAGGCCAGGTTCCCCTCTGGCTGCAGGAATGCAGAAGGGGCTCGGGCTAAGGGGGTACACTCAGGGGGCCACTGAGGGACTCAGTGTCGGCTCTCTGCCCCAGGGGGCCAGGGACACTCCATGGCCTCTCCTGGGACTCCACAGAGCTATGGGGACTTTGATCTAAAAGGGGTCTTAGAGAATGGATTGTCTCACTCTCCTGTTTCGTCCAGATAGGGGAAGGGACTTGCCCAGGGACAGCCAGGATGAAGCACTGCTGACCCATGCTGGGCCTGCCTCCCAGCCCAGGGATCCTTCCTGCCCACTGTTCTTATCCTGCTTTCTTCCTGAGCCCCCTCTCCCAGAGCACTGAGCTGCCCCCCTGGCAGCTTCCTTATGGGACCCCTTCATCTCCCCAGGTCCCAGTCTCCACTATAAGTACAGTGGCAGTCCTCAGGGCCACCTGTGGCCCCATGGCTATTTCTAGTCCTCCAGCCAAGCTGATGACCGTCTCTAAGACCAACCCTCTGCCCACTCAGATGTCTCACCTTCTTGCATGAGGATCCTGGGGGGCAGGGGGTGTCCTCAGAGGAAAAGGGCACAGATCTGGTGGGGCAGGAATGGGGCCCAGGAGAAACCATCCAGGCTGCCTCAGAGGAGTGGCCTGGGGTGGGGGGGCCACTTGCCAAGGTGTGGTCGGAGGTGCAGAGCAGGGCGCACTGCTCATTGTCATCCCTGTGCTCTCAGAGGACAAATAACAAAGTCTTGGTGAGGCTGGAAGTCTTCCATTATACAGACGAGAAAGCTGAGGCTGGGGAAGGTCAGCCTTGCCCGGCGTCACATGGGAAGTCCTGGTCTAGAATCCAGGACCCGTGGCTCTGGTCCCAGGGCATGTGGCCAGGCCAGTGGAGAGTTGTGGGAGGAGGCCTGGGTGAAGGAGTCCCAGGAGGGACTCACTCAGCATCAAGGCTGCAACAGCCATTGATGGGGGCCCCAGCACCATCCAGGTCAGGCACCTCGTACTCCTCGTCCAGGAAGTCCAGCGAGTTGTTGCTTGGGAGGCCGCGGATGGTGAACTTGTGCGACACTTTGGTCCAGTGCTCACGATTAGAGGCCACACGTTCATACAGCTCTGCTGCTTTGGGGAACAGGTCCTGCAGCAGCCTGGGGATGTGCGGGGGCAGGGTTAAAGGTCAGAAATTAGACTGTGAGCAGCAAGAAAGATTAGGGCTGGACCACAGGTAGAACTTCCACAAGAGCATGAGGCGTAGGACTGGAAGCACAAGGAGAACATGGCGGTCTCTTTCCATAAGGGACCAAGGATGAAGTGAAGGGCCCATTTTGGGGCAAAGCAGGAGAGGTTGTGCCCAGAGGCAGGGAGTGGATGAGCTGGAGCAGAGCCAGGCCAGCCCAGCACCTGTGTCTGCTGTGACGGCCACAGCCAGCCCCATCCCACCCACCCTGCCGTCCCTGGCTGGGGCCCCCAGCAGGCCCCACGAGCTCGCTCACTTGTAGATGGGCATTGCGATGTGCTCCATGAAGCTGATCTGCAGCTCGGGGATGTAGGCCTTCTCACGGTCCATCATCTCCATCGGCCTGTTGCCCATGGCCTTCTCCTGCAGGCATCAATTCGTCAGGCCTGGCCCTCTCCTTCCTCCATAAGCACCCGGATCAGGCTAACCCAGCCCCTCCCGGGGCCCAGGCTAGGAACCCTCCCCCAACCTGGACACCCTGCGGTCACTCCCCACATACCAAGTCTCCTTGGGAGAAGAACTCTTTGTAGATCAGCTCCTGAAAGGTCAACACTCTCATTACCTCCTGTGAGTGGGATCCATCCACCCACGCTCTTCCACAGCCCATTCCCAAGGGGGCAAACTGAGGCACTGTGACCTCAGGACCTGCCCTCACCATCCCCGGGCTGGCAGGGGGATGGGCCCCAGATGGGGAGGAGTGGCTGGGTTCTGGCCCACCTTCCACCAGCCACTGATTTGCTATGAGTGACCGCCCAGTGAGTCCATGCCCCTCCCTGAATCTCCCCACCCGTCATCCTGAGGTGGTCCAGGTTTCTGTCTCCCCCACAGGCTGAGCTCAGCACAGGGAGGGTTGCAGGAGCCACACAGAGCCAGGCAGGGAGTACAGCCTGCGCCTTCCCAGGCTGGGGCAGCACTTACCGCAATCTTCCTCGTGGTCTTCCAGCCCTTGGTCTGGTCAGAGAGGTCACAGGAGGTCATAAGGAGGCAGAGAAGGAGGCTGTGATGCTGCTTGTTGGTTCGGTCATAGCCCACTGTTGGGGAGAGGACGGGGTCAAGGAGAGGGCCCCAGCATCCTGGTACCCTCTCTCTGAGGGCAAGGCCCCAGGGCCCACCCCAAAGTGGTCCAGGGAATTCAGCACCCTGGATGGGAGCCAGGGATGTAGGGCTGGGTCTGCCTGGTGGATTGATGCCAGAGAGGGTGGATCTAAACCCCTGGGGATGCTCTCCAGGAGAATCCCCCTCTTGGTGGTCCTTCCCCAACCCTGAGGCCTGGGCTAAAGGCAGGCACCTTCGGCCATCTTTTGGAGATCCTTGAAGATGCGGAGGTGGTGGGCCAGGTCTGTGGCCAAGATGATGTCCCGCATCAGGTCCAGCATGCGCTGATAGTCCTGGGCCAGGGCCGGGGGTTGGGGAGGGTGTCAAGGCCTCTGGCCAGACACCCCACCCTCGCCCCCAGATCTCAGGAACCTCCATCCCTCGGCTTCACTCCTTCTCCCATCTCAGACCAGCTCCCAGCTCCCACTCCCTCACCCCCAACCCCACCCCCGGCCTCATCACCTTCCGGGAGAAGTGGTCAAAGATGTTGCAACCGTGGGTGTTGAGGATGGCAATGGCCTGAGCGAAGTGGTGCCTCTGGGGGGAGAGGAGTGATGGGGGTCCAGCTGGGGTGGGGGGCTTCCCTCCTCACTGACCCCAAGAGAGGCAGCAGGCCCGGCCCAGCCCCAGCCCCCAAGGTGAGCTGAGCAGGCAGAACTGGGGAGTCGGAGGGGGGCCCGTTCCCTTTCTGGGCTCTGTTTCAACCCTCTGTGTGACCCTGGGCAAGTCCCTGGCCACCTCTGAGCCTTGGATTCCTCAGCTGTCACATGGAGGGAAACAACAAGGTAAGCTCTGAGGGCCTCTCAAGCTGGAACGATTCTGAAATGATCCCTCGGAGTCCTGGACACTAATTCATGCAGCCAGCATTTGTGTGCTGACAAGGAAGGGCGGTGAGGCGAGGGCAAGGCCCCTGTCTCCAGATGCTGAAGGGCTGTCACTCAGAGGAGGGGCAGGTAAGCCCAGGGCATGGAGGTCAGAAGCAGGGCTGCCACCAGGCCTCCCAGGAGGAAGTAAGCCCCTTGTCTCTGGGGGTGTGCAAGCGGGAGCAGCTCTGGAGGGGGGCTGCGGGGGCCTTGTGGGGCAAGGCGAGCTTGGAAGTTTGACTCCCACTGTGCCAAGCCCTGTGCCAGGTGCAGGGAACTCAGAGATGTCCCTGATTCTGTCCCTGCCCCCAGGAGCTCCCATCGGGGGTGTGCAGACCCACATCAGTCTAAGGCAAAGCTGAGTATGATGGGAGTGAAGCCCGTGCCAGGCTGGGCGGGGAGGGGGTTTCATAGGGTGTCCCCAGACATGCAGAGAGAAACATGCTAAATCCAAGTCCTCCCTTGGCAAACCTGGGCTCAGGCGGAACCTGCTGCCTGATTCGTACCCCCAGCCACAACTGCACCCCTCCAAGCCCATCCAGGAACAAGAGCCAGACGTGCCCTGGGGGTGGCTGCAGTTCTCATAGCCTGTCTGAGGAGCAGGGCTTGGGAGGGGGAGGAGCTGGGCCACAGTCTAACTTTTTAAGTCACTGGCCTTAAGGGGACAGTGGGAACGGGGATATTGGGCAGAATGGTGGTACCTCCATGACAGAACCTTCTGAGCTGTAGAGCGCGGCCAGCACAGATTTCTGGAAAAGCCCGAGAAAACTCCATCACTCCTCACATCCAGAGGCAAGTGCTGCCATATTAGGCTCAGAATTGCCCTGCTCCTCCCGCCATCTCCCAAAGCCTAGGAGAGCCTCCTCCCATCTCTAAACTGGCTCCTGGTCTCACCAACTCCCGCCTCTCCTCAGGCCGGAGGGGGGAGACTCCCAGACACCTCGGGGAGGGTGCCCACTGTGACGAGGGCAGGGTCTCACCGAGGCCACCTGGAAGGAGTTGTTTGTGCCTCTGTGGTCCAGGTCGTGACACATGCAGGAAATAAACAAGGCAAAGATCTCCATGTCCCTGGTTGGGAGGAGACAGAGGACAAGGAGGTCAGCCACTGTTGCCTCTCCACACTTCCAAAGGAGGGCCAGCTGGATGAGATGTCCAGGATAAGGGGAATAGCTCAGTGGTTGAGTATTTGACTGCAGATGTCCAGGAACCACCTCGACAGGAGCTCAGGACACCTGGGTCCCCTTCTTGGAAAGGGGCCTTGTACCTTTCTAACTGGGCTGTTAAGAGGGTCCCGTGAGGCAGTGTGTGTAAAGCCTGCCACACAGGAGGTGCTGCCCTGTTCCAGGGAAGGGGACCCCACCAGCTACCAGATGGGGGGAAGTGCAGTCACTCACTCGAGGTAGTTGGCGAGCTCCAGGTTCTTGTAGAGCAGATAGCAGAAGTGGGAGACAGAAAAGGCGTGCATCCAGTTGTGGTAGGGAGGATCCCGGTAGCCCTTCTTCACCATCAAACAGAACCTGGGGGAGGGGAGAGGGCAGCACAGGGGCCTCAGGCTCTCCTCCTCCAGGAAACCCTCCAGGCTCTGCCCTGCCCCATTCCTTTCCTATCCTCGTGGTCCCAGTGTCTGTGAATTGCTTCTCACTCACAGATCCTCCCCACCCTCACAAGAGTGGGCCTCCCCTAGTCATCCTCAGAGAGTCCTTCCCAGAGTGTGGGGGGCAATGGATGTGAGAGTAGACTTAGGAGGGAGGCAGAGACGGGGCTGCCTGCACGGAGGGGAGGGCTGGGGACACACACCGGGCCAGCGTCGGGCAGTCAATTTTGTAGTTATTGATGAAATTCATGTCCTGCAGCATGCTGAGGATGGCCTGGAGAGAGTGGAAGGGAGGGATCAGAGGGATCGTCAGTTTCAAGATGCGCCGCCCCGCCCCCAGCCTTGGCCCTTCTTGGAGCCTCCAAAACTTTGGAGTCTTGGAACTTTAGATCTAAACTAGAGAACTATAAAATGGTAGAGCCAAGCATTCTCAGAGCCATGAACTTAGAAATATGACATCTAAGAACTCTTGGAACCAAGTTCACACAAAATCTTAGAAAAACAGGGAGGGAGGTGCCAATCCTGAGGCCATCGCTGGTTCCAGCCCAGCCCCTGGCCCCTGGGCAGGCCCTGCGGCCCATGCTGGCAGACCACATGCCCCCTCCATCTCTGAGGAGACTCCATAGCCTTCTTTGATGACTCTGTCTTGCCAGGAAGTTCCTATGCACATCTAACTTCAACCTCCGGCCGTACACTCTCCACCTCCACATTCAAGTGGGACAGGCCAGCTCACCATGGAGGTGTCATCCTCGGGCAGGGAGCGAGGAGTGTAGGTGAAACAGGCAAAACTGGAGTCAATGGCAGCCACAGGCTGGATCCCGTCATGGAGAAGTTTGGTGTATTCATCATCAGAGACCTAGAGGGAACCAGCTGGGGTATTAGAAGACGGCCTCCACCCAATCCAATGTCTTCAACCTCAAATTCCCACAGTGGCAGGGACCTCCCACTCAGAATGCACCCCAGTTGGGCCATCCACTCCGTGGGTTATCACTGGGCAGGATATCACCACCCTCCCCTCACCATCCTGCAGCCCACCTACTATGCCTCCTTTCCTGTGACCACCCTCATCTGTAACAGCCTATCCTTGTCAAAGACAGAGAACACCTCTTCATGACAGCATGGGTAGCCTTTCATAGACAATAAATTAAAGATTCCTTCTTTTGGGAGGACCATCCCAGAGTCTAACCTCAATCCTTCCTGCTACAGCTTTGACCGTAGCCACAAAGTCTGTGAGACTTTGGTTTAGACACAGATGAGAGGAATGTTCAAATGAACAATGACCACCACATACTCTGAATTAAAGTCTGGGACAGCTTTTCTAACACAAGGTCTGGGAATGGGACTGCCCAGGACTGCATGACCACTGTATTTAATGGATCTGTCAGAAGGGCCCTGGGTGGGCTTCCCAGCCTTCAGTAATTCCCAGGATGGGAATTATCCCTGGACATTGGGAACACCTGGCTGAACCAATTCTTCCCTGGGCTAAGTCCTGCTGGCAGCCTTGGGGCTGAACCAGAAACTGCTTTGAAGGCAGGCTGCCCCAAAGGAGAGCGGCAGAGCAAAAGGCGAGGCATTTCTCTGGGTCTATCTTCTTATATTCAAGAGAGGATGATCAGAAAGCCCAGCCTGTCTTGGGCGCCTGAGGATCTGGGGAGGCGGGGGAGGAACAGGTGGGCTACAGGGGACCCTGGGGCCCTGACAAGGAAAGCAGGAGCTCCGTGCAGGGCTCACCTTCATGTGGTACATCATCATCTCGTTGGCTAGGTGGCTGCGATACTGGGCCTCATTCACTTTCTTGTATAGGAGGGACTGGGGGGAGAGAGGGAAAGATGGGGCTCAGGCAAGGTGGCTGTGAAATCTCAGAATGTCCAGGACTGGGGCAAAGGGATCAGATAGAATCCCTGCCCCCTTCCTGTCCCATGCTGGGCCCAGTCTGAGCCTTCAAGCTCCAGCCCAGAGTAGGGAGCCCCCTCCAACTTTCATCCAGACCTCCTCTTGCTCCTCCTTCCCAGTGCCTCTTAGCACTTGAGCTGGCACTTTGCACACTCTCCTGAGCTTGCCCCAGGCTTCAGTGATGGAACCTGAGGTCCACAACAGAGAGACAGAAGCAAGGAAGGGGGAACAGCGCCGGGGGCCTAGGAGTTGGATTCCTGGGCCAGAGCTCCCAGCTCTGGACAATGAGACCCAACATATCCCAAAAAGAATAACCAGGAGCTTGGGTTGAGGTTGCTTCCAGAGAACGGAGGGAAATAAAACAGATCTCCCATAGTCCTGGGAGGCTAACTGTACAGGACAGGAAGTAGTATCTCCGATTTTCTGATGGGAAACTGAGGCCAGAGGTGACCAGTAGGTACTGAAGATTGCACAGCAACCCAGTAGCAGGGCTCTGAGCCCCAGGGCAGGGCACAGACCAGGGCAGGTCTGGACAGAGCAAGGAGAGCCAATGTGGAGAGGAGAACAGAGGGTCCTGCACGCCCCTGTCCTCCTCACATGTGCGATGCTGATGCCACAGTAGATGGAGAAGGCTGTCGCCAGATCTTCGTCAAACTTGCTGAACCATGGTCCGTTGATCTTATTTACCAGCTCGGCCACACCAATGACCTCTGGGGACCAAAGAGGGGCTAGGATGAACCAGTGGATGTGTCCGACGGAGATCTACCCTCCCAGGGTGTCCTCAAGGGACGTCACATATTTGGGAAACCCCATCCCTTCGGCTTAGGGACGCTAGGGTGGTGGAGAAGGCTTGTGGAACTTCTGCTCGGCTCCACCCCATCCTACTCAGGCCCCGCCCCGCCCCTCCTCCCGGAGCCGCCAGGACCACGCACCCTGGTTCTCGTTCTTGATGGGAAAGCAGAGAATGTTGCGTGTCCGGAAGCCAGTGCTGTCGTCCACACCACGGTAGAAAAGTGGGTGTGCATACGCGTCCGGGATGTTCAGAATCTGGCCCGTGGTCGCCACGTGGCCCGCTATGCCCTGGTCGGCCGGGATGCGGATCTCATAGCTCTGCCGGGCCAGGGATGGCGTAGAGAGGAAGTTGGTGGCCGGTCGCAGAGCTGACCATCAACCATCAGGCCTGCTCCCCAGCGCCCACTGCGTACTCCCGGCCCCCAGGACCACGGCCACACTCTCCCTCCTCAAGGCCCTGCCTCACCTCATCATCCACCACGCCCCCATCGAACACCTTGGCCACCAGCTCGTTCTGATCCAGCAGGAACACAGAGCATCTGTGGAGAGATGGCTTTGGTCCACAGGGCCCTGACACCCCTCTCCCGCCACCCCTCTCCCGCCACCCCTCAAATCTCACGACTAGAGGCAAAGCCTGGATTTTGAGGCCTGGAGGGAGTGACCCGTGGTGAGAGACTCTCCTCAGGGCTGGCTGACTCCAGACATTAGTCCAGATAGATGATTTTTTTTTTTTTTGGTGGCGCCTACTCTGTGCCAGGCACTGTGTTAGGAGCTGAGGACCCATGGCCAGCAAAGTAAGCCCCACCCCTGCTGTCACTTGATGTTACAGTCTAGTGAGAGACACAGGCATGAAATAAAGAATCACACAAAACGTGATGGGGTCCCACAAGAAGACAATGGAGGGGGAAAAAAAGAGGGGAGGAAAGAAGAGGTCACTACTGAGACCCAAGGCCTCTCTCGCCCCACCCCGGGGTGGATTCACTCACATCTCAGCATTGCTGAGGTTTCTGGCCTCTGTGATGATTTCCTGGAGCAGCACAGAGACATCATCTGGGGGAGCAAGAAGCATGGGGGACAGTGGTGAGACCAGGCTGGAGTGCTGAGGCCAAGCCCGCCCACCTCCCCTCCTCAAAATGCCACCCCCCACTCCCACCCCACAGCCAGGCATGAAGGAGGGCAGTGCACTCACCCAGGTGAGTGAAGAGGTTCTTTGCCACTTGGAGAAGAGCCTGGAATGGAGAAAATGGAGATCACAGGGAATCAGGTTGCAGGGGGTCACCCTCTCCAGCCCCCTGCCTCCATCAGCTCCAGGGTCTTCTCATTCCTCCCCTAGGGCTCTCTGGACAGACTGGAGACTGGAAGAGTCTAATTATATCATTTGGCTACTAAGTGAAGGAGTGGGAGGAATAGCCCCAGTGAGGGTGCATAGACATCCTGAGTCTCAGGTGCGCATGCACCTCCAGCTCTAGCCACCCAGATGTTGCTGTGGGCCCAATCTGAACACTAGAGGGCGATCGCATACAGTGCCTGCAGCCAGAGGTGCCGTCTTGAAGAGCTACTGTCCTCCCTCTTTAAGAGGCCGCCAGAGCATGGGAAGTCTCCCTGCCACCAGCCCCCGAAGACATGGGCTTTTCCCTTGTGGCTGACTCTGTAGAGCTGAGAGCTGAGCGACTTGGTCCCCGAGAGAGGCGCAAGGCAGGCCACTCACCTGGCACTCACACTTGAGCTTCTGCTCCTTCTGGAAGGCCAGGGTGCTGGTGAGGACCGTGCTGGTGTAGTGGAAGCAGTGCTGGATCACACGCTCATCCTGGTCTGTGAATCTGGCAGGGTGGGGTGGCGGGGGTCACCGGAGAGGGACAGATCACGGACTGCTCGCCCCATTCTGCCTTACTTCTGTTCCTCCAGGAAGCCCACTTGGAAATCCACTAGCAAACTCACTCTCCTCTGCTGGGGCTGCTCACTGCACAGGCGGCTTGGGCCAGCTTCCCCCTCAGACTGGGGGCTCCTGAGGGAGGGAGTTCTAATCCTCCCCTGACCAAAATGTGTTTTCCTCCTCAGACTATTGCTTCTCGAAGCCAGAGCCATGTCTCCCTCCTCTGACTTCAGATTTACCCAGACTGAGGCTGAGTCTCCTCCCTCAGACTGGGGCTGGGTGTTCTGCTCTTCTCCAGGGGCCCCTCCAGCCTCAGGGAGGGGCGGTGGCACTGCCCTGTCTTTTCCAGCTCCTGTCACTGTCCTACCCTCCTCCCTGGACTTTGCAGGCCCCGATCTGGTGCCTCCACAAGTCCTATGGTGCTGTGGGCAGGGCAGTGCCCATCAGATTCATGGAGCTGGCTCACAACGGACAAGATCAGCCCAAAATCCTCAGGAGGTCATTCAATGGGGTCACCAAATGATTTGTCACCAGGGAGCTTGGCGGGACTGGATGGACCAAGCTGGAGGTGGGACCTGAGCTGGGGACGTGGGTAAGCTCCTCCAGATGGGGATCATGGGGAGATGGAGCATTCCTCAGAGATTCTGACCATTTCTCAGCCCCCAGATTTCCCTGCCTAGTCCCTTCCCCATTTGGGGGCTGCCTTCAGTGCTCCTCTCTGCCGGGGTATCCTCCACTAGTGCTTGCCGTCCAGTGATTCGGATCTAGACCCCAATCCCCACCACCCTGTGTCTATCTGCCCACCTTCCTTCCCATGGCATTTGAGCCCTCTCCATCTAGTCCCACCCACCTCTCTCCCCTCTTCTATGGGCGTCTCTCAGCTTCAGCCACAGTGAGATCCTCATCATTCTGAGAAAACCTCAGGCTCTTTCACACCTTCATGCTTTTTCCCACACTGTTCGCTCTGCCTAGAATACCTTTCCCACCCTCCTCCTTCTACGCCCTAAAAATAAACATCAAGTCTTGAAGGCAGGGACCATGACTGTATCATCCCCTGTCTAATACAGAGCCTGGTACAGGGGAGATATTTGAAAAGTGTTTGCTAAATGTTGTAACCGTACCTCTGCCCCTGCCACCCACCCCATCACACTCTCAGCTAAAGGGATTCTGGAGTCCCTGTTCTCTGGGTTCCAGGCAGCTTCTCTGCAGTGTCTGCTCTGAGCTGAGCGCCACCTTGGCTCATGCAGTTGTTCAGCACTCACTCCCTGAAATATGTGGAACCCAGAGATGACCTTGCCCCTGCCCTGGGCCTCAGGGCTGTCACCAAGTCCCCATCTCGTTTCCCTTCTGATACCACCTCTCCTCCAGGTCCAGGGCCACCTCAGTACCCAAGCCTACAGCTAGCAGCCAGAGGTCACAAACCCTGCTGGACCCTCCCCTCTGGGAGCATAGGGCCAGACACAGTAGGTACTCAATGTGTGTTTATTGAATGGCACAAATGCTCCCACCACTAGGATGGGACAAATGACACAGATCCTATATCCCCCCTGCCTCAGCAGGTTCTGCCTTGTCCCTGTCTTTATTTTCCCAGGCCCATCCAATTGCCAATAGAGCTCTATGCTGGCAGGTCCTGCTACTCAGATCTCTGACTCCCAGATCTCTGTCCCACCCCTGCAGGCCCCATCCCTGGGCTTCTGACACTCTCTAGTCCCAACATCTCCAGTCTCCACTTCCTGCAGGAGGTCCGAGCCCTCAGACCCAGCCTGCTTGCTTGGGCCCCAGGGGCCAAGCATCTTGACAGCATCTCTCTGCATCCTGGAATCAGAATGCAACCCCTCACCTGCCTACTACGCCCTACTGCTAGGCCTGCTGGACCAAGTGTGGCAACATTCACATCCTAAAGCTGCACCCAGGACAGACATGGCTGATCAATCACAGCACTGTTTCTCACTAAACTAATACAATGCTTCAGGCAGCTGCTACCAATTAATGAGTTGGTGTAGGACATGAAATCTATGATACCACTTCTAGACCTCAAATCTGACCTCAGTTCTTGAGATATGGACTAAGCCTGTTTACCTGACTCTGTGTCCTGCCTACCCCTCTGTTTCACACGATTCTTACAGCTGCCCTATCAATGCCTCTAAAGACCCTCAGCTTAGCCCAGTCCCCATGCCTATTCCCTTGAGCCATTGTCCACTGGGTCGGTGATGCTCTGCGAGTCCCAGAGAGTTCACCCATCCTAGAGCTCATCGCTGCTCCATCAGGCAGTTCCCAGTAGAAATGCCAAAACAAAGGATGGCAAGTGGGGGAAAGGCCAGTACCAAAAAGTTGGATAATCCAAACTGCAGGAAGTGGGCAAAGAGAAGGGGAACTCGCCTGGACTGCAACAAGATTTTACAAAGTCAACATGGAGCAGCGGCAAGGGTCTATCGCTCCCATAATCTCACAGTCTCTTGCACAGACAAACCATTCAACCTACCACTGCTGGAATAGTAATCCCTGCCCAGTACCCTTCCCACACTGTTACCCTAGTCGAGCCCTGCCCGGCCTCTCAGCTCCGTCTCCTGATCCACATCACTCCACCCAGACTCACAAGTCTCCTCCAAGCTTGTTGAAGGTGCAGGCCAAGGCCACGACCTGGTCAGTGGCCCGGCTGATGACAGGGACACAGAGCATGGCCTGCACCTCGAAGCCCAACATGCTTTGCAGCTGTTGCACATCCTCCTGCAAAGGGGAGGCAAGGGGGAGGCAAGTCAGGGCAGGGAAGGAGGGAATATGCTTCCTTCCCCCCGCCCTCTACCACACTCTGCAACAGGAGGGGCTGAAGAGCTCATGCAGGGTGGGAAATGCTACGACATGGGGTGGGGTCTTGTCTCCCCCCATTCCTAGGCTGCCCTGGCCCAGAGACTCTGGCCCTGGGGACTGGGCAGTGGGCTCTCCCCTTGGCTCCCCGCCAGTCCAGCCAGGCCATGGCTTACAGAGGTGAGATCTTTCAGCTGGATAGACTTCTTGTCTTCCACCACCTGGCCCAGTCGTCCCATCGTCAACTGGGGGAGTGAGGAGAGCCAGTCAGGGCCCAGCTCTTCCCAAGATCAGGCGATGTCAGACCTCTTACCCCCCAAGTCTGGAAGTTTCAACTACCTCTTCAGTCAGTCCAAACTGTGGATGGAGTCAACACTGAGGAGTGAGGGTTGGGTGAGGGTGGGGGAGTAGGCTCTTGGCCAGAATCTCCTATGGAGGACTTGAGGGTCTTCCCTAACTAGGAGAGAGGAAAGCAGAATCCAAGGATTCTCACTGATCTTAACAGATTCTAAGAGAGCCAAATCCAGAAATACTCCAACAGAAGTGAACTGGTCCCAGGTGAGCCTTTCTGTAGATTGTGAGAGATTTCTCCTAATGGCTCCTGATCATGAGAGGCTGTGCTCTCTCACAACATTTCTAAGTAGACCCCAAGATCCAGATAATTCCATCAGATTCCAAGAGATTCTAGCAGATCCCAATCTCTCTGGGCAGATCCTAGGAGAGCCTAGACGACTTTAACTGCTTCTGCAGACTCCCACACAGGGGGTGCGGGACTCACCGGAAAGCTGATTTCTTCCTCCAGCACTTTATCTCCAATCACCTGATGGGCAGAGCGATGTGGACTGGTTAAAGGATGGGCAAGGTTTTTCCTCTCAGAGACCCCAGTCCCTCGCCCTGCTCCACAGTGGACCTGGGCCCTCACCTTACAGGAAAGCTGGAGATTGTCCTCAGATACCAGCAGGAGGCAGCAGCGGGATGCCTGGATCTCCTGCTGCAGCTGAGAGGGAGGGACACAGCGAGAGGCTGACAGTGGATCTGGGAGCAAACCCACTCCCCACCCTCTAGCCTTTTTGAGGTTCCTCGGGTAGGTAGGGAAGAGAAGAGGGGCAGGACACGGTAATCTGAACTGAGATGGACGGCTCACAGGGACCTCGGTCCCGGGAGGAGCACAGTAGGAGGGGCACAGGGACTCACGTATTGGAGGACTTTGAGCTGCAAGGAAGAGGCATCCAGGTCGTACAGTTCCCCTGCAATGGCGGAGCGCAGGTCAGAGAGAGGGCCCACAGAATCCCCCAAGGGTGCGCGCCACCCTCAGGCCCCGCCCACCCATGGGCCCCTCCCTTCCAGGTTCGACCCCGCCCCTCCCCGCCCCCAAGGACCTGCCCCAGCCGGGTCCTCACCGCAAAGCTGCAGAATCTTTCGATCTTGGTCTGTGTACGGAACCCCACCCTTCTGGTCTCCCGCCGCCCCCTCTGGAGTATTCTGGACCGCTTCCGGGGTCGCGCTGGGCCCGCGCTGCTGCAGGGCCTGGACCCTCTTCAGGGCCACCAGGGTCTGGGACGGGCGGAGCGGTCAGCAAGCCACACGCCCCACCTTTATCGCCCTTTCCTCGAGCCCTTCCCTCTGCCGGCGGTGCCCATCGCCCCCACCCCCCACCCGCGTCCCAAACAACTCATCCCTCAGCGCTCCACCCTCCTGTGGACTCCCACTGCCCCCGGAGCGCCCCTCGGTCCATGATCAGATAAGTGCAGGGTTTGTCTCCACGCCTAGCCCCCAGACTCTTACAAGGCAGAACAGGGTCAGATTTCTCTGTCTCTAGCACCCACGGGGAGTCGTAAGTTCTTGTTTAAGTCACAAAATCATAAAATCTCCAGGAAGAGCCTCAATATCATTATGTAGATAGCCCTTCCTAAGTATTAACAAAATATTTGACTCCCCTTATTTCACCAGTACCCTCAGTAGGTCAGTGCTATCCTTATCCTCATTCTCAGATGTGAAACTGAGGCTCAGAGAGGTTAAGTGACTTGCTCCAGGTCACACAGCCCAAAGGTAGTGGACTGGAACCCAGGTCTGTCCATCTCCCAAGCCAGATCACCTTCCCATCAGTTGTGATGAGGGTCTTCAGCAGCCCTCATCCTACCTCGGCCCTACCCCCACTCACATGCTTCTCCACGGCTTGCAGGCTCCACTCCTCACTGTCACTCAGCTGACCACAGTGCACCTGGAGGGGAGTGACAAGGGGACCAGCTGTGACCTACCTCCCCTAGCCTCTTGTCTCTACCAGAGTGCCCTCCCCATGCCCGGCACACACCTGTCCCCACCAACACATACACACTCCAGTCTGTGGGCCTCAATGATAAGCCCATCCTCTGACCAAGCAGATGGCTTCAGGAAAATCCCCTCTTCCAGGAAGCCTTCGAGGGCTAATCCAAAGAAGTGGAACTTTTCTGATCTCTGCCTTTTCAGCTACTGTTCCATCTACAGCACAATCCAGGTGTATAGTGAGGGAAACGGGGTGACCTTGGACCCCTCTCCATCTCTCAGTCTATGGACCTTCAGGCCCTGATTATGGAATCAGTGGTATTAGCCTCAGCCTCCCAGTTCCATCCTTTCTAAGTTGGGATTTGAGCTGCCCCTAAGTCTGGGGTAGGGGAAGAGGTCCACCATTTATGATGCATCTGCTGTGCCTAAAGAACTTGGGAGGATGAATGAAGGAATGAATGAATGGGGTGATAAGGTGCTTTGCCTTGCATGTGATTCTCACCAACAAGTAAGGCAAGCTTCTACCTTGCAGATGAACCAAGGCCCAGAAAGTTTGAGTGACTTGCCCAAGGTCACACAGCAGAAAGTGGCAGAGTTGGGACAGCACCACCCACTCCCTCCCCTTCTCTGCCCACACCTTCCCTTTTCCAGATCCATTCTCACCATCACACCCATCATCCTGTCCCTCTCCAACTTCCCTGTGTCAGTCACCTGGAATCCCCTCAGCCCATCTTTCATGCTCTGTGAAGTCCCTTCTCCCAGCCCTGCTTGGGTGCTTGGTGAGGAAAATGAAGGGGGGAGCACTGCAGGCCCTGCCAGCAAGCCTCCCCACCTGCGTCACCAGCTTCCTGGGCACCTACTCAGAGCTGCTCACCACCTGCAGGGCTCACCACAGTGCTTGCACTGGGGTCCCCTCCTTCATCCTCCCTCCCCACTCAGCAGCCCCTGCCCGCCTCTGCTCTAAGTCCCCTGCCAGGAGCAGATGGAGAGGAGGAGACCAGCAGGTGCTCAGGAAGCTCACAGTCTGGCTGGGGTGGGATGGAGTGGTGGATGTGATGAAGGGGGTGCAGAACTTCATACCTGAGGAAGAAGGAGAGGGCAGATTGAGTGGGTGGGAACTTATAGGCTGTGGGAGCTCAGAGAGGGGAGGGCACCTGGGGGCCTTCCAGAACTGGGAAGACAAGCAGAGCCCGGAGGGGACATTGCAGGAGGGAGGCTGTCCTGGCAATGCTGGGTAGTAGGTGGTATGGGGAGATGAGGACCCGGGCAGTGGTGCGGTCCATGGTACCACAGGGCGGGTGCAAGTCTAAGGAATTGGACTTTAGCTTGATTGTACTGGGGATCCACAGCAGACTTTAGCATCTGCGGACCATGGTCTACAAGGTAGGGGGAGTTGGGGGGAGCAAGACTGGAGGCAGGAAGACCTGGAAGAGGGCTGGGCCGCCAAGGGTGGTTTGAAGGTTAAGCTCTGGATGAAGCTCCATCTATGACTCCTATAAGACAGGTTGTTGAAAGGCGCTGGGAGCATGGTTCATTTGCATATGGTTTACAGAAACATGTGGGCATTTTACTGTTAGTAGATGGGGGAGGACATCCTTCTTGTTCTTTCCACCTGGACTCATCTCTCAGGAAAAGGGAAAGTTGGGACCTCTCTAGGGCTGTGGGGTTCCTGGGCTGGCGAAATAGCCCGGTCCCAGTACAGAGCTGGGAGACTGAATGAGAGCCTCAGAGGGCTGGAGGGAAGGAAGGAATCATGGAGTCCTCCTCCACCCATTGGACCTACCCCTCCCTGCACACACTCCTGGGCTGCCGCAGCCCATCCCTACCCAGCATGTGCACAAACACACTACACACTTCATGGAGACCTTTAGCGCCCCCCAAAACACACACACACACTCATACATTCACTGTCCCATAGAGATACTCAGGCATGTGTGCACCTGCACACACATAGACACACACACAGTGCAGTCACAGACTCGAAGACATCCACACACCCACACTCACAGTGACTACCATCCACACATGCACATTCATACCCGTACACAGGATACTTGTGTTCACATACCCGAGAGCCATGCACACGCTTCTGCCTGCACCCCCAACCGATATGCAAACACAATCACCAGCACACACACGGCTCCCTTCTCACCAACAGAACATACTCTTGCACCTACTCTTGCTAACCAGGGGGCGGGTCTGGGTCCCAGTGGGAGCACTCAAGAGTGGGCACTGGGGCTGCAGAGAAGGTTGAAAGCCCAGCACAGCTCCCACCCCCTCACACTCACCAAGTTCACCGTGGCTAATGGACACCACACCCCCATGTAAGGATCTGGTGTGCTGGCACAGCTCAGGGGAAGAGTGGGCGCAAATCACACATCAAATGCCGGAGACCAAGGGCTGCCCGCTCCTCAGAGGGACTTATTATCCCATAATTGAAGAACAGAGCCAAAGACTCTTTCCACATGAAGAATCTGCAATTAAGGCACCTCGACCTGCGAGCTGCAGAGTCCCAGAGCTCAGCCAGGCCGCCCTGCACAGGACGGCATATTCCTCAGAGCGCCCTCCGCTGACCCCATCTCTATCAGGCCCCAACAGTCCTTGCAGGGCCCCCTGGTTTCCTTGCTAGCACTTCTGTCATTTGCAATTCTCTCTTTATTTTGCTCACTTGTTTAATGTCCAGCATGCCCACCCCTCCAGACTGTTTGGTCTGTGAAAGCAGGGCCTGTCTGGTCTGTCTCAGTCATTGCTGCTGTGTTTGAAGCACCAGTGCACAGTGCCTGGCGGTGCTCAAGAAATATGCTTTCAATTGATGGCTGGGTGAGTGGATGGATGGAGGGATGATGAATACAAGAGCAGAGACCCAGAGAGGGGAATGGGGCTTGTTGAGGAAGGAGCTGGCGAGTCAGCCCTCCCGATAGATCTGTCCTGCGGCACCCCCTTTCCCATCTAGACCCTCAGTCCTCAGGATCTGGCAACAGCTGGGAGGTCTGGGGCTGCCTATGCTGCCTCTCAGAGGATGTGAGATCCTGTGGCCCCTGGAGCATGGGGGTGGAGCAGCAGGACGGGATCCATCAGATGTGTATGCACCGGGGAGGGGGTGTCCCGCAGAAGAACATTTCTACTTGAGTAGGAAGGCTCAGGCTTGGAGGAGAGGCAGATGGCAAACAATCCAAATACCTTTCAAGAGCTCTTCACTGCCCAGGGTATTTGAGAAGGTGAGGGGACAGTAATCGGGAACTTCTCTTGGCAGCCAAAGCCACAGGTAGCATCTTGCTCACCAGCATGCACCCCCCTTCTCAGCCTTGAAGGGATCACACTCTTCCCCCAGCACTCCACCACCCTGCCTCTGCTCATGCTGGGCCCTCTGCTGAGAATATCCGTCTCCTTCTTCTCTGCCTGTTCACCCCCTACCTGTGTCCCAAAGTCCCACTCAAATGCTGTCTGCACTGTGAGGCACCCCCTGGTGCTCCAGCCTCTGCCACTAGAGCTCCTGCTGGCAGCATTCTTTCATTTGGCCAGTGGTGGTCTGAAGGTGACCCTGCCTTCCCCCAGACTGAGCTTCTAGAAGGCAGAAATGGGTCCGACTCCTCTCTCTGCCCCAGCACCTGTCCTGGGACAGGGCCCAGAGCAGAGTTTTGCTAGGGTGGGGTAAGTTCAACTGATCTGACCCATCCGCTTCCCAACACACACATGCCTTTCCTACCCCCAGGAGAAGGCTGAAGCCTGGACTCCCAGCCAGACCTGAGCCACGGTGAACAACGGTCACAACAACCATCCTCCTGCCCACAAGACAACCCTCCAAGCATCTTCCCATTGCAGGAGCTGCTTCCTTACTGACCCAGCCCTCGCAGCCCCAGCACAGGAAGTCCTTCTAGGAACCTGGCACCCCCAGACCCCTTTCCGTCAACAGAGGTGGGCGACCGAGTCACTGCCTCCCACGTGCACCTCTGCACAGTGCTCCTAGTCCCGGTCCTCCTCCAAGCCACCAGCTCTGGTACAGATTGGGACCAAAGGAGGGAGCGAAGCTGCGCTGAGAACGCGGTGCCAACAGCAGATCCGTTCCCTTCGGGAAACAGAAGCTGGGGGTGGGGGAGCAGCTTTCGGGAGAAACCAAGGGGGCCGCATCCCCCTCAATCAGGCAGATGGGGCGCCGAGGAGACCAAGCCAAGTAAGTATCCCTTCCTTCCTCTCCTCTCCCCGCGGCCGCCCCCCACGCCCACCGCCCTCCCCCGCCAGCAGCTGGGGAAAGGTCAGGCGCCTCGGAAACCTTTAATTCCGTTTTAATGAGGTCGGGAGGAGTCCCCCCGCCGCGGGCGCACCGAGACCGGCTCATTTATCTGTCCGCGCCCCTGCTTGGGGTGGCGGCCGCCTCCGCGGAAGTCGATCCCCAGTGAGGGCGATTTGGGGGCGCTAACCCTCCGGTTCTTAGGACTGGACAAGATTTTGAGCGCCCACTTCCACACGGGAGGAGAGACTGGAAGAACCTCAAGAACCCGGACTCCGCAAAGCTCTGCCAACCCCACGAGGGAGCCCAAAGCGGGGAGCTCCGCGAGGGAGCAGCAGGGGGGCGCCCTGGCCCGGACTGCCCGCCCAACTCCCCCCGCTTAGGGTTCCCACCTTCTAGCTGAGGCCCCTGCCCCTCCGTCACCCGCCCCAGGAAGCCCGCCCCGTTGCCTGGCGTCTGTCCCACCCTCGGACATAGGTCTGGCTGGGGCTGGATGCCTTCCCAGGAGCCCTGCCCCGTGGGCCTCCTCTCCTTAAGCCGCCTAGCTCCAGCCACCCCAATCTCTGACTGACTTTCCCACACTGTCTCTGTTGGTGTCATATCTGCCCATCCCTCCTCAGCGCCTCTCAGTCCTTTCCCACCTCGCTGCATTCGTGCCCTCTTGGGACACTGCCCCCAACCCATCCTGGAGGATGCCAAAGAGGAAGTAGGGTCAGGGCCGTGTCAGGGGCTCCGTGGTGGTAAGAGTTCAGATGGGGCTTGTACATCCTTCCGCAAGTTGCTGACGGGGCCTGCGGCTTCATTCTGCCCATTCAAGGTGGGGCAGAGGGCTCCTCCCAGGCTCCTCCCAGACCCCCATTTTCCCCAGCTCCAGCCCAGCATGCTATTCTCAACACGCACACACACACACACCCCAGTGGGGCTCCATCCAGTGCTCTCTCCCTTGCTCCCTCCCCTGCTCTCCTCCCCCCCATCCTACCCACAACTGCTCTTACCAAGATGACTGCTGCCACAGCCCCGGCCTCCTTGTCCACCAGCGGTATGACCAGCACTGAGGGGGAGAGGGCAATGAGGTGGTCCTGCGGGGCCAGTGAGGCTCAGAGATACTGAGCCAGGACCCAGGGAGGGAGACAAAGACACAGACAGACAGAGGCCAGGACAGAGACACAGAGAGACCCAGAGACCCGGAGAGACAGAGAGATGGGTCTTGAGGCAGTGAAAACAATGACCACAGCAACGACCCCTGCATAGAAGGAAACCCCCTCACTTGACAACTTTCTCGTGATCCTCCCAGCAACCCTGGGATGGAGGGAGGCAGGTAAGGCTGAGCACCCCTATTTTACAGATTGGGAAACTGAGGTCCAGAAAGGGGAAGTGACTTGCCCAAGATCACACAGCAAGTCAGGTCTCCTGACTCCCAGTCTTGTGCACTTTCCACATCGAGACAGAGGACAGAGACCTAGAGAGACTGAGACATGAGGCAGAGAGACATGGCGGACAGGGGGCATGGAGAGGAAGAGAAAGAAAAACAGACAGTGACAGAGACAGCATGACAACTACAGCCCGTCTAACAACCAGCACAAGCAACACCCCGTCAAGGTAGGTTCTGTTGTTCCCATTTTACAGATCAGGAAATTGAGGCTCAGAGAGGTTAGTAGCGCAACAGAGAGAGAATTAGATGGCAGGTTTGCTAGAGACACAGAGCAAGAGAAAGGAGACGGAGAGATGCAGACAGGGATAGAAGACAGATATGCTCTGGGGAGCAGGGGCCACAGTCCCTCCCTGCCCCTGCCCAGCTCCCAGCCCTTACCTTGGGTGTCAGGAGCCAGTGGAGCCACCAGCCTGGCCAAGGGCTTCCCAGGCATGTCCGAGGGGCCCAGTCCATTGCAGCCCAGCCGCTTCCGGGAGATCACAGCCTCTCTGAAAAGAGGATATGATTCTACCTCTCAGTCCCTGGATCAAAGAGGAACAGGCCCCAGCCTGGGGACACACAGTGGGCTGAACCCTGCACATCTGAGAGGATCTGGACAAGTTGACCCACTGCAGGGTGGATATGAGGAGGGCAGAAATAAAAGAGTCTCGGACCCTGACTCTCCCCTCCCAATGTAGAGGAGCAGGCAGCTACAGTCTGGCCTCTGGTGCCTCCTGCTGGTAGATATGGGAAAGGCACCTTCAGGATCCCTCACAAATCCCCCAGAGCGAGTAAAGCCAAGGCTCAGAGCTAGGCTGTCTGGGTTAAAACCTGCCACAGCTACTACTTGATCTTGGGCAAGTGACCTAACCTCTCTGAGCCTCCCAGGGAGAACTAGGGTGAAGAGAGTAGAATCCTAAACATCAGCATCCTCAGAAAATCATTTTGGAGCAACTTTTGGTGGTAAGCACAGGAAGGGGACTTCAGGAGTTTATTGGGCAATGCACGTCCAAGCAACTGACATAGATGAACTCAGAATTCGCAGTGATCCTATGGATTAAATATTACCATCATTTCCATTTTTCAGGTGGAGAAACTAGGGTGCTGAGTGGTTAAGTAACCTGTCCAAGGTCCCACAGCTAGTAAGTGGTAGAGCCAGGATTTGAACCCAGGCATTTGGCACCAGAGCCCATACTCCTAACCAGTACACTAGAGTCTTCCTAAAGACCTGAGGGGGTTGAGCCTCCAACAGGGACTGGCGTGAATGTCGAGGAGGCAAAGGGCATAGGTGTGATGGGGGGGCGGGGGGAGGTGGGAACTGAGACAGGGGAGGCTGCAGTAGGAAGAAGAATGAATTTCTCTCTGCCCTCACCACACATCCCACCCCCACTCTCACCCCATCCCTGCCTCTGGCTCTTCCTGCTTAATTAAGCGCCTGATTTTTCACCAAATGTCACTCCCTAATGATTAATTGTCCTGGGTTCTTCATCCCTCATGCTGCCTCCACTTAATTGTGTTTGTAGGAACTGCCTGGCCTGGAGAGAAGAGAAGCTTGGGGGCCTAGGACTCTGGTGTGTGCATGTGGGGTCACTCAGGGGAGCCCAGCAAAGGTCAGGTGAGGAAAAGAGAGGGGGCAGCCTGCAAGTCACCAGATCAGGAGGTCACAGCAGCTAGAGAAATCGAGGACCAAAGAGGTTGAATGCCTCAGTCAAGGTCACGCAACATTCTAAACCCAGCCGGTTCACTCCTGGCTCCTTGGTTCAGAATCTACAATAACCAGTGGTGTCTCCCACCTTCCAGCCCTCACACCTAACCCTTTAGGCTCCTGGAGGGCTGGGCTCCAGTTCTGAGCTGTCCAACTGTGCCAATCACCCTAGGAAGGAATAGGGAGCTAGGGTGGCAGGAGGCAATGGCAGCCACTTTTCCTGGTGACTACGTTGATAAAGGCTGGGGCTTCGTGGAGGCAGGGGGCTGGCCTTATTGACCTTCAGCCAAACCCCTTCTAGTGGACCCCACCCAGTCACTTGGCCTTGGACAATCTGGTTATTGGGCAGCCACAAGGGGGCGCTGGTCCCTTCGCTTCTGGTCAGTAAGCGCCACAGCTTCATCTCACTAACCCTTGACTCCTCTCTTCCCACCCCCAGACCGTGGGCTGCCTTGGCCTCTCCCCTCCTCCTCCCGGGACCCTAATGAAGGAATTGCCCTCAGCCTTTCTTCTCTTCTGCACAGAACTCCTCTGTGCTCATGGCCTCATGACTCTCCAGCTCCCCCGTCTCTTAAGCTCCAGACCCCAGATACCCAAAGGCCTCCTGGAGGTCTGCCCTGGGTGTCCCTGAAGTTGCCAGAGGCCCCAAATCCCGACTGGAACTTATTGTCTCCACCACTTCCCCCGAAGTAGCACAACCATCCACCGGGTCCCCTGCGGCTTGTCCACAAACTGTCCTAGCTGCCTCCCTCTTCTCACCTCCCCCATCCAATGGGTGAGTCACCTCCCATGCATCTCTCATAACTGTCCCCTGCTCTCCATTCCCAAGCCACTGCCCAGCTGAAACAGAGATACCTCTCCCCTGAACCTGCAGCAGCCTCTCCCCTCGCCTCCTGCCTCCTGTCGGGTCCCTGAAGTCCATCCCCCCAACCAGAGCCAGGGCAAGTGTTCTCAACTAAAATACTCATGGGAACATTCTACTTAAAGTCATTCCACAGAGTGGTTATTTATTCCAGAGTCCTTCTGGGTCAGGTTCCTTACTGAGGACTAAGATAAGAAGAGGAGTCATGGTGTTGTGCGGGGAATGATGTACAGACCCACACTTGAGTGCAGGGACAAGGGCTCTGAGAAAGGAAGGAAGAGTGGGCCCCAGCCTACCCAGGTGCAGGACAGAAGTGGGGTCAGAGAAGGCTTCCTGGAGGAGGAGATGCCTGAGTTGAGTCCTAGAGGACAAGCAGAGCAGACAGGAAAGGATGTGCAGGCAGAGGGAACTGCATGGGCAAAGGCTCAGAGGAAAGAAAGAATGTGTGTCTGCTGGATGGTCCAACAGCAAGGAGGCTGGTGTGGCCAGACAACAGGGAGCAAGGCTGGAGAGAGTCAGGGCCCTGAGGAGCTGGGCTTGATCCTGAGGACAGTGGGAGCCCTGAGAGGGACTTGAGCAGGAAAAGGTGAAGGTCAGGTTCAATTTCAGGCTGATCGTGCTGGCTGCTGAGTAAAACTCTCACTGGAGAGGGAGAATCTGAGAGACAGAAACCGGGTCTCAGTGAGGGCCCTGTAGTCTCAGCGGTCCCTGGACAGCAGAGGAGAGGCTGGGCTGGGGCAGGTCAACCTTGACTGGGTCCAGATCTTCCACCAAGCACTGGGGCCTCCAAGGATCCTCCATCCTCAGGAGTCCCCACACCTTGGCACCAGGCCATGCTCACCTCAACCCACCCCTATATGAGCCCTTTTCCTCTGCCTCACCCTTCCCAGAACTGCTGTCCCCCTGGAGGTTTCAAAGATATCGGAAGGGGGAGGGGACTCTGAGGCTGTGTTTCCCCCACCCAATTGGGGCTGGGGGCTTCATCTACTGCTCGCATCCCCTATGACTTCTCCTCAACTCAGAGCCCCTGCTCTGCCTCCTCTCCCCTCCTGATGGCCCCCTCCCCTGCTAGGCTGATGTTGGGGGGTGAACCTTGATGCTGGGGTCGGCCCAGCCAAAGCCCAGGGCCCGCTCTCCAGATTGAAGGCTAGTGACTCAGCCCTGGGTGCCTGGGTGGTCGTGGGCTGCCCCAGTGAAGATAAAGACAGATGGGCACAAAGTGGGGAGAGGAACAGGCGTGGATTTTATGACAGTTCCGTCCCTTTAACAACTATTTGCTTAGTGGAGAGTACAGTCAATGGCCTGGAAAGAGTGCCAGGCCCTCTTCCACTCCTCTGAACCCCTTCTTAGGTGAGGCCCCCTCCCCTTGACTGAGCCGCCCCCCTCTCCGGGGGCCTCAACCTCACTCTCACCCTTTCATCTCTCTGGGAGACGAATTATGATTCAGGCCAGGACCCCGGACCCTCCTCTCTCTCTCCCTCTCCCTCTCCCAGAATGTGAGACTCCAGAGATGGGAAAAGACTGTTCTCTGTGTCCCTTGAGACAAGTCAGAGGGACAGACAGATTCTGCAGTGATTGGGGACCAGGTCAGCTCTGAGGAAGAAATTTCTCGAGGTTGGGCCCTGGGCCCCCCAAATGGTAGCAGAAGGAGACAAACAGCTGGGGCCGGTGTGGGCGGTATCTCCGTTGCAGCCTGAAAGGCCCAGATTTCACTGCACTCAGCAGCAAATAATCAGAGGATTTAAGATGGCAGGAGACACAATGAGAAGAGGAAGGCGGCAGGGCTGGGGACTGAAATAGGCTGGGAGATTGGGGCAGCAAGAAGAGTGAGGCAAAGGCTTCCAGGAAGCCTCTCACCCAGGCAGCCCTCCAGGATTCTCTCCCTCCAGCCCTGAAGCCCCCTTGCAGCCCTCAGGGTTCATAGTGGGACCATCCCTCAGACATCACAGTGTCCCATCTTATCACCACACAGAAGCATAGACTGAGGCCCAGAGAGAGTGCATGAGATTGTGATTGCAGCCATGTTGTCCCAGCTCCCAGCCCAGGGTTCTTCTCGTGGACAGACCCATCCCTGAGGGAGGCTACCAAGACCCAGACACCTTTTCTGAAAACTGGATCCTCCTTAGTGCCGGGGATCTACGGAGCAGGCCTCCTAGCGGCCCTCTGGCTGGGCCGTGGCAGAGAAGGGAAATGGGCTGGTAGAGATGGAGAAGGTACAGGGAAGGACTTTGCAGGGGAGGAAAGAGCACGAGCCAAGCACAAGGAGGCAGGGAATCTAAAACACACTGGGGGGTGAAACGGCATCCGTGAGCCCACGGAGGGGTACAGGGCAGTGGCAGGAGAGGCTGGGTAGCTGATGGGGCCTCCTCACTCCCCCTTGGCCCATCTCCACCCTGCCTCCCCACACCACCCTGGGCCCTTATCTGTCTTTATGATCCACCTCCACTTCACACCTGCTGCTGTTTGCCAGCCCTGCTGGCCCTCCAGGGCTTCCTGGAGGAGTGCCCCCTCCACTGGGCATGGCCAGAGCTCAGGCTCCACCTCAGCCCGGGGCTGGTGCCTGGTCTCCTGATGGGGCCAGAGCCACAGAGGCCACCTTTGGAAGGACCCTGGTAGGGAAGTAATTTTCTCAAGGTCACCCAATGAGTAAATGTGTTGGGACTTGGTGGGGGGGAGGGCAGTCAGCAATCATTAAGCTCCTACTGTGTTCTGGCATGGGGCTAAGCCCTTGGCAGCTATGATCTCATTAAGCTAATAGACAGGGCCCACTGTTAGCTCCATTCCATAGATAAGAGAACAGGTTTGGAAGGGGATACAGTGGGGCAGGGATGGGGCCGGGCTAGAATCCAGGCCTGTCTGACTGCCATTCAAGTGCTCTTGCCTCTTCCACAAACCTCAGTCTCAGCCTGAGCAGAGGAGGTGGGCTCACCACCAGACACATGGTGGCTGTGTGGGTGTGCAGAGCACAGATTTCAGAAGAGAGGACTGGCCTGAACCTTCACCCCCAATGCTTGCTGGTGGGACGCCCCACTGCCTCACCCCTCTTGCCCCCTCACCCACCTCACCTCCTCGGCCTCCTGGGATTTCTGAGTCCCATCTCCCAGCAGGCCTCCCCATTTCCACTCAACTCTGGGCTAATTGCATTGGAACATTCACTTTTAATTACTTTTTGTGTGTGTGTGTACCTTTTCCAAAGGCTTTACTGAATCCGAGGTGGCTGGGGGCGGGGATACTGAAAGGGCTGCTGATGCAGAGGATCTGAGCCCCCTCAAAGATGCCTGGACCACAGGCGCCCTCCCCCACCTCCATCCCATCCCCAGCTCACAGTAGAAAGCCTACGGGGAGCATCACAGGCTCAGGAGCAGAGCAAACCCTGAAGGATGCTCACCTCTTGCCTTCTGAGCCCACGATCCTGCATCCCTCTCCCAAAAGAGCCTTCCCAGGCTGCTTTGAGGAAACTTCCTGGATCGGACAAACTCATATTAAGCAAAGTTCTTGAGGATTAGGGGCTAATTAGGGAAGGCTCAGAAGGGACATTATAGGATTTTTTTCCCTTAAGATTCCAAAGACCTCCCAGCCCTATCCTGCTGTCTTATAGATGGGACACTAGAGGCCAGAGAGGGGCATGGCTGGTTTGGTTCACACTGTCCTCGAGGGGAGGAGTTGTCAGGAGATGCTGAAGGGGACAGTGTCACCCACCACCCACCCCATGAGGGAATCGAATGGGAGAACAGGAGGTGGGAAGGCTCAGAGCTATTGGAGGGGAGCCAGCCCCTTCCACGGGGAAGCGACAGAGGAGAGAATAGCATCAAGGAATCCAGGGTTCCGAGTGCCAGGGGGGGCCTCAGGACCACCAGCATCCCCAGCATCAGGACCTCTGGCATTCTTTCCACGGCCTCTGTGAAAGGTGAGTATCTTGCCAGCCTCAGCTACTACCTGAAAAAGCCACATCCCTGACTGCTTGGCCTGTTGGAGTGGAGTGCTGCCTTCTGGTAACACCCCCGCTGGTGTCCACTCAGCCCTCAGCTCCTGACCCTGTGCTCTCTGGGCCCACAATGGCCCTGCGGTGCTTAGAAGGCAGTGCCCACGTCCTCCATGGCCTGCCCTCCTCTGAACCAGCACCCCTGCCCGTCAACACTTTCTCATTGGACAAGCTCCACTTCCCTTCACTGTCCCCTAGACAGCCAGGAGCCAGGAGACCGTGTCCCAGACCTGGCTCTGCCTCACACCAGGTATGTGGCATTGGACACGTCTCACGATGTTTGCCCATCTGGAAAATAGGGAGGCTGAATTCAGTAAGCTCAGAGGTATCAAGGGACCATAGGGTGCTGAGCCCATGTTCCTAAAGTCTGTGATTCCAATGTTCTATCATAATGAAAATAAAAACAGACATTTAGCATTCATTATGGATACAGTTTTAAGTGCATTACATGTGTTAAACTCATTTAATCATCCCAAGAATCCTCCCATAATAGTACTATGAGGTAAGTACTATTATTATTGCCATTTTACAAGCAAGAAAATCAGGACACAGGGAGGCTGAGTACCTTGCCCTAGGTAGTAAATGGGAGCTGGGATTTGAACCCAAGCGGTCGGGCTCCAGAACCCACAGCGGGACGCTGCTTCTGATCTCCCTGTTCTCAGAGTTGACACCATGCGGGTCCAGCATTCTGTGATTCCGAATTCTATGATTCTGTGAGAACCTGCCAGGCAGTTCTCGTAGCCTGCCGGGGTTCTAACCGATAAACTGTAGCCCCGATCTTCTGAGACTTGCTCTGAGGAGGCTACAGCGATTTAGAACAGCTCTCCAGGAGAAAGCCTACCACTTGGCGCTTTCCCTGTGCCATCCACTCCCCCAACACAACACAAGAGAAGACAGTGGACCCGGCCACTGGAACCCCACCTGGCAGGGAGGCTGAGGTCAAGGTCAGATGGGGAGGGTCAGACCAGACCTTGTGGTCACCCTTGACTGTGTGAGAGGCAATGGGTGGAGAACAGCTCACCGCACTTTCCCCTCCTGGGGCAGCTCATGGGGGGGCTCCTCACACACCAGCCGGGATTCCCCATCCAGCAGGTAGGTGTAGACAGTCTCCTAGGACAGAAGGCACTCATGAGATCCTGAGGAGAAGCCCTCCCAGCTGCCCAGTCCCAGCCTGACACAGGTCTGGATGACAAGTTCACGGGCATCTGTTTGTCTTTACTCCCCAGGTGATCCTAAGTGCAGTCAGGGTAGGAAAGCTCCCTTATGACCTCAGCACCTCACTCTCTCCTCTTGGAGGGGTTCTGGGCAGGCAGTGACCCATCACCCTGCTGGCTTTCCTTACCTATCATCCCACATCCAAGGCGCTGGGGAGGGTCTGAAGGGCTGAAGGTACAGACAAATCCCCCCAACCCCACAGCCCTGAGATATTTCCCTGCCAAGACTCCAGCCTCAGCAGACAATAACTGAGTGTCCACTCAGGGCCATACTGCAGGAGAGGCTCAGAACACCCTGGAAGCTTCCCTCCTACCTCAGATATACAAACAACTCTACAAGAAATCACAAACTGTGACCCAAGCCAGGAGGACTTCCTGGAGGGAGTGACTTTAAAGTTGTAACAGGAGTGGGAATTAGACACATTCAGGGAGTGGGTGAGGCACAGAAGAATGGCTCCTGGGCCAAGTAATAGATATGTAGGTGTAAAGGGCCCAAAGCATTGACAGCCCTGATGGTGGGGGCAGCAGGCACTGGAGGTGGGCTTGGGGTCAGCCCAGTGCTGAGCTGGAAGGGAGCTGGGGGAGGGTGTTAGGGGGAGGGGCTGCTGCTGGGGAGGGAGGGGCTGGTGAGCCCTGTGAGACAGGAGCTGATTTGTATTTTGGAATGATCACTCCCCAGAGTGAGATCAAAGCTCTGGTTGAAGAATGGCAAGCCTGCAGCTTGTCAATCCGCCCTCCCCAAGGGCCCAGAGCAGTCCTGCCTTCTGTTCCAGACCATGTCCTGGCAGAAGCACTTGCCCTCACTGACCCACAGGAGAAAATCCACATTCCCTCCAAGCAGGACTGGCTACACTTAGGGACCCACAACCAACACAACCTGCAGAGCATCTCCACTGCCCGCATTGCAGGTGATGAGGGAGACCCAGAGGCTCAGCAGAGCCTACACCCCATCGAGGGGGCACCCTTGTGCCCAGCTAAGTATCCTGAGAGGCGTTGTTTTCTCAGTGGGAGAATGGAGGGCTCTCCTCTCTGCTAACTGTATCAGAGAGGGCTTCTGGAGGAGGTGACATTGGAGCTAAATGTTAAAGGCCCACCCTCAGTAAGTGTGGAATCCTTCTCAGCAGAAGCAGTTGCCTTTCACCACTGTGACAGTCCACAATCCGGTCAGACACTCTTGTTGCCTTTGGCTGTCCCCAGCCAGCCCCTCACCCTCTCCCAGCCCCCAGGAGATATCCCAGTCTCGCTTCAAGAGACTCTGAGCCAAGCTTAGTGGTGGCGTGGGCCGGAAATGATAGGGCCTGAGGAGAGTGAGAAGGGCAGACACAGGAAGACCTGGAGCCCCTCTGTCCTCCTGGGTGAGGGTCTAGTCGAGGAGCTCAGGGATGAAGAAATCAGTGGGAAGGAAGCCACCCACGCCTCATCTGTCTCCAGCCTCCTTCTTCTTTAAGCAGCCTGGGAGGGGCCTGAAGGATTTGGCCCCTCAAAGAGGTTAAAACACTACCCAGCACCCAGGGTCACACAGAGAGTCCTGCCCTGGCAGAGAGAGGGGTGGGCAATCTGAGGGTGGGAGGCAGGGAGGAGCCTCCCCACTCCCTCACTCACAGCCCTCTGGGTTAAAATTAGTTGAGTTTACTGCAGAGAAGGAGGGAACCATTTCAGACACATCAGCACCATCTGCATTTGTGACTGCCTGCCACAATGGGTGCTGATGAGGGAGCCAGGTGCCAGCAACTCCCCTCCCTGGGGGCGGTGGGGGGGGGTAGGGAGACCCCTCCCCCATCTCCTCACCCCTCCCTAGGGGTAGAGCAGACCTCCCATCTCCCCACCCCTTTTTGGAGGGCTGAGCCCCTCCATGCAATCAAGGCAGCAGGGCTCCGCAAAGTCAGGGCTTCCCTAGCTCATACAGGTCTCCGGGGTGGGCCAAGGCAGACATTTCCCACTGTCCCAGGAACCTAGTCACCTGGACCAGAGCTGTCTTCCCAACCCCCAGCTTTGGGGATACGATTAATCCAGTACAGGGCGTCTATGCTGGCACAACCACCAGGCATCCTGCCTGTGAAGACCAGGCCAGTCACATCCTCCTCCCCACTCCCACAGCCTCGCGGACGCTGACCTGCCAACCTCCCCACCTCCTCTTTTCCAGATGTTTCTCCACCCCAGGCCAGATGTTGCTTCAGTCCCATCTCCGGGAGGATTTATTTTGGGAGCCAACATACCACCCACTTCCTACCAATTTCACAGTCAATAAAGCTCACTCATTAGCCCTCCTCCTGGGCTCTGAACTTCCAGGAGGTTTTGAAAAGGCAGAGCTGAGGAAAGGGGATGGAGGTGCTTAGGTGCCAAGCCCCATTTGTTCCTGTCACGCTGTGTGACCTTGGGGGAAGTGCCCTCCCTCTCTGGGCCTTGGGTGGTTCATCCATCCAGCAGATTCAGACACAATGGGCTCTGCTGGTGGCTGATGTCTAGAGTAGGGGAGGGGACATTCTAGGCTATGGGGACTCAGTTTAGGCATCTCCTCCTCTATGAAGTCTTCCATGCGCCTTAGGGTAAGTCACAGCCTCCCTCCCTGGACTGACAGTCCCTGCTTCCCTCTATCCGGCACAACTGAGACACTTCTGCTTTGGGTCTTGAGGGCCAGTTTATCCATCCTACTGCCTAAGGGATGGACAGTGGCCACTGGAGCCAGGTTGGGGAGTGGCCTGGGGCAGTTGAAGAGGGTCACAGTCTCCCCAAGTCTGCAACCTCATCTATGGCGTTGGGATGGGTCAGAGAGAAGCTTAAAGGTTTCTAGAAGACACCTTGTCCAGCCTCCTGACTCCAGACAGGACGCTTTAACTTGGCACAGATCCATTCATCTAGGCTGAGCCCCATTTCAGCACCTCCCAGACCTGGCATCAAGGAAGTTCTTCTGCATGTCTACTTTCAATCCTTCCTGCTGTACATATTCCAAAGCCCACCTGACTCCACTATGTCCTAGCTATTATCCTAGGTGAATCCACTCCATTATCTGAGACATGATCTTTCCAATTAAGCTCTAAAGCCCTTTTTGTCCCAGACATTCCAGGATTCCTATATAAGTTCATTTTGGGGGCTTAGCTTCAGTCCTCCTCCTCCAGGAAGCCCTCTCAGAACACTCACCCAAACCCTTCATGGGGGGAGGGGGGGCCCTGCTTCTTTCCTTCTCAACCCTGTAGGTACAGCAAGGAGCTGGGCAAAGGTTTAGGGGGGCAGGGGAAGCGTGGGACAAGGCACCTACCACTCTGGGGAGCACAGCTGACAGGGCCTCTCTGACAGCCCGTTGCAAGCCTGCAATGTCGATGATGGAGCCCAGGCTCAGCAAAGCATCCTGAAAGAGAGGAAAGGGCAGTGAGGGCCTTTTCCAGGCAGGCCAGGGCAACCCCCCTACCCAGGCGGCTGGGAACACAAATTCCCAGCTTAAACCAGAGCCCAAGGCTCGCAGACACTTGAATCCCAGGATCTTAGGATCTCAGAATCCAACCAGTCTTAAGGCCCTAGAATGTCCAAGTCCCCTCATCTTACAGATGGGGATACTGGGGCTCAGAGAAGGGCCAGGGACTTAGCAAAGAGCTCACAGTGAGTCAAGAGGTCAAGTCTAGACTAGACCCCAGGTCTCTTGTCCTTCAGACAAGGACAACTCAGGAAAGCAGGGAAAGTACAAGCTTCCACATCAATACAAAGCAAAACAAGCAAACAAAAAATCCCACATTTGAATCCTAGCTCCACTATTTATTAGCAGTGTGCATCTTGGTCGAGTCACTGAGCCTCAGTCTTCTATCTGTAAATTGGGGCAACTGAGGCTATCTCCCCCTACAGGCTAATGTGAAGATAAAGTGAAACTGAGTCCTAGAAGTGCCTCACAGGGTGCCCGCACACATAGGTGCTCAGCTAAACATTTGCTGAATCTGGGTCCCACTCAGTTTCCTGAGGAGGGAGGTGGTTCACACAGTCTCGTTTGTCAGCCTAGTGAGGGGCTGGGAGTAGCAAGAATCCAAGGGGTGCATGAGCCCACAAGATGCGAGAAACACAGGCCAGCCCCTGGCAAGATAGAAGGGGAAGGAGAAATCAGCCTTGACTGCCTCACAGCCTTCCCGTCCCAGGAACAGTCCTTGCCCTTGGAGAGCCGGAACAGAGACAAGAAAGGTCCCTGCTTCTCGCTCTATTGACTTGGCCAGAACCATGGGGATCAAAGAGAAAGGTAATGGAACAGAGGAGCCAGGGCCAAGGCAGAATTGTGACTCATACCATCCACTCAGCTATGCCTTCCCCGCTAGCCCCTGGAAGTTCTTTCTGATGTCTTCCTTGTGGATGGCTGAGTTCATAAAGCAAAGTGATTAACTGTAGGATGCAGGACACATGGTGTGGCCCCATTCTTGTGAAAGTGATATGAGATTGAGGGTCTTAGTGGACCACAGGCTCAGCATGAGCCCGTAGTGTAAATGTGGCTGGCAACATATTAAAATGCTGAAACTGCAGGCCGTATTAATAAAGATCCATTAGCCTAAATAGGGAAGATGAGAGTTCCTCCACGTCCAGGGGCTGATTCGATCATCCTCAGTGCATTGTGTCCCAGGTAAGGACAAGATGAGACTCATTCAGAGGAGGTGACCCATGTAAGGAGGGAACTGGAAATCAAGTCCTGCATGTGACTAAGCTTGGAGAATCTAGGGGTGCCTAGTCTGCAGCAGAGCAGAACCCAGGGGTCTCAGTATTTGACTCTAATATCTCAGGCTTTCCTGGGCAGGGGGACTGGACTCTGTGGCCCTGGAGACAGCCTGGAGACCCATAGGATTTCACAGGAGGCTGGCCTTGGCCCAGTGGGATGAAAGAACTTCTTCCAGGCAGAGCCACGCTGCACAGGCAGAGGCCACCAGGAGAGAGAGAGGAAGTGAGCTCCCCATACCTGGGGGTATGCAAAAATTGGCTAGATGCCCATTTTTCAGAGTGGCTACAGAGGGGAGTCCTGCACTGGGGTCCAGATGAAGCCTAGGGTCTAGGCATCAGCTCCAGATTTCACCTTGCGTCTTCTTGGCTTCAATTTCCTCCCCTACCCCCCCTCCCACTCCCACCCAGTCCTTTGTTGCTGGATGGGGGGCAGTAGTGGGCTTTCTCCCCGAATGCTCACTTGGCATTGCTTTCTCGAACCCCCAACTGCTCTTTTATCCCCCTCACTGCTCAAGTGAAGACACATTTTGGTCATGAAGATGTGTCTCCATCCTAGGACATCAGAAGTTGCACATTCCAAACAATACAATCCCCAAATTGGATCAATTGTCCTTTGACCCTTAGGCACTCCTCATCACAGTTCACACACCCTCAGCACCACACATACCCAGCCACACAGCCATAAACCTTCACATCCTCTCAGAAACGCCCCAGCCTGCCTTCCGACACCCTCCAGGTACACGTACATGTTCACACAGGTGCAGCTACTTCCTTATGGAGTCACAGGGCCAGGACTCAGCAACACCTGCACGCACAGTATACACATGGGCTATTGTGGCCTTTCAAGGTCAATTCTGCAGACTAAAGCAGGGAGGAAGAGCTGATGCCCCAAATAATCCCAGAATAAAGTCTGTCAACCCAGGCTCCTCAGACTGGGGTTCCCAGGGCTTGGCTCCAGAGGGTGGTGCTGGTTTAGGTCTGTTCCTGCCTGGAGACAGTGGGGATGCACAAGCTAAGCCCTGAGGGGCCCTGCCCTCCAGTGGAGTTTATGTGTATAGTGTGGAAGTTGGAGAAGAGGGGCCAAGGTGATGGAGTAAGCTCTCATGTAGGGGTAGACATTTCTCAAAGCCATAGGCTTAGGACAGCTAAGTGTCCCCATTTGACAGATGAAGAAACTGAGGCCCAAAAAGAAGCAATGCCCCATCTGTGGTCAGCCAGCCAGTCAGGGCACAGCCAGGTCCAGAACCCACGACTCTGGATCTCCAGCCTCTCTCTTGCTCCTGCTCTGCACCCGACCCCCAGCTCCCTCCTCAGGGGGCTTAGAGAGAATAGTTTGTCCTTTGTTCTGATTGGTGGCTCCTCGACCTGCCCTTTACTTGGATTGGGGAATGCCCTGAACTGTCCTTTACTGGAATTGGTGGGTGCCTGTCTGGCCTTTGCTTGGATTGGTCAGTTTTCTGTGACTCCTCAGGCAGAGGGCAGGATAATGGCGGTGAGGGGGGAATGGGAAAGGAAACTTGGGGAGAGTTGGGGCAGCAGCAGGGAGGGGGCCCTGAGTGGGCTGGATGCAGACATGACCTATGAAGCCCAGTGCTCTCTGCCTGGAATCCTTCTGTCCACCCACCTCCGGGCCCCGCCCTGCCTGCCCCAGGATGGGGGCTGTTGAGTGCAGGAACCACAGCTGGGAAAGGCCACTTCATACCTGGCCTTTAAGACTTGCTCACATGCCACCTTCTCCTTGAATCTTCCCTGATCTCAAAGCAACTTCACCTCCTGCATCAACTCAGGGAGGAAATAGCTCAAATTCCAAAGTCCATGGGGGGCTCAGAGGACAGAGTGGCTGCCCCAGTGAAAGGAGAAGAGAATCAATGGGGAGCAGCTGAGAATGGAAAGTAGGAAAATTCCCAATTTGGAGGCCCAGGTGGGGACTAACAAGGCTCAAGTCAGAGGTTAAAACCCCAGAAATCTTAAAAAGATGAGGAAAGGAAAAGTACAAACAGAGCCATACCTGTTCTCATGAACGTCTACACATGTCATACATATACATATACATACTGCCATGCACACACCCTCACACAAACACGCACACACACGGATAAAAATGCAACCCTATATACAATGCACACATAAATATGCACTTAGGCATGTACACACACGCACATGCAAACACACTCACACACACACAGCCAGGCTCAGGGTGAGGTGAAAGAGGTCACATTTCCTGCTTTTGCAGCTTTTTTGAACAGCCATCAGTATAAATATCAGCATAACAACCAGCAATCCCAGACCCCAGAGGAGAATCTGTGGTGTGTAGGAAAGAGCAGCGATTTCCAGTCCTGTCCCAGATTGACTGCGGAAGCTCTGTGTGGCCTTGGTAGGCCCTTTCCTCTTCTGAGCCTCAGTTTCCTCATTAGTAAAAATGGGCCCTTCCAGCTTGCAACATATAGTTCTATGATTTTGTGTTTTAATTCAGTGAGGATGGGTGGATGGATATGTGAATGGATGGATGGATGGATGAGTGGGTGGGTGGATGGATGGGTGGGTGGATGGAGCCTTTCTACTTTCCCCAGCTCCCTACCTGCAGCTGTATTGTTGGAGGTAGGTCCACTCAGCACTATAGACAGTGCCACTCCCACACGCTGGTCTTTCACCTCAGATACCAAGAAAGGGGAGTCGGTTCTGAGTGAGGGCTCCTCTGGAGCCAGCGTTGGGGCTGGCTCAGCCGTTCTGCACTCATTTGGACAGGGGAGAGGGTCTGGACAAAATTACTTCTAACTCCTTAATGGATTATATGAAGCCAGAGACCTTGGCCTTATCCCTTCTGGAGCCACTAGCACAGGCACGGGTGGCCTTCTTGAAGGTCAGTGTCACTGTCACAAGCTAGTTTCCTGCCTTGTCTCCATGAGTCTCTATGTCTTTCCCCACCTCCATTGACCCTTCTATTGCTCTCCCTGCTGCCTGGAACCTAGAGCCCACCCCTCGCTCTCTGGAGGGAAGCCTCCTAGTGCCCCCACGGCGGCCTAGAAGAAGGTAGTAACATCAAACCCAGCAGTCAGGGGCCTCCTAAGACAAGCTGTGTTACCGGGACTGGCCATACATACTGATTTGACCAGCTCTGCCTGTGCCAGGTCCCCTGTGTGGCCTGGGGTTGCGGGCGCTCTCTCTCTCTGGGCTTTGGTGTCCCTTTCTCTAAAGGCGGGACCTTCAAGGTCCCCCAGGACTTTGGAGCCCCTCTCCCTCTCTATTCCTCTTTCCTTCCCTCTGGGGCTGTGTCTCTCTCTCAGGCTCTGTCTCCCTGATCTCTCCAAGTGGGTCTCTCTCCTTCTCTCCATGCCTCCCTCAGTTGACGCCCATCTCTGTCACAGGCTGCTCTCCTGTCTCGTCTCCAAGAGCCTCAACGTCTTTTCCCACCTCCAAATCCTCTCTCCTCTCAGATGGCTTCTGCCCTCTCGCTCCTGTATGGTTCTGTCCCTCCCCCCAACTCCTGGCTCTCCTGCCCACTCCTCCCCCAAACCTCTAAGTGGTTACCTCAAGAACTTGGGGAGAAAGCCCCTGACCCAAGATGGGCACCCACAGGACGAGGGAACCCATGAAAGTGGCCATGACGAGAGAAACCAGGGCTGCCAGGGCAGATGCCATCTATTCTTCTGCTTCCTGCCTCCCATTCTGGTGGGCACTATACACAGTCTCTTCTCTTCCCAGAGAGCAGGGCCTTCAAGGGTAAAGGAGCACATCTGTCTCTGAGCCCAGCGTGTGCCTGGCACTTGCAAGCCCATCTGCTCCACCGGGGTGACTGGCAGAGCTCCCCCAAAGGAGGCCTCCTGGAGGCTCAGGCCAGAGAAGCCCCCGTGGGCTGGGCTTCAGACCCCAGCCGAGCCCGAGCACCCCAAGCTCACTCTGTGACTCTCACAGTCCTCACAGCGTGCCTGGCCCTGTAGAATCAGAAGACAGCAAGGAAGCACGAGAGGCAGCCCCTCCTCCTCCCTCCCCTCCTGCCGGCCCAAACCTGCCGCCCGCCCAGGAGCTGCCTCTAACAGACACTGGTGCCTTACATACGTGAGGAGCTGCCCAGGAGTGCTAAGATCTTGCAGCCCCAGACCTCCCCTCAACAAGGCTGAGCTGGACCAGGGGCAGGAAAATAGAGGAAAGAGGCTTGGTGACCCTTGGTAGACCTGATCTGAGGAAGCGGCAGGAGACCCAGGCCACAGTTGGACAAGCTCACATGTCAGGGCCCTGCCTGAGTGGGGCATCAGGCTTTGGGGGAGAAAAGGCACCTTTCTCAAGCACCTACTGTGTGCTAGAGGCGTCCATCAGTGGTTCTCAAACTTGACTGTGCACCAGAATCCCCTGGAGGGCTTGTTAATATCCGGATTGCTGGCCCTACCCCCAGAGTTTCTGATACAGTAGGTCTTGGATGAGGCCAAGAATTTGCATTTCCAACACATTCCTAGATGCTGCTGCTGCTGCCGGCCCAGGGACCACACTTTGAGACCCAGCGACACACACTCTCTCTAATCCTCCTTCCAACCCTGGGAGGCACCGGTTCTGACCACCCCGATTTAGAGGTGAGGAGACTAAGGATCAAAGGGGAGGGGCCTTGCTCCGGTGAGAAGGACCCAGCTTCTGGCAGCAAGTCCGTGTCACTTCCACCACATGAGGGGGGACTCCTCAGAGAAGGTCCCCAAAGAAGGCAGAGGCAGGCGTCCTGAAAGGAGTGAGGGGGGACAGTGGGGTGACATGGGACCGGGGTGTGTGGAAGGGGCCTCTTGGAGCTCAGGGGCCCAGCCCTAAAGGCAGGACCTGCCCTTCCCCCTTCCTCCTACCTCTCCTTCTCTTCCTCTCCTCCCTCCTCTGGGTCCCCCCTTTCCCCTCCCCCACCCTTCGCAGACTCTGGCTTCAGTTGTTACTCCAACAGGGCCGCGTCTCCAGCCTCCGAGCCACACTGGAGACACGTGCACTGTAGAATACACCTGAGCCTGGTCCTGGCGCTCCCCCACGCCATGCCCCGACCTCCCTGATGAGCTCGGCCCCATCCTGCTGGCTCCTTCCCTCCAACATTTACAGACAGCTCTTCCCGGGCCCCTCACCATTTCTAAGCCAGTCTCAGCTTTTACTCTAGCTCCTACCTCCTCCAAAATGCCCTCCCAATTGTCCCAGGCCCCCCTGGATTCCTCAAGGGCTAGGTTTGGTGTTGGATGAAGGAGGAGAAGGGGAAGGAATTGGGGACGGAAGGCAGGAATTGTATGAGCAGTCAGCTCTCCGAGGACCTGACTCGCTGGGCCCCCTCAGTCCCTAGCACAGGGTCTGGAGGGAGGAAAGGATGGGGTGAGGGAACAGCTGAGTGGGAAGAGGGAGGGAGGGCAGAGCCGAGTGTGCGAGGGGGAAGATGGCCTTGGGGGGGTCCAGGACAGGCTCAGGGCTTCTCCCGTAGCCCCCCACGTCCTGCTGCCTCATCCACATGGCAGAGCCAATAGCTGCCTCCACCCCCATTGCCCACATTCTTCTCGATGCCAGTCTTCCTCCCAAGCACATCAGTAGCATCCCCTCATCACTGCTGTCCCAAATACCTGATGCCTCTACTGTCCTTGATTCCTGGCCAAGGGCCCGTGTGGGCAGAGTTCGGCACAGCGGGCTGGCAGGTATAAGCTGGCTGTGAGTCAGTCATACCACAAAGGAGAAGCCTGGGCAGGAAGGAGGTGAGCTCCCCGACCCCAGTGGTGTGCAAACAAGGACAGGGGCCCTGCTAGGGAGTCTGTGTCATGAGAAAGGACTTGATGAGCCTGGCTGGCCTTCAGCTCTGGGTTCCATGACTCTTTTTTTTTTTTTTTTTTGGTTCCATGACTCTTAAAGTCTTCAAACCCTCCTCAGCCTCACCCCTTCCGTGGCCTTCAGCGTGGGTTGGGAGCTGGACAAAGCAAGTCCAGGAGCCTCTGAGAGGCAGGCACAGTGGCCCAAGCTGGAGAGGAGGATGGAGCCGAGTGACCCACTGGACTAGCGTCAGAAAAGAGTTAATGTCTCTCAGGAAATGATGGCTGAAGGAACAATTGGATACATGAATGAATGAATAAATGAGCCTCCCTCATTTGGGCCTCCCTCCAGGAACATTTTGTCATTGTTCCCTCTCTCAGGCCAATCTGAACCTCCCACCCAGGGGCTCTTACAGCCCTGTGCTCCCCACGATGGCATGGCATGCAGAGTTGCCACTACTGTCCATCTGGCTCCCCCATCAGATTGGGGGTTCTTAGAGGGCAGAGGCTGTGCCCTATTCCTCCTGGGGACCCCGGTATCACGCAGCCTGTCACAGGTGTCAGGAGGTGTTTGCTGAGCTATAAAATGATAACTGGACTCCTGAGTGCCCAGGGCTGTTGGGCTGTGAAGGGTATATGCCATTACCAAGCAGAGGGGTGGACCCCATGATTCCCGGAGGTCCCCAGGCTGGGGAGACAGCTGCACCCTCTCAAAGTCTCCCAAGTCTGGCACAGTGACTGTCTTAGAGGAGCCTAAGGTATGAGGGTGCCTTGTGCTGAGAACTTTTGGCAACCTTTCCAAGGCATCTCTGCAGGCCAGGAGGCTCTTCTGCCTCAGGATCACCTCCCAGTGCAGGCAGGGCAGGGGACAGCATGTCAGGAAGGAGGGGCTCTTCCCCGAGAGGAGCACTATCTTTATCACCTTCTTTCATGAAGGCTTTTCCAGGCAGCCTTCCTGGATGGGTCACTTGTCCTCTTCCCAGGCCTCCTGAGAATTCCCACAGGATCAGAGTCTACAGGGCCCCAGGCCCATGGAGCCCAATCCCTGGCTTGATGAGGGTAGACTAAGACCAGGAGAGGCAGGACAGGACTTGCCCAGGGTCTCACGTGGAGCCAGGAGGCCCTTGCCCCAGTCCAGAGGCCTCCAGGACACATTAGGCTCCCTCCCTGCTATGCACTGTTTGTCTTAGTGGCCCCTCCAGTACCTTGCCTTGGCCAGCGGATGGGCTGAGCCCCTCTCAGGTGCAGGGTGGGGCTGGGTGTCTTCCTCCAAGCCAGGGACAGGGCCTCGTGTCTCTCCCTCTGTGCCAGACACGGTACCCACAGTGGGAGGTAAATGCTGGATGGCACTGGCCCCAGGGTCAGTGCGGGCCTGCAGAGGGCAGGGAGGAAGGGCTAACCTAGGGAGGGGCTGCTGGGGGTGAAGGGCAGGCAGGTCTGGCAGAGCACCTCCTCCAGCACAAGACCGACAGCAGGAGACAGAGCGGCTGCCACTGCCATGGGGCTCTCCTGGCTCTGACCTGAGTTCTCTGTTTCCCTCCCAGCCTTCCTGGGTTCTCCATATCTGTCCCTCTTTCTCTCAGTCTGTTCTTCTCTGGTATGTGTCTCTCCCACAGCCTCACTGCTGGGTCCCATGACTGTATTTGGCTCTGTCTTCAGGGCCTGGCCCATCCCAGCTGTTCCCCAAATCCTGGCAGGGGGGGGTGGGGGTTGGGAGGGAGGGTGAGTATGAGAAAGAGACTGGGACAGAGATGAGGACCGATTCAGAGGCAGAGGGACAGACACAAGAGCCAGGAGGGGACCCTGGGGACGGGGCTGGGGAGGCCGGGCTGGCCAGGGTCTTCAAGCCTCCCCAGTCCTGAGGACAAAGCCAGAATTGGAGGGAGGAGCGGGGTCCACCCTTTCCCTCTGCACTGGCTCCTGGCCCCCCTTCCTTCTCCCTGCCCCAGCAGGAATGTGTGAGCACTTTAATTGTTCCTAAAAATAGTCCCACTGTATTGGGGGCTGGAATGAGCAATCTTCTGGGCAGGGTTCATCTCAGGCATGTCCCTGCCTCTGGGCTCCCAACCACTCTGTTCCCCAGAGAGGGGGGCCTTTCTGAGCCTCCCCCAACCCATAGCTGCAGTGCTGCATTCTTCCCTTGCAGAAGCCTGCCACGGCTCCCAGGGCCCTGGGATAGGCTCTGAGTTCCCGGACCTGCTGGAGTTGTTTGTGAAGCACCTCAGACGAGGGCACTGCTGTTCCTGCTGACACCCTGGTCCAGGCTTCACGCTCTAGACTCTTCCCAGCTCTCCAACCTTAACCCCCCAACCCCTTCATCCCCCCACCTCCAGGCCTTGGCTCCTCCTTTTCCATTTCCTGCACCAGATGTCCTCTCTTCTCCCCTCCTGTCCTTCCAGGCAGGGGTTCCTAACCCCCGGGCTGCGGACCAGTACCGGGCTGCAGCCTGTTAGGAACCGGGCCACACAGCAGGAGGTGAGTGGTGGGTGAGTGAGCAAAGCTTCATCTGCCGCGATGCTTCCCATCACTCACATTACCGCCTGAACCATCCTCCCCCCTCCCCCCTACCCGCCCTCATCCGTGGAAAAATTGTCTCCCACGAAACCGGTCCCTGGTGCCAAAAAGGTTGGGGACCGCTGCTTCCAGGCTCAGCCCAGGTCTGCTCCAGTGCCCCACCCCTCGCTGTGCTATCCTGCTCCCCAGTCCTGTTCTCATCCCCACCTCCCCTCCACTGTTCCCCTTGGCAGATCAGCAAGGGCTGAGCCTCTCCGCGCCACCGCTGCCCCAAGCAAAGCTCTGAGGCGCAGCCCTTCTCCAGGGAAGGGGACACTGGGGAGACGCTGCAGGCTCTGGGGCCCCACGCCCTGCCCTGAACCCTGGACCTTATTGGCCCCTCCATCTCTCCACCCCAGCTTTGGTTTTGTCTTCTGCACCCTGGGTCTGGAATGTCTCTCCATTTCAGTCTCCAGGTGAAAGCCCATCTAGTCTCACCTCCTCTCTGCCTCCATTTTTCAGATGGGGGAACTGAGCCCCAGAGAGGGGCGGTGATGGGTCCACAAGTCCACAGGAAGCTGGCCGTGGGCCTCGGTCACACCGCATCATTATGCAGGGTCCCCCTCGTTGGGGCTCCAGAGGCAGGGCTCCTCACACAACCCACCACCCCACCCACCCCGCCCGGGGAAGGCAGGCTGGCATCCAAAATCGTTTGCCTTTGGAGGGCCCAGGAAGCCACAGAACAAACATCCGGAGTCTCTGGAATTTCTCCTACTCTCCCTCCTCATATCCTCATATCTCAAGGATCCGGGAGCAACTGAGTACGTGTACACACACACACACAGACACACACACAGACACACACAGAGCCCAGGGCCGGGTAAATACGTGAGCCCAGGAGATCTCACGTGATTGTTGTGCCTGTGAATCTGTGCAGGTCCTTTAGAGGCCCCCAAACCCTAAAAAGATGAGGATGTCCCCCAATCTCACCAGACCTTATATAAATTTTGTCTTGGAAATGAACATTAAAATCACATTTGTGTGACTTTTCTGATTGCAAAATTCTGAATACACTCATCACAACTGACTTTTTTTCCTACTTTGTAGGGCGCTCCTGCTTTGCTAGTGACCTAAGCACATGTGTGGCCTGCCCATTAGTTGTCCATAATGCATGTCCCTACAGGCCATCATGTTACCACAGCAGAATATGACCCTTGGGTTATTAGGAGGATATCTGTGTGAAAGCATGTGGGTCTGTGACTCTGGGAGAATGTGTGTGAAAGTGTAAATATGTGAGCACCCCTGAGGCACCATCTGTGCACGAGCCATCTGCACGTACGGGTGCCCATGCATGTGTTATGTGGGTTGTCAGTGTCTGTGTGAGCCTGGGTGTGTGCAGCAAGTGTGTAGCTGTCTGTGGAACTGTGAGTGCACCAGTGGCGGGTTTTGTCTCCGAGCAAGTGAATGAGTTTATGGCTGACTGTTGGCATCTGTGCCTGTGGGGGGTTTGATTCTCCTGCCCCGTGGACCCCACCACCTCCTCCATCACCTCTGCCAGACCTGGGCTCACATCCCTACCCTGCCACACACCACCTGTGTGGCACTGGACAAGCTTTTCACCTCCCTGGGCTCAGTTTCCTCATCTATAAAATGGTGCCTTCTCCCAGAGCCACTGAGAAGACTCAAGGGGAACCATGAGGTCCTGCCTAAGTTGCTCCCAGCTAGGGGCTAGGCCACCTCTGTGCAAGTTACAAAGAGGTGACCCCAACCCTCTGGGCCAATGCAGCCTGAGGGGCAAGGATTGGTAGGGGAGAATGAGCTGGGTTTTAGTGCCACCCTGCCTCTGTTGGAGCCCTGTGCAAGCAAGGTACAACCTGCGAGGTTAGAAGCTGTGGCCCTGCAGGTGACCAAGAAATACTAGCTCCCTTTCTTCCTGCCCTCGCTCCAGGTATGCAGCCTGGGACTAGAGGGTCTCTGACTCTAGACAGAGATGAGGCTCTGAGGACACCCGCCCCCTCCTAACTCCCCCTAGGGTTCTGTCCCCTTCACCCACCCTCTACCCCACCCTCTCCAAAGCCCAAGGGAAGGCCCTACAGAAGCCATAAGGGGGCACTGACCAGATCTGGGATGCAGAGACCAGCTATGCTGGCCAGAGGCTCAGAGACTACCCCCCACCCCACTCTCATTGTCAGACAGGGAGACTGAGACATGGAAAGGGCCAGGGACCCTCCAGGGACACAAGTGAACCCAGTCATTCCAAGCCTTTGTCTCAAGATCTCTGTGGCTGGAGTTGGGGAGACCCAAGCTCTGGACTCTTTTGGCTCCAGAATGGAGCCCAAGGGAGTGGGTGGGTCTCTCCCGAGAGACAGGCACTTCCAGACCTGTGCTCTCAGCTACTGGGGTGGATCTCCTACCCATCCCCACCCACCCCACCGGGGCCAGATCCCCTACTGGTGTGATTAACCAAATTATGGCATTTTTTTCTTGAGCAAATTGCATCGGCCTAATTGAATGAGGCTGCAGGAGCCTGGACTGGAGGCTGAGAGCGGGCGAGGACGGCAGGAGCCAGGGAGAGGAGTGGGGGGGAGCAAGCTGGGGTGGGGAGGCCCTGACAATGCCGAACAGGGGACAGAAGGGGCGGGAGAGGGAGGGCGGAGGGCTGTGGGCATAGAACACATCATTCATTCTGTGCACCCTCTCTGCGCACCCACTGGCGCTCCCATCACACCAGGTGCCTGGGCACAAGGATTTCAGGGGTGGTCTCCCCAAGAGACCACTGAGCATTTGCTCAGTGCCAGGCACTGTGTTCATTTAAAAGCACCGTTTCACGTAATCCTCCCAACCGCCCTATTTTATACTTGAGGGAATTGATGCTCAAGAGATAAAATGACTTGCTAAAAGTCACAGCCAGACAGGGCTGTCTGACACCATAGCTTAACAGGTACCTGCGGCGTCCCACTACCGTGCTCCCACCCTGCCTCCAGGAAGCCTTCCTGGAGAGTTCAGAGAAAGGAACAGGCCTCACGCCAGCTCATACTTGGGCCCAGACACCATTTCTGTCCCCATCGAGCATTTCTCCTTGTCCACTCTGTGACGTCTGTCCTCCGTCTGACGGTCAGCAGCTGAGGCTGGCACTGATCCGACACGATTGCACACACCCCCGTCAACCACAACACACCGCAATCCCTCTCATTCCCATGCAGCAACCACTCTGTGTCATACTCATCACTTCAGGGCGACACGATCACTGTCACCTTCATATGGCATGTCCCACATACTCAGTGACACACAATCATTTCACGGTGTCCATAGTGTCACACATCACTGTCACGGGGCCACACACAGTGAAACTATCACTTTTGCCCTCAATCAGGGTGGCCCACCTTCAGTGTCACACACTATGTCTCAAGGTCCCCAGTGTCACCCTCACACAGCCTCACACACACAGTTCCAAGCTGGCTCTGTGTTGCACTGTCTCATTTCAGCATCATCCAGGACCTTCTGACCTTAAAAATATCCACCTTTGGTGAAATGACATCATGTCTGAGATTTGTGTTAAAATACTTCAGCAAAGCAACCTACAAAATGGGAGAAAATATTTGCAATCATATATCTGATAAGGGGTTAGTATCCAGAATATACAAAGAAGTCCTACAGCTCAACCACAAAATAAACAAACAACCTGATTTTAAAATGGGCAAAGGCCTTGAATAGACATTTCTCTAAAGATGTACGAATGGCCAACAAGCACATGAAAAGACGCTCAGCAGCACTAATAATCAAGGAATGCAAATCAAAACTACAATGAAGGGACTTCCCTGGTGGTACAGTGGTTAAGAATCTGCCTGCCAGCGCAGGGGACATGGGTTCGAGCCCTGGTCCAGGAAGATCCCACATGCTGCAGAGCAAGTAAGCCCGTGCGCCACAACTACCGAGCCCGCATGCCACAACTACTGAAGCTGGGGCGTCTAGAGCCCGTGCTCCACAAGAAGAGAAGCCACTGCAATGAGAAGCCCGCACACCGCAACGAAGACCCAATGGAGCCAAAAATAAATAAATAAATAAATTTATTTTAAAAAAAAGTGTTGGTGAGGATGTGGAGAAATTGGAACCCTGGTACACTGTTGGTGGGAGTGTAAAGTGGTACAGCTGCTGTGGAAAACAGTATGGTGGTTCCTCAAAAATTAAAGATTAAGTTACCATATGACCCAGCAATTCCACTTCTGGTTATATATCTTAAAGAATTGAAAGCAGGATCTTAAAGAGCTATTTGCACACCCATGTTCACAGCAGCACTATTCATAAGAGTCAAAAGGTGGAAGCAACCCAAGTGTCCATCAATGGAAGAACTGATAAACAAAATGTGGTTTATTCATGCAATAGAACATTATTCAGCCTCAAAGAGGAAGGGAATTCTGACATATGTTATAACATGGCATGGATGAACCTTGAGGACATTATGCTGAATGAAATGTCAGTCATAAAAAGACAAATACTGTATGATTCCACTTATATGATGTACCTAGGATAGTCAGATTCATAGAGACAGAAAGTAGAATAGTGGTTACCTGGGGCTGGGGGAAGAGGAAGTTTGTTTAATGGGTATAAGTTTCAGTTTTGCAAAGTGAAAAACGTTCTGGAAAATGGCTGCACATCAATGTGAATGTACTTAACACCACTGAACTCTACATTTAAAAATAGTTAAGATGGTAAATTTTATGTTATGTGCATTTTATCACAATTAAAAAATTTTTTAATAAAGTATTTCAAGAAAGGAAAATAAAAAGAAAAGAGGGGTAGATGAACTAAATATATCTAAATCTTAATAACTGCTAGATTTGGGTGATGGGTGTATGGCAAGCGTATTGTATTCTTCTCCCTCCTATTGTGTGTTTAAAATATTCCATAATAAAAAAAATTGTACTCTCCCTTGACCTCACACCTCTTTGCAGCAACCATGCCTCTCCTCTGCATCCCTTCACAGTGGAAGGTCTCCAAAGGGCTGACTATGCTCTGTCTTCACCTCCACTTACCACCTGCCCAGGCCATCTGGCTTCTGGCCCCACCCCGTCACCAACAGGGTTCTTGTCAGGCTTATTTAAGCACGTGGCCCAGCCCAGCACAATCTCCCTGATCCCACCTTACCTGACAGCATGGCAGCATCCCTCCCTGTTGAACCTCTCCCCTCCCGTGACTTCCGGCTTCAACTGTCTGGTCTCCTCCACCTCCCTGGCAGCTCCTCCTCTGTCTCCTTGCTGCTCCTCTTCACCTCAGGGCTCAGTCCTCAGTCCTCACCTCTTCTCTCACTATGCTCTCTCCCTAGGTCATCCCAGCAAGGTCCATGGTTAATAAACCAGCTCTGCCTGCTGACTCCCAAATATATCCCCAGCTTGGCCTCTGCTGCCCACTGGACGCCTTCACCTGGATGTTTGACTTACATCCGAAACAGGTCTGTCAGTTTCTGCCTCCTTGTCCTCCCCCATCCCATGAATCCTGACTTTCCCCGAGTCTTTACCCATCCCAGTAACATCTCCACCAACCATCCCTTGGTTCTTCAAGCCAGAAACCTGGCAGCCATCCTCCCTTTTTCCTTCTGGTTCATCCTCCAATTCATCAGCAAGTTCAGTCATTTCTACCTGCAAATATCTCCAAGATTTGTCCATTTCTCTCCAACTCTGCCCACCCCTTAGCCCAGGCACCACCATCTCCTGCTTAGGTGGCTGCAGCAGCCTCCAACTGTCTGCCCGTCTCCTCTTGGCCCCTCCAACTGGTCCCCCGCATACACTCTGCAGCCAGAGTACAGACTCTTTCAAAACCATAGACTGGATCATGTCATTTCCCTGCCTGAACCCATCGGGCTCTTCCCATGACAGCATCACACACAGGGTTGTGTGCTCACAGTTCACGTTGTCACAACCATTACACACAGCATCACACATTCAATGTCAGGGTCAGGGTCACACAGTATCACACCCTGGTTTTCACACACTTGATGTCACTCTGTGTTACACCCTTGGTTGCACACTCAGACTCACCATATGCCTGGGGCCCACATTGACCATTCAGTGTCAGACACTTGAGCCCCAAACTCAGGACCACACCTGTTATTGCACAGTGTCATTCATCTGTGTTTACATATTTCATCCTCACGGTGTCACACCCTCAGTGTCACACTTGGTCACTCAGCATCACAAAATCAGTATCACACAGTATCGGTGTCACACACTTGGTGGCACATCCACTGTCTCACACAGTCTTCGACAAGTGGTGTCAGACACTTGGTATCACTCAGTGTCACATACTCAGTGTCACACTCAGTGACTCACCCACTCTTCACACAGTATCCCATGATTTCACAAGCTCAGTATCACACAGCAGAATACCCGCTGCCCCACAATCAGTGTCTCAGTGTCACCCTCAGCATCGCCCTGGGTCCCACAAGCTCCCCCCACCCCCACCCTGCTGGGTCCAGTCGCCAGAGCTGCTGCCCCATGTCAAGGCTGTTTCCTGTTGTTGTGCTCAGAGTCCTCAGCCACTGCCTGTTCCTTCAAGGATTTCCTGTTGTCAGGGCCCCAGTCAGGCCTGGCCCAGCCTGGGTACACAGCCTAAAGCCCAAGAGCCGGCTGGCTGGCAGGAGCCCTGGGCCCCTCTACCTGCCCCTGTCCTCGCTGGGCCCGTCGGATTTTCCCCTGTTCAATCAACCTGGATCCCCCGTGTACCTGGGCTTGTGCTGTGTCACTGAAAGGAGGTGACCTCTGGGCCCTGCCCCACTCCCAGAGTGCCCAGGCCTGTGCTTCCCAGAAGGGGGACTCTTCGGCAGCTTGGACGCAGCTGTCTGCATTGTCTGAGCGGCTTGGGACAAGACCTTAGCTGGTCTGCGGGGCTCAGACTGAAGCTGCTGGGAGCCAGAGGAGAGGGACTGGGCGTGAAAGGGGGAGGACACAGGGTTAGGGGGTTAGGGAGTTAGGGAAGGCTTCCCAGAGGAAGCCAGCTGAGAGCTGGGACAGACAAGGAAGTGGAAGAAAAGGCATCCCAAGGTGTGGGCAGCAGACAGGAGCAAAGGCTTGGAGGCAGGAACCGGAGGAGACAGGTTGGCAGGGATGAAGATAGGAATGTGAGAGGGGGTGAGGTTAGGCTGACGGTTTCTCTCCCATCTGCTCCCTTCTCTCTCACACCAGCATTCAGACTCCAGCTCCAGGCCGGAGCCACAGGGCACGCCCTTCCTGGCCCTGCCTTCGAGCCCCCCAGATTGCCCCTCAAGGCCGCCAAGCCCCCTCACCTCCTGCCCAGGCCAGCCCGCAGGAAGGACAGGCGGAGGCCAGCGCACGCTCCCCACACGGCCGAAGATAAATATTTCCCGGGAAACGGAACTTGTTCTCTCTGTGTTTACAGCCAAGGGCCAGGCAGGGTGGGGGGAGGGGAGGGGCCAGCCAGAGGAACCTCGTCCAGCCCTGGGGCCCACAGCATCTGGCCCAGCATTGCCCCAGACCTGCTGTGTGACTCTGAGTCAGTACCCACCTCTCTCTGAGCCTCCACTGCAAGCCCTCAAGGGGACCTCCCTGGGCCTTGGCCTGCCCACAAGCCTGGCCCAGCTTCAGCTGCATCTTCTCTGGGTGAAAATCCCTGGTGCTTGAGGCCTCCCCCTTAAGACTAGGCTTCTCTAATGGCAGGACCTGCGTCTGCCCATCTCTGCCTTGTCCTTGGTCAGTCAGGGGTGTGGACAGACGGATGGACAGACAGAGAAACAGGCTGTGGTGGCAGCTGAGACCACCTCCTTGGCCCAAGTTCCTGCACACCCTGGGCCTGTGCAGCCCGACAGGTGGGCCCAGACAGATGGCAGGGCCTCGGGCCCCCAGGGATGCCAGATGCTATGGCCAACTTGTTGTCAGCAGCTCCCTTGGGGCTGTGGGGCATCATGGAGGCCACTTGCTCCTGATGTGCGGAATCCAGGAGGAGGCTGGCACATCTGCCAGTTAGGAGCATTCATTTAAGAATTTTAAATATGAGCCTGGAAAGCGCTGCCTGCAGCAGCCCTTCCAGCCTCGCCCCAATGCTCCCTGCATAGTAACCAGGGCTCCACTCACATGTCAGCCTTCTCCTGTGGAGACCTGGGGGCACCCTTCCCACAAGCCCTTGCACAAGCTGCTCCTCTCACCTACAAAGCCTTTCCCAACCCCCACAGCAATCCTACCGGACAGGACCAGCTGGGCTCCTGCCCCTGCCTATGGCTATCCCACCACGGGGGCCCATTTATTCACCATTGCTGGCCTCAGCCTCACTCCAGACTCTGAGACCAAGCGCTCCTCAGACCAGGACCCAGGGGCGAAGGGGTGTTTGGAGCTGCGTTCTCAGCATGGAGCCAGCCTCCTGCAGCTCCTCTGTGTTCTTGGTCCCAGTCCTGTGCTGGTCCTTGTTGCCCTCAGGAGGTTCTCTCAGAAGTCGACCATGTGGCTCTATCCAGCTGATCTCTGGTCTCATCAGGGACCTTGACCCCCCCAATCCTTCAAAGTTCCAAGGCTGCCTCCTCCAGGAAGTCTCCAAGACTGCACCCAATACAGCAACTGCCCCCTTCTTAGAACTACTCCAACCGCCCCCCGCCCCCCGCCCACAGCCATTCTCATTCCATCAGGAAGCATTTATTGAGCATCTACTATATACCACGTAGGCCCAGCAGAGAAAAAGGGGACTCAGCCTTGGTTCCTACCTGCCAGGTGTTTATAACTATGTGGGAAAGGATATATAGCCATTACAACTATGTGGGAAAGAATAAATAACCACATGGGGTAACAAGTTATCCCACTGTAAGCTCAGGGAAGCTTGGGGTTGTGAGTGCCCAGGAAAAAGGAGAAGCTGACTTGAGCTGGGTGGAGGACGCAATCTGAGAGGACTTCATAGAGGAGGTGGCATCTAATCTGAGGCTTGAAAAGGGAGTAGGTGGAGAAAAAAAGGAAAGGCATTCCAGAGAGAGGGGTCAGTGTGAACAAAGGCAGGGAGGTCAGGAAGAGTGGGTGTCCTGGAAGTCAGCACTGCCATGTCTGGGGGCAAGGGATGGACATGAGGTGGTCCAGCAGGTATGGCTGGCAATGCCATGACAAGGGTGTGGTCTTTCCTTATCCCATGGGCAAGAATAGAGGAGTCAGTGCCAGGCAGAGCATTAGGGTGCTTAGTGTGGATACCAGTACCCTTGTCCATGTCTGCCTCTTCCCCAGCCCCTGCCCCAGCTGGGGCTCCCAAGCCCCCATCTAGGCTCTGAGAGCCAGCACAGAGAGGGCATGGACCCAGAGTGCTCAGCTTACTACCTCAGCTGCCTCAGCCCCAACATCCAGAGAGAGTAATGGCCCTGGCGCTGAAGGATGATTGCAGACTGTGCCTGAAGAGCCCCTCCCCCAAGCCGGCCAGCTGGCACAGGGGCCAGGGAGCCATCCCAAGCCGGTGTGCTGAACAGACGCCCGCTAGGTGGGAATGGGTCCTGGCAGCCCTGCTCTCGTGGCTGTCGTGCTGCCAGTGCCAGGAGAACGTGCTGTACCCACAGAACCTCCGTGAACACCAGCCCAGCCCTGCAGTGCACCCTGTCTCACAGAGCACAGCTGTCTAGACCTGGCTCCAAGGATCTCACCCTTGAGGGAAGCAGGGAGGGTACCAACTCCCGCCAAGGACCTTCTGTGGGCCAGGCCTGAGGCAGGCACCTCACGCATACTGTCTTTGTAACTTCTCCCAGCAGCTTTGCTGTGATTATGCCCAATAATAGTGATTATGTCCAATAATGATGAAGCTTCTTATCCCCCTTTGACAGGTGAGGAAACTGATGCCCAGGCTGGTTAAGGGACTGGCCCAAGGTCACACACCTAGGAAGTGGTGAAGCTGGGACTTGAACTCATGCCCATCTGACCCCATGGTCTGTTCACTGGATGATGCCGTCATCTCCCCAGGCTCTGCTCCCTCAGGAGGGCTGCTCATCAGTCTCCCATCCCTCTTCCCTCTTTCCCTCCAGTGGTCCCAATAGTTTGAGCAACACCCTAGGGTCCCTATTCTCTCCAGTCCTATCCTTTCTATGTTGCATCAACCTGTCTCTCCCCAGCAGGGCTGAGCGTGGGCCTGGGTACTGGGGAAAGGGTGCTAAGTAAACCCAGAAACAGAGCAGGCTCTGCCCAGAGGCCAGGAAGACACCTGCCATCTTTGTGGTGGGTGTGGGGCTGGGGGGCAGGACGGAGCTAAGAGCTAAGGAGCTAGGAGCTAAGAACTGAGGGGCTCAAAGCCCAAGATCCTCAGTATGAGAGAGGGGGCAGCAGGACCCAGGCCAAGGAAAGGCAGAGGGAGCAAATGCGGATGATCTGGGGATGCCTCATGGGGAGGGGAAGAAAGGAAGGGCAGAACTTGAATTTGCAGGGAGCATGGCCAAGGGCCTAGGGAAAGGAGGCTATGAACAGAGGCATAAACAAGAAGCCTGGGCCTTACTCCTTCCCTTGGGACCCAGCTCCCATTGCCCAGGATGGTCTCAGCTTCTCCAAAGCTCTCTCCCCTCTCCAATTCCTGGGAGGATGACAAATCCAGTCTTTCCTAGCGGGTGGCAGCAGCTGCTGAGACACTGCTGGCTCCCAGGAACACCATCTGTCCCAGCTCTGTGGGGAGCCCCCGCCCCATGGGGAATGCCGTAACCATAAATAAATTAATAATGACTTTCCTGTTCCCCTCCTCTCTCCCCCTTCCCCAGCGCCCAGCTGCAGGCACACTCTCAGGGCTGGCCTCCATGTCCCAGCAGTGAGCCCACGCTGACCCCACTAGGCACCAGGCCCTGTGTGAGCGTCTTTTGCCATCTCACCCGAGGGCAGGGAGAGAGCGAGGGTTGGGCACGAGACACAGCTCCACTCTCAGCTCTGCCTCCGATTCACTCACTGTGTGACCCCGCTGGGCTTCAGCTTCCCCAAAGTAGACGAATAACAGCCCCTGCCTCCCAGGGAGGTTGCGGGGATTAAACAGGGAAGTGTGTCTAAAGCTCCTGGCCCAGAGGAGGGGCCGATACGGCAACAGCCTCCCCTTCCTCTCAGCCAGGCCCTGGGCACAAAGGAGGCTCATCTGAGGTTTGCTGTTTGGTCCGAGTTCATACACACCCCTCCTCTGTGCCAACCTTCACCACCCCCAGCCCACCCCATTTCTGCTGCTCAAGGCCCCATGGACACTGACGATTCTTATGAGGCCCCCCAAAGGCATGGTCAGGGGCTGGGATGGCACCCCTCATCTCAAAGGAAAGGCACTTGCTGAGCCCTCACCAGGTACCATTTGGAGGGCGGTGGGAGACCCACGAATGAAAAAGGCACATCCCAGGCAGGGCTCAAGATGCTCACAGTTCAGAGGGGAAGACACACAGAGTCACATAATGGAGAAAACAGGGTGCTAAAGGCACAGACAGCAGAATGCCCCAGCGGCTGATGGCCGGGGCAGGAGAGCTCAGAGGAGGGAGCGTGAGAGGCAGGGAGGGCTTCCTGGAGGAGGGGAGGCTAGAGCTGAGCCCAGAAGGATTTGGGAAGCTGAGGGGGGAAGAGGCCAGCAGCAGCGGTTCTAGGGAGGCAGGAGTGGATGAAGGGGGCACTGCAACCTGCCCAGGCTGCAGAGGGAGCAGGGGGAGGGGGAGCATGGAGAATTCTTAAGCCGAAAAGTGACAAGTTCAGGTTTGTGTGTTAGAAAGATCCTTCTGGCAGCCACATGGAGAATGGGGGCAACTGAAAGCAGACAGCCAGTGGCTGTCCAGGGGAAGGATGACCAGTCCCGGACTGGGGCAGGCAGAGGCAGAGCAGGAGAGGAGTTCAGGAAATACTTAGGGCAGAGAATCAATAGGGGATTGTTGGGTGAGGGTGGGGGGGACAAGGGAGGAGTCATGACACCCAGGTGACTTGGGAGGAGGACGAATCCTCAGGGGGAGGGAACTCTAGGGTGGGAGAGGTGGTCTTGGTGTGGGGTGACCCTAGGCTGGAGGGGGTGGGGCTGGGATTCGGCTCCAGCCTCCCAGTCCTCCCAGGGGTGGGGGCAATGCTCAGACTGACCCCCAGCTTGCGCCCCCCACCCCCCCAAGCCCACCCACTCCTCCCTCCGCTGAGCTCTCACCTGCAGTGTGCCGTCTCTACTCCCTGGGGGCACTGGCTCCTGTGCAAGGAGGTCCCGGCTGGCTGCAGAGACAAGAAGGCCAGGGGCTGAGGCCTGCCAGGCCTTCTCCCCTTCTCCCCAGGCTGCCCCTCCCCCAGCCCCCAGCAGACCTGGGGCCTCCTGTCTCCCACAGGTGGCCTCCTCCAGGGAGCCTTGCCTGAGGGCATCCTGCTTCCCATGGCCTCTGGCTCTGGTGTATTCTCAGTCCCCCAACTCTGAGAACAGAGCTAAACTCTTTCCTTAAGCCCGGGGCTCCTCAGGAGTGGAAAACCGCATTTTTACTCCTTCTGTGGTCCCCTCCACTTCTGCTTCTCTCCCTTCACTTCCCCTCTCTAAGCCTCAGCTTCCCATCTATAAAATGGGATTTGTAGTGCCCAGCTCACACAGTCACTGGGCTGGGCTCCCAGCTGGGGTTGCTGTGAATCCTAAGTGAATGGGACCATACGTGGGAGTCCTCAACCCAGTCTGGGCTCCAATCGGACACCCAACCTGCATCCTATAAGCACTATTACATGGCTTCTCAAGGGCTGGTACACACAGAAGCCACTGCCTCAGGAGCTCCTCATTCTCAGGAGTCCACCACCTGGGTGGCATCCAGAACCCCAGCCGCTCTGGGAGGCACCGCCCAGGGGCTGGCTGTCCCTCCCCACCCCCATCCACAAGCATACCCAGGCATCAGACAGGCACAGGCGGCGGGATATTCTGAGCCTGGCTTCATTCCCGTCAGCTGCTGGCCGCTATGCCAGCCTGGTGCGGGCGCGGGGGCTGATTTGATTTGGCAGCTTCGGAAGCGTGTGGTGGGGATGGGGAGGGGGAGGGGGGATGAGACACCCATCCCTGCTAGGAAATAGCCTCAGGCGCTCAGCGAGCTGGGGCAAGGGCACAAGCCAGCATGGGGGGTTGGTTCTGGGTTCCCTGCCTGGTGCCCCTGTCTTCTCACTCAGGCTCTGGACACCTGCCCGTGACTGCCGGAATCTACGGTTTTCCTTAGTGGTGACCATAGGGGTGACAGTAGCTGCACCTAGCGTGTGGATGCTTGTGGCAAGGTGTCTGGTTGTCCCACGTGTCCCTGTGTCCTGTGGGCTTCTCTCTACTCAGCAGTGCCTTCAGCTGGGCCTGAGAGTTGCCCAGGATGCATGGGTCTGGGGGGGATGGGGGACGATGGTCTACACGGGACCATCTCCCAGGGCAACTGTGGCTCCATGGCTGGGCCTTGATGGGGGACTGTCTGCAGCCCAGGGCATGGCAAGTTCGCGCATGCGCCTGCGTCTACTGCAGGGCCTCGTGTGCATTGGCTCGCCCAGTTCCTTCCCTCTGTGCGATGACCCCACTAACCCAGCCATGTCCGGCAGAGGAAATGACGCGGACCAAGATAAGTGCCTGACCTCAGGGCCCATCCCTTTTGTCTGAAAGCCTAAGCCTTCTTTACTTAACCCTGGCCTCCAATGGTCCACCCACCACCACCAAATTGCCCCAGGACAGCCCCTTCCCCTGCCCCTGAGAAGCAGTGCTAGTTTCACTTGATTCTCACTGCCCCCCAGGCTCTCCACCACTCCCTGAAGAGGCTCCTGCCCCACGCCCTCTGGGTCCCCATCACCCACTTCAAGAACAGGGAAGGTGGACAGGATGAGTGGGGTCTTGGCTAGGCATTCACAGCACCTCCATAATCCCGCCCCAGCCTCAGCGTTTACCACCCGCCTGCCTACCCCATACTCAGAGCAGCTCACCCCTCCCAGAGGCCCCAAGAATCTACACCACTCTGTTAATACGCTGCTGGTACCATGGGGACCTGGACTCCACAGCTTCCAATTAGAGAGCTGCTGCTGGAGGTCAGGGGCTCTGATGCTCTGACCTCTGCACTGAAAGGGCAGGGGGCGGCGTGTCAGACCAGGACCCTAGTCCTAAGAGGTCCACAGGCCAGGACTGTGCCCCAGACACCAGCCAGGAGGTCAGGGTAGGGTGGAGCCTACTTTGGGAAAGACGCAATGTCTCATCTGTCACCGCCTCCCCATTGTCCCACTGTCCTCTGGGGACCTCAGGACTCTCCCCACCCAGCCACAGGAAGCTAAGCCCCTCCTGAGACAGAAGGAGGGAACACTGAAGGAGGGGCTCCAGGACCAGAGAGAGACTCAGCCGTGCCCTTGGGATCACAGAGGAGGAATCTAGGCTCAACAGGGCTCAGTTGTCACAAAGGGGCTGGTGGGATGGAGACTCTGCAGAGAGGTCCTGGGGGGCTTCCTGGAGGAGGTGTGTGGTACCTCACAGGAAGAGAACACTAGGTTCCAGGACAGCTTCCTAACTACGTGGTATAGGTTTGTACCTGGGACCTGTATGTAGTTGCAAGTGTCTTTGTGTCCATGTGTGCATGGGTGTGCATCCCAGTCATGGAGTCCCCAGCTCTGGTCTGTGTCCCAAGGGCAGGGTCTGCCTGAGGTAGGGGTCAGCCAGGCAGCAGAGAAGAAGACAAAGAAAAAGAAGGGAGAACAGCTCAGGGCTGAGGAGAGAAGCCTGTCGGGTTGGTCATGACACAGTCAGTCCTCAAACCCTAGATGCCTGATGCCAAGACAGGGTGCTTCCGTGACCTGGGCTCTGCCACAGCCTACTGTGCAACTTTGGACAGGACCTTCCCCTCTCTGAGCTACTGTCTTCATCTGAAGAATAAAAGGAATGGACTTGATGACCTCCTAGGGCCCTTACAAGTCTAACAATCTTTTGGAGAGACTGACACACAAAGACAGCCAGAGATGGAACCTTATAGAGATGGGGAGAGAGCCCAAAAGGAAGAAGAGACGAGAGCAAGGGGTGGGATGGCAGGAGGACGAGAGAGGAGAACCCCAGGGAGGCCCATCGTGGGTCAGGGAGCTGGGGAGGGGTTCCCTGCTGGGGACCCTGTCCTCAGGGCCAAGACAGGACGTGGTAGACAATGCAGCCTTGCGCATGACAGGGAGCAGTTGTCACCACCCCACCTGTCTCCTGGTCTGTGGGAGGAGAAAGATGGTGGGTAACAGACAAATGTTCTGCCCCCCTGACCTGAGTCCTGCCTCCACTCCAGCTCTCCAGGTGTTCCAGGGGAAAGGGGGGAGCTGCAGGCAAAGGGGAGCTCCCAGGACTGGGAATCAGGAAGCCGTGTTTCAGGCCCTGCTGCGCTGTGGGATCAGGGCCAACTCCCAGCCTCCATCACTTGATCTGTGAACCCAACAGGCTGGGTCTTGCACAGCAGTACTGGGTTCTGAGGGACCCAGCCAGGGCCGGCTCTCTAGAGGGCTGAGATCCTTCTCTCCTGCCTGGAGGTTCTTTCCTCATCTCTGATGTGGGTGCTGAGACTGCACAATCCAAGAGGCAGCAAGCCGCTGGACAAAGGAGCTGGCCTTGTGCTGGGCGGGAGGCCTGTGCTACAAGGGAGCCCCCATCGGTCATCAGCCCTCCAGGCCCCCTGGCCTGGGACCTCCCTTCCGTAAGCCCTTCTCACAGCCACCCCCAGGGCACAAGCAGGGTCCTCCCTGCTTGGCCTGCGCTCAAGGGGTGCCGATGGGCCCCTAGCCGATGTCCACGCTGCCCCTCTGGCTGCCTGGCCTCTGCCCTAGGCGGAGGCCCTTTGTACTTGGGCCCTCACAGGCAGGGCTTCGTGCATTCCCGTGTCTGTGTCCAGGAAGTGTTCATGTCCTGTTTTCCCCCTCAGGCCGAGGCTGCCAGGGAAGGAGAGGGTGGGGGTAAGCAGGCCTCTCCTTCCTCCACTGTGGTCATTTCTCCCAGAGGCTTTAGGGGCTGGAAGGAAAGGGTACTCCTCTCTCTGCCATAGTCTGAAATGACTGAAGATTGGAGGCAGAGGGATGAAGGAAATGACCCCTTACCCTGAAAGCTTAGGGAGTGGTGGATCTTGCACACGCACGCACACCAGTTCTGCTGTGGCAGGAGAAACTATCCGTGCAACCCAGGTTGAGACGGTCTCCTTCCCCACTGACACCAAGCCAGCCCCTCCTCCCCTCCCTCCCTGGGGGTGGGGGCCACCCCGCCGCCCCCAAGCTGTCTCCATTGCTTTTTGCTATGTTTTTAATAACTGAACATCGACATTAACAAGGCAGGTGGTTGCAGCTCTTCCCAGCAACCCCATTTAGAATCATTGAATCATCAAATCATCAAATCCTAGAATCCTGGAATCACAGAACGTCTGCTTCTTCGGCTCCTAGAGTCTCAGCAACTTAAAGTCACAGAATGTCGGAATCACACAACCACGCATCCACACAGCCCTGGCCGGGAGCTGAGAGTCATGGAAGGCTGGAACCCCACAAACTGACAATGCCAGATTCTCCAGAGAGCTCATCCACCGCAACTTCCTCCTTTTACAGGTGAGAAAATGCAGCCCAGAAAGTGGCCTTATGCAAGATCACTGGACAGTAGGAGCCAAGCAATGCCCAGATCCGAGATTGCAAGATGGGACCTCAGTAACCCAGTCTTCCGGAAATGGCGCAACTTTTACTTTCGGGAATACAGATATTCAAGCTGGAGTGATGCTGCTCTTTTAGCTTTGCTCATTTCTCCTCCCTCCCAACCTCACCCCCACTGGGCCCTGCAGCTGGCACTTCATCTCTCCACCCCTCTTACCCTTGGTTCCTGCAACTCCCTCACCTTTCCCCCTCCCTGGGTCTGTACTCAGGCCCCTCAAATAAAGACAACAATAGATGGGTGAAGTTCGAGGGGTCAAGTTCCTCAGGGTGGAGGACAAGAAAAGCAAAATGCCTGCCTCCTGAAGCTACCAGCCAGAGAGCAGGCTCCCCAGAGGAGGTGCCCTGAACAAGAGACCAGAACGTCCTGGACCCCCTGGGGGTCCAGGCGCACCAGAGGCAGCAGCTTCAAGGAAGCTGGAATCAAAGAGGAGGGAAGCAGTGAAGGCTTACCGCTGATATTAAACCATCACGGATGTATGTTTAGCGTTTTCATAAATTTACATTTTAACTCGTTTTGGAATGTACTCATACATTTTTGAATTTGAATTTTATTAAATATTATATTTTACAGATTGTTTTAATTTTTGAATTCTGAACGCTCTTCGCCCAGGGCAGATCCCGCATCCCCACGCTACAGACAAGGACGCAGCAGCCCCCAGTGGGATCCAGGTCCCCTGGTTTCTGTTTAGCCTCAAAGCTCCTGACCTGGGACGCCGTTCTGAGACCTTCTGCTCCTTAGAGGGCCCTGACCCAGGCCCAGGCATGTGCCCTCAAACCCTGTCTTCCCTCATGTGGCCACCCAGACCCCGGGGTGGCGCTCTCTCTCCCTTCACCTCTACAGCTGACCGGCTCCCTCCTCTACCTCTGCCCCCTCTGTCCCCTCCCCTCCAACTTTGGCTTTTCCCTGTTCAGCCTCATCATCCCATGTCTGAACCACACTGCCTCAGCCTCCTGCCTCACTCCTTCTATGTGCTCCCCACCCCATGGCCCAGGGAGCTTCATAACACGCAGGTCTGAACAGTCCCTGACCTGCTTTCATCTCTTCCCCTAGTGCCCAGTTCCCTCTGGAGAAAGTCCAAATTCCTTGACATGGCACAAAAGTCCTGCACAATTTGGCCCCTGCCAGCCTCACTAGCTTCGTCTCCTATGCTACACACACACACACACACACACACACACACACCAATTCCATCACTCAGCCGCCCTGGCTGTCCAGCATCCAGCTGCATGGAATGCTTCCCTCCCTCTGTCTGTCACCAGCAAGCCTTCACATTCGCCATTCTCTCCTTCTCTCTGTCCAGAACTTTCTCCTGGCTCATTCCTCAGCTCTCACTTTAAATGTTTCCTCCTGGAAGCTTCCCAACTTGCCCTCCCTCCCACTCTGGGCTGAATTCGGGGCCCCTGCTCGGTCCCACCATGGCCCCCAAGTTTCTCCCCATCGCTGCCTTCCCCCCACACAATCTACCAGCATCAATCTTTGTCTGTGCCCCTCCGCCACCTTATCACCTGTCCACCCTTGGCCCTGGTACCTGGGTCTGTCTACCTGCCAAGAGGCAGACGCCTTGTTGCTCAGACTTGGCAGAATGTGTGGCCGAAATTTAAGGCCCCCACCATGCTCTCTCTACCTACCCTCTCTGCTGAGCACAGAGTAGGTGCTCACTGTCTACCTATTAAGGCCTGGCAGTACACAGTGTGTGGCACGGACAGGGAGGGCTGGGGTGCTCAGAGGAAGTGAGAGTCCCTGGGCTGGGCTGGGGACTTCCTGGAGGAAGCATTTGGGATGATCCTCCACGTCAGTCCTAACACAGCAATTGAGGACAGGCCACAGGAAGTCCCCAGCCAGCCTTAGGGCCATCAGGGCAAACCATCAGAGTGGGACCAGAGTCTGCAATGAGGGAGATTCAGTGACCAGAGCCCAGGACAGGGCCACTGGAGGGGCTGGTGGTGCATTCGGGGAAGACTTCCTGGAGGAGGGGCTACTTCTGGCTGGTTTGGGGCAAGGGAGAAGGTGGAGATGAAGCAGGTTGGAGACAGAGATGTGAAAGAGAAAGCTCTGTTCCTTCTTGTCCTTTACCCCTTAAAGGAAAGGGAGGTGGGATTCGGATGGGCAAGAGGAAAGAAAGAAGGCCAAGGCGGCATGGAGATAACATCAGTGCTGACACCATGGCCAGGGTGGGTATGGGTGGCTGGGGCTGGCAGGGAGCAGGTTCCCAGCTGTGGTTGGGAAACGTTTCCTGTCTCCTTGCCAGGGGTGTCATTAATAATCATTTACCCGCCACAGGCAGCACGGAGGCTAGCCAAGGAGCAGCATGGAGCTGGGGCCGGAGCCCAGCCTGGCAGCCAGGAGAGCTGTATTCTAGGACCAGTCCTGCCACCTTGCTGTGAAACCTGGACAAGTCACCTGGCCTCTCTTGGTCTCTGGTAACGCTGGTCAAAGGAGGGTCTTAAGAGGAGGCTCCCTAAAGATCTCCCTGCTCTGGGCCTCAGTTTCCCTAGATGGCAGGAGGGCTGCCACCCCTACAGGGGGATAGGGACCTCTGATGATCAATATGAGCATCTATGTTGAGCCCAGCTCAGGACACATGGGATGGGCAGACCCAGCCCAGCCTCTCAAGAGCTCGAATTCTGGCAGGAGCCAGACCCCAACACCATGGGATGCATGCCTGGAGCATATCATGTGCATGTCAGGCTGCGGGAAACAGAAGGGAGGGCCGTCTGCCCAAGGCCTGAGGGGCTGACAGTGTGGCTGGGCCACGAAGATGGGGTTTCTTAGACACAGAAAATGGGAGCCCCATGAGGCTTATTTAGTCACTGCTATGACTGCAGCACTTAACACTGTGCCTGCCTGGTGCATAGCAGGTGCTCAATAAATGCTTTCAGACAACAGAATGAGCTCCTGTTAAAGGAGACATTTGTGAAAGGAGCTTGGAATTTGGAAAGAGCTGCCTAAACGGTGATGATGAAGATGATGACAATGATGATTCTGCCCAAAGACAACAGGATGGGAAAAGGTTGGACATGAAAGCTTGAGAAGGTAGGAGGCCCAGGGATGGCCATCCAAAACCAGACAGTATTGCTTGGGAATGATCAACAGCCTTCAAGATTCCTTCTTCCAGTTGGGCTAGAATTTTCCTCAGCCTCAGGCCACATTTCTCTGCCCATCCAACACTCCCTTCAAGGCTCAGCTCAAGCCCACTCACTTCAGAGAACCTTCTGGAATGTGGTGCTGAGGCATTGGCCCCGAGCCCCTTCCCCTGACTGACTGTGATGGTTTCTGTGCCTTCCAACCACAAGGAGTCCTGGCCTTTCATGTTCTCGAGTCCTTGTTGGCAGGCTCTCCACTAAGGTCTCCCCATAGCTTTCTCTGGAGGGTATGACCTGGATCCTCCTACTGGGTCGATCAGACTAGAGGGTCCCCAAAGGTGTGATCTGGCTTCATTTTTCAGAAAAAGGTCTCTGTGAGGAAAGGAACTATCCCCCCATCAGATATGGGGTCAACACAAGTGGAGATAGATTGAGGTCTTCCTGGTTGCCTCCTAGCCCAGTGACCCTCTCTGGGCGCCACACAGAGAAGGGAAGAGGACCGGGCAGCATGCAGAAGGGGGCACTTGGCTTCTCAGCACCCTGGAGGTGACATGAGAAGGAAGGGCACTGGGCCACACTTGGGACTAAGACATCATGGTTGGCAAACTTGCCTAACTCCCAGCCCAGCCCCAGCTGCTCTTGCGCCGAGGAGGCGCCACCGGGGATACCACCCAGGCCTCAGCGCCTGCGCCTGGACCCCCACCCTCTGCGGAGAACCATGAGGTGGTAGTAAACACAGTGAGCCCGAGACACGTGCATCCTCTCCCCGCCCCTTCCAATCCTGGCCCAAAACATGAGACAGGCTAAGAGGAAAAGAACAAAGGTTCCAGGACCTCCACGTCGCCCGCCGCCCGCCTGTCCAGCGCCTGTTCAGCCGGAAACCCAAGACAAAGGCCTTGGTGAAAGCGAGGAGGATGAAGGGCAAAGGGTAGAGGCAGCCTGGCTTGGGCATCTCAGGGGACCTAACTGGGAGGGAAGCGAGAACAGGATGGCAGCCAAGCTTTCCCTGCACACACACGTCACTCCACAAACATTTATGGGACACCTGCTGTATTCTACACACCCGAACATCACATACCTCATTCCTCACCCCACACACCTTATACACCCACTCCCTCACCCCCTGCAGCACCTTCCACAGCCCTCCACCCCCCCCCTCCCCACACATACCCTAGCTAACTGGATACCCTTCACACGTAAACAGCTCACAGGGAGAGAAGATCACATAATCCATGTGTCACACCGAAAAGCCAGCCAGCTCACACACCCACACTTCATGCCACACTCACACTCAACCTCCCACGCGCACCTCACACACCCGACACTCACCTCTCCAAGCACAGACACACAGTTCCAATTAAATTCAATACACACACATCACCTAGGCATAGAGACACACCCTGCATAGATAATGTGCACACCTAGTGTCACACCAAAATGTCAAATGTTTGTGGGCACACACAGCTCCTTAGCAGAGACAGTCCTGCCTGCACACTGCCTCCTCCCCACTTGCACTTGGGCATGCACACACACACACACACACACACACACACACACACACACACACGTAGTCAACAAGTTCTTGCCTTGGCCCCCTGGACCCTGGCTGCTGCACACTTCCTACCCAGAGCTGTACAAACAGTCATCACACAGACACATGACACTCAAACACCAACACGCACGTCCCAATATATTTCCCGAGCAACTCCAGGATGTAACTCGGTGACTTGAAGCCAGTCACCTAGGCTGCAAACGCACTCAGACACAGCTCTCCCACCCCAACTCCCCTCTACCAAGACATCCAATGAAACCTTTCATCAGACCCCTCCAGTGGCTCTTCCTGATTACACACAACAGTCCATAACACACACAAATATACACACAATCCCCCATGTAAGCTGCCCCTACAACTACTCCACCCCACGATGACACATAACCACGTACACATAAGTTCCCCTCACACACAACAGTCATACATACATCTACCACTCCACACTCACAACTCGGTCTCCCTAGCTGCACATGCCATGCAACGCCATTACACTCACAGTCCTCACACTCATCATAAGCCCCCCCAGATTCCCCCAAATAATCCCACTGCTGATGACACACACAATACTACATGACACAACACAGATGATCACACACAAGGCACACCCAACACACACAACCCAGCTCATCCTACTCAAACACATACCACCCAGACTCGCCCAGCCCTGGACACCTCCCACCACAGGTGACTGACACCAGGTTGCAGGCTATTCCTCCCCTCCCTCATCCCAAGCCCCCGGCTTCCCAAGTCCAGTTCAGCAAGGATGAGGGGGTTTATAAGTTATGAACCCCAGTGCCTCACTGCACAATCCCCACCCACCTTAAATCCCTCGGTACCGCCCAAGGGCTGCTTGCTCCATGTTTAGCCCCTTCCACCAGCACCCACACCATGCCATGCCTGACAACAGGGGAGGGGTAGAGGTCCTGGGGACACCAGCGTGGCATTCTGAGCCTGTCCCCTCACCACCCCAAAGTAGAGGCTGATATAAGGGGAAGGATGACCACAGGGAAAGGCCCTAGAACAAAGACAGAAACCTAGAGAAATTGGGGGAGTGATGGGCAGACTGAGAGAGGCGGGCACATGGGCAAAAGAGACCAAACAAGAAAGAAATAGAGGAGCAGAGGGAGAAGATGCCCAGAAAGACTCAGAGAAGCCGGAGGAGAAACTGGGGCCACCATACCCAGAGAGAAACAAGAGGAGAGGGTGAGACAAGCCGGAAAAGACTAGGATCTTCTATACAGGAGGGAGGAGGGAAAGCAGGAAGAGGGTGGGAGGGGGATCCTGCAGAGAAGGAGAGACAAACTGTAATGGAAAGAGGCATTTGGACCCTGGGTGGGGTCTGGTGTGAGGACTGAAGTCCAGGTGTTTGAGTGGGAATCTGGGTGAGGGCACAGATGAGGCCTGTGGAGTAGGGGTTCAGGGGCTTGAGATGAGGCCCCAGCTCTGAGGTGGGGTCCTGGTTGAGAGTTGGGGGTTCAGGTGTTCTGGGTGTGCCTGGAGTCTGATAAATACATTGGGGGTCCAGGGGTATGGGCAGGGGTCCTCTACTAATCTGGGAGGCAGGGGGTTCCAGGCTCAAGCAGAACTCTTGGGTGTGGACAGGGGTCCCATTGTGGATTGGGAGTTCAGTGCTTGGGGGTGGAGTCCCAGATCTGAAGAGGGTTCAGAGTCTGGCGTGAGGTTTTGAACTGTGAGCTGAGGACTCAATGTCTCTGGGTATGGGCTGCAGTCCCAGCACAGAAGTGGGATTTTCAGCTAGGGGAGGGGTCCCCACCCTAGGAGGGTTCAGGGACGGGGTAGACCATGGGACCGGCGACAGCACGCTCCGCGGAGGACCCGGCCGGGCGCTCACCCAACACCCCGTTCCCCTCGTGCCCAGAGCTGGGGCGGGGGGGGGGCCCTACCTGCAGGCTGTCGGCGCATGGCTGCGGCGGCGGCGGCTCGTCCGGCTTGAGGAAGACCTGCTGGCCCCGCCTGAGGAATTGGACAACAGCGATGAGGATGTGGTGCAGCACCAGGACCATGCTCACAGCCGCCCGCCCGCCCGCCGGCCTGGCCGCTGCGCTTGGCCAGGGCGTCCGCGACAGCTTCGCCTGGTCCGCGCGAGTGTCCGCCCTGGCCCCGCCCCGAACCGCCCACTTCCCGCCCCCCGACCGCCCCGGCCCCGCCCACCTTCCGCAACCGTGGACAGCACCTCTTAGCTCGTCCAATCTTCCCACCCCCACCAGAGGCCCCCACCAGCTCTCACTTCCCTTATCTCTCCGCTCTCAAGATTCTTCCAGCTTGTGCGCTATTAGGATCCCCCGCCTGATAGCCGGCTCTCAGCCTTCGCTCCCTTCTCTTGCCCCTTCGCCACTCCTTTCACTACCTCTCAGGGGTCGCCTCTCTGAGCCTCTCTCCTGATCACATCCTCTCCCTCCACCACTTACTTATAAAGTCCTGAAGCCAGGCTACAGTCTCAAGGCAGAGACCAGCGCAGTGAGGGGGCGGGGGGGGGCGGTCCGGAGGGGGAGATAGAGGGGAAGGGACCACTGGCACGAACAAGGAACCCTGGGCTTGCCCTTCTTCCAGGAAAAAGGGGGGAAATCAGGGCAAATTTTAGAGGTCGCTCCGAGTCTGACAGGCCCTGGGAGCAGTAGCAAATCTGGGAGGGAGACACGTGCGCACAGACACGCGAGCGCACACACAGGCGCACCATTCCCAAGTTGTGGGTAGGGGCACTGGGCAGGCAGGTCTGCGTTGGCGTCCCCGCAAGCCAGAGAGGGTGCAGGCCCCAGGGCCACACAGTCCACAGTTCCGCGGTGGGACTTGCGACCCCGAAGCGCAATTCACCGCAGAGCGGCCTCTGTGCTCAGGCGCCCGCTGCAGCCGTGACGCTCCTGCGCCCCCTGCTGTCCCAGCGCGGCGGCGCAGCCCGGCCCGATTTGCCATCTGCGCGGGAGGGGCGGGTGTCGGAGGGGAAAGGGGTCACCTGGGCCAGCTCCCTGCCTGGACCCAACCGGTTCCTAGCCTCCGCTTGGCATGAGGTCGGCTGGGGCGGTGGGACGTGTCTGGACTGGAGGGTGCTCTTGGGTGTCTCCTGGCCATTGCCGGCTAGCTACTTACTGCAAGACCTTGGTCAGATCCCCTCCCCAGTTGGTTTCTGGGCTTCAGTCTTCCCATCTCTTTCACAAGACTGCCAGGAGAATCAACCCCACAATGGTGCGAAGGCAGCCAGAGTCCCCTGACAGCCCTCGCTGTGGTCTGACCTGAATCCTTCCCATGTACTGCGGTCCCCTCTCTCTGCAATTCTCCCCTTAACCCTCACCCGCCCACCCCTCTTGGAGGGTGACTCAGTGACCCTCCAGCTTCCCAGCTCCCCACCTCACGGGGCTGATTCATCGGGGCCCTTTCTCCCTGGGGAGTGATTTCCTCAAGGTTGAGTCATTGAGCCCAGTCCTGGGCACAGTCCAGGCACCTGGCACACAGGCTGGGCAGAGTCCTAGCTGTGTCACAGCTCAGGGGGATGCCCTCCATGCCAAGAGTTCTCCCACCTCTCTTTCTGAGGGCCAACTCTGGACAATGCCTCTTCCCCTGCTCACACACCTTCAGTGGCTCCCTACCATCAGCACAATAAAGTCCCAACCCTCAGCCTGACATGGCAGATCCTCTAGGACTTAGCCCCAACTTGTTTTTTCAGCTTTGACCCTCTTGCCACCATTCCTTAAATTTATACTTCCTGCTCTACTCAGATGGGTGACTGACTCATTCTCACCTTCAGGCTTTTACCCAGCCATCCCAACCCTAATGTCCTCTAGATCCTATCAGCCTGCTTATCTTTCAGGGGCCAGTCAGAGGCCCACCTCCTCCAGGAGGCCTTCCCTGAATGCTACCTCAGTCCTCTGGGTCCCCCTTCTTGCATCTTTCCTAAGAGTCACGTCTGGGGGCAATTTTACTGCATCTTATTTTACTGCATCTTCAAATTGGGGGCAATTTGTCCTACTTACTAACGCTGTAGAAAACATTACATGGGCTAAGATATGTAAAGGTTCTGGCCCAGAAAAGGGCCTCCCTTCTCTTTTTTTGGCCTCAGTTTCTTGCTCTGTAAAGGGAGTGACCAATGTAAGGGCTATTATAAGGACTGAGTCTGAGGCCAGTGCACAAATCTCTTGGTAAATCCTGAGCATCTGTCATCAGCTCAGTCTTGGGCTCCGGATAGTGCGGGTGGGACAAAGGCATCCAGGAGGCATCTGTTACAGCCACTTGCCAGAGGTGTTTGTTCTTCAGGAGAGGCCATCTCAGAGCTCACAGTCAAGGGCCAACCCTGGCCTGGCACGGCCAGCATCTCTTGGGCTTTAACATTTGCTGAGCACTTACTCTGTGACTCACAGTTCATCTTCTCAACAACACTATAAGGTAGGACCCATTATTAGCCACATTTTACAGATAAGGAAAACTGAGGCACAGAGAGACTAAGTAACTTGCCCACAGTCACACAACTAATAAGTAGTAGAGCCAAAATTCAAACCCAGGCCATCTGGCTCCAATCTGTGCTTTATATTCATTCTCTGCCTCTTGAGGAAAGGCATGTGAGAAAAACTAATTTTCCCACCTCTCCTTTTGTCCCCAAGAATGCAGTCAGGGTCCTACACTCCCAGCCCCTGAACCCTCAGTCCGCCTTTGCCATGAGGAAGCCCAGCTTCAGGGGTACCTGGCTCAGCTCCACAGCCACCTCTTTTCATCTCCCCACCTTACAGGCCACATTAAGCTGTCCAGTGGCCCAGCTACCTCAGACTCAGTATTTGAGGAAAAGGTGACTCAGCTGACAGCCTGTCAACCTGGGTACTGGGCCCTTCAACCTCAGGCCCTGTCCAAAAACCAGCCCTTCCTTGTTCCTAACAATGACCCCTCTCTGGACCACTGTGCTTACAAATTACTTCCTCACCCAGGACTGGTGAGCAGACTTTCATGCTCGTCATCTCTCCATATAAGAGCGTGACACCAGCAGGTCCTCCAAAGACCCCAAATCTGCTCCCATCCTCCATGACCATGTGTCCTGCTTCCAGGAGCCTGTCTGTGTGCCTGACATGCATCTATCCTCTTGCTGCTAGCCATGGTCAGACTCCCAGAAGCCCAGGTTCAAACCTGAGCCCTGCCCTGACATGCTGGGTGACCTCATGCAAGGCTCTGGCCCTGTGAAGGTTGGCCTGGTTCTCTTTGAGGACTCAGGCAGCTTGGGTGGAGGAAGGCAGGATCCAGGTAGGCCTAGCGGGGCAGAAGGCAGCTCTCTGGGGCAGGCAGGCCTGCCCGGGCATGCCAGGCCCAAGGACTGTGAGCGAGGGCCAGATCCCAACATGGGGGCCCCTCAGGAGGCAGTGTGTGTGGCTCAGTGTCTCCATGACTTGAGGTGGAGCCCATGGACTAAAAGAGGGTTCCACCATCCGAGGGGCCCTGCCCGGGGACAGTCCAAGAAGGGCCCAGGAGGAAGTTGACATCTCTGTGGGTTCTGTGTCCAGCTAGAGCCCATCTGCAGTGTTCAGCCCCGGAGAGGGTACGGTTGTGAGCCACCCTTAGTTAGCCCTGGTGTGTGCATGTGTGTAAGGTCCTGCGTGCAGGTCTGTGAGCATGATGTGGGTGAAGGCAGAGTACAGTTTTGTAAGTTTGTATCTTTGTAAGGATATGTGATGCTTTCATTGTACAGCTGAGCTTGCGTGTGTGTATACAGATGTGTGTGTATCTACAGGAATGTGCATATGTGTGTGTGTGTGCAGACAGGTATGTGTGCACAGGTGTGAGTGTGTATGCACACATGTAAGTATGTGTATACAATTGTGTGTGTGCACAAGAGTCCAAGTATGGCACATAGATGCAAATGTGTGAGTCTGCATGAACTCAAATTCACAACTAACAGAGGTGCTGCTCATGGCCACTAGCCCCGGTCAGCTCTGTGTGTCCGCTGGCATTGGCTCCAGATGTGGCGGTGGCCCTTACAGAGAAAGGATCTGGCCCCAGGCAGGTGTTGGGGACAATGTGGATTTGGGCTCCGAGTGGGCAGGGCCTGCTCCCAGAGCCCCCGCAGCAGCTCTAACTGGGAAAGAGCACAGGCTGAGTGAGCTCAGGCTCAAGGGATGAGGGGAGAGGGGTGGGTCAACCACAGGTCTCTTCCATTTCCATGTTATTTGCATACACATTTATCTTGTCTGCAGCAGATGGCCAGCTGCACGACCCTAGCGGGGGAAGGGACCCTGGAGGATTCTAGTCCAGGACTAGTCCAGGACCTGCCAGCTCACATCGGGGCTGAGGTCCAGGGGACTCAGGCCTTGGCACACCTTGGTATCTGCTCCTTATCCTCTGCAAACCCCAAGAGCCTTTTGTCACACAAGGCTGCCGCAGGCCACACACAATCATCCACACACTTACTGTCTTTCCATAGATACACACACTCCCATCACTCCTACACACACACACACACACACACTCCTACACACAGACTCACATCCCTATACGCCTGCTCACACAGCTCCCGCACATAGAACACTGGTGGGCACACCTGCCCTAGTAGCTCCTTCAGGGACCACTGTGTCTCCTTTTCCCCGATGCCCATACCTGCTGGAGTAATCTTTTCTTCACTCAAGTCTGACCCTGCCTCACCCATACCCACACGGGTCCCCACTGCCCGCAGGATAAAGTTGGAGTTCCGGTCCTGGCCTTCTTGGTCCTTAATCCCGCCTCCAAACCATCCTTTCATGCCCCACACTCTGCCTTCTGGCCACACCCCTCACTGCTCACCAGTCCTCCAACCAGCACTTCTGTACTTTTACCAGGCACTCGACCTCCCCACTATGCTGTCAGCTCCAGGGGGCAGGACTCTTTTTCCGTTTTGCTCATTGCTGTGGCCCCAGCACCTAGAACAAGGCTTGACCCAGAGGAATTGCTCAAGAAGACATCTGTGGACTACAGGAATCAGTGGTAGAACCCTCCTTCCAACCTGATCTGCCTCCTTATGGAAGACCTGCCCAACTGTATTTGTTTGCCTATGTGCCTCCCCCATCAGACCCAAAAGAGACTGGGTCTGATTCAGCTCCACGTGTCCTTTTGCAGCATATCCAGCATGGGGCCAGGCACACACAGCAGGAGTGGGGTACGGGGGGCAGATGGTGACCCCCTAAACGAGACACAGGGATGTCTAGAAGGGGCGACCACCTTGGCCAATCACACAAAGCCCACCTTTCCCGGAGAAGAGGCCTCCTGACCACCTTCCCCCATCCGAGCCCCTTTCTGAAGTCACCCTGACTGGCAATCCAGCCTCTGCTTGCACACTCCCAGGGATAGGGAGCTCACTTTCTTTGCAGCCAACCCCTTCCCATGTGGGATGGCTCTGCCTGGTCCTGACCCCTCCCACAGCGCCATCCTGTCAAATCCTGATCATGCTGAGCCATGATTCCCATGGAAAACGGGAAGGAAGATGAGCAAAAGGAGCAGCAGATCTCAGCTTTCCCAACAGCTCTACCAGCCTTCCCAGCTTTGGGCAGAGGTGGGAAAAGGAGCTCTTGGCTCTCAGCCTGCCCCAGGCTACTATAGGCAAGTAGGTTCAAGGTGCTCAGGCTTCCGCAACACCAACCACTATCCCCAGGAGTCTGGGGCAGTGCAGAGAGAGTGCAGTGCTGAGAAACTCTTCAGCAGACTCCACTGAGCCGCATCCCCTCACTGAGCGCACTCTTTCTCTCATCCCTCAAGCCGCCCCACACCCCATCTCCTCCTCTCACCGGGGCCTCTTGCCCTCCAGTCTACAGGACCTTGCGGGACTGCTCTAACTCCAGCCCTCTAGTGTCCCATGGAGATGCCTCCTCCTGAGCCCTGTTGGGCAGGCTGGGTGGATGAAGGCGAGTAGGTCCTCAGCCAAGGGTGGCTGCCAGAGTCCCACCCAGCCCTGCCTGAACAGCTGCAGCCCACAAGCTGCCCAGCTTTCCTTCACCAGCTATTCCTGGGCTGGCCCTGCTCCAGAGGTGCCTCAGGCTGCAGTTGGTCACTGACCCCAGTCCCCCATGCGTGCACACACACACACACACACACACACACCACACACACACCAGGACTGCTCAGAGCTGAGCCCATGAGGAATGCCAAGGCACAAGAAATTCTAAGCAACAGGGACGCGAGGCTCCATGCTCTGAAAACTCCCTGCCAGCTCAGACACTGTCATAGAGGGAGCCCCAGTCTGTGGCTTCCAGGTTCCAAGAACTCCCAGAGCTTTGTGATCTAAGAAAATCAGAGCCTCTATTACAAATCCCATTATTAGAAGAGTCTGGGGCTTCCCTGGTGGTGCAGTGGTTGAGAATCTGCCTGCCAATGCAGGGGACACGGGTTCGAGCCCTGGTCTGGGAAGATCCCACATGCCGTGGAGCAACTGGGCCCGTGAGCCACAACTACTGAGCCTGAGCGTCTGGAGCCTCTGCTCCGCAACAAGAGAGGCCGCGATAGTGAGAGGCCCGCGCACCGCGATGAAGAGTGGCCCCCGCTCGCCGCAACTGGAGAAAGCCCTCACACAGAAACGAAGACCCGACACAGCCAAAAATAAACATAATAAATAAATAATAAATAAAAATTAAAAAAAAAAAAAAAAAAAAGAGTCTGTGCTTTTTACATTCTATGAATGTGAGAGCCTGGAGTCCTGAGAATGGAGGAGCCCAAGATTCTAACATTCTATTATTCTAACTGCCTGCAGTGCCAGGACTCCAGGATTCTAGCTCCAGGGTTTCCACAGCCCTCAGAGCCTGATGGTCTGTGGGCTGCGTCTCTGTGAATACCCGGTGAGGTGAGGGCCCCTGTGAGCCCCTGCACTTGCCTTCCACCCTCCACCTTTTGCTCACACTACTGTCCAGGCCTAGGGTTCCATCGCCCTCCTCTCTGCTAATTAAATCTTAGACAACTTTAAAGGGGCAGGGAGGGCAATGCCGTCAGGGACTACCTACTGAGTGCCAGGGCCACCCGGGTGATTCTCTTATTTAATTCTTACGATATTATTAGCCCAACTTTACAGTTGATAAAACTGAGGTCCCGGGACATGAGGTCATTTGTCTAAAGTCTCACAGCTAGAAACAGTAGAACAGCGATCCAAACCCAGTCCCTTGCAAACCCATGCCTCCCAGTAGCAGGCCAACTCCTGAGAAGAGCCTGGGGGGAGGGGGCTCCCTCTTTGGCTTCAGGGCCACACTGGAGCAGCTCCTCCCACCCCAGCAGCCCCCCAAGCTCCAGAAGGCAGAGACCGTGGTCTCCTCTTCTCGCCTCTCCAAGCTGGAGGCAGCCCAGAGTCGGCCACGTTTCCTGTCCTGATTGATCAAAAGGAGCTCAATCTGCAAAGACTCCGTGTGGGACCGGGAGACTTGGCGTTTTGTTTCTAGGCACCCGTCGCTATGGAAGCCAGGTGCTGCCAGCCCAAGGCCTAGCAACGAGGGCCCGCGTGGTGCAGGGCAGAGGGCAATTGTCAGGGGCTTCAGAGGCTGCCAGCAAGAGAGAGGGAGGGTGGACCACTCCGCTCTCCTGGCTGGAAGGCTGGACCCACTGCCCTGGCTGGGCTGGCAAGGGGAGGAAGGGAGGCAGAGGGTGCAGGACCAGGCAGGTTCTGAGAGACAGAGACCCAGAGATAAGGGCAGAGAGAGACTTACAGAGATAGACTAAGGGGGTTCAGAGACAGCGAAAGGCAGAGACACCATCAGAGAGAGGGAGATTCAGGAAGGTGGAAGAAGACAAGAGCTGAGACTCAGAGACCACTGAGACAGACAAGCGGCAGAGAGGGACTGACTCCCAGACAAGCCCAACTCCTGGGGAGGGAGAGGGAGGAAGCCACAGGGGAATGAGAGAGATGGATGGAAGTGTGACAGGAGGAGATAAGCCTGAGGCAGGAGGCAATAGAGAGACAGATAATAAAGCAAGAGAGGACCAGAAATGGAGGGGCAGGCGGGGCAACACAACGTGGACTGGAAGGCAGAGCAGACAGCGGCAGGGGCAGTACGAGGACAAGGGCACCAAGAGCACAGAGTCCTGGGCTGGCCCCCGTCCTGAGCCCCTCCTCCTGGGTCTGCCCATCTGCGGCATGGGCGTCACCAGCCTTGTACCACCAGCCCACCACCCTGCCTCTCCCCCAGAACACAGAATCATCTAGGAACAGATGCTCAGAAAAGAGGCTGGTCAGAAAGGTTCCATGTGTCTCTTACTCCCCAGGGACAGGTCACGTGCAAGCTCGTACAGTGAGGCAGTATCTGGAACAGCAGAAAGGCAGGCCTTGGGAATCCCAGTCCAGAGCCCACTCCCCACCCCCATCTGAGTCAGACTAGGCCTTGGTTACCTGTGGAGGCACCATCAGTACAGAGAGGCACACTTGTCCCCCTACCAGAGTGACTGAGAAGATGACAGAGCCTAATATGGAACCCCCTTTACTTCCCTCTTCCTCAACAACAGGCCCTGTGTCAGGGCAGTGGGGACCCAAGGATGGAGCAGACAGCATCCAGTGGAGAGATGGCCCACAGCTCTCCCTCTCAGGGCTGCAACTAGGGAAGACAGGCTCTGGGGAACTCAGAAGGGCATGGCCCCTTGGGGGCAGGGAAATGGCTGGAACTGGACAGGGAACATCTCATTTAATCCTCACTGTAACCTGTTACAGATGAGAAGACAGGAAAGCGACTGCCCTAACCACTACCAGCCAGCAGGTGCCTGAACCAGGACTTGAATCCAGGTCTTTTGGGGTTAGTGAAAGTTGGAGGGCCTGGCGGAAGCCCCTCTGCCAGGGTGGAAGCAGCTGCTCCAGGAAGGGGGCGCTATCTAGGCCTGTTCAGGGGTACTTCCCAGTAGGAATGTGGGGAGGGTCCCAAGCCCTGCTCTGGCCACCACTCCTCCCAGCACCAGCTGTCCCTCTCCCCATGTCAGAAAGATGATAGTGCTTGGCTAGACTCTGTCACCTGTCAGGTACTAATCTCTCTCTCTCTCAGAGCTAATTTTTCCTGTGATTGTTAACACTGTCAGTGGCACCTGGCAGCTACTCTGGGAGCTCGTGTGCCCTCAGAGGCGCCCCATCTGCCCCCATCAGCCTCACTCTCTCCAGACTCCTGAGGGAGGAACCAGCAAAGACTAAGTGCCTACTGCATGCCCTGGTGATAAGAAGCACTCTACATTCATTATCTCATTAAATTGTCCATTGAGGTCTCTGAAGGCTCGCCTCCACCTCCTGCAGCTCCTGACCCCTGGCCTCCCTGCCTGCCCTCCCCCAACTTCGCAGCACCCACCGCAGGATCAGCCTCTGGGGCAGGGTAACGCCACAGCAATAGGTACACATAGGTGTCTGGGAACTGGTAGTTTCATTCTCAGCTGCAGGGCCCACAGTGGGGGGCAGTGGGGAGAGCAAGGGGAAGGTGCAGGGTCGGCAGGCTGAAGGTGAGAGGGAGGGGAAAGGGAAAGCAGGGGGAGGGGCGGGCAGGGGACCCACGCCAGCCTCACTCCACATACACACACCCCGCACACTGAACCTGGGCCACAGCCCGGATGATTGACCCACGGCACCACACTCCCCTGGGCCTAAGTTCCTGGAAGGCAGCGCTGCAGGGATGATCGATCGACTGCCTCTCAACTTCTTCCTGCTGCCTGGAGGCTGCCTCCTCCATGCAGCCTCTCAGGCTGATCAGTGTCACTGTCAGGGTGAGAGTCTGGGGGCCGCCTTTGGACAATAAGCAGTGCCCCCTCATCTCTTCCTCAGCCCAGCACTCTCCCTATTCCTCAGGAACCTGGTCCAGGTAGATGGGCAGTGCAGGGGCTGACATGGAGGCTGGTGTGTGCATGTGCTAAGTCAGTAGAAGAGAGGAGTTGCAAATACAAAAGTGAGCCATGCGACCTGGGTTCAAATCCCAGTTCCTCCATCTTCTGGATATGTGACCCTGTGCAAGTTACTTAACCTCTCTGAGCCTCAATTTCCTTATCTGTACAGTGGGGTTACCAACAGTACTCAACTAACAGGATGAATGAGATTATACATGCAGAGCTCTGGCACAATGCTTGGCATACAGTATTTTTTGATACATGAAAGCTTCTAATACTGTTACTGTGAGCGTGTATGCGCGTATATACACATGTATGCATGTGTAGGTTCCCTTGGAAGGTCCAGGGGGGATTTCTGGCACTCTAGCAAGGGGGTGTAAACTGCTCCCTAACCCTTGACTCCCCTAGAGTAGGGTCTGCAGCCACACTTTCAGCTCAGTCTCAGAGAAGGGAGAACTGCTGCACCCCAAAAAACCCACCTGTGCTGGGTGAGGCTGTGCAGGAGAGATGGATGGCTTGGCGGCCACCAGGTAGGACTGGTGATTAGGAGGCTAACGGCCCAGCATCCGGAAAGGAATGGGAGGGAGACTGAGCCATGGGGCCATCCATCAAACCTGGCAGGCCCAGCAATGCTGCACAGCGGGACGGAGAGAAGCAAGGGACAGCTTCAGGTAGGGGAAGTGTAGACGAGCCAAGGGCCAGGCAGCCAGGCCCAGTCTAGTGCTGACCCGTTACTGAGTGATTATCTTGGGACCTCAATTTCTTCATCAGAACAATGGGGCTAAATGTCTCTCTCTGCCCAGATAAGTTCCAGCCTCAGCAGGCCCAATATCAGACGCGAGGGCCAGGGAGAGCCCTGGGGAGAATGTGAGGAGCTCAGAGATGCCCTTACCTCTTATACCAGTGCCCAACTCAGTCAAGGATCCCTGAGGGTGTGGAGTAAGGGGATGTGGCACTGTGTCGGGGCTGGCAGCCCAAAGACCCAAGTTTGATTCAATTTCTGACCCTAATCTCTTGCTGACCCTAGCCAAGCCCCTGACTTCCCCAGGTCCTTCCCTGGATGCCCTCCCCAACTAACTTCCCACCCACACCCAATCCTTCCAAGGCAGGAAGGGCCATAAGCACAGCCCTTGCCTATGCAAATTTCATTAAAACTGAGGGTAAAGTCACCCATGGGCCCTCCCCACCCACTGGAGGTAGTGGTTACCTGGAAAAATTCTGGCCAGCAAATCTGGGGCAAGAGGTCCTAGCTGGGGTCTAGCTGGACCCTGGCAGAGCCCATAGTCTCAGTCTGTCTCTAAGGACCTCATTGAGCTTAATCAAGTCACTTTCCCTCTCGGAGGCTCAGTTTTCCCATCCCTAAAATTAAACAAGCAACAACAATAAAATTCTTCAGGGGCTCCTCTTACCCTGTGGGACAAACTGCAAACTCCTCACTGTGTCCACTCCTTCCCAGTCCTTCCCCAGGCTCCACTCCTCTCGTGCTCCCCACTGCAGACCCCACACTTAGGCTGTTCTGGACTTTTATCAATCTCTCATCCCTCTTTAGGTTTCACCTCTGGACTCATGCCTTGTGGTTCACCAGTTCACCTCCAGACTTCTGTCTCTCTCTCTCTCTCTTTTTTTTTTTTTTTGGCTTGCAGAATCTTAGTTCCCTGACCAGGGATTGAACCCAGGTCGCGGCACTGAAAGCACTGCGCCCTAAAGACTGGACAGCCAGGGAATTCCCTGGACCTCTGTCTCTCCACTGGAAAATCCCCTCCTCGCTCAATAGGGCTAGAAGAAGTATCACCCCCTCTGCAAAGCCTTTTGCACAGCCCCTGGCAGAGCTAAGCCAGACCCCCCAAACAGAGCCACCAGTGGCTGACACACCTTCTCTGGAGCCTAGACCAGGAAGTGTCTATGTCCCCATTTCACTCTGAGCTCCCAAGGGTGAGGGTCAGGCTGGGCCTCATTCCCAGGGGATGAAGGTGGTGGGCAGCTCAGGGCCTCCAACAGGGAAGGGGCTTAGGGACATGGAAGAAAGGAAGGAGGAAGGGAGGGAGGAATGAAAAGAAAGAGATAAGAAAGGAGGGACAGAGAGATACAACTGTCCTCAAGGTCCCCTTGGATCTAACACTCTGAATGAACTCTAGTCCACTCCAGATGGAGCCCCCATGCCTGGTCCTGCCCCATCTCCCACTCCCCTTTGGCCCCTGTCACACACACCAGTACAAAGGCCCAGAGTCAAAGAGGTCTCTGGCCTCTGCCGCTGCATTCTGACTGGAGGCTAAGAAAATGCCTGGTCGTCATAGTGATGCTGCGATGCTGTCATCAGTAATTCATCGCCCAGGCCCTGGGAAGCCAGTGAGGTGTGAGGAGAGCTGGTCAGAACTGATCAGAGTGGCCACTTGGGGCAGGAGCTTTGGGGCTGTGGGCTGGGGGAGGGTCAGGGATTAAACTTTAACGGCCCGATCCAGCTGTGTCCTTCCCTCAGCCTCCCAATGCCCTGGTAGGAAGGAGGGGCCCAGACCTTTCCCCAGTCTGTCCTGTGCACCTTCTGTTTGTCCATCTCAGTCCAACCTCAGAGGTGGGGGTCAGTGAAGGCTGGAATAGGAAGTCCCCACCCCAGGGCTTGTGAGCAGTGTCCAGGCCCTGCTGTCCTCAGTAGAGCAGGGGGACATCCCTCCTCATGTCACAGGGGTTGAGAAGGGGTGGAAGGAAGTAAACCCATATGTTGTGCCCTCTCCAAGCAGGCATTCCTAAGAAGTAACTCATTTAATCCTCCCAGAAAACCTACAGGGTCGGAATTATTACTGCATTTTGCAGATGCCTGGATGTTCTCTCTGTCTAAATCCTTCCGGCCAGTTCCATCCCCTCCTCTGGGAAGCCTTTCAGGATGCCCCACACAGCACTCATACCCCCTCCTCTGAACTCCCAGTGATGGTGAGTGAAGGCCCTGGTCTCCCCAGTCAGACTGGGCTGCTGGCTCCTCCTCCCAGCCAGGGTTGTGTAGGGCACACACGGTGGACCCTTTCATCCCAGCAACTCTCCTGGCAACCGGAAGACAGAGGCTGGGGCTGTCCGTGGTCCTGAACCCTCCCAGGCCTTTCCCTGGAAGTCTGGTTATTTCTGTTGGAAGTCACCTGTTCCTCTCAGCCTGCGAGAGAAAGGTCAGATGCCACCTGTGAGGTACCTCTGCCCTCCTCTCACCTAGTTCCTTTATTCACAAAACCTTGAAACCAGGAACCCATATGGAGCTGGAGAATGGAAATGAAACTAACATGCATTCACTCAACAAGCATTTATTGAACACCTACTACGCGTGGCCCTGTGAATGGAGCTTGGGATACAATAGTAAACAAAACAGACCTAATTCCTGCCCTTTTGGAGATTTTGGTTCTGTAAAGTCAGTACTGTGGTTTGTTTTACATGTCACATTAACCCATTTGATCCTTACAATATATACAAAGGTGGATATTATTATGCCCATTTTACAGTGAAGGAAATGGAAGCCTAGGGTGATAAAGGAACTGTCCAAGGCCACACAGCTAGTATCCAGTAAAGGTGGGATTCAAACTGAGGCTTGACTGACCCCAAGTCTCATTCTTATTCTGTTCCTAGGTGGAGAAGGGGTCACAGACATAGTCCCTGCCCACAAAGAGTTCATAATCTAGTTTACCTGTCCCAGTTCTCCAATCAGCACCACTGGAAAGTGTTCCCTGAGTCTTACTTGAATCCCTCCTGCTGCAGCTCTGACTTGCCCTCTCTTTGTTGGGACCTCAGTGGGGCAGAGGACCAGCTTTCATCCCCTTGTAGACACCTGGGGTCCTTCCATGAGCTCCCAGCCCTTTCTCCACCCCTACCTTGCACAGAGGTCTCCCTCCACAGGAGGGAGTGAGGTGCGTGCTCTAAAAATACCTTAATCCCTCCCTGCTCGTGCTCTAATTAAGCTGAGTGAGTCATTACTTTAAGTAATTTATTGCTAGTTACATAATTGCTTTAATATTTGGGTCTAGGACTGGGGAACAAAAGAGCTCCCCTTCTTTTAGGGGAATTGCTAGTCCCCAGGGGAGTTTATGGCCCCTGGTGGAGATAAGGAAACAAGTGGAATCATGTCGGACAAGCCCCTGCTCCAGTCTGGACCAATATATATGGCCATTTCCACCTGGGCCACAGGGCCCACCTGATCCATGCAGGGGCGGGTTTTGGGGAACACCAACTCCCTCATCTCTGTCACCCACTCTGTAGATTTCTGAGGCCACCACTCCCAGCTGACCCAGCCCTCAGACCCAGAGCCTGCCCTCAGGATACTATGGCCTGAGCATCCCTTCCTTTCCCTGGCCTCTTGCCTCTTGGCCTCTACCAGTCCACGGGAACCAAGGCTCAGAAAGGGCAAGCTGTTCCTTGGTGTCTCCCAGCATACAGAGGCAGTCCTCTCTCTGTGCCCAGGTTGTCAGCTCAAGGAAACCCCAGCACCTCTCACAGCCCTAGATGAAGTCACCTCCAATGGGGAATGACTGCAAAGGGCACAAGGGAAGTCTTGGGGGATGATAAAAATATGCTTTTCTTGATTGAAAGGGTGGTTATATGACTGTAGAGATTTACCAAAACTCATTGAATCATATACTTTCAATTGGTGATTTTATTGTATGTAAATTATACCTCAATAAAATGAATGTAAAAAAATTTTTTAAAAGCAGTCACACCCCCACCTTCTGGGTCCCCATCGCATAACAGCTGTGCAAAATTGGCAGCCATGCAGAAACTGAGACAGGGAGGTGCAGAGAACCAGCTACAGAGGGCACATAGTAGGTGCTCACACTGTAGATGTTGGTTTCATTCAGTTCCAATTAGCAAGGACTCACTAGACACCTCCTGGGTGCACTTGACTTGATCTCGTTAGCTCTCCTCCTGCTCTCACGTGGCCCAGGGAGGGAGCTGAACCGCGCGCCATGTGCATCACAAGCTTTGTCTCAGTTAATCCTCACAGCAGCCCTAATGAGATGGGCTCTATTATCATCCCCCTTTTACAGACAAGGAGACAAAGGTGGTAGAACTCAGCACAGGTCCTGCTGCTAAGAAGTGGAGGAGCTGAGAGCTGAACCAGGAGGCAGTCCCCAAGGCTTGGGCTCATAATCACTCGCCTCTACCACCTCCCTTTCCCACACTAAGTGGCATGGGTTAGGAAGCCATGCACGGAAGTCGTGCCTCTGACCCCAGGCCTCCAATAATGAGGTTTTCACTAGGCTTAGAAGTAGAGGGGAGCACACCCAAGCAAAGATGGCAAGTGAGCATGTGTGTGTGAGCTCGGAGAGGTGGCAAGAGGCAGAGCCACCTTTGGGAAGGAGGGAACTGGGTCAGGTAACAAGCCTGGAAGAAATGCAAAAGAAATCAGAGTCTGAAAAAATGAGGCAGAGGGCATCCAGCTGTGCCAGCCAGTGAGTTAAATGCCTGCTCAGGCCCTGAGTAGCCAGGGCTCCTCGCTGCTATTCCTGACTCACTCCCCCCAAAGTTTTTCTCTGCCTAGTTTCTCGGCCCTAATAGCCCACTCAGAACTCAGTCACCATCTCACGGGACACAGGCCAAAAGCCTTCATCCCCAAACTTGTAAAGACTGGTTGGAAAACATAGCAGTGATGCCATGTGGCACAGGAGAGCTCCGAGGTTGGGGAGTATGGAAGGACCACCAAGACCTGTTGAATGATAGGAGTTAGCCAGTGAAGGGAGGGGGCGTCGAGGAAGGGTGTTCCAGGCCAAAGGAACAGCATATGCAACAGTCCAGAGGTAAGAGGTGGGGAATCCAAGGTAGCTCGATCTGGCTACCTGATGGGTGTTCTGTGTTTATGCTTAGCATGAGTGTTTCTGTGGTTGTGCACCATGCATGTGCTGAATCCGCATCTGTGTTGCATGTCTGCGGTCTGTATGTCTGGGTTATATGCAAGGGTACTGTGGCTCATTCTGTTTCTTCCGTGTCTAGGTCGACCTTTAGACTCATCCTGTGTCTGTTTCTCAGTGTGTATTGATATTTGTGTTGTGTGTTTGTGTCGTGGGACTCTCCATGTCTGTGGGCTGTGGTCTGCGGTCTGCTTCTCTGTATGTTGGCTTCTGTGTCTGTTTTTCTCTTTGTTTGGGTTTGTTTCTCCCATGCCTGGAGCTGTGTTTTTGTGGTCAGGGCACTTGGTCCCTGAGAAGAAGCCTGGGCCAGGGGTGCTAGAGCCGGCATGCAGCCGCTCACAATAGCACCTAACGACTGTCAAGCACTTAGTAGGGTGGAAAGTTGCACTGGAGATACTAATTACCACTGATAATGAGTCAGCAGCCTGAGGTCCAGCAGAGGCTGAAAGTGGGTCCCCACTGGCACAGGGCACTCGGATGAGCTGGCTGGCCAAGGCCCCTAACAGCCCCAGCACCAGGAGGGGCCACCTCCCTGACTCATCCCCCAGGGAGGCCCGAGGCCCAAGCTCTGAACAGCAAGAAGGACTGAGATCAAACTCCAGCATGAAGGTCTCAAAAGGGAGGACTTTAATTAGACTTGGCAGTAGACAGGTCATAAGTGTTATTAAGAGATGAGGCAGCAGTGACACAGCTTTGCTCTCGGGGGCCACGGTCTGAGGGGATGGCTTATGGGTGCCATGGATGGGTGCTCTGGAGTGTGGAAGCCTCAGGGAGGATGAGGCGGGGAGGAATGCCCCTGGAGGGGGATCTAGAGTTGTCATGCATCGCTGCATAGGTGGGCAGACACTGGGGAACTAGGGCCATAGCTGAGGCAGGTGAGCTGGGGGGTGGGCGCTGTCACTCCTCCCCTGACCTGTTGATGCAACTCACATCCTCTGCCACCCCTGATGCAGCCTTCTTGCCTCTCACTTGGGTCTCCACACCAGCCTCCTCACTGGCCCCTCTAACTCACCCTTCACTTGGAGCTTCCTAAACCTGAAGTTGACCATGGCCTGAGTGACATTCTGCAGCAGCCCCAGTGCTGCCCAGACAGGGAGCAGGGCAGTCATGGCAGGAAGTAGTTCCAACCCAACAGCAGACGACTGGGTACACTCACCAGGCCTCACTGGACACGACAAAGTGGGTATTCAGAGGCAGGGCTTGACTTCTGGCTCCAGCTCTGAGACCTACTGGCTGTGTGACCTTGGGCAAGTCGGCACCCTCTCTGGGCTTCAGTTTCCCATCACCCATTTGTCCCTCCAAATCTCCACCCTTTTCTGCCATTCTCTGTGCCCCAGAGGATGACTTCTAACGCTGCTTTGTCAAGCTCCCTTGCCCTCTAGCCTCCAATCCAGTTCTGCCAGTGAGGGCAGGAGAGCAGAGAGAGAAGTGAGGGGGCTCAGGGTATTTACACCCTCTCCCACCCCACCTCCTCTGACAGCCTCTGTAGGGCAGCCCTCATCCGGGACCCGGCTTGGATCTGGAGCACTCTCCTTGCTCCTTGGGCCTCTCAGATGCTAGTCCTAAGTGCCTCCACATGCCCTGTTGGTTCCCTTAATCCTACCCCACCTCTGTAATCGTTGCTGCATCAAACTGCCTTCATTTAAACCATTTGAGTGTGTCATCTGTTTCCCCTCTACAAAACAGGGCTAGCTCCTTGAAGGCTAGTTGAGGTGACTGAAGGAGGTGACTTGAACATACAGTTGGCCCTCCAATCTGCAGGTTCTGCATCCCTGGATTCAACCAACCATGGATCAGAAATATTTGAAAAAAAAAAAAATTCCAGAAAGTTCCACAAAGCAAAACTTGAATTTGCCATTTACATAGCATTTACATTGTATTTACAACTACTTACAGATCATTTACATTATATTAGGTATTATAAGTAATCTAGAGATGATTTAAAGTACATGGAGGTTATATGCAAATACTATGCCATTTTAAATAAGGGACTTAAGCATTCTCGGAGCTTGGTGTTCACAGAGGGACCAGGATATCGAGGGACAACTGCATAAAGGGCACTCTGTAAACATTGTTCTCTCCATCTAGTCCCTAAACCCCACCCCACTTGAAGTTTTAAGATAACTTGGGGACTTCCCTGGTGGCACAGTGGTTAAGAATCTGCCTGCCAATGCAGGGGACACAGGTTCAAGCCCTGGTAAGGGAAGATCCCACATGCCATGGAGCAACTAAGCCCATGCGCCACAACTACTGAGCCCACGTGCTGCAACTACTGAAGCCCACGCACCTAGAGCCCGTGCTCCGCAGCAAGAGAAGCCACCACAATGAGAAGCCCGCACACCGCAACAAAGACCCAATGCAGCCAAAAATAAATAAACAAATAAATTTATAAAAAAGAAAAGATAACTTGTAATTCTCTGGTTTTGGAAGGATGCAATACTGGGCTGCCTGCTCCTCTCCTCTGCTACCCTAATTCCCGACCAGCCCCCAGCAACAGAAAGCCTCCATCCCTGCTCCACCCAGATCCAACGTCTGAGCCCCCAGCCAGGGGCCTCCCACCCTAGGCCCCCAACGACTCAGCACAAAGGAAGCTGCGTGTCTGTCTGCCTGTCTGCTCCCTCCCCGCCAGTGCTGAACCAGCAAAACCACCGCAGAGTTGGCCAGTCCTACCCATCGCACTTTTATCTCCACCAGAGTGTCCTCACATCCAGCCCCCTGCCTCCAATCCCAAATCTCCAGGAAGACAAATTTCTCTCCAGCTCCCCCTAGGAAGGGGATCTCCCTGCCTCCAGCTGGATGGTCTAACCTCACACCTTCCCACTGCCCAGGCCGTCAGGGGGAGCACTCTGGGCCTCAAACCTCCCCTTGCAGAATGGGCAGAGGCATGTCCTCTGGTCCCTCCAGGGCAGCTACAGATTAACAAACTTCAGAGAGTTTGCCACCAACTTCCCTGCTAGGGCAGGAGTCTCATCTTCCACGTCCCTAACCAGGCTGCCCAGCCCCTGCTCTCACCTCCCTACCCCATGGACAGGAAGCTCATCCTTCTTTCCCAGGGCAGCCCCTTCCCTACGGGGCTACCCTGGCCCCCTCACATTGAGCCAGCTGGGCCTCCTGGACTCCCCCAAATCCCAGCAAAGTCTCAGTACTAGGAGACCAAGGAGAGATTTTAGGGAAAGCCTTGAATGTTAGAACAATAGAAACCTAAAAAGACATCTGATACAAAGATAAGGACATTGAGGCTTCTAGAGGAGGCCCCTCCCTGGTTCCACCCCACTGCTGGACTCTTCTCCATCGAGTCTCCATACTCCACGGAATGACAGACTTCACAAGCTCCTGGGAGGAGTCTCACAGCAAGCAGAAGCTCTGGTAGAAACTTCAAAGGAGATCTGAGGCCTGGGAGGAGTGGAAATGCCCAGGTACAGGAGGTGGCCTCATGTCACAGACTTGAATCTCTACTCTGAGCTCCCTGCTTGCTCCAGAGGCTGGAGGGAGGGAGGCCTTCCAGGCCAGACATACTCCCTCTCTCTGCTCCAAGCCCTGCCATCCCTCCCTGGATCCTGCTGTGTAACCTTGGCCTAATCACTAACCCCACTCTGGGACTTCAATATATGCATCTATAAGATGAGAAGACTGGACTGAGAGTCGCTGAAACTCTCTAGCGGGGAACAGGTACAGACATTAAGAGTTCCCAGGGAGAATGGAAGCTAGACACCTCTCAGCCATGTCCAGCATCTCAGTCTGATGGCCCAGGATCCTGGCTGGCCCCACTTGAGCCTGGACACAGAGACAATCTGTTCCTTCCAGGGCCCTCACTGACTAGAAGCGGGCCAGAGTCCCCGGGGGGAAGCCCAGCCCCGCACATGACAGCCCCTTCAGCCTAAGTCCACACACATCTTGTCTCTCCCTTTAGGCAGGTGGTACCCAGGAGAGAAAGTGTTGAGTAGCTATACCTTGGGCATGGCCTTGCTGTCAGCAGAGCAGGTACCTTCACACACATCCACTCATCTGTGCTCTCCCACCTGGACACGTTCACCCACATACACAGACATATACATCTACACAGTGTTACTAGAACAATGTACATAACACTCTACACACAGGCACACATACAAACAAGCCACCATCTACCAATAACTCAGGCATAAAAATGGACACTCACATGTTCACACATATGAATATGTCCACACTTTTATACAAACACTGATCCACACACTCTTACCCTCTCAGACCCATATACACACATGTACAACTGGAAGTTCACATTCACACATACACACACACAGAAACACAAAGAAACCAACCAATCTCGCCCCCATCTCAGTATCAAGAAAATCATCATCCAATAGAAATCCAGACACCAACTGCAATGTCAATCTAAATCCATTTCCAAATCTAAGCCTGCCCCAGAACTGTGAGGAAAAAATTTCTTGTTTCCAGGTTCAACCCCTGCAGTGTGTCTGTCCCTGCCATGTGGGGTCCAGTCTCTCCAGCCTACTTCCTCCCTATGCCATTTCAGCAGGGCCCTCTCACCCCCAGCACAACACAAGTGGAGAACAGTGGGTTGCCCTCTCCCCACCCTTCATCTCTGCTCTTTATCCAGCCTCTTCAAACATAAAGAAGGCTAGAATAGACTGTGTGTGACAGCACCCCTGCTGGAGATATGTGGCATTACAGCACAGCTCTATGATACATGGTCATCACTCCCCAGTGATGGAGGGGAATAGGTAGAAGGGAGAGGAAGAAGAGGAAGGGGGAGAGGAAGAAGGAGAAGTTGAGAAGAAGTGTGCTGGAAGAAGAGGAGCAAAATTCTGGGAGCACCAAGAATGGAGTTCAGAAGCCTCAGGCTCTCTTGGGTTTCTCTACTGCAGTCCAATCAGTCCAGGACTGCAAGCCCAATTCTCCCAAAGCCCAGGTCTAATCAGGTCCTGCCTCTGCTCAAAACCTTGGGTAAGTCCTAGTGGGCCACAGCAAGAAGTCCAAACTCAGCCTGGAGTTAGGTCTCTGGGGCTGGCCAGTCCATCTCTTAGTCTCATATCCCAAAGAGACCAGCCCTTGCTTCTTACTTTTGAGCCAGGTCTTTGCTCAGCTGCTCCTTTGCTGAGATGTCTAATTTTCCATATCTTGCCTGTCTTTCGAGGCCTGGCCTTTGCCATCTGGGACAATAATCCATGGAAAGGGCAGGAGCTTTGGGGGGCAGACAGACCTGTTCTCTCGGTATTAGCTGAATACCTCTGGGCAAGTTATTTCCCCCTCTCAGATCCTGTCTCTTCATCCAGAAGACAGCAGTCTCTGGGGTTTGTGGTGAGGATTAAATGAGATCATAGATGTGAAAACAGTACTCTGGAAGCTGTAAACTTCTGTGTGAACGTGTGAAGAGTCATAATTATGGCTTAATCCTTTTATCCCTGCACCCGCCAACACACAGCAGGCTGAGCGATTCCTGAGGGAAGGGATGGAGGCTGCTTCACCTTTGGGCCTCGAATATTCCAACATTCACCAGGGCCTGCCCCACCAGCCTCAGCAGCAGGGTGTGGATTTGGATCCAAGGTGGCAGTACAAAATGTACTCACTGCAAATTCACTGGAAACTACAACTCCCAGAACGACTCACAGACTACCATGGGCGCGGCCACAGACCTAAGCCCTCATCAGGCCCTTTCCTCCATTGTTTTCCCTGGGGATTAGTCTCAGATCAGACAGGGCAGCCCAGGGAAGTGGTCACATGTCTCTGAGGCCCCTCGGCCCCTCCCACGGAGCATCCACACTTCTCACCATTCCCACCACCACTGCTCCATTTCAGACCTCTTTGTCTCTCCCACGGGATGACAGCTTCTGGGCTCACTAGCTCTGGTCTCTCCCCCTCCAGCCCCCCACTGAATCTTTCTAAAAGGGTAGGTGAGTGTGGGTGGTTCATAATGGCAGCAGCGAACCTTTATGAGCACCTGCTGCATGCCTGGCGCTAAGCGCTCCACTTCCAGATCCTTCAGTTATCCTGCCAGGAAAGTATTATTATTCCCACTCCATTATCCACATGGGATTCAGAGAAGTTAATTAAGTTGACCAGGACCATACAGAGTAAAGTTGCTGAAACTGGAACCTATGTCTGTCTGCTACCTTCTCTATTCTATTTTCAAAGCTTCCTCTGAACCCAGGGTAGCCATCTCAAGAGTGAGAGCCCAGAAGACACAGGGTTCTCATATCTCAGCAACTACACTGTTGGGAAGTCCTCCCAGTTGTCTGATTTAAATCCTTTCTGCTGCGCCAAGCCCCAGCTGCCTCCTGTTTTTCAGGGAAGGCAGTGAGAAGGGTGACTTCAGGGACTTAAAGAAGTGGGTCACATCCCTGGGGACCTGGCCTCTCCCAGGGAATGGGCAGCTGAACAATGGGAGATAAATGTGTTGAAAATATCCGTTACTAAATACATCTACTTCCCGAGAGGATGGGGTTGCTGACAGGGAGCCTGTAGCCCCTGTCCTGGAGGCCACAATCTTGTGGCTCTGACAAACTGAGGTGCTCAGAGCAGCAGACAAGGCTGCTCCGGCTGTCCTGGGGGCTGGGGCAGAGGGGGTGGGAGGCCAGCATGGAAGGGGGTGACGTTTCATCCTCCCAGCCAAAGCTGCCAAGCCCAAGCTGGTTTATTTGCATATTACTTTGCATTCATTTGCATGCCACTTTCTGGAAGGGGCCCACTTTCTTCAGCCGCTGCCTCTCCCTCATTTCCAGAGTCTCTGTTTGTTCACTGAACACCCCATTCTCAAACAAGGAGGAGACCCTCAGCAGGCCCAAGATTTTGCACCAGGCCTACATGTCAAAGCTGTTGGGGGACACCTTGGTGGCAGAAAGTGCTTCATCTACTCTAACCTCAATTCCTTCACTCCTCTCCTACTCCATCTCTGCCCAGTCCTTCCCCCACCCTTGAACTTCACACTTAGGCCACTTTGAACTCTTACAGTTCTCACATAAACAAAACCATGTTTGTGCTCACCTCAAGGCCTTTTTTTGTGGCATTCCCTCTTCCTGGAGCTGTCTCTCAGTTCTGCCTGGAGAAGTGACTCTTCCTTTTAAGGCCAGCCCCAAGGCCCCTAAATTCCTTTGTCTGACACCGGCAGAGGTAGGAAAGACCACAGGCTTCCAAGTGGTCACTGGCTCTGTCCCTCTCCCTGAAGAGCTGCCATGTTTGGTTGGGCAGCAATCCATTGAATGGCTGCTGAAAGAAGGAAGGAATGAATCCTGAGCCCCCTCCCCTGTCTATCTGAGCCCCTCCAGTCCCCCTCTCCCTGGATGGCATCACTCACCTGCAGGAGGGGTGGGGCTAATAGTGTCTCTGCCTCCAACTCCCCCTCCTGTCCTGGGAAACTTCCCCTCATGCCCACAGCCCGCTCTTGTGAAGCCAGGAGATTCCATAGGCCCTCTGTGCTGGTAGGAAGTTCTCCTCATTGTCTATCCTCATTCCCTACTCTGGCCATGCCTGCTTCTTTATTTTTGGAGAGGGCGCAGGGACTGCTCAATCTCAGTTTTACCATCTGTAGTTGGAATAAAGGCCACTGATCTCTCCCCACTCTGTGCCCAGGGTGTGTTCATAGCACTACTGAACCACTATGTCCCAGCCTGGCCCTGCTTTGGAAGAAGGACAGTGACCCAGGATGGAGAAATGACACAAGGCCAGGCAGCCTGGAGTAGCTGGGCCTACAAGGGAAGGGCTGCCCAAGAGGGAAGGGATGAGCATCCTGCCCCTGGGGGTATGTAAGCAGGGCTGGATAGATCTGCGGCCAAGCTGTAGAGAGGAGTGAAGTAACTGCCAGAAGGTGGCCCAGACGCTCTTCATGTCCTCTCCCCCTTGGAGGCTGCACTGAGCCTTGGTGCCCAGCCCTGTGCTGTGAGTGGGGTGGGGAAGCACAAGGAGGTGGCTCCTGCCTTTGAGGAACTCCTTGGTTGGCAGGGTAAGGAGCTCACACACAGGGGACATCACAGGGGAAGGCTGAATTGGGGCTGCATTCCTAACCCTGTACCATCAGGGAGAAAGACTTCAGGGTGGGTCATGGGGTCAGAGGGAGCGGGAAACCAAGGAGGGTTTCCTAGGGGAGGTTTCCTATGCAGAAGCCTTTCCCTAGCTCCCTAATTTTATGAGGAAAATCCAAGCCCCTACAAGCCCCTTAGCCTTGCACTTGAGACCCTACAGAATCTGGCCCCTTCTGCCTCTCTTCCTCTTCTCAACTCCCTTCTCACTCCTGCCAACCCAAACTCTCTTTGCCCCTTGAACACACTGTGCTTTCTCACATCTACCCACTTTTACAGGCTTTTCCCTCTGCGCTTCCCTGCCTGGGCAATTCTTATCCATCCCTCAAGATCCAGCTCAAATGTCTCTTGTTGGGCAGCCCTGGCTTGGTGCGGGCCCCACTCCCACAGCTTCTCTCTGCCCAGCACTGTCCACTGTAAGTTTCCACTGCTGCCTTCCTCATCAGACTGGGCACTCCCTGAAAGCAGGGTCTGAGTCAGTGTCCTCTCTGTGTCTTCAGAGGCCAACCCAGCGGGCACCAAACAGGCACTGGGGGATCTCTGTTGAGTAAAGGAATCAATAAATGAATGATTAGATGCAGGAATGGAAGCACACTGAGTAGGTAGACTGGAGAGGCCGAAGCAGCAGAAGCCTGAGGAGTGCAGGCTGGACGTGACAGCAGCATAGCTGAGGGTGAGACTCCCAGCCCATTAAGACTGAAGGGAGGTATTGCTGGGAGTTCTGCCTCCCCCATTTGGCTAGATCCCAGCCAAGCCATCAGTAATCCCCAGGGACAAGAGGCTGGAGTGGGAAGCAGGAAGAGAGCCAGGAGCTGTTTGGTGGGCAGGGGGAGCTGGGGGGTGCAGGAGCATGAAGGCAGTTAACCCTCACGGAGCCATCCAGCTCAGACAACCAAGAGGTCCTGTGCAGGCCCGAAGGGGAAGAGGACTGAGGCTCAGCACCAGCCTCGCAGCCGGAGGAGAGTGACAATGCCACAGCTTTGGTTTCCCTGTCTGGGAAGAGATGGCTCCACAGTCTCCGACCCTCTGCACCCTGGCTAGAAACCCTACAAGGGTCCCTTCACTACCTTCCTTGTCTGAGCCTTCCAAGAGCTTTTCCTTCCCCACATCTGGACCCTCTGAGGTCCCGCCACTACACCCCTCCACCCTAGTCCAAGCCTGAGCCACTTCCATGCTCCGCTTCCCCATCCCCTTTCCCAAGCCCTCCAACCTCTCCCTTCAGAAAGCCCTGGTCTCATCTGCTCCTTGGCCCACGTGGTCCCAGACCTCACTGATACCCACATTGGTTTAGCCTCCACACTGGCCTCCTGGCTCCCACCCTTCCCTTCCAGTTCAACCTTGACAGTGCCATTGAGGCAGCTTTCTAAATCCCAAATCTGATTATGTCCCTCTGTTGCACAAAACCTTTCTGGACTCCCCAGGACCCTCAGGATAAAGCCCAAGAGGCCTGGAGTTCAAAGTCCTGCACGATGTGGTTCCTGCCTACCCCTCCAGCTTCCTCATTGCTCCAGGCACACACCCCATCCCAACCCAGGGCCTTTGCTTATACTGTACCCACAACCCACCCCCACCTGTTAGCTTGATCTTGGTCTTTACTGCTTAATTATTTTCAAGCTATTTTATGTTAGGAAGCTTAGGAGGCCCCAGAGAGCAGAGCCATTATTGCCTATTCCTTTTCTGCATCTCCCCACAGGGTGTAGAATGAATTGTCCTGAGCTCATGGAGGTGGTCACACATTTGTCCACCCCCGCCCGGCCTCGGTGGGCCAGTGTCCCAACTGTGTCCTCAACCACCAGGGGGAGGAAACAGCCACCCACACACACTCAGATGAACACACAATATAGACAGACACACACACACACACACACCAGCCACACAAGCACCAACATACACACTCATGCACACTAGCACCATGATCACTCACCCACACCGGAACACATGCTAATACAGACACCCACGTATACACACACACACACACACACACACACGGTAGTACTAATATTCACACACTAACAAACATGAATACACATGGAATCAAACAACATGCTCAATATTGAGTCACTCTATTTTGCAGACACAGCACACATATTAACATGCATGCCAATATACAAATTCAAACACACACACACACGCATACACACACACACCCCTGCACACATACTCTCACAAAAACTCTGAGAGTCACACCGGGATGCTCACACACCCTGACAGGCTGCTGCACATCCAACCACCAAGGACCCCAGAACTCTACATGCCCCTCTACACCCCACATGTCCCTTGTACCCCCCACATGTATGCACACACACACACACACCCTCACATAGCCTGGCATAGACCTGCACCGCCACTGACTTGGAGACTTGGAGACACATGTCACTTGCCTGCTACCTCGGCAGCCCTCAGATGGTGGAAGGGCATCTCCACAGAACCCCCCTCCACTCACCTGCACATGCATCTCGCTGCATGTGGGTGCTCACGAGGCTGGTGCACAGGAGCCTCATCCCAACCAGCCCCATGACTCTCTCTGGGATAGGGGCTTTGGGGACAAAGTTGCCTAAATTGGCAGCTCTGAATCCCAATCCTCATTCCATAGAGAGCAGTTGCCCCAGACCCTCTCCTGCTCCAGGGCCACTCTTATTCATAATTCATGTTCTCTCTCTCTACACACACACACACACACACACACATGCCCTGGTCTGGGACATCATCCCTCTCCAGAGTCCTGAATTAGTCTATCAGACTCCAGGGCTCCTTGGAAACACACACACACACACACACACACACACACACACACACACCGCCACCCACCCACACAGACCTCCCCAACCCCCTGCGCCTGAAGGGATGGTTCACGTTCATTATCAAGCCTTCCCGTAGCCACCATCCCCTTCTATGGGACCCCAGCCCCAACACGCCCTAGGTTGATATCAGGCACCCCCGCCCTGCACAGAGACCCCCCCTCTATGCTATAGTCCAGCAACCGGGTGCCCTGGAGCAGGATCGATCCTCCCACGTGGCTCAGCTCTACACCAACCCCAGCTCCTTGGAGGGACTCCCAGGACCCTGTCCATGGCACCTCCTGCAGCCACTCACCCAGACCCCAGCCCCTCAACAGTACTCACGGCTCAGCCGGTCGCGCTGCCGGGTACTGCTGGCTCCTGCAGAGGATGGAGTGGCCGCATGCCTGCCCCATCGCTCCTCATCATCTGCCTCCCCAGCCAGACTAAAGTGGCACCTCGCCCTGTCCACCCTGCCCAGGGTTCCAGGCAGGGCGCCTGGCCCAGCAGGCACGGGGACCAAGAGCAGCGGCCTGTCCCCGACTCAGCCTGGACTCAACACCCCAATCCAGCCCTGCTGCCCTGGATGCTCCTGCTTCTCCGGCTGCCACTGCCTCTGCCGCTAGGCTTACTCTGGGAGGAGGTTGGAGCAGGTCTGATAATGCAGAAGGGGGAGGGAGGAGGGAGGAGGAACAGAGAGGCCCAGACAGAGAGGGAGAGAGGGAGGGAGGGGTAGAGAGAGACTCTGGCTGGGAGAGAGGAAAAGAAAGACTCACACACAGAGGGAGAGACTGAGAGACAGGAACAGACAGAGACAGGAAGGGGTAGAGAAACACATGAAGGAGAGGAGAGAGGGATCAGAGCCCCATAACGATCAAGATGGAAATACAAAAGATCAGAGAGGCATAGGGAAAACACACACACAGAGGAACAAAGACAGGGGGGAAAAAAGATATGGAAATGGAGAGAGAGAGAGAGAGAAAGCTGATAGAGGAGCCCAGAGAGAGAAATGTGAAGATAAGGGATTTTGAGGCATTTTCAATGCTTGTGAGCTAGGATGAGATCTGGGTATGAGGGGCAGGTAGACAGAACCCAGACCCTCAGGTCAAGGGGACACTCCCATGCCCTCCTCAAGTATGGAAGGGCCATAGGGCCTCCTGGCAGAACTAGATTCTCTGGCCTCCCTTACTGGGATTGTATCATGTCCTAGGGTGCATCCTCAGCATGGAGTTGGGTACACAGGAGGCTCAGGGGGCTTTTGCTGATGGCCTTTGGACTCAAAGCCTCATCACAGAGTCCACCTCTTGGTGGCTCTATTTAGCTCGGACACTGTGGGAGCTGATGCATGAGCACGGAATTCTACTAGGAGTTGTGGCACCCAGGCCACAGCACGCCCCACATGGCTTCACTGTCCACAGGCATAGGGGAGGGCCTGCTTCACCTCTGCCATGTCCCTGAGGGCAGACAGACTCCTGACTCCTGAGGGGGAAGCGTTAACCCAATGGAATAGGGGCATTTTAGGCAATGGGACATGTAGGGAACTGTCTCAGCAAAGCTCCTGTTGGACAGAGGAGAGAAAGCTCCACACCTGGAGGCAGGAGATGGGGGTTCAAGTCCTGGTTCCACCACTAATTTCCTCATTCATTCATTCATTCATTCAGGAACACCTACCACTGGCCAACCTCATCAGATATGACTCAACTGTGCCTTGCCTTGGAACAGCACCCAGGCAAGGGGAAGGGGGTACTTGCTGTGTGACAGAGGGGAGCACAGGGTCCATGGTGCCCAGAGGGAGTCCAGCAATTGGCAAGCATTTCTAGAAGAGAGGATATCAGCTGGGTTTTTTAAGGCAAGGAGGGAGCCCCAGGAAAACGGGGTGTATTCCAGGATAGAGGAGCTACACATAACCCTCACCAGTAACCCCACCTCTCTGAGCTGTGGCGGGGAGTAATCCCTGCCGCACACACCGAGCTCCAGGCAGAAAAGCCCATGAGGCTGAGTGGAAACCTGACCCTGCTGAGGGGTGTGGGTGCGTCCAGGGACGGGGGTGGACAGGAATGAGCGAGCTTGTGCAGGAGGCCTGCCCAGGCCGAGGGCTACAGAAAGCAGTTGTCTGTGACTTAGGAAGCATTAGGAAAGAAAATGTGAGGGAGCCTTTGCTTCCCACTGTGGCCCCAGAAGGTGGAATTTTAGATCTCCGAAAGCTCTGGGCAAATGGTTTCCTCAACCTGGCCCATGCCTAGGACCTCGCCCCTCCATGCCTGCTAGCTAGGAAGGCATTCTATGGGCTCAGAAAGCCAAGGCCCTGGACCACAGCCAGTTTTGGCCTTGCACAGCTCCCTTTCATGCCCTGAGGAGCCTGGCGGTCAGAAGCTGAGTCAGAGGAGTTCAAAGGAGGGTGCCTCCTGGGCGTGGAGGGGAGCAGGTGCATTGAGGCCTTACTTGCCTCTCAGCCTTCTTTCTCCTCTCCTGCTCTGGAAATGATGGTAGAGGTCTCATCTTCAAAAATCTCCCAGGATGTGGCTTTCCTAGTGGTGCAGTGGTTGGGAATCTGCCTGCCAGTGCAGGGGACACGGGTTCGGGCCCTGGTCTGGGAAGATCCCACATGCCGCGGAGCGGCTGGGCCCGTGGGCCACAATTACTGAGCCTGCGCATCTGGAGCCTGTGCTCCGCAACAAGAGAGGCCGCGATGGTGAGAGGCCCGCGCACTGCGATGAGGAGTGGCCCCCGCTTGCCGCAATTGGAGAAGGCCCTCGCGCAGAAACGAAGACCCAACACAGCCATAAATAAATAAAAATAAATAAATAAATAAAATTAAAAAAAAAAAAACAAGAAATTTGCCAAAGAACACATAACTAATAATTGGCAGCACTAGCGTCCAAAGCATTTAAAAAAAAAAAAAAAGAGGATATTTAAAAAAAAAAAAAAAATCTCCCAGGATTATGCTCAAGCAAATCAGGAGGGAGGGAGGGTCTCCTGCCCACCCCACTGCCACACCAGCCTCCACAGTTGCCCCGGAAGTAAGGAGTCTGTAGGAATGAGGTGCAAGATCCAGGACTATGCGCACTCCAGGACTTAGAGCCAGGCAGGTATAAGTTCAAATCCCAGCTCTGCCATGTGCTCTGGGCAAGTTATCTAACCTCTCTGAACTTCAATTTAGTGTTCTCATCTGAAAGATGGGTGACAAATTCCAAACTCATAGAGTTGTGAGGTTTGGGTAACATCCACAAAATTCCTGGTACATAGTGCGTTCCTCCCCTTCCCTCCCCTAAAGAGGTTGAAATGATGGCGCCAAGGGAGTAACAGCCCCAAATGTTGGGGTAGGGGTTCCTGCAAGGCAGTGTCGGGAGGGGGCAGGTGCCGAAAAGAGAGAAGGCCTGAGACTGTCCGGGCCTGCTCTTCACTCCTCCACCTCGAACCGGCCTGCAAAACCAGCCAGTGCGGGAACCAAAGGCCCTGTGAGATTACGGCGAAGCCCCGCCCCACCGCAGGCCCCGCCCCGGTCGCTCTCCAGGGTGCTGATCAGCTTGTACCGCGCTGCCCCGCAGCCGGCCAGCAGACATTTTTTTGCTTGTTGGGGAGCTGGAGGGAAGCAGGACGTTCCTGGGAGGCGGGTGGCTGCCAAAGGCGACGGGAGGATGCAGCCTCTGGGATCCGGCCTCCGCTCCGCGCCCACCGCCTCGCGAGGACCGCAGGCTCCAAAGGCTCCAGATACCTCCTCATTGCCAAAGAAGGCGGCTTCTTCTCATTGTCCTCCCCGGCCCCTCCCAGGCGGCTGTTTCATTCGCACCTTCCACACGGCCGCTCCTTTGTCTCCCTCACTGATTCTTCCTATTTTTGCCCCCTCTCTGGAGGACCGGACCCTGTTTCCCCTCATTATCCACCCCACCCCCACGGAGCACGGAGCGCTCCCCCAACACCCCAACTCCCGAGTGCCCCCTGTGGGCCAGCCCTCTCTCTGGAGCTCCAGCTGTCCAGTACAGGCTACCTCCTGAACATATCCTCTGGGAACATCTCACAGGCCCCTCACACTCAAATATTCAACATCAACACATCTTTTGTCTTTATCAAAGGCATCAGCAAACGTCTAATCCCCAATCTGGAAACTTCAAAGTTGCCTTGACTCTTTGCTCTCCTTCACTTCCTCTGTCAAATCTGTCATGAAGGCCTGTCAATTCTCCCTCTGTAATTCTCTCACATTTATCCACTCCCTCCTTGTGCTGAGCCCCAGCTTACTTCCCCCTTCCCTGGTCATTCTCCAGCCCCCTACTCCAACTCAATCCCTTTATTCCATCTCCATCCTGCCTCTAGCACTGACTTTCTAAGACATCTAGCTGGTCATGTTAACTCCTCCTCAAAACCCTTGCTTGGTTCCCAGTGCTCTCAGGATAAAGGCCAAGTTCCTCAGCCTGGCATCTGAGGTTTCTCATGATCGACCCTGGCTGATCTCTCCACCCTCTGCTCCAGGTGGAGCAGGGTCTAGTCCCTAAGCACATGCTAGTCGTTTCCTCCTCCTTGACTTGGTATAGTCTGTTTCCCTTCCTAGGCTGACTTCCCTTTGTCTTCCTTTTCTCTGCCCATCCCAAATCCTGGCCCAGCCTTCCTAGGCCAGTTCAACACACACCTGCCCCCACCCACCAGGGACAGGGTAGGCAGGAGGGGTAACTGGATTCTGGGCGGAGGATGCCTGGCTGTCTCTCCCCTCCCTAACTTGCCACCTGTCCCAACACCTCATCCCCCTGCTCAGGCCCATCTCCTTTCTCCTACTGGATCACATTTTCCTCAAGGACAGGCCGAAGTCCTATTCACCTCAGCTCCAGGCCCCAGACTTTGGGCAGCCTCACCAGATACAAGTGAGAAATGTTGAGGTAGGAAAGTAGGAAGGAGACACAGGTGAGCGTGGAAATGAGATGGGGCACTTCAGAGCTCAGTCCAGGACACACTGGAGCAAGCCCTCAATAAGAGGCTGCAGGTGGATGTGAGGACACAGGTGGTGCAGGCCTTACCGATCTGCTGTGGGAATTCTCCTCCCCTGTAGGGAAAAGACTGAAGCTGTGGAGCGTGAAACAGCCCACTGCTCTCCAGGGGGAAGGCTGGTTATTGGCAGAACACGGGTTTCACGGAGGGTTGGCCCGAAAACTCCTGGGTGACTCCCTCTGGCTGGGCGCCAGGATGTCTACATCTGGATCTTGGCAACAAGATCTCAGCAGGGAGGTGGGGGAAGGCATCAGAGGGAACCATCTCACAGTGCTTCTCCTTCTCCTCCTCAGCCAGAAGCTGCCAACTGTGGCTCCAAGGACAATGGCTAGAGGAGCACCATGTCCTTGGCAGGGGCCTGGCATACTTCCCTGTATTTCCACATTAAGCACAGACCCCACCACACCATGGGTGACAAGGCCTTTGCTGAAAGGAACAAAAGGCCACCACTGCCTCCAGAATGGCTTCTTCCACATCTCAGGAAGGTGGCTTTGGGGATGCAGAAACTGAGGGCTGAGGCATTGTGGGCCTACTTCAGGTTCCAGGATCAGCCAGAGCTGCCCTATGGGGGAAGGGGTGACCTCAGGTGGGGGCAGTGAGCTCCCCGTTCCTGCTAGGCAGGGGGAGTGAAGTGGTGGAACAGATGGCAAGTTCAGGGAGGGGAGAGGCAGCCCCTCAGCTCAGAATCCTAGCATTCTACCTACACTGCCCCATGGATGGGGTGGTAGTGCTGAACTGGCCCAGGGAAGATGGGCAGACTTAGGGTGGGCACAGAAAAGAGGAGAGGGATGTCAGCCTAGGATGGGGCTGGACCAGACACTTGGAAGTGCCTTCTGCCTAAGGTCAAGGTCATCTCCTGGGATACGGATCAGGCAGCATAAGGTTCTAGAGCCAGTAGAGTCCAATCCCTCATTGTACAGATGGGGAAACAGGTGAGAGAGGGCAGAAACACACCCAGGTCACACAGTGAGTAAAGGGCAGGGCTGGGCCTATGACCAAGGACTCCTGGTCACTGCCCCACTGGACTAGCTCCTCCTCTTGTAGTCTTTCACCTCTCCTCCTCCTCCTCCCCTCCTCCAGCTGGACAGAGGGCTGGGAAGAAATCTGCAGATACAGCTTGTAACCCTGGGAAGGGATCCCCAGGAATGTGTAATTTCAGCAGGGACAGGTCAGAAGTGACTCTGTGGCTTCCAACCCTGGGGAAGGTTTTACTCTCCTTGGCGCCCTGGCCCAGCTCCCTCACCTCCACCACCCTCCAATCCAGCACGCTAGGATCCTCCTTACCAGGAGGCCCGAGCCACCCACTCAGCCCTAATCTACCTCTTCCCCCTTAACTCCCTGCACCTGAGTGGGGGGGCAGGAGGGGGTGTGACTCAGTGGGATAAAGGCAGCTGCTATATTTGAATGATTACATAAGCCAGCAGGGAAGCAGCTGCAACGTGACTCCATCAAGGTCGGGAGAGAAGTTGCGTCTGGGCCCAGGAGGGAGATCCTCCCTCCATCCTGAGGCTCCAGCCTGGGTTTAGACAGGACTCTAAAAGAACCTGGAGATTGCAAACTAGTTTATGCATTGCCGTACCGCAAGGGAGGTTTTCCCTAGGACTAAGCCTGCTGTTCCCTCTCCATCACCTTAGAAAAGAAACCTCCTGACTTCTGGAAACCCTAAGGCCAGACCTAGACTAAGCCCCAGATCTTCCCCCAGGAACTCTCTCCAGAAGGAAAGACAGAACGGAAAACACAGTTTGTCACTGATTTAGAAGAGTGCCTGCTGGGGAGGGAACCAGGCATAAAGCCTTAGCTTGCCCCCGCCGGCTGGGGAAGACCTGTATTCCTGTTCCCAGCTCTACCATTTACTAGTCACCTGACACTGGCAAGTCTATGCCTCAGTTTCTTCACGGATAAAATGAGAACAAAAAGTAACTTTTTTATAGGGTTTGTTACAAGGATTAAATAAAATGACACATGCAAAGCCTTAGCCCAGCAGGTGGTGGGTGCTTCATTAGGGCTTATCAGCATCGTCATCTGCATCGTCATTACTGCCAACACTAAGGACTGGCTAGAGACCTCCCAGGTGGCTGAAGTGACCCCTTCACCCCACTGACAGCTGATCTGAGTGGAAGGTGGGAGGCCAGAGGAGAGAACTGAGATCTAAGAGTCAGGAGCTCGGCCAGACGTGCTGTGTGCCCCTGGGCAAACCCCTGCCCTCTCTGGCCCTCAGTCTATAAGTGAGCCCTCAGGGTCCCCAGCTCTGGAGTTCATGTTTGCAAAAAGATTTTACCCCACTGGGATTAGTGACCTGTGGTAGTGGAAGCTGCAGGAGAGCTGGTCAGGATGGGGGTGATCTGGGGGTGGTATGAGCCGGAGGTGGGCACGGCAGGCAGTGCTGGGCACCAGCACAAGGCCCACCTCCTCAGGGCCTCTTGGCAGCTCCTCCTAGGGGGCTCTGGGGGCCCCCGGAGGAGGAAGGCTATGCCCACCGGGCTTTGTTGCCATGACGCTGGTCTCCATGGTGTTAGGCACACAGCGCTCCCCTCACCCAGGAGGAGGGACTGGAAGCGACAGAAGCTGAGGAGGCTCAGGCCCTGGGCCCCCCTGGCCTGTCCCTCTGTCTCCATCAGTGCCTGTGAGGTCCCCATCCTGTGCCCCTCAGGAGGGAGGGCAGGGAGACAGGACAGCTTCCACCTCAGAGGGTCAAAAGAGTGACACAGAGAGGACTCAGAGTGACTGAGGTGAAGGGAGAGACATGCAGGAGTGCAGAGGAGTGGCAGAGAGAAGGGAAGGGTAGGGAGAGCTGGGGAGACGCAGAAGGGGGAAGCGCGGGGTGGTGGGGAAGAACACACCGTAGTCACGAAGGGGGAAGGGCCTCCCAAGCTGACAAGTGGTGGGAGGCACCATCCAGCCCATCTCTTTGGTCTCAGTGTTTTGAGGTGGGTGGTGGTGGGAAGACAGAGTGGAGGAGGAGGAGCGGGAGGGAGGGGGCCAATTTTCCTAGAGAGCTTTGTGTGCAGGGGCGTTCATACACGTGCAGCCTGTGTGTGTGTGTGTGTGTGTGTGTGTGTGTGTGGAAGTTCAGGAGAAAGTGTGCAGGCACCACGTGTGTGCAGGGCATGAGTGTGTGTGTGGCATGTGTGTGCCTGTGCCACTGTGTCTCCAGGGTGATAAATACAGCAGTAGGAGCTGTAACCATGGCAGAGAAAATGCGGAAATTTCCACAGGCTGAAAGTGGCATGGGAGAGGGGAATACGCTGGGGTTGAACCAGCTTGGTCTGACCAGGGAACCCTGTCCCTCACAGCTCTTCTCTGGGCCAGTCTCTAGCTGGATGCAAGTGGCCAGGGCACACACATGTGCACGCACGTGTGCACACACACACACACCCTAAGTGCACCCTAAGTTCTTCTGGATGAAAGAACAATCCAGAAGAGCTTCCTGAAGGAGGGGTCATATTGGAAGAGAGGTTGGGAGGTTCATGCCAGCTATCCTTCTATGTATATGACAGACAGACAAACATACCCCAGATCAAAGTCTGGGTCACTCAGGTCACAGAGCTGACTAAAGGAAGCTGGCTGGGGAAGACCCCAACACCAGAGGCATGGGGGACAGGTCCTGGAGTGACAGTGGTGCACTAAGCTCCAACCACAACAGGCTGCTCGCTGCAGGGCCACATCACCTTGCCTGTGGCTCATGCCATTCCCTCTCCCAGAAATATCTCCCTCTCAACTCCACCTGCAGAAACACTGCTTGTCCTTCCAGGCTCACCTCCTCTTCAGAGTCTTTCTTGATCAATTACCCCAACCAGAAGAGCTCCTCCTTCCCCCACGCCACTTATTCATCTGCTCTGGCTCATTGTTCAGTGACGCCCTGAACACACTGTAGGTGTTCAAGAAATGCTTGTTGAATGAAAATATACTGGGCCTGGAAAGGACTCTGGATGCCATGAAGCCTCCCCAGACATATTTGGGAAGGGGTTATCGAGGGACAGTGCTAGGTACTTCACACTTATTAGCTCATTTAATCCTCCCATTAGTGGGTGCTATTAATATCTCCAAAGTACAAAAGAGAACACTGAGGATCAGAGACCTCAGGAACTCAGCCAAATCTAGTTTGTAGATGGGAGTGTCGGCATCTGCCCAGTTGGCATCCACACCCCTGCTTTTCAAAAACAACCAGTTGTGGGCAGGGGGCTTAGGAGCCATGAGAGTATGGGGCCAGGAAAGAAGGTCTCAGCTCCAGGCCCCCCTTCCAATCCCCGGGCTCAGGGGGAAGCGGAGAGGAGGCAGGGCCTATCTTCCCTTCCCCGGCCCCATCTTCCCTTCCCCGGCCCCATCGATTTCTTGTGGAGCCCAGGGGTCTCCTGAGGCCCAGCCCTTGAGGGCTGGATGGCTGCTGAATGCTTTGCAGGGTAGGCAGGTTGAGCAGGAAGGAAGCGGAAGAGAGACAGACACCCCACCCCACCTCCCAGCCCCCACTCCCCACCCGGCTCAGCCTCCTCTCCATCCACAATGCCTTCACCCCCAAGCTCTGACTTGCCATAGCCTTCTCTCCCAGGCCTCCCCATGCTTCCCTGACATTAGGCCCTGACTTGGGTTGACCCTGGAAGCCCTGTCCTCCTCCCCCAACACTTCAACCCACCCTCACCCCAACTTGCACCCCCTCCTTACCATGTACAGCTGGAAAGGCTTCCAGTCTTCAGGGCCAACTCAGGGGCACCTCCTCCTCCAGGAAGCCTCCTCCCTCTCCAAGAGCTGCTGCCCACACCTCGGCACGTCTGGCTCCAGGTTCTTTATCCATCCCCCTCAAACCAACCTCAAATAATATGTGAACAAACCACCCAGGGTCCCAAGAGACCCCATATCTACAAATCTTTGTGACAAAGACCAGCAGAGCCTCCTGCCCTAATCCACTCAACACTGTTGTCTTTACCATAATTCATTAAGGTTGAGGCCCCAAAGACTCCTGTTGGGATGTCATCCCTGATCCCCAGGAAAAGCACTTTAAGCATCATTAACTCTTGACAGTTCAGATCCCCTTCCCCAGGGGACAAATGGGGCCACTTATGAGAGGAGACAGCAGAGTTGGAATCAGGAAGGGAGTGGAGGAAGGAGAACACCCCAAAATGGGGCAGTGGAAATGGACCTCAACCCTGATTCAGAAGAGCTGTGTGACCTTGGGCAAGTCACTTCCCTTCTCTGGCCTTTCTTCCTCTGCCAGGAGACAGTACATAGAGTACACAGGCACTGACCCACAAAGGCCTTTCCTCTCTCCTTTGGGTTCCAACGGCCTGGGAGTCCAAAGCACTTCTTGTATTGTGCTGCCTTCCAGAGTATCACCAGCCCTGGGGTCAAAGGCAGGGAGGGCCAGGTCTCACCCCACACTCCAACAGAAGACGTGGGGCCCTCCAGAACCTGTTCTGGGACCCAGCAATGTTGAGTTGTCCGTGGCTGCCCCCTGGTGGCCCAATGCGGTCATTGCAGCCTGTCCCTGAGCTGAGGCAAGTGACACTTGGCAGCCTAGCGGGGGAGCGCCTCCAGTCTCACCCACCCCCTCTCCGGGCCTCAGGGTTAGCTGGTCAGTCCAAGGTCAGATCCAGGGAAGAATTCCAGCCCCTGAGCACTTGAACAAGGGTTTTCTCCTGGCTGCAGGTGGAATGGTCAGCCTGGCCTGGAGCAGCCCACCTAGGGCAGGACAAAAGTGGGAGACTCGGGGGGCTTAGTCCAAGACTGTGAAGCCGGCCAGAGAACCCATTCCAGTCTGGTGTCTACCTCCCCTTCCCGAGAGACAGGAACAAGGAACCTGGAGTCCAGGCACCAAGACCGCCACCTGCATCCAGGCCTCCCCACTGAACTGGATCAGTGAGAAGTCATGGGACCCACCCCCCACCCACTTTGCCCAGCTCCAGTGGCTGAGGCTGAGGCTGGGAGGTCAGCCTGTCTGCCCGCTGGGCCCCTGGAGAGAGGCTGGTAATGAGGCTCTAGGCAGAGGCGGAATGTGGTATCTGGCACCTTCCCAGCGAGTCCCAAATTCGTCTCTGAACGGCTCGTTATCGCTCCCCACTTGCCAGGGTCTTGTCTTCTTGGAGATGGCCAGGCAGTGGCCAGTGACGGCAGCTTCCTGGTCCAAGGCAGGGCACCTCTGAAGGGGTGTGCACAGGAGCCAAGGGTAACCTGAGGACCTTCTTCCTAATTTAATAAAGCTCCTGTCACTCCCTCTGTGACCTTGTGTCTCTAGAAGGGCTGATGACGAGCTACCCTGAGTCACTCATGTGCCACACAACCAGCTCCTGGCTCAGAATCAGACTGCAGCAGGGAGAGGGACTCAGTCTAGCTGGGGTCTGTCCTGGTCAGAGTCAGGACCACCAATCCCCACGCCAGCTGCACAGGAGTACAATGAGGACAGCTTGGAGCCAGCCTGGGGCTCTGTCTGGGGCAGGGGGAGAGTATCTGAACAGCTGAGGGCCTGGAGACAGCAGGGTCAGGTCCCCAGCTTCAGGATCCAAGGCACTCACCTCTGGACCGCCTGTCCTCCTGTCCCCTCTTACCCTGGGACATCCGAAACCCCCAACCAATCATAGACCTCAGCACCAGGGGATAAAATATACAGATATATTTATATTATCAAAAGGTCCCCAAAGTGGGGAAGGGGCACCGGGCAGCCTAGGCCCTCCCAGTAAGCCCAGACCAGAAGGGGGGCTAAAGTCCCCCAAGTCCAGTTCTCAGCCCTGTATACATTTACCCAAGAGCTCCCTCCCCACCCCAGCTGAGTGCTCCTTTAGAGCTGTTCTGGAGTCTGTGGCAAAGGGGTGGGCTCCCTTCCAGCGGGGGCCCCAGGGCCTTGAGCCTCTGAAAGGATGGTAGTCCGCCAGAGTGACTCACTGATGCCCATCTCTCCAACCCCTTAAACTCAGGGTGTGTGACCCGGGTGGGGAGCAGGCCAGGCCAGGAGAGCTGAGCACCTGGACAGAGCAGGTAAGGGATTCCTCCTCAGGCAGACCCTGCTGCCTGCCCCCCATGTCCTGGCCAGGGAACCCCAGGCTGCAGTCAGGATGAGGGGTCTGGGGATGCGGCTTCCTCATGCGCCCCCTGCTGGCTCACACCAGGCACGCAGGGCATGAGGGTGTCTGCCCACGAAGGCTTCACGGTGGCAGAGTCCCACCTGCGATCAGACGTTTCGGAGGAGCTGTGGGAAGGCACAGAAGTCCAGATTCCATGAGCACGTTGTGAAGATTCACAGGGAGCAGGGGCCAGGGGCCAGCAGAGAGGGGTCTCCCGTGAACCAGGTGAACCAAAGGGGCCTGTCAGGACTCCCACTGAGGACGGAGGGACAGGGCCGGAGGGCACTCAGAGAGGAGAAGCTGAGGTGAGTCAGGTGGAAGGCAGGCTCCAGCCAGGTCCCCAGCCGCCTGCCCACAGGAACGGAGAGCCACTCACAGAAAGGGGGTCCGCAGTAAAGGCAGCCACGCTCCGGCGCATCTCATTCTCACTGCCGCGCAGGGGGATCAGCGAAACGCTGCCCAGCCGGACCTCAGGCACCGCCCGGGACACGCGCGAGGGTTCTGAGGGCCACACCAGGCCGTCGTGCTGGGCAGCAGGGGAAAGGAGGGGTGTTGGGGCCTGGGCTCGGTTCGCTGGCCTAGACACTCAGCTCCGGATCCACCCACCCTTCCCAGAAATGCCTCCAGCTATGACCTGAGGCGAAACCCTCAGCTTTGATCTGAGCCGATATGAGAAGCAGCTGTTAGGAGAACATGACTGTATCCCCGGCAAAACCAAGCCAATTACGTTACTCAACAACCCTCACTTCCAGGTCCACAAACAAACCGCTCCAAGAACGCAGTGCCAGGAAAACAGTTCTAGAGGAACATGTCTGCTTCCTTTCACCAGGAACCAAGAAAACTCTAGAATCTGCTCTGTTTCCCTTTAGACTTTGACTACCAGGAAGCTCAGGGCTAAAAGAGCTCAGCCCAAGCCCTGGTACAGTTTTGTCTCCCTTCTCCCCAAACAATTCTGAGCTCTCATTTTAAAAACCTGTTTTGGGATTTCCTCGGTGATCCAATGGTTAAGAGTTCGTGCTCCCACTGCATGGGGCACGGGTTCGATCCCTGGTCAGGGAACTAAGATCCCGCATGCCGCAGGGCCAAAAGACAAACAAACAAACACCTATTTTAAGTCCAACCCACCCCTCTAGCCCTGCTCTGGCTTCGAGTCCTCCCCAGCCTGTTCCCACCTGGCCCACTGCAGCAGCTACCTCACTGGGCTCCTCACCTCCAGGCTCGGCCCTTCAGCCCATCCTCCCCTGCACGCCGCACCCAGAATGAACTCTCAGACTCAGACTCAACCCTGCGCACCACTCTTGCTTAAAACTCTCCCTTCAAACTGCCGACTAGGTCAAGTTCAGTTTCCTTGGCATGGCCTTCAAGACTGAGATTTTACTCCCAACTTCATTTCCAGTGCCAACTTCTAGCATGCCTGGCTTCTCCCTTTACACCCTGTCGGGCAATCCTGCTACGCCCGTGTGCAAAACTGTTCCCTCTGCCTCGAAGCCGCCCCACCCCCGCCTTTGCTTGGTGAACGCTCCCTCGTCCCCAAAGATTCAGCTTCCACGATACCTCCTCCCTGCTGCCTTCCGCACCTCACCCACCACCTCCACGAGGTAGGGTCCCTGGCTTCCCTCTGTCACCACAGCACTGGGCTCTAACAGGCTCCTTCTGGGTCTGTTTTCCTTTCCACGTGGGGAGTGAGTGCCCGAGGGCAGGGGTCTGCACCCTTTGTCTCTAGCATGCCTGGCTCAGGGCTGGACCAGAGCAGGTACCAGGAAGGGTTTACGTGAGAATGAACGAACAAGTGGATTAAAAGCAACTCAACATCCTGAAGCAATCGATGGCCTGAACAGTGAAGAAGCACTCATACCCCTTCTCTGTAATGGAGGCCTCCCGGGACCCACTCCACACCCCGCGCCTGGTACCTGCATGAAGAGGAAAGTGGCGAACCACTCCCGGAGCTCCATCTGCGTCTCACAGCACAGGTACCTACAGGGTGGGGCACAGGTCTGGATGCCGCCAGGGCCTGGCTGAGCAGGGATACCCTACCCTGTTCCCCCGCCTAGGGTCTCGGGGGCAGGGCCCAAATCTGGACAGTGAGGGGACCCAACCAAGGGGGACATGCTACCATCTCTCCTCGGCCTGGGGCCCTCACTCACCACTGCTGCTTCTCGTGTTTCTCCGTCTCGTGCACCACCGTGAAGCCCCAGCTGCAGAGAAGGGGCAGGTGGGATCACTTGACAGCCCAGAGAGGCCTCACAGCCCCGGTGAGAGCCTAGGACAGAGCCCAGAAGCCTGGGCCAGGGCTGGGGGCAGAGTTCAAGTCCTTCTGCGGGCACAGCACATCCCGGCCGCTGCCTCTTCCTCTCACAGCCCTGCCAGCCTCCCAGGGCCTTGGCTCCCCCACCCCCCAGCCCTATCCCCCGGAGAGAAGCAGGCACAGCCAGCGGGTAAAAGGCGAATGCCAGAAACCCCAGCCTAGTGATTGCAGTTAATAACAGTTAATAGTGGCTATGCATCACTTTTCAACTTTTAAAACGTACAACCATATCAATTATACTTCACTTAAAAAAAGAAGGAAAAAAAACCCATACAACCACCCTTTGGAACAGGCGTGCCATTATTTTCCCCATTCCTCAGATGTGGGAAGTGAGGCACAGAAAAGTCCCAGAGTTAGTCAGTGACTAACTGGATTTCAATCCAGGCCAATGGTTCTTAAACATGAGCAAGCATCAGAGTCCCCTAGGTGGCTTGTGACAGCACAGACTGCTGGCCCCACCCCCAGAATACATGATTTAGCAGGTCTGGGGTGGTACCCAAGAATTTGGGTTTCTAATGTGTTTCCAGGTGCTGCTGCTGCTGCTGGGCTGGGAGACCACACCCTCAGAACTATGAGCCAGCCCCTGTCAAGTTCACAGCCCTCAGCTGTGCCTCCCCCATCAGTTCTGAGCCCCGCAGGCCCTAGTTGTGGACCCACCTCCCCAGCCCCAGCTCACCAGGTGGGTGGCCGGAGTTTCTTCTTCACTCCCAGGTAGACTTTGAGACTCCTGACGGGCCACTCCTTCTCAGGCCGGTGACTCTGGGTGGGGGAGGGCAGAAGCAGCAGGAACTTCAGTCAGTCAGGGTGGGCACTGGGGCAGATCTCCCAACTGGGTGCCTCCCTCCCCCCTCTCCCCAGCCCCTCTACATCCCAGGAGCCCTCCTCCAGAAAGCCTTCCTGACAAAGCCCTCCCTGCTCACAATCTAGCTCAACAGAGCCCCCAGGCCTCTCTCCCTGCCCCAGCATCAGACAGTCAACCCTTGTCCCCAAGGCAGCTGGATGTCCACAGCAGTTGATTCCCAGTCCCTCCCTGCTGCCCCGCAAATCGAGAACTGATCTGTATCAATATCATCGGCTGATCCAGATTGTCTGCAAAGGGACAAGTCTGCACATTGCACATCACCCTTTGGCACCAAACTGAATGAGTATACAGGAGCTGAGAGCCTCGGCTGTCTGTTTGTCTCAGGTTATTTATTCTTCACCCTTCCCTGCCCCATGGAGGCTCCAGGGTTGACTGTGTGAACAGAAGGCTTGTGAGGTGAGCAGTTACTGGCTCTTTGGTTCCACAAAGTGAAGGCTAATGACTCAAGCTGAAGCAGAATGGCCGTTCGGTAGACCACAGGAAGAACTTCCCAGTGGTCTAGGGCAGGAAGCGACAGACCAATGTATTGGGGAGGGGCACCAGATCACTGACATGCTCATCTCTGGTCCCCGCCTCTGCAGATGGGTCTGGGCTTGGAAGGAGCAGGCTGGCTCAGAGGCAGGGGGATGGGAGCAATGACCTCCAGTGAAGAAGTGGGTTGGAGGTCAAGCTAATGAGCCTTCCTCCTGCTCTGGGAGCCACTTGCTTGAAACCCTGCCCCCACCAGGCACCCCTGGTGCCAACAGGGACACCAGGGTGGATGGCAGGACAGGGGGACTCACAACCGAAACTGGGGGCCAAAGATTGAGCCACCTCTACTGTTCCCCACCATTGCTCCCAGCCACCCCCAGGCATGGCTCCTCAGCAGGAACAAAAAGAGGGGACTAGGGGATGACTAGGGGATGGCCAGGGAGATGGAGAATTTCGGGAATTGGTGGACTTCCCTGTGAGGTCACAACAGGATGGGCTGCCTAGGGAATCAGTGGAGACTTCGGTGCTATCACAGGGGGTATAGTTTAAGAAGGGCTTATTAGGAACCTTTACTCTGCTTTCACCCCCAGTCCTCCTAATGACCAAGCCCCTGATGGGGGAGCCCCACATCTCCTGCACATAGCAGGACAACGGCTATGTGCCCAAGAGGGCCAGAACAAGGTGAGCCGCGGGCACAGGATGATCAGGGCTGCAGGCAGGGAGGAAACTGGGCAGAGATAAGGAAATCAGGCTGCTGATATGGGAGAAACAACGTCTAGGGAGAATACAAGAAAGAAGAGGCCTGCATGCAAGCAGGGAAGACAAAAGGCTGAGAGCACTGAAGAAATCAGACTGCAGTTGGAAGAAACCAGGCAGCGGGAATGGAAAGACTGAGACAGAGGCCGTAAAAGAAGTTAGGCTGCAGGCGTGGACAACATCCAGCTCGGAGCACGATAGGAGAAAGGATGTGGGGGAAACTGAGCTGCAGGTACAGAAGGAATCAGGCTGAGGGAATGAAAAGCAGACAGTGGGCTTGGAAGAAGTCGGGCTGTGGGTGTGAGGGGAAGAGAACTAAAAGCAAGGAGTAAAGTGAATCCAGAGTGGGCGGAGCCGGCCCAGGCGTGTGACAGGAACAGTGGTTGCAGTCAGGGCGTGGAGAGGATTAAGGGAATGGAGGCGGTCAAGCCAGGCTGTGGCTCCTTCAGAATCAGAAAAAACAACCCTCAGGCCGCTACTTCCTCAGGTACTGGTGCGTGTGGCGTGTACGTGGCAGGCTTATGATGTGAGCATGGCCAAGACAAGAAGGTTGAGGGGGACTTTGGGGGGCAAGGGGAGCGTCAGTCAATGTAATCTTCATTTCTGATCAAACAGCTCATGTTGGCAGCATCTCCGAGGTATAAGGTCACTGGCAGGGAATGAAGTTCACTCCTTGACGCTCAAAGACCTCTGCTGGAACCAAGATCTTTCTAGACTGTGCTTTTCCCAGGGGCCTCAGGGTCTTTAACCAGGGAGACTCCAGGACGAGGCTTGGGAGTTCACATAGCCTGAACTGCCAGGGACTGTCCCAATTCCAAATCTTCTGTCCTGTTGCCCCATAAGCTAGCAAATATCAGAATCACCAACACCTCAGTAGCCAAAACACACCTTCCCAGGGCTCCTGTGAGACCAGGTGCTGGCTGCCACTGGGGAGAGCACCATCTAGCCCTGCGCTGACCAGCCTTTGCTATGAGGCCTTGATTCCTGTATTTCAAGGAATAAAAAGCTGAAGCTTTGAGGCTAACAAATCTGGGTTCGAGTCCCAGGCTAGAGATGGCCCTGGGCAAGTCACCTGAAGCCTGCTTTCTCACCTGTGAAAAAGGGACAATACTCTTCCACACAGGACAGTAGTGAGATTACATGTCCCAGTATGTGAAAGGCTGGGCACCAAGCCTGGTTCGATAAACATTAGATCTGCTTCTTTCTAGCTCTGCTGCCTCCTCTCCTCCATGTCAAGGGACCAGCAGCTGCTTTTCCAGGTGCCTCAGCCATTCTCCCTCCTCCCTGCCCACATTGATGGTCTGGTTCTATTCCAAGGGGCTAAGCACCCCTAGAGGGAGAGGGCCAGGGAAATAGCATCCAGAACCAAGGGAAACTGACTGGAGGGGTGGATGGGCCCAGAAGTAAGGATGTGATCACAGAGGGAGGCAAAGGAGAGAAGACGAGGCATTCCCCACAAGGGTCAGCAGGAGCCCAGGCTGCATTAATAGAGGTATAATGTGCAAAGAGAGGGAGGTGAGGGTCCTGCTCTATCTGCTGGGCTCCCACGGCAGCCAGGTCTGTCCAGACATCCTCAGGAGACGCAAGGGGCAGAAAGGGCGGGAGACGCTGGTAGGAGCTCAGGCTGGACCCCTGGGCTTAGAAACATGTTTCTGTTGCCTGTCTCTGCAGAGCGTCTATACTCTGTGGCACCCAAGGCACAGCTGGGATCCACAGGGGTGTCATGGGAGGCAGATCTCAGCTGAACCTGAACAGTGATACTCAGTATCATTCTAGGGATAGAGCAGCACCAAGGGAGGAGAGGACGAACTCCCCTCTCCCAGGGTGTGCAAACAAAGGCTGGCGACCAGCTCGGGAGGCTACTACAGCTGGGGAAATACACCACAAGCCTCTGTAGTCCTGCTCTTGCGTTTCAAGATAAGGGCAGTAGCAAGGACATTCTAATAGCCCTGGAACTCTCTCCAGGGCTGGAAAGAGGGTGGTTCCAGGGGTGACAGGAGGTGAAGATCAGAGCTCTAATTCAAACCTAGGGGCTTCCATTAACTGGCTCCACAGCCTCCACCCTGAATCTTTTGGAAAAGTCTAGAGCATCGCACTGATGGGGGACCTTATCTTGGGGGAAGGACTCTGGGGTAGGGTTGGGGATGAAGAGAAGGAGCCTAGGCCACAAGCCCTAGGGTGGAGGCCGGGAAACCATGCCTGGAGACGGCCAGGAGCTCTGGCTGTGTCCCCATGCTCCCACTAGGCTCACTTGGCCCCCAGGAGGTGTAAGGCAGCTGGCAGTTGACCCACAGCTACTCACGGTCTCAGGGGCCCCGCTCCATGGCCTCTGGCTCTGTTTGATAGAGGATCAGGGTTACGGAAGAAGGAGGCCCAGGTCCAGAGCTAGGACAGTGTGTGTAGTGGTGCATGGCGGGATGTGGCTTGTATGCTGGGGCAGCGGGGGCAGTGCTAGGACGGAGATGGCGTCTGGTCTGGGAGGATGCCCGGCATGTGGACAGCATGGGCATGGAGTGGGCCGGGATGGGGTATGGCCTATAAAGCAACAAGGCATGTACAGGCCACAACTTGGGGCTGTCACCACGTAGCATGTTCTTGTGGGTGCCATGACCAGGCACAGGTGAGCAGCACACGCCTGATGTGATGGTACCAGGGCCTAGTAGGGCTCCAGGGCAAAGCCATGTGATCACCGAGAGCCACAGCAGGAGGGTCTCTGAGAGTCCACAGCTCCCCCCAACTGCTGTGCCACCCCAAGACCCCGCGATGGGGATGCTCCCATTGTTAGGCCCAGGGGGACACTTGTGCTCGGGTGTCTGAGCACACTCGGGTGCAGGTGCCCACCTCGGGGCAGGACCCAGCAGGATCACGTACCCGGACCTCCTTGTAGAGCCGCAGGCAGCTGCTGTTGAGGATGAAGTAGCGATCGTGGAAGCCACCTGAGGGCAGGCCCAGGCCCAGGAGGCTGCGGTCCTCTCGGAACTTCATCATGCCGTGCTTGGTTTCGCCCACATGGCTGGCTGGGGGAGGAGTGGAGTGGGCACAGGCTGCACCAACCCCCTGCCCACAGACACAGACACCCAGGGCAGGGTCCCAGGATGAAGGAAACTGCTCCATCCTGCCCCAGCCTCCGAAGAGGCCTGCCCATCTGGCGCTCTCTGCCTGAGCTGTTCCTGCCTGGCGCCACCAGATCTCGCCCCAGCTCTGGATGGAGGGACCCACCACCAGGTTGCCCAACCCTGTAGGCACCACCCATCCAGGGACACCACCTACCTAGGTACAGCAGCATGGCCTCCATGGACTGGTGCTTCTTCACCACCAGGTAGCTGTCCGTGCCCAGCCCATGCAGGATGGGCAGCACCTTCTCCGCAAAGTGCAGGGGGCGCTCTGGGGAGAGGGCACACCGTCACCAGGGCCACTTGGCCTGACAGCACTGAGGGCTGGCCCACGGACACACATCACCTACGTGCCCAAGGGCACCATCCACTCCCTCTGCCTCCTAGCGCCACATCGCTGCCCTGACCACCTCCCACACCCAACACATGTGGCCGGGACCAAACCTGCTCCAACCCAACATGTCCAAAACCAAGCCGGTGATATTCCCTGTGTGTCCTCATCAGGGAAACCGGCACCACCCCCCAGGCCACCCAAGCCAGAAACAAACCCTCCTCCCTCTCAGCCTCCATGTGTCGAATCTCTCTGCTTCTGTCCATCTCCTTGCAGCCACCCTGGCCCATGATCCCATCTTCTTGGACCAATATTGTGGCCTCTGAAGCAGTCTCTGCTGTGTGCTCTCATCCCCTCTCCCCACGTCTCTCTACCCAGCAGTTAAGGAGCAATCTTTTCAAGCTCCCAACCACTAACCCTTCAATGGACTTGCATTGTTGTCAGGCCCTGAGGGAGGCCTCCGCCTCTATCTCCAGCCCCATCCCGTGCCACAACCTCTCACTGCCCTTATCTTAAGCTCCTTGAAAGGATGGTGTCCCTAGCCACCACAGGGCCTTTGCCCATGCTGTTCCCACTGCCTCGAAGTACTTTCCCCTCTTCTTCACCAAGGAACCCCTACTCTTCCTTAACCTCCTAACCCAGGGACTCCAAAGCCAAAAACCCTGTTATACGCTCTGCTGACGGACTTCCCTAGTGGCGCAGTGGTTAAGAATCCACCTGCCAATGCAGGAGACACGGGTTTGATCCCTGGTCTGGGAAGATCCCACATGCCGCAGAGCAACTGAGCCCGTGCGCCACAACTACTGAGCCTGCGCTCTAGAGCCCGTGCTCCGCGAGAAAGAAAAGCCACCGCAATGAGGAGCCCGTGCACCGCAAAGAAGAGTAGCCCCCCGCTCACCGCCCACCACAACTAGAGAAAGCCCGTGCAGCAACAAAGACCCAATGCAGCAAAAATAAATAAATAAATGAATATAAAAATTTTAAAAAAGCTCTGGTGGCATTGTGGCCCTTTCCTTCACAGCAGTTAACACTGCTGTAGTTGTGCGTTTACTGGTGTGATCATGGGACTAGTGTCTCTATTCCATACCAGACTACCCCCAAGAGGGTAGGGACTGTGTGTCTGGCTCCCCTGCCCAGTGCCTGGCACTCAACAAATAACAGTAAAACAAATGAACAGATACGCCCTCATCCTCCACTGCCACTGAGACCATCCTTCACCCTAAAATGCCTTTATCACTCCTCTTCACCACGATGGCCCCTTCACCACACCACCAGCACCACCCCACCCCACTCCTTCTGCATGCTCATCACCACCCACTACCCCCCTCACCACCAATGCTGTCACTCACAATCCCACTATCAAATTCAGCATCTCCACCCTTGCAAGCAACACCATTCTCACCGACACCTGAGAAAGCGCCATAGCCGACACCATCTACCCCTTCACAGTCCCTTCCATCAGCCACATCACCTGAACCCCTGTCAGCACATCACCACCACCATCACTGAGATCACAGCATGACAGCAACATCCATCATCTAAAACCCCCTTTGCCACCACTGTCAGCACACTGTGGGGTAGAGGAGGACAGACTGGGGCCGCCCCATTTCCTGCACCAATCCTGTGGTCACCCACCTGCCTCCTCCCTCTCGTTGACCTCGAAGCAGGTCCAATAGTCCTTCTCCCTGATGCCCACATTCCTGCGATCCAAGATCTCCAGGGTGAGCTCCTCAGCTGTCATGGATGCTGGGATCTGTGGGGACCCAGGAGGAGGAGGAGATCAGCCTACCCCATCCCCAGCCCCTGCTCTGCCACAACCCTGCTGTGTGATCCAGGGGCCAAGCCCACCCCTCTCAGGGTCCTCTGGAGTCCTGGGATGCAGGGGGGTGTCTGAGTAGTCCTGATGAGCTAGGTGGGGAGAAGGGAAAGAGACAGGCCCTGGCACCAGCCAGATACAGGTCCCAAACCAGGGCTTCCCTTAGCATGGAAGCTGTGCTCCCCTGGTCATCTGAGCCTGTGCCCAGCCCAGCCTGACTCTCCCGGCCCCTTAGCTTCTAGGTCCCTGGCCCTCACCTTGACATGTTGCTCTGTCTCCGCCTTCTTTTCCTCCAGGTACACAGTGCAGATGAAGTCACCGGCATGCTGTGGGGAGACAGGGCTCAGCTGGAGGCCTGGGGAGCAGGTGCAGGCGGCTGGCCTGAGCCCCCCACCCCAGGCCCTGTCCTTCACCTGAGTCCCACTAGCAGTGCCAGCCACACGCATCTTCACAATGGCAGTGATCTCCTCCCGCTGCTTCCTCAGCTCCTCCTCATCCACCTGGGAAAGGGAGAGGGACAGGGACAGATGGTCACTGCCGCCCAGGGGCTGAGTTCTGCCTTCCACTGCCCACTGGCTGGGGACGCACACTAAACACCATCACATAGTGGCTGATGAGGTCTTCCACCACGCGGCCGGCCTTGTAGTCCTGCCCATCTGTCTGGAAGAGTGTGGGCCCAAACACAATAGCCAGGTTGTGCGTGTTCATCTGGTTCGTGTCTGAGAAGCACTGGACGCTGGACAGGGAAGGAGGGAAGCCTTGAGGAGTCAGCCCAGAACTTCCCCACCTCACCTTCCCAATTCCTGACAAGCCCATGAGTGGCCCCTGGAGAGAGGCCAGGGAAGGTCCCAGTCAGAGAGGACAAGTAGTTAAGGAGACAAGGGGACAGTCTTTCTGGCCATGTCTTGGGTCCTGGGGAGAAGTGGGGCTGGGAAACTGAGAGATCTGTCCGCCAGCTGAAACCGCCTCTATTCTCCCACCCTGCAGGAAGTAAGCTGGGAGACAAAGTGTCCAAGACCAGAGCACATCATAAGGCAACATTCAGTTCCCAGGCCCACCTGGTTCCCAGGGGAGAACAGTCAGCCAGATTGGGAATAGAAGAGTCTTTTCTACCCCAGCCCCCCAGTAGTGCTGCTTCTCACCAGTACAAGTGGCTGATAAGGGCTTTCACCGTGGCCCGGTTGACTGGGGGCAGACGCGCCAGTAGCTCTCGGTACCTGGAGACCTTCTCCTCTTCATCCTCAATCTCTGGGTGGGGGGAGATGGATCAGGTCAGGAACCCTCTTGTAACCACCTCCTCTGTCCCACCCCTCTGGCTGCCCTGCCTCTCATCCTAGGTGACACCACTCCCTGCCCCTCTCCAAGTCAAATCAGGCCAGCCATGCAGCAAAGACAAAGAATTCTCCAAGGGACCCTGGCTCTGTATAGAGTGACAATGGGAATAAGAAGAAAGGAGGGAGAAGGACTGGAGCCCACCACTGGGGCATGCCTAGTCCAAGTGCATGATGGGGAGGGGAGGGAAAACTGAGATCAGAGTGTACAAGTCAGCAGCACTGGCCTGGTCTCAGGCTGGGCACGGGCTGCAGGGCCCACCTGAGGCCTCCAGCCAGGCTAGGCGCTGGACTCGAGTAAAGAGCCCATCGGGCAGATCTCGCAGGAAGCGCTTGAGCGCCGAGGAGACGTCGTCCACGTGCTGCTCGCCCTCCTTGAGGCGCACAGAGCGAGCGTCCAGCCGCAGGCTCTCCAGCAGCCGCTGTGTCTTTGATGTCTGCCCACATTTGCGGTAGATGCCCTCAGACGTCAGGCCTGGAGAGGGGTGGGGCTGAGCTGGGGGCGGAGCCAGACGTGAGGGGCCAGGAGCATTGGTCAAGGGGAGGGCCTCACGGCTTTCAGGGAGATCCCAGGAAGGCGAGGCTTGGCCTCTGGGGCAGGAGGTAAAAGTCTCTCGAGGTGGGGAGGGGCGGGGCCTGTGCCACGGGGGCGGGGCTCACCGCACTGAGTGATGTAGTCCACACAGCGGTACACAATCACCGGGATATCCGAGTCTCCAAGCTGCTGCTCCGACAGCGTGTCCCCTGAGCTGGCCGCTGCTTTCTGGATGGCTCCCAGCCAGCCCGTGAAGTCCAGCCGCCGCTCCCCCTGGATGTACAGCGTCCTGGGCCAGGGAGTCAGTCACTTGGGAACCTACCCCTGCCCCACCCCTCCCAGGCCTGTCAGACTTTCCAGGCTTCTCAGAGCCCCTCAGGGAGGCCAGAGCTCACCTCCGTCGCTCCACCAGCACCAGCACCTGGTTCTCGCTGTCCCCTTGGACGGCTGTGGAGGGATGGGTTGAGGTGAGGCCCAGGCCTTGTTCATGGTCCACAGCCCGCTCCCTGCTGAGGCTCTCTGGGTCCACACACCCCTGGGACACACCCACCAACCCCTGGGGTGGCTGAGATGCACCCCAAGGACGGGAGAGGACATGAGAGGGCAGGTTGGCTCCTTCTGGCCAGGCTAGGGTAGAGTTCAAACTTCTGGGGAGGGGCTGGGGCCTGGGAGCCCAGGATAGGGTGCCCCGGAGATTGGGGCCCAGGTCCAGGTGTACGCACAAAGCTCCTGTAGTTTCCGAAGCTGCAGCGGCTCCTCGCAGGGCCCCTCTGGGAAGACAGCATGGAGCTCGGAGCCGATGAGGGAGAACCAGCCCTCCTGGGCCCGCTGTAGGCTCAGGCCAGCTTTGTAGGGTAGGCGCCCAAGCCTTTCAAAATCCCGGGCCAGCAGATCCTCAGCCAGGGGAGGCACGAATGCCTGGTGGGGAGGCCAGGGAAAGGGGAGATAGCCAGGGAGGCTGCATCAGCCAACAGCACTGCCCACCCTGGATACCCCAGCTCTTTGGCTTGTGGGCATGTACTTGTTTTCCACCCAACTGTCTCCTCTCTCTCCCCCAGGGCAGAACCCAGCAGTGAACTAAGTTGGGTATCATGTCCCACTTCATACTCACTCAGATATGCCCTCCTCTGGAACACCTTCCCAGACACCATTAGGGATGTCCCTTCTCTGGGGCCACAGGGCACCAAGGCATTCTTGCCCTCTGTTGTAGCACCAATTACAGTTTTTGCTGTTTGGACCCCATCTGTCTCCCCTACCAGCATGGGAGCCACTGAGGAGCTGGGATCAAGACCGGTTCATCTGGATCCCCGGGGCTCTGAGGACTGACTGTCAGGAGGCTCACAGGTGACTGATTGACGAACAAGAGAATGAGAGTCACAGGCCCTCACGGCACAGGAGAGCCAGAGGGCACCTGATTCTAGTCCCCAGGGCAGAGCTCTCCTCTGCAGCCTTCCTGCCTCCTTCCTCCAGGACAAGGCGCTCCCCCTGGAGGCAGCACTGTCCATCCTAGGATGGCTCTGCCTGTCATTCATTATTAAACATATATTGAGCACCTAGGGAGTGCAAGGCCCACGGCCCTCCTTCCACATAGTTGAGATAGGTCTCCTGACCTCCCCCCCCACCAGGGAGCTGCAGATCACATCAGGGCCTTGGCTCTGTGTCTGCTGCCCTCCATCCAGCCCCTGATCCATGCGGTGGGAAAGCTGGGATACAGGGGATTGGCCAGGAGGTCCTACCCTGGGCCCTGACAGACTCCTCCCACACCCGCCTGCTCACCCAGGCCCACCTTAGCAATGCACTTGACCCACTCACGAGCCAGCTCTGCGCTCTCCAGCCCAAACAGGTACAGCCGCTCTCCTTCTGTGTACACCTCAAAGGTGTGCTCAAAACTGTAGATACACAGGCCAGGATTCAGGCCCACTCCACCCAGCACTGCCCCCTCACCCGCCACACTGCCCTTGTGACTACCCTTCCCCTGGCCCCCTACGAGGTGGGAGAAAAGCCTTAGGCTAGGGCCTCGGGAAACCTGGTTTAGCCCCTGCACAGCCCCAGCTTGCTGTCCGACCCTGGGGAGGTCCTGCCCCTCTCTGTTTCCCTGTCTCCCCAATGGAGGGTTGGACTTTACATCAATAACAGTCTGTGATTCTGCCCAGGGGTGCTCACCCATGGGTGTTGGGAGTGGGCACTGCCAGACACACAATCTCGCTGGCCCGAATCTCCCCGTTGGGGGTCACTGCCCGCTCATTCTCATAGTAGCTCAGGACCCCGTCGCTAAGCACACACCAGCGTCGGCTGAATTCTGGGGAGAAGTTGGGCAGGGGAACCATGAGGGAGCCCTCCACCCTCACCTGAACACTACCTCTGCATCCTCCCTGGGCCTCCACTCCCACCTGACCCATGTCCTCTCCATTCTAACTCACAAGCTTCCCCCAAATCCATCCTCCTCCCTGTAGCTCCACCAACCCAGCCCAGCCCACACCTCTCCCGTGGACCTGCCAGGTCTGCCCCTGTCCACCTCCCCGGCCACCTCTCTGATCACTCCTGCACACACACCCCACACTCCCTGCTTTTGCTCACCTTGTTCCCTTCACCCACACCCTCTATCCTTCAAGGCCAGCCCAAATGCCATAGGAAGCCTTTCATACCATAGCCTCCTGTCCCCCACCCTCCTTTGCCAGCAGGACCCATTGTTCTATACTCTGCTTCCTCCTATAGTGACTCTGAGGACACTGACAAGATCCCATAAAGGAAAAGAAATGGGAATCTGGACCAGGAAAGTAGGAGAAAGAACAGATTGTCAAGGCCATGCAGGCTCGTATAGTTCACAGCATTGAGCATCACACTGGCTCAGAGCTTCCTGGCACCCAGGGTGAAAAAAGGATGACCCAGGCAGTTACATAAATGACATTAGCAGGCAGAGGAAGGTAGACTAGGGGCAGTGCCCCAGGGGCAGTGAGGTGGTGAGTAACACAGAGTTCCAAAGAAATCTGTTTGGGAGCTGGAGGGCTTCATCCGGGGGTGCTGAGGATGCAGTGAGCAACGGCCTCAACAATGCTCACACAGCAGATACTGTCTCTCATCCTGGCTACGAGGACATGACATTTGCCCTCTGCAGGCAGTGTGTCCCAGAGTCTGCCTCCCAGGCTGGGCTCCCTCCAGGAGCGCCAGCCCTGCCTCAGTCACTCCTCATCCTGCAGACATTTGCAAGGGCCCACTGCGTGCTAGACACTGTTCTAGGTGCTGGGGGCTACAGCGCTGGCCAAGAGAAGTTTATATTCCAGTAGGGCACAGAGAATCAATAAATAGACCCATAAATAATGTCAGATAAGTAGTGTGAAAGTAGGGCTTGCTATTTTGGATTAAGTGGTGGGGAATGAAGTCTTCGAGGAGTGACATTTAAACAGAGACCTGTTTGAAGTGAGATACTAACCATGCAGATATTTAGGGAAAAGCATTTTGGGCAGAGGGAACAGCAAGTACAAAGGGTCTGGTGAGCATGAATGTTATGTTTGAGAAACAGCAAGGAGGCCAGTAAAGCTGGAGCAGAGTGAGTGAGGGAAGAAGAGTCAGAGAGGTAATGGGGTGGGGAGGCTGATGTGCAGGTCCTCGTGGGACGTGGTAATAAGGACTGTGGATTTTACTCAGAGTTGGGAGCAAATGGAAGGCTGAGGTGATAGACGAACAGACCTTTAAGCTTCGTCCTCAAACTTCCTAGCATCCACGTGCTCCAAATACCAGATGCCCAAAACAGGGCCCACACCTAATAGGTACTCAATAAAGTCTTCTTTGTTTTAAAGGAAACTCTGGCAGTGACTTGCTCTGCAGTGCCATGCTCTACTCCCACCCCGATCAGCCCATTTATTAATCACCAACTGTGTACCTGAGACCACACCCAGGAAGCCCTGCAGGGTGACTGCCAGAGTGCACTTGGCGCCCTCATGGATCACCCAGCCTGGCCAGCTCTGGCTTCTCTGGCCCTGCCACCATGCCAGAATGCCATGGCCAGGGCGGGCTCTGGCCCGGCACCCACCTTCCCGGGCCCGGCGGTCCTGTAGCAGCTTCCCGGCAGAAGCGGTCTTGTAGAGGAAGCCACTGTGGCTCACAGTTGGCAGGACAACTGAGTAGTGCTTTTCCGGGGGCCTCATTGAATCCAGCCGAGGTACCTCTTTTTGGGAAGGGGGGAAAGAGTGGCTGGTCATGCTCACCATCCAAGGGTGTCCCCCTCGCCCCCACCTGGGCTGGGTATTTAAGCTGGCACTCAAGTCACCCGCCCCTCCCTCCCCAGCACCGTTCCCTGACTAGCACTCCTGGGCTCTTACTGCCACATTCAGGGTTTTGCCTAAGCCATTCTCCACCTTTCCCCACTTGTGCGAATTCCGTCCCACTCACAAGGCCCGGCTCCAGTACCTCTCCTCCCAGGGAGCTCCCCTGACTCCCCAGCCCAGCTCTTCCTGTTGGAGGCACAGGACCAGCACACTAGAATGGGGGGGGGGCCTCGAGCAAACTCACCAACAATCCCCAGAGGGAGCTTGTCTCAGACAATGCAAAGCCTAAGGAAGCAGCCTGGCTCCAGCCCTGCTCCCAGCAGTCCCAAAGCCCAAGCCAGCTGGGTGGTCTCCGTGCCTTCCCCGGACACCTGGGCTCTCTCCAGCCCGGCGCACCCCACCCACCCATGGCCCTGAGCCCAGAGTCCTGGCCGCAGATCTCCACCCTCAGTCCTAGGATGTGGCCCGAGAGGCTAGCGCTGGGCCATGACCAGCAGCGCTCACCCCCACCACCCCCTCCTCAGCTACCCCGAGAGCGGGAGCCAAACGGGACCCAACCCGTCTGCAACAGAGCCCCACCCAGACAGAACGGCAGACAGGGCTGCTGTGGCGAGTCCCCTGCACACAGAGAAAGGCAGCACCTCCCCCCGACAGCAGCGCAGACACGCTCTGCACATGCACAAACCCCAACACCCTCGACACTCCCAGGGGCAAGGAAGCAGAGCCACAGCAACTCAGAGACACATGGACACCGGCACACGGATGCCACCCCGAGGTCCCACACTGTGGGTCAGGGAGAAACCCACAAATACACAAAGAGATGCAGAGACGGAGACACAAAGGGAGATACAAACGAACACGCGTGTGAAGGGGAAGCCAGAGGCACAAATGTACACTGACGTGCAAACCCGAAACATCACGCACACTCTTGCACCAGGGCCCCTGGAGAAGTTGTAATTATAGCTCAAGTGGTATGTAAATCAAACCTCACAGGACAATACCCAGCCCCTAGCACCCAACAACTGGCATCCCCTCCAAAGGGCCAGACCCTGGCAGCAGGGAGGCCTCATCCCTTGAGGAGGATGGTCCCACCAGCCACTCACCTGTGGTCCGGTTGTTTCGAAGGAATTCCATCTGCAGTGTCTGTCCCGCCTGCTCGGCGAGAGCCAGGGGCGTGGGGACTTCAGGGTCCCCCGAGAAGCAGTTGACCCCAGCCCCACAGCCCAGGAGCGCCTGGGTCTCAGCCAGGTCTGAGGTTGTGACTGCGGCACACAGGGCCTGGGAGGAGGCGAGAGGAGTGGGGAGGGTCAGGCTAAGCCAGAGTGAGGGGCAAGTGGGACAGGGGTCGTGCTGCGGCAGGGTCGGGGTGCGGGGTCGGGAAGAGGAAGGAGTCAACCAGGTTAGGGGCCCACCCGCAGTGTGAAAGAGAAGAAAGGGAGGAAGAAAGACAGGAGGAGGAAAAGAAAAGCCAAGAGGAGTGAGGGGTGGCAGGGGCATCCCCACAGAGGCCAGGGGTCCTAGCAGTCCAGGCCTCACCCTGCTGACAGCCCCCTGGGACCCTGTCAGCCACCAGGCGTGTTCTCTAGAGGATCTCAAGCTCCCTCTGCCTTGTGGAAGGCCAGAGGGGGGTGCTTTGTAGCTCATTCCTCCCACATTTGAATTCCTCACCGCCTGCCCATCCCTCCCAACCAATGGGAGTTGCCGCCCCTCCTGGCTGGCGGGCTAGACTGGGCTGGGCTGGGGGCTGGACGCCTGGGTTCCTGGGAGGTGGAGGCCTGGCTCCCACTGGGCTTCTAGCTGGACTGAGCCTGACTGGGTGGGGCTGCTTGGGGGAAGGGCTGAAGGTTGACCAGAAGTCACAAGTGGCATCCCTCTGCCTCAGACCAGGCAACCTCCCACTCAGGCCAAGCCAGACCAGGGACAGGGCTTGGCTCCCGGCCTGTCAGGGCCTGGGGCCCATGAGGGGCCTCATCTTGAGTGGGGTGTGGATGGGGATGGGCTGGAGCAGCCAGCTGTTTTTCATGAGCCTGACAGGAAATAGCATCCCCATCAAGTTCACTCCTTTTGGCAGGATTCAGAAGGAGAAGGATGGGGTGAGGAGACAGAGGAATCAGGAGGGGAGGGAGGCAGACAGATGCTGGGGACGTGGCCTTGGCCCAAGGGTCAGGCCTGGCTCCTCCCTGCTTTGTCCCAACTGTCCCTGTGGCTTAGGCAGGGTCCTTCTGCCCTCTGGGCCTCAGTTTCCCTACAGGGCCACTCATCACTCTGAGCTAGTGGAAAAGATGGGCTGAAATAGAGTGAGGAATGGGGGGGGGGCGCATGAATAATGGGGGTGTTTTAGGAGGCCTCACAGGCCCAGTGCCCTGACCTTGTCCAGCTCCTCCTGGTTGCCAAAGAGCGGATGGTAGCGTCGGTACTTGCCCTCATGGTATTTGGCCTCTAGGTGGCACCGCCGGGCACCAGGGCTGCTGCTGGGCTGCAGAGCCTCACTGGGCGGCACGTTGGCTGCCCAGAAGTGGTTCCCAGCAGCATTGCCCAGCTGTAAGAAGAGCTGCGGGTGTGGGCAAGAGGTTAGAAGGGAGCCTACAGCCAGGGGCCCATGCCCCGCAAAATGTTGGTTTTGAGGTTGTTAGGTGAGGGGCTGGAAGAGCCAGGCCACCTGCCCACTTTCCCATCAGGGAAGCTGAGGGACAGCCTGGCCTGCTGGTGGCTATGGGTGCTCCCCCACCAACGCTGGGCCTGAGCCCAGTCCCTAGGACAAGAGGCAGACAGTCTGACAGGTGGACGCCCCAGGCCTGGTGCCTGGCTGGGGGCCTTGCTACTTCCCCACCCAGTCCCACATCTGGAACTCTGCATTCCTGAGACTATCACAGCTGGGGGTGGGGTGTCGGGGGGTGGCGGCTAACCCGTCAGCCAACTGGGTGGACAGGGATTTTGGAAACATCTCCTGTCCCTGACATTCCTCTCTGGGCTCAGGGGAAGAGGGGTGAGGGCAGACTGCGCACAAGAGTCTGGCATTCGGGGGACTAGTTTATTCATTCTTTCATTCTGCCGATCACTCATTCCACAGCCATTTCCTGGGCCTCCCACCTTGCCTGTTTGTCAGGGCCTGCGTGGGGTGCTGGGGTCAGAGCAGAGAACAAAGAGGAAACAGTCCCAGGCGCCACTGACTCACTCTGTGGCTTTGGGCAAGTTATTTTCTCTCCCTGGGCCTCAACGTCCTCATCTGTAAACTGGGGATTCTAACCCTAACTCACAGGGGATATGACACCCAAATTACTCTGAAGTCTGCAGCTTGGCTGGGGCTGTCAGGAAGGCCATGTGTGGTCGGGCCCTGGTCCAGCCTCCTGTTGCAGGTTCTCCCCTGTAACTACCACACATATCAGTACCTGGCAACCCCAAGTACACAGGCACAAATGTACACGTGTGAGCGTCCCCCAAATGGACATACTCACACCCATTGGTGCACATGAGTAGAGATAAAATGAAGTAAATATTTTAGGCTTTGCAGGACACAGTCTCTGTGGCATATTCCTCTTGGTGTTTTTTTTTGTTGTTGTTTGTTTTTTTAAGCAACCTTTTAAAATTGTAAAAACATTCTTAGCTCACTGGCCAGTTTGCTGACTTTGCCAAAAATCAGCTTTTCCAAAATCCCACCCCCTGGATGATCCCAAAGGTCTCTTCTAGCTCCAGGGTGCTGGGGTTGGTGAGATGGGGGAGATGGGGTTGGAAGACCCAGGCAGCAGCTGAGAGGGGCAGACCCCAAACATAGCTGGTTCCCCACCTCGATGAGTGTTTCCGTCCACACCTTCCTGTCCATCTTCAGGCTCCGCACCTTGGAGACACCAGCGCCCAGGCCACGGTGCTCCCCTGTAGACAGAGGACCAGACACGGGGTCATCTGGGCCCTCTCCTTTACATGAGCACTCCCCCCCTACCCCAGTGCCCATGGGGGCGGACAGGGAGAGGCCATGGGCAGGACCCAGGGGCTAGGCCTGCAGCTCCATCTCCCACACACTCCTGCCCAGGGCACCCCAAAACTGAGCGCTGTAATTGACACCTGGGTTCCTGCAGTAGTCCCCCAGCTGGTTCCCTACAGCCATGCTTGGCTCCCTGCAGGCCACTCTCCACACAGCCCAGCCAGAGTGATCTCTTTAAAATGCAAACCTCTTACTTCGAACCCCTGCTTTAGACTCTCTCTTAATTCTCCCCAGAATTAGATCAAAATTCCTTACCCGCTTCTTCTCCTCATCTCATGCCTCTCCCCCTCCCCTTCCCCCCCTAACGCTCAAATTCTCCTTCCTCTTCTAGTCATCCATGCTCATTCCTACCTGAGGGCCTTTGCACTCACTGTTCTTTCTGCCTGGATTCTCTTCCCCCATTTCCCCAAGGTTAGCTCCCTCCTGACATTCAGATCTCAGCTGACCTGTCACCTCCTCAGAGATGGCTTCTCAGCCAACACGTTCTCTACCTAGCACTTGTTATTGCCTGATACTTCTACTGGTTTGTGTATGTATTTTCTGCCTCTTCCCATCAGAATGTAAGCTGCCCGAGAGAAGGAATGTTGACTACCTGCCTTAGGGTCTAGCCTCAGTGCCTGGAACAAAGTCTGGCACACAGTGAGCGCTTAATAAATCTCTGTGAAATGAAAGGGGAGGGGGAAGTTGGGCTTGGAAGGATGCAGCCTTGCTCAGCTACAGATCCCACAAGGGACCCCTGGAGCAGGGGTTGGGCTGGGGGCACCATGAGTGCCTGGTACTGCCTGGCTCTGGCTTAGGCCTCCCCTCGCTCTGCAACCTCCTATGGAGCATCTCATCCACTCTGGACACCCTCACTCCTTCCATGAGCCGATGCCTTCCTAATCTGGTCTCCAATGGAGTCATCGCTTTCCACACCCATCCCTCATAGCCCAAGGCCTCCTAGACATTTGACCTAGATGTCCCGCAGCAACTTCCCAGAACTGTTCCACCCCTGGGTCCCCACCTCCAGCCAGCCAAGACTGTTCCCAGTGGGGCCCCTTTCCCAGCACTTGGCACAGTGCCCAGCACAGACCCTCAATAAACGCTGGTTGAACAGATGAATGTATCTTAGGCTCCACCCTCTTTCTCTCTCATCCTCCGCGTATGATCTGGGACTCTTCCTCCATAGGTCTAAACGTCTCTCAAACGCTCGCTTTCTGGGACCAGGCTCCACCTCCTCTCTCTTGTGGATCCGCAGCAGTCTCCTCACTCGTCTCCAGTCTCACCAGCTCTGACGCAGCTTCCACCCATCAGCCAGGGTCGGATGCACAAATCTGACCACGTCCCTCCCACCCCTGCCTCCCATCCCCCTCTGGATAAAACACCAGCTCCTCCCTCTGCTTGCAAAGCCCTGCCAGACCTGGCCTACTTCCGCTCTTCTGATGTGACAGCCGTGCTAGACTCCAACAGGCCTGGGCTCAAATCCAGACTCACTTACTTGCCAGGTAACCGTGAAGGAGCCACTTTCCCTCTCTGTGCCTCGGTGTCCCCACTCATGACGTGAGAAGTTGAATCCCTGCTGTGCAGGTTAATCACGGTGGGAAAGGCTTGACACAGAAGTGCAACTTCATAAACGATGCTCTCTGATACTGCCTTCGCTCCAGCCCCTCCAGCCAGCCAGACCACCTGCCTTCTCAACACGCCAGCCCTGTCCTGCCCTGGTCTGGCACCCCAACCCCCCTACACACCTGCACAGCGCTTGCAGATGACAACACAGAGGTTGATGGAGGCCCAGTCAGGCTGGGCAGCTCCGCAGTCAGCACAGAATCTGTTGGGGGCCACGGCCCAGATGCGCTCGGCCACCTCCCAGGTAGACAGGGCCTCGGCAATGGCTCTCTGCATGGCCTCCAGCCACTGCTCCTTCTCCAGCTCCGATTCGGCCGAGAAGCTGGGGACACAGAAGTGGGGTAGGGGACTGGTGGGAAAGGACTCAGAGGGATTTGGGGGCAGCATGAGGGGGCACAGCATGAAGGGGGGTGAATAATGCATTGAGAGCTGACTGTCGGAAGAGGGAGGCGCCCAGGGTCTGTGGGGAGGGTGGGCGTGGATGAAGGCAAGGACACCCCAAATCTGAGGGACGTGTGAATGAGGGCTGGGGGCGGAGGGGCCAGAGGAGGCTCTGCCCTGCCCAGGGAGTAGAAAACGCTGCTGGAAAGAAATGGTGGCCGAGCTAAGCCTTGACAGATGAGGAGGGCTTACCCAGGTGAAGAGGTAGAAAGGTGTTCTAGACAGAGGGAACAGCATGTGCGAACAGACAGGAGGGCACACAGGGCATTCCAGGGCCTGCGGGCAGGATGGGGGTACTGGCAGAAAAGAAGCTGGGAGACAGAGAAGGCAAGCCTGTGCCATGAAGAGGAGGTCAAAGTGTACCCAGAGGACAGTAGTGAAGCCGTAGAGGGTTTCAGGGGGGTGAGGGACACAGAGATGTTTTCCCTCTAGCTCTTTCTTTCCCTGCTGCCACCAAGTCACATGTGTGCATTCAAGATTCGGCTCCACCACTGCCATGGCCGAGGAGGGCATTGTTGCTGGAGATGGAATGGACGTCAGTGCTGCTTTACGAGAGGTGCTGAGACCACCCTCGCCCACGAAGGCTGAATCTGCCAAGCTGCCAAGGCCCCAGCCAAGCGCTAAGCCCGTCTCTGTGCACTTGCGTCCAACTGGGGGAGCCCACGCACGCCAGGCTGGTGGAGGCCCTTGGAGCCGAACACCAAATCAACCTGATTAAGGTCCATGACAACAAGGATCTAGGGAAATGGGCAGGGCTCTGGAAAGCTGACAGAGAAGGAAAACTCCAGAGAAAGTGGCTGGTTACAGTTGTGTGGTAGTTAAGGAAGATGGCAAAGAATCTGATGCCATAGACGTCAATCAAAGATTACTACGAATCTAAGAAATGAACAAATACAAACTTGGCTTTCAACAAAAAGGAAAAAAAAGGATCCTCTGACGGTCACAGATAGGCAGCCCAAGGGTGAAGAGGCAGGCGCCAGGCCAGAGGGCCCACATGCCTAGGGCCTGCAGGAAAGGGGCCAGACGGAGGTGAGGGAGTGATGGAGGCAAGACGGGGGCAGTGATGGGTTTGCACAGGGGTGAGTAGGAGAGGTGGGGTCCCCGTGGGTGGAGATGGGGCCCAAGGAGGAGCAGTGAGCTGGGGAGGAATATAAGGGGGAAAATGTCCACAGAACCATTAGACGTGCAGCTCTAGAGCTCAGGAGAAAGACCCTGAAGGCAGAGATCTGAGCTCAGGGCAAAGGAGACGATGCTGGAGGAGGGGTGACACGGTTTAGACTGAGCAGTCACCGCACACTGTATCAGATACAGCTTCACAGAGACTGCCTCACAGACGAGGAAACTGAGGCACAGAGAGGCCAAGTGATTTGCCCAGGTCATGTAGTGACCCAGGGATGGACCCCAGATGTTACAGACTGAATCGTGTCCCCCTGAAATTCACAGGTTGAAGCCTCAAACCCCAGTGTGACTGTATCTGGAAATACGGCCATTAGGGAGGTAACTAAGGTTAAATAATGTCCTAAGAGCAGGTTTCTTTATAAAGAGAGGAAGGGACACCAGACATCTCTCTCTCGCTCCATGTGCACAGAGGAAAGGCCGTGTGAGGACACAGTGAGGCGGCGGCCACTTACAAGCCAGGAAGAGAGATCTCGCCAGAAACTAACCCTGACAGAATCTTGACCTTGGACTTCCAGCCTCCAGAACTGTGAGAAAATAAACTTCTGTTGTTTAAGACCCTGGGTCTGTGGTATTCCGTCACGGCAGCTGAGCTGATACACAGGATTTGAACCCAGGCATGGCATAGTGCCTCAGAGGCAGTGGCTGAAGGCCTGGGAGTGGGCGAGTCTGTCCAGGTAGAAGACAGAGGACAGAGACAGACCACTGAGGGATGACTGAGGTCAGAGGAAACCAAGATGGTAGAGTCTTGGAGGCTCAGGGAGAAGCATCCAGGATGGACACGAGATAGGGAGTGAAGAGCAGCCTTTGATCACAAGCAACTATTATTGACAGACAAGCACTTTTGAGGGAGCAGGGCAGGCTGGAGGGGATAGCAGGGTGAGTGGGCGGTGCAGAAAGCCCATATGGGAGCACTGTGGCAGGGAAGGGGGGACTGTGATGGACAGAGAGAGGGGGGTATAAGTGAGATTTCTTAGAAGGAAGGGATCAGAGCAGGTTAGCAAGTGAAGGTAAAGGCCCAGCAGGTGGGTAGGGCTGGGAAGAGAGGGGAGAAATCCATCCTAGAAGAAGGGGCAGCTTCCTACATATGCAAGAAGAAAATACTGGGAGGGAGTGAGGATGCAGGTGAACAATGAGGGAGGCTCACCTGAAGATGCGGTAGGGGGTAGTGAGGTCGAAGCCACGTCGGTCCGCTGCTTCCTTCACGTTGCCCACGCTCATGTCAATGAAAGTGATGCCGATGCCCAGGTGGTACTCCTGGCAGTAGGTGGGAAGGGGTGAGGGCAAGGCCTGAGGGGTAGGGCTCAAGGCCCAGGGAGGGGGCAGAGAGGAGGGGGAGGTGGTACTTTAGGGACTAGAAAGTGCCCAGGAAGGAGATAAGGGAGGGCTCAGGAATCTGGGCATGGGTAAATGGACCTTGATCAGAGGCCATGTAGCAATAAATAAGAGGTGCAAGAGCCAGGGCGGTGATGGGAGGGTAATGCTCAGGGACCAGGCAGGAGAGGGGTCAGAACTAGGGGCAGGAAGGGGGGCAGGCAAAGAGCTGGGTCATAGGAAGGGGGAAAGGGTGGGGCTGAGGGACCAGGATAGGGGAGGTGGGGGCTGAGGGACCAGGTGGGCGGGGCTGAGGAACCAGGTGGGCGGGGCAGAGGGACCAGGTGGGTGGGGTTGAGGGAACAGGTGGGCAGGGGTTGGGGCTGAAGGACCAGGTGGGTGGGGGGCAGGGCTAAGGGGCTAGGTGGGCAGGGGGCATGGGAGAGGTTCAGCAGCCTGGCTGACCAGTCGCACCTCCAGATTCTTGTAAAGCTGCACTTTGTCCCCAACCACGGCCACATAGAGTTTATTCTTGAAGCCACGTAGTTCCAGGCTGCCGGCGCGGTCAGGGGGCTCTGAGCCTTGAACACCCAATGGATAAGCACTAGACAGTCGGGCCCGGGCACGCTGCTCAGCCACTGCCTGCTGCAGGGCCTGCATCCACTCCTTCCGCTCCGCTGCAGGCAAAGGGGAAGGGGTAAGCCCCAGCTCAGCCTGGTAGGGATCCCCCTAAGGGTTCCCCATTCCAGGCTCCTCAGGCAACACCTCTGCCAGAAAGCCCGCCCAGACTGGCCCACCTATCTCTAAGTTCTCTGACTTGGACAAGCTCAGGCTCCAATCTCAGCTGTGCCACTTAGGGTGGGCAAGGCACTTGGCCTCTCTGAGCCTGCTTCTCCCCTGTAAATGGGGATGTGTGGTTCTGAGGACTCAGCACAAAGCTGGTCAGAGGAGGCCCTCCCCTCCCCCACCTCACAGAGGGTTGACTCGTCTCTCGGTTTGATGTGGGGGGAGCAGATGTGCCCTGGTTCTCCTCCCCCACTTCTCAAGCCAAACTGCCAGTCTTCCTCCTGTCCCCCTCCCTACCATCACTCTCCGCCCGGAAGGCAAAGGTCCGGTTGTTCGTGATCACTTCAAACTTTTGGTCCCCAATAGCAGCCACTCGGGAGATGCAGGCCACAGGGACAAAGCGCTTTGAGTAGGCATCCTGGGGGAGAGAGAGGAGCCGACTGTGGGGGTGAGGCCCACAGAGGCCCAGCCCCTCCTTGTCTCCCTCAACCTCTGTTGAAATGAAGGTTGCAGCCCCACCTCCCACAGGTGGTCAGTGACAGCCCCTACACCAACCCTGGCCAAGGCCAAGGCTGGCCAATGGGCCAGGAGGACACAGTTCAAGGAGTCACACTACAGCTCTGGTGAGGACTCATCTAGGGAGGGACTCCGCCTGGGTCCAGTGTCGGGGTTCAACCCAAGACCAGGCTGAAGCAGGGTCATATCACGGACTAACACAGGCCTCACCTTGTTACTATCAAAGTATCGCAGGTGATCAGTATCCAGTCTCACCCATCGCTTCTGATAGATATAAGATCTGGAGAGGTAGAGGCAGAGGGACAACAGAGCAAAGGACTGGGAATTAGGGAGAGGCTCCGGGATCACCCTAGCCCCCTCTGGCAGCCACATACAAAGTTAGGAACAGCCAGGTCCAAGGGAGAAAGGATCCTACAGCAAGAGTGATTGAAGTCAGACTCAAAGTAGGACTTCCCAGTTTCGGGGGTTTTTTTTGTTTGTTTGTTTGTTTTTGTTTTTTTTTGGCTGCTCTGTGCAGTATGAGGGATCTTAGTTCCCCAACCAGGGATCAAACCCGTGCCCCTTGCATTGGGAGCGCAGAGTCTTAACCACTGGACCGCCAGAGAAAGGACTTCTCAGTTTTAAGGGTAATAAAGCATAGGTCTGGTGGGGATGATCGGCAGTTACAGTCTGCCTGGAGGGAGACCTGCTCCAATAACCCTGTCCCCTCTGGTTTTCTGATCCGCGATACCAGAATACTAGAGCCCACACCACGCAGAGCACCAGTAGGACCCAGCAGGCCTCACTCACCCTTGTGGTGGGTTCTTGTCCAGCCAGCCAGCCTTGATGACTGGTGGGCTGGGGCTGGGGCCCATAGGCAGCCCGTCCATGGGGTGTGGTGGGAGATCAGGGATCAGGAGGCTGCTGGGCAAGGATGAGCTCAGGCTGCTGGTGTGCCATCCACCACTGGGGGGAGAAGAGAGGGAATGAGGAGGCCAGAGTGGGGGCTCCCATGGGGTGGGGGCAGAGGAGATGGACAGGCTGGGCCGGGCTTGGGGAAGGAGGAGAGCTGGGTGGGAGAACCACCAGAGAGAAGAGGACGCTTACTTGGGGATGCCCTCGTAGGCATGGTCATCCTCATCTTCATCCCCTTGGTCGTCCCCGGACAGTTCCTCCCCCTCGCTCAGCAGACTGGCCACGCGCACGGCCCGAGGGACTTGGCTCACTGGGGGCTCCTCCTGCTCCCCAGACCCGCTCAGTGTCATGCTCCCCTTCAAGCCCCAGATCACACCCAACTAGGGGCTGCCACATCCCCCTCTGTCCACTCCACCCTGGACCCACACAACTCTGCACATTTACTTCTCTTTCCTCACGCTCCTCTCCTTCCCAACCCCCAGCAGTCTGCACAGGAACCCAGGGAGACGGGGTCACAAGGACAGAGAACACCAGTGCAGGCACGGGCCCAGGTGAGAGACAAAGACAGAAAGATAAAGGGCTAGAGAAAAAGACACATGGATGGAGAGTTAAGGCACTCAGAGAGAGGGTGACACGGGGACACAGAAAGTGAAACAGAGACAGAAGGACAGACACCCCAAGACAGATGTGCTCCAAACACCAAGGGAGAGAAGGGGCCACACAGCCATCCAGATGCAGCTGAAGACTGGATCTGGAGCCACAAACCAGAGCCCCCAGACCCCCACACAGCAAGACAGTGAAGGGGAAGGGAACTCTCCAGGGAGCCGGCTACCTACTCTCTATCTGGTGGTCCCCAGGGTCTGAAAGGCACCTGGGTAGCCCGCCCTCCACGCTGACAGGCAGACAGCCCAAACCCTAACCACTGCCTGACCCACCTTCTTGGTCATCACGGCAGCTGGGGCCCTCGGCCCCTCCTCTGGGACCTCATCGTAGTCAGGGTCATCTGGGGAGATAGAGGGGAGGGGGAGACTCAGCGGCAAAGAAGCCTGGCCTCCCCCAGCCTAAGAAAGACCCTGCCCCACCCTGGCTTGGCTTTCAAAAAAAGGCACAAAGGACAGGAAGTGCTATTTATATTCTCAGGGCTTCACAGGACAGCACTAGGGGGCGGCCAAAGGAGAGGCCAGGCCACCACAGGGAGGTCTGACCAGGCAGCAAGCTTGGGGATCAGGGTAGGGACTGTCTTAAAAAGGCTAAAAAAAAGCAACAAGAATCGAGACAAGAAAAGGTAGACAATCCAAGGAAAAGCAAACTGCCCATGACCATGGAAAACAGTCCCAGACTTTAAACCATGGGCAAATCAGGAAGTCTGCCATCTGCCCACACCTAACAGTCAATAGGTCAGAGAGCTGGGTGCTGTCTCCATTCTGAGGATGAAGGGAAGGATGCTCACCTGTCCAGGGCCACAGAGTGGGTCGGTGGCAGGGCCCAACAGAAAGGGGAGCACGATGCTTACGTCCTTGCAGACTCTCCAGCCCTGATCCCAGGCCACCTACCCAGAGCCCCATGCTTCGCTACGGCACTCACCAAACTCCGGGAGCAGGCGAAGAGGCTTCGGGGGAATCTCTGGGGGGCTGGGAGGTGGAGATGGGGGCTGGGGAGGCCCCCGGGGGAGAGTGGCCAGGGGCTCCTCAGGCTCTGGCTGGGGAGAGAATGATGGTGGCGGTGACAGTAACTCTTCTTCCTTGGCAGGAAGGCTGGGAACAGACCAAAATTTGGGCATCAAGTTCAGTGCGGCTGAGTCACTGCGCCAGCGACACTGAGACAGAAACAGGACTCAAACCCACTGCGCCCCCAGCTCACATGAGCAGCAGCACAACTCATTCATTCCACACACTCAGAGCCCTCCTTGCCTCACTCCCCTGCCCCAAAACCTCCAAGCTCCCCAGAGCAGGTACCTTCTTTGGCTTCATGAGCTGGCCCTGCCTTGCTGGGACAGGGTCACCTGTCCCCAAAGTGCTAACTTTTAGCCACATGTACCCACTTGGTCTCCACTCTAAAAGAGAGATGAAGACCAGAATGGGGTGGGGGGTGGTTTGCATCCTAGCCTGGGGAGTCAGGGAAGATTGGACCTGAGCTTTTATTTATTTATATTTTATTTATTTATTTATTTTTATTTTTGGCTGCATTGGGTCTTTGTTGCTGTGCACGGGCTTTCTCTAGTTGCGGCGAGCAGGGGCTACTCTTCATTGCCGTGCGTGGGCTTCTCATTGCAGTGGCTTCTCTTGTTGCGGAGCATGGGCTCTAGGTGCACGGGCTTCAGTAGTTGTGGCACGCAGGCTCAGTAGTTGTGGCTCGCGGCCTCTAGAGCACAGGCTCAGTAGTTGTGGCGCACGTGCTTAGTTGCTCCGTGGCATGTGGGATCTTCCCGGACCAGCGACCGAACCCGTGTCCCCTGCATTGGCAGGCGGATTCTTAACTACTGTGCCACCAGGGAAGTCCCTGGACCTGAGCTTTTAAGGATAAGAAGGCGTTTGTTGGAGAATGGATGGCGCAGGACTGAAATGGGCATCGAGGCCAAGGGCACAGACCAGAGCCTTAGAAACCAAGTCCTGAGGCCGTGAGCCTCTGGATCAAGACCATCTTCTCTCTTGTCTTGAATATTCACCATCCCCCGGGACCCCTCAAACTCACCTGAACCCACCACACTTCTCATCTCTGCCAGCACTCCCCCCAGAAGGCTTCTCTGACTCCAAGGCCAGGTTCAAGGTGCCTGGACTCCCACAGCCACAGTGCTCCTGTCTGTCTGTCTCAGCACAGATCGCACTGCTTCCTGCAGGTTGAGTGTCTCCAAAGGACATCAGAGACGTGGGTTTCAACCTTGCCTCAGTCTTAGTTCCTGTGTGTCCTGGGGCAAGCACCTAGCCTTTCTGAGCCTCAGTTTCCTCTTCTGTAAAATGAGGACTACAAAACTGTTGTGGCAGGGTGGCTGGAGGGGATTAACCAAGACAAGGCGTGTCGTGCGTCAGCACACAGGATGCACAGAGACCACCAGCCGAACAGGTGCCTGAGCTCTAGAAGCCTGGCCCCAACTGCGGTCTCTGCCAGCATCCAGCAGGGGCTGAGGAGGAGCATTAGAGCGGGTGGGCAACTTTCTTCACTGGTGATTTCAGCCTGGTCTACTGCCCCAGTGTTCCTGGCAGTGGCTGACAGTGTGTGACCACCGAGAAAGCAAGGAAGGGCTGGGACATGACCATGATGCCAGGCCTTTGCTCCTGCTGTTGCCTCCTGCAGGAATACCTTGCTCCCTGGTCTCTGATCAGAGAACATCTACTCATTCTTTAACTTCTTACTCAAGTGCCCCTTCTCTGAAAGTTTTTCCTGACCCCTCCTTCCTGCTCCTCCAGGCCCTGCCCACGTTCCCCTCTGATATGAGCTTTAGATGAATTATTCCAAGTAACTTTTGCTTTTTAGTACCTCCCTCCTTTGTGCCAGGTACTGTGCTAGCATCTAAGCCAGGACCTGAACCTTGACTCCACAGTCTGGGTGCTTCTTAGGACACCTGGCTACTTCCACGTTACCCTGCACCCTATCTCCTTCCTCTCCAAGGGTAAAGAATGAACAAAAAAACTCTTTCCCCCTAGAAACCTGCTAAAAGTACTATGTCAGCCATGCTCTGAGGCAACAATGCCTTTGGCAAAAGTGGCCTGAGTGTGGAACTGCACCTAGACTAGGAGAAACTGTAAGTGGTCTCTTGACCTGGGGGAGAAGTCGGAGCTTTGGACTTCCCAGAGTGTGGTGGCTCGTAACCGGGCACAGCCTGTGCAGGGACCTGAAACCACACTTGTGCGGTTGTTAGAAGACATACCGGCCCCTTGGGGCAAGAGTTCTCTAAGCCAGGGTGGCGCCCACACCTGTTGGCTGTGAGTCTCATCCCTCATCCCTGAGCTGCCCCCTGGAGGACCACAGAGAACAGCTCCTGGACAGATGTGTGGACAGTGGCACTGACTGCCACAAGGACCCCACAGCAGAGGAAGATCTGCTGCTGTCCTGGTGGCCAGCTATTCCCTGTCTATATGCTTCTCAGGGAATCTGATGCCAAGTGGGCCTAGGGTAGGGGTTTAGCTGGACCTACGAAGACCCCCTGATGGACACTGTACTAGGCTGTCTCCCCGACTTGACCCTGAGTCTCTTTAGGGCAGGGGCAGTCTTGGACTTGACTCTTTATCCCCACAGGCCACCCATAGGGCCTGGCTGAGTGAGCAACGAGAGCATGTTGGATGGGTGGGTGGGGGGTGGATGGGTAGGTGGATAGGTTGGCCGACAGGGTGGGGAGAGAAGCAAATGAAAGGCTGAGTGAGTACACACAGGCCCAAGGGCATGACCTGCAGTGTCGGCCCCCCAGCTAGTCAAGCACAATGCCCTTGGAGACTTTTTGACAAGCAAAGCAGTCTATCACACGGTCTCCCAGACTCCAAGAGGAAGGGGCCCTTGGGGGCCCAGCCTGTGATCAGCTGACAGCAGAGCTCCAAGCTGTTGGACCAGGACCAGTCAGACTGGCTCAGAGCAGGGGGGACAGGCTCTGCCCTTCCAATACCAAGCAGGCTGAGTGGGCCTGGCTCCCCACCTCCCCCAGGACTGAGGGCCAGTGCTGAGGCAAAGGTGATGGCAACAGAGTATCCTCAGAGCCCAAGCGGCATTGGTCCTCCCATCTCTGGCCCCTAGTCCTCCCCCATCACTGCCTGATCATATGAGAGGGTTCTGCCCTTCCTGAGGCCTGCCTCCCCAGCATGTGGGTTCCCTAAGACAAGTGCCATACCCACCTTCTTCACTACCGTATGCCCAGCACGCAGCAGGGATGAATAAATAAATGAAGACCTGGATTAATTAATTCTTATTAATTATGTGTGTGTGTGTTTTCCCAGTCCTCTAGGTGCTTTACGTGGATTCATTCATTCAATAACGTATGGCTTATTGCTATTCCCACTTTACAGATGAGGAAACGGAGGCACAGAGACACGAAGTAATTTGTCCTTGGTCCCACAGCTGGGATGTGCACCCAGGAAGTCCAGCACCACAGCTGAAAGCTCAACCACCAGTGGCAAATGAGGAGTCCACAGCCAGGATCTGAGGGCTTCTCTGAGGCCCGTCTCCTCACACTGGCCACCCAACTCAGGATCCAGGCAGCTCTAGGGTTGATGTTCCATCCAAAAGGAAATGTGATCACAGTTCTGATGGCCGTGTTACCACGGTAAGAAAGGAGAGGGGAACAGATGCTAAGGGCTCCTCTCCCAGCAAAGCCTTTGCAGGAAGAGGGCTATGTGCCAAGAAGGTGGGAGCAAGGGGGCCCCATGGGCCTCCCGACCTCATTCTAGACACCTCCTCCAGGAAGCCTCCAAGCTGACCCCCCGCCTGCCTACCACAGGGCACCAGGGTCATGCTGAGTCAGAGCCAGGCCCAGGAAAGGAGAAGTGGTATCAGGAAGGCACGGATGTGGGAAAATCCCAGGGGAAGGGGCAGTGCCCACAGAATGACCCTAACCCAGCCAGAGTCCTGGCCACTCAGTGCCTACACCCCTTAGAGCAGCCCCAGCTCCAGTCTGCAGCTAAAGTCCAGCTGGGATGTTCCCCACTGATCTCTGACCCCACAAGACCAGAAGATCAACCCCAAACCTGAGCAGGGACTCAGTGGTCCCTCCTATGAGCCTTCGCTTACACCACTTCCTATTGCCTGCATCTCCCTGCCCTCTCCTTACATCTCAGTCCATGGAAAGCCTATCTGTACCTCAAAATACGGCTCAATGGGCCTCTTCTAGGTAGCCTCCAAGATGCCCACACAGAGCTGCTCACCCCCTGCCCCTCATTCCTGGCTCCTCTGCTCCTTCAGCCCCTTTCTCCTCTATCCAAGTGACATATGGATCTGGGCACTCCTGGGCAGGGCCCACTCCAGCCTGGGCCCTCAGCCTAAGAAGGTCTGTTTTATTGGTTTAGGGCAAATACACACAGCCAACCTTGTATCTGCGGGTTGAGGGATATATGAGGGTCCCGAGCCAGAATGGGTACGAGTAGAGTGACCATATAATTAATCATATAAACCAGAACATTTCTGAGAGTTAAAAGAGGCCCTATTAATAACTATGTCAGGGCAACAGGTGTAAGCAGGCCTGTCCTGGACGAAATGATATTTGTGGTCACTGTAGGTAAGAGACAGAGCTTTGCAGCCAGGTGGGTCTGGGCTTGCACCCAGCGAGACCTCCCATCAGTTTGTGTCCTTACAAAGCAGGTCACTTTACCTCTGAGCCTCAGGTTCCTCTCTGGTCTGCTTCCAGGCTCACTGATAATTCAGTAAGGAGAGCCAACTGCCACACATCACCAGCACAACTTTCTCACCCTTCCTGTGGCGGAAGGAGGCTAAGGCCCCACAGGATGGGCCAGTAACCTGTGCCATAGCCCTCTCCTCCAGGGTGGCCCCTGGCTCTCCCTTCACTCCTTTCTATTTATGTCAATCACCATAAGGGCAGATGGGCAGGGCTGCAGAGTTGGGCAGCCTGCATATCTCAGGCTGGCCTTGAACTGATCCACTCTTACATTCCAGCCAACCTTGACTGAGCTGCATTCCATAAATGCATACTTCCAGGCTTTTGCATACGTTGTTCCTTCCACCAGGAACGCAATTCCACCTGGCCATCTCCTACTCCTCCTTCCAAAGGTGCAAATCATACATCTTCCCCTTCCACTTTGCACCTCCCTTCATGCCCCAGGGGCCTCCTGAGGCTTCTCCAGTCCCCACACTTCTGAGCACTCCGTATAGTTGTATCTGTCAATGTTTGCTTCACTGAACTGACCTCAGGGGACCAAGGACCCAGGCCTATACCCTGTCCTGGAATCAGGACTTTCCCCCTACAGGGTCACACAGGGCTTGGAGGGAACCAGCCCAAACCCACCTCCTGGATTTTCACCAGCAGGGCCAAGAGGTGGGATCAGACTCTGATTTGGACACATCTGCCTCCTCTTCTGCCCTCCTCTTCCCACAGGGGCAATCTTTCCCAACTGCCTACTTCCTCGTTCTTCTTGGGGCCCAGGCCTCAGCCCTATGTTTCTTTCTTCCTCCGTGGTTGCCCTCGTCCTTCCTTCTCCATCATGAGGCCCAAGGGTCAGCCCCTCTAGCGCTTTCCGGGCTCTGTCCTATTTACTTCTGTCCAAGCCACGGCAGAGAAAGCCCTTCTTGGGGTCTCACTTGCTTAGATGTGACGTCTGCGGTATGCCTCTCAGCTTTTGCATACGCTGTGAGTCCCCTCAGGCCAATCCCTCGCCATGCCAACACAGAGGGGGCTTCCTTGACTGTGTTCGGAATGAATGAATGACCATCGCCCCACTCACATACTGATTACTGGAGGTCAGCAGCTCTCCATCCCTCCATACAGCAGTGCCCGACTGACCTGGCATCCACCCTCAAAACCAAGGTTTCACCCAGCTCTTTGTACTTCACCCTGGAACAATATAGCTACCACTTGCTAAGTACCTGCTATGTGCCAGACATCCTGCTGGGAGTCTTTTTTTTGTTTAATCCCCAGATGACCCGGATCATCGACTCCCCTGTGCTCAGGACACGCCTCCTTCGCCAGGAAGTCCACCCAAACTGCTCCCTCCTCTAAGCTCACACAGTTGGGAGTCTTGCTGTCATGGGCAGGAAAGGGCTGAGGCCCAGGTCTCCCATGGCAGCTCTTCCTGCTTCCCAGGCCTGACCCTGTGCTGGCTTATGAAGGCAGCGGGGGGAGGAAGTTCACCCTTCAGGTGGCTCACAACTGTACTAGCCCCTCTCCCCCATCCCAGGGCTGGCCTGGCTGGAGGAGAAGGTGCAGGTGTCTGCTGGGCCCTATGGAAAGATGAGCCAAGGGTGCAGGGCAGGGCCAGGTACACAGACAGGGCCTGGTTAGAGGAATCTCTATGTCCCCAGTGGCCCAAGCACAGGGTTATTGAGCTCATTAGGGATCACAGCAATTGGGGGGAGCCCCGCAATGACACAGGCACCCCCACCACACCACCAGCCCTGGAAGGAGGGATAGGAAGTCGCCAGCTAAGTGCCAGCCCTTGGCAGGCCTTCCTATCACCTGGACTTGGGGGAGGGCAAGGGGGCTCTGGTAGGAGCTGCCCAGAGCCACAGCACCCTTGAATTTGACCCTGAGAGAAGTCACCTAAGCCTCTGGAGGCAATCCTCAGTGGGGTGCAGGGAGTCAGAACCGAGATCAGCACCAGATCCTTCTTGGGGCAGAGACCCCACACAGGAGGAGTCTGTGCAGCCCAGAAAACAGGCCCCGGGGGGCTCCCAGCGGACCGCGGAGAGAGGTTTATGGGGAGATGGAGACCTGGAAAGCCCAGGGCAGAGAGGGGGAAGAGAGAGGGGAGAAAAGGAAAGGGCAGGAGAAAAACAGAAAATGTAGAGAAAGTGAAAGAAGTCAGAAAATTCTGAGAGTAAAAAAGGGAGGGGGAGGAGACCAGCACAGAAAACCCAGCCTGCGGAGAGGTGGCAGACAGACAGGGATTCCTGCCCTCCCAGGCCCGCCAGAGGAGCCTCCCCACCTTCCCCTGGCCGACAGCCCAGCCCAAGGCGGCCCCTCGCTCACCCTCTGACGCCCTCTGGGTCCGGGGCCCGAGGACTCCTGTGGCTCTGGTCAGCCGGGCCCAGCGTGTGCCGTTCCCTGCCTGTGCAGCCTGTGTCCGACCTGGGCTGGTCTCACAGACAGCCTGGCCCCACTCCCTGGGTATGCCTGAGGCCGCGTCTGGGTCCAGGCATGGCTCTGTGCACCCGTGATTTGGGTCTGAGTGTCTGTGATCACTTGTCTGAGTGTGTGTTCCTGTGTGTAACTGTGGGTCTGTCCGCGAGAGTGAGTGAGTGTGTGTACGTGTACGTGTGTGTCTGTGTCTGAATTCAGCTCTGGTCTCCTCTAGCTTCCTGCTCTCCGCCTCCCCCCGCCCCCCTGCAGCCCTGGCCAACACACACACTTCCTGAAAACACGGACTGAGACAGAGAGAAAAGTCACCCAGAATCCTCCGGGACAGACACTTCCTCTCCGCCCCCAGGCTGCCCCCCCACCCAGCTGGAGTGAGTGGACAAGCCACCCCAGTGCCATCTAGCAGGACCTTACAGAGTGGACACCCAGAAGGCCCTGGCCTTGGCTGGCCCCTCCCCACGCCCACAAGGAGGCCCAGAGAAGCTGGGAAAGAGGCTCTCTGAAAGGAGCAAGTTCTGCCCTGGCAACAAGTGATCAGCCTTCAGGAAGACCAGGGATTGGCTGGGCTGCAGGGTGGTCGAGGGCACAGGTGGGAGGCCTTGCAGTGTGACTCTAGCTGGTAGCTGTACTGTCTGGACAAATACTCCCTCTTCCCAAGGTATCTCCAGACATCCAGGTATCAGAGGAAGAAACAGAGGCCCAGAGCAGCCTAGGAGGGGCTCTGCCGGGTGACCCTGGAACCCTGGATCAGCAATGACCTCTCTGCCACGCTCAGGGAAGCAGGCTCAGAGCGTTCACATCTATGATACTTAGAGCTGAGTAGACAGTCCCAGGCCAGGAGGCAGGGTTTGAACATGAGCTTCCCCTGCGCTGGGCTGTGTGACTTTGAAGAAGTTTCTCAGGATCTCTGGACTTGTCAGCTAGTTCCCTATGACAGGCTTAAGTGATGGTGGGTGTGCAGACCCTTTGAGGGTGCAATGGGGTCCTCCCAGGCCAGGCAGAATAATGAACCTGGTTCTGAGAGTCCTGACCCAGCTGGGGCAGAGGGGAGAGGACCCCGTCCCTGCTCCTTTTCTGCCTGCCTCCCTTGAAGTCTCTCCCTTTCTAAGAGGCCTGGGGTGACAGAGATTGGGTAGTGGGAAGGGATTTGGGGTGTCCTGTAACCCTACTGTCCAGGGTCCACTAGGGGTTGAGTCAGCATGGGCAGCACATGTGCTCAGCGCCCGGCAGTACAAAAGCTCATGCAGGCCTCATCTATTTACTAACACAGCAAACACTTGCTGAGTGCCTATTAGGCACCTGGCACTGTTTCAGATGTTGGGGATTCAGTAGTAGATGAAACTGACGAGCATCTGAGCACTAATGGAGCTGACATTCTAGGGGGCTCAGCCTCTTGGCAGCATGTGCAGACACAGCACAAGCACACACTGGCTCACACCTGACAGTACACAAATAACACACATGCCAATTCACCACCCACATCACACGCACTCACAAATACACTCACGCTGTTTGAGTCCCCACAAAACCAGTAGGCATGGGCATGTGTATGTGTGCACACAGGCCTTGATAAATTTGCACACACTACAGCAAGTCACCACTGAAACTGTATAAATCCCCACCTGCATGCATACGTTAGGATCATACATCGCCTCCCTTAGAACATGTGTGGATGCAAAAATACACAGACACGCTACTACCCTGACAGACACACGCCTATGGGTGCACACTCACAAACCGGCCAGGCATGCCCTCAGGTGGAGTCACTAAATCCCAAATTCTGCTGGGGAGCCCAGTGATGGACCGGAGCCAGGCAAAAATGCTCCCTCAGTCACCACCTGATCTGGTGTAAGAGGCCCTACGATTGAGCGGGTGAGACCCTCATCACTAGAGGGTGCAGGCAAGGACAGGAAGGCCACATCAGGAAGCAGGGACTCCTGCAAGGGGGGCAGGAGCAGGCCAGGCTGAGCAGTCTTCCACTGCGCACCACGGAGCCTGGAGTCGTAGAAAGGGGCTATGAGGGGACAGGGTAGCCAGTCAGGCTCCATCCTCGCCCCAAACCTGCCCAGCCTTCGCCTGTTACACATATGTGAGGCTCTGTCCGTCCTTAGTTTTTCTCCCTCCGGGCTTTAAAGACTTTGTACACCTTGCGAGCCCAGGATGCTAAGACTGCAGATGCCCACAATTCCAAATATCAAAGACCCCAGGACACAGGAAGCCAGGCTTGGCAGCTCACCTGCCACTCTGCCCTAAGGAACAGCCCCAAATTGCAAGGAATAATTGCCTACAAATTCTGTGAGCATGGAATGAATTTTGGGTCCTCTAGCTACAAAGGGCCGGACTCCTGACCATGGGAGTCTGGCCTCTCCCAGATGTTGGCTAAGTTCAGACTGAGGATCTGAGAGTGGGGCCTGGTACCCTGGGGTGAAGATAGGACCCTTGCTCTACCCAGAAAGTCTCCTGAATTCAGATGTTAGTACCAGGAGGGCCATGGAGGGCCAAGGAGGACACCTGATGGGGAAACAGGCCCAGAGGGGCAGCTCCTAATCAGAGTCATGGAGCCAGCTGGACCTGCTCAGGTATTCTGCCTTCTAGGCAGGAACCCAGGCCTCCACTCCTCGACTGGGGTTTTTGCCTCCTTAGCCTTTGTGAACTTCCTATGGACAGGGCCCTGCCTCCTGCCCTTGTTCACCCACTCCCAACCCCCAGAGACAAGCAAATAGACAGACACACAGACACACACTCCGTCCTAATGATGGAGTTAAAGGAAATAGAAATTACTCCTACATGCAGGAAGTGGCCACTAGAGGGTGCAGTGGCACCAGGAAACTCCAGTCCGGGCTATAAGCCAGGCTCCCGGGGGACCCCAGTGCTGCTCCCAGCTGTGTGAACCCGGGAAAGGCACAATAAACTTTGTGTGCTTTCACCAATCAAACCTCAAAACACCACAGCTCTGGCTTGGCTTTGAAGGCCCCTTTACTTTAAGCCCCTCTCTGGGTGAAGAAAACCTCCCAGACCCTCCCCACGGCGGCTCCCCTAGCATATACTTGGCATGGATCCAGCCAGTGGCCCCCTCCCTTCTCTGAGTCTTAGTTTCTCTGCTTGAAAACAGGACACAAATGCCCCGGAGCACTTGAGCAGGGATCAAACGAGAGCATGTGAGCAAGCACCCAGCACAGTGCCCAACAGTAACGGGGACCAGGACACCTCTCTCTGCACAGTTCTTCCTTCTCCAAGAAGCCTTCCCAGATCAGGCTGACTTGTCCAAGTGCTGCAATAAAGCTCCATGACACCCCACATATCCAGCCATACCTGGGGATGCTCCTCCAAGCTGGGCACCCCAGCAAATGGCAGGAAGGGAGGGCATATGTAAAGGAGGTTAAATGGCGTGTCCACAGAATTAGGAGGAAACTCAAGAAAACAAGGAGTACAAGGAGCTAGGAGGGGAGAAAACAGTTCTGGGGAGGAGGGAGGGTGAGTAGGATGTGGCCTGAGAAGTGACTCCAGGATCGGGTGACATTTGGCAGGAGTAGTGTGAAAGGGGAAGACGGGAGCACCAGCGCCAGGCCCAGGGCAGTTGCTGCATCCCCCAGAACGAGTTCTTCATTCTAGACTTCCCATTTCCTCCACATGCTACCTCCTGACTTGAGAAATGCACTCTGCTCTCCCAGTATCTCACCAGGCCCCAAACTGAACTCCAGACTTCCTCCCAAACTCCCTCCTGTGGCCAGGGCCCAGATCAGGGACTGCACCACCATCTACCCAAGATGGGAACCTGGATGCCATGAGCCTCCTCTCTCCCTCTCTGCTCATGCCCAGGCCGTCCCCAAGTCCCATCCATTCTAGGGCTGACCTCTCACTCCAATCTGCCTACTTCTCTCCAGTCTCACTAGCACAGCCTGAGCGGGGGCCTCCCACCTGGCCCTGCGCCCTCTCACTGGTCTCCCAGCCTCCTCCCCCATCAACCTTACCAGCAGCCGGGGTCATCCTTTCCGTACTCAGTTTTCATCCGATCGCTCTGCTTAAAAACTCCCTGGGATCCCCGCCTGGCCTTCACAGCATGTCCCACCAGCGCCATCCACGAGCCCACCCTCACTCACACAACAGTTCAGCCACACTGTCTGCTCAGAGCACCTGAGGACGGTGCTTCCCACCTCTGAGCTTTGCACATGCTGTTCCCTCCACCAAGGTGCCTTTCTTACCCTAGTGGCAAAGGCCACAGACTCCCCCTCAACCCTCTAGATCCTCTGCTCATGTTCCTACATTCTGGACGGCATCCACTCACCTCACCAGCAGGCGGGGGGGCCCAGTGCGAGGGGGCACGGGCGGAACGCTGAGCTCTGTCAAATGCCGCTTGGCAGGCAGCGGGGGCAGCACAGGGTCTGGGGCAGACGTGGATGGGGTGGAGAAGCAGGTGGGTGGAAGGCAGCTCCTCCGTGGTGGGATGGGTGGGGCAGTGGGTAGCCCCTCGTCCTCTCCAGCCGTGGGCAGTGGTTCCGGTGGAGTGGTGGGCACAGGCAGTGAGCGGAAGACATGACGCTTCATGGGCACGGGCCGTGGGGTTAGGCGGGGTGCAGGGGCTGGGGGCGTGTGGGCTCGGAGCAGGCCAGCCAGGATGCGGCGGCGGTGGCCGGGGAGCAGCATGCCCATGTCCACCAGGCGGGCATCGCTGAGGCCTTGGCACTCTGTGGCCCACACCAGTCCGTGCTGCTCAAAGAGCCTGGTGTACTGCTCCAGGTGCAGTGCCCGCAGCCACTCGGCCACCGATAGGGCCCCGTCCCCGGCCTCTGCCATGGTTCCTGTCAGCAGAAGCCAGCCAGCAGGACTCTGTCCAGACCTGGAAGAGATACATGGGCACAGGTCAGAGGCATGGTTGCCCAGGTATAGGTCCCCAGTCAACAATTTTCTGTGGCTTTCCCATGCCATGGGGTAAGCTCGGTGTTTAAGCCCTCTCCCCTGTGTCCCATGTGCCAGGCAAGGCCAGGTACTGCCTGGTCTCTGAACACGCAGGCTTCTCCCACTGCCTGAAACCTGACACCCCACCCCTGTGGCCTCCTAGCATCCAGCTCCTCTAGGAAGCCCTCCAGGACCTTCAGAGTTGGTACTACCCTAACCCCCATCCACAGCCTTGGCCACTGCTGTGGCTATGTCTGCACACACATTCCCTCCCGCCCGCTGCAAGACCCAGGCAAGGACCCAATTCCTTCTGAGGTGCCAGTTTCCAGCTGAGGGCCAGGTCCAGGGGTTAGCAAGTATAGGTGGGATTGAGGGATACCACTGCTGGTGCCCCTGCAGGCCCAGTCTGTGGGTTGAGGCTTACCCCCACCTCCATGCCCCTGGAGGAAGCAGAATACTCCAGGAGATGAGGCAACCCAGCATCACACAGCCTCTGGGGTCCTGGTCCTATGAGTGAGCAAACCCTCCCACCCCCGAGGAGGGGCAGGGGGGAATGTATAGGAAAGGCCATTCATTCATTTGTTCTTTCAAAATAGCCTTGCACTAGGCAATGGGGACTAAGGTCCCCTACCAATACTCAAGAACTCCTGACCTGGCAAGAGTCAAGGAACAGATGATGCAAGGCAGTGATTAACAGATCAAAAGAAAAAAGTTATCTGTTCATCTCCACAGATACTAAAGAGGCATATGATAAAACCCAATATCCAGCATACTTAAACAAAAATTGCAGTATCAGTAAAATAGAAATGGATCAACACTTCCTTAAAATAAAAACCAGCACTTTGCTTAATGGAAAAACAGTAGAAAAACTTCCATCATCATAAAAGTCTAGACAACAAAAAAATACCATTGGTATAAAAATTGGGAAAGAAGAGTTAATCTATTACTTAACAATAATATGAGTTTTGAGTTGGAAAACCTGAGAAGCTCAGTTGAGAAACTATTACAAACAATAAAAGAATTTAGTAAGATAGCTGGGTTCAAAATTAATATAATAGAATCGATATTTATAAGCAATAACCAGGTAGAAACCAGGATGAAAGACCTCATTTATAATAGCATCACAACATAAAAACCACCAAGAATAAACTTAATAAGAAATGTGCAGGATCGGGCTTCCCTGGTGGTGCAGTGGTTAAGAATCTGCCTGCCAATGCAGGGGACGTGGGTTCGAGCCCTGGGAAGATCCCACATGCCGCAGAGCAACTAGGCCCGTGCACCACAACTACTGAGCCTGCGCTCTAGAGCCCGTGAGCCACAACTGCTGAGCCCATGTGCCACAACTACTGAAGCCCGTGCGTCTAGAGCCCGTGCTCCACAAGAAAAGCAAGAGAAGCTCCGCGACGAGAAGCCTGCGCACCACAACAAAGAGTAGCCCCCACTCACGGCAACTAGAGAAAGCCCCCACTCACGGCAACTAGAGAAAGCCCCCACACAGCAACAAAGACCCAATGCAGCCAAAAATAAATAAAAAAATAAAATTAAAAGGATTTATAGTGAGAAAAATGTGGAATGTTATTAAGGGGCAAAAAGAAGAGCTGGACAGATAGAAAGACATAATATTCTCCTGGATAGAGAACATCATAAAGATATTAATTCTCAGTTAATTTATAAATATGCACTATCCTGCTAAGCACACACAAAGAATTGGGGGGGGGGGCGGTGGCTAGACAAGTTTATTTGAAAGTTCATGTGGAAAAACAAACAAGCAGGAAGAGCCAGGAAAATTCTGGAAGTGAGGGAGTGGGGCAAAGGAAGGGTAAAGAGTGAAAATCAGCCTCACCACATATTAAAACATAAAACCATGGCAATTAAAACAGTACAGGTTACCAGCACTTGAACAGACAGATCAATTAAACAGAACAGAAAGTTCAAAAATAGACCCAAATAAATCTAACGATTTAGTATACAACAAAAGTAACATCTCAAACTAGTGGGGAAGAGATGGATTATTAAATTGTCGGGACAGCTGTGGAGCAAGCTACAAAGCTGGACCTCTACACCTTACAACAGGATAAATTACAGACAAATCAAAGATTTCATTATAATAAATAAAACCATGAAAGAACTTAAAAAACCCTTGTCTCAGAGAGGCAAAAGCCTTCTGGAAATGATACAAATCCAGAAGGATAAAGAAAAGAGTGAAATATACAATTATATATATCAACTATATACAAATCAAACATTCCTGCATGATTAAAAAAAAAAAAAGGCATAAGCAAGGCCAAAAGATAAATGACAAACTAGGGGCTGTCACTCATACCCCAAACATAGATTAATTTTCCTAAAAAGTGAAAAGCACCTAGAAATAAGACACAGACCAGTAACCTAACAGAAAAATAGGCAAAGAATATGAACAGAGAAATTCACAGAAAGAAAAGTATAAATGGTTCTTAAACACAGGAAAAGGAACTTAACCTCCCCACACTAAGTGGTGACAGGGTGAGGCATTCCCCTCCCTGGCCGGGCCAGTGCCTCTGGGAAGGGCAATGCCACCATAGATTTGAAACCCCGATGCTTCTGTGCCCTTTGATCCAGCCACCCATGGGCACTTACCCTGCAGTCTTCCTGATGCATGTCCAAAGTGACGTGCATAGGTTATTGGTTACAGCATTGTGTATAACAACAAAAGGTTGGAAGTAACCAAAATACCCATAAATCGGGGAATGGTTAACTAAACTATAGTGTAGTCATTCGGGAGAACACTGAGCCATAGAAAATGAGGAAACGTTTTACGTATTAGTGTGAGATGACCTCCAAGATGTGTTGCTAAATGACTAAAGAAAAATGAGGAAACTCTGTAAAAAAAGGAGGAAACTCCTTACATGTTGATGAGGGATGACCTCCAGTATGTATTAAGTGACCAAAGAAAAAGGTTCAAAACAGTATAGAGAACATTCTGCCTTTCACATGGGAAAAAAAAAAGGGGGTGGGGGGAGAGGATAGATCAGTATGTGTCTACCACTAAATGCATAAGATATCTCTGAAAAGATACATAGGAGACAGGTGACGCTGGTTGCCTGTAAGGAGGAAAACTGAGGGTTGAGGGCGACAGGAGCAAGCAGAAGCAGAGCCAGACTTCACAGGGCCTGAAGTTTACCCAATTTGGATGCCCTCTTTCAGAAAAAGAATACAAGAGTATCTTATCATGTTCCAATATATACAAATATCAAATCATTATGTTGTACACCTGAAACTAATATAATGTTATTTGTGAATTACATCTCAATTAAAAAAATTTTTTTTTAATTAAAAAAAAAAAAAGAACATCTTACTTTTGTAAGAATTTACAAAAACACATGACCACATGCACACACTGCCCGGGCCCTCCCTGGGCCCCATCAGCTTCCCTGGAAACCCACCTTCAGGTGGAGGGAAACTTTTCACTCTACATCTTTTTTCTATCATCCAAATATTTAACTATGTGCATTTTTCTAAAAGTCTCCTGAGGGACTTCCCTGGTGGTCCAATGGTTAAGAATCCGCCTTTCAATGCAGGGGACGTGGGTTCGATCCCTGGTCAGGGAACTAAAATCCCACATGCCACGGGGCAACTCTAGAGCCCGCATACCACAACTAGAGAGCCCACGTGCTGCAACTACTGAGCCCATGCGTAAAACTAGAGAGAAGCCCGCACGACGCAACAAAGAGCCTGTGTGCCGCAACTAAGACCCGCCACAGCCAAATAAATAGATATATTTTTTTTTAAAATAAAAAATAAAAGGCTCCTGAGGGTCCCAAAGGAAGACACGAATGAACAGAAATACATTTGATGTTCTTAAATAAGCTGGCTCTCAACATTATAATGACATCAGTTCTTCCAGGGTTAAGCTAAAGCTAACACAATCCCAACTAAAATTACCCACAGGCAGATTCTAAAGTTCATATTCAATGATATAAAGATTTATTGTTGGGTGGGAAAGCAAGGTGCAGAACACTGTTTTATTATGTAAAAATCTGGGTTAAAGAAAAAGAAAACATATACATATACACATATGCACACATTATACACAGAATACTCCGATGGGTATACAAGAAACTGCCTTTGGGGAGGAGACCCGCACCTGGCAGGACAAGAGAGGGAGGGTTACCTTTCACTGTATCCTCTGTATCTTTTTAATTTTATACCATTTTCCAACAAATTACAATTTAAAAGATAACACGATCATCTGGGAGTAAGAAAGAGACCATAACTCACCAGGCATGGAAGGAAATCAAGTAAGCAGGTACACACCCCACCTGACCCACTGGTCCCTCCCTGCCTGGCCCCATCCCTTCAAAGCCCGCTCGGGAGGCTCTTCACAAGGTCTCTGGCCTCACCCTCTCTCTGCCTCTCAATCTCAGTTTTCAAAATGGAAAACGGGACCTTAGGTCTCACCTTCATGAAGCCTCCTCCACCTCAATGTTGGGACTTAGCCTGCCACACTCAGCCCAGCGCCCCCCATCCCTCCCTGACTCACCACCAGCTGGGCTGCCCAGAATGCCGGGGTCCCCCGGAGGCGGCAGCTACTCTGAACGGCTCCTCATCTTGGCCTGAGGTGGAAGCTGCAAGGACAGGGGTGAATGAGAAAGCCTATGAGGCAAGGCCACATTGGGCAGCTGGATGCCAGGAGGAAGAAGAGGAAGGAGGAAGGGGGAGGGGGCGAGGGACGGGGAAAAGGAAAGAGATGTAAGAAAGCGAGAGACAGAGAAGAGGGTAGAGAAAGAGAAGGAAGAGAGGGAAGGGTTCAGGGAGCCTAATGGAAACCAGGCTATGGTTAAAGGGAGGAAGCCTTCCAGCGGGGGTGAGGAGGGGGTGAGGAGGCAGACCGACGACAGGCCTGCCCAGAGGTGGAGGCCACACCAGTGGGAGAGGGGAGTCAGGACACCCCGTTCTCTGGCCCTCCCCCAGGACCAGTGGCTGTAGCAGGGATGTCGGGCCTGGCCAGGAGGCTGGACTGCCCCCAGGGAAGACATGGGGAGGGGGCAGACGCAGCTGCATGACTGAGGCAGGCCCCCACAATGCAGAGCCTGTCAGGAGGAACCTGGGGAGACCCAGGGAGACAGGGCCCTCTCCACTAAGCCTGAGAGCGGGGGGTGGGGTGGGGGGGTGAGGCAAGGGCGTGAGACCCCAGGGTCCCTGCTCCTAAATGTGTATGGGGACCAAAAGAAGGTGTTTCCAGGCAGGAGAAAGAAGTGGCCATCCCTGAGGGCAGGCCACCAACAAGCTCAGATGGCCGGGGCTCTGTTCGGGGGGGTGGGTCGAAGGCCCAGGTCTTGGGCAGAGCCACGTTTCCTGCTACTAGGGCAGGGTCAACCACAAACTGCTGGTCTCTGCAGGATGACTTTAGGGGGTACGGGTGAACATGTAAAATTAACTAGTTAGGTATTTATCTTAAGCAGACTTCACAGTTATTTCTTAGGATGGGGCTAAAATAGGTATGGTTTAAAAGTGAATATTTCAAAAATAAATCTTAAGTAATTAGTACTTCATAAAGAGTTGGCAAAAAATGGCAGTGCTACTCAAATGATGATTTTTTAAAAAGAATTTAATAAGACAATGTAAATAGTCTTTTACTATGTGCCAGGCACCTAAAGCACTTTTTATTAACTTGTTTAAGTCTCATAGCAACCCTATGAGGTACATACCTCACAATTTAAGATGAAGAAACTGAGGCACAGAGAGGTTAAGTAATTTGCCCAAAGTTACACAGCTGAGAAGGGGCAATTTGAATATAGTCTATACCTGCTTTGCCCAATACAGTAACTAGTAGTAGACACATACAACTACTGAAACTCCAAAAGTGGCCACATAATGAAGTGTGCTCTATACAATACACACTGGATTCTGAAGTCTTAGTACAAAGAAATAAGAATGTAAAATATCTCAATAATTTTTTCTATTTATTACATAATGAAATTATAGTATTTTGGATATTTGGATAAAATATACTATTAAAATTAATTTCACCTGTTTCTTTTTAATGTGACTAATAGAAAATTTCAAATTGCACTTGTGGCTCGCATTACATTTCTACTGGACGGTGCAGCTCCAGACTCTTAACCAGTTTGCTCACTGCCTCTCGACAGTGACAAGCTCTAACTGAGCAGCTGCTACAGGTCAGGCAGTATTCTCAAGATTCAACATGGAATGATGGATGATGGCCCAACCAGGCTACTGGAATGATGAGGGCTGGGAAACAGGAAACCACCTCTGTCCCTGAGAAGGGCCCAGCCCCTTCTTGGGCCCCTCTCAAGTTCCTAATCCTACACTAAAGGCTTCAGGCCAAGGTCAGACTCGGGACTCCGCACTGACACCCCTCTAGGACAACCTCATTCAAGGCATTAGAAGCACGAGCCAGACCTCAGACGTGTACCCACCCTCCAGGAATCTCAGGCTGGAGGGTGTCAGATACCACCCAGCCAGCGAAAACAGCCCACATGGCCCTCACCAGGCGGGGGTCAGGGAAGGCTTCCTGGAGGAGGCAGCTGCTTGAAAAAAGAAGTTTGGAGCAGTGCCCTGCTAAGCCATGCTAGAGCCTGAGACAAAGAAAAGAAATCAGCGATACTGAATCTCTCTATTTAAATTTTTGATATTTTGGTTATCTTGGATTTTTTTTCATTAATTTTGATTTTTAAAAAAAATATTGTTTAGGGCTTCCCTGGTGGTGCAGTGGTTAAGAATCTGCCTGCCAAGGCAGGGGACACGGGTTCGAGCCCTGGTCCGGGAAGATCCCACATGCCGCGGAGCAACTAAGCCTGTGCACCACAACTACGGAGCCTGGGCTCTAGAGCCCACAAGCCACAACTACTGAGCTCACACGCCACAGCTACTGAAGCCTGCGCACCTAGAGCCCGTGGTCCGCAACAAGAGAAGCCACCACAATGAGAGCCCCGCGCACCGCAATGAAGAGCAGCCCCCGCTCGCCACAACTATAAGAAAGCCTGTGCACAGTAACAAAGACCCAGCGCAGCCAAAAAAAAAAAAAAATTTTTTTTTAAATGTTTCTTAAAATTATTATTTACCTTGATTACTGAGCTTTTTGGTCACCCCCTTCCTCATATTTTGCACTCATTTATTTTGTCTCACTTGCTCCACCCTAATCCTGGCCGAGTTTGGAGGTTTAAGTCCTTCGGCTGCTAAGACACATCACTGAATCTCCACCCACAAGGAAGCAGGGACCAGCAGAGGAGAGTGTCAGCAATGGCCACAAGTTGGGGGGTTCCCCTCCCCCCCAACCCCAAGGGCCCAGCTCAGGCTTCACCATCACACCAGCCCACCCTGTCCCTGCTTCTACCCTGTCTCCCTCCAGCCCCTCTCCACTGGGCCAACCACCGTCCCATGCCTGCTCAAAGCCCCTTCCATGGTTCCCAGTGTCCTCAAGTCCAGCTCCTCTGACCATCCTTTGACTGGCTCCAGCCCTGCCGTTTACAGATGAAGAAACAAACACCCACAGGGAGGAAGTGACTTGCCCAAGTTGTCAGGACATGCCCCAAGCCCCGGCCGGGCTCAGCTGGCCCACCACTCCCTCCATTTCACTTTTTGCACCAGGCACCAGCTTGACATGTGGAAGCCCCCAAAACTGTCTGTTGTCAATGAGTAAATGAACCACATCCTCCCACCTTCAGGTGCTGATTCCAGGCTGCCTCCTCCAGAAAGTCCTCCCTGACCGCCCCTTTGGGCTCCTAAGCCTCAGAGGCTGAGTCATGCAGCTCAGTGCTGCTCCTGCTCTGTTCCTGGTTGTCCCATTTGTGGGGGGTCCATCTCCACGCAACCCCCAACCTGGCCTGGGGTATCCTGAGAGCCTGTACCCCTTCTTGTCTCCCCTGCCCTCACAGTAGAGCCCAGGACCTGGCTGTGCTCACAAGGGCACTCAGTCCAGGGGTAAGGGTTCTCTGGAATCTCCCTAATCCTTGCCAACCAGTCCTTCTGCAGGTCTGGCCTGAGTCCCTCTTGCTGGAGCCAAAACTTTCATCCTTCTGTGCTTTAACTACCTTTCCAACACCCAAGGGCAGAGTTTAAATCTCATCGCCCCTTCTCTGTCCCAGCGCAGCATCTCTCTCGCACCATCCCTGCCCACTACTGACTAGGGACACCAGTACTGCCAGTCCAGCAGAAAGGCAGCCCTGAGCTTTAGCTAAGGACAAGCACACTCTCACTTCTTTGGTTTCCTAAATATCCACTGCATGCCCAGCCTCTGCCGGATTTCCACGTTCACCTGAATCATCCCCGGTACAGTCCCAAGGTCTGGGATTTTTATCCCATTTCATGGAGGCTGTGTGAAGTGGAAACTTGCCCAGGTCACTTGCTAGAGCCAACAGGGCCTTCAGAGGATGTGACTGTCTGTCTGGCAGAGGCAGTGAGGCTTCCGGAGGGCACTCCTGAGCTGGGCCTTGGAGCATAAGTAGGAGGTTGCACTTCTAGGCAAAGGGAACTGAGTGTGCAGGGCCCGGGGATGGAGAAAAGGAGCTGGCAGATCCAGAGATGGGGAGAGTTCAGTGGGGCAGGAACAGAAGATGTGAAAGGACAGTAGTGACACCCAGAGAGGTTTAGGGATCTGCCCTTGGTCGCCCATGTGGGTGTGAGCCTCCTCTGCATTCTTATTTGCATGAATGAGTCAGGCCTGGATCCGGTAGCCTTGATGGTCCTAACTCCTTCCCCACTCAGCTCTGGAGTCCCCTCAGCGAGGACCCTTCCCCAACTGCATCTTCAAAGCCCCCTCTCTGCACAGAGCTGTGCTCTGGATTCAAGGGAAGGCCCAACGGTGGGGGGAGCGGAAGGGGAGGAAGGCAGGCCTGGAGCTTCAGACCTGCGGCCTGTGCTTGTCCACCCCCCGACCCCCTCCTCCCCCTCACAGCACTCCACCCCATCCTAGGCAAGCTGGGCAGGGACCCCAGCGCCCAGACCTCAGGAAAGCCCTCAGAGCTCTCCACACAGGAACTAAGAGCACTACATATCCAGCTAGGCCTGGGTCTACTATGCACACCCCACCCATACCACAAATGCATACCTCACACAGCCTCCAGGTTCACACACCGCCCACCCCGCCGAGCAGCACACGCACAGCCTTCAGTCCCCATACTCACTACCAACAACCGGACTGCATACAACTGCCCAGAGCCCCACGCTGCCCACGCCCCTTGAGCCCAGTCCCCCCAGCCCAATCACCAGGTCATACCTGGGGGCAGGGCCACCCTCGTTTGCTGCCCTCCTGGCTGTTCTCAGGGCTCTGTTAACACAGGCAAGAGGACTTGGAGACACTTCCCTCAGATATGAGGAACTAGGTGGGGGCTGGGTGCCTGACCCAGAGGGCACAGAAGTGGCCCCCGCCCCTCCGCAGAAGCCAGCTCCCTCCAGCCCTGCCAGGCAAGGCAGCAGGTGCAGCCCTCAGGCAGGCAGCCGACTATAACCCACGGACCGAGAAGCCTATTTTCTGTCTCTCAGGGACTGGTGGCCACGGCATACGGGTGCCAAGGAGGCACACTGGGGTCTCCTGCCCTAACCCCGGCCCCGGACCTCCGCCCCGTCACTTGCCCAGGCACCAGATTTCTGCCCCATCCCATCTGTGATGTGGCCTGACAGGAGTGGTGAGGGCTGACAAGGAACAGCCCTCAGGGCAGAGGACTGACTGAGTCCAGGCCCCAGGGCTTGCCTCAGTCATCTGGTAGGGAACTGGGGGCCACTGGCTCCAGGCCAGAACCCCATCCCCCCAGGACGCCAGGCAAGAGCAGGTTCCAGTCCTGGCTCCATCACTTCTTGCCTGAAGCCCTGGGCAAGTCATGTCACATTCTGAGCCTCAGTTTCCCCCTCTACAGAACAGAGCTGTCACCCAGATGACCGTGACACATGACCATGTGTGTACTAGAGGCCACACTCATTCGGCATCTGCTCACTCCTCTGCTGCTAAGACAGACACTTCCTGTTCCGAGCCCCAAGGCCTTGGCCGGGCCCGTCCAGAGGGGCCCTTGGTGCTGGCCCTGTAGCCAGGCTCTAGTCTGGATGCCTTCAGCACCCTGGAATTCTCAGTTCCCCAGATACCAGTGACCCCCACACCCTGCCTCCAGCCACATCCCCCAGCAAGGCTCCAGGCTGGATACACCACGGCCTCCTGGACCTCTTCCTGGGGGGCCACAGGCACTGCACATGCCCCGCCCCACAGTGGACTCACCCACTTCCCTCTCCTGGGGAAAGCAGGGCTGCCTCCAACCTAGGTGGGACCATTCAGCAAATTAGAAAAAAATGCCTCTTGCTTCAGGAGCCCCATAGCAGGGCATGCAGCTCAGCAAAGAGGACAGGCTGTTTCAGTCTTCCTCTCCCGGCTCTCCCTGCCCCCAGCCAGGTACCCTTGGGCAGTGCGCAACACGCACATCTGCACCCAGTGGAGTAGGTGAGAGGTAGGATATTGTAACAACCTCCTTAGGGCAGCCCCCTCAGCATCGCCCTAATAAAATGTACAACTAGTTTTTATTAATGATCAATGGACATTTAAGACTAAAGGACAGTAGACAGCCCTGACCTAAATTTCAGGCCTACCCCTAATTCCCACCCCAAATCTTGAAAGACTAATCACTTTCTACAACCTCCATGTCTGTACTGTTTAAAGTTTTTACAGTTGCATATCACTTTCATAATTAGAATGAAAAATGATAAAAGCATTTTAAGTCTATCAGAAATGAGTTTGTCCCAGTTTCTTCCCCAAAACCATCCTTATAAAGTAGCTTTATGATTTTCAATATAACATGCACAGAATACCAAGAGAACTATCGTAAATGAAACTGATTTCCTGGGCCATCTGGACTGGAGGATGAGAAACTGAGCCCCAAAGCTCACCCCCTCCCTCACTGTCTTATCCTCCCGAAGGTCTAAGACACTGTTTATCAAATGACACCCCCTCCTCCCCACCAACCACAGATCCGGAGGCCAGACTGAAGCCCACAGACTTTCAAATGAGAAATGGACTGAGGGTCACTATGAACATGAGATGCCAGGGTCCCTGTGGTTTGTTCTCTAAACAGCATCTGACTCCACCCTAGCCCTGCCCCTCACCCACGTTCCCCCAAACCTCACCGGGGGCCCCCCTCATGCCCAAGCCCCTCTCCACCCTGGAGAGGATGAAGTGTGAATGTCTGAAGTACCTCAACTCACAATAAATGAAGCTGAAAGTTAAAAGGTTTGGTTTTCAGGCCCTGTCAAAAAGTCTGTGACGGATAAACAACAAGGTCCTACTGCATAGCACAAGGAACTATATTCAATATCCTGTGATAAACCATAATGGAGGGACTTCCCTGGTGGTGCAGTGGTTAAGAATCCGCCTGCCAAGGCAGGGGACACGGGTTCGAGCCCTGGTCTGGGAAGATCCCACATGCCGTGGAGCAACTAAGCCCGTGCGCCACAACTACTGAGCCTGCGCTCTAGAGCCCGCGAGCCACAACTACTGAGCCCGTGTGTCACAAGTACTGAAACCCACGCGCCTAGAGCCCGTGCTCCACAAGAGAAGCCACTGCAATGAAGAGTAGCCCCCGCTCGCCGCAACTAGAGAAAGCCCGCGTGCAGCAATGAAGACCCAATGCAGCCATAAATAAATAAATAAATAAGCATTTCTAAAAAATAAATAAAATGGTTACAATGGTCAATTTTATAGAAAAAAAACCCATAATGGAAAAGAATATGAAAAAGAATATATATGCATAACTGAATCACTTTGCTGTACAGCAGAAATTAACACAACATTGTAAATCAACTATAATTCAATTAAAAAAAAAAAAAGTCCAAGACACACTGACCTCCTTGGTCCTACCAGTATCCCCACCTCCAAACGGATCACTCTGGACCACGCCCTCCCCTTCCTCTAACTGCCTCCTCATCACCTCGCTTTTGACTCATCCCTCCTCGCCATCCCCACTGCCCCTCCCCAGCCTGCCTGACCCCTGGGTCCTCCTCCCTGCCCTTCTGTCCCCCACACCTTCAACCAGAGCACCCTCTACCTGCTCCTCTAGCCATCCCCCCCAACAAGACAGAGCTCCTCCAAACCTGAACCCCCCAGCCCAGACCCACATCCACCAGCCCTATGCCCCCAACCCTTCACTCTTCAGGTCCCAGCTCAGGCCCTTCTCACCTGGAAGGGGGGCCCAGCCAGCCGCACAGCACCTGTGGAGACCTGGGGCTCTCTCACCAGGAGAGCACGGTCTCTGGCCTGGCCCCCGGCCCCTCAGTCACAGACACGCCCTCCTGGGCTGGGGACTCCCCAGGCAGGGCAGGGAGCACCTCTCCCACCAAAGGTGCTGGGTGAGGGGGAGGCCTGAGGTACCACAGGGTGACTCCAGGATGATCCTCCTCTGTGATGACTGCCCCCCACGCGGGAGCTGGCATCGGGGGAGCTCTTAACACTGCAAATGAGGCAGAAACAGGAGGAAACAGGGCTAACCACAGGGAGGATGTGAGTGCACAGGGCACACGACGGACTCCCTGGCAGCAGGAGTGGACAGAGCCAGAGTCATGTCAGTCAGAGCCTCACCACACACCAGAGGGGTTGAGGACAGCCCTGGCCTGATGGGGGAGGGCAAGGGAAGGCTGCTTGACTCCATCCTCTCTGAGGCAACTGGGCACCTGATGTGCCTGCCCACCCAGAAGGAGAGACTGGGGTTCCTCTGCACCCAGAACTAGCAGCCCAGGAGAACAGGGACCTGACACTGCCCTCTCCCTAGGCAGCCCCTGCAATGGAAAGCCAGTGATCAGCAGGCCCCTTGCTGCTGGCACCTGAAAAGAGGAAGCTCCTGTGTTGGTGCGTGGAGGTGACCAGATGGGTGGGGCAGGGGCTGGAAAGGAAAGAGGGAGAGAGGGAGACGGGGGACCAGCCCCATAGGCTCTGGCCTCCAGTTTGATGTGGGACCTCAGCCTCCCCAACTCTATAACCAGACAACAGAAAGGAAAGACTCTCCTCTCTCGCTCACAGGGAACATTCTAACCCACTTATCTGACCCTGTCATCCCTGCTTAAAAAGACAAAAGGCCATGGTTATGGAGTGCTTCCCATCTACCAGGCGCTGTGCCAAACCTGCTACATGGATTGTTTCATATAATCCTCATGACAATCTGGAAAGTGGATGGTTTTAGCCCAACTTTACAGATGAGGAAGAAACTGAGTCTCAGAGAGGTTCAGTAACTTGCCCAAGATCACACAGGAGCCCCTCCTTCCACTCCGTCTCCTCAGAGGGGAGAGTGTGGAGACCAGGAGCAGGGAAGTCAGGCAGGAGAGGGGAGGGAGGATGAGTGTGGGCTGAGAAGGGCCTTGAAGGCCACACTAAGACACTTAGCCTTACTGTCCAGACAAGAGGAAGCCATGAAGGGCAGCAGGGTACATGGGGCGGCAGGGAGGCAGGCAGACAGGGGTCCTACTGCTGTGAGACTTGAGAATTCACATAACTTCTCTGAGTCTCAGTTTCATCATCTGTAAAATGGGCTTGTGGGGAATAAATGTATGCCTTCAAAACAGATCCCAGGGACTTCCCTGGTGGCGCAGTGGGTAAGAATCCACCTGCCAATGCAGAAGACAGGGGTTTGATCCCTGGTCCGGGAAGATCCCACATGCCACGGAGCAACTAAGCCCGTGCGCCACAACTACTGAGCCTGCGCTCTAGAGCCTGCGAGCCACAACTACTGAGCCTGAGTGCCACAATTACTGAAGCCTGCGCACCTACAGCCCATGCTCTGCAACAAAAGAAGCCACTGCAATGAGAAGCCGGTGCACCACGACGAAGAGTAGCCCCCGCTCGCTGCAACTAGAGAAAGCCCACGCGCAGCAACAAAGACCCAACGCAGCCAAAAATAAATAAATAAATAAGTAAATTTAAAAAAAAAACAAAAAAAAAACAGATCCCAACCTACCAGTTCTCACCCTCCAGTGACTTCCAACCTCCCTCAGAGTAAAGCCAAAGCCAGGACAAGGCCCGCCAGGCCTGCATGGTCTGTCCCTGCCTTGCTGTTATTCCAACCCACTCTGAGTGCTCCTGCCTCAGGGCTGGGCCCTGGAGCTCCCTCTGCCTGAAATGCTCTTCCAGACACCTGCATGACTCACTCCCATACTTTTTCCAGCGCCTTCTCAAATGCATGGCACGGCCTTCCTTCCTGACCACTCTGCCTAAAGAAGTGTCCCCCATCCGTCCCTCTCTCCTGACCCCATGTCATTTTTCGACACCCCCCTTATTTCTAGCGGACACTGTATTATATGTTTATCTGTTCATTGTCAGTCTCCTCAACCAGAGGACGGGGCACTGTCTCATTCATGGCTCTATCCCCAGTGGCTAGAAGTGTCTGGCCACTGGGGGCATGGATGAAAGGACGTCTACAGAGGCATGGCTCGCCCTGGTCAGGAGCTTGAGACAGGGCCCGTGACACGGGTAGGGTGAGCGACGATTGGGTGAGGCAAGTGCCAAGGTTCAAGGTTCATGTCCAGAGGTCTAGGAGCGAAAGCTTCAACTCTGAGACTCCTTGGCACCCTCCGTGGCTGGGCCTGCCCCTTCTCTCCACCTCTGTGGCTACCCCTGCCACTTCCTGCTGTGCTGGCCTGATAAACACTGCTGGAGGGGGCCCCTCACCCACACAGGGGAAGTCCTGTTCCCCGGAGCAGGTGAGAACCACCCCAGACTTCCAGAAATCTCTGAGACCAATCTCCCCCTCCCTGGCCTGCCTAACCCTTCCACGGCTCCCCATTACCCAGCGGGGCTCAAAGGGCCTCCATCCTCTGGGTCCCGCCACTTACTCCCCCTTTCCAGGTTCATTCCCTCCACTCTCACCGCTGGACACTTGACCTCCAGGACTTTGCTTATCATGTTCCCTCCGCCTGGAACATCTTTCTCTACCTTGTCCTTCACGTTCAAGTGTCACCTGCTCTAGGCAGCAGTTTCTGACTCCCACGGTCACAGCCTGGGTCACACCGGTATGTCACTTCTCTGTCGCTGTGTCACATATACACACACATTCTTTCTCGCCCCAGCCTTGGCTGGATGCTCCCTGAAGGCAGGACCGGGGTCTGATTTCCCTGCATCCCCAGCTACCAGCCCAGGGTTGGCAGACAGTGAATATCTACTGCTTGAATGAAATCTCCCAATTTTACACATGGAAAGCAAGGAGCCCAAGCAAGTGATGACTTGTCCAAGGTCACACTGCAGTCAGTGGCCAAAGCGTGGCTAGAACCTGGCCTCTAGCCCCCCAGGACCAGGTGCCTCCCATTCTGCTCATGCCCACCAGTTACAGCTCCAGCCTCCTGCCTGCCAGACCCCAGCCCCGCCTTCTCCTAGCTCTCCACATGCCCAAGCACCTGCTCCTTAGGCATTTGGGGACCTCCTAATCCAATCCTCCCGCTTCCAGAAGGGGAAAGTGGGCCCCAGAAAGGGACAAGAACCCAACCAGGGCCACACGAGTCAGGACAGGACCCAGGCACCCCAGCCTGAGCACCCCATCCCCTTCCTCTAGCCTATTCCTTGGAAGAACTATGAGGGGGAGGTCCCCTCAGGTGACCTCAGAGACACTGGAGTAACCCCCCCATCTCCAAGTGGCTAGGCCAGCCCTGCATTGAGAAATGTGGGTTTTCAGGTCACAGGCAGTAAAGGCAGAGGAGTGTTTTGGTTCACGTCCTGGAACAGAACCACTAGAACCATTAGATACTCCCTGGATCTCTGGCCTCCCTAGACTTAGCTATCCATCTTTAGAGCTTAGGAGACAGCAAGAGGAACAGCCCCAGTCTGAGGGAAAAGGTAGGACTTTAGCTGAGGCTCTGGCACCCCTTTACCAAGCAAGAGAGACTCCACCCCAAAGCTGTCCTGCTGTCATCTGGCAAAGCTCAGGGAGGCCCTTTCTCCCCATCAGGCTAGGGCCTCTGGAAACACACATTTTAGCTGCAGAACCACACCGCGGCCCGCTTGGGTGAAGGTCCCCACTCAAGTGGGTAAAAGCCTCACCCAGCTCACACATCAAGGGGTGCAGAGCCAGGTACCTCCTACCCCAACCCACTGGGACATGGAATGCTGATCGCACCCAAACAAAGGCAAAAGCACAGGTCCTCCAAGGAGGTGTCTGGGCCTGAGAGCACGCACATGCGCACACAGGAACACGCACAGTGCCCCCCCAGAGGGACGTGCAGCAGAAAGGAGCTCACCCAGCCAGGAAGTCTTCCAAGAGGAGGGCACTTCCCTCGTGGGGAGGGAACAGCCCTCTTCCCCATGAGGCAGCTCCCGCTCCCATGCCCAGGGCCCATTGAGGGCAACTGCTGTGCCCACAGGCCCACATGGGCACCGGAAGGACCTGGGGAGGCACTGTGAATTACTAGAAGGCCCTCAGCCAAGGTCCAGTCTCCCTGCCCCCTGAGAAGGGTCAGGCCCTCCCCTGGGGCTCCTGGGCCCAGGTCTCTGTCCACTACCCCTCAGAGTCCTTGAGCCTGGCTTTGACACTCCAAAGCTGGACCTGGGCCTGCTGAGCCACATTCCATGCCGGCCCTGAGAGGAACTGGTTCACCCAGCAGTACGGCCCAGGCTTTGCTCTGTGACCCAGTCAGCCACCAGCCCTCCCTGGGCCTCCTCTCAATCCCATCCTGGCATCCAGGACAGCCCCACCCCCAACGAATGAAGAGGAGGCCTGGCCCCTGTCTGTCTCCTCCCCACCTCCATTAAGTTGGCTATCTCTTCTGCTACTACCTAGTCCATTCCAGAACCTGGTTCTCAGATTTCTTGAAAGGTGTGTGTCAACTGGGTGTCTGCTGGGAGTGGTGGGTAGGTGCAAAGGGCATGAAGAGCCTCCCCCCGCACCACCACCAAGCAGCCCCAAGAAACTCTCCAGGCCTTGTCTGTCTGGCACCAGCTGGCCAAGGTGTGGCACAGGGCTCAGCCTCAACTCAGGATCCACGCAGCCCAATTGGAAGCTTTGCAGGTTCTTGGCACCCAGAATTTTGGAAATTTGGAAGCTGGGGATCTTTGGCACATAAAACCCTAGAATCCTTGATCCCCAATGCCCACAGTCTCAAGACTCAGAATCCTAAAATCCCAGCTGCCCAATGTGGGGAGAGGGAGTGTGGGAGTGGAGAGGGATGGAAAAGCCCTTCCCCTGCCCCCCCTTACCTGAGCTGTTTGGTTTCTGTCCTGACCTGTCCACACCTGGGGGCTGGGGATGTCCCAGGTGCTGCTGCTTCCTGCTCCCTCCCTGAAGCTCCAGGGAAGCTGAGTCCATGACCAACCCAAGGCCTCTCACTGAACCAGAGGCTGGGGACAGACCATGAGCTCCTGACTCCAGGCCTGATTACAGGCAGAGCCCTGGCCCCAGCATTATGGCGGGAAGGAGGGGAGGGAAGGAGAGAAGGGGATGCCCAGGGGCCGCACAGCGTCCTCTGGGGCGGGAAGGAAGGTGGCAGAGGAGACCCAGGCACCTGTGGGGCAGGGGAGCAATATGCAGCGGTAGCTTAGCCCTGCTACTGTTCCCCCTGTCCTAAGGCCTGACCCACCCCAGCACTGGCCTGGTCAGAAGGAGGGAGGGCGGGGCCAGGGTCCCCCAAAGGCCCTGGGAAGCTGAGATTCCAGGTGTGACCTCCAATTCCCTGCCCTGGGAATGGGGACAGAGGAGTGGCTGTGAGAGGTCCCAATCCTCCTCTCCCTCCCCCTTGCCCTCACGATCTTTTGCTCTCACAACAATGAAAACAATGAGGAGGAGGAAGATTTTGCCACGTTTCTCCCTCCCGGGGGGTGGGGGTGGGGGTGCTCTCTGACCCCTGAATCCTCCTCTGGACCCCACTGGCCATGAGCATCACACTCTTGACCACAGCTGGTCTCTGCTTCTTGGCCTCTTAGCTCTGCAACCATGTTCCCCAGGTTTGTTCGTTCAGTCACCGACACCCAGCTGTACCAAACCCCAGGCACCTTGAGAGGAATCAGGTTCCTGGTTTGGCCAGAGAGAAAGACTTGGACACTGTGACAAAGCAGGTGGGCAGTATCTGAAGGAAGCTCAGGGCTTCAGAGGCCCAGGAGGCCCTGACCAGGCAGGGAGGTAGAGTGCAGGCCTCAGAGCCCCCTGCCTGGGTGCCAGTCCCAGCTCTCCCTTTCCTCAGCTGAAAGACTCTAGGCAAGTCACTTAACTTCTACTGACCTCAGTCTCCTCAGCAGTAAAAAGGAGAACCACTGTACTCAACAAAGTCCAAACTGGACAGGACAGGACAAGAGCAGTGAGCAGGAGCTGCTCATCCTAGGGCTGGGCCCCTGGGGGCTAAGACTTGACAGCAGCCAGTCCAGCCTGCGAGCAGGCATCCCATCCCCACTGCGCGTCACCAGTAATCTCACCTGCCCAGGCAGCCCTCCTGTCCCTGCCTGCCACCCCGACTGGGAGTTCCCAGAGAAGGACAGGGTTTGGATCTTGTCTGCCTGCAGTGTCTCCCAGTGCTCAGGGTTCTCACTGTGAAGCTAGAGAAATTCAGACTCCCAGCTCTTCTATATAATAAATGATCTCAGGAAAATTACTTAACTTCTCGAGGCCTCAGTTTCTTCATCTGTAAAAAGGGAACAGTGCCTACCCCGTAGGACTATTGTTGAGGATTAAATGAAATCAGTACATAAAATGTTTAGCACAAGTGTCTGGCATGTAGTAAGCTTCCAAAAAACAGTAGCTACTGCTACTATTATTACTACTATTAAATAATAATTTTGTTATTGAATTGGTCACTTAACTCCACATCCCCTCCCAGCGACTCTGATTGTCTCAATGGTCTGGGACAGACGTCCTGTTTATGGGACAGAATCTTTTTTCCCTTCTGAACTATGTTCCAAACGATGAGACAGAGAGAAATTCCACAGGAAGGTCATGTAGAAGACCAGCGATGCACTGCCCTCCCTCCCCGCCACCCCAGGCCATCCCTGAACCTGAGGTCACCTGCCTTTTGGGGCTGAGACTGTCTTCTCCAGAACCCTGATTGGAATCTACAGGTCTGGGGGCCTGACAGTGGTGGGGGGGTGGAGGGGGGCTAGGTGGACAAGATGTCCTCTCTGATCAGGGCTGGGGATACTGGTGTTGAGTCCCTGAGCTCCACTGGGACTGTACTTGTAGGGGATCTCTGAGGGCCTCCCCACACCCTCCTGCTGTTCAGACCCTTGGTGCAGAGCCCCTTCCTGAAACATGAAGTGCCCCTCCATGCAGGGCTATGGAGGGGGAAGAGTCCAGCCTGACAGAGACCAGAGGAGGGGGTGACAGGGGCCGCCCAAGGGACTGGACTCTGCTCCTAAGGGAGGGCCGGGTCTGCATGGCTGGGGTCACACTCTGCTCGAGGCTGCCTTGGCCACCACCCAGGGGAAAGCCCCTCACTGAGTGGGACCCTGGACTGAGCTCAAGGAGTGACGTCAGGCTGGGGGAGGGGAAATCAGGCCAAAGGAAGCAAACAAATGCCTGGGTCCTGATTCTGCCTCTACCACTTATTTGCCGTGATGTTGGGCAAGTTACTTAACCTCTCTGTGCCTCAGTTTCCTTATCTGTAGAATGGTGCCTAACTTCTAGGTTTGTTGGGAGGACGAAACTGGTTAACATACGTAGCAGTGCCCACAAAGGTGCTGTGTGCATGCTTGCTGGCGTCATTCTCGCTGATAGTATTACTCAGCTCTCTCCGAGGCTGTTTCTTCCCCTGTCTTACTGGAGGATGACCCTTGTCTCACGGAATGATGTAAAGCTAAATAAAGTAACAAATGTGCAGTGTCAGGCACACCGTAGGTATTCAGATCAAGTAGAGGTCCCTCCCTTTCCCTTTCTTCTCCCCAAGAGGGCCCAGACTAGGAGTCGGGTCAGTCCTGACCCCCACTAGGGCTTGCTGTGTGATCCTGGTCCAATCTCTGGTCCCTGGCCTCAGTCTCCTCATCTATGAAAAAAGCTTCTGGGCCAAGTGATCTCTGTCCATGGCCATATCTGCTTCAGCCTCCCTCCCACCTCCATTCCCTCCTTTCCTTCTCCATTTTCAATTCATGTCCTACTGCACCCCCTCCTGCTGCAACAGAACCCTTGGGACCCTAAAGTGGGGTGGAGGGGACAGCTGGTGGGCAAGGGGTACCAGCCTTCAAGCAGTCCAGGGCCCCTCTCAGGCCCCCAAGGGTTAAGATCCAGAGTGAAGGGCGGGGGGCCAGGGTCAGTGCTGGACAGACGGGCCTGCAGCCCAGGCCCTGCAGCCCAGGTCCTGCCTCCCCTCCCCCCATCCTGGGAACAGAGGCCACTTGTTTGGGCATCAGCTGGCTGGCTTTGAGCTTGGCCAAAGGGAGAGTGGGGTGGGGAGGGGAGAGGGCCCCCGGAGAGTGGAGGGGACTCCCCTCTGTCCTAGGGCTTTGTACTAGTCTAGTCCACAACTAGCCCTTAGGACTCTCAGAGGCCCCTTACCCCTCTGAAGTGACCCCTTCTCCCCAGGTTCTCCCTTTTCTTCATTCAAACACTCACTGCTGGGGGAAGGAATTAGACTCAGACAGGCCCAATTCTTGCTCCAGCAGAGTCTCTCTTTGGAGCATGGCGCCAGGGCTTATCACCCAACCCAGCAGATGGGGAAATGGAGAGGTCTGGGAACTTGCAGAGTCACGTAGTGTTTGGTGGCTGCACAGGGACCGTCCCAGGTCCCAGTCACCCCCACGGCTCTGCAGTCCCCTTCCCCACAGAGCTCCAAGGAGACCTTTCCTAAGTTGTGCCCTACACAGCACTGAAAGGCTAGGCAGGAGAAGGCCTACCTCTTAAGTCCCAAAGGATCTGGGAGGTTTGGAAGAGAAGAAAACTTCTGTAAGGTAGAGGGGAGGACAAGCAACCTGCACAAAGGGCTGAGGCATGATGTGTGGAAAGGCATGGCTGGAGTCCAAGAGACGATGGGGGTGAGGCTGGGGCTGACTGCGGAGGCCTGAATGCCCCAACGAAGCCTGGGAGCAATCTGCCCACTTCCACCTCACAGTTGTCAGGACTCTGCCTGGGACAACCCCCTCTTGCCCTATTCCAGTGAGCAAGCAGCAAATGGGAAGACAGGATTCCCCAAGCCAGGGTCTGGACAACCCTCAACCAGCCACGGGACCGGGGGATTGGTTCTCTCTACCCTCAACCCCTGCTACCCATTCCAGCCACTTACATCTCCTTGCCATTCCTCAAACACACCATGCAAGTTCCTGCCTCTGCACAAGCTTTGCCCTCCTCTGAGGGTCCTTATCCTTGTGAATTACCACTTAACTGCCAAGGCCCATTCCAACCATCTCCTCCTTCCTGAGCCTCCAAGAGTCCCAGTGCCTGATTCCATCCCAGTACCTGTCTGCACCTGTCTTCTGACTCCGCAGGGCTCCTTCTACCCTGTAATGAGCTTGCTGGGAGGTCTCTCCTAGCCTGGACACTCTGCTCTCCGAGGACAGGTATCCTGGGTGCCTCTGTCTGGACGCTGCTCGGCAAACAGTCAAATCCTTCTCTGAGTACCTCCATATATCTGTCCAACCCTGCAGCCCTGGGGATTGGAGAAGGCTCCCCAGGACAGGAGCTTTGGGGGAGTGAGGGTGCATATGCCAGATACCGACCAGAGTTCCCCAGCACTAAAAACCACCCCTCCAGATCTGGGACCAAAGGCCCACCCCATGCCCTCAGGCTGCACTCGGAGTCTGCTCTCTCCAGTCCCAATAACCCACTCCCGGCTTGACCCCATTCAGTGAACACACACCTCCTTCTTTTTCCAGCAACTGGGCCAGGTAGGGGCTCTTGGGAAGCCATGCCCCCATTTACTGGTGGGGAATTGAGGCGCAGAGCCCGGAAGTAGTCTGCCCAAGATCAGTGGAGCCCCAGGTCCAGCGCATAAGGTCATAAGAACTTGCAGACCGGTAAGGGTCTCCGCAGTCAACGAAGTGGGAGCCTTCATTTCACAGATGAGAAAATCAAGGTGCCCGAGGGCGGGTTGGCCCCGGAACCTCGGAGACTTCACGCCAAAGGGCTAAAGGGTGGAAGCCCCCTGTCCCGCCGGTTCGCCCTCCTCCCTACCGTCTCTAGCCCGACCGCGCATCCTCCGGAGGCGACCCCATCACCACCACCAGTCAGAACAGACGACGTGACCCAGAGAAACGCCCGCGGAAGTAGTCGCCGGGCGCAGAGTCGCCGCGCGGCCTCGGCGTTCCCTTCTGCGGAATGGGGAAACTCCGGGCCACACCTGGCCAAGGGGCAGCGGACGGGGAGGCCCCGGCAGCCGCACTGACCTGTGAGCGAAGACTCCACGCGGGGACGCGGGGACGCGGGGACCCGGGGTCCCGGGGCCACCACTGACGCCGGTGTAGCCAACTCGCGGCCGCAGGCCAGGCGCGCCCACCCTGCCGGGCGCTTCCGCCCGCCCCACGTGACGCCCCGGGGAGGGGAGGACGGAGAAGGGGGCAGGGACACGCCCCCTTCCCAGGGACACGCCCCCTTCCCGGCCACGCCTAGTCACGGTCTTCGAGTCCTCTCGCCTGGCCCGCCTTGCGGACAGGTTGATCTTTAAGTCTCTCCTGTCCCTCTCGCTGCTCACAGGTCCGTCTCCGTCTCCTGAGGCTCCGGTCTACCTCCACCACCCCCGCCCTCTGAGTCTTCATCTCTTCCTGAGTCTCTCTGCCTCTTGACGCCCCTCTCCCTGGGAGGGACAAGCCACAAACCGCCCCACCCACAGAGCGGAAAAGGGCAGTTGGAAGCTGGAAGACCAAAGTCCCTGACCTCCTCCTCCAGGAAGTCCTTACCCACTTCATTCTTCGAAAATATCCTACTTCTCTCCCTGGACCCACATCTCTCAGGAGCAGGGTGGTGGGGAAGATTCTAGTCAGAGGACCCAAGGATCCCTTGGCTTTATAAAGGCTGCAGCCTGAGGTCCTGGCTGCCAGGCAACTTCCCTGGCCTAGAGAATGGGAGATTTCCACCCATCCTGCCAGCATACACACAGATGAGGGTCGAGGGTCTGGGGTTTGGCAGGCATTTCCAGGTCCTATGTCCAGGGCTGAGATTGGGCTTCATTAATTTGAGCACCTACTACATGCCAAGCCCAGTGCTGGGCAACTTATTCCTTTTATCGCAATCTGCCTGAAGGTGAAAAATCATCACCCCAGGATATAGATTAGGAAATAAGGCTCCAAAGAAGTTCCAGGGCTTGCCCAAAGTTACAAAGTCAGTATTGGGTAAACTGGCCAAGTCTTGGTGAGTTACAGAATGTCCTGCCTACCCCTACTGAACATTCACCCTGCCCCTCTAGGAAAAAGTAGACTCCAAGTGTCTTCCTGACAGGCAAAGTTAAGTCGCTTCCCAGGAGAGGGTAAGGCCAGACCTTGGGGAGAACTTCCTGCTCAAAATTCATACGGGGTACAAAAACACTGGGGAGGGGTGGGGCACCAGGCCCTCCTCCCGACCTGATAGCAGGGGTGACCCTCAGGCAGCAGAGGGCACCTGTGGGCTACAGAAAACAGGAGAGGCCCAGGCATCCCTCTAGACTTCAAAGCCTAGACATCAAAGCAGCCAGGTGGAACACAGGATCAGGGAACTGGCATCTGACCACTGGCAAGCGGTTGGAGGCCCCACCCTTTCCGTTAACACAGGCCTGAGGTCTTCTAAATGATCTAGGGAGGGCTCAAATCACAGGGCCTGGTCCCTCCACTGCACTGGAGTCTGATGACACTCACCTCAATCCCCAAACTCCCTGCAGAACATGCTGCCCCAACCTAAGCTCTGAGGCCCACAGCGCTGTGGTCTGAGACCCAAGGACCTCTCCCCCTCCTGTCACAACTGGAGAGTGTCAGACCCCAGTCCATAGGTTGGACCCAGGGGGCCTTAGGCTGAAGGTCTTACAATAGAACCCCACTCTCTGACCCCTGACCCCGGGCCTCTGGCCAGACCTGCTCCTTCTTTTAGAGCAGTGAAAGGTAGCCAAATAGCCTGCAGTGAATGGCCTAATGAACACACAATAAGGACAGGTGGATGGATGAAAAGTGAACTAATGAATGGATGCAAGGATAATGAACACACCAGGGACAGGAGGGGGTGTGTTCCGAGCTACACATCGGGAATGAGGGGATATCTAAAGGAGCAAAGTCCAGGTGATCAATAATAAAATTAACAAAATGAACTGTAGAATAGAGGGACCGAGGGCGGCGCCTGTGCCCTGAGCAAGTGGGAAGCAGGCACAGTGATGAGCCGGCTGAGTCTGTGGGACCGTTTATTGGGGTTGTGTCCAGCCACGCCGCAGCGCCAGCCTGGGCCGGAGCCCAGCGTCCCCAGGAGGCGCAAGGAGTTGGGGAGGGGAGAAAGCGCGGGAGGATCCGCCACCCCTGGGCTCCGCCCCGTCTTGTCTTGGTCCCTGCCGTGGTGCCGTGCTCAGGTGAGAGAAGTGTCGTCATCACTGCCCTCGCCGCCCGCGCTGCCCATGCGCTCCTCCCGGCTCTCTGCCACCGCACTCTCGTCGATGTTCTCCAGCGAGTCCGCGTGCTGCACAGACAGCTCCGACAGCGCCAGGCTCGGCAACGGGCTCTGCTCTGGGTGTAGCCACGGCTTGTAGTGTGGTTGATGCTTCTGCTTCCACTCAGGGTATTTGACGCACGCCTTGTACATCTTCTTCATGGCCTGCGGAGCCGCCGCACCGCCGAGTAAGGGGTGAGCGGGGAGCGGACTATGTCTTCACCACATCCCCTCCTGCGCCCTCCAGCGGCTCAGTCCGCATCTCCCAGGATCCTGACTCTTGATCCAGTTTTCATAACTCCGCCCCTCAGCCTTAGCTCCCCCCCCCCTGACTCCACCCCCTCATCCTGGAACCCTCTCCCTCAAACTCCACACCCGCAAAGTCCCAAGGCCACTCACCTTGGGAGCCAGGAACTGAGAAGATTTATTCACCACCCACTTGGGTAAGGAGCCTATGAGGGCAGGAATGGGTAGTGAGGAGAAAAGGGAAGCAGCAACCTCAGGGAACCAGCCCCCCACAAACACACATACCAGCCCCCTCACTCCAGCCTGGGGCTTCCAGGGAGGACACGCTCTTCTCCTTAGGGAGGGGGCGCTGTGAGGCAAGCCTTATAAGACTTCATCATCTTCACCCCCTCTTTCTACCTCAGACCATGGTCCTCAGGCTCATCTCTGTTAACCCCCCACCTCCACCACCCCCTGCCTCTGCCCGCTGCTGAGCCCAAGGGCTACACAAAAGAAAACCACAGGGTCCTAGGTGACCACAGGCAACACCTGAGTTGAAATCCTGGCCAGTCGAGCTCTCACCTGCTGCCTCCCCTCTACTCACACTGACCTCCCTTTTCTCATACCCAGTCCCTCTACCTTGAACGGCCCTGGTGCTCATCCGCTGCTCTGCCTGTCCTTCCAAGCCCCCTGGCCCAGGAAGCCTAGCTGCTACATAGACCTCTTGGCTAAGCACTCCAGCCTGGCCTGACCTAGAATCCACAGCCCAGCTCTACACCCTGTCTGATTCCCAAGTGTCTGCTCTGCCTCTGACACACAATAAACTCACTCAGTGAGGTGCTGGGGAGCTCTGGGCCTGGGCCCGTGGGCCCTCAGTGGTGCTGGGGGCATACCCAGGCAAAGATGCTCAAGGCTTACCCCTCCTCTAGTCATTCATCCATTCCTTCACTCACTCCACATTCACTCAGTGATACCCACCCTGGACCAGCCCTGGGGACCGAGAGAGGAACTCACTGTCTGGGGGGCCCCAACAGTATGCCAAGTACTCTGTTAGAGGGGGATGGGTCCACAGGGCAGGGAGCCAGCGACTCCTCTGGGTATCAGGGATAGAGGTGGTGAAGCAGCCCTGGAGGGATGAGTAAGGGCAGAGAGGTGTTTCTAGGCCGAGGGAAAGGGCTGCTTAGATAGGTAGGAAGGTGTAAGCTATGAGGAGGGACTGGGAATCCCGGGGAGGGGGCTTGGACTTTACTCTGAGGGCAATGGAAAGTCACAAAAGGACTTTAGCAGAAGAGAGTCACAAGGAAATAAGTCCTTTGGAGAAATCCCTCTGGTAGCTGTATGGACAGACAAGGTCACTGAGTATGGAAAGAAATGACAGATTCAGGAGCTATTTAGGAGGTAAAATCAATAATAATTAGTGACTAGATTTGGGAGCTGAGAAGAGGGGACCCCAGACAACCACCAGGTTTTTGGCATGAGTGACTAGAGGGAAGAGACTTAGGAGAAGGGGCAAGTTAGGAGGGGAGACAGTAAGTTCAGCATTGGACACAGGGAGCCTCAGGTCCTAAGAGACACCCTGAGGGACATGTCCAAGAGGCCAATGGCCACAGGGATCTGGATCTCAGCAAAGAGAGACATGTGGTCAACCTAGCCACAGAAGCCTGGGGAGTAGCTGAGCCCCGCCAAGGGAAAAAGGACTGGGGCCTAGGAAACCCAGACCTCCAGGATAGAAGCCAGCAAGACAGAGTGGGAGCAGCCAGTGAGCAGGGAGCAAGTCAGAGCATGGGGGAGTGGGAGTCCAGGAAGACAGCTATAAGCTTCGTCATGGAGCAGTGGCTATACCACCTTGGCCCTTGCTTTTCAAACAACTGTAAAGTCTCAAACTTTGGTTCAAAGAATGTTGTGGGCGCAGATGCCCCAAAATACAAAACACCTCCTAACAGAGGCCCTTCTGGATCCCAGTAGATCAAGTAGATCAAGCCCCATGCCCTGCGGTATAAGGAAGGATCCCATGATGGGCTTCCAGGGCCAAGCCCTCACCTTTGGGGTCCACCTGAGCCAGGTAGGTGATGACGCAGCTCTTGGGCCCCGTGCTCTGGATGAGATAGCCCGTCTGGATGGACACAGCTCGGACCAAGTCTTTCCGAGGTGGGTATTTCTGGGAATGGAAGGCACAGGGAGGTGAGACTCAAGGTGTGGGAAAAGAAGGTGTCTTTGTAAGTACACTTAACACACACAGTTGGTTTACATCCCCTGGCATCCACTCCAGGCCAGGCCTGATATTGGGGTGAGGAAAAAGGGAGGAGTCAGGAGTCATCCTTGCCCCTCTTAAGCTTCCCCTGTTTCCCTCCAGAAAGACCCAAGTCTGGGGTCAGGGTTCATGAGCAAACACATGGGCGTGCATGAGCGTGCACACACACGCACACACGCACACACACACACACCCTTGCCAAGCCAGCTGCACCTGCCTGTCCTGCCTGCCATGGAGACCCAGACTCAGGGAGGGTCAGAGGACCCTCCCTCTCACCTCTTGCTCCCCCTTTCCCAGCCAGTCCATCCCACCCACTTGTCCACAGTGATGGCCCACACCGCCCTCTCATCTGCTTGAAAGCCCCAGCAGGAAGACAGGAACCATTATTCTCACTGTATAGGAAGGAAACAGGGACAGAAGGCTTCATGCCTGGCCTGAAGTCACAGAAAAGTCCTGGTAGCAGCCAGGGTCCTCTCCCTGGGCTAGGCCTGCTGGCCCAGCCCTACCTGGTACCTTCCCCTGCCCACCCAGCAGGGAAGGCAGGTTGACTCACAGGATGTTTGACTGAGTAGTTCATAATGATGTAATCAGTGCCCATGGGAAGCCAGGAGCGGAGGGTGATGACATCACGATTCTTCAGGGGCTTTGGGCACCTCCCTGTAGAGGACAAGGGACAGTTCAGCCAGACCACTGGCCTGCCTGACTGAAAGGGTGTGGCAAAGCCCAGAGACATAGGGATGCCTGGTTAACTGCCAGCTCCCCCTGGTCCAAACAGGTACCCCCCCCACCACCACCAGACCTAGTTTCTGGAACTAGCAAAGAGACAGAACAGAACCCTTTCCCCTCCTGTATCCAGCCATCCCTGCTCCTCACAACCTCACACAGCCCTTACCTTGCTGGCCTGATCTGTTTGTATATGTGAATGTGAGTGTATGAGAAAACAATGGTATTACTGTGAGTGTGTCCATGAAATGTGACTGTGAGTAGGTGGCATGTGGCTGTGGGTTTTGTACATGACTGTGCATGTGTGTTTGTGTGGAATGTGTATACTTGAACATGGGAGTACATATGTGTTTGTGAGTGCACATGTATGTGTGCTCAAGTGTCTGGGAGTGGATAGGGATTCAGGGAGGGCAGCCCTACATCTCTGCACTCAGGTCTCTGAGCAGCCTGGCCATGGGAGTGACCCCAAGGATGGAAGGTGGGAGGAGGAGGCTGGGCTGGAGGCCTGGATGGAGGTGGAGGGGGCTGGGATCGGCGTGCTTGCGTCTGCTCACAAGAATAATAGCCCACGTCAGCGTTGACTGTCAAGCGGGCAATGTCAAAAGTTTCAATGACATTGCTGTCCCACTTCTTTCGGTATTCAATGTCATGTAGGACGTCGTAGAGCGTCTCTGCTGGCACATCACGGCACTCCATCCGGCACTGCAGACAGACACATGGGTTGTCAGGGTCACACAGGGCTCAAAGTCCTGGTTAGGGGATGGGAGGGCAGACAGGCAAGGAGGGAGGAGGAGAAGGAGGACAAGGAGGAACAGTGACCTCTGAAGCCAGCAAGGGCTCACCTCTTGCCATGAGCCCTGTCCAGCCCTCCCAGAAGCCACCTGTGCCAGGAAAAAGCCCCTGCATCCAGAGACTATCTCCCCCATCTCAGCCCCCACCAAACCTCCCCATTCATCCCAGTCTCCTCTAGGAAGTCTTCCTGAATTACCCAGCCAACTTTCTGGACTGCCATACACTGAATCTCTTTATCTGTGCCCTCCAGGTCCCTGAACTTCATGGGCAGAGGTTCAGTCGATTCAGTACAGAGCCTGGTATGAGTACATGTTAAATGAAATGAAAGCATGAATGAACAAACAAATGCCTAAATGGATGATGTCTTTCCTCCATGGTACTTATCACCTGGTACTTATCACCATTTGCCCTTTTTTTCTTTTTTCCGCCATCCAACAAACATCTTTGTTTTTTGTTTGGTTTGGTTTGGTTTGGTTTTGGGTTTTGTTTTGTTTTGTTTTTGGCCACGCCATGCAGCATGTGGGATCTTAGTTCACCGATCAGGGATCTAACCCATGCCCCCTTCAGTGGAAGCACAGGAGTCCTAACCACTGGACTGCAGGGAATTCCCCCAACAAACATCTTTGGATTTCTTATTATTTATCAGCCTTGTTCTCAAAGAGCTTTCCATCTAGGGGAGAAAAGAGCCGAGGACACTTTTTGTTTTTTATTTAACCCCCACAATAACTCTACCAGACAAGAAATCCAAAGAGGAACTTAAGGCTCAGAGAGGTTAAGGAACTTGCCCATGGTCACTCAGCTGGTAAGCAGCAAAGCTGGGATTTAACCTAGATCACGTGTCTGGAAAGCAAATAAAAACAGAACCAGGTTTTACTAGATTTACACTCAGCAAGATGAAACTCAGTCCATATCCTTGTTCTATGATTTTTTTTATCACCCGAAAGCCCAAACCCCAGGATCAAGTTCCCCTCAGCAAATGGACAAGTTCTATTGTGTAGTTTAAAAAGGTTTCCCAGGGGGCTTCCCTGGTGGTGCAGTGGTTGAGAATCTGCCTGCTAATGCAGGGGACATGGGTTCGAGCCCTGGTCTGGGAAGATCCCACATGCCGCGGAGCAACTAGGCCCGTGAGCCCCAACTACTGAGCCTGCGCGTCTGGAGCCTGTGCTCCGCAACAAGAGAGGCCCGCGCACCGCGATGAAGAGTGGCCCCCGCTTGCTGCAACTGGAGAAAGCCCTCGCACAGAAACGAAGACCCAACTCAGCCATAAATAAATAAATATTAAAAAAAAAAAAAGGTTTCCCAGAACTGGGTGTTCAGACGGTGCCAAGGGAACCACACATTACTTTCTACTAAAAGGTAAATACATGCAACCATATGAGGGAGGGGTCACATCACCTTCCCCCTAATCTTGGGTTAGGCCCTGGCACCACTAATGGTGATGAGAGGACACAGGAAGGACACTACCCATTGGGTATTCTAGGCACAAGTGAACTCCTCAAGCCCTGGATATGCTTCACTCAACAGAAAATACAATGGACAGAGGAACAAGTTAAGTGTCACCATAAGAATACAAGACAAAGCCAGATGGTGAGACATTCTGCAGGGCTACTAGTCCAGTCTCTTCTACAGGTCAATGTCATAAGGAAGGAACTAGGCTAGACTAAGACTTATAGGACAAATAACCAGATAGAAAGTGTGGTCCTGGATTACATACTGGCTTGGACACAACAGCTATAAGGACATATTTGGGACAATAGGAGAAATATGAATATGATCTGAGTGTTAGTTAGATGTGCTGAAAATTTACTGAAACAAAATGGTGGAGATTGCTGCCTGAAGAAAAGCAAGTTACAAAATGGAATGCATGATATAATCTCATTTTGGGGGAAAAATATATGCACAGAAAAGGCCTGGGAAGCACAATCACTAAGGTGTTAACAGTGGCAATCTATAAATGATGAACATATAATAGCTTTATTTTCTTTTTGCTGTCTGTATTTCTAATTTTCTAAAATATATAGTACTGCTTCTGCAATAATGAAAAAAAATTAAATAAAAATGTTTCCCAGGGGCTTCCTTGGTGGTGCAGTGGTTAAGAATCCGCCTGCCAATGCAGGGGACACGGGTTCGAGCCCTGGTCCGGGAAGATCCCACATGCCGTGGAGCAACTAAGCCCGTGTGCCACAACTACTGAGCCTGCGCTCTAGAGCCCGCGAGCCAAAACTACTGAGCCCACGTGCCACAACTACTGAAGCCCGCGCGCCTAGAGCCGGTGCTCCGCAACAAGAGAAGCCACCGCAGTGAGAAGCCTGCGCACCACAGCAAGGAGTGGCCCCCGCTCGCCACAACTAGAGAAATACTGCGCGCAGCAACAAAGACCCAGCGCAGCAAAAAAAAAAGTTTCCCAGAGATACTGAGAGGTGTGCTCACCACAAGCACTATCCTAAGGGCTTTCTACACATTACCACATTTTATTCCTACAGCAACACTCTGAGGGATTAGCCCCATTTTAGTTAAGAAAACCAAAGTTCAAGGACAGCTCCAGCCTGCAAAAACTCATTGTGTGTCATCCTCCCTCCCTGCCCTCTGCTTTTCTGCTCCACCAGGTGGTATGACTAGATCCAGTCATTTAATCAGCTTCAGCTCTGTGCAGAGCACAGAAGAGTCAGAGATGAATCTGAGGCCTGTCCTTCAGAGGCTTCCAGTTGAGAGAGGAGACCAACTTGGAAATGGGGAGGTGCCCAAACTGCCCAATGGGGCACAGAGGAGGTGGTCAGCCGTGTGCGGTGAGGCATGTGGGGAATCAGTCTTCATGGAGAAGCTCAGCATGGAAGGTAGGCATCTAGCAAGTGGCCCTGGCAGAGAGAACAGTGTGGCCTGTAGGGAAGCTGAATGAGTTCCATCTGCTCCAGTGCCCATGGTGTGCTGCAGCCTAATACTCAAAGGTCTTGCTTCCAGGTCTTCTTGGAGAAATGCATAATTCCAGGGCTAAGTCGGAGTAAGTATAAGATGTACCTGGAACATCTCACTGTGCCAGAAAGTAAGGACAACGTACTTAGAGTGATAGGGACCTTGCCCAGCAGACACAGGAGCCAGTGTGAAGGGCTCCTGCTGGTTCCATGACCAACTCATCAGGGTTTGCCAGTTTAGCACTGGAAGTCCGTATCCCGGGAAATCCCTCAGTCCCAGGCAAACAGGACAGCTGGTCCCCTACCATGGGCTAAAGCTGGGCCAACTCATGTATTAAAATAAATAATGATAGTAACAGATTATATTCCACTGAATAAAATAGGAAACCAAAGTATATACAGGTATGAATAAATAAATAAATTTAATGTTTAATGAGGAATAGGGTATTTATATAGTTTCAAAGTACCTTCCCATCAAATCAGTAACTTCACATTGCCTGGCAGATACCACCTTAATCAAGTGATCAAAGTGAACATCATTAGTGATAGGACAAGTTAAAACTGGATGTTTCCTGATAGGATGCAATGAAAAGAATACAGGTACCACTTATGTGATATTTCTGCCAAAGATGCATGATCTAAATCTAATCATAAGGAATATCAGACAAACCCAAAATGAGGGACTTTTACAAAATATCTGGCCTCTAAGTGTCAGGGTCATGAAAGTCAAGGAAAGACTCAGGAACTATATCAGACTGAGAAAGACTAATGAAACATGAGTGAATGAATAAATGAGTGATTGAACAAAGTGATGAGAAGGATGGGATGGAAAGACGGCAGAGGCCAGATCTGGCATCATCAGGAGCATACAGACAAACTTCCACTGTGCAGCGACACTGAGGTCTGGGTGTTGCACCTGACATTCAACACACACACTCACTCTTCACCCCCCGGTGAGCTGTGCTGCAAAACAGAAAGCTGAGGCTCAGGAGAGGAAGCAACCTGTCCAAATCATAAGGCAAGAAAGCAGCAGAACTTCAAAACCGGATCTTCCAATACTCTTAACCATGAAGGAGCACTCAAGTGTGGCTTCTGAGGAAACCAGAACTTCTCTAAATCCAAGTATGGAAGCTGGTTTGGCTTTGCAAGTCCTCCAACGTGTTATTCCAGACAGTGACTGTATGAAGGAGTAGTGACAACATAATTATGCTTTGTAGGTTAGGATCCAACCTGGGGATTCCTCTTCCCTCAGGCCAGCCTTGGTGCTCCCAGGGCAAGCTGCACCCACGGCTGGGTGCACACTGAGAAAGGCCTACACTGCCCAGACTGCCTCTTCTCCCTCTGGACTTCTGTGGCTTCAGGACCAGGGGCCTCCCTCTGAGACAGCAGGCAGTGGGAGGAGCACGCAGAGCCACAAGACAGACCAGGCACTGAGTTGAGCATAAACTCTGCGTAACATTTTATCTTTAAGATAAAGAAGGAAACTTCAAAGGGTTCCCAAGCTCACGGCAGGCTCTTGGGGAGGAAGGTCAGCTGTGGGGCCTGCTGGGAAGGGGAGAACTCAGGCTGTGGAGGCAGCGCTGCAGGTGAGGAAACCAAGGCGGTCCAGGTGGCCAGTCTGGCTTTGGGCCCGGCTCTTTCCACAGCCCCCAGGAGGCTGTGCGCATGAGCCAAGAGGGGTAAATTACATCCAGCATTGTTCCTGTGCGCAGCTGCAGCCGCCACAGGGGCAAGGTAATTCTAAGAGGCTTCTGGAGGGACGAGTAGGGGTAGAGGTGAGTCACTGGAGAGCACCTGGTGGGCGGGGCTGTGACCAGAATCCACAGCCATTGGGCCCTGTGCAAGTCACTCACTTTGGCTGGCCGCTTGGGCGCTCCTCCTGGAAACCAGAACTGAATGGGAGGCAGTGCCGGGGTTGCTCAGCCAAGGAGCAGGCCATGCTTGGCTGCAAAGCCCTTAAGGCCTGGTTTACAGCAGGAAGTCTCACATGCAGCCATTTTACAACTGAGAAAACTGAAGCCCAGAGGGAGCAGGTGACACCAGAGAAATTAGACTGTGTACCCCCTACACTCCACTCTCTCCAAACCCCATGAGGTAGAGAACTGGGATTGCCCAGAACCCCGTAGAGCCATGGTTGGAAGGGAATGGACAAGCAAGGAAGGCCATCAGGGGTGACTCCTGCAGGCTTTGAGTCTGGCAATCCCAGGTTCCAATTCCAGTTCCTCCCCTTAGGCACAAGATTTAACTCACCTGAGTCTTTGTTTCCTCATGTGAAAAACGGGGATAATAAAAGTACCTATCTCAGGGCTTCCCTGGTGGCGCAATGGTTAAGAATCTGCCTACCAATTCAGGGGACACGGGTTCAAGCCCTGGTCCAGGAAGATCCCACATGCCGCGGAGCAACTAAGCCCATGCGCCACAACTACTGAGCCCGTGTGCTACAACTACTGAAGCCCGTGTGCCTAGAGCCCTGCTCCACAACAAGAGAAGCCACCGCAGTGAGAAGCCCGCGTACCACAATGAAGAGTAGCCCCTGCTCACCACAACTAGAGAAAGCCTGCACGCAGCAATGAAGGCCCAATGCAGCCAAAAATAAATAAATTAAAAATTTAAAAAAGTACCTATCTCATGGGGACGTTGTGATTAAATTAAATGAGATAATGTATGCAATATGCCTGGCACATAGATACCCCCAAAACAGTAGCTGTTATTACTTAAGCAGGCTTCCACAAGCAGCCACGCACCCTTCCACAGGGCTAGGACCAGGTTGTGTTTGCATGTGCCTCCTTACATTCTGGGCCCCAGGCGCCTCTCTTGCCTCACCTGGCCCTGTCCTTCCATCCATCCATTCACTACTGCCCGGAGTCGGCTGTGTGCAAGGGCTGCAACTGGGCAGCAGGGAACTGAGAAGTGAACCAGACTTGGGCCCTGCCCTAAAGAGGGCCCATCAAGTGCGCAGTGGGAGAGATGGGGACATAAAATCTCACTAGAGAATGAGCTGGGTTGGGGGGGTGGGCATGGGAACTGTGGGATCAGAGGGCAACTGAACCTAAAAGAAGTTGAATTGCTGAAAGGGGAGAGAGGGCATTTCAGGCAGAGAGACTGGGGGGTGCAAAAGCCTGGAGGCTTAAATAAATAAGTACAGAGCAGGGTCAGTGCCCTAGCGGTGTCTCACTCTACCCTCCTCCTCTCTCCCACCCCTTGCCCCGTGCTTCTTTGGGAGATGCCTTGCCAGTGCTCAGTATTAGAGAAAGAGGAATCTCCACAAGAAGAGGGAAGTGGTAGGGGAAGGGGCTGAAGTATCTCCCAGGACCCAGGGAGATGGCTGACCTGAGACAGGAAAAGAAGTCAGGTCATGTCCATGGGGCTGTGGTGTGGCTTTGAGGGCCAATGGCCAGGGCAGTAACAAGCAAACTGAGACACGGACAGATGGATCCAAGTTTGGCCCACATGCCAAGACCTTAACACAGCAGGTCTCCAATATCCTTGCCCGTGGGATATACGGGGCACATGGATTATCCCAAAGTCCTAGGGACCCAGGAGATGATCTCTTCCACCTCTACTCTTCAGGTCACCACTGGGGAAACTGAGGCCCAGAGAAGGGTAAGGGGTCCATCTGGGCTCTGAAACATGCCTCAGGCTGTGCTGACTTCTCACCACATTGCATTTTAGCAGTTTTGTTAAAGGAATAACTATTAAGCAAATTACCCTTTCCCAAAAGAACCGTATTTAAAACAGAGAAAGCACTCCTGACCAGGGTGGAGCACTAGCTATCAAATCAATCATAGCCCCAAACAATAGCTACCACCTCAATAACCATTACCATGTGCTCCAAATCACTAATTCATCATCCCACAAAGGAGACAGTAGCACCTGGACCACGGACCCCCCAGCGGCTGAAGTTTAGGTCAAACCACCTCTGCCAGCTGTCAAGGGTGCCAAGCTGCATCCTGTGCAAATATTGTCTCTTACCCCCTCAACACCCTGATGGATATCATCACCCCCATTTTACAGATGCAGAAAGTGAGGCCCAGAGAGGTAAAATGATTAACCAAGGCCACAAAGCTAACAGAGGTGGAGCGAACCAGAGCCTGGGTGTGCCTGACCCCAAAGTGTCAGGACTTTCTGCTCCCTTCATCAAGGGGCAGGACTGGCCCAGCTAAAACAAACACACTGGCAACTGGAGACTGCCTTAGTTAATTGATGGTTATTATTTTCTTTTAATTTTTAATTTATTTTATTTTTGGCTGCGTTGGGTCTTCGTTGCTGCGCGCGGGCTTCCTCTAGTTGAGGCGAGAGGGGGCTACTCTTTGTTGTGGTGCACAGGCTTCTCACTGCAGTGGCCTCTCTTGTTGCGGAGCACGGGCTCTAGGCGCGCAGGCTTCAGCAGTTGTGGCACGTGGGCTCAGTAGTTGTGGCTCGCGGGCTCTAGAGCACAGGCTCAGTAGTTGTGGCACACGGGCTTAGTTGCTCTGTGGCATGTGGGATCTTCCTGGACGAGGGCTTGAACCCGTGTCCCCTGCATTGGCAGGCAAATTCTTAACCACTGCGCCACCAGGGAAGCCGTAATTGATGGTTATTACGCAGAGCTCACTGGATTCAGAAAGGCTTGCTGACCAGGCAGGCGAAGCTCAGAGATTCCTCCTCTGAACAAAATTCCCGACTCTATCCTCAGCCCTCCCTGGGCTTAAAGGCAAGGCTGTGCTTTTCCAAAGCTCAGCACTGGAGCTCTGCACCTGGAAGTCTCCTCTGAGAAGACTTGGGCCATCGCATTGCCCCACAAGCTCACGCTCGCAGCAATTCCAGGCTGTCTGGTCAGATAGGCCTCTGTCCTGCCGCTTCCTGCCTGTGTGGCCTTGGCTTGGGCAAAGGACTTCAGTTCTGAATCCCAATATCTTCATCTGTCAAACAGGGATAATCCTCCCCTCGGAGTAGAGCTGTGAGGATTAAATGAGACTTGTACATAAAGCCCCCAGCAGCAGCTGCCCTTCTCCAGCCCTAGGCCCCGGCAATATTCCCTGACTTCTCAGGCCCTGCCGAGGGGAGCACTTTCCTGCTAACACCAAAGGGCAGGGTATAAAGGGTCAAGGAACAAAGTTTAAAACAACAAAAATGCCCCAGATCCTGCCACAGGGTGGATGGACAGGGAGGGGGTGCGTGGCCCTCTTATACCAGGGCCCTGCACAAGTCCACAGGCTCCACCCTCACAACCCACAACCAGGCACTGCCCTCACCATGTCAGTCCAGGTGTTAAAAGATACAGACACTGACCCAGGGCACACAGCACATGAAAGGCTCAGCTCCAGTGGCCCCTCTGCCCTGTTTGCTCCAAGTCCTCCTCCCAGGGCTGTGCACCACCTGCTTGCTGGCTTCAGGGCCCTCCACTGCCCCTCCTAAAGGCCCCACACGGCCATCATCTAGCCAAGCTGCTAGAGCACCTGCCCTTGCCTCTGGGTTTCTGGGGTCCCCAGAATGGAGACCCTTAAGACCTTCCCCCCATGTCCCCGCCAAATATCAAGAGCAGCTCAAGGGCACTGACACAGGGCATCAGGGGAAGCAGAGGTGGGGGTGTGTAGGAGGAGAGAGATCTAATAAGTCCTGCTTTCCCAGGACCTCCCCTTGCTGGTTCTTTGCTATTTTGCCCTCAAACTTCAGCCTGGCTGTGTCCTGACCAGGCCACCTACCGTGTCCCTAACTTCTGCAGGTTGGTCTGGGGCCTCCTCCTCCACCCCACCGCCTCCCTTCATCAGCACACACTGCGATGCATCGATTCATCCTGGCCCCTTGCTTGTCTTGGCATCCCCAGTGCGTGGCATGGTCTAGTAAAGAAATGCTGCCTGAATGGAAGGAGGGACAGGTGAGCCAGCAAAGAGGCCATGCCCGTGTGAGCTTCTCTGACTTTTAGAGTGCTGGGGCCATGCCTGGTGGCCCTCAGTGCTTTGTGGAGGTCAGAAGGAAGGGTCGTTGTGAAAACCTCCTGGACGCTTGTAAAACTCTCTGTGGCACTTGAGGCTGATTACTACTTCTGCCATCATCCTCATAAAATGGAGTGTAAGGGGCAGGGGCAGAGACAGGTGAAGGGAGATTCTGGGACTTTCTGTAAGATCTTTAATAATTCTGATAAAGAAAAGTAAATTCAATCTGTCCTGAAGTATCAATTTACATTTAGTAAATAGCAAAAGTATATAAAATAACCACTGCTTGTGAGCATATGGTAAAACTGTTACCCAGTTAGTGACAGCAAAAACTGGTTGCACTATTCTGAAAAGTAATTTGGCAAATATTTTAAAAATCATAAAAATGTATCTTTCAACTCAGGTCCTGGAACTCCAGGACCAGAAATTTATACTCAGAAAAAAAATACAAAATAAGAAAAAAAGTTCTGTTACAATATTCATGACTGTATTATTGCATTTGTAATTAGCAAAATATACTGGGGGACAACCTGGAACACCACCACCAACAGGGCCTGGTTGAGTTAAGAATGATACCTCACCTTGAAGATCACTGCCCAGCTACTGAGGACTGTGGTCTCCCTCAGGGCAGGGGCAGGGGCCCCTCAGAACCCAGAAGAGGCCTGGCAGGGAGCAGCTGCCAGAAATGTTCCTGAATTAATGATTCTGTAGCAATATGAGAAATTTCCACAGATGCAATGTTAAATGAACAAAAGAGGACACAAACTTGCATCTGTGCCATGGTCTCAATTGTACATAAATTACCTACACCCTTGAATGAGAGCTGGAAGGAACCAGGGGAAGTTTAACTCAGGAATTGAGGCTCTGGGGGATTAATTTATCATTTTTGGATTCTCGTTACTGTTGGTACAACAGAGTTTATATAAGATAAAGAAACCATACTTTTTTTTTTCTAGGTTAAGTGTGTTGTCCAGAATCCCGAGGTCCTTGTGCCCTGGACCTGGGAGCCTGGACTCTGCTGAGATGGGCCTGAGGCTGCCCAGGCTGATGCTGAATTGCCTGGAAATGCTCTGTGTGGTGTAGCCATGCTGAGAGTAAAGCCTGAGGGGGCTCAGGGTCCTTCCACCCTCAGCTGGGACACAGGCATGAAAATCCTGGGGGCTCACGGCAGGGACAGAAGGAAGCAGGGGGACGCAGGTACAGGGAGGGCCACACCTAAGCAGAGTCCTACAGGATGAATAGAATAGCAGATGGCACCCAGATGTAAGGAGGGGAAAGAGGCTGGGCAGAGGTGCTGGAGGGGACTGGAAATGGCCTGGACCGGCTGGGGGAAGGAGAAGGCTCATGCAGTTCCATGAGGTAACCCCAGTGAACAAGGATGGACGCAGGAGGAAATGGAGCTGTCCCCTGGGTACCTCAGACTGTTCATTCATTCATCCATTCAGCAAACGTTAAGAGCGTGCCAGCTCTGTGCCAGGCTCTGCACTAGGGCCTTGCAAATTCTCCTAATTCCATCCTCTCAACTACCCGTGAGGAGGGAAGATTACGCCCATTTGTAAATGGTGGCTGAGAAAAGTGAAGGGAAGAACCATCCTGGAACCCAGTGTCAACCCAAAGTCCACCCCTGAAGCTGTTCCCTAAGAACAAGGCTCTGCTCTGTCAAGGACTCAAGGAATCCCAGGTGGGCCAGCACTTGGCCAGATGAGGACTATCCCTGGAGGGTCCACGCTAGGGGCTGGGGCTGCTGGGGCAGCTCTGCCTGGAGTAAGGGGCGCTGGAAGGACACAGAGAGAAGGTTTGGTGTGGGCCCGTCACAGGCTCTCCTTCCCCCACCTTCAGCCTCAGAGTTCTCACCTGTAAAATGACTAGACAGCCTCTTCTGAAGGGAAGGGGATCTGGCACCAGATAACCTCAACCCATCTTCTCTCCTAAAGTGCGGCCCTCCTGAGACCAGTGGTAGGCGGAGGTACTGCCATGTCTCCCCTAGACACAGCTCCCAGAGTCTGCTCAGGCAGACCAAGCTAGGCCCCTCTGCTGCTCTCCACGCAGGGCTGAGTGACTCATCCCTACTGTGCCTCCATCCCCTTCCCCTCCCCCTACCTAGTCTCCAGCAGCCTCCCTGGACCCCCACCCCCACCCCCCAGGCCTCTGCAGCTGAGGAACATCCTGCTCTGATCTCTTGGAAGCTGACCTCCTGGTCTGGAGCTCCCACCACTCTGCTCCAGCCCTGGCGGAGGTGGGGAGCCAGACAGAGGAGGGAGACCTGAGAAAGAGCAGAGCGTGGGTGGGCCTGCAAGAAAAGAAAGGGGGTCGGGGAGATCAGTGAGACAAGACAGGGGCCATGGCTGACACAGAGACAAGCAGACAAAGACAAATTGGATAAACACTTCCCAGGACTTCAGGCGCTAACAGTGGCCTCATGCCCCCAAAGCTCTCTAGCAAGCTCCAGACTGCATTTTCAACAGTCTCCTGGGCATCACCCCCTGGACAGCCCATAGGCTCACCCTCACCATATCCACTACTGTTGGATTATCCAACCCCAATGCCCACTCCCCTCTGCTCCCCGCCTGTGCCTGGAACCTGGGATCCTGCTTGGCCATGACCTTCCCAACAGCTCCTCTTCGCCAGACCCAGGCAGGCCTCACCATCCTTGCTTGGACCGGTGCAGCCACAGCCTCGTCACTGGTCCCCTGGCTCCCAGGCCGATCTGCCACCTGGGGCCAGGGAGCTTTCTAAAACCCAGTGCTGGGAATTCCCTGACAGTCCAGTGGTTAGGACTCTGAGCTTTCACTCCTGCCGGCCCAGGTTCGATCCCTGGTCAAGGAACTAAGATCCCACAAGCTGTGTGGTGCAACGAAATAAAATACAATAAGAAAATAAATAAAAAATAAAACCCAGTGATGATGGTATTGCCCAGCTTGAAAGCCTCTGCTGCCTCTGCCTTCAAGATCAAATCCTAACCAAAACGTCCTCCCAACTCTGGCTCTGCCTCCTCTCCTTCCTCACCCTTAGTCCGCACCCACCAAGACCTTCTCAGCCTGCCACCTGACTCCTGATGGGCCCCACAGGTTCCACCCAGACGCCACTGCCCCCCACCACGCTGTCAGCCACGTCTCCCTCGACCTGAGTCCTCACGAAGGGCTGTCACCATCTCCATCAGTCACCCCACTAGGCCTTAAGAGCAGGGCCCAGGTCTGATCCATCTCCAGGTCCCCAGCACCAGCACAGTGGCTGGCAGAGTGGGTGGGAGACACGAGAAGAGGTTTGTTGAACGAATAAATAACCAGGACAGATTAAAAAAAAGGAGGAAACAGGACAAGTAGAGACGTAAAGGCAGAGGCAGTAACCATTAGAGACAGGGATAGAAAACACACCCCAAGGGGAGACTCTAAGACCCAGAGACAGGCCCAGAGGCAAAGACAGGAGGCTGCAGGGAAGCAGGGAGGGGAAACCCGAGGCAGAGCCAGAGCTGAGCTGGGGGGCGGAAGCCACTGGGAGACAGCTGAGGAGACATAATTGGATCAGAGACAACTCTGCTGCAGTGAGGGGGTGTGACTCACACACACAAAGTAATGCCAGACACAGAAACACACACAGAGTCTCACACTCAGAGGCACATACACCCAACCTTAGGCACGTGTACACACACACACACACACAAACACATTCAATATGGATTTAATGACCTTTGTCAGGTGCCCTGCCCCTGAGGGGCTCACAATCTACCCAACTAAGGACCAGATCACACACACAGGCACATACAATCCACCTCCACACACAGAAGGCCCAAACATAGAAGGCCAGACAATTCCCATCACATCATCCTGCCCTCATAACACACAACAACCATCTGGTATCTTATTTAGTTATTTGCTTCTATTTTGCTTGTCTCCCCCTCAGGATGTAAACTCATGACAACAGGGTCTGATCTGTCTGGTTTGCCACTAAATTCCTGGATATACTTGGGATACAGTATGTGAACAATAAATATGTGTTGAATGAATGAATGTTGGAGACACACAAGGGAACTCCATCCCCTCTGGCTGTCAGGCCTCTGCCTTAAGACTCATCACTTCCCTGGTCTAGTACAAGGTCCCAGGCAATCTAGAAGGGTCCAAAAACAAGGAGGAGGCATCAAGGAGATGGTAGAGGGATTTCTCAGGAAACCAAGGTTAGATGCAGGTTGTGACAGGGAACTCAAAGGATGAGATTACATGGCCCAGACAATGCAGAGGAGACCAAAGGCAGTATTTACCTGTACTTCCCATTGCGTGGTGGAGGGGAAGGGGAGGGAGGTAAACTTGCAGGCATTGTTCAACTGCCCCAAGACATAAGAATTCTAGAGAGAGGTCAGAGGTAGCAAGTAGCTGCCTTCAGGGAGCCAGGCTGAGAGGCAGGGAGGCAATTATTATGCTAAAGCCCCAGAGAACAGCTCCAGCTGCCCAGTGCCACCTGCCCAGCCTCTCTTTAATGACAGGTGACAGGAGTCTGTATTTGGTGTGGGACCCACCACTAAGTTCTGGACCTGATACTTTCTTCCACTGCCTGTGTTTCTACAGCTCCAGGGGTCCCGGAGCGTTGAGGCCAGACCAAGCATGCCTGAAGTGAGGCACAGGGAGGGACAGAGACACCTCGAGCCCAATGCATGGTCTAAGCACCTTTCCTCTCACCTGTTGCTGGGGGGGGAGGGTGGATGCTCACCTGCCCAGGTCAGGGGTAAAGGTAAGGGGGCAGGGTGGGAATAGAGTTTTAATTCCCATCTATCTCGGTGGCCGCTGGCCCCTCACGAACAGACTGGAGCGGCCCAGCTAAGGTCCCAGATCCCTAAAGAGCACCACGCCTCCGGGGTCATGGCACCCGCAGCCCTGGCTCCAGGTGGCCCAGCCAGGCATGGAGACACAGGGGAAGAAAGAAAACCCATCTGTCTCCAGGACTGCCTCCTTTCTCTCATCTCCTGAAACTTTAAAGACTCTCGGCTGGAAACTGAGCTGGGGCTCGTTAAAGTTTAAAAGCCAGAGCCTGGGGAGCTGGTCATGGAGGAACAGAGCCAGCCTGGGGGCTGAGGACTCTTCTAGCCCCAGCGTGGATGGACACTGACTGAAAGCACCCATCCCACCAGTTCCTTGCCCCCAGGGGGCTGCACATCCATACTATCTTACATCCCAGCCTGCACAAGACTTATGCTGTAACCACCATGTCCCATCCCTTATGCCTCCTAAATCTTTCTGGATGCAATCCCTTGCTCCATTCCCCACAGTCCCTGCTTTAGTGCAGGCCTTGGCATGTCTGTCCAGACAAATACAGCAGCATCTTCCTCCTACCACCTACCTTGTCTAAAACCCTCCCTTGGTACCCTAGAACCTCCAGGACCCAAATCCTAGAGCCTTGGTCTAGCTGTCTAATCACCTCCAGCCCCCTGAGTTCCAAGCCCCACAATGAACCACCTGCAGCTCTCCTAATGCACTGCCCTGTTTCCTGCCTCTGGGTCTTTACACAGCTGTTCCTCTGTATGAAATGCTCCCAATGCTGTCAAACTTGTACTCCTCATTCTCTACCCAATTCCAAACAGATCACCTGAGAATTCCTCCTCTGTGAAGCCTTCTCTGGCCCCCAAGGCTGATTCAGAGGCCTGCTCTGGGTCTCTGCAGCTCCTGTGATAAGTGTCTGTCCCAGCATCCAACTGGGAGCTCCTTGAGGGCAGGGTTCGCTTGATTTCCTTCTTTGTCCCCAACCTGAATGAAGTGCCCAAAGACAGGCAGGGCAGCACTACTATTCACATGTGACAGATGAGGAAGCTAAAGCCTAGGCAGGGGCAGCAATCTGCCCAAGGTCACATGCCCAGGACTCTGGACCCTGTGCTCTCCCCCTATGGCCTCAGGCCAACCCAGGCATCTCCAGAAAGACTTCCCTAAAGCCTCCAGCCACCTCTGACCTTTCCTTTCTCTGATTTCCCCCACCTGAAGGTCCAGACCCTGTCTCCCTGGGGCATGCTCTCTGGGAGCCTGTCCCCTGAGGACAGCTCTGGACTACTTCCTCCAGCTGCCCTCACACCAAGTCAGAGCTATAGCCATCCAGGACAGGGGTCTCAGGGCCTCAGCCTGGATTCAGGAGCCCCATCTAGGGACCTCTCAGATGGCACAGACTGTCATGGCCTTAGCTCTCCGTCCTTACTCTGTGTCCAGCAATGCAGAAGCCTTTACCATGGCCTAAGACCAGGACAGCCTCTACAAACCACCTGCCCAGCAACTTCCTGTAGAGACAGGGAAACTGAGCCCCAGAGGCGACAGAGGCCCAGCCTGAACCTGAACTCACTGAATCCAAACACCTAAAACCCAATTAACTCCTGCCTCTGCCACCACAGATAAGAAGACTGACTCGTAAAGGTGAAGTGACCCCCCCAAGGTCACACAGTAAGGACTGGGCTCTTGCTCAACTGGGACCACTCCAGGGTGCCCTCCCACAATGGCACAGTACAGGGAGACTGAAGGCAGAAGACAGGGGTAGGTTCTGAGCCACAGGGTCCAGGAGACGGAAGGGCCCAATGATGCTAATAAGCAGGCCCAAGGGAGTGAAGAGATCTTGGCCTTGGAGTCTCAAGGACCTGGGCTCTGATCCTGCCTCGGCTACCTCCTAGCTGTTTGACTGCACAAGTGAATTCTTGCCCTGAACCTCAGCTTTCACATCTGTTCAATGGAGTTCATAAGACTTATGCCACAGGACAGTTGTGAAGACTCAGTGGGACAACATGAAGAAAACACCTGGCCCTGCAACTGTCCCCACCTTCCCCATGACCCTTTTGAGTCCCATGGACCATTAAGAGTGAGAAGGGCCCTTGGAGATCCCTGAGATGATCCCAAATTTTACAGGGGGAGAGAATGAGGTGCTGAGAGGGGACAGGCCGGAGCACTGGCTTAAGAGCTTGGAACTCAGGGGGCCTGTGGTGTGGAAGCAGGTGGACAGTGAGACAGGTCAGGGAGGGGTCACTGAAGCTTTCTCCAAAGGGGAAGAGGAGGAGTCGTAGGACAGGAAGTCAGAGGAGATAGGTCCCCACCACCCAGCTTCCTGTGGCAAGAGGAACCTCAGGTTCTCAGCTGCACTCCCCCAGGAGACCTCGCACCCCTGCTTCAACCGTCAAGCCCCTCAAGGCCCCTACCCACCGGGCCCACTCCTGCCTCTGTGGTCTGCCTGTGGACACCTGCCTCATGCAGTGGGCAGGGGGGTCACCTGGAATTGTCAGTCTTCTCTCCACCAAGGTCTGGACACCTCTGAGGACAGGGGCCAGGTCTCCTCTACCTCTCAGGTGGCTAGGTACACAGCAGCATCAGAGAGCCCGAGCACGTGAGCATCCAGGGCAGGGCTGGGCAGGCCGTGTCATCTCCTGCTTTCTGTCCCCTGTGCTTCATCCCTCTCCATGGGCCCCAGCCCAGGCATTGAGTTTAGAGGCCCTTGGAGCCAGGAGAGCCCCATGGCACAGATGGAGACATAACCCAGAGAGGGCAGGGATGTGCCCACAGTCACAAACACAGCAAAAGAATACCATAGCCAGGACTGGACCTCAGCCTCTTCCCCAGCTGGCCCTGCTTGAATAAATGACAGACCCCCTGGTTTCCCATTTCTCTACTGCTACAGGAGCTGTGGGGAAGCCTGGCCTGGGCATTGAGAGACCTGTATTCAGGTTCCAAACTGCCCTCTGCCTTGGACCCAGGATCCATGTTCAGCGTCTGCCTTTGGGACGAAGCCTGACCTCTCAGGAGGCGGTATCTGCCTCCTCTCCAGTGCCCGGAGCACAGTGCAGGCTTGGGACCAGACCAGGCCGGAGGCCAGGAGGGAGGGAAAGGGAAGAGGTGGCCTCCAGCAGCCCTGTCCCTTTGTCCTGGCTCCAAATGCTGGGCCAGAGCCACAGTGTCTTCCAGGAACCTCCGGACACAGGAGCAGGGAGAAGATAAGTCTGGGGGAAAGGGAGTGAGGTAGAGGAAATCAATCAGGTAGGCAGATAGGTGGACCTGCTCCCCCAACCTGGGATCACGCACACAGGGCATGTACAGGAGGCAGCTGGCTTCTCCAGCTCAGAGGGCAGGCCCAGAACAGGCTGTGGGGAGGGGGGAGCTCAACAAATACCTGTGGTTGAGTCGCAGCCTCCCGGAGTGACCCAATCATCCCTGGGGACTCTGGCTTCAGACCTGCTGTGTGACCTTGACAAGCCACTCCCCTTTCTGGGCCTCAGCTTTCTCATTTATCAAACAAAAATGGGATGATGAAAACACCACGTCCTTCAAAGAGTTATTGATGGGGTCAAATGCCAGAATGTTGACTAAGATGTGAGCCCAAGATGAGAGAGGCAGGGACTCTGGAGCCAGGCTGGCCTGGGTTCCACTCCTGCCTCAGCTGATATGACCTTAGGCAAGTGACATCACCTCTCTCAGCCTCAGTTTCTTTGTTTGTAGCATGGAGACAAGCCTACTGCTGCCCAGGACTGGCCTGAGGGTAAATTAGACCATGAAGAGAAACGCTTGGCTCAGAGCAGGGGCTCTTACCAGAAATGGATTCTTGGAATCTTGGGGATGGGGAGCTCAGAGACCTCTGCCTGTCCCCCACAGCTCCATCTGGCTGTGCTGAGGGGATCAGAGATCTCGGGATGCCCGTAACCAAGGCCCCAGCCTCCTCCTTAGGCCCCAGCTCTGCTCACCTCCTGGCCCCAGTCCCCCTCCACTGTGGCGAGCACAACAGAGAGAACTAGGCCGGTAGGCTAAAGGTCCGGGTGCCAAGTCTGGCTCTGCTGGGACTTGGCTGTGTGAGCCTGGGCTGGCCCCTGTTCCTCTCTGGACCTCGGTGTCCATACTTGCACCCCAGTGAGGGGTGAGTATGAAACTGGAGTTGTAAAGGCACCTCCAACCTCTGCTCAGTCTGAGAGGGAAGGAAGGTCAGGTGTATGCCCTGACCACAAGCCCACAATACCCCCGTTTTTCCAAGTCCCCTCCACTCCCAAGGAAGAACACCTGACAAATCTGATCTGGCCACAAGTGGTCCGTTGTGGCACTCCGGACCCCGGACCTGCCAACTCCAGTCCTGGACTAGGCTGGGTTTATTCATTAACCAAGCCAGATGGAGGAGGCAGCTCCGCCCTGTTGACACAGAGGGTGGGAGTACTGGTCTCAGTTCAGACTTTTCCCTTCTCTTCCTTCTGGAGAGCCAGCTCAGTGGGGAAATTACACTTCCCCACCCCACTGCACAGCCCAGCCTTGAGCCTTTCCTAGGTCACAGTCAGGAGAACAACCTTGTTCTCACAAAAACTTTGCTCACGTTTTATTCAGTTTGTTCCTTCCTTCCTTCCTTCCTTCCATCCTTCATTCAACCAACATCCCTGCTCTGTCTGTGTTGGAGGCTGAGGACGCAAAGAAGGATAGGACCTGTCCCTGTCCTCAGAGAGCACTAAGCTGGAACATACCAGCTGCCGTTCCCTTCCCTGCTCCTCAGGCTCAGACACAGGTCAGGCCTCTGGGAAGGCCCCAGCCCAGGGTCCTCAGGCCTGGGTAGAGAGTCCCAGGAGGGGAGACACACATGGAAACCCAGAGAGAAGGAGACAGTCAGATAGCCAGGGTGCAGACAGAGAGTTATAGAAGGGAGAAGGGAAGACAGAATGGGTGAGCCAGAAGACCACACGGGAACAGATGGACAAAGGTCTAAATGACTAAGACAAAGTGAGGCAGAAAGGCACAGGGTCAGAGAGGGAAGGTCAGACATCTCTGGCCCTGGTATGAGGCCATGATGCCAGAGCTAAATCCAAATCCAAGAGCAGGTCCCAGGCAAGAGGGGCTGAAGTAGAGGGAGGGCAGGAGTGCCCTCTGAGTTCAGTGTCCTGCTTCCACCTCTGCCCCCCTCCAGCACAGGAATACACTCCTCCACATGTTCGAGAAGGACAGCAGGAAGGGTGAGGCAAGAGAAAGGGAAGGGTACAGTCTACTACCAGGACTCCACTAAAGGGAGACCTGCCCCCTTGAAAAGTGGCACTCACAGCAATGCCAGATGTGTTGTGTTGGAGGAAGCTACCGAGGCCTCCAATCAGAGTCTTCACCAGCCTATTCCCCATCTAGTTCCCCAGGGTAGGTGGGCTCACGGGGTCCCAAACCCCAAGCTGGCCCTATCTTGGCAAAGAGAAGAAAATCAGGGGGTTGTGAGGAATGGGGTTGATGGCTGTGAGGGAGGCTGAATGTGCCGACATCTTCCCTGCATCTGCTGGTCCTCTCCTCCCCCAGCCCACCCCCAGTCTGGCCCTGTGTAAGGCAGAGACATCTAAGTCCTGCTTTCAGGATCTGCCAGCCAGGATCCTGAGTCCCTGCAGGAGAGACTCAGGGAACAGCCAGGAGGGAAGGGGGAAGAGCAGGGCATCAGACAGGAAGGAATCAGGTCCCTGGCACCCAAGGGTGCAGAAAGTGGGGAAAGATACACAGCTTAGGCTGAGAGAACCAGGAATTCAGGAGAGAAGGGCTCAGTCTCCCTCCTCAGATGACTCAAGTCAGGACATGGTGAAGGCTTCCATGGGCAGAGGGCTCCCTGAGGGAGACCATTCTCCTAGGTAGGCCTGACAGCAGCCCACCTCCCCGGATCAGGCAGGGGTGTGCAGAAGCCTGGGTTCTGGCTGAGTGAGCCAGAGTGAGTCACACCCCCTCTCCAGGCCTCAGTTGGCCCATCTGTGAGATGGGGCCAGCAAACTGTGCCTCCTCCTGGTTTCTCACGGGAGAGTCTGAGGTGTACAACCGGGTGTCTGTAACCCTGCGGGAGGACCAGGAGACTCCCTGGTCAGAGGAAGTAAGGGTGCAGTGCAGGCTACACCTGCTGCAGGGCAACCCTACCTTGATCTTGTGCAGGGTACGATCCATCTCCACAGCCTGCACCCACACAGACACGCCGGCCTTGCTGTAGGTCAGGTTCCAGCCCGCCTCGGCCTCACACTCTGACCGGAAGCTGCGGAAGTCCTGGTCGTCGGGCACCTGGACGCTGTCGCGGCCCAGGACTGGCCGAGGCCCCTGGAGCTCAGTTGAGGCAGCTGACTTCTCCATGGGGAAGCCCAGGGCCCTGGTCCTAGTCCGGCTCTCCTGGGTCCTCCGCGGAAGCTCCAACAACGTCGACGCGGCTGCAGATGCTGACGCCACCTTCCAGGGACCTGAAAGACCGGTTTGGGAACCGGAGTCAGTGCGCTGGGGGCGCGGGTGCGGCTGTTCGGGGTCCTGGCGGGTAGAGTTAGAGACAGGCAGGGGCTGGCCAGCGCGCACCGCCGGCACAGAGCAGTACGCCCCCCTCCCCCAGGAGCGACCCAGACCTCCGGTTTGGGGGCCGGAGTGGGGGCTGCGTATCGGGTGCGGGGGGGGGCCCGTCGGGACCCGGGGGAGGCCGCGACCCGAGGTGACGGACGGCCCGGCGGGGTCCGCGCAGCGCTGGCCGGACTGGCTCAACTAACTCGGCAGCGGCGCCGGCGCGGGAAGCGCGCGGGGCCCGTGGTGGGGGCGGGGTGGGGTGCCCAAGGGGCCGGCCCGCTCACCTGTGCCAGCTGCTCCGCCGGGGCCCGCCGGGGCCGGAGGTGCGAGCGCCTCTGCCGCCGCCGCCGCCGCCGCGCTGCCCGGGCGACCGGGGCAGCGCGGGGGCTCTGGGGGGAGGAGCAGTGGGTCCCGCCGCCGGCCCCGCCCCGCACCCCCCCCCCGGCCCCGCGCGCCCCCACCCCGCCCCGCGCGGCCCCCCTCCCTCCCTCTCCCCGGGCTAGGCTGGGGGCTCCGGGGTCTCCGCTCGCCGGCGCTGGGTATTTTCCAGGCTGCGGAGGTACAGCTGATGGGTCTCGGAGCCCCGCCCCGCCCCGCCCCGCCCCGCCCCGCCGGGTCCTAGCGCCCGCCCCACCCTCCTCCGAAGGGGACCTGGCCCGACCAGTCCTCAGGCAGGGGTCGGGGAGGGGCCCAGAAAGAGTGGGCTCTGAGAAGAAGGGCGAGGAGGTGCTCGAAGAGGGATTCTGGAAGTTACCTGCGAACCCCTTCTCTCCAACACCCTCCCATACTCACAGGTACACACCTCTGCAACAACCTACTTAGACACAAGGAACCACCCAGAGACCCAAAGATGGGCACACTCCCCCCACCACAATCAAGAGTCCACAGCTTGCATCCCCCAACAACCACTAGCATCAAGGTTCACAGGCTGGCTAGACGTGGGTAAATCTCCACTCCCATCTCACTCCCGGCTGGGAGCTTTAACCAGGCTCTCCTCCAGCCCCAGACTCTGGCCCTTGTCCACCACCACCCCTCCTGAGCACCCCTGCATGTATTCACACACCTCCCATGGATTAGACTAGGCTCTCAAGAGCATCTGGCCCCAGAGCTCTGGGGCTACCCTGTCCCTCCCCAGGCGAAGCTGTCCAGAGCTCCACAGCCACAGGGCAGGTAGGTCCACCAGTACTCCAGCCACCCCTTTCAGCCAGGGAGGCTGCTACCTGCCCCCCTGGGTCCTAGTGCCAGCTCCGCCTCCAGCTGCTCCGGGTGAACTGAGGCCAATAGTTCAATTTCTCTGAGGTGAGGCCAGTATGAGTGTGGCAATGGGCCCAAGGCTAGCATTCACTGACCCTAGTGACTGGCCCTTGACTACAGAGGGCTAGGGAGAGCTAGGGCCCGTGGTGAGCTCCCCTGGATGGGCAGCTAATAGGGCACAAGTGCCCATCACTTGCCCACTGCCACACGGTGAGTACATGGCCATCCTTCCCAGAACCCAGATCTCAGCCTCCTCCCACCCCAGGGTTCCTTTCTCTGCTCTGGCTGTCCCCATCATCTTTCTGAGCCTTAGTTTCCCATCTGTAGAATGTGAGCATCAGAATGTATAACCTCCTAGCCTCACCATCCTAGAGCTCTGGGATGGAACAGCTTTTCTTAAAGGTGCTCGAGAAAGATAAGGAGTTGTCACGGTGGGTTCACAAATAGAGGTGTTTCTTTCTGAAGTGCTTAGGGCTCTGAGATATGTGTGAATCAGGCCCAATTTTAAAAGTGGAGGGGGTGAGCAGGGAGCCCTGATGGCAAGTGACCCCAAGGTGCATTCTGCATAGTAAATCTTGTAAAATGAGTTGCAGGTCCCCATGAGGCTTGTGTGATGACCTTAGATCTCCAGTGTGAGGGGCATAGTCAGATAATCACCCTCGCCCCTTCTAAACCACATTCTTTAAGTGTGTGGAAATGGGTGGCAGGGGGGCTGGATCTGGGTTCGGGAGGCCAGGGCTCTGGCTCTCTGCTATGCATGTCCTCTGCCTCCACCCCAACCCTAGGCAGTTCACTGCCCCTCCCCTAGCTTCAGTGGTTTTATCTGACAGCCTCATACCCAGGCTAATGGGAGATTCAAAGAGGGGTACACAGAGCCTGCTTTGTGAACTGTAGCCTCTGGGATCTGCCACGAGGAAAAGAGAGAGGAGCACTGGCCTGGCGGCTCCTGCCTTCTTAGGGCCCCAATGACACACATCTCAGCTGACAGCAGGCACCAGGGCAGTACCCCTCTCATGCCCATCACCCAGTCTAGGGTAGAAGAGATAAGGCTGGGGTGACAGCAGGAGATAGCACTGAGGGCAGACTGACAGGACTTCTCCACCCCCCAGAGCACTGCCAGCCTAAGACACAAAAACTCAGGGAGGTACACATGGCAGAAATCAAACCAACACTCAAATCCAAATATAGATTAACCAAGAATGAATCTTTTGGATCTTGGGGCAGTAAAGGTGGGTGACCTGGTACCTCTGGGCTCAGATGGTTATGCCCTGGGCTCAACCCTGCCTGGAGGTTTAGGCCAGGCTAGCTGGGGCATCACTCCTCATCCTATTCATCATTAATTTGCCCTTGCAGGCCCCCCCCAAACCCCAGGAATTTAGGTATCTCTGGCTCAAGGGTTCATGACAGCCTCCCAAACATGCCTGGATCAAAGCAGATTCATATCCTGTCTCAAACACCACCGAGCAGCAGAGAGAAGGCTAGGAGGGCTGGGATGGGTGACCTGGGGGAGGAGTCTGGAGAGGAGTCCTAGGACTTGGCCATCCCTGCTTCCCACAGCCTGAAGTGCAAAGGGCCTGTGGAACTGGGTTCAAATCCTGTCTATACCATTTCCTAAATGTGTGACCAAGAGCAGGTGACAGTCCTCTCTGAGCCTCAGTTTCTTCATCTAGAATAATAATACCTACTTATTACTTATACTTATTGCAAGGAAAAGAGTTGTACATATATCAGTTTCACCCTCAAGTAACTAAAAATATAACCGGAGGGAGAAGGGTAGGGAGGAATAAATGCACTGTCCAAAAATGGCATATTTCCAACAAAAAAGTGTTAAGATAACATCTTGATAGGATGGTTGTTAAGATTCTCAGTAAAGAGTAAACAGTGGAAAAGCTTGGCAAAGCATGACCCTGCTCTGCCCCCTGCAGCCCCTGCACCAGCCACAGGGCCCTTTGATGGAAAGTGGATTGGGTGAGGTGCCTCTCTGGGCCCCAGCCCCAGAATGGGGCAACACCAAGCAGGAGTCAGAGTGGGAGTGGAAGGCGGGAGCGTGTAAGAGAAAGAGAAGGTGCTTAGCAAACTGAGAGGCATCATGAGAATGTGAGGAATCATTACCCAGGGTGCTGAGCAAGTGCTGGGTCTTACACATGCCCCTCACAGAGAGAGCAGCTGAGGTGTGGGAGGCATGGGGACGCCCCTGAATCAAAGTAAGACAGAACCCATCTAGGGACCTCCAGTACCTGGAATGGGGGTAGGGGGTCGTTTGGAGATATTCACACCAGTCCTTGCTCACTGCCCCCTGACAGCTGTTGGAATAGGGTCAGGGCACCTGCCTGGAGCCATCCATGACCTGGTCCCTCACACTCCCCTCAACTCCCCTCGCTGAGTCCCCGTCAGGACTAAAGACCCTCAGACTGACATCATATGGCCACAGCCCCTAACTGTACAGATGGAGAAACAAAGGCCCTGCCAGCAGGGACAAAGCAGAGATAAGATCCTAGGTCTCCCAGCTCCTAACCCAAGGCTCTGTCCCTGTTCCCCATTATACACCATTACCTTCGCTACCCCAGGGGTGACCTTGGGGTAGTCACCACCCTCTCTCTGCTTCAAGATTCATCCTCTGCCCAAGGGCCCCACCCTGTCCAGTGTCCTGGACAATGAGGGGCTACCAGGTCTTGACTTGCTCCGGGGTGCTCCCTCCAACTCATCATCTAGTCAGACGGATGGCTGCCTCGATCTCCCCTCTGGGAGGTGAGGAGAAGGCCCCCCCCCGACCCCTTCTCCCCCCCATTCCCTCTCCTCAGGGGTAACTGACCCTGCGTTGGGTTGGAGAAAATTCCCAGGTTGCCTAGGGTAAAGAGGCAGTACCCTGGGGGCACCGTTCTAGAAGACTGGGCAATGACCTGTGTGATGTCACCAGGAAGCACCAGAGTAGAGAGGTGATTCCTGAGGCCCCTCTGGAAGGGACCAGGACAGAGCACCCTGAGGCCCCCAGGGCTGGCTCAGCCTTGAGACGGACATGTCGTTTACAGTTTGTTGCAGGTGGCAATAGGCTCGGCACCCCCGTCCCAACTGGACCTGGATCTAAGTGTTTGCCCAGGGTGGGTCTCCTACCCCTGATGGGCCTCCCTGAGCAAACAGCCCAAGCACTGCCCTGAGGGAGCTGCTAGAGCCTGAGGGAGTCACAGAAAGGCACACAATCAGAGTTACCCACATCCCCTCTCCTCCTGGTGACACTGTCACAGCCATGTGCCATCACACTGATGTCCTGTCACAGACCCACAGAGCCACGTACAATCTCAGTCTCATGCGTGGGAGCCCAACATGGGTACACTGGCTAGGGTGCACCAGGTCACCCAAGTAGAGTTGCCAGATAAAACACAGGACACGTCGTGAAATTTGATTTTCAGATAAGGAAAATCATTTTTAGTATGAGCATGTATCAAATATTTGCTAAATCTGGCAACCTTATACCTGAGGCCCTGTGCCACACCCACATCACAAAGCCTCAGAGAGCTACACCAGTCCCTCACCTGCCCTGGGAAGGTACAGTCAGCACCTGGGTCACAGCTGTTGCACACACGTGCACATACGTGCACACGCACACACGCACACGCACACACGAACGGCCTTGCACATCCTCTCTGTGAAGAGGCCCTGGGCCAGAGTAAGAGTCTGCCACACTCATTTTGTCTAACCTTCACAATAACCTTAGGTGGAAGGTCATACAGGGACTCTTAGCCTCATTTGACAAATGAGAAAAATAAGGCCCAGCAAGAAACAGAACCTATCCTTGGTATCCCCACGTGTGGTCCCCTGGCAGGGGCAGAAGGGGTGCGAGGGAAGTCATGTTATACCTGGGCTGGGCTGTGTCCCTGGGCAGGTCTGAGCTCCTCAAGCAGGCCTCTTAGATGAGCCTCTCCCCGGTAGGAACAATAGCCTAGGGGTTTGGGGGGTGGACCCTCTGCCCCTTCCCCCATCCAACGGGTGATCCTAAGTGTGCCCCAGAGGCCCCTCTAGTCCCAGGAGGTGGAAACTGTCCTGTCAGGGCACTGAGGGCCCAGCTTTGAGATTAAAAAATACGAAGAAACCGAAAGAAGGAAGTTGTGCGGGCTTCCAGAAAAGAGGCTGTTGTCCCAAGGCTGGAGTTCTTGCCCTGGTAAAAGGGCCAGAAAACCTCGTCCTCCCCAGAGACACACAAAGACACCTCCATCCCCACTGCCACCCAGCCTGAGCACATAGCCGAGGGGAGGCCTGGGGTCAGGCAGATGGATCAGGAGCCTCTGACAGGAGACTCGAGGGCTTTTGGAAGGCTGCATCGACCCAGCAATCGAACTGGGTTGCTGCAGGCGGCAGTGCCCAAAAGACATCATCAGCAGAAAGACCCAGCCTGCAGAGGGGGCGCTGGCCATCTGGGCCTGGGGCCCTCCCAAAGAGGAGTCTCCATGGTTCCACTCTGGGCCCTGCCGACCTTGGGCAAGGCCCTGCACCTCTCTGGTCTGTCTTCCTGTCAAAGTGGTGGTGCTCAAGATGCCTCTCCACCGGCCTGGGGCAGGTGGATGGGCTCTGTAAATTGTGAAGTCCTGCATGGTGGGGGGGTTGCAGTGGAGCTGTGTTAGTCTCTTCTTTCCCCCAAGCCTGGGAGCACCCTGGGCAGCAAGACCCTGCAAGGCCCAGAGAGAAGCTCCCAGGACTCTAGGGTACAGGGACTGGAGGATGGGGAGGGAAGGACAGAAGAGGAGGAGGAATAGACAGGGTGAAATACCCTGCTCAGCCGTCTACCACAACGGTTAAGAGCTTGGGCTATGGAGCCAGGCTGTCTGGGTTAAAACCTCTTACTGTGTGGCTTCCCTGGTGGCGCAGTGTTTGAGAATCTGCCTGCCAACGCAGGGGACACGGGTTCGAGCCCTGGTCTGGGAAGATCCCACATGCCGCGGAGCGACTAGGCCGGTGAGCCACAACTGCTGAGCCTGCGCGTCTGGAGCCTGTGCTCCGCAACAAGAGAGGCCGCGATAGTGAGAGGCCCGCGCACCGCGATGAAGAGAGGCCCCCGCTCGCCGCAACTAGAGAAAGCCCTCGCACAGAAACGAAGACCCAACACAGCCATAAATAAATAAATAAATAAAATTAAAAACAAAAAACCTCTGTGTGATCTAGAACAAGTTACTTAACCTCTCTGTGTCTCAGCACTCCCATTTCTAGAATGAGTAGGGTAGTAGGACTTACACCATTGCCTCGGGGACGAAGTGAGTTCATGCACATGGAGAGCTCAGCACGGTGCCCGGCAAACAATGAGCACTCAATAAACACCACAGCTGCTATCAGTTCTTGTCTCCTGAGCCCCCTTACCCCCTGTCTGGCAGCTTTCCCCAAGGCATGGCCTCTTTCCTAAGTCTCTGCTCCTTGACCTGAAGGCAGTGCCTCCCTCTTCTGACATGGAGGAAAAGAAACAGTCTGGGTTCACTTGGAGACTGGAGGGCTGAGAATAAAGCAGAAGTGAGTGCTATGACATCTTGTCCCCCTCCCTCACCCCAATTCCAAACAGCTACAGAGGCCTGGATGGGTTCCCTTTGGAAGGCCTTCGCTCAATGGCCTGAGCTCCTTGCATCCACACAGGCCCATCCTCAGTGTCTGACAACTGGATGCTAGGACAGCAGCAGGACCCAGGGAGCCTGGCTATGTCCAGCCAGCAGGCAGGACAGTACTGAGACATCCACACTCCAGGGGCTGGTTCCTAGGACCCTGTGAAGGGCTGGTGTGGGGAAGGCTTGCTAGGAGCTCTGTCAGTGAGTGGGGCTGAAGGCTCTGCCTTGGGTCGGGGTTCATTCTGGGGCCAAAATTCACACCTGGAACAGGCCTAGAACAGACCCAGCTTCCATGGGGCACTGCTGTGCAGGGGACTCCTGCCAACCTCTACCCCCTGCCCTGAGGCCCTGGTGCCCCGGGTTAGCCGGCATCTCCACAGTGCTCCCCCGGGGGCGGCTGCCTCCTTCAGCACCTTCTAAATTTAGGGCTTGGGCTCTGTGACTCATTCCTGAATCTGCTTCGCTCCCCTCCTCCAGGAGTGTGCTCCCGCGGTAGTTTTATCTTCTGCTGCCTCAGACTGATTAACAAGGCCCTAGAATCCTGCAGCAGCCGCACACACCAAGGAGAGCTCCCCAGTCCAGCTGCCCCAGCTCGGCTCTGGGCTTCTCTGACCAGGTCCTGTGCGCCCCCCTCCCTTTACCTATCCATGCACCCACCCCCACCCTGCCACTCCCCGACCACAACCCACCCAGGTGGCTGCATTTGAGGCTGGCTCCATGAGGGACTGTGGTGACCGTGGGGAAGGAGAGATGGAGCCAAGCCCTGCCCCCTTCAAACTAGCTGCCAGGCAGAGCCCTGGCCTAACATAAGGACACCTGAGTTCCAGCTCAGACTCACTCCCACCTTACTGTGGGGCTCTTGGTGAGTTCCTGGCCCCTCTGGGCTTCTCTTTCTTCCTCTATGAATAAGGGGTTTGAACCAGACCTCCACTAGGGAGGCCTGGACCAGAGCTGAATTTACCACTGAGCCAGACTGCCACCTTCAAACAGGGTGGGCTGGCGGCAGGGTTATCTGACATTGGGCCCTGTCTCCCACCCAGGCTCCTCTCTGCCCATGGCTCCTGCTCTGTTCAGGGGACACACAAGTCAAGGCCCTGCTGTCAGCCTTTTGGGACTTCTGTCCTGCCGGGAGAAAGGGTTGTGGTTCTGGTCTCACTGTCCAGGGCTGTGAGCTTTGGGCAAGAATCACCTTTACTCTGGACCCAGGTTGTGGGGAAATGAATCACGTGCATGTAGAGGTGTAAATGCTCCCTGCCAGGTTCCCAGTGCCAGAGGGGGAAATGGGGATGTGAGTGCCCCCCTTGACTTCCAGAAATGCAGGCTCCCTGGGCACAGAGTGGAGGTATCTGGGGCTGCGACATCTCTGCCCCTGCTGGGCTCTGGGAGAACCCTATCTGCAGCTGGCCTCCATCTGTGTTCATGAGTAACAAAGAGTGGCTAATGTTTACTGAGCATGTACCACGTGCCTGGTGGTGTTCTATACACGTAACAGTTCTTAACTCATTTATTTCATAGTTATACTTCAAGACAGCCCTTGAATAAGGCTTACCACCCCACTCTACAGACAGTGAGGCTCAGAGTGGGGTAGTGACTCGCCAAGGATCCCAGCATTAAGTCACTGGGAGGGCTAGTTAAAAGCCAGGTCTGACTGCAATCCTGGCTTCTGTTTGTACCCTAAGGTAGCTCTTCTCAGCATATACATTAGACACTCAATAAATGTTTGATGAAGATGTTTGATCACTGCCATGTAATGGAAAGATCCTTCTCCTAGTCCAATTTTACGCCAGCTCCTTGTGTGTCCTGAAGAAAAGTTCTTTCTTCCTTTAGCCTCGGTTTCCCCTGCTGAAAACAGAGATGATAAGTGAAGGCCCAGAGAATTAGATACTTGGAGGTGGGGAGGATCTTGAATTTCTATTTCTACGAACACCTGCCTTTCATGACTTGCCTGAGGAGGCCCCATCTGCAACCAGACCTTAGGGTCTCCTAGCCCCTCCTATACCTATGTCCAGAACCTCTAAGAGCACTCCAGAGACAAACAACTGGGTACAGCCCAGCTCCAAGGGACAGAGAAAAGTTCATTTCCCTGACGGGCAGCTGCCTGATCTTGGGGGGTGGTATGGTGTGCCTATGGTGTCACCTGACTGCTCCACCTGGTTGGAGGAGTGGCTCCTACAGCCTCTCAGCTCAACCTGCATCACTTCCTCTTCTTAGCATCCAAGCCAGCCCAGGCACCACCTCTAGCTGTCGCTGGCCCCAACTGGAATCACCTGAGCACCCAATTCCTCCCAGGCTCAGAAACAGAGCCCACTCTTTTCCATTCAGGGTCTGTCCCCTTCACATTACCCCTTCATCTGTCACACTTGAGTTCCTTCCTTTACCTGGGCCACTCTCCTGAGAAGCAGGGTCTGTACAGCTCCAGCAACACTGTCCTCTGTCTTCAGGATTCTCCAGTTCCTCCTTAGTTTCTGCCCTTTGGTAGTCATCTCAACAGAGCAGGGCCTTTCTCCACTAGGCCCAGGTTGGGTAGGAGAAGGATGAGGAATAAGGACTCCTCCAGACTCCGTTTCTCTAAGCCTGTATCCAACAAAGACACTAATCCTTGGGGTGCAGGGAAGGGCTCCAAGCCCAAACACAGGAAGCCTGGGCGTTAGCCCTTGCTCACAGACTGCTGAGACCTGGGGCAAGCTCCTGCTCCTCTTGGGGCCCTCAGTTTTGCAATTTGTATCATGAGGAAATAGCTCCTCAATCTGCAATCACCCGATTATAATAATCTTTTGCCTTTATACATTGCTTGGCAACTTAGTTTCACTTCCGGATCTTATTCGATCCTTCCAATAACCTATTTCCATTTACAAATGAGAAAGCTTAGGTCCTCAGGGGAACAGAACTATCAAGGTCACATAGCAACTCAGAGGTAGAGCCTGGACTAGAGTCCTTGAATCCTGAACCATCTGCGGTCTTCCACACTCTTAAGATGATAGGACTCTGGCTGTATGACTTTCTCTGACCCGTTGCCCCATTGGTAAAATGACTGCTCTAAGGATCAAATTAAGAGAGGCAATGAAGGGGGCTGTGCTTTGCAAACCATAAGAAAAAGGACAACAGAAAAACAACGGGACCGTTACGTTACTATTTATTACTCTTACCTTTGCTAAGGCGCCCCCTCGTGTCCATCCCGAGGCGCTCCGTTTGCGCAGGCGCTCTTTGGTGTTTACGGAAGCCTTGAGGCCCAGAATTTGAGCGTGCGCTCCGCGTAAGGGGCCGCCCAACGGCCGTCTGGCTGCTCGCTGTCAGACGCTGCCTTCAAGTCCCCTAGCGGTTGTGGCCGCCCAGTTACTACGGTTCCCTGGCGCCCTGTCTGCTCTGCTTCGGTTGAGGCATTTCTACAACTCCGGAGTGGCGGAGACCTAAGGAATGGCAGGGAGAGGCACAGCGCGGTCTCCCAGGACTCCAGCATCTCAGTTACCGCTGTACTAAACCTCGGGTGCCGACTTTGGCGCCCCTCACGGCAGATATGGCGGCCGCGGTGAACTGGACAGGAGCGGCCCACGCACTGCCTCTTGGGAGCCTCAATTCGCTGCTAGAACCTTTCCGGAGTTGGAAAGCTGTTAAAACTACATTTCCCAGAAGTCCAAGAGCCAGAGTCGCAGGAGAAGGGCCCGGGGCATGTTGGGAGATGGAGTGTGGGCATGGTAGTGAGTTTGTGCAGGCAGGGAAACGCGGTGAAGTGGTGGAGTCTCGCTCTCTGAGCCTGGGCTGTGGGTTCGAGGTACGCACGAGTTACACGGTAGCTGTCATAAGGAGAGAGTAGCGCTGTTGGACTGAGTTTTAGAAAGAATACTACGCACTATGTGTCTGCACCTCCCACAGGGCTTCCACCCCCATCACTCTTTGGAGACTGCAGTCCCAGGGGTCACCGTCGCCTGGGACTCTGAGTTCTCTTACTGCTGTTCAAAAGAACTGTTTGTAATAATGGAAATATTCTATAGCTGCATTGTCCAATAGGGTAGCGACTAGTCTGTGGCTACTGGACATTTGACATAAGGCTAAGTACCATGGAGGAAGAAAAACTTTTATTTAATTGAGTTTATTTTTTAAAATCCAATTAATTACTTTTAATTACATTTAAATAGCCACCTATGGCTAATGGCTACCATATTTGACAGCGGCACACTATACTAAACTAGACCTCTTAGTGTTCAATACCAACAATCACCTTCCTGCTTTGTGAGGCCTAACACTTTAGTTTTCTTCATACTGTTGACTAAAAATAAGTACACCACCTAAAAGTTGAGAACTTTGTTTTATTCACAGCCTTACTGAGGACTATAGCCGGGGATGGCAGCCTCTCAGATAGCTCTGAAGGACTGTTCCAAAGAGGTAAGGGAGGAGCAAGGAGTATTTCCTGAAAAAAACATGTAGTGGACATCCAAAGATTACTGCTAATCACACACAAGAAACCAGACATCTCAAGTTAATTGTTTTAGTGCCTATGCATGGGAAGATGCAAGAGTCTGGGCTCATTGAAATTATTCCTTTGGTATGCATCTTAACTAGCTAGGGCTAGTATCCTGTTTTTCTCCATCCAGAATTCCCCTCAGGGTGCACCGTTCAGGGGTGGCTGCAGTGGCTGATGGCTGGATGGCAGGAAACATTCTTTGTTTACTGACTTGTCAGGCAACATTTTTTTGTCCACACTGCCTACTCACTACACTTAGGCTTTGCATTTTCCACCTCCACTGTGTGTCCCTTGAAAACCTAAAAATTAGTTCAGATTGTAAAAATCTGCTGTGGTGTTCATCACACTGGAATAACAGGCACAGATAAAGCCAGCTGCAAAATTAATAAGAAACAATATTTTCCCCAAGGATATACTGCAACTATAAAATGTCGTAACAACCCCCTCCTTTGAGTGACTACTTCTTTCTTACCGAGCAACTTTGTTTTCTAAAATCATAGACTGTCAGAAATTTTGCTGTTTGAAATTATATAAGTAGGAATGAAACTCTTGCCTGGAGGAGTTAAATCAGTAAAAGGACAGGATTTACAACCCAGGTGCAGAGACTCAGATAAGGGATTTCTAAACATATATTCCACATCTGCCTTAACTTTATTGTTTCCAAGGAAACAGGACCCTGAGTCCACTGAGCAGTCCAGACGCAGTTCTGCTTTGCTTTGAGCCATCAAAATATTGCCTCATTTAAATTTCACCTAATTCCACCTCTCTCTCAAATCCTATAAGAACTGTGTCTATTCCTTTGTGTTTGGTAGGACACCTCATTTTTCCTCTGGTGTGTTGTCTTCCTCATAGCAATGGGTCAATAAACCTGACTTCATTGGACTATGGATTTGTCCCTGGTGATCTTTGATTGGGTTAGGACACGCTGAAATACTGGTGTCTTCCAGGTTCTATCATGGGCCCTCTCTTCACTCTGCATACTCTCTTTGGATGACCTCATTCACTTCCATCCATAAGCTGATTCCTCAATCTATGGTTTAGGCCTTTCTCTGGCCTCTGGCATGTCTGCTTCTGGTTCCTTAAACTCAGTGTATTTATTTATTTTTTGAAATTCATTTATGTATTTATTTTTGGCTGCGTTGGGTCTTCGTTGCGGTGCGTGGGCTTCTCATTGCGGTGGCTTCTCTTGTTGCGGAGCACGGGCTCTAGGCGCACGGGCTTCAGTAGCTGTGGCTCGCGGGCTCCAGAGCGCAGGCTCAGTAGTTGTAGCGCACGGGCTTAGTTGCTCCGCGGCATGTGGGATCTTCCCGGACCAGGGCTCGAACCCGTGTCCCCTGCATTGGCAGGCGGATTCTTAACAACTGCGCCACCAGGGAAGCCCAAACTCAGTGTATTTAACACTGAATCTTTTTTTTTTTTTTTGGCAACCACTCTTCACTGCCGTGTTCCAAGTAAGAACTAGGCACTGACCACCTCTGACCATGAGATGGTGGGGACACTCCTCACCTGGGTCAGGTACCTCTTCACTCACTGTCCTCAAACGGCATCACACTGGATCAGCTGCTTTTCACGTAGGTCAGCAGCCTAAAACTTTAGAAAGTTGGAAGGAACGGGGGACTACAAGTGAAAAGCGGGTCTCAATTACTCTGCCCCTTCCCCCCTGCCGAGCCCTCGATAATGGCTGGGGCCTCAAAAAGGAGGCTGCAGAGGTGATCCCACCTGTCTCCCCCTCATCTCTCATGGTCTCCTCCCTTGAAGCTCTTCCAGTTGTGTCATCAGCTCATCCAGTCCCTAGTCCCTGCTAGTGCCTTGGGAATTTCATAGCCACCTATTTTCGCTGAGCCTGGTGGCTTTGCATAGGGTCGAGCTGTGGCCTGCCTGCTGCCCAGAGGGAGGGTGAGTACTGTGGGAAGAAGCGTCCCCTTGGGCTGTGCTTGGTTTTCTCTTGAACACGGCTAAAACCAAATATACTTCAACATCTTGAGGATTTAAGTTCCTTGTGGAGGACCCTCTTGCCACTTTATTCCACCCCACCTCTGCCACATCTCATCTACCAAAGAATTTTCTATTCCTCTTATTCATATAACTTTGACCTGACTTTTTGGAAAATGAGAAGGGGTCATCTTTCCTGCCCATTTCAAAGCATTGTTCACATTCGCCTGTATTGAATGATGCCCAAATCACAAGTTTCTCTCCTTGGTGGGTGTAGTTTCAGTTCATCCCATTCCAAACGCTGTTTTCACTTTAATGCAATAGTCAACAGTGCATGCACGTGGTGTGTAGGGAAGGTTGGGGGTCCCAGGACCACTTTAGCTACAGATGAACTCACTTCCCTCAAACCCCAAGCATTTTGACCATTTAATGCTTTTAAACTGTTTAATTTTTAGTTCTATATTATTTAATTTATAATCTTTGGTGAACCATTGGTTATAGACATAACTATTTAAAGAGAAGCATAAAAATAAACCTGTGAAGTTGTCTAAAGATGATTGTTGCCAGATTCTTGTATTTACCAATCAAAGTTTATACACAGCACATCCAGATGTCACTAAAACTGCAAAGATACAGCTAGAAAAAAGAAAAAAGAAGTGGACGTGATGATCGTACTTCATTTGGCTTTTCATGTACCGAGAATAAAGCCAGCCCACTCTCCCAGGTGTCATTTGTGAAAACTGCTTGCAAACAGCAGTCTGAACATTTAATCTCATCATTTAGAAACAAAACATAAACATTAGAAACAAAAAATAAACCTGTTGGATTTTAAAAAGTATTATGATTACTGTTATTTTATTTTAATTTTGGCTGAGCCTCGAGACTTGCAGGATCTTAGTTCCCTGACCAGGGATCAAACCCGGGCCGCCTGTGGTGGAAGCACAGGGTCCTAAACACTGGACCGCCAGGGAAGTCTAAAAAGTATTATGAAGTATTTCAGACATATATTTCCAATGTTAGGACACACAGATCCAGCTTCTTCTTTGGATTGCATTGAATTCCACCTTGTGGATATACCATATATGTAACCATTCATCCTGTCATATACTGGAGTGCAACTGCTGGGGCCAAGAGTGTGTTTGAATGTGTGTGTGTGTGTAGTATGACCAAAGTGCCTTCCCAAGAGGTTAGCCCTGTTTACGTTCCCACCAGCAGGAATGATGGTTCCATTTCCCCTCACCACCTCTAAATATTAATAAATTTCTTAATTTTTACCAATCTGATGAGTGAAACTTGACCTCTCAGTCATACTTTAACTTACATTTCACTAGTTTTGCATAGTTTTATTTTTTGTGGACCATTTGTTTTTCTTCTTCTGATAAAAGTCATTGCCCATTTTTATATTGGGTTTTCTGTTCTTTAGTTGACTTGTGGAAGTTCTTTATATCTTCTGGATTTTACTAATTTGTTATATGTGTTGCAAGTATTTTCTCCTCATCCATCTCTCTATCTGCCTCTCCTTTTACTTTGTATATAGTGTCCTTTCACTTTGTGTATACTATCCTATCTGTTTTCTCTTTTTACTTTGTGTATATAAAATAAAAATTACCACCTTAACCATTTTTAAGTGTAATTCAGTGGCATTAATTACATTCACAATGTTGCACAGCCATCACCACTATTTCCAAAACTGTTTCATCATCTCAAACAAATTCTATAAACATTAAGTAATAACTACCTATTTCCTCTACATAGCCCCAGTAACCTCTAATCTACATTCTGTCTCCATGAATTTGACTATTCTATATATTTTATATAAGTGGAATCATAAAATATTTGTCCTTTGGTATCTGACTTATTTCATGTAGTATAAGTTTTCAAGGTTCATACAAGTTGTAGCATGTATCAGAACTTCATTCCTTTTTATGGCTGAATAACATTCCATTGTAGGTATAAACCACATTTTGTTTATCCATTCATCTGTTGATGGACACCAATTGTCTCCACCTTTTGTCTATTATGAATAATGTTACTATGAAATGGGTATACAACTATCTTTTTGAGTCCTTGCCTTCAGTAAATCTAGCAGTGGAATTGCTGGGTCATACAATAGTTTCTATGTTTAACCTTTTGAGAAACCATCAAACTTTTCCACAGCACCTGTACCATTTTACATTCCCACCAGCAATGCCCAAAGGTTGTTCCAATTTCTTTCTTTTTTTTTAAAAATTAATTTTCTTGGGTACAGTTGCTTTACAATGTTGTGTTAGATTCTACTGTACAGCAAAGTGAATCAGCTATACGTATACATATATCCCCTCTTTTTTGGATTTCCTTCTCATTTAGGTCACCACAGAGCACTGAGTAGAGTTCCCTGTGCTATACAGTAGATTCTCATTAGTTATCTGTTTTATACATAGTATCAATAGTGTATATATGTCCATCCATATCTCCCAATTCATCCAATTTCTTAACATCCTTGCCAATGCGTATTATTTTCCATTAAAACAATTTTTTTTTAAATTATAGCCATTCTAGTAGGCATATGGTGGTATCTTGTGGTTTTGATTTGCATTTCCCTAATGAGTAATAACACTGAGCACCTTTTCATGTGTTTATTGGCCTTTTGTATATCTTCTTTGGAGAAATGTCTATTCAAATCCTTTGCTTATTTTTTGAATTGGGTTATTTTTGTTGTTGAGTTTTAGGAGTTCTTTATATATTCTGGACACTAGACCCTTATCAGATATATATCTGCAAATATTTTCTCCTATTCTGTAGGTTGTCTTCTCACTTTCTTGATCATCTCCTTTGATGCACAAAAGCTCTTTTTTTCCTTTGTTGCCTGTGCTTTTGGTATCATATTCATGAAATAATAGTCATTGAAGATTTTCCCCAATGCTTCTTCAAAGATTTTTTAAATAATTTCAGCTCGTAAGTTTAGGTCTCAGATCCATTTTGAGTTAGTTTTTTGTATATGATGTGAGGTAAGGGTCTCACTTTATTCTTTTGCATATAGAAATCCAGTTGTCCCAGTGCCATTTGATGAAGAAACAATTATTTCTCAATTGAACTGACTTGGCATCCTTGTCAAAAAACAAATGGCCATAGATGTATGGCTTTATTTCTGGATCTCAGTTCTATTCTAATGTAATGGTCTATGTGTCTATCTTTATGCCAGTACCACTCTGTTTTTACTATCGTAGATTTGTAGTGTATCTTGAAGTGTGAAGTCCTCCAACTTTGTCCTTTTTCAAGATTGTTTTGGCTATTCAGGGCCCCTTGCAATTCCATATGAATTTGAGGGTTGGCATTTTCATTTCTGCAAGAAAGGCTCTTGGAATTTTGATAGGGCATGGTGTCTTTCATCATCCAGAAATTTTACACTTTGATGTGGTTAAATTATCTATCTTTTCCCTAATGATTTTTGTGCTGTGAATGTTGTTTAGGAAGGTCTTCCATATCCCAAGGTTATCGATAAACTATCCTACTTGTTTCTGATATCTTTATCATTTTATGATTATAAGTTATAATGTTATATAATCCCTCTGGAATTTACTTTTGCATAGTGTGAAGAAAAAATTTTAACTATATTTTTTCTCTAACTGGATAACTAATTGTCCTTACATAAATTATTGAAGAGATTCCTTTTTTCCACTTATTTGAAATGCCACCTTCATCTTATATTAAATTCCTACATGGGAGGATCTATTTCTGTTCTCTGTTCTGTTACTAATCTTCCCTATTTTTTCTAAGGTTGTTTTTTTTTAAAAATAAATTTATTTATTTATTTATTTTTGGCCGCACTGGGTCTTTGTTGATGTGCCTGGGCTTTCTCTAGTTGCGGCGAGCAGGGCTACTCTTTGTTGCACTGCGCGGGCTTCTCATTGCGGTGGCTTCTCTTGTTGTAGAGCAGGAGCTCTAGGCACACGGGCTTCAGTAATTGTAGTACACGGGCTGTAGAGTGCAGGCTCGGTAGTTGTGGCGCATGGGCTTAGTTGGTTCACGGCATGTGGGATCTTCCCGGACCAGGGCTCGAACCCGTGTCCCCTGCATTGGCAGGTGGATTCTTAACCACTGTGCCATCAGGGAAGTCCAAATCTTGCCTATTTTTGAACCAACAGCACGCAGTTTTCATTATAATAGTCTTTCCTCGTTCTTTTTTTTTGTCATTTAAAAAAAATTTTTTTATTCGGGTATAGTTGCTTTACAATGTTGTGATAGCTCCTGCTGCACAGTGAAGTGAACCAGCCAAAGGTATACACATATCCCCTCCTTTTTGGATTTCCTTCCCATTTAGGTCACCACAGAGCACCGAGTAAGGTTCCCCGTGCTATATGGCAGGTCCTCTTTCCTCAATCTTAAAAAAATTTTTTTGGGGGTATTCTTTTTGAGATGAGTTTTAGAAACAACTTGTCAAATTCCATAAAAATGATATCCTATTGGAATTTCAATGGGAATATATTGAATTCATAATTTGTGTAAATTATATTTTTATTTTTAGTCTTCCCAACCCCAAACATTTTATACATTATCTTTCATTCAGATATTCTTTTATGTTCTTCAGTTAATTTAATTGATCACATTAAGATACATTAAATATATTGTATAATTGATACAATCAAATTAATTTACGTCGTTCATTTTCAGCTAGTAAATTTTTTCTTGTTATACTCCTAAGTATATTAGTTTTTGCTGCTGTCGTGAATGACTTCATTTTACTACATTTTCTAATTGGATATTACTGGGATATATAATAACTTCTAGAAACCTTCCTACGGGTTTACTAACATAGTTAAGCAGAGATCTATACACAAGGCTATACAGTGTAGCATAGTAAGAGCAAATAATTGAAAATAGTCTAAATATTTATCAATATAGGACTGATTTATATATATAGTACATCCATACAATGAAATACTTTGCAGCTTTATTTTTTAAAATTTCATCTATTTATTTTTTGGCTGTGCTGTGCAGCTTGTAGGATCTTAGTTCCCCGACCAGGGATTGAACCCGGGCCCTTGGCAGTGAAAGCACATAGTCCTAACCACTGGACCATCAGGGAATTCCCTACTTTGCAGCTTTAAAAAGAATGAAGTTGGGTTCTGTGGTGGGGCTAATGGTGGACTCTGGGACGGCTCACGCCAAGGAGTACTTCCCAGAATTTCTGCTGCCAGTGTCCTTGTCCTCACGGTGAGCCACATCCACCCCCTGGCTCTGCAGGGGACCCTCCAACACTAGCAGCAGGGGCACCAGGGTCCTGCTGTCTCATGTTCTATGATCCAGTGGGTTGTGCCCCAAGAGACCCAAGTTGCACTAAAGTACCTTAAATGGAGTGGATATCTAAGAAAATATTGTTGAATGAATAAAAGACTGAATCAGAGAAGCATTTTCTAAGCACAGCACATGCAACAGCTGAGGTAATTGAATTACCTCAATTCAATTTGTGTAATACAAAATATCATCAGTTAAAAAAAATATCCTCAGAGCCTCTTAGAGAGCCTCATCCACCAGAGGGCAGACAGCAGAAGCAAGAAGAACTACAATCCTGCAGCCTGTGGAACAAAAACCACATTCACAGAAAGACAGACAAGATGAAAAGGCAGAGGGCTATGTACCACATGAAGGAACAAGATAAAACCCCAGAAAAACAACTAAATGAAGTGGAGATAGGAAACCTTCCAGAAAAAGAATTCAGAATAATGATAGTGAAGATGATCAAGGACCTCAGAAAAAGAATGGAGGCAAAGATCGAGAAGATGCAAGAAATGTTTAACAAAGACCTAGAAGAATTAAAGAACAAAAACCTTGAAGAATTAAAGAACAAACAAACAGAGATGAACAATACAATAACTGAAAAGAAAAATACACTAGAAGGAATCAATAGCAGAATAACTGAGGCAGAAGAACAGATAAGTGACCTGGAAGACAGAATGGTGGAATTCACTGCCACAGAACAGAAGAAAGAAAAAAGAATGAAAAGAAATGAAGACAGCCTAAGAGACCTCTGGGATAACATTAAATGCACCAACATTCGCATTATAGGGGTCCCCAAAGGAGAAGAGAGAGAGAAAGAACCCAATAAAATATTTGAAGAGATTATAGACGAAAACTTCCCTAACATGGGAAAGGAGATGGGCACCCAAGTCCAGGAAGCGCAGAGAGTCCCTGGCAGGATAAACCCAAGGAGAAACACACCGAGGCACATAGTAAACAAATTGAAAAAAATTAAAGACAAAGAAAAATTATTAAAAGCAACAAGGGAAAAATGACAAATAACATACAAGGGAACTCCCATAAGGTTAACAGCTGATTTCTCAGCAGAAACGCTACAAGCCAGAAGGGAGTGGCATGATATATTTAAAGTGATGAAAGGGAAGAACCTACAACCAAGATTACTCTACCTGGCAAGGATCTCATTCAGATTCGATGGAGAAATCAAAAGCTTTACAGAGAAGCAAAAGCTAAGAGAATTCAGCACCACCAAACCAGCTCTACAACAAATGCTAAAGGAACTTCTCTAAATGGGAAACACAAGAGAAGAAAAGGACTTACAAAAACAAACCCATAACAATTAAGAAAATGGTAATAGGAACATACACATCGATAATTACCTTAAACGTGAATGGATTAAATGCTCCAACCAAAAGACTCAGGCTTGCTGAATGGATACAAAAATAAGACCCATATATATGCTGTCTACAAGAGACCCACTTCAGACCTAAGGACACATACAGACTGAAAGTGAGGGGATGGAAAAAGATATTCCATGCAAATGGAAATCAAAAGAAAGCTGGAGTAGCAATTCTCATATCAGACAAAATAGACTTTAAAACGAAGACTATTACAAGAGACAAAGAAGGACATTACATAATGATCAAGGGATCAATCCAAGAAGAAGATATAACAATTATAAATATATATGCACCCAACATAGGAGCACCTCAATACATAAGGCAACTGCTAACAGCCATAAAAGAGGAAATTGACAATAACACAATAATAGTGGGGGACTTTAACACCTCACTTATACCAATGGACATATCATCCAAACAGAAAATTAATAAGGAAACACAAGCTTTAAATGACACAATAGACCAGACAAATTTAATTGATATTTATAGGACATTCCATCCAAAAACAGCAGATTACACTTTCTTCTCAAGTCCACATGGAACATTCTCCAGGACAGATTACATCTTGGGTCACAAATCAAGCCTCAGTAAATTTAAGAACATTGAAATCATATCAAGCATCTTTTCTGACCACAATGCTATGAGATTAGAAATCAATTACAGGGGAAAAAAGTGTAAAAAACACAAACACATGGAGGCTAAACAATACGTTACTAAATAACCAAGAGATCACTGAAGAAATCAAAGAGGAAATCAAAAAATACCTAGAGACAAATGACAATGAAAACACGACGGTCCAAAACCTATGGGATGCAGCAAAAGCAGTTCTAAGAGGGAAGTTTATAGCTATACAAGCTTACCTCAAGAAACAAGAAAAAACTCAAATAAACAATCTAACCTTACACCTAAAGGAACTAGAGAAAGAAGAACAAAGAAAACCCAAAGTTAGTAGAGGGAAAGAAATCATAAAGATCAGAGCAGAAATAAATGAAATAGAAACAAAGAAAACAATAGCAAAGATCAATAAAACTAAAAGCTGGTTCTTTGAGAAGATAAACAAAATTGAGAAACCATTAGCCAGACTCATCAAGAAAAGGAGGGAGAGGACTCAGATCAATAAAATTAGAAATGAAAAAGGAGAAGTTACAACAGACACTGCAGAAATACAAAGCATCCTAAGAGACTACTACAGCAATTCTATGCCAATAGAATGGACAACCTGGAAGAAATGGACAAATTCTTAGAAAGGTATAACCTTCCAAGACTGAACCAGGAAGAAACAGAAAATATGAACAGACCAATCACAAGCACTGAAATTGAAACTGTGATTAAAAATCTTCCAACAAACAAAAGTCCAGAACCAGATGGCTTCACAGGTGAATTCTATCAAACATTTGGAGAAGAGCTAACTCCCATCCTTCTCAAACTCTTCCAAAAAATTGGAGAGGAAGGACACTCACAAACTCATTCTATGAGGCCACCACCACGCTGATACCAAAACCAGACAAAGATACTGCAAAAATAGAAAATTACAGACCAATATCACTGATGAATATAGATGCAAAAATCCTCAACAAAATACTAGCAAACAGAATCCAATGACACATTAAAAGGATCATACACCACAATCAAGTGGGATTTATCCCAGGGATGCAAGGATTCTTCAATATACGCAAATCAATCAATGTGATACACCATATTAACACATTGAAGCAGAAAAACCATATGATCATCTCAATAGATGCAGAAAAAGTTTTTGACAAAATTCAACACCCATTTATGATAAAAACTCTCCAGAAAGTGGGCATAGAGGGAATCTACCTCAAGATAATAAAGGCCATATATGACAAACCCACAGCAAACATCATTCTCAATGGTGAAAAACTGAAAGCATTTCCTCTAAGATGAGGAACAAGACAAGGATGTCCACTCTCGCCACTATTATTCAACATAGTTTTGGAAGTCCTAGCCATGGCAATCAGAGAAGAAAAAGAAATAAAAGGAATACAAATTGGAAGAGAAGAAGTAAAGCTGTCACTGTTTGCAGATGACATGATACTATACATAGAGAATCCTAAAGATGCTACCAGAAAACTACTAGAGCTAATCAATGAATTTGGTAAAGTAGCAGGACACAAAATAAATGCATAGAAATCTCTTGCATTCCTATACACTAATGATGAAAAATCTGAAAGAGATATTAAGGGAACACTCCCATTTACCACTGCAACAAAAAGAATAAAATACCTAGGAATAAACCTACCTAAGGAGACAAAAGACCTGTATGCAGAAAACTATAAGACACTGATGAAAGAAATTAAAGATGATACAAACAGATGGAGAGATATACCATGTTCTTGGATTGGAAGAATCAATATTGTGAAAATGACTATACTACCCAAAGCAATGTACCGATTCAATGCAATCCCTATCGAATTACCAATGGCATTTTCTACAGGACTAGGACAAAAAATCTTAAAATTTGTATGGAGACACAAAAGACCCCGAATAGCCAAAGAAGTCTTCAGGGAAGAAAACAGAGCTGGAGGAATCACACTACCTGACTTCAGACTATACTACAAAGCTACAGTAATCAAGACAATATGGTACTGGCACAAAAACAGAAATATAGATCAGTGGAACAGGATAGAAAGCCCAGAGATAAACCCACGTACCTATGGTCAACTAATCTATGACAAAGGAGGCAAGGATATACAATGGAGAAAAGGCAGTCTCTTCAATAAGTGGTGCTGGGAAAACTGGACAGCTACATGTAAAACAATGAAATTAGAACACTCCCTAACACCATACACAAAAATAAACTCAAAATGGATTAGAGACCTAAATGTAAGACTGGACACTATAAAACTCTTAGAGGAAAACATAGGAAGAACACTCTTTGACATAAATCACAGCAAGATCTTTTTTGATCCACCTCCTAGAGTAATGGAAATAAAAACAAAAATAAACAAATGGGACCTAATGAAACTTCAAAGCTTTTGCAAAGCAAAGGAAAGTACAAACAAGACAAAAAGACAACCTCGGAATGGGAGAAAATATTTGCAAATGAATCAACGGACAAAGGATTAATCTCCAAAATATATAAACAGCTCATGCAGCTCAATATTAAAAAAACAAACAACCCAATCAAAAAATGAGCAGAAGACCTAAATAGACATTTCTCCAAAGAAGACATACAGATGGCCAGGAAGCACATGAAAAGCTGCTCAACATCACTAATTATTAGAGAAATGCAAATCAAAAGTACAATGAAGTATCACCTCACACCAGTTAGAATGGGCATCATCAGAAAATCTACAAACAACAAATGCTGGAGAGGGTGTGGAGAAAAGGGAACCCTCTTGCACTGTTGGTGGGAATGTAAATTGATACAGCCACTATGGAGAACAGTATGGAGGTTCCTTAAAAAACTAAAAATAGAATTATCATATGACCCAGCAATCCCACTACTGGGCATATACCCTGAGAAAACCATAATTCAAAAAGACACATGCACCCCAATGTTTATGGCAGCACTATTTACATTGCCAGGTCATGGAAGCAACCTAAATGCCCATCGACAGACGAATGGATAAAGAAGTTGTGGTACATATATACAATGGAATATTACTCAGCCATAAAAAGGAACGAAATTGGGTCATTTGTAGAGACGTGAATGGATCTAGAGACTGTCATACAGAGTGAAGTAAGTCAGAAAGAGAAAAACAAATATCGTATATTAACGCATATATGTGGAACCTAGAAAAATGGTACAGATGAACTGGTTTGCAGGGCAGAAATAGAGGCACAGATGTAGAGAACAAACGTATGGACACCAAGGGGGAACAGTGGCAGGGTGGTGGTGGTGTGATGAATTGGGAGATTGGGATTGACATATATACACTAATATGTATATAATATATAACTAATAAGAACCTGCTGTATAAAAAAATAAATAAAATTCTAAAATTCAAAAAAAAATCCTCAAGTTTCCTGAAAGTAAAAAAAGATTTTGACACTCGTTAATTTTTTTTAAGCAATAATAAAGACAATGTGAAACTAAAAAAAAAAAAAAAAAAAAGAATGACGTAGATCTATGTAGTCTGATATGGAAAGTTCTGTAAGACATATTGAAAATATAGTTACATAAAGAAGCAAAATGTGGAACAGTGTGTAAATGCTACATGTGTGTTTATAGTCTTGTATATACATAAATATTTCTGAAAGGATACACACTAAATTGTTCATGGTGATATTTCTAGAGAAGGAGACTGGGACATTGGTGTGTATCAGCAACAATGATGTGTTCACACCCATTTTTCTCTTCCGGGGAACAGGGGAAGACTACATTTTCCAGCCTTCCTAGTAGATGTGATCTCAGTAACGAGGAGGTGGGCAGAAGAATGTGCCACTTCAGGTCCAAGGCAATTAAGTATCAGTGTGAATGTTCCCCCCGACCCCTAACCTCTCTCCCATCCGAACAGTTGGGATCAAAGAACTCTGAGATGATGGAGATGCTGGGAGGAAGCAGCTTGGATCTGAGTCACTGCTGAAGGAGAACAGTATACCACATGGTCTACCCCACACTGGAATGTGAGAGAGACATACATTTTTGTGTTTTAAGCCACTGAGATTTGAAAGTTTATTTGGTACCACATATAGTGGATTAAAGATGGCCAGAAATTCTTTGACACTCCTTTTATTGAAAGCTGGGGTCTCTGTCCTTGAATCTGGCCTGGACTGAGACTGCTTTGGCCAATAGAATGCAGAGAAAGTGATGCTGTGCTAGCTTCTGGGCTCAAGGCTTAAGAGACTAGTAGCTTTCTTGCTGTCTGTTGGAATGCTTGTTTTGGGATGCATCCTCTCAGAATCTAGCCACCGTGCTCTGAGAAACCTAAGCTACGTGGAAGGGCCACATGTAGGGCTTTCGTTTTCAGGTTTTCAGCTCGAATCCACCTTCCAGCCAACAGCCAGCATCTCCTGCTGGCTAAATAAGTGAGCCATTATTAGCGACCAGCCCCAGTGAGTCTTCATATGACTGCAGTCCTGGTTGTGACTACGACCATGTAAGAGACTCAAAACAAGAATCATCTGAGCTCAGGCAACACTCAGAATCATGAGAGCTATTAAGAAATAGTTGTATTAAGTAATAGATAACCAAAAGATCACTGAATAGTCTGTCCTATGCTAAACAATATGAAGGTGTGAAGTGAAGAGTCTCACTCTTATACTATTTGAATTTTTGGCTATGGGCATGTGATTTATTTTTCAGTTAAAAATGGTTACAATTTTGAATTCAAAACTTCTAAGCACTGAGTCATGAGAGCTGTTTCTGTATATATATATATATATTTATTTTATTTTATTTTTGGTTGCATTGGGTCTTCATTGCAGTGCGCGGGCTTCTCATTGAGGTGGCTTGTCTTGCTGCGGAGCACGGGCTCTAGGCACGCGGGCTTCGGTAGCTGTGGCTCGCGGGCTCTAGAGCGCAGACTCAGTTGTTGTGGCACATGGGCTTAGTTGCTCCGCAGCATGTGGGATCTTCCCAGACCAGGGCTCAAACCCGTGTCCCCTGCATTGGCACGTGGATTCTTAACCACTGTGCCACCAGGGAAGTCCCTGTTTTTGTATATTTTTGATAACACAGCAACAGCAGTAAATATTTACTGATCACCTAGTCACCTGATGCCAGGCCCTGTTCTAGGTGTTTGAAGACAGAGCTGGGATCAAGGCTGACTTGGTCCTGGCTCTGCTGAAGCTTCCAGCCTGATAGGAGAGATAGGTCATACACAACAAAACAAACACAGAAGCATGATCCTTTCTGAGAGTGATAAGTGCTCTGAAAGGAACAGCAACTGGATGATTTGTAGACATTATTTGGGATGGGAGCTATTTCAGATTGGGTGAACAGGGAAGGTCTTCTGAAATCTGACTTGTGGGCAGGAGTCAGCCCCTAAAAGTTTGGGAGGAAGAGCACCAGGAATAGGGAATAGCCAGGGCAAAGGTTCCACAGTGGGACTGAGTTTGGCAGTGATTTCAGTGTTGTGAATAAGGTTTTATCAAAGAGTAGAAAGAGGTAAGGTCAGACATGTGGGCGGGAGCCAGACCAAGCAGGGCCTTGAAGACCACAGAAAAGGTTTAGGGATTTGCTTTGAATATGCTGAAAAGCCTTAGGAGGGTTTAAAGTAGAGTAACAAGACCTGATTTAGGCTTTTAAATAATCACTTTGCCTGCTGGGAGATGCCTAACCCAGGTGCAAGTTTCAAACTACATTCTAAAAAACATTAGTTTTCTAGGGCTTCCCTCGTGGCACAGTGGTTAAGAATCCGCCTGCCAATGCAGGGAACACGGGTTCGAGCCCTGGTCTGGGAAGATCCCACATGCCGTGGAGCAACTAAGCCCATGCGCTACAACAACTAAGCCTGTGCTCTGGAGCCCGTGAGCCACAACTACTGAGCCCATGTGCTGCAACTACTGAAGCCCGTGCTCCTGGATCCTGTGCTCTGCAGCAAGAGAAGCCACCACAATGAGAAGCCTGCGCACCGCAACGCTCGCCGCGACTAGAGAAAGCCCGCGCGCAGCAATGAAGACCCAAGGCAGCCAAAAAATTAAAAAAGAAATTCAAAAAAAAAAGAAATTTGTCTTCATATATTATGAATATTACCTAAAATTTTAAAAAGCGAATTTTATAATACAACTTTTCATATTTTTTTCTTTTATAAATTTATTTATTTATTTGGCTGCGTTGGGTCTTCATTGCTGCGCGTGGGCTATCTCTACTTGCGGCGAGCAGGGGCTACTCTTTGTTGCGCTGCGGGGGCTTCTCATTGCGGTGGCTTCTCTTGTTGCGGAGCACAGGCTCTAGGCGCATGGGCTTCAGTAGTTGTGGTGCGTGGGCTCAGTAGTTGTGGCTCGCGGGCTCCAGAGCGCAGGCTCAGTAGCTGTGGCACATGGGCTTAGTTGCTCCGTGGCGCATGGGCTTAGTTGCTCCATGGCACATGGGATCTTCCCGGACCAGGGCTCGAACCTGTGTTCCCTGCATTGGCAGGCGGATTCTTAACCACTGCGCTACCAGGGAAGTCCCAACTTTTCATATTCTAAAGATAAAAATTAAATATTTTTAGCCAAAATCAAATACCTCTTTATCATATACTATTGAAAAACGACAAAATTATTTTAAATTTCCTAGGAGTGTTTTGTGAGTCAAAAAAGGGTTAGGAAACTCTCACTCCAATATGACTCTCCAACTGAGAGAAATAACACCTCTGTGCCTCACAGCAATAATATATCCTTCAATGCGCACAACCTCAGCTCCTATGATGGCGTCCCCAGGCACCTGCAAGTCAGTCAGTCCTAAAAGGAATTTATCACTGTCGTCAACTGGCCTTGAGCCTCCAGTGGGTACCATGCCCTTCTCCTGGGCACACCTTCTAGTTAATGTTAACACCCACCACCCACTCCTTCAATAGACAGGCTAGGCTTGGGCTGGGGCTGAGGTCAGAGAAGGCTTAACTCAGTGCAGTGGAACAAAGTTTTTCTGGAGAAGGTGACCTATGAGTAGGAGCCAGGCCCACTAGAGGGAAAGATGTACCACAAAGCAGGCATAGCATGTGCAAAGGAAATGAGGGTCAAAGACAATGGCACAGGGGGTACTGAGCTCAACTCATTGTGGTTTCAAAGCAGAGCAGGGTACACTCTCCTGCGCTGTCACTGGCATTTACAGCTTTCCAAGACCCGTATCCCAACCCCATCTGCATTTCAACAAACCTGTCACCTCCATGGCCTGTATGGCTCCATCGAATCTCTCCTTTCATTCTTCACACCAGCCTGTCTGCAGAGCTCTGCACAGGGGTCTTGCTGGAGACAGTTTTGTCACAGTTCCCTGCAAACCCACGATTCACTGTCAAGTGTACCCGTAAGAGATGCTGCTGCTCTTCCAGAGGCCGCCCAAATAGAGTGATCGCTTGAGCCCTGAGTCAGGGTTGCTGATACTGGGTTGCAGGCCAGCTCAGCCATCCACTCCTGTGAAATCTCAGGCAAGCTTTTTCTCCCCCCTGGGCCAGGGGTTTGCTGGGTGAAATAGCTGCACTCCTTCACTCTCAAAGTCCTAAATTTTCTGCGACGAACTGGACCCTAAAACCTTGCTCCCCACAAGGGCAGTTCTGCCTCCCGTCCTTCCAGGCTCGAATCTGCTGGAAGTTTTTATGTCCTGGAACCTCTGCATTTGTTCTTCCAGCTGCCTGGAATCCGTTTCTCTCTCCTCCTGGCCAATGCCTATTGCCTCCCTTAGGACCCAACTCCGTGCCATCACCTCCGCAAAGCAGGGCCTCCTCCCTTCAGTCCCTTCCTCTTCCGTGCTTTCTTATCTCGCTGTCGTACATTGTCTGCCTTGTGTCTGTGTCGCCTCCGCTCACGGATCTTGAGGGCCTCGAGGGCAGGGTCCGGGTGTGAGGGGGGTCTCCAGGTCCCGGGTTTAGAGTGTCTGTTACTGTTGACTTCAATCCGGGCGCAGTGGGGTTAAGGAACACAGGCCCCGGAGGCCCCGCCTGCGGAGCGCGCCAACAGGCGAGGGGGAAGCCGCCCCGGAGATCGCTCCGATCTCGCTCCTCGCTCTCTGCCCCGACAGCGATAGGAGACCCCACTCATGTGAGAGTTTTTGTGGGATCCGGGTGGTCTAGACCCTGGGGCGGTTCCCCCCTACATTTTCGTTCCGTTCTCCCCCCCAAGACCACTCTTAGTACAATCCGGGGAATCCCCGCCGCTGCCCGCCCCCTGACGTCACGGAGTCCCCTTGAGGCCCCGCCCCTGCCCGGCCGCGCCTCCTGCGGCGGGGGGAGCGCGCGGTGCAGGCGGGAGAGGGCGGCCATGGCGGGGCCCAGCGACCCCGGCGTCCCCGCCGCCCGCTGGAAACGTCACATCGTGCGGCAGCTTCGACAGCGAGACCGAACGCAAAAGGCCCTCTTCCTGGAGCTGGTGCCGGCCTGTGAGTGCAGTGCGTCCCGGGGCCGTCGAGGGGATAGGGCTCCGGCGCGGGGAAGGATTTGTCTGGCCCTCCGGCTGTGACCCAAGTCACGGACACCTTTTCGCCTCCGAAGCCTGGGGCCTGCTGGACTTGCTGTCTCTTACGCGCTATCTCCGACTAGCCAGCGTTCCTGCCCTTTCCAGCCCAGGCTCTGCTCAGAGCCCCCTCCTGGACGGAGCTCCCCCCTAGTGCTCCTGCTCTTCCTCGCCCCTCAGGGCCTGGCTCTGCCTTCCACCGGCTGGGCTTCCTGTGCACGCATTCATAAGCGAATGTTGGATTTTTAGGGTCTTTTAGACTTCCCCTTCTTGGGCCGTCCCCGGGGTAGAGCCTGGTCAGTCCATTTGGTCCCCATAAGCACAGTGAAAGATCTCGGGGCTGTCCAGAGCAGCTACTTTTAAACTCTGAATCCCTAGGGAGGGAGTTCAGAGTCTGAGGCTCTGCCACTGATAGGTGATCCCGGCTCAGGTTTTTGGAGCATCTCTGTGCCCAACCAACCCCAGCCTGAGGGAGAAGAAGGGGGATCCAGGCTGCGGAGGGAGGTGGCTGAGCCTGGGGAAGTCAGATTCTCAGAGTGTTTCTGGGGAGCTGGTCAGGAAGGGGTATGGCAGTTCAAGCCAGGATGAACAGGTGTGCACCTGTGTGTAGCACCTCTGGTCATCTGAGATTGTATGGCTGGGGTTGAAAGTCTAATCACAGTCCCTCCAGCTCCATCACTGGTCTTTATCTTGGCTGCTGCTTAACCATCTTCCCCCAGCCCCACAACTGAATTTGTTGCTCTTTTCCTGGGAGATTTCTTTGCAGCCTTCTGTGCTGCAGGTCCTCTCTGTTCAGGTATATGAGGCCAGCCCCCTGCCTCTAGGCAGCCTCACTTCTCCACTGCTCTGATGGACAATGGAACAGTCCAATTTGAGGGAGTCACCCCCATCCCCTGGGAGCTGCAAATCTGTGGGACTGGAGTGATCCTGGAGGGCTGAACTCAGAGACACTGGAAGTCCAGTCTTCTCTGTGGTCTTGGGCAGGTCATACCCCTAAGCCTCCTATTTCTCACTCATAAACTGGACAAAATGGCATCTTCTTTACATTTGCTGGGGGTGATGGTGGGGCAGAGCAATGCCCTGAGGGTTGGGGTGGGGTTTTGTGTGAGAACAAGGCCAGCAACCTAGGTGACCTAGGTGACTGGTAGGGGACAGGAAGAGGGAAAGGAGCTGAGGAGTTAGGCCTGGGCTTACCATCTCTACCCTACCCTGGACCTGGTGAGAAAAGAGGAAGTGACCATGGGTGGGGGTGGAGAGGCTGTATTCCAGGGTCTGTAGCAGAAACTAACAAACTCAAGGACTTTCTGTTCTGGCCTGGGGGGAGCCTTACACCAACCCTGGGCAAGTCAGGGTTGTTTTTTAGCCCAGAAAGAGCCCCTGGAATGGAAGTATCTTGCCAAAGGCCACAGGCTAGTGGAGCTCAGTTTGTTTCATCAGTCTGGGGACAGGCCCCGCCCTGGGGATCAACCCCTGGCCCCTTCCTTCCCTTGAGAACCTCAGCAGGCAGTACTCAGCCATCTCCTTCCCCTGCAGTGGTCGTCCTTCTCTGTCCCTGGGAGAGCAAGTCTTCTCCTGGGAGGGCCTGGGGGCTGTGCTCTTAGAGGCTGTGCAAGGGCTGGAGATCCTGATGGAGCTGCACAGACACCCCTCAGGCAAGGGCAGAGCCCAGCCTGCCAGTAGCTCCCCCTTCTGCATCCCTCAGCTCCTGCAGCCCTCCCAGCCAGAGAGGTAACTTGTATGCCTAGAGTCTGCTGGAAAGTGTCTGTCTGTGCTCCAGGCTCACCTTTTTGCACCCGCAGATAACCGTCTCATAGAGAAAGCGGAGCTGCTGGCCCAGTTCTCAGAGAAGCTGCAGCCAGAGCCCACCCATGTCACTCGGGCTCTCCTCCAGGGCCCCTGGTGAGTGTTTGTGTTTGTGGTCACAGTGGGCTTCCTGTGCCTGGGCCCTGCCCCCACCCCAGCACCTCATTGGCCCTTGGCTGCTGCCCAGGGGAGGGGGAGGCAGGCTCTCGAGCCTTCCCCCAGGCCAGCTGCTCAGAATGTCCATCTCTCTGCATTTGTCCTCCCACGCCCACACACCTCTGTGTTTTTCTGTTTGCTCCTCACCTGATGCCTACAGAAAGGACACGATGCCACCTATTCCAAAGAGGGAGCGAAGATGAGAACCAGGAATGTATTGGGGCTCAAAAAGTTGGGAAGTGCTTCTTGAGGGGGTCCTGGCCTGGGAACTCAAGGCCTGGGGGAATCCAGGAGCAGAGGTTCACGGGCAGCTCTAGTTTCTGGAGACTTGCTCTTTCCTCTACTGACTTTCTGGCTCCCACCTTCCTCAGGAGAAAGTTCATGGCTCTGGTTTCAAACTGTTCGTGTGTATCCTCTGGGTGAATGGAGGGACAATGAACACCACTCTCTGATTGGTTGACAGGGAGGAGGAGTCAGGGCCTGACTCAGACCGAGTCCCATCACCAGCAGCTCTGAGGGTGAAGTGGCAAGAGGAGGAGGAGGGTCTCCGGTTGGTGTGTGGAGAGGTAGGCTGGGCAGGGGTCTGAGAGAGAATGGGGTGGGCCCAGGATCCAGAACTTTGGGGCTGGGACATGTCGTCCAAGGGAGCCAGCAAGTGAGGGAGATTCCAAAGTCCAGTGCCTTGAGGCCAGACAGGGGTCAGAGTGCTCTCTAGCTTGGCCCTGGCAGCCCAGGATGAAGTGGGCTCCAATAGCAGCTGGAGGAAGTGCAGTGAGAGCTCAGGGAGGAGTGTGAGGGGTGCAGGAAACAGGCAGCCTCTGTTCCCCCTTCTGGATGGTCCAGCCTGCTCTGCTCACCACTTGCCCTGCAAACCTCAGGGCCCAGTACCAATTGACACTCAATACACATTTGCAGACCAAAAGTAAGGTGGTCCACCTCCATGGCAGGGTATGCTAGCCCCACCTGACACTGCTTCCCCCTGCCCCTGCCCCATGGTGTCTCTTGGCTTCTGTTTCACCACACTCTCCTGGTTTTCCTCTCACTTCTGTAGCTGTTGCTTCTGAACTTCCTTCTCTGGCTACTTTCCCTCCTTTTTATCCCCCTCCCTTCAGATGTGGGTGTTCTTTGGAGCTTGGGTGGGTTAACTGACTCCCAAGGACTTTCTGTTTGCTAACTCCCAGACCCATCTCTAGCTCAGCCTTCTCTTATGAGCTCAGACTCTCTTGCTCAGCTGCTTTTTGGACTTCACGTCTAAAATCAGACTAACCATCGCCCCTGTGATTATATGGCCAACACCACGTTGAGAACGCTGGGCTAAGCGTTACTTCAGCTAATCTTCCACAACTTTATATTTCAGAGGAAACGAAGGCTTAGAGAGCTGGAGCCAGGATTTGAACTCTCTCCCCCACAAATCCCCTTTCTGTGATCTCCATTCATTCTTTCAACAAATATTTATTGACAATCACTATATCCAAGGCATAGGCAATGCAGCTGTGAACAAGACCTGGCCCCATGGAGCTTCCAGTCCACTGGAGGAGGCTGATGGGCCAGTAAACACCTATCTAGTTACCGCATGCCAAGTCACTTGCTCCACTAATGTGTATTTGGGGCTATGAACCTAGTGATAGCCTCTCCCTCAGAGCCCCTGTTGTAGTTGCAACTCTACATTTGCGAGGTGATTCTCAAAATCTGAGCCCCCTTCTGGGCTGTGAGAACCCCGAGAACTGGGATGCCTTTGGTTTGCCTCCATTGTATCCCTGGGGCCTGTCTCCACAGTCCATGGTAATGAATATTTGTAGACTAGGTGATAAATGAGATAGATCATCCCCCCCTCCACTGGTAGTCACCAGGCTGGAAACCCAGGGACACCTCTAACCCCTAGCAGCCCTCCATCCTGAGCTAGTCACCAGCTCATGGATCCTGCCTCCAAATCCATCAACTTCCATTTTTTGTGCCCTGTCTGCCTGGTCCAAGTTACTCTCATTCCTCGCTGGACCACTCCTCCTTTGGCACCCCCATCCATTCTCCATTCTGCACTCAGAGTGATATATTTTAATAATAAAAATGATCTCCATTAAAAAGAAGACAATTAATATACAAATACATGCTTGTTGTGAACATTTCAAGAGAACAGAAGCCCATAGAGTAAAAAAGTAGAAGCCCCTTTCACCACCTCTCCCCATGATCAGTTTGGTACATATTTTCCAAAGCTCCTTAGCCTGGCTCCCAAGTTGAGTCCTCCGGCCTCAGTGTTGCATTTCCTGCCACTCTCTTGTCCCTGAGCTCATGGTTCCCTTTGTCTGGGATACTTCCACGCACCCCTCGCCCTCAGCATTCCCTCCTCATCATGTCCTCAGACACAAACCAGTCAGTTCCCATTGGATACGCCAAGGGATGGGGAGGGGCTTTTTCTTTAATTCTTAGTACTGTTTCACATATCACAACAAGCATGTATTATTGTTGTTTTAACTTTTTATTGAAATAATTATAGATCCACAGGAAGTTGCAAAGACAGTACAGAGAGGTCCTGTGCACCCTTTACCCAATATCCCCCATTGGTTACATCTTATGTAACTACAGTACACACAACCAGGAAATTGATATTGGTATGAAGTGTATATAGTTCTTTGTCATTTTGTCACCTGTGTAGATTTGCATGCCCATCAGGATACAGCACTATTTCATCACCACAAAGATCTCCCTCTTGCTACCCTGTTTTAGTCACAACTCGCCCCTCTCCTCCAATCATCCCTAACTCCTAACCACTAATCTGTTTTCCATCTCTATTATTTGGATTTTTGAATAGCATCAAAAAAATACTGAATGCCAAAACATCAGTGAAAGTATATGACAGGTGAGGAAATGGAAGTGATGATCAGATTGTTTAATGGTGGAAGGAACTATAAGTGTTATAAATTGGGCCAGCTATGGACCCTGAATGTGCAGGGTCCCTAACCCCGGCCCACTCACACCAGGAGTCAGTGCAGGTGGACACCAACCTTGCTCCTCAGCCCATCTCTCACCAGGCCCATGAGAGAAAGAACACAGGGACAGGTCAGCAGCAAGAGCCCCCAGCCTTGGTTATTTCATATTCCTCTTGCCACAGTGGTGGGAACTGCTTTGCTTAGCATCTGTCTCTCCCACTGACCCCTCAGTTCTGTGGTTTCCCCAGCTCTTGGCTCTCGGATGAAGGACTGTTCAGTGGGGCGGGGGACAGATGAGATGACGCTTACCCCCACTCTGGTATTCAGTCTGGGCCCGGTGCTCCCACAGTCCATTCCTGTTAGCCTGTGTGCCTCTGCTCAGAGCTCCTTCTTGCTCTCTGGGATCTATGCTTGGGTAAGCCAGGGCTTGGAGAGGTGGGGAAAAGAACACACATCCCTTGAACCCTTCCTATACACCAGCGCTTTACTTGGAGCATGTTAGGTGGCCTGGGTTCAGATCTCAGTTCTGCCACTTAGCTGTGTGACTCTGGGCAAGACACTGAACCTCTCTGTGTCAATGTCCTCATGTGTAAAATGGGGAGAATGGCAGTTCCTACTGGATTGAAAGAGTTAATACTGTAGAGTGCTTGGAATAAGACCTAGCACACTTAAGTGCTATATAACCAATCATCATTATTTGAGATACTATTCCTTATAGTAATTCCGTGTTACCCAATGAGGTAAGCACAACCATTCCCACTGGACAGGTGAAGAAACAGAGCTGGTTTAGAGCGGTTAAATGACTACCCCGGGTCACAGAGAATATAAGTGGCGCTGCCAGAATTGAAACTCCGGTGTTAAGCTTCAGAGCCTAAGGCCCTTCTGTTGATCCCTGAAACAGCAGTGCATTCCTGTGCTTGGTGTAACGCCTGTCTGCGCCTCAGCTTTCTCTTGAGCTAGGGGGCGGGTGAGAGGAGAGGCAGACCCCGTCCTACCAGCCTCTCGGCCAGAGAGGGGCTGGAGGCCCTGCCCAGAGGCACCCATGCCTACCTGTCCGGCCCCTCCGCCGCTGCAGATGGCCTACCAGGTGGTGGAAAAGAGCGCGGCCCTGGGCACCCTGGAATCACAGCTGGAGGAGCGGCAAAGCAGGTGAGGCGCGGGCGGTGCGAGAGGGGTCCTCCCCGCGCACCTTGGGGAGGCTCGGGGCCATCACTGCCAGGGGGAGGGGACAGGGTCACCCCGCGGGTCTCCAGAAGGGCCCGACAGCTTTCCCCACGTCATCAAACGCCCCCCAGGCCTGTGGCTGGTCGCAGAGGCCAGGAACTGCAGGACTCCGAAGGCTTGGTCGGAGACGTGGTTTAGCCGGCCGGCTGGCCGCGTGGCCTGGGGCAAGTCTGTCCCAGCCCCGAGACCGGTTCCCCCAGGGCGGTGACGGAGGTTCTCCGCGTTCTCCAGGCTGGCAGCTCTGGAGGCCCGCGTGGCGCAGCTGCAGGAGGCGCGGGAGAAGGAGGCGGGACAGGTGGGTGCGCGGCGCGCGCTGAACGCGGCACAGCGGGCGGCCTACGAGGCGCTGCGCGTGCACGTCGGGCACCAGGAGGCGGCTCTGCGCAGGCTCGAGGAGGAGGCACGCGACCTGCTGGATCGGCTGGTGCGGCGCAAGGCGCGCGCCGCAGCCGAGCGCAACCTGCGCAACGAGCGCCGCGAGAGGTGAGAGCGCTGGGCCCGCCGTTCGGGGACGTGAGCGGTGGCGTGTCCTGAGGGGGAGGGGCCCGGCCCCGCCTTCCGGGCACCGGAGCGACCCGACTTTCAGGAGGCTTTTCTATCCCAGGGCCAAGCAGGCGCGGGTGTCCCAGGAGCTGAAGAAGGCAGCCAAGCGGACAGTGAGCATAAGCGAGTAAGAATGAGGATGCGCCGAGACCTGCCTGCCGAGGCTCCGCCGCGGGCTCTGCCCCGCGACCTCTGCAGTGCCCTGCCCCAGGGCCGCTACGGTTCTACCCCACCCCCACCTCCCTGCGGCCACCGGTGCACCTGACCGCAAGTGTGCACAGCCGCGGTGCCGAGGCCCCCAGGCAAAACGAGCCCAGGATACGTGCAGACACGTGTGGTCGTAGGAGCCAGCACCTGCGCCCGCCACACGTGCGTCCGCAGGAACACCTTCATTTCTGGGTCTGCACATCGTCACCGTGGCGCGGAGGGGCTGGCCTGGTCCCTTAGCCATTCTGAGCTTAATTCTCTCCCCCAGGAGCCCAGACACATTAGGCGATGGGATCAGAGAGGAAGCAGACACTCTGGCTCTGGCAGCTGAGCCACTGGAGAGTGAGGCTGGTGAGAAATGGAAGAGACCCTTCAGGTGAGCACTGTCCCACAGCTCTGAGCTGGGTCCCATCCCAGAGTCTTCGTCTAGGACCTTGGGCCAGCTCTTGGGTTGAGAGGGGCTTAAGAAGAGACTGGGGTATAGCTTGGACCCCAGGACAGATCTGACCTCCAGTGCCTGGAGCCACTTGGGGTCAGTGCCACGTCTGGGACCCCAACCTCTGTCCTCACCCCCTTTTTGCTCCTTCCCAGGACCAGAGCTCTGGGGGTGGGATGTCAGGCTGGTGAAAGGGTGTGACCAGGAGGGAACCTGTTGGCAAGGTCCAGGGTTCAGCTGTCACAGGCATGTGTGTGCATACACAGGGACATCAGAGCATATGTGTGTACAAGCTTAGGTAAGCATACCTGAATGCCTGTGAAGCATGTATAGATGTGAGCTCATATGGGTGGGACCTGATTGAGGCTTCAGTCTTGGATGCCCCTCACCTCCAGTCTCCCCCATCTGTCTTGATTGGCCTGGCTTTGAGACTGCCCTCCCCCTATTCCCCAGCCTGTAAGCTCTCCTCCAGCCCTTTCTTTTTTTTGAATTTATTTTTTTATTTTTTACTTTAAAAAATTTTTTAAATATTTATTTTTGGCTGCATTGGGTCTTCGTTGCTGCGCGCAGGTTTTCTCTAGTTGCGGCGAGTGGGGGCTACTCTTCGTTGTGGTGCGCGGGCTTCTCATTGCGGTGGCTTCTCTTGTTGCGGAGCACGGGCTCCAGGCGCGCGGGCTTCAATAGTTGTGGCACATGGGCTCAGTAGTTGTGGCTCACGGGCTCTAGAGCACAGGCTCAGTAGTTGTGGCCCACGGGCTTAGTTGCTCCACAGCATGTGGGATCTTCCCAGACCAGGGCTTGAACCCGTGTCCCCTGCATTGGCAGGCGGATTCTTAACCACTGCGCCACCAGGGAAGCCCCTCCAGCCCTCTTTTGCAGGTCGCTGGTGTCCAGGCCTCGGGGTAGTGAAGGAACCCTGGGGAGGGGCATGAGATGCAGTCCCCAAAGTCTTAGCCCTGGCGGGCCAGGTCATCTCAGGACACATGCTCTCCTGGGTATTTTTGGGATCTAGGTTTCCCAGCCCCCTGCTCCCAGCCTTGTGCTTTCTCAGCCTGGGGGCACCTTTACCCTCCTCCATAGGCCCCAGCTCAGCCTCCCATGAAATTTTGTTGGGGGGCACTTGGGTGGTGAGGCAGCTCTTAACCGTCATGGTGAAACTGGGAGACTTCATTCCAAATCCCTCCCTTCCTCCACCTTCCTGGGACTCCTCTGGGTCATCCTACTCTCCTGGCCTTGGAGGAGCAAAGTTCTTGTCCCGGCTCAAGAGTGTAGGGATGAATGACTGCTGTCTGCACACCCACTGGCCAGTCCCTTAGCATGTCTCTCTCGATTCTGCCCCAGGTCTGCCTCCGCCACCTCCCTGACGTTGTCCCGCTGTGTGGATGTGGTGAAGGGGCTTCTGGAGTAAGTGTGTGTGCACCGACATGTGTGTGAAGGTGTTGGGCCCCTTGGATGTGTGTGTCAGGCTCCTGGAGCCCAGGCTTGGGCTGTGTATGTGTCTCAGTGTGTCCTTCCGTTCGTTGCCCAGCACTCTGTGTGTGAGCCTCTGCTGAGTCCCAGAGGCAGGAGCTGGGTGCATGGCCTCATTCCCAGCCCCTGCCTGGCTATCTTCCAGGCTCTGTCCCTCATCCACGGTCGTCACAGGGGACCAAAAGCTCCAGCCTGAGGCCAGAAAGGAGCTACTACTCATTTGGGAAATGGAGGCCCAGAAATGTCAGGGATTCGTTCAGGGTCACAGTGCCAAGCAGTGGCCAGGCCAGGACTGAAACCCTGCTCCGAGGTTTCTCTGCATCCACCAACCCTGCCCTGCCTCTGTGCCTGTCTTGGTGCCCCTACTGTCTCCACACTGACCCCTGGGGTCAGAGGCTGGTGGGGACCGTGCCTGCTGCACCTCCTGGCCATGTTCTGCTGCCTTCCGTGTCTGCTTCCTGTTGTTGCTGCTTCAGGAGAGCTTGAGGCTCCCACGTCAGAAGGCCTTGCTGAATGCCCTCCTGACCCCCTCCTGCAGTTTCAAGAAGAGGAGAGGCCACTCAATTGGGGGAGCCCCTGAGCAGCGATACCAGAGCATCCCTGTGTGTGTGGCCGCCCGACTTCCCACCCGAGCTCAGGATGTGCTGGTAAGGAGGAGCTGGGCCAAGTGCATGGGGTACAATATGGGAGTGCAGGTCCCAGGAGTGGTCCAAGGAGGCTGGGGAAGCAAGGATGGGCCCCTCACTGGGAGTAGGAGTTTTCCTCCCACAGCTTGTGGTGGGAGCCCTTCGGCATTTTATAATGAGAGGGAGAGACAGGAGGCCAGGAGACCAGGAGGCCAGGTAGTGGAGTATTGGGAACATGGCGGGAGGCTGCTGCAGGGGTCCAGTCAGAGATGATGAGCCCTGGTGGGGCTAAGTTTGAAACTCAGTGTTCGAACAGAGACCTGATGTGTGCAAGGATGCGTGACAGAGAGCTGTGAGCGTGAGCAAAGAGGCGTGTGTGGCGAGGACCAGGGGCACCGACCTCCCCTTTTCCCCACAGGATGCCCACCTCTCCGAGGTCAATGCTGTTCTTTTTGGCCCCAATAGCAGCCTCCTGGCCACCGGAGGGGCTGACCGCCTCATCCTCCTCTGGAATGTCGTGGGAGGTGAGGGTCCCTGCCCACAGGCCAGCCTAATCCTTTCTATCCAGACCTCACCTTCAGCTTGCTCCTTGGTGGGAAGGGTCTTGAGTCTCTTTGTGTTTCCTCACCTGGGACATTCTTGTGGGCAGCAGCCAGAGTTCTGGCCACTCTTGGCAAGAGTTCTGGGGTCACTGCTCCTAAGAAGGGCAGAGCCTCCCACCTCCTGAAGTCGAGGCGTGCAGGGTGGGGAGGGCTAAACTCAGATGGTCCCTGTTGGGGTGGTGGAGGTACCATGTCATGAGGTTCTACAGGGACAGGCCCTTGAGGAGCAGGTCCCTTGGGTCCACCAGGCCACCTCCTCTTCTAGTGTCACTGAGCTCTCAGAACTCAGTTGTGAGACAAATGTTAGCTATCTACTCTGTGTTCTGTAGGGTGGGGGTGTACTGGGGAGTGAGAGCTGGCTCCCAGAGACTTCCTGGAGGAGGTGAGTCTCCAGCTGGCCTGGCTCTGGCTTGCCATGTGACCTAGGGACAGTCCCTTCTCTCTGGTCTTTTCCAGATGTCCGTGAGATGACCTGCAGCCCCCCGGGGCCCTCTGCTGGCAGTTCAGGAAGGTGCAGCCTCCAGCTACACCCCCCCCACCCCCCAACCCCGGCCGCTCCCCCAAGAACAGGCCCAGCACTTCTGTCCTCTAATTCAGGAGAGATTCATCTTCCCACTCACAGTCCAGGCTCCTCTGTTTCGTGAGATTAATGACTTCATTTCACTTGTCCCTTCTCCTGGTCCCCCCAGGGCGCCTGGAGGCCAACCAGACCCTTGAAGGAGCTGGCGGCAGCATCACCAGTGTGGACTTTGACCCCTCGGTGAGAGGACCTGGGGGGCATAGGATGTCCCTCCCCCAGTCTCCACACTGGGCAGGTGGGGGCTTTGGGGCCTGAGGGAACATCACGGGTATCCTAGAGCTCTACACAATCCTCCTCCCTGGGCCTCGATTCTCCTCTGCCTACCTGGGTGACCTGGGCTGGGGGAAGCTCTGAGGCAGCCCTGGCCCCAGCTCTCTGGCCTGCAGTTGCCTCTGGCCAGGCCCAGGTTCAGGACCTATCCTTTCCCCTCCCATCTCCCCAGGGCTCCCAGGTACTGGCAGCTACTTACAATAAGGCCGCCCAGCTTTGGAAGGTTGGGGAGGCACAGTCCAAGGTAAGGCCTGACTGGGGAGGCAGCCTGGGGGTCAGGGGTCATGCCTTGGGCCTGGAGGGGTTTGTTATGGGGTCTTGGCCATACCCTTGATGCATATCTGGGATGGTGGCAGGAGACACTATCTGGACACACAGACAAGGTGACGGCTGCCAAATTCAAGCTAACGAGGCATCAGGCGGTGACCGGGAGCCGGGACCGGACAGTGAAGGAGTGGGACCTCGGCCGAGCCTACTGTGAGGCCCAACCCTCCCCTTTCCCAACTGTCAGGACCCTGCCAGGCTATGGGGGACCTCAGCCTGCTCTCTGGGAGAGGCTCCAAGATTTATAGGCATTTGGGATGAAACCTCCCAAGGCCCCTCTTCTATCCCCCATCGATGATGCTTTCCCTGGTTTCTAGGTGACCTCAGGCTTTGGGCTGGGAAACAGGGGACCTGGGTTCTAGTTTTGGGAGGACACCTTACCTCTGGGGCTTCTGGGCCTCAGCTTCTCCATACATCCAGTGGGTTGGCTCCTGATAACCCTTCTCTGAGGCTGGGGCTCTACTCCTTGGTCCCTAGGTTCCAGGACCATCAATGTCCTTTCCTACTGTAACGATGTGGTGTGTGGGGACCATGTCATCATTAGTGGTCACAATGACCAGAAGATCCGGTTCTGGGACAGCAGGTGATAGGCGCAGGCTGTGGGTGGTGGAGGTGGGGGCAGGGCTCCTGTATTCTCTTCCTTTTTCTAGCCATGGAGCTGCTGAGGGTACCTTGGGGAAGCGAGGCTCTGGTGGCCTCTGTGCTGGGCTTGGCCCCTTGAAGGCTCAGCTGCCCTTGGAGACCTGTGCCTCCTTCTTATTGGCCCTCGGTCCAACCAAGGGACCCTGCCTGGGTCTTGCCAACCAAGATGGAGAAGCTCTTTTTTCCCATGTAATCACCACTTTTTAGTCAAAAGGAACAAAAGTTTTATTGTTTTTTGAGCCTAAGAGCCCAGCATTGGGCTTGAATGGTTTATAAAAGCCAGTGCTGGAACCAGTGCCAGAGCCAGTGCCAGAGCCAGTGCCAGGCCTGCCTCAGGCTTCTTCTTACTCATCTGCAGAGATTGCCTTTTGAAACCCTTTGCTCTCTCTTTCACATAGTTAAAGACAGACTTTGATTTCTTCCCCGCCCCCGCCCCCAGCACTTATTTTAGTGACCCAAGGGTTTAGTAAGTTCCCGTTGGAAGGGGCTGGCTGCAGTGGGCGATTAGTTGTCAGCCTTGGCCTTAGTGGCCTGAGACCAGGGGCGCCTCTGGACTTGTTAGTCTGTCAGGAGCAGCCTCGTCAGGGTGGCTGCTCCTCATCCTCATCTTTGTCCCTGCTCCTCAGGGGACCCCGCTGCACCCAGGTCATCCCTGTGCAGGGCCGGGTCACCTCCCTGAGCCTCAGCCACGACCAGCTGCATCTGCTCAGCTGTTCCCGAGATGACACGCTCAAGGTCATCGACCTGCGTGTCAGCAATATCCGCCAGGTGTTCAGGTACCTGCCTTGTGCCCACTGATCCCGTGGCTTTGGCTGTGGCAGCTGGGCCTTGTCCCCTGTAAAAGGCCTGTCAGCGGGGGGCCTTCCCTGGAGGCCCCTCTGGACCAGGGCCTGGTGAGGTGGCCAAGCCCTTGACGGAGAGAGGAAGCTCTTTAAGTTCCTGGCTGAGCCACCTCCATTCTGACCTGACCCTGTCTGTTCTCAGGGCTGATGGCTTCAGGTGCGGTTCTGACTGGACCAAAGCTGTGTTCAGGTGTGTCCGTGAGAGCGCAGCACCCATGCCTGAGTGTGTCCCATCTGTCTGTGTCTGTGTTGGTGTGTGTCTGTGTCCTTACCTCTAATCTCTTCTCTCTTGCTGTGCTGTGGCCCCTGCAGCCCAGACAGAAGCTACGCACTGGCAGGTTCCTGGGATGGAGCCCTTTACGTCTGGGATGTAGACACTGGGAAACTGGAGAGTAGCCTTCGGGGACCCCATTGGTGAGCACGGCCACTGCCCACCCACCTGCCCACCCCAGCGCCAGTACCCCACCCCCAGCCCTGCCCCAGTCCTGCTAAGCTGATGCCAGGTCCTGACATGCTGGGCATCCTGGAGCCCCCAGCCCTTGTCCCGTACCTTCCATCCCCTGCCCCGCCCTGCCCGAGCCCTTCACAGTTCACAAGGTGTTTTCCCATGTGCACTTGGGTCTGCTCTCACCACAGCCCTCTGAGCCCATTTTACAGGTGAGGAGATGGGCTCAGAGAGGGCTTCAAAATGCCCAGGTCCAGTAATGAGGGGCAGAGCCCAGCTGCGGACGCCCCCTGAAGCCTGCCTCTCCCTCTCCTCAGCGCTGCCGTCAATGCCGTGGCCTGGTGCTACTCTGGGAGCCACGTGGTGAGCGTGGACCAGGCCAGAAAGGTTGTGCTCTGGCACTAGTGCCACGACTCTCCTGCCTGAGCTGGAGCTCTAGTCCAAAGCCTGAAGCCAGAGGACAGCTTCCCACTGCCCCAGAGGCTCCAGGGCCAGTAGGGATGCAGGGATGGGGGTGGCATTTAGTGGGTAAGAAGGCCTGGCAGGACCTGGCCTGTTTGTTTGTTTAAAAACAAAGTGTGGGTTGGGGGGGATTACTGTATTGTTTTGTTTTTTATCTCTGTTTCCTCACTTTCTCTGGGAAAAGTGGAAAAAAATGACATTTAAACTGGTGTCTGCTTGCCTCTTTGCAGCATTCAGGGAACAAGGAAGCCTTTGGGTGGAGGCTCAAGGAGACCCAGGCTTGGCTCCCTTTCCTCCTCCCGCACAGAGCTGGGCAGAGCTGGCCCGCCTTCTGTGCTGACAGCTTGAAGAAAGGCCCAGAGGCAGCAAAGGGCAGTGGCTTTTAGGGCAGTGGCTTTTTGAGCAGTAGAAATTTCACCCTCGGTCTAAGGTGGTCCTGGTCCTTGGGCCCTTCTGTTTCAGGCACCCAGGGTAGACCGAGGCTGAGGAGAACCGTGTGAATTCTGAGGAGGGAGCAGGGGAGACAGTCAAGAGGGGCCCTGTGGAAAGGATCCTGAAAAACCAGAGTGATGTCAGGTACTCGGTACAAGAGGCCTGCCTTTAGACTGGGGCCACGTTCTTGCCCCCGAGGCAGACGCCTTGTGTGTCGGGGAGGACATCCGTGGACTGGGCCTGGGCCTCGCTTACATCAGCGTCAGATTTAATCCACACAACAAGCATCTGGAGTACATGGCAGACCCAGCAGGGTGGAACCTGGGCACTCCATTTCCTTCCCCAACCTAGGGCGTGGAGGAGGGTCAGCGGGACGGCCATTGCCAGTCACCAGGCATCGAAGGGGACTTCTGTCCCTGAGTGATAGGGGCTGACCTCTGGGGGTCCGCTCAGTTGAGATTCAAGGCTTTACTCTAGAACTCTCAGCCTCCTTTATTACCTTACAGTGTCTCTCCTGAGTCCCAGGGTTTTGGAAACTATTTCCAGGATGGGCAGGAGAGAGCTGAGAGCCAGGACTCTGCAGCTAGACCGTCTGGGTTTGAATCTCTGCTCTACTATTGAGTAGCTGAATGATTTTGAGCAAGTTACTTAATGTCTTTGTGCCTTAGTTTCCTCCTGTGTAAAATGGGAAAATAGTATCTACCTCAAAGACTGTTGTAAGGACTCGATGCATTAGTATTTGTAAAGTTCCTGGCACATGACAAAGGCTGTGTAAGTGTTGGCTAAATACCCAAATCTATGCTCTGCTGATCCCAGCTCACTCACTGCCCTCAGCCCAGCTGTCTCCTGAGCTCTGGGTGACATACCCAGCTGCCTCCTAGGCATCATCTATCCCTGTCATAAGCGTCTCTTCCCCTCACACCCCACTTCTTCTTGGGCACCAAGGCGTGGGGCTGTTGCGTCTAATTCTCCATTCCTGCTGCCACTGCAGGCCACCTTGTCCTCGACCTGCTGTCTCCACCTAGTCCCCTCCTTGCCACGGCCAGAGTGACTTTCTAAGGTGTTGTGGTCATACATCCAACCCTTTGAAGTTCTGCACTGCCTGAAGAGAAACTCCTTACCCTCAGGACGTGGCCCTGCTGGCCTCAGCTGCATCTTCACTTTGTTGCTACTCTGAATGTGTCTTGCGTGTGATTTTCTCTCTGCCCAGAATGTTCTTCCCTCCCAGCTCCTAATTCAAATTTGTCCTTCAGGATCCCCTCACTGAGAGCCTCTCCTCACCTGCCAGGCTGGCTAGGAGCCTCTTCCATCTCTATGCCCCCCCCCACCCCCGCTTGTGTCTGCCCCCCTCCATCTCAGTCAGGAAGCTCTTGGAAGAGGCCAGGATGGGAGCAAAGTATTCCCTGGGATCAGGTCTCAGAGCCACAGAGAAAGCCTCAGGAAATGTTCATAAGTGACTAAATTATTTGAGGACTCAGCAAGTCTAACAGTCAAAGACTAGGAGTCCATGATCTTTTGAATCTAAGACTGCTGAAGGTCTGGCCCTCATGCCCTGGCTCCCAGCGGCCACCAGGAGTCACCAGCTGCCTAGGTCTGCCAAGGCCATTCTCCCGCCTCCTGGGATTCACGGCCAGAAAGGCCAAAGCTTCCAGTAGCCACCGTTACTGAGCTGCGTCAGGCCCTGTGCTTTCTATCCAGTATCTTGTTCCTCCCAACCACCTTGTGATGTAGGTGTCTCTTTCACAGATGAGAAAATTGAAGCTCAGAGAGGGTAAGTGATATGAGATCATCACAGTTGGCACAGCAGGATTGTGACTCTTGTCATACTTTTTTTTTTTTTTTTTTAAACAAAATGTCAGAGAATCTGGGCACCCAATTAGGCAGAGCTGTAGGGCATTACCCGCCGTGCTCCAGCAGTGTGCCCGCTGCCTCCATCGGGTAGGTGATTCTAGCTTTCTGTCTAAACTAAATCCCTCCCTGCTTCTCTTTTTCCGTTCTGGCCCTGGGTGCCTAGGCCTAAGCCTGGGGGGGTTAGTGTCCTTTGAACTGAGGGACATGCAGGGCCACAGGAGGGAGGTGAACTTGAATCCTGGGAGGCTGTTAAACCAGCTACATCATCTGGGGCAAGTACCTCACAGGACTGCAGTGAAGACTGCTTAGAGAATGCAGGAAAGGGAGCTCAGGAAATTATTTGACTCAACTCCTGGGACAGTGACCCCTTTACTCCCCTTAAGCCTTCCTTTCTTCATGGGGCAGATCTGCTAGCACATGCCTGCCTCACTTCAGGGAGCACATGCACACCTTAACTTACTTGGAGGGAATGCTTCCTGGAGGAGCAAGTCTGGAAGGCCAGAGACAGGGTGGGCATTCCAGGGAATGAGGCAAGTGTGGGGAAAAGGGTTGGCAAAGGCCAAGCAGGGGAAGAGCTCAGAGGGGTGCCAGCTGGGAAGGCTGCACCTCTAGTCTTTGCAGTCCCGGGCAGCAGAGGGGGCAGGGATAGAACCCTGTGGTTAAAACCGCTCTGATATGGGGACATGTGTATGCATATGGCTGATGCGCTTTGTTGTACAACAGAAACTAACACGGTATTGTGAAGCAATTATACTCCAACAAAGATGTATTTAAAAAAAAAAAAAAAAAAAAACCTCTCTGAGCTTCCGGTTCTCTCCAGGTTTTCAATAGTTGCTCCTCAGGTGTTCAGTACGCAGGGGCTGCCTGCCTGAGTTTGTTCCCTAATGTCAAAAGTGTCACCCTTGCTGTGCCTATGGACTGAGGGCCAGAGAGGGACCAGTGTCACACAGCAGAGCAGGGATAAGAATCCAGGCCCCCGATTCGCTCTTTTCTAAAAACTGGACTTAGGTTCCGCAGAGAGGTGCTGGCCTGGCCTTCTGGAGGCCAGGTTCTAGGTTCTACTCCCAGTTATCTTCCTGAGAGAACTTGGGCAAATCACAGTGGGTAGAGTTTCCTCATCTGTGAGAGACTTCCTGCTCCATGGCTCTGGGCCTCACCAATGGTGATCCGGGCTCTTCCCTGGGGCTGTTGTACAGGCATGGGTACCACCTCCTCTGCCTGCCTAAGCTTGAGAGGGAGAAATGACAGAGGCTCTTTCTCTGGGCTCCTACTGCCCCTTGGTCATCTCCCTGTCCTGGGAGAGGCACCTTGGCTTGAAACTGCTGTTCCCATGTCACCCCCACCAGATGTGAGCCCATTGGTGATGGGGATGGGAACTGAGTCACTTGTGTCTCAATGCCAGAACGTGGCCTGGGGCAGTAAGTTTGCTGACTGAACAAATAGAGGTGGTCCTGGCCCATCGTTCTCTGGAGGAATCCTGGTGGCACTAGGTGTGGACCCATCTGTGAGATGTGACATGACGTGTCTGGTACAGGTTGTTTTCTTCTTACAGATGCACATCCACTAGTCAAAAATACTTTCAGCTTATCTGTACATTATCTTACTTGATCCCCCTGGGTCTTACCAAGTTTGTATTGAAGTTTGTATTGTCTTCTCGTTCCCACTTTAGAGATAAGAAGAGCAAAGCCCAGAAGGGTGAAGGGATGACCCTAAGGACATAGGTAATCGAGGCAGCCCAGGGACTTGAATACAGGCCTCTTGACCAGGCTCTTCCCCTGCCCCTCATAGGAGCAAGTGGGTGACAAAAAGCATGCTTAGGTGTTTAGCACACAGTGTGGAAGAGGTGTGAACCCTAAGAGGTGTGTCCATTTCTGTTGTTTCAGGATAACATTCCAGGAAAATATTCCCAGACCAGGGCTCTCTGACACAGACATGGCAGAAATGCTGCATCTGTTTTTTTGGCCAGTGGGACCAGGGGAAAATGGTCCAGAAACAAGATGCTCTTTGGCATTCATGGGGTCCTTGGCAGATCAAGCAGTAACAGCAAACACAGGGAGCGTCTAGGAGGAAACTTATACTGGTTAAGTTGTAGGATTTCAGGACAAATTACAATTCTCTCCCTTCTAAACTGAAATTTCTGTAACGTGGTTGTATTTTAGTCATGAAAAATAGCTTCATAACAAGCATTAAATGCAAAGATTCAGCCAGATTTTGTTATAAGGCCCATCAGAGGGTTAGGAAATAACTGGCTTCACAACTGAAAGCTTTGGCCGGGCTCCTTGGGCAGTGAGTGAATAGTGCAGCCCGGGTGTGACCACAACCCAGAGGACAGTTTGCTCTGTCCCAGTGGAGAGTCCAGTGGCTTGAATTTTCAACTTTTGGCCATCCTGAGAAGTCTCTGTGTTCGTAAAGTCTGTTCTCAAATATTGTGACCTTTTTGTGTGATGTTCTCACTCTGCATCTAGAAACTGAACTTACCTAGAACGTAAGAGTTGGATAAGCCCTTAGAAATCATCTCATTCTACTTCTTTTAAAGCCGGGGTTGTGGCAGCCCAGTGGAAAGGGCGTCCATCAAGCGGTGGCAGGGCTAAGGCCAGAGGATATCCTCCCGCTTGCTTCTGTCTGCCTGTGGATGTGGGCTGGGGTGGTGGGTCATAGAAGAAAGGGATCTAGGTGATGTGCTGCGAATCTGGTTCAGCTGCCTTACCTTTAGTTCCTGTGATGAAGGAGGCCCCAATATAGCTATGATACAGGGGTGGGACGATTAGCTTAATTCCGTCCGCTGGTCACAGACCAGGGCCTCTGGGGCCAACAGTAGTCTTGAATGCGAGCAGCTTTCATTAGCAGGGGAAGGCAAAAGATGGAAATGATATTAAATGTGCACTGATAGTCCTTACCATATTTATGGTGAAGCACTTTCACACCCACTCTTTCCATTGGGCCTCATGACAGCCCTGTGTTACTAGGAGGCTGGAAGGATAGCAAGGAGCAGTTCTGTAGGGGAGGCCGCTGAAAATGGGGGAAGTGATGGTGAGGAATGCTTGTGGTGACCACCCTGTGCTGCACACTTTACATGTCCTTCTTGGATCCACAGCATTATTCTCATGTTTCCGATGGGGACACTGAAGCTGGGTTCCACAGCTGTCAAGTGGGAGGCAGGATTTAACTCAGACCTTCCAACTCCAAAGTCCATGTTGTCTTCTACGCTGTTGGTGGGAGTGTCAACGGATACGGTCATTTTGGAGGCCAATTTGGCAACATCTAACAAAATTAAATACACACATACCTTTTTGACTCTCAAATTACGTATTTAGGAATTTACCCAATATTTTTACTGGAACAAATTTTTAAAGAATTATGTACAAAGGTGTTAATTTCAACTTTCGAATAGCAAAGGGATGGATACAACCTCCTCATCCATCACTGTAGGAATGTTTAAATTATGATATATCCGAACAGTGGAATATAATGCAGCCTTCAAAAAGAATGAGGTAAACCTAAATATATAATCTCACATATAAAAAGGCAGTGTGTGCATATGAGTTCTATGCACAGAAAACGTCTGGAAGAATACATATAGCACATGCCCAGCTCTGGAAGAGGAGGGCTGTGGGGCCCCTCCCCAAACAGGCTGACCTCTGGTCCTCACTGGGCCGGCTGGCAGCCAGAGGGACTTGGCTTTTCACCTGGAATCCTCTAGCCACCCCCAAGACCAGTAAAATCTCCTTCCCTTGACTCGTTACTCAGGGTAGAGGTTTAGGAAAGGACAGAGTAGTCCAGAGTGCCCACTTCCTAGAAGCCAGCAGTCACATCCTCTGAGGGGACTCAGTGGCCCTCCTCTCGCCCTTCCAGCTGCAGAATCCGAGCTCCCTCCTCGGCTCCCTCAGTGCACTCTCTGCCTCTCCCTTCCAGCACCTCACACAGTACTGTCGTCATGTGTATACCTTTTTTCTCCACTGGGAAAGAACCTTGAGAGCCAAGACCACAACTTATTTATTTCTATCTCTAGCATTCAGGGTACTACACCTGGCAGGTGGGTGGCATGCGGGACTGTTTGTCCCATGGATGGATTAATTTACTTCCCCCTCTCTGTATCTGTTGTAGGGTTTAAAGGAGGGCATAGAAGTGTCTTTATAAGAAGCACTGGGTATTTGGAAGAGCCTGCTTACCCAAATCTTTTTATAAGTAAAACTTAGAAAACTTAATTCCATTTTTTTATTATTCAACATTTTATACATAATAAATACAAAGTTTTTACAGCCACTGTAAAGAAAGCACATCTGCACAGAGGTGCTTCCTCTGAGCCCAGCCGTGTGCACTGTGACACTGGATTACATGTCCTGGAGGGAGGGGTTCTTTTTAAAAAGGAGGCATATTTTTACAACTTTGTTTTTTTAAAATAAAATTAGCAGCTCTTCCAAAAAATATTTTAAAATATAACAAAAGATTTCAAATAATCCTCTGAGAATGTGGAAAACCCAGATTCAAGGACAATTTTGCTAGCTAAAGAGAGAATACAAGACTGGGTGGCAAGAACTGCCTGATTTCAGCACTTTGAAGATTTCTAAAGTGCTTTGAAGATTTTTAACTTGTCAACAAACTTCAAAATCTTAAAAAAAAACCCCACCCTTTTCATTTCTTTTTTAAACTTAAGAATAAGTTTGATAAACACAAAAAGACCTCAAATAGATCAACAGGTTAAGAAGCAAAAAACAAAAACAAAAATCCTCAAATCACGGAGAAGATTCATCACTGGGTACTGTCACTGAAGTGATCAAAGGACTAACTGAAAATTTCTTCAGCTCTGACCTTATTTTTGGTCAAAAATCCCATGGGGACATGTGGCGAGCATTTCAAGTTTTTAGATTCTTAGGAGGGATGGCGTTTTCAAAGCATAAGACAACTTTCGAATTAAATTCTGCAAATTTGATTTCTTAAAAAAAAAAAAAAAAAGCCACTGGCAAATATCCCTTAGTCCCTAAGTAATGCACTCCCTATCTTCCATAGGAGGTGGAGGGCCGCCAGAGGCCTACTCTGGGACGCCTGCTGCTATGGGTTTGTTAGCCTGCAGAGAAAGCTACTCCTGGCTCTCCCTGTGACATGGAGAACTTGTCAATTTGCACCTGTGGAATCCTTTAGTCCTTCACAGGAAGCTGGTTTCCATGAGCCACAGGTTCTTCCTCCCAAGGAAATGTCAGGTCAGTTGGACCTGGGAAGCTGCATTTTATGTGGTGGGTGGCTGCCTGGGCCAGTGGACTGGCTTGGGAATAAAATAATGCTAGAGGCCTCCCCAGTAGAGGAGCTCGACAAGGCAAGTATGTGTCCCCAGTTTATCTAGACGTTCAGATTCTAAGGATACTGGTCAGAATAGTATACGCTGCAAAAATTAAAATGAAAAATACCCAAATATAAAAAGAACATTAAATTGGCTCATTTCAGATCTGGAAGCTCCATTTCTGCTTTCGCCACAGCCTCCTTTCTATCAGTCTATGTGATGGGACGAGATTCGGCTACTAGTTCAGCCCCTCCATGTTAGCTCCACTAAGACTAAATGAATGGCATAAATATTAATACAAAGGACACTGTTATTGTTTTAAATCTGTTAGTTGTGGAAGAGATGTGCATTAATGCAATTGTTGCTAAACTCAGGGCAGTCCATTTTTTTCCAATACGGTTTCAGTTTCTCAATTTGGGGACTAACTGCGGGGAGGAGCCAGCCTCTCCTGAAATCCCTCCTTCTGCTTCCTTATGTAGCCAACATGACCTGATTAAACTCAATCAGATGAGCAAAAGCCACTTGAAGCAAGATGAGAATCTTTGCCACATCCTTGTGGCCACAGTAATATACTGTACGAGTGCACATGATCAGTATCTCTGTGACTGTGCCCTGATCGAGGCCTGGTCTTGAGTCTCATACAAAAATGGGCCACTGTTAGGCAAGAGGGCTGTCCCCCTCTGTGCTTCTAGGGCCCTCTAGGATTTGTGCTGTGGTAGGAGAGATGACATAGAAAATGACAACAAAAAAAGGCACAAAATATTCAAAACATGGGAGGAGTCTACCAGGCCACCCAGTCACATATAATCCTCCTTGTATTTGCTCTGTTCGAGTCATCATCATGCAAAGGTGCCTAAAAAACAAGACTGGCCAAACTCTAAGCCTGGCCTTGATTGTAGCAGTAACGGACGGGCAAACCCATCATCACACCAGTGTGATTTCCACATCCTCGATCTTCTCTGCTGGCCTTCGGTGGTTCTGCGTAGGTGGAGGGGGAGCTGCCCGGACCTGAGCAGGAAACCATCACATGGATTGTCAGTCAGCTTCCTGATTCAGTGCCTGAAGCATCCAAACCCCAACTAGTCATTTATCCAAGGACATGGGCACCCCAGGGCTCTCAGAAATACTCTTAAGAATGTGCTTTCAACTTAATTTTCACAACTTCTTACACTGAGAAGGACCTACTGTTCTGGATGAAATGTGAAACTCATGATTCAGGTTCTTGCCTAGGCTGAAATCCTCATGGGCACAAGAGTCTTTGTAGCCCTAAAAGCCTCGTCCAAAGCAAAGGCCTAGAGTTGAAAGCAAGAGAGCAATGCTTGGAGAACTGAAAACCTTTCAACATGTCTTGGAAGGAGAGTTGCAAGAGATAAGACTAGAGAGATAGGCTGGGGGTAAGTCATGAAGGGCCTCATTAAGCCATATTTAAAAATCTGAGCTTTATTCTGTAGGCAAAGAGGAATCTTTGGTGGATTTTAAACAGCAGTATCAGATGTGTGAAAAGATGACTCAGGTAAAAGTTTGAAGAAAACAGTGGTGGTGGGCAAGAATACAGGTGACAGTTTTGGAGACTCCTGTGGTGGTCTGAAAGAAAGCTGATGTTGGCCTGCACTAGGGTACCGGCAGTGGGGGAGCAAAGGGTGGAAAAACTTGACAGCTGTCTCCAAGGTAAACCTGGCAGGACTTGTGATGACTCTTTGTGGAAGGCAGGGTCAGGGAGGTGTCACGAGTGATGGCAGAGCACTGGCAGGATGGGGGTACCACTCACCAGGACAGGAAATATGGGAGAAGGAGTATGTCTGGGAGGGAAGATAATTAACTCATGTTTTGCTGAGTTTTGGGGGTTTTGGTACATATACACTGAGATTTCCACAAGTCTGAAGCTCAGGGAAGAGACTGGACTGGCAGTTATAAATCTGGGAGTTGTCAGTAAATAAATGGTTATCAAAGCCTTGGGAGTAGATGAGATTACTCAGAGAGTGACTTTAATGACTTTAAAAGAAGCAGCCAGTGGAAAGAACCCTGAGAAGCATCAACAGAGATGGATAGAGGCAGAGAAGCCCGCAAAGGTCAATGAAAATGTAACAGGGAAGAGCCAATTCTGACTCTGTGTTGGATGTTTCTTTGACTTTAACCTTTGCTTTTTGTTGCTTTTGTTATTATAATCATATACAGTGGCCTGACTCAGGGAACCCTGCCCCTCTGCCTGAATGTTAAACTAAAGTGCCTTTGTTCAGCGCACAGGGAGACAATCTGACCCTGCCCACCTGTGAATGGCTGCAGAAAAGAAGAAATTAACACATCCCCTCCCCATGCTGGCCAAGCAGGCAAAACTAATGGCCTTTTAACTTTACTTCCTCAACCCCTCTCCCCTCTCTGTTCTATAAAAGAAACAGGCATCCAGACTCATGTTTTTTTGGGGACCCTAGCCTGCCACCTTCTTGGTCTGCCGGCTTTCCAAATAAAGTTATTCTTCGCCTCAATTCCTCGTCTCCTGATTTATTGGCCTGTCGTGCGGCAAGAAGAGTGAGTGTGGACTCAGTAACAAAAAGGAAGGGCCAGGAAGTAGAAAGCAGACCAGGAAAGTGTGGTAGAACAAATAGGTCCACTTCTCTCCATTCCCGCTCTTACCCTCTAGTCCACGCTACTGTCCCCTCTTGCTTGGACCACTGCTCCAGCCTCCTAACAGCTCGCTCCCTGTGTCCGTTCTGTCACCTTCCTTCCATTCATCCTCCACTTAGCTGCCATAGTAGTGTTTTAAAAATGCACAACTGGTCATATCACTGTCCTGCTTACAATCTTACAATAGCTTCCTAAACATTTAGGATCAAGAACCAAGTCCTTAACAAGGCACTCAATATCTGCTGAATGAACAAAGCCAAAGGTAGTGAGTGGTTCAAACAACTGTGTCAAATGCTGAAAAGGGGGTCTAGGAAAATAAAATTGCAAATATGCACTAGATTAGCATGCGAAAGTTATGACCTTGGAAGAGCTGTTTCACAGTGAGGTGGTGGGGTGGAGTCGTTGGCAGCAGAGTGAGGGGTGAGTAGAGGTGATTATTTGTAAGAATAGATTCTTTTGAGAATAGACGCTCTCAAACCTCAAAATGCATGTATCTTATTTCATCTCAGTGTCCGTCAAAGAGGCAATTAGAGGCCTGGAAAATAGGTTCTCATTAAATGCCTGCTGGAAAAAAAAATGCTTCTGTTTCACAATTAGACCACTTTAATGCTCACAGAGCTTGTTATAATTTAAATACACTTTCATAGCTGTCACCTTGCAATCTCACCACCGCTCAGTGAGGAAAGCACCAGTGTAAGCTTGACCTTCCAAGATGTGTTCATTTTTATAGCCTTCCTTTTCCAGAGCTCTTTTTAACTTCCCAACTCCATCTCACCCTGGCATGGAGGGAATTAGTAACAACACAGGGGTCATGGAGATACATTAATTTCTAACTTTCAATTTGGAGAAACTACGCATTCTATAACCCTGCCAGATAAGAGACTTACAGGTCGTAGTTTCCCATATGAGGTCTCAGGAGTATGTCTGGATGCCTGTGAGAATCCTGGCGATTCGGCATGGAAGCTGTTTTCTAAGGGAGGGAATCAAAGAAGCTCAATTTATTTGTGTTGTTGAGCAATAAAAATGCTAATGCAGATCTGTTTGCTCTTCAGGTGAACGTGTGGATTTCTGAATGAAAGCGTATGTAGACCCATGCCCAGGAGAACCCTTACCATTTGCTGAAGGAGAGCGGGGGAAGTACTGGGAGCTCCTCTTATCTGGGCTGGGGTAAGGGCTACTAGGAGGCTGGTCATACAGTGGCAGTGGAGGCAGGGAGCCGGGCAGCTTGGGGGAGGGAGAGATCTGCAGCAAAGGGAAGAGAGGTTACGAAGTGCTCACTTGAGGAAGGAGAGACTAGCAGGCTTCTCTGACTACTCCTGGCAAATTACTTTTCTTTGGAGCTAAGTTATGATTATTAACTTTCTTGGTCAGCCTCATTAGAAGCAAATGAACCTAGGATAACCACCCCAACCCCCAGTTTTGTGTTGCATTTAACTTTTTCCTTCCACAGATCTCATTATACTACTGATTTTAGTTTATCTTAAACAGTTACCAAGTCAAACCATTCTCTAGAGTTCTATTGAAAACATACCAAATTAGTCAATTCAGTGAAGAACAAAAAAAGGGACAAGCTGTATTTTTCAGTGAAGATAAAATAATTGGCTGAGTTTCTGACTAACCCAGGTTCTGTAAATGTCACGCTAGGTGGTCACAATACCACACAAGCAAGATGGACAGACATGTTCCTTATGGTCCTGGACCTGCCAGGCCTGCTGTGACTGATCAGAATTAGAAGTTTCCCGTAAAGACAAGGTTTGCTATGATGAGCTAAGCCTATGGAGCTCTGGCAGGCTCATCAGTTCTCTGAAAAGGACTAGCAGGACCTGGGCTGGGCAATGAGGCTCTGACAGCGTGAGGGAGAAAAAGAGCAAGCTAGTATTTTTACTGCATAAACTAACCACAGAGACAATACATTCCCTCTCTGGTTTCTTTCTTTCTCTCCACCAAACCATTCTTTTGTATGTCACACACAATTTAGTATTTTGGCTCCCCAATTCAGAGAACAGAATGTGGGAGAAGTGAGCTGTCATACAGCCATTGCACAAGAGCCTGACTGACAAGTCTCTGCTTCCCAAATTCAGTTTTGCAGAAACCCGGCAACCAAGGATTGGAGTGGTGAGGGTGAGGCCGAGACCACAGCCCACTTTTGCGTGGGTCAACAGACTCCTTGGGAGTCATTTTCTTTAAACATCTTTTAATTCAGCTTTCTCCCCCTGTTGTGCACCTGAATCTCTCGCATCCATGGAGTGTCACCGTTTTCTGAGGCTGAAAGTTCTTCCACTAGCACTGACGGGAAAACTCCAATCCGCCCATTGAATTCCCCTTCCCAGAAGCCATCGTCATCCTGGTTTTCTTTGTTCAAGATTCGGATGATTGCTCCCTCAGGAAAAGATAATTCATCATCTGTCTGGCCCTCGTAGTCATAAAGTGCTTTCACAAAACAGACTAGGTAGCAAGAGAGAGAAAAATGCAGTAAGAACACTGGCAACCAGGTTACTTTTGCAGCCACCCCATGCACAAGTGACAACTAAAAGGCCATCGTACAGCTATAATTCTGTACTCACTGAAGATCAACTTTAGGGTTCTACTGTACAGGATAAACGTGACCAAATAAACATATTACAGAAAAGGAATAAAGTTGTGCTTTTTAACCTACTGAAGGCTGACTCCAGGGTAAAACAGTTTAGGCCAAATGTGACCAAATAAAGAGTGCCTTGTTTCAGTCTTTACCACTGGCATCTCCGTTGAGGCTGCCTGAAACGAGTTCGGCCTCCGTGGAATTGCTGGATGTGTGTGACCGACTGTCCAAAGCAGCCAAGGACTGCAGCATGCTCAGCAGACTGTTCGAGGTGGGAAACTGTAGGTACTTTTCTGGTACATAACCCACTTGGCCGACTTTATTTCGAGCCTGAGTAAAAGACATGTGACAAAACAGGTTTGCACACACAATTTGGACAGGGTACAACAAGAACCAAAACAAACTCCTGAAAATGTCACAAGAAGGGGTGATATGAGCAAAGGAATATACCTTTACCCAGTCTTCCATATCTCCATCTTCAATCACTTCTAACACCTCATGTTCCTCAATGGTCAACTCATCTGGTTGAGAAGCCTGCAATGTAGGATGGTCATGGACAAAATTAAAAAGGTTAGATAAAGAGCAGATGTGAACTGATCATAACAAAAACTGGGGATCAAAATATTGAAATGATTTTGAAAAACGTACTGAACATAAAAATTTGAGTGTTGTAAAACTATCATAATGAGGTGAAGTTTTACTTTAAAAAACTAAACAAAATAAAGCCACAACAAAAACTGGAGAAACGGAATCCTCAAGAGGCAATCAGGTTCAGTGAACACAGCACTCTGCTGGAAGTAGAGGACCTGGGTTCTAGCTCCAGCTTATGTATCTATTGGTAAGTTATTCAACTTCTTGATGCCTCCATTTCTTCAAAATGACAATCCTGCCATTCTCGGGAAGATGGGGGAGTCAGTGTGGGATGAATAAGCACAGAACCATGATGATTTGGGAAGCACAAGCAAAGGAGAAAGCCGTGAATTAGAACTACACCAGAGGGCTACCATGGAGGTGCAGGCTGTGAAAATGCAAAGAGCTATGTACATGGATTGACTGATAGCTTGAGCAGTGCCTGGAATTCGTCTGGAATCACCATAAAACAGTGGCCAAGAGAAGAAAGTTGTAGGAGAGAAATGATTGAGGTTGGTCAAAGTTTGGATTTATTATGCTCCAACTTAACTGTAGAGACTAGGCTGATCCACTTGAGTGCTTCTACAGAAGTTGCTGTGATTTTTTTTTTTTTTTTTTTAAATCCCTAACAGCAGGAGTCCACTAGCACCAGACACCTAAATACTACCCCTGAGGCTGTGGAATCTGAGAGCAAGCTCTCAGGGACTCTGCAGGGGGGTTGTAGAGAGAGACTCTGTGGCTTTGTTTCATAAAGAGACTTGCCTGTCACATGTAACAGGAGGGGTCTGCGGACATCTTCTGGCTCTTAGTGAACAGCCTTAAAAGCTTTCCCCAAGTCCCAAGATTAGTTAAAACTACTGCTTTAGACCATATAGTTTTTCAGATCTCACAGTCTCAAAGTGTAAAATAGCTCCAAATTACGCAAGCAAAAGTAAGGCAAGACTCATTTCCAAAGACTCATTTCCCATTTCATGTACATTTCATCAAACCCAGATTCTGGATATTGCTACAATAGCTGCTTGAGACAGAAAAATAGTATTGAAAATGGCTGACCAATCACAGAAATACTCCAGGACCAGAATTTTAAATATATTACCTCTGATCTCAAAATATGAGAAAAAAAAAGTTCACTGATTTTTGATAGCTTTTCCAATGGAATTTTTTAAAAATTTAATTTAATTAATTTATTTTTATACAGCAGGTTCTTATTAGTTATCTATTTTATACATGTTAGTGTATATATGTCAATCCCAATCTCCCAATTCATCCCACCACCACCACCAACCCCCTCCAATGGAATTTTTTCTCTAATCTGAAACCACACTATGCCTTGAATATACTAGCAAAAGGCACCTTCGTAACAAATTCTGTGGCAAAACTTAAAAAGTTATCAACACAACCAGATTTCAGTGTGTGTGACAGCAAAGCAGGAGGGTTAAGAACACCTTTAAATATAATGCTGCCCTTGTAAAAGAAGTCATGAAGGTCCATGCAAGTTGTCCAACATTGTTATATAAGCAGACACTAGCTTGATCATACAATACCTAAGCAGTGACCAATTCTTCCACTTGACAAGGTCAAGTCCTTTGCATGACACTCAAAACCCTGTGGTCTCTTGATGCTTTGGCCCCAGCAAACTATTCCATATTCTCTGAACATACCACGTTCTTTATTGCCTCTATGCTTTTATCAGGCTGTTCCTTGTTTCCAGCAGGCCCTGCTCCCTCTTTCCCATCTGGTGACTAGATTTAGATTACTGTGAGTTCAAGTCCAGCTTCAGTCTGTTTCTACAGGCAAGTGACCATAAGACCTTTTAGAGCCTCAGTTTTCTTTTTTATTCCTATTACAATGTAAGCTCCACGAGGGCAGAGATTTTTGTCTGTGTTCCTCAATGCTATATCCCCAAGCCTAGAAAAGAGCACAGCGTGGTACATGGAAGATGCTCATGTACGGACACTTGTTGAAATAATGGGTTGGTTGATAATATCTTCCTTATAGGGTTATTGAAGGGATTAGAAAAAAAATATATATATATGTATGATACCGGGCACACAGGACTTCATAAATGGTAGCTATTATTATTACTCATGATTTGATGCCCAGCTTATATGTTTTCCAAGACCACCCACAATGAGCTGGTTGCTTTTTCCTCCTTTTATTCTTATAAGGCTTTGAGCATCCCTCTAACACTGACTACTGTGGCACTCAAGTTAGTTGTTTGCACTTGTGTGCTTCCTATTAGAATGACTTACTTAAGGCAGGGAATGTAATTCTTCTCACTTATCCCAACTAAAGACAGCAAGTGGTCAGTAAACAGTTATTAAATAAACACACGGTCTCACACTACCTCATGAAGTCCTAATATGCAGTGGCAGCCAGGACGCCAGAAGCAGCCATGCCCTCCATTCCCACCACCATCTCTCTAAGTTTCCTGTTTTCTTTTAAAACAATATGATTTTTCCTGATGACAGAAGTAATACATGTTCACTGTAGAAAAGCTAGAAATATGTATAATTAAGACCTTAAGGTAATACAATTTGATATCTTACTTTTTGGACATATTTCTTCTTACATAAAAAACTCTAATATAATTTTCAATTATCTTCATAAAATTTGTTATGGTTACATTATATGAATGGTTAATTTATTTAACTATTTCCTTATTGGACTGCCAACTTTGCTATTATAAAGTAGTACTATGATGAAAGAGCATTTTGTATCCAGAATGTTCTTCTATATTGTGGGTCACTTTCTTAGGATATATACTAGGTAGGGTCAAAGTTATGAGCATTTTTAAGGCTTTTGAAACTACTCCTTAAATTTAGCTTTTCTTTGTTCTCACCAGATTAACTTAGGCCTTCTTTGCTGGTCTGGACCATAGGAATCACAACTAGGCTTATAGTTAGTCTCTCTCCACTCTAAGCTACCCTCTCTGGAATATCTATATCACGACCAGGGTTACCTTATTTAAAAGCCCAGTCTGATTTTAGGACACCCAATGGCTTCCTTCAGCCAGGATAAAAGCCAAACTCAGTCTGATCCACAGGTCTATCCGACATCTTTACTTCCAGCTGCTCTATTTCCCACACTTGATGCTCACCCAACACTGAGTTTAACATTTCCTGAACACCCTATTATCTCATCAAACTGTGTCTCTGTATCTGCTGTTTGCTTATAAGGCTCTTTCCCTTCCCTACTTTATCACTGTAACTAGAAAAATCTTATTCATGATCCCATTGAAATGCTACCTCATCTGTAAAATTCCTCAGATGTAATAATCACTCAGATACCTAGGACCTTCTCTGTTTAAGGACCTTAAATTTTAATTCTGGAACTTCAAAGTAAATATAATACTGAGACGGAAGATAGGGAAACAATCCCAACCAAGTTTTATAATATTTTAAAACACCTTACAAGTATCTCGGAAGATGACTTCAAATTTTCAAAAGGTTATCAAAACAGTTTACATTGGGAAAAAAAAATCCCAACCCTTTTAGAAAAGAGGAAGTATTGTTAACTTAAATATATAATACAAGGATGTTAAATGAAAAAAAGTCTGGTAATCACTGATATTAAGGAGTAAATAATATCAGCTTTTGGCTCTCCAGGGATGGTGGTGGTAGGAGTGAGACTGTCCCATGTATGATTTAGATTCTCTTCAGACCCTTCCTCTGCTGTTGTCCCTTAAGCATGGCATTAACATGAAAGGAATTCATTTAAATTAATGCCATTCATTAAAATGAAAGGGATTCATTTGTTCATGCCTTCCTTACATCATTCATTTATTCATTCCACAATTATTTCCTGAGGACCCACTATGTGCCAGGCACTGTCCTAGGTGCTGAAGACACATACACAAGGTACACAGACGCAGACAAGGTTTCTGCCTTCATGGACCTTTAGTGGAGAGTCAGATAAAGAAGTATGAAAACAAACAATATTCAGTTTGGTTGGTGATAGGTGCTATATAGTAAATAAATGAGGACAAAAGCGCAATGGGATAGAGTAGTGACTGGGGAGTTGGCTATGCATTTAGGTGGTCGGGGAAACCTGAGGAGGCACTATTTGAACTGAGCCTATATGAAGAGCAGTGGGCAGCCAACCAAGATTTGGGAAAAGACAGTTCCAGGTAGGGGAGCAGCAAGTGCAAAGCTGTCAAGTCAGAGGAGCATAGTGCTTTTGAGGACTGAAAGGCAGCCAGAGTTGCTAACGTGTAGTGCGTGGGTTGGGTGGGTTGGTCTGACATGAAGCTAAGGAGATTTGCAGGGGCCAGATCAATCTGGACATTATAGACTCTCGTGAAGAGTTTATTTTTCTTTGTGTGATGGAAAGCTTATAAAGGGTTTTAGGCAGGGGAATAAAATAATCTCCTATACGTATTAAAGATAATTCTGGCTGCAGAGTGGAAAGTGGACTGTTGGTAGACAAGTATGAAGAAGGGATACCAATTATTAGGGGTTTTTTTCTTTTACAGTAATCAAAGCAATGGCCTAGACCAAGATGCGAAATGTGAATGGATTCAGGATATGTTTTGGAGGTGGACTCAACAGGACTGGCTAGTGATTGATGAAGGGAATAAGGAAAAGAGAGGAACCGGGGAACTGAAACTCAATTTACTTTGTTTGAGTAAAAAGTTAATGTGAAAGCAGGGCAGGGGTGAGAGAGATTAAGAACTATTATACCAAATCAAGTTTGGAAGTTCAGGAATCTATTTATCCAGATCCCTGCTTAACCTGGAAACAAGAGGTGGTTATATTAAGGTTAGGAAAGGTAAAGTTTAACAAAACTGCTCTGTCAAGCAATTTTATTTTAATACCAATTTTGAGAACTATCCTAATGGAGGGTCTTGTGTCAGGCAATTGATACGGGTAAGAGTTCTATTTACAGAAAATTTACTAGATGTCAGGCACTGTGCTAAATGCTTTGCTATAAAAGTGGTATCTCATTTAGTCTTCAAACTAGCCCTATAATATTATCCCCATAATATAGATAAGAAAACTGAGGCTCACAGAGACCAAGGGACTAGCGTGGTTATGTAGATCGTAAGTGTCAGAGACAGGATTTTAACCGAGGCAGTCTGACGTCAGAGCCTGGACTCTTTCCCATTATGTTATGTTGCCTCTAATAGGAACTGAACACCAATTTTATGATAAGTACAGTATAAGAGGCTGGGTAGATACAGTTACTTGTATCTTCAGAGTTGTCACAATTTAATATGAGAAGTATGTTAGAGAAATACAAACCTTATAGGAATAAACAACTTTGCAGGTGAGTGGATAATTTCTTAAGGTGCCAGAAGGGCTGGAACTGCTGTCATCAAAAACATCCATGTTGTCTTCAAACTCTTCTCCTTCTTCTCTCTCGGTATCTGCATTAAGCTAGGAAAAATCAGAAGCCATTGGCTAGCTTGCTTACTTCAAGAAAATGGATGAAAGCAGAAAAAACACTTAAAACCTGATTGTTTCAAAATGTTAATTTACTTATTCAACTGCACAAAGAAAAGTATCTGTTCTGTTCTCACTTGCATTTTTCATGTTATGAAAGGGCAGAGTTTTTTTTCTTTTTAAAACCAAGAGTCAGTTAAATACTGATTAATGAAGGCCTCTTACCATTTTAAACTGATCATATCAGGAAACAGTAAAAAGATTTCTAAGTGCTACTAATGATGTGGAGAAACAGGTTTTCAGCTATGGCTGGTAGAAATGTAAACTGGTACATCCTTGAAAAGAATCCCCACCTACTGAAATTAAAAACTAAACGTGACATTTGATCTAGCAATTTCACTTTTGTGAATCTATGGAGAAATAAAAGCACCAGGATGTAAGACTATATATTCTAGGATGTTTACTGCAACACTGCTTGTAGTGGTAAAAGCCTGGACACAACCTATATGTCCATCAGTAGAGGAATGTCTGAATAAACTATGATGTGTTCATATCATAGATAAATAACACCCATTAAAAATCAGTTAGGGAGTAGAAAGCCCCAAAATAAATCAGTGCATATATGGTTACATGATTTTTGACAAGAGCCCCAAGATGTTCAATGAGGAAAAGAGAGTCTTTTCCGCAAATGGTACTAGGAAAACTGGATATCCACAGGTAAAAGAGTGAAGTTGGACCCTTATCTTACAAAAATTAACTCGGGACTTCCCTGGAGGTCCAGTGTGGTTAAGACTCTGTGCTTCCATTGCAGGGGGTGTGGGTTAGATCCTTGGCCTGGGAACTAAGATCCCATATGCCACATGACATGGCCAAAAAAAAAAAAAAAAATTAACTCAAATGGACAGAAGACCTAAACATAAAAGCTAAAACTATAAAACTTTTAGAAGAAGACAGAGGGGAAAAGCTTCATGACACCAGATTTGGCAATGATTTCTCGAATATGAAACCAAAAGCATAGGTAACAAGAGAAAAAAAATAGACAAATTAGACTACATCAAATTTAAAACTTTTGTGCATCAAAGGAAAACAGAGTAAAATATCTGCAAATCATATCTGATAAGGGATTGGGACTTCCCTGGTGGTCCAGTGGGTAAGACTCTGCGCTCCCAATGCAGGGGGCCCGGGTTCGATCTCTGCGGGGAACTAGATCCCGCATGCAGGCTGCAACTAAGAAGTCCACGTGCCGCAACTAAGAAGCCTGCATGCCGCAACTAAAAGATCCCGCACGCCGCAACTAAAGACCCCACATGCCACAATGAAGATCCCGTGTGCTGCAACTAAGACCTGGCGCAGCCTAAATAAATGTAAAAAAAAAAAAAGATTAAAAAAAATCTGATAAGGGATTAATATCCAGAATATATAAAGAATGCCTAAAACTCAACAACAAAAAACAGCTCAATTCAAAAATGGACAAAGGACTTGAAAAGACATTTCTTCAAAGAAGATATACAAGTGGCCAACAAGCATATGAAAAGATGCTCAACATCACTAATCATTAGGGAAATGCAAATCAAAACCACAATGAGATACCACTTCACACCCATTAGGATGGCTATTATAAAAAAACCAGGAATTAATTGTTGGTAAGGATGTGGAGAAACTGGAACACTTGTGCACGGCTGGTAGGAATGTAAAATGTGTAGCTGTTTTGGAAAATGGTATGATGGTTCCTCAAAAAGTTTAACACAGAATTACCATATAATCCAGCAATTTCACTTCTATTCTTTCAATTCTTTTCAATTTTAATTTCTATTCTATTCTTTCAATTCTTCCTCCCAAAAGAGTTTGAAAGCAGGGACATGAACAGATATTTGATTACCAATCTTCATAGCAGCATTATTCAGAATAGCCAAAAGGTAGAAGCAACCCAAGCATCCACTGAGATGAGGGGATGAACAAAATGTGATATATGACAACAGAATATTATTCAGCCTTAAAAAGGAAGGACATTCTGACACATGCTACAACGGATAAATGCTAAGGACATTAATATTAAGTGAAATAAGCCAGTCACAAAAAAGATAAATACTGTATGACTCTACTTATATGAAGTACCTAAAGTAGTCAAATTTATAGAGACAGAAAGTAGAATGTTGGTTGTCAGGGATTTGGGGGTTGGGGGACAGGGGAGTTATTTTTTTATTTAAATTTATTTATGGCTGTGTTGGGTCTTTGTCGCTGCACGCGGGCTTTCTCTAGTTGCAGCGAATGGGGGCTACTCTTCGTTGCGGTGTGTGGGCTTCTCAGTGCTGTGGCTTCTCTTGTGGAGCACGGGCTCTAGGCGCACGGCCTTCAGTAGTTGTGGCACGTGGGCTCAGTAGTTGTGGCACGTGGGCTCAGTAGTTGTGGCTCACGGGCTTTAGAGCGCAGGCTCAGTAGTTGTGGCGCACAGGCTTCGTTGCTCCGTGGCATGTGGGATCTTCCTGGACCAGGGCTTGAACCCGTGACCCCTGCATTGGCAGGCGGATTCTCAACCACTGTGCCACCAGGGAAGCCCCAGGGGAGTTATTGTTTAATTGGTATAGAGCTTCACTTTTGCAAGATGAAAAGAGTTCTGGAGATGGATGATAGCTATGGTTGCACAAAAATGTGAATGTACTTAATGCCACTGAACTTTATATTTAAAAATGGTTTAAATGGTAAAGTTTATGTTATGTATATTTTGCCTAAGAAAAGGGCACAGTTTCTTTTGAAATGTAGCACAAGGAAAACAATTTAACTCAGTTTCAATGTATATTACCCATCATAGCTAAAAGGCATATATTAATTAAAATCGAATTGAGTGTAAAAAATGTATTTGAGTATTGTCCATTATATTAAAATACAAATAATATTTATCTGAGCATAAATATCTGACAGAGGTAGGCAAAGTAAGAAGAATAAAGACTGGAGAATAGAGGAGATTGGCTTGTTTTTTATATACCTCTGAACTATAAACTATTAGAATAGGCATGTTTTATTTTTTATTTTTTTAAAATAAATTTATTTATTTATTTATTTTTGACTGTGTTGGGTCTTCATTGCTGTGTGCGGGCTTTCTTTTAGTTGCAGTGAGCGGGGGCTACTCTTCATTGCGGCGTGCAGGCCTCTCATTAAGGTGGCTTCTCTTGTGGCAGAGCATGGGCTCTAGGTCCGTGGGCTTCAGTAGTTGTAGCACATGGGCTCAGTAGTTGTGGCTCACGGGCTCTAGAGCGCAGGCTCAGTATTTGTGGCGCACGGGCTTAGTTGCTCCGCGGTATGTGGGATCTTCCTGGACCAGGGATCGAACCTGTGTCCCCTGCACTGGCAGGCGGATTCTTAACCACTGTGCCACCAGGGAAGCCCCTGTTTTACTTTTTAAATTAAAAATCCAATAAAGAAGAAACAGAATAGGCTCAAAGGTTTCTTGGTTTCTAGCTACATATAAACACTTACTTGGCTACTTTTCCCTATGTTTAAACATGCAAAGGCACTAATGCTTACACATTAAGGATATAAGGAATGGAGAGTCAGAACTGGGCTTTACAGTAGAACAATTAATTAAAATACCAAATACCTACTATATGCTGAACACTAAGCTAGGCTCTTAGATATGAAATGAAGGACGCTGTCTGCATTGCAGGAGTTCACAACCTAGAGTGGGAAATGAGCACAACCAAATGCTAAGTGCACAGAGGGCCCTGTGAATATGGAAATGGTGAATTGAGAAGAAGGTCAGAGATTTCCTGAGATTCAATGAGTCAAAAAGTATAGGCTGCCTATAACGTCAAGTTCTACTCTTTATTGAGCTAATGTGATTTCTCTTGTGTAATTATCACTGACATTTTAAAAGACTCTCTTCAACTGCTATTTACCTAATAAAATTCTAAAGAACTGGGGGAAGGAGAGGGTTCCTGAAGAATAAATAGTACATATTTCTTGTCACATTTATTGCCTCCATTTCAAAGCCCCTGTAATAGTCTCATTTATAACTATTACTGAAAATTCTCCACAGCTGAGTGCATCACGTGCCTCATCTTACAAATATTCATGTATGGTCAGTCAGATCAATGAAAATAGACTCAAATCTTGACCTTTCAAATTATCTCAGGCTTATGATTCTATTATTTTCCAATAGGGCGCCATATAAAAGGTGAGGTTCACATGCAGGAAACTGCCGTGAAACTAACTTAAACATATTTATATATACTTGGAAGACATTGCCTTTATATTCTAGTAAAGGTTATAGACATTAAAAAAAAACTGGGCATTACAAAAAACAAAACAAAACAAAACACCCATACATCTATAAAAACTAAAATTAAAGCCAATGTGGGCAGAACATGTTTCCAAAAATATAGCATAAGGAATGTTAATATGTACTGTGCTTTGGCACTGGGAATTAATCCAATACATTTCATTTTGGCAACGTTGTTTGATACTGAACATTCTTTTCTTCCTCCTTCATTTTGAGTTCATTTTTTGATTCTCACGGAAGGACTGAAAGGTTGCAGTGACAGCAATAGGGGTCACTGCCACATGCTTTTGCATTGCTCTAGCAGCTTTCCAAAGTATGTCATCTCAGGACAATTTCTTCCTTTTTCCTCTTCCACCCTCTGTAACTTAGCTGTTGCAATGCCTTCTTGACCAAGCATTTCTAAAATCACATTCTTCCTGTTTCTTAACAACTGCTCACTTATCCCTTTTCCTTCCTGTCATCTGACAGAATTTTAATCAAAACTATTCTTTGTAGCTGTATTAATATTTTTCCTTTCTTAGATGTTGTAAAATGCTTACTCTTACTGCAAGGGCAGAAAAGAACTTTTCCAAGTTGGTTTTAGTAGCTGACCTCCTGTATTCAGCAAAATTATCTCTGAAGAGCTTCATCAGCTTTGTGGTCCCTGGATCTGACAGACTTGGGTCTGAATGCTGACTGTGCCACTTACTTGCTATATGACCTTGGGCAAATTATTTGACTTCTCAACTTCAATGACCTCATCTCTATAATGAAGACAATTACTTCTTAACAAGGTTATCATAAGGATTAAGTGAGGCAATACTTAAACCCTTAACACATGCTTAGTACATAGGAGGTACTTAATACATCATTATTGTTTTTATGAGAAAAGGAGAATATAGATTAAAAAAATCTGGTGATATCCAGCATAGAGGAAGGCAGCTCCCTATAACTGGCTAGCAGAACCTCTGAATTCCATCTAGACAGAAAAGTGATCACAGTGAACATCATTCCAGACACAACACACGTATATTTTAAAAAATGATGTTGAAAATATCAGCAAAATGGATTTCTGTTTCCAGGCAAGATGGAATATTAGAGAGCAGATTTAAACTCCTTCCAGAAACAACTAAAAAACTGTTCAAAATATATGAAAGAACAGTTTTCAAGACACTGGACATCATGTGATGAAAGTTAGTGATCCTTGGTGGATGGGAAACAAACAATTTCCCCAACTTACTGTGTGAAAAAAGTTTCCAAGCTGAGATATAGCAGGAGGGAACCCAAGAAAAGGATGGTGGTCTCCCTGAATTGAGGATATGGAACTGGGAATTCAGGAAGGTCAAAGTGGCTAGAGTTTGCTGGGTAGAGTAATGAAGAAATGCAGAGAGAACTCTGGAAATCTGCAGAGGGTCCCCCTCAAGTCTTCAGCTAAGTACTGATCAGCACATATATGTCAAGAACTACCTGAAGCCAGCAATAGAACCACCCAAAGGATTAGAGGGAACAATCCTCAGCATTCACATAGGTCTGGGAATATTTCCTATTCCCTCTTAACAGAGCAGAAAACCTCATAAGGCACAGGGCATCATGTAGAGAACTGAGAAAATCAGTAAGGATACAGAAGACTTGAACAACACTATAAACCCACTTGACTTAATTGACATTTATAGAACATAACAGCTAACACCAGCAGATTATATATTCTTTTCAAGTACACATGGAACATTTACCAAGATATACCATATAATGGGCCACAAAACAAGTCTCAATAAATTTAACATGATTCAGGTATGTTATCTGACCACAATGGAAATAAATTATGTCATTAATAGAAAGGTATCTGTAAAATTCCCAAATATTTGGAAATTCAATAATACGTCTAAACAACCCATGAAACAAAGAAGAAATTAAAAGGCCAATTAGAAAATATTTAAAACTGAATGAAAATAATAACACAATGTATCTGAATTTGTGTGGTATCTGAATTTGTGTGGTGGCGCTTAAGTAACATGTAGAAGGAAATGTTTGTACCAAATGCCTATATTGGAAAAGAAGGAAAGTCTCACATCAGTGACCTTAGCTTCCACCTTAAAAAATCAGGAAAGAGCAGATTAAATCCAAATTAATCAGAAGAAAGGAAATAATAAAAACCAGAGCAGAAATCAATAAAATAAAAAAAAGAAAAACAACAGGCAAAAAAGTCAATGAAGTCAAAAGCTGGTTTTTTTTGTGAAGATACATCAAATTGATAAACCTCTAGTAGGATGATCAGGGGAAAAAAAAGAGGAGACACAAATAAACAATATCAGGAATAAGAGAAGTGATGTCACTACAGATTCTCCAGACAATCAAAGAATAATAAAAAATATTATGAGCAACTTTATGCCAATAAATTTGGCAGCTTAAATGGAATTGACAAATTCTTTGAAAGATACCTATGATCAAAGTCCATTCAAGAAGAGTAAGTTGAATAACCCTATCTCTATTAAAGAAATTGCATTTGTTGTTTAAAAAACTCCCACAGGGGAACTTCCCTGGTGGTCCAGTGGGTAAGACTCTGAGCTCCCAATGCAGGGGGCCTGGGTTCGATCCCTGGTCAGGGAACGAGATCCCACATGCATGACTCAATTAAGGAGTCTGCATGCCACAACTAAAGATCTCGCATGCCGCAACTAAGACTTGCCGCAGCCTAAATTAATAAAACTCTCAAAAAAAACTCCTCCAGGTCCAGATAACTATTGTGGTGACTTCTACTAAACATTTAAGGAAGAAAAAAATTCTACATAAGCTTCCAGAAAATTGAAGAGGAGGGGATTCAAATTATTTTATGAGACAAGCATTATTCCAAAACCATACAAAAACATTATAAGAGAACTATAGACTAATAAAGTATCTGCCATAAATAGACATAGAAAAATGCTTATCAAAATTTTAACAAGTTAATTCCAATCAATATATAAAAAGGACAATATACCAAGATCCAAGTGGAGTTAATCAGGAATGCAAAGTTGGTTTAATATTTGAAAAATCATCAATGCACTTCACAGTACTAACAAACTAATAAAGAAAAAAATCATTTGACAAGATCCAACATCCATTCCTATCAGCAAACTAAACAAAAATAGAGGAAACTTCCTTGACATGGTAAAGGGCATCTACAAAAATCCTACTGTGAACATCATACTTAATGGTGAAAGACCAAATGCTTTCTCCCTAAGTTTGGGAACAAGGCAAGAACATCTGTTGGCTCTTACCACTTCTATTCAAGCATTGTACTGGAGATTGCAGTTGTTACAGGAAGGGAAAAAAGCAAGCATGGAAGGAAGTAAAACTATCTTTATATATAGGTGACATGATTATCTATAGAGAAAATCTACATAAAAGCTACAACAACTAATAAATGAGTTTAGCAATGTTGTAGGATACAAAATCAATATACAACAAGCAATTGTATTTCTATATGTTAGCAATGAACAATCAGAAATTGAAATTAAAAAATCATTACGATAGCACTATGAAATAGAGATAAGTTGACAAAAGATGTGCAACACCTATACACTGAAAACTATAAAACACTGCTTAGAGAAATTAAAGATGATTGGAAGACTCAATAATGTTAATATGTCAAATATCTTCAAGCTGATCTACAGATTCACTGTAATCCTAATGAAAAAATCCTGGTAGGTTTTCTGGTAGAAAACTGATTTTAAAATTCATATGGAAATGTGAAGGAACTAGAATATCCAAAACAATTTTGAGAAAGAAGAAAGTTGGAAGATTTACAATCTGACTTCAGGACTTTAAAGTTATAATAACTAAGACAGAGTAGTACTGTCATCAAGCTAGACAAATAGATGAGTGAAACAGAACAGGAAGTCCAAAAATAGACCCACACATACATGGTTAGTTGATTTTTTGACAAAGATGTGAAAACAATTCAGTGCAGAAAGGACAGTCTTTTCAACAACAACAAGAAAAAAGAATTTTACTCACTCTTCTTATGTAACTCACACTGAATCACAGATTTAAATGTAAAACCTAAAACTATAAAGCACAGAAGAAGATCTTTATGACCTTGGGTTAGGCAAAGATTTCTTAATTTTCATACCACACTATGATCCATGAAAGAGAAAAAAATAAGTTGGACTTCATCAAAAAACTTTCTGCTCTTTGAAAGGCATTGTTAAGAAAATGAAAAGACAAGCCACAGACTGGGAGAAAGTTATGTAAATCATCTATCTGATAAAGGATTTGTATCCAGAATATAAAAAGAACTCTCAAAATGCAATAAAAAGAAAACAAACAACCTAATAAAATATGGTTGAAAGATCTGAACAGGCACTTCACTGAAGAAGATATACAGATGGCAAATAAGCATATAAGAAGATGCTCAACATTATTAGTGAAATGCAAATTAAAACTACAATGATACACTACTGCACACCTATTAGAATATCTAAAATTAAATAGATTGACCATACTAAGTATTGGCAAGGTAGTGGAACAACTGGAACACTAGTACTCTATTGAAGGGAATGTAAAATGGTACAACCACTTTGGAAAACAGCCTGACAGTTCTTAAAATGTTAAACATATAGCCACTGTATGACCCAACCAAACATACATTCACAGCAATTTTATTTGTAATATCCCCAGACAACTCAAATGCCCATCATCAGGGTGAATGGATAAACAAATTGTGGTATATTCATACAACAGAATACTACTCAGCAATTAAAAGAAATGAACTATTGATACATGCAACAACATGGATGATACTCAAAATAATCATGCTGAGTGAAAGAAGCCAGACAAAACAAATTGTACACTTTTAAATATGTGTAATCTATTGTATGTCAATTATACCTCAGCGAAGCTGTTAAAAATATCAGTAAAGCTTGGGAATTTTAATGACAACTGGCCACACAGTATTTGAAGATGCTATAAGACCATTAATTATATCAAAATAGGGCAGTCAGTGATTCACCAGATGCTTAAAAGAAAAAAAGGAAAAAAATGCACAGCAGTTGAAATGAATCATGATAAAGGTTAGAGGAATAAAGGGTCATCCACAGAGTAAGAAAGTATAGTAAAGAGCAGCGCTTTAGAGGCAGGCATCTCTGGGTTCTAATCCCAGCTCTCTCCACTTACAAGCTGTGTGCTGTTGGGTGAGACAGTTAATTCTTCTAAATCTATCTTCTCATCTGTAAATACATTCAGGATGGTTGTGATCATTAACTGAAATAATGTATGAATGTGCCTGACATGGAACCTGGTACAGAATAGATGCTTTACCAATGTGAATTCCCTCCTTTTGGTAGTATTTTAAGCTTAGTTGGTAGAACTGGAGTAAACAACTTATCTTGAGGTTCAGATTAATATTTTTGAACATGTAATATATGTAAGGATCTGTGTCAGGTACTTTACTTGTTATTATGGCTATGGAGAAAGTCTAAGAACATAACACAGCTAGAGACACTTCTCTTAGAAGTGAAACGCTCTACATTTTTTCAATGCCCTACTTTGGTCTTGGCTGTCAGTAAGTGAGAGTGGTTCCTTCAATCTGTGGACACCAATGCAACAGACATTATAGGTAATTCCCAGCACCTGGCAAAGAGTATCATGAGCAGTGCAGGCTCAATACATGCTTACTGAATTGAATTAAACTGATGTTACTGGGAATTTGAAATGTTAGTTTCATTAAAAGTGTGGACATTTTGAGTATGGAGTTTAGTCCAATAAAAAGACGACTGCCCATTTGGAAATACAGTAAATATAAAAGCAATTGAAGATTGTTGCAGGTGTGCTCCATTATTTTCTACAGTTTACATTTATTTCATTACAAAAATCCATTGTTTCTTTCTTTGGGCTTTAGCTCAAGCCAACAAACAGATTTTTGTATTACAAAAACAAAACCCGTTGGATGCAAGGACTATAAGGCATTATTGAGGCAGATGGGAATCAAACTAGCATCCTAAAGGTTTAAAATCTTTATTCTTGTCTTTCAAACACATATTCAACATGGTCTTCATAATGAGTAGAGTTAGAACTTCTTTCTTTTATTTTTTTAAAAATGATTAAAAAAAAATTTATTTATTTAATTATTTGGCTGTGCTGGGTCTTAGTTGCGGCACACGGGATCTTCGACCTTTGTTGCGGCATGCAGGTTCTTTAGTTGTGGCACGCAAACTCTTAGTTGCGGTCTGCGAACTCTTAGTTGCGGCATGCATGTGGGATCTAGTTCCCTGACCAGGGATCAAACCTGGGCCGCCTGCACTGGGAGCACAGAGCCTTAGCCACTGGACCACCAGGGAAGTCCCCTAGAATTTACTTCTGTGCAACTCTGCAAAATGCTCATATACTTAGGGAGACTACACAACAGAGTAACTGTCCGGATGCCTTGGCATGGTAGTTGGGGGAAGTGGCTGAAGACAAGGAAGTTATGTAAACACTGTCAGCTATAGTTTGAGAATCTAAGGGGGAAAAAAAGAGCAGAAAGAACAAAAATAAACCAACCTCAAACTAAAAATCTCTGACTCAGTAGTTCTACTTCTAAGAACATATCTTACAGAAAAAAATCCCCAGCATGAAAAAAAAATGCATACAAATGTTTTAAAGAGTATTACTTAGAATATGCGGAAGCAATCTAAATATTAAACCTAAAGAGAACAGTTAAGTGAACACATTCCTGATGGAATACTATACAGACATGAAAAGAATGATTATGAAGATCAACCATCAATATGGAATGTTAAATAAAAATATACAAAATTAACTTTATTATGATAAATATGTTCAAAAAGGAAGAGTAGAAAGAGGAAGGAATTCAATCAAGTTGCTAACAGTGGTGTTATAAGGATGGAGCTTTTGTCATTTTTTTCTCTACTGTACTTCCTAATTTTTTATTATCTAGTTATATAACCTTTTCTACTCTACAATTAATATAATTTCAAAATTAGGTTGTAAACTGGGTATGGGTTTTTGAGTAAGAGAAGGCAAGAAAATAAGAGAAGGAAAGGCCCAGAGACGAACCTGGGTGCAGGGGCAACGTCAGTTATGCAGCGGAGGGGTCACCCCCACACCCCAAATCTCAGTAGGGGCAGGTCAGAGTTGCACAGCATGAAGGGTCACCCCCAAATCTCAGGTTCAGGGTCAGTGCAGGGCCTGTTTTCATCAGTGGGAGAAAGAAGGGGTCCTCCACTGACAGAACCGGTTAGAGGCCCGGCAAGAAGAAATGATTTCAAAACCAAGACTTAAAAAAAAAAAAAAACAACCAAAATACGTTAGAAGACGGATAGGAACGGCCGGAGGTGAAGGAACGAGGGCAAGTTCTTCACCCAGAAGCCCCACGAGATTCTGTTGAATGAAAAACCGTGTTGATCGCCAAGCAGCTAACTCAGGTTCACGTGAAGCAGCCCCCAAACTTGTTTTGAACTTGCACTGCACCCGCATTCGCTGTACAATTAAAACAGCCCTATCAGTATTCCTATTCCGAGAATATGGAGATGAAGAAAAAACAAGAAATTCTGGTAGAGGTTGCATTATTTAAAATACTGACTTACATAACTGCACTTGGCTTTTCAAGTCCTGGTGCTCTAAATGCAAGGGTTGATTCTCTCAAGTTCCTCACCCTGTGCCCCCCCCAAATACAATTCTAAGACTGGCAAAAAAAAAAAAAGAAAATAAGAGAAGGGAGGGATGAGTGACAGAAGGGGTGACTGGGTCACTAGCAGCAATCCAATCATAGGAAGCTGTATGTAGACTCTGGTTAACCATCAACTGAATAATTATATCAGTAGAATGCTCTCCTTTTAAAAAAAATTGCTATATTCTGTGTTTTTTTCCTTCCCAATCCTATATCCTGTACCACAGCTTAATACAGAAGGCAAAGAGTTAATACTCGAGTAAATATAGTTCTATCCTTATTCTATAAGGTAAACAGACTCTATATTTTAAAAACATTTATCTTCTATAGGGCACTTTACACTAGTAATGTCTAACAGTACTATTAACCATGTTTTCCAGATGGAAGGGAATTCTAAACCTGATGACTAATGCTTTTGTTGGCATCTATAATGGAAGAAATAATTTGGCCCTCAGAATGTGTATTTATGCTCCCTGCCCCTCGCCAGCCAGCTGTCAGTATGAAGAGATACAAATCCCTCTAAATTATTTCAGGGCTGTCATTTAAAATCAGGTTAAATAAATATTGGGACTTCATTAAACTATTTTATGCCTACACTTTTCCTTTATTTATATTGTTATATCCCTCAGCCGAAAGTGGGAAGACACAGGCTCCGTAAGAGTGACTAGAGGGAAGAAAGAGTGGAATGGGATTGCAAAATGCTCCTTTCACAGAGGATATGACATGTCTCTAGATGAGCTGCTGTTCTGTGAAAGTTATCAAAAATACCCAATTTATTCAACACTTACAACCAGACTGTACTACTCACTGCCAGACACTATACTAGGGACATCTCCTTCGTTTCCTTCCTTCATACTCAGAAGCCTGTCTTTATCTCCTGTTAAAATTCTTCAAGGATTATCTTTAATGACATTTCCTTCATGAGGCAAACTTCTCTCCTATTTTTCTAGCTGGTATAGGCATACCTTGGAGATATTATGGGTTTGGTTCCAGACCACCACAGTAAGGAGATTATCACAATAAAGTGAGTCACACGAATTTTTTGGTTTCCCAGTGCACATAAAAGTTATGTTTACACTATACTGTAGTTATTAAGCATGCAATACCATTATGTCTAAAAAAATTTACATACCTTAAGAAATACTTTATTGCCAAAAAATGCTAACCATCATCTGAGTCTTCAGTGAGTCGTAATCTTTTTGCTGGTGGAGGGTCTTGCCTCGATGTTGATGGATGCTGACCGATCAGGGTGGTGGTTGCTGAGCGCTGGGGTGGCTGTGGCAGTTTCTTAAAATAAGACAGCACTGAAGTTTGCTGCATTCATTGACTCTTCCTCTCATGAACGATTTCTCTGTAGCATGCAGTGCTATTTCATAGCATTTCACCCACAGTAGAACCTCTTTCAAAACTGGAGGCAAACCTCTCAAACCCTGATTTATCAACTAAGTTCATGCAATAGTCTAAATCTTTTGTTGTCATATCAACAATCGACAACATCTTCACCAGGAATAGATTCCATCTCAAGAAACCACTTTTTAAAAAAAATTTAATTTAATTTAATTAATTTATTTTTTTGGCTGCGTTGGGTCTTCATTGCTGCGCACGGGCTTTCTCTAGTTGTGGCGAGCAGGGGCTACTCTTCTTTGCGGTGTGTGGGCTTCTCATTGCGGTGGCTTCTCTTGTTGCGGAGCAGGGGCTCTAGACGCGCGGGCTCCAGTAGCTGCAGCACACAGGCTCAGTAGTTGCGGCATGCGGGCTCTAGGGTGCGCAGGCTCAGTAGTTGCGGCATGCGGGCTCTAGAGTGCAGGCTCAGTAGTTGTGGCGCACGGGCTTATATGCTTCACGGCATGTGGGATCTTCCTGGACCAGGGTTGAAACCTGTGTCCCCTGCACTGGCAGACGGATTCTTAACCACTGTGCCACCAGGGAAGTCCCAAGAAACCACTTTTTTTGCTCATCCGTAAGAAGCAACTCTTTATCCATTGAAATTTTATCATGAGATTGCAGCAATTCAGTCACATCTTCAGGCTCCACTTCTAATTTTAGTTCTCTTGCTATTTCCACCACATCTGCAGTTACTTCCTCCACTGAATTCCTGAATCCCTCAAAGTCATCCATGAGGATTGGAATCAACCTCTTCCAAAGTCCTGTTCATACTGAAATTTTGACCTCTTCCCATGAATCATGAATGTTCTAAATAGCATTTAGAACAGTGAATCTTTTCCAAAAGGTTTTCAATTTACTTTGCCTAGATCCATCAAAGGAATCACTATCTATGGCAACTATAGACTTATGAAATGTATATCTTAAATCATAAGACTTGAACATCAAAATTACTCCTTGATCCATGGGCTACAGAAGGGATATTGTGTTAGCAGGCATGAAAACAACATGAGTCTCACTGTACATCTCCATCAGAGCTCTTGGGTGACCAGGTGCATTGTCAATGAGCAGTAATATTTTGAAAAGAATCTTTTTTTTTGAGTAGTAGATCTTAACAGTGGGCTTAAAATATTCAGAAAACCATGTTGTAAACAGATACACTGTCATCCAGGCTTTATTGTTACATTTATAGAGAATAAGCAGAGTAGATTTAGCGTAATTCTTAAGGGCCCTAGGATTTTCAGAATGGTAAATGAGCACTGGCTTCAACTTAAAATCATCAGCTTCATTAGCCCCTAACAAGAGAGTGAGCCTGTCCTTTGAAGTTTTGAAGCCAGGCATTGACTTATCTCTAACTATGAAAGTCCTAGATGGCATCTTTTCCCACGATAAGGCTATTGTGCCTACACCGAAAATCTATTGTTTAGTGCAGCCACCTTCATTAATGGTCTTAGCTAGATCTTCTGGATAACTTGTTGTAGCTTCCACATCAGCACTTGCTGCTTCACCTTGCACTTTTATATTATGGGACTGTTTCTCTCTTTAAACCTCATGAACCAACCTCTGCTCGCTTCCAACTTTTCTTTTGCAGCTTCCTCACCTCTTTCAGCCTCCATAGAATTGAACAGAGTTAGGGCCTTGCTCTGGATTAAGGCTTTGGCTTAAGGGGATGTTGTGGCTGGTTTGATCATCTATCCAGACCTCTAAAACTTCTTCCCTACCAGCAGTAAGGCTTTTTTGCTTTCTTATCATTCATGTATTCACTGGAGTAGCACTTTTAATTTCCCTCAAGAACTTTTCCTTTGCATTCACAACATGGCTAACTGTTTGGCTCAAGAGGTCTAGCTTTTGGCCTATCTTGGTTTTCAACATGCCTTCCTCACTAAGCTTAATCATTTCTAGCTTTTGATTTAAATTGAGAGATGTGCAACTCTCCCTTTCACTTGAACACTTTGTAGGTTATTAACTGGCCTAATTTCAATATTGTTGCATCTCAGGGAATAGGGAGGCCAGAGAAGAGGGAGAGAGACAGAGGAATGGCTGGTTGGGGGAGTAGTCAGAACACACACAACATTTATCAATTAAGTATCCCAATGGGTGAGATTCATGGTGCCCCAAAACACTACAGTAGTAACATCACAGATCACTGATCACAGATCACCATAACAAATATAATAATAATGAAAAAGGAAACCTTCACTTCATTAAAAAATGCAATTATTTGTGAAGTGCAATAAAATGAGGTATATTAAGCTTTTCTGATAGCATTTCACAAAATCATGAGATTTTGGAGCTGGAAGGGATCTTAGAATCTCTGAAACCCAGACTTTTTCCAAGGTGTGTTGATGAGTTAGGAGTTAGCAATTTCGAGTTTGCTACACAATAGCTCAGTCATACACTGCCATGTATTGTTAAGATCCATAAAAATCTGTCTGCTCTACCAGCTTGTAAGCTCTTTGAGGAGAAAGACCAAGTCATCTCCAATTTGCCCAGGAAGTAGGCACATAAGTGATAAGTGCCTACCCAGTTGATTTAGTTAGAAAAGGAGCTAGTCTGAGGAAAATCATGTGTTTGATTGGTTGCCAACAGTACTGCTGAAGAAGCCAAAAGCACGAATGTGCCTGGAATTTGCTATCGTCATAAGTTCTGTTCGATAGAATAACCTGAATTAGATGGAAATTGTGACTTTTAAAAGATGCAACAGTAAGAGACATTCCATGAGACAGAGCAACTCTGCTGTACTAGAAACAGGGCAAGTTCTTCTAACCCCAAAGTTATGTGGGTGATTTGTGCTTATTTCCCCCAGTTAGATTACCATTAATAGTGAAATAAAAATAAACCTTCAATATATTGTTTTTCCTTAATATGCACACCCACACACAATCCTTTTTAAATATGCAAGTGTATTCTCATTAGAAAATCAGAATGCTATGTGAAAAAACTGACAAAACTTCCAGGAATGTTCTTAAACTTTGGCCAATTTCTCTAGCAAGGATTCCTTTTATCTGAAAGGCACAAACAATGAAGAGGCACTATGGATACAGTGGAAAGTCAGGAGATTAGAGTTTTAGCTTTTAGTTTGCTACTATTCCAGCTATCTATCAATTCATTCTCTGTCCTTCAACAGACATTTATTGAGTACCTACTATGTGCCAGGCACTTTGCTGTGCAGAGCAGTGAACCAGGTAGGCATGGAAATTACATTCGAGAGAAGATAGACAATAAACAAAAGAAAAGAAGAAGACAAGTATAGATTGTAATAAATGCCATATGGAAATAAACTGGATGAGAGAGAATAATGGGTAGGGAGAAAGCAGCAGAAAATACTTTAGTTTGACCAGGGAGGCATTATACATCTACCTATGTAGTATCAGGCAAATCACTGAACTTTTCTGATACTCAGATCTCCAGGATGAAAAACTAAGGTTGAACTGGATGACATCAGAGTGGAAAAAGCCCTGGATTTGGAGGAAGAAAACTTAAGCTTGAGTTCTGGCTTTGTCTGTAAAACCATACCTGCAGCACTGTCTCCCTGATGAAAGATACTGTGAGCAGAATGTGACAGCCCTTGTGAACTAAACAGACTAAGCCACAGACTGTTCCTTTCCCTTCTTTACGATTGTTTACAACTCCCTGGATGTTTATTTTCATTACCCTGGGAAGACCTCTGAAAACTTTAGAAACATCAGACTAAAATTTTTATCCTGCTACCTCCAGACAAGAAACATATCTACTTCATGAGTGGGATAATGATAAACCTACTAGTAATAACATACTTTTCACTGCACATTTTAAAAAAAGCACTATTTTTTTCTTCTCTCTTTCTTTCCTGCACTAAATTTAACTCAATTAGTGATAGACTAAAGGAAAAAACCCCAAACCATTAGCAAAACCATTATTTTTTCTTTAAAATTTTGGCTATTATCAAGTTTGGCTACATAGTCAAAGAATAGTATCCTCCAGTGAAGTCAGCCCATCGTATCCAAGAGAAACCGTACCGAGTGTAACGTTCCATTATTGGTCACTGCAGGAAGGCGGGCCCATCGCTCATTTTCCAGTTCTTCCATCACTTGGTTCATTGCACTCTTTAGCCATGTGTCCACGGAAACACCAATCTGCTTTAGTAGGTCCAGCCGGGCTTCAGCTTTCAACTTAATTATCTAAGAAAACCAAGAAAATGGTCAGAAATCAGAGCATTTTTTTCCTCAAATTGATTGTTTTTAAGTTATTCCTGATTTATTAATTAGAACAATCTTGATGTTCACTAGCAATTCTTCCTTGGCATAGATGTTAATTTTTCACTTGGCGAGAGGGAGAGAGGAACAGGGGAAGAAGGGAAGAGGGAAGGGAACACAAGAACAGGAATCAGAGCTTGCTGACAATGGCAAAAGGCACACTTGCATTTTGACAAGTTACATCAAGTATAACTTATGAAAAGGAAGATGTTAATGCACCATAAAGTCTGCTTTCCTTTCCTTTTAATAAGGCTACGCCTCAGAACATCCCCAAATTTAGCATTTTCAACAGCCTTCTAACCCATTTCCTCGACTTTCTCTTCTCCTCTATAATCCATCTTTTACAAGTCTACGAATGATCTCATCAGTCACTTCCTTGCTTAAAAACTTCCACAATTCCTGACTGCCTACTGAGTACAGATTTTATATTAAATTATGACGCAGCTGTCAGAAACAGAAGATATTGAGAATAAAAAGTTCCTGTGCTCCAAATTCAAGAAAAGGAAACACTGTCTGTTCTTTGGCTCTTGTTCCAAGCCATAAGCAAGTAATCACAGAATTAGTTTAGACCTGTCCCAATCAAACAGTAACTGCTTTACTCCAATAGCCATGCCTCCGAGTCAGCCGATCTGTGACAGCCCCAAGCTTCTGCAAGGCAGCCAGTCAACCACAGCCTCACTCGGGTGATCATCAGCAGTTAAGCTTCCACTCCTGCTTCCAATAGTCCATCAATCCCTACACACCAGTTAAAAGCTAGTCTGTAATACATGCCCAGTTTTGAAAATCTGCCAATCCCTGAAATCCACACTTCTCAAAACCCCTTTGCATTGGTTCTACTTTGTCAGAAAGATTATATTTTGTAAGTATCATTCTCTTTTGTTTTAGCAAGTAGTAAACTCAGCTTCATTCTTCCTCGTATTAGAGTGGTTGTCTCTTCCTTCAACATTTGAAGGCTCCACAGAGATAATTTTGAGGACCTTCACTTGATGGCCTTCTGTGGACATCTTGGACAAACAAGTATGCTCACTGAGCCCTTCTGGTATGCGATTTTGATCACTCTCTGGATTCTCTGCTGAGGGAGTTGGTATCAAAAAGGATCTGAGATCTGACTTGTTTCACTGAGCTCTCATTGCTGAATTTATATTGTATTCCTAAGATTTTAAAATGAGATAAAGGGACTTCTCTGGTGGTCCAGTGGTTAAGATTCTGCCCTTCCACTGCAGGGGACACGGGTTCGATCCCTGGTTGGGGAACTAAGATCCCACATGCGGCATGGTGTGGCCACACACAAAGAGATAAATTCATATTACATAAAATTCACCATCTTAGTCATTTTCAAGTACACAATTCAATGGTTTTGGATATCATATAAACCTTTATATAAAGTTTTTTGCTTGCAGGCACACTATTTGGTAAACGGTTTTGTAAAAATCTTATTCTTCTAATAATTTTTTTGGTAACAACTTTACTGAGATGAAGTGCACATATCATACAATTCACCCATTTAAAGTGTATAATACAATTGGCTTACAGTATATTCACAGATATGTCCAATTATCACAATTTTATTTTTTTTAAAACTTTTTTCTCTTGGAGTATAGTTGATTAACAATGTTTGTGATAGTTTCAGGTGTACAGCAAAGTGATTCAGTTATTCATATACATGTATCTATTCTTTTTCAAATTCTTTTCCCATTTAGGTTGTTACATAATATTGAGCAGAGTTCCCTGTGGTATACAGTAGGTCCTTGTTGGTTATCCATTTAAAATATAGTAGTGTCACCACAATTTTAGAACATTTTAATCATCTCCAAAAAAAACCCCATATCCTTTAGCTATTGCTCCCCTATCACTTATTCCCTGTAGCCTCTGGGACCACTAATCTACCCTCTCTCTCTATAGATTTGCCTATTCTGAACATTTAGTATAAATAGAACCATACAATATATGGTGTTTTGTGTCTGGCTTCTTTTACTTAGCATAATGTTGTTGAAGTTCATCCATGCTGTAACATGTATCAGTATTTCATTGCTTTTTATGGATACTGTGGGTAGAACACATTTTGTTTATCCATTTGTCAGGTGATGGGTTGTTTCAACTTTTCAGCTAATATGAATAATGTTGCTACAAACATTAGTATACAAGTTCTAGCGTGGACATATGTTTTCATTTCACGTGGCTATATACCTAGGACTGGAATTGCTTAGTCATAAAGTAATTGTATGTTTAACCATTTGGGGAAATGTCAGATTGTTTTTCAAAGCAGCGACCTCATTTAACAATCACACCAGCAGGGTGAGGGTTACCATTTCTTCACATCCTGGCAAACACTTGTTAATGTCTGCCCTTTTTGATTCTAGCCATCCTAGTGGGTGTGAAGTGGTATCTCACTGTGGTTTTGATTTGTATTTCCTTGATGACTAACGATGTCATCTTTTCACGTGCTTACTGATCATTATATATCTTCTTTGGAGAAATGTCTACTCAGAACCTTTGTCCATGTTTAAATTGGGCTGTCTTTTTACTGTTTTTATTTTGCCTTTGTCTTTTTATTGTAAGTTTTTGATGTATTCTAGATCAAAGTCCCCTATCAAATACATGATTTGCAAATATTTTTTTTCCCATTATGTGGGTCTTTCACTTCTTGATAGTGTCTTGTGAAGCATAAAAGTTTAAACATTTTGATTAAGTCCAATTTATCTATTTTTTTCTTTTGTTGCTTGGGCTTTTGGGGTCTTATCTAAGAAATTAATCCAAGGTCAGAAAGATTTATCCCTATGTTTCTTAAAATAGTTTTATAGCTTTAGCTGTTACATTTGGGTGTTTGATCATTTTGAGTTGAGTTTATTTTTTTATATGGTGTGAGGTAGGGGTCCAACTTCATTCTTCTGCATGTGGATATCCAGTTGTCTCAGCACCATTCTAGTATGCATTTTAAACTAATATAAGCAATGAAACGTTTTTGAAAAATAAGTGAACCAACAAACCTCTTCTTGGAAATTATAAATGTAAGTCATTTAACTGCTGAAGCAAAGAAACAAAGAAAACAGAGAGAGACAGAGAGACAGAGAGAGAGAGACAGAGAGAGAAGTATATTCTGTTTTCTCAAATCCAAGTAATCTAGTTTTCATAAGATTTATTTTTGTCAGTACTTGACCAAACAATTGAGGAACATGGTATTTGCAAACTTAGATTTTTAGACTGCAGTTCCCGAATAAACAGTGCTAGCTTTCCTTTAGAGTTCCAACTGTTTATATTTTAACAACTATTTAAAAGCAGAATTTTCCAGCATTTTCAAGTGAATTTTGATGATCTGCCAATTGATTAAAATTCGGGAGCACAGCTCTCTGAAACTTGATGACATTAAAGATACTGCTTGACCAAATCATTTTTAGAACTTATAAAAAGAGAGAGATTTTTATTTATTTATTTATTTTTGGCTGCGTTGGGTCTTTGTTGCTGCATGCGGGTCCCCCAAGTTGCGGCGAGGGGGGGTCACTCCTTGTTGTGGTGCGCGGGCTTCTCACTGGGGTGGCTTCTGTTGGTGTGGAGCACGGGCTCTAGGTGTGCAGGCTTCAGTAGTTGTGGCACATGGGCTTAGCTGCTCCGCGGCATGTGGCATCTTCCTGGACCACGGCTCGAACCCGTGTCCCCTGCATTGGCAGGCGGATTCTCAACCACTGTGCCATCAGGGAAGCCCAAGACAGAGCTTTTTAAAATGATGTTTTAAAAAGTCAGATCTTTTAAGATATATAAACTTGGTGTATTAACACTGTCAACCAACTTTAATGTAAAATTGAACGTAAGCATATCCAAGTGTCATGCCATACTTGAGTTTAGGAAAGTTTTTTTTTTTTAAAATAAATTTATTTTATTTATTTATTTTTGGCTGCGTTGGGTCTTCGTTGCTGCGCGCGGGCTTTCTCTAGTTGCCGCGAGCGGGGGCTACTCTTTGTTGAGGTGTGTGAGCTTCTCATTGCGGTGGCTTCTCTTGTTGTGGAGCACGGGCTCTAGGTGCGCAGGCTTCAGCAGTTGTGGCTCACGGGCGCTAGAGCACAGCCTCAGTAGTTGTGGCGCACGGGCTTAGTTGCTCTGCAGCATGTGGGATCTTCCCGGGACAGGGCTCGAACCCATGTCCCCTGCATTGGCAGGCAGATTCTTAACCACTGTGCCAGCAGGGAAGCCCTTCTCTGCTTGAATCTTAGTTGTACAGCCCCTCACAAAGAGCTGTAAAATGTAAATGTCACCAGGTATAGTCCCATTCTTTGAAGAGTCTTTTCCCCTCTAGATTTTATATGCTTTGGGTCATTTTCCAGTTTTATCAAATAGGTATTTTAAATATTTTTACCCTTATTAATAATTTTATCTAAAAGAGGATATAAGCTAGCCCCTTATTATCAGAAGCAGAAACCCTTGTAGAGATATAGTCTACATTCAAAGAAATCTTAAATTTCACTCAGTAATTTACTATTAATAATATTTGCATTTTAATTTTGAAACCGTTTAATATAGATGTTGGATAAGGCAAATAAAATATCGTATAATATTATTAGGAACTAAAAATTTCAATATAAGATAAAAAGATATAAATATAAAATAAAGAAGTTTAGGGCTTCCCTGGTGGCGCAGTGGTTGAGAATCTGCCTGCCAATGCAGGGGACATGGGTTCGAGCCCTGGTCTGGGAAGATCCCACATGCCACGGAGCAACTGGGCCCGTGAGCCACAATTACTGAGCCTGCGCGTCTGGAGCCTGTGCTCCGCAACAAGAGAGGCCGCGATGGTGAGAGGCCCGCGCACTGCGATGAAGAGTGGTCCCCACTTGCCGCAACTAGAGAAAGCCCTCGCACAGAAACGAAGACTCAACACAGTCATAAATAAATAAATAAATAAATAAAAGACCGTGAATTTCTTTAAAAAAGAAGTTTAATAAAATCTTTCCAATTTTAAATTTGAATTGAAAATATCAATATGAACTCATGATTTTAAAAAAATTCCTAGCTCTAACAACAAAGGAAGGGCCAAGAAATAAATGATACCCATAACAATAAGCACCTTCACAGCCTAGACTTTGGTGTCTAAATACTATTCTATATTAAAAGAAAGCAGAGCTTCTTGGAGAAAAGGCTAATTCTAAGTCTGGGCAGGGAAAATACAAGGTGAGCCTAAGATAGCTTGTTGTGCTAGAAAGCAAAAAATGTTCAAAGACTAGCGGGAGTAATGTCAAAAGGACACAGAAGTCAGCTTAAATGGACTCTCAATGGCCAAATTTAGACAATATTGGGCTTAAAGAAGGACAACTGTAATACTGAAAATAGATTAAATGAATACAAATCTATAATAAATTGAGAATACATAAGGTGGGACTCCATGAGGAGACGTAAAGAATAAGTACTGGGGAAAGAACATCTACCGTGGAGCTGTAAACTGAAAAACTCCCAGAGATTGTATAGGGCTGAAAGATGTTGCAGTTCCATCCAGCCAGAGTTGAGAGACCAGAGACCTTGTTGGATACTCATGGCAAAAGAAGAAACTGCAGAAAGGAAATTCATTAGTAATAAGGCTAAATTAACCCTACTGGAAAGGCTACTCTAAACCAACCCAAAGCTTAAAAACAGGCCTTGAACAGATCAAACTGAGCTGGCTGCCCAAACAAAACTCAACAGGCTTTAAAATAAGAAAAGAGAATCCAGAAACTCAACAGCCAACCAGTCACAATTTCTAGTATTCAGTAAAAAATAGTACTAAGTATTTGAATAGCAGAAAAATATGAGCCATAACCAAAGGAAACATCAGTCAATAGAAAGAGAGCCAGAAATCACAGATATGATGGAATGAGTAGATGAGGACTTTAAAGTCACTATTATAAACATACTTAAGGATTTAAAGGACAACATGAAGATAAATAGGAGTGAACTGGAAGATATAAAGAACCAAATAGAATTCATAGAGCTAAAAATGTAATATCTGAAATCACAATTCACAGGATAGCCTTAATAGCAGGTCATACACTACAGAAGAAAAGACTAGTGAACTTGAATACATAATAACTCATCAAACTGAGATTATGATAAAAAGTAAGGCTGGATAAAAGTGTGTGGGGTGATCTTTACATGTGACATGTAGGACAATATCAAGTGATCTAATATTCATGTTGTTGGAGTTGAACTAACCTATATGACAGAAAGTAGATCAGTTGTTGCCTGGTCACAAAAGAACTTTTTGGGGTGATAGAAATATTTTATATCTTGATTGTGGCAGTGGATATTTAGGGGTGTGCATTTATCAAAGCACATTAAAGTGTTTACTTGAAATGGTTACATTTTATTTTATGTATATTATGCCTTAATAAAGTTGATTTTTAAAATTCCATGACATAGTAATAATACTTAAGAAAGGGAGAAAAATACTCATTTGCTGTCCCTGGAGGTGACTAGTACTTGTTAATTGCAATGGAAAAAGAAAAAAGAACTTTAACAGTAGAAAGATTTGGTAGTGCCACCTGAATTGAAAGTGACTATTCTTAGCATCAGTAGTGAGAAAACTTGATAAAACCATACTGTGATGAAAAACACAGCATCATTTATAAAGTATTCTTGCCTAAAATACAGACTATAATCAGACCTTTAAACTTAACTTCCATTTTACAGTATAGAAATAAACACATATTTAATATTGCAAAATATTAATAGTTGAATTTAGCATATTGGAAAATATATATTTATTCTTCATCTTTTTTATATGTTTGAAAATTTTCACAATAAAAATTGAAGAAAGTGATTAGTTAAGAGGTCTACTAACATACTACATTATAAGAGTACAGTGAAACCCCACAATAACAAGTCTGGAGGTAATATAAATTTGGATATAATATGACTGGAAATTTTGTTTTTATAGCAGGGTCACCCTTAGCATTTCATTAACCTTGTAGTAATGAGGCCTCACATTTTATGCAGCTGAAGTTTTTAGACTTCTCTTATAGCATTATGGCAAGGGTCTTACCATTTTTGAGTCATTGAGTACAACAGTGACATTGTAATTTTGAATTCCTCATGTACAAGAGAAACTTATGAGATGATAATTTAAAAAAATGGCATCTATTAAAATGTGTTTATATAGACAAGAAGTGATTTTATTTTTGGTTTTGTTAATTCATTTGATACCATGTATTTTGGCTTTCAAATGAACATTCAATTCAGATCATAAAATTTAGTTAATATCTTGGAGAAAGAGTCATATAGTTTATAGTTCCTCCTGCAGACCTTAATACCTAACATGTATAAAATGTCATTAAAAATTTCTGGGTATCTTTGACTTCTTACATTAACTTCCTCCTCTTTGTGTTAAACATTTCACTGTTAAAAAAGAGAAAAAACTGCCCTCAACCCAAATAAAGGTACAATTTAAACACACAAAAAAATAATTGTATCCTGAAACATAAGTCACGTACAGCTTCCAAAAAGGGCATTTAAAACTCTTGGTTTCTTGGCAAGCTACCTTAAAAATAGGTATGATATGTCAGATCAAGAATGTGTGTGTATCTGTATGACAAAAGAAATTTCAAAAAATTCAAATACCTAAATACCAGGTTAAGAAAATTGTTATTAAAGTTTAATTTAAGCAGTTATTGCCTCATTCCAATTCTTAAATTAGTCAGGGGCTGCAAAGAGTAGCACAGCTAGTACAAATATTCTTGTGATAATCGTAGAGATCATAACAATATAACAATAGGTTGTTCATCAATGTATATCTAGTATATTTATCAGTATCTGGCACGCAGCAGATACTCATTAAGTGTTTGGTAAACTAATGAATTAGTGAGTCTGTCCCCAAATTAACCAGCCAATAATTAATTAATCACTATATAACTTCTATTATACTATTCTTTGGAAACAGTATACTATTCCTATTCTTTGGAAAAGCACAGGTCATTTACATTTTTAATTTCTTATGACTGGAAAAATTTCTTTAATCTATTACTGAGTGCCACAAAGGTTTCTATTCTAATTAGCAACACTGAATGGAAACACATTATAGAAAAGACTGGATAAAGCAGATTAATCAACAAGGGAGGGTAGCATTCATGTTGTAGGAGTTAAAAACCAAACATAAAGGATATAATGGAATTTTAACTAGTTTTCTCTCTTTTGTGTAAGTATTTATAATAACTATTGAATGGAAAGAGAAAATCCAATACAAATGATACACAGGCAGAAAAGAGAAAAAGGGAATCTATTGAAACCATTACTGTCAATTCCTCTGAAGGCTCTTGTGGTCTAGTCTATGCAAAAATTTCATTATGACAATCTTGTAAATAATACTCTAACACTACCCTCATATTTGCCATCTAATTTTAGCTGGGTTATTTTTTGTAACTGATAAGTGGAAATCAAGTAAGAGATTGCTTTAAGATAGCAGTAGGATTAACTATATTTCACAGATATTCAAAACTGAGATAACGGATCTGGCATCACGGTTTCTAGCATATTGCATATTTTTGGTAAGAAAATTACCTTTGAGACTGCAGACTTAAATACTAGTATTAGGAGAGATGAGACATTCTGTTGTGGGACTCTCACTTCATATTTTTAGCTTTAACAAACAGAGGGCAGTTTAGCACATTCATGGAAATAACAGGTCATTCAGCCTAAATGCAGACTTTATGTGATTGATACCTACTACTGCTACTACTGAAGGGCATGGTGGAGGTAGGGTACCAGACAGTGACACCATGGATGAAGTCTGGAAATGGAAAATACAAGAGAGAACACACCCTTCAGAAAACTTCTGAGACTTGTCCTGTTCTGTCAAGGCTCTGAAAACTGGCTTCACGCAGAGTCTGGAGAAACGAACAAGAAAAGTTCTTCTACACAAGCCAACGTTTCTCAAACTAGGCAAGAGCCTGCCAACGTGCTTGGCCAGCACCCTAGGGCAGCGGTTTAGCCATGACCCTGAGTTCAGTGAGGAAAATGGCTATTTATTGTTCACTCTGCTCTCTTCACTATGGAGGCTGTGGATCATGTGCCAGGAATGAAGGTGAGCTGGGGTTACTGGGGCTTCTCTAGACCAGGCAGATAGCAAGATAGCAAGCCTCTTCTGGTTCAGACCACTTCCATGGGGCTGTGCCAGAAACATGCTCGTATTCCCTGTCTTTGCTGATGCTGCCTCTCCACTTACTACCAACCCCCACTCCTTGCCCCGCCCCCATCACTGAAATACTGCCTCAAAACCTCTAGAGATCTGAAAGCGTATTTGAAAATCACTAGCTTAGATTAATGCTCAAAACAATACAAGAATTTCTTGTATAGCGTCTTCTTATACACTTATAGTGCTGCACTATATCTTAGGGCAGCTTATTTTGCCATTGGGCAGATCTGTTAGAAAGTATTTCCCAGTAGCAAGCTCAAATCTGCCTCCTTCCTACCTTCTTCTTTCAGTTCAAGTTCTGCCTCTTGAGGTTGCATGGCATAAGTCTGTGCTATCCCCTTTTCATCTGTCAATATCCGTCTTAAGTCCTATCTCTTTGTGTTACCTGTCCTAACAACTCCTCCCACAGTGACCTCTGTGTCCTTTGGGTTCCTTAAGTGTTAAGTATACTCGTGTGGACCACTCCTTGGCACTTATGCTTTACAGTCTTAGTTATCTTGGGCATTCTTTAAGCCTTCCTAACAAGAACATATTCTCGTTGAAGGCTGGACAGTCACAGTGTTTTTTTAATGTCTACTTCCACATCCCTTCACTATGTTGCATTGGATAGATAACTAAATACAAGTGTGCACAGGTCCTTCATGAACTGGTCTTAACCACAATGACTTTCCTTACTTTCTACCACATTTCTTCACAAAAATCCTCCATGCTAATCAAATCCAACTGCCAAACTACATCTTATATCTTCCTCCTTTGCAAATAACTTTTCTTTCCATCTCAACTTCTCCCCCTCTAGGTCATGGAATATTAGCCTAGGGTACATGAACTTCTGAATACTATACATAAAATGTACATTTTTTTGTGATAGAGAGGGTTTCACACTTTCATATAATCCTCAAAGGGTCCCATGACTCCACAAAAGATTAAAATCCACTGCTGTAACTTTTTTTTGCCTTGTCTGCTTAACCAACTCTTCTCTATTCTTAAAAAGTCAGCTTATGCCCCTGGATCCAGTGAACGTTTCATATGGGGGGAGACTTTTCTAGGCACTGAACTTACATGTATTAATTTCTATACTATGCTGACTGATTTATTATGTAACTTGTGAAAACTTTAAAATTAATACCTTTATTGTGACTTAATTCTTTTGTTATTTAATGTTTCATGATTGTAAACTCTTCATAATGGGTTCAGTGTCTTTGTGTTATGTGTACTACCTTGTATGAAACAGGCACTCAAAAAGAATACTCTGGACACAGATGGTAAAATCAATCTTCAAATTAATCAGTGTATAGAAACTGAATTCTAAAGGTCCACATCACGGCTGTGACATTGCTGGAGCTGGGCAAAATGCCACAATTAGCTGCCACCTCACCTCTGCTTTACGAATATTTTCTCTAGCTTCATCTATTTTCTGTTCCAACTCTGTTCGGCCTTGTTCTGAAACTGCAACTCCATGACATTCCAGATCATCTAGAACCTATTAAAGAAAATAGGAAAATGATGATTGTTTTCTATTTTTCTCTTTTTTTTTCTTAAAGTGACTAGAATATCTAGATAATTTTAAAGACTTCAGTGACAAGTGACCATGATTCCCTTTTTAACCTTTGTTTTCATTTATTTATTTGATAATTTAACAACCTCTGAAAACCGAGTTATTTGTAGTGAGGTGGATGGACCTAGAGACTGTCATACAGAGTAAAGTTAAGTCAGAAAGGAAAAACTAATACCATATGCTAACACATATATATGGAATCTAAAAAACAGGTTCTGAAGAACCTAGGGGCAGGACAGGAATAAAGACGCAGACGAAGAGAATGGACTTGAGGACACAGGGTGGGGAAGGGTAAGCTGGGACGAAGTGAGAGAGTGGCATGGACATATATACACTACCAAATGTAAAATAGATAGCTAGTGGGAAGCAGCTGCATAGCACAGGGAAATCAGCTCGGTGCTTTGTGACCACCTAGAGGGGTGGGATAGAGATGCAACAGGGAGGAGATATGGGGATATATGTATATGTATAGCTGATTCATTTTGTTATACAGCAGAAACTAACACACCATTGTAAAGCAATTACACTCCAATAAAGATGTTAAAAAAAAAAACAAAAAACCTCTGAAATAATTATAGACTTACAGGAAGTTGCAAAAGTAGTAGAGTCCCTTCACCCAGCTTCCCCCAAGGGTAACAACTTATCTAACTATAGTACAATATAAAACCCAGAAAATTGACACTGGCACTATCTATAAACCTCATTTGAATTGCATGTTTTGATATGTATACCTTTAATTTTTAAAAATTACATGAATATAAAGCATTGTCTCTAAATAACAACTAATACAAAATGGTAAAAAATCTGTTGTATCTTCATACCCCACCATGTGCTCCCCACCCCAAGATAAAGACGGTCCCATCAATTTATTTGTATTTTATCAAGCCATCTCTTATGTATTTCCTTACATGCTTTGTACAGTTTTGTTTGAAAAATAATAAAATGAGATCTACCTTCCCTTCAATGTGTCTAAGAAACCTTTTTGTGTTTGTACAAACTGACTGACTTCATTCTCTAATTAATCCACAGATTCAATAGTTCAACCATACCATATTTTGTTTACTCTTACTTTACTGCTATTTGAGTGTTCAAATTTCTCAATACTATAAACAGTACTGTACAAACAACCTAGTCAATGATTCTTTGAACACATACGGGAATATTTATCTAAGGTAAAAACACAGAAGTGGAAACTGTACATTTTTATAGACATTGCCAAACTGCTCGCAAGAGGCTGTACCTACTCTTCTAGTAGTGTGTAAGAGCACGTTTCTCTATATTTCACCAACACTGGATATCGTCAATATTTGAAATTTTATAAAAATTATCCCATTGTTTCAACTTTCATTTCTCTGTAATAGAATATCATTTCATATGCTGCTGGTCTTCTCTATTTCTACTTTTATAAATGGGCAGTTCATATCCTCTATCCATTTTTCTACTTTTTTGTCTTTTTCTTATTACTTAAGTATATTTCCTTCCAGATATTAGTCCTTTTTCTGTTATTTATGTCACAAATATTTCCTCCCATTCTATTCCCTTTCTCTTAACTTTTAAAAGTTCTTTTGTTTTACAGAAATTTTTTATGTAGTCATATTTATCAATCATCTTCCTTTATGGGTTCTGGGTTTTGTGTCTTACTTAAGAAGTCACTGGTAATATGCCAAAAATATTCTATATGTTTTTTAGTTTTTAGTAGTCTTGTATCTAGCGTTTAGCTCTTTAATTCTTTTGAAATTTACCTTGTATATGGCAGAAGGGAGAAATCTAACTGCATATTTTTTCCCAAATACACAGACAATTGCTTTAATGCGATTTACCGAATAAATCCTTTCCCCAAAGATTTGAAATACCATTAACATGTTTTTGATTTACTTATTTTTTTATGTTTTTTTTAAAGTAATTTAATATTTTATTTATTTATTTATTTTTGGCTGCATTGGGTCTTCGCTGCTGCGCGCAGGCTTCCTCTAGTTGTGGCGAGTGGGGGCTACTCTTCCTTGCGGCGCACGGGCTTCTCATTGCTGTGGCTTCTCTTGTTGTGGAGCACGGGCTCTAGGCGCACGGGCTTCAGTAGTTGCAGCACATGGGCTCAGTAGTGGTGGCTCGTGGGCTCTAGAGCACAGGCTCAGTACTTGTGGAGCATGGGCTTAGTTGCTCCACGGCATGTGGGATATTCCCGGACCAGGGCTCAAACCCATGTCCTCTGCACTGGCAGGTGGATTCTTAACCACTGCACCACCAGGGAAGTCCAACATGCTTTTTATTATGAAATATTTCAAATATACTCAAAAGTAAAGAGACTAGTATGATGAACTCCTATATACTGATCACCAAGATTCCATAGTTAACGAGACTTTTCCACATTTGCTTTACCTACTATCCTTTATTTTTCTTGTGCTAAAGCATTTTAAAGCAAATTCCAGACATCCTGTCATTTCATTCCTACATGTTTTAGTGAAAGTCTCTAAAAACATGAACTTAAAAAAAATACAACCACAATACTGTTATAAGACCTAACAATAATTCCTTGGCAGCCTTAATATGCTGTTCTGGGCTTCCCTGGTGGTGCAGTGGTTAAGAACCCGCCTGCTAATGCAGGGGACACAGGTTCGAGCCCTGGTCCAGGAAGATCCCACATGCCAAGGAGCAACTAAGCCCATGTGCCACAACTACTGAGCCTGGGCTCTAGAGCCCGTGAGCCAAAACTACTGAACCCACGTGACGCAACTAGTGAAGCCCGTGCTCCGCCAACAAGAGAAGCCACTGCAATGAGAAGCCCGCGTACCACAATGAAGAGTAGCCCCTGCTCGCCGCAACTAGATAAAGCCCACAGGCAGCAAAGAACACCCAACACAGCCATAAATAAATAAATAAATTTATATATATATGTAAAAAATATGCTGTTCACCATTAAAATTCCCTGTCTGCCTGAAAATGACTTTTTAGGGTGGTTTGTTTGAATCAACAGCTAAAGGTCCATACATACACAGAAAAATTTTTTTGATATATTTGTTAACTCTTGTATGATACTACAGTTTTAATTACTATAATCATTACTGCATCTTTCAGTATGTGTTAAGGCACAAATGTCTCATTATTGTTGTTACTGGCTATTCTTGTACATGAAGAAAAATTCAGATACATTTTAGGATCAGACTGTGAAGTTTCTCTAAAAATATTTTTTAAGTTTCATTGGGATTTCACTGAAATTACAAATAAATTTAATTAAAAAACCACATAAAAAAAAAAGTCAGGGGCTTCCCTGGTGGCACAGTGGTTGAGAATCTGCCTGCCAATGCAGGGGACATGGGTTCGAGCCCTGGTCTGGGAAGATCCCACATGCCACGGAGCGACTAGGCCCGTGAGCCACAATTACTGAGCCTGCGCGTCTGGAGCCTGTGCTCCGCAACAAGAGAGGCCGCGATAGTGAGAGGCCCGCGCACCACGATGAAGAGTGGCCCCTGCTTGCCGCAAATAGAGAAAGCCCTCGCACAGAAACGAAGATCCAACACAGCCATAAATAAATAAATAAATAAATAAATAAAAATTAAAAAAAAAAAAAGAATGTTCAGCAAAAAAAAAAAAAAAAAGTCAGAGAAAGACAAATACTGTATGTTATCACTTATATGTGGAATCTAAAATATAAAACAAACTAGTGAAAATAACAAAAAAGAAACAGACTCACAGATATAAAGAACAAACTAGTGGTTACCAGTGGGGAGAGAGAAGGGGGGAGGGGTAAAATAGGGGTACGGGATTAAGAGGTACAGACATGCATAAAGTCAAAAAGCTACAGGCTGGGGGCTTCCCTGGTGGCGCAGTGGTTGAGAATCTGCCTGCTAATGCAGGGGACACGGGTTCGCGCCCTGGTCTGGGAAGATCCCACATGCCACGGAGCAACTAGGCCCGTGAGCCACAACTACTGAGCCTGCGCGTCTGGAGCCTGTGCTCCGCAACAAAAAGAGGCCACAATAGTGAGAGGCCCGCGCACCGCGATGAAGAGTAGCCCCCGCTTGCCGCAACTACAAGAAGCCCTAGCACAGAAACGAAGACCCAACATAGTAATCAATCAATAAATAAATCTTAAAAAAAAAAAAAAAAAAAAAGCTACAGGCTGTATTGTACAGCACAGGGAATACATCCAATACTTTATAATATAACAAATGGAGTATAATCTTTAAAAATTGTGAATCACTATGTTGTACATCTGAAACACATAATATTATAAATCAACTATACATCAATAAAAAAAAGAATTTAAAAGTTAAAAAAAAATCCACAATATATGAATCTCTCCAATTACCCATGTCTTCTTTGATAAAAAAAAAGTCTTTCTTCTTACAGGTCATGACACTGGTTGATTTATCAGTATTTTATTGCTGTGGTGAATAATTTTTTTCCAACTGCATTTTGCAATTATTATTTCTAGCTAATATGAAAACTAATGATTTTTGTATGTAGTCTTGTTTCTATCGACTTTACTGAACTCTTACTACGTCTGACAGTTTGACAGCTGGGTCTCCTATATTTGAGGGGGTACACAACCACCTCATCTATAAGTAATGACAGATGTACCTCTTCCAAATATTTAAACACCTTATCTTTCTTTCATTAAGAGCACTGACAAAGTGGTGATCACAGGTGCTGTTTTCTTATTTTATCATTGTGGTAGGTAGAATGGTCTCCAAAGATGTCCACACTCTAATCCCTGGAAATGTGTATATGTAAGACATAATTTACTGATATATTAGAGTTATAGACCTTAACACAGATTAACGTCTGGATTATCTGAGCAAGTCCAATCTCATCACGTGATCCCTCACAGACAGAGAACTTTCTCTGGCTGGAGTGAGATGAGACACAGGCCAAAAGAGAAGTCAGAGAGATTCCAAGCATGAGAAGGATGCAATGCACTGCTGCCGACTCTGATGTAGGAGCCCATGTGCAAGGACCAGAGAGAGTGCCCTCTAGGAGCTAAGAGTAGCCCTTAGCTGTTACAGTTTAAAGAACTGTTATCAGCCATACAGTTATAAGGAACTAGATTCTGACAACAACCTGAATGAGCTTGGAAGTGGATTCTCCTCCAGAAGCCAGCCCAGTGGACACCTTGATTTAGGTCTTGTTAGAGCTAGAGCAGAAAATCCAGCCAAGCCCACCCAGACTTCTAATGTATAGAAGTGTGAGACAATAAACTTGTTTTAAGCCACTAAGTTTGTGGTAATTTGTTATGGCAGCTATAGAAAACTAATACAACCATCAGGTATAATGTTTGCTCTAAGTTTCAGGAAGCTATCCTTGTCAGAGTGAAAAAGTCTTAATCCAGCTGGTTGGGAATTTCGTTTTACTTTTTAATCACTAAGGTATAGTGATTAGGCATAATCACTAAGGCATAATCACTAAGGAATTTTATTATGTGCTTTATTGGCAACTATGACAATAATTATATAATTTTTCATCTTTATTCTGTAAACACATTTTACTATACTGATATATTTTCTAATGTTGAATTGTCCTTGTACCCTAGTCATGTGCTTAAAACACAGCTGGATTTATTTTTATTAAATTTTATTTAGCATTTTTACAAGTTTTTTACATCTTTGTTAAAAATCAGTTGACCATATATGTGTGTGCCTATTTCTAGACTCTTCACTTTGTTCCATTTATCTATAAGTCTATTCTTGCATCAATACAGTAACATCTTGATTACTGTAGTTTTGTGTCTTGAAACCAAGTAGAGTAAGCCCTCTAACTTTATCCTTATTTTTCAAAATTGCTTTGGTTATACCAGATCATTTGCATTCCCATGTATGTTTTAGAAGCATTTTGTCAATTTCTACAAAAAAACCCTGCTGGGTGTTTGACTTGGATTTCATTCTATATATGGACTAACTTGGAGATAAATGGTATTTTAAAAATATTTAGACTTCTATTCCACTGGTCTATATGTTCTTTTGCCAGTACTACAATGTCTTGAATACTGCAGTTTTGTAATAAGTTTTGAAGTTTGGAAGTATGAGTCCTCCAACTTTGTTCTTTTTTCAAGACTGTTTTGGGTATTTGGAGTCCCTTGAGATTCCGTATGAATTTTAGGGTAGGTTTTTCTATTTCTGCAATAAATACTGTTGAGATTTTCATAGGGATTGCATTGAATCTGTAGATCATTTGGGGTGGTATGTCATCTTAACACTATCTTCCATTCTGTGAAAGGAGGATGTCTTTCCACTTATTTATGTCTTTTTAAATTCCTTTCATCAGTGTTTTATACTTTTTAGTGTACAAGTATTTTGCCTCTTTGGTTAAGTTTATTCCTAAGTATTTTATTCTTTTTGATGGCAGTGTAAATGGAACTGTTTTCTTAATTTCCTTTTCTTTCTTTTTTATGTTTTTGTTTTTAAATTTATTGTACTGAAATATAGTTGATTTACAATGTTGTTAATCTCCTTTTCTAATTATTCATTGTATAATGTATATTATATGGTGTAGAAATACAACTGACTTTTGTGAGTTAATTTTGTTTCCTGAAACTTTGCTGAGTTTATTAGTTCTAACAGGTGTGTCTGTGTGTGTGTGTGTGTGTGTGTGTGTGTGTATGTGTGTGAGTGTGTATGTGTGTGAAATCTTTAGGATTTCCTACATATAAGATCACGTTGGGACTTCCCTGGTGGTCCAGTGGTTAAGACTCCATACTCCCAATGCAGGGGGCCCGGGTTTGATCCCTGGTTGGGGAACTAAGATCCTACATACTGCAACTAAGCCCGCATGCCGCAACTAGAAAACCCCACGTGCCACAACTAGAGAAGAGTGCACGCTGCAATGAAGACCCAGAGCAGCCTAAATAAATAAATAAATGACCCTGTCATTGGTGAACAGAGATAATTTTACTTCTTCCTTTCCAATTTGGATGCCTTTTATTTCTTTTTCTTGCCTAATTGCTGTGGCTAGAACTTCTAGTGCTATATTGAATAGAAGGAGTGAAAGGGGGCATCCTTGTCTTATTCCTGATCTTAGAGGAAAAGCTTTCAGTCTCTCACCATTGAGTATTACTGTTTTTTAACAAACTGAATATATGCTTCTTTGTGTTTTACTTACCTGGGGTTTGTTGAACTCCTTGGATTTGTGGGTTTACAGTTTTTATTAAGTTTGGACAATTTTCAGCTACAATTTTTTTCAAATATTTTTCTCTTTCATTTTATTGCTTAAACTATACCTTACTAGATTAAAGCCCATCAGAGGTCACACTATAAAGAACTAGAAAAGTCATTGAAATCTGTCTGTCTCTACCTCCTAGCAGAAAGACTCAACATGCCTTGACAACAGAGAGAGGAAACAGATTTATTTTTAACATCTGAATATTTACTTTCAAATAGAGTCAGACATTCTAGTGGAAAAAACCTCTTTGTGTGCTTCATATTTTGAAGTATAAAGCTGCAGTAATTAATCTCATCACTGTTTATTAGATGTGTGGTAGACAGATAACTTGTCTTTCTAGTTCACAAATTTTTTGATTGAGATAAACTGTATTAGAGGAACTGTACCCAAAAGCCTTATCTTCCCTTGAATCTGATTTAGATGACAAGATTCTAGATTTCAAGCTGGAGTCTGATGCTGAGCTTTGGGGAATTTTGGGTGAAGAGGAGAGATATATTTTGCATGCAAGAGGCATGTGAACTGTTATGGCCAGAAGTTAGGCTGTGGCAGATTGTGTTTTTCGAAAAATAGCTACTACAATATTTCCCATTCCACATGTTCTTCTAGAACCTTGCAATTTCCCCACCAAGAAGTATTGATACTTTATGACCTCTCTCCTTGAATCTGGACAGGGCTTTGTGACTGCCTCTATTAATAAAAACATGACACAATTAAAATCTTGTTATTTCTGAGGCTAGATCAGAAAAGATGATATAGCTCCTACTTGGAGCTATTGGGGCTCTTGGGGCTCACACCTTTGCAGCCCTGTGCTACCAGCTACCATGTAAGAAGTACAGCTAATCTGAAGCCACTATGTTGGAGAAACTGTATGGAGAGACCACAAAGAGACAGAGATGCATGAGACACTCTAATTATTCCAGTTCCCAGCTGTTCAAGTCTTCCTGGTCCAAACACCAGCTATTTCAGTGGGGAAGCCTGTGAGATAACTCTAGCACCAGCCACTATCTGATTGTAATTACATGACAGACCCCCACCCCCACCTCCTAAGTGAGAACTGCCAAGCTGAGCCCATCCAATCCCCAGAGTAGTAAGAAAAAATTTAAAAGATTCTCTTTTTGTGGCATTAAATTTGAGGTGGTTTGTTATGCAGCATTAGATAAGTGGAACACTGAATTCGAGATGCCTGAGAAAAGATGTGACAGTGAAAAGAAGATGTCAAAGCAGGCTAGAGGATATATGTATACACAGAAGAAAGGCCCAATGTTGGAGATGGTAATTTATTATTTGTTGGTAAGTGAAACCACGGCAGTAGTAAAGACTGCCTATAATGAGAATAAAGAATAAGAAAAGAAGATAGCCTAGTATGGAAGCGTAAGGAATTTAAAATGTAAATGTAAGATGAAGAAAGAAGAACCTTTAAAAGAATCTAGGAATGTTAGCGAGGAAAAGGAAAACCATGACAGTGTTTAAGTCATGGATGACTAGAGAAGAGAGTATTTCAAGACAAAGGGAACTGTCAATTGTGATACAACTGCCAACGGGTTGAGTAAGATAAGAAATTAAAGTGGCCATTTTGGACTTAGTGACAGAGACATCATTGGTAATTTTGGCATGTGCAGTCTCTACGAATTGGTGCAGGGAAAGGGGAAGAAGGGAAAGCTCAAATGTAATAGGCTAAAAAATAAGCAGGAGGTTAGGAGATACAGATACTAAACACAGACAATTCTCTTAAGAAGCTGGATATGAAGGTAAAGAAAAAGAAAAATAAAGTTATAAATAAATGGAAAATAGAAAAAAATTTACTATATCTAAAATAATTTCTTTGTACTTAAAGTTTCGTCTTTCTTTTTTTAAGATTTATTTATTATTTAGTTATTTATTTTATTTATTTTTGGCTGCACTGGGTCTTAGTTGTGGCACGTGGGATCTTTGTTGAGGTGTGCAGGGTCTTTCATTGCGGCGTGCAGGCTTCTCTCTAGTTGTGGCGTGTGGGTTTTCTCTTCTCTAGTTGTGGTGCACAGGCTCCAGGGCACAAGGGCTCTGTAGTTGTGGCGTGCGGGTACCACAGCACACGGGCTCTGTAGTTTGCAGCATGCAGGCTCTCTAGTTGAGGCGCGCAAGCTCAGTAGTTGTGGCGCGCGGACTTAGTTGCCCCGCGGAATGTGGGCTCTTAGTTCCCTGACCAGGGATTGAACCCGCGTCCCCTGCATTGTTAAGGAGGATTCTTTACCACTGGACCACCAGGGAAGTCCCTAAAGTGTAGTCTTGAAGATACATTTTCATGGAATCTACAATTGCATCTTCAGAAAGTCTGTCTTAGAGATGAAAAGCCTAATTCAACAAACGCACATCTCTTCCACTGCCCAAAAGATTATAATACACTATCACTAGTCTTCCTTAGGCAATTCTATGGCAAACAGATAAATTACTGTGTTGCTGCTAGAGGGCTTAAGGAATTTTCAAGTTTAGTAGATAGCTGAGAACATACTTCTGAGTGCTGAGAAATTATAGAAAAAACATCTATCGGATATTTTCCACATCAATAAAATTCAACTCCTTAAACTGGTTTGACATTTGGCTTAATGCTGGACGTAACCTAAGATTCTCTATCACACTTACCCGTTGTTGGTGAACAATATTTTTGTGCTCCCGTGCCACACGTGTGGCCCATTTCCGAGCCTCTTTGTTTAAACTGTGCTCCTCTGTGGTCCCAGTTTCTGATTCTAACTGTCGGCTCTACAACACAAGAGAGAACAGAGAGAAAAGTACTGTTATCCTTATTGAAATCACTACCATTTTGTAGGTAGACCAGAGGGCCTTCACTTTATCAGCACTCAAAACAGGAGGCATGCTCCACTACTGTGGGGAGCAATGTCTCATGTCACAGAAGATTAGCAGAAGACAAAGAGGATGGTATGAAAACCGTAAATGACCACAGATTGTTGTCTTACATTGCTGAACATTAAAGCTTCATCTCTAACTGTAGCATGATCCATTTTGGGTATAAAGCAAGCTAGCTAAGCAAAGAAGAAAAAGTATTTATGCCAACCTACTATGACACTAAAATAGGTGCACAGACAAAATGGAAACAACTCAACAGTTTCAATGGGATTAAAGAAAGAATCATTGCATAGAAGTGAAAAGAAAAATAAAACAATACAGTAACAGTGACACAACCTATCCATCCTCAAAAATATTGGGTTTAATTTAGTTATACTTACCACCAAACCTCAAACTAGCTTTTGTCATTCTTCTGGGCCTTAATGTCATCTCAAAGATAGGGGTGCTAGATCAAATGATTACTAAGGGTTTCTTCTTGCCCTAAAATGCTATACCCATATTTCATAAAGAACAAACTGCAAAATCTAACTAAACAAGAGTAATAGTTAACCACTATTATGCAAGGTACTGTGGAAAGTGCTTCACATAACTTTTATAACAATCTTATGAGACGGGTCACACAGCCATTTTATAGAAAAGGAAATCAAGGCTCAGAGATGTTAAATAAAATTTCCAGTGTGCGCCAGATATTCAATGTTACAACTTCCGATTCCAGAATTAGAGCTCTTAACCACTAAACTATTTTAACTTTCTCTAAACTCTTAAGAACCCATGAAAAAAATCTTTATTAAAATAACTAGGAAAGAAAATAATTTTTTAAAATATGAATTATCCAAAGATGATTTTAATACAAAAAGCAAAATTTTAGAGTGGAAAGATCTTTAAAAACTGACTTCCATGGGACTTCCCTGGTGGTCCAGTGGTTAAGAATCTGCCTTCCAATGCAGGGGATGCAGGTTTGATCCCTGGTCGGGGAACTAGGATCCCACATGCTACAGAGCAACTAAGCCTGTGCGCTGCAAGGAAAGATCCCGCGTGCCCTGCGTGCGCAACGCAGCCAAAAGTAAGTAAATAAATAAATATTAAAAAAGAAAAAAAAAAACCCAAACTGACTTTTGCAAGGTCACATAGCTCAAAATTGGTAAACAGGATTTGATAAATTGGATTACAAATTTAATATTTTTGTTGGGGGTACTGTAGGCAAGGTTGAAGAACTTTTACTCTATGCAGACATTTCAGCTAAAGCTAGATTATATAATGATAAATGAATTGAAACATATCCAAATCTAACCAACTTTACATTTACATTTTATACCGATTCATTCTTTGGGCTATTAGGGAACCAACTTTCTTATTATATTTATTTGCAAAAGGATCTAGGCATTTACATTTATATCTGTCCTCAGAAGCCAGGGTTTAAAAAGTTAAACCCTGGATGAAGATGCAAATGTGATCTATAGGATGTATGGTAGAAAGGTATACTCTGAAGAGCCCAGGTACAGGTTTTTAAGCCAGATAAACCCAGTTTTAATCCTCTCTATGCCACTTATTAGCTTCATGATCTTGGGCTGTTAGTTAAACTGTATCTTAGTTACAGCCGAAAATTGGTGAAAATGCCACCTATCTCATAGGGGTTATTTAGGGCAAAACGAGGTCATATTTTAAACATTCTCTTATGGTATATACATAAGCATCCAATAGATGGTAACTGCTAATGTTAAAGACCCAACAGAAAATTACTTGAAACAAAAAATTTTGTCATTACTGTTAATAAAAAAGTCCAAATAATTCCCAGGTTCTTCATAGCCCAAATAATGAACCAAAAACAAGACCGAAGATATAATGAAAGGATCTCAAAGAGAATGAACTTATAGAGCACAGAGTAGATGAGAAAGAAGGCAACTGATAGAGAAATTTAATTTTTATTACTGAGGTACATTTTAGGAACTGGTAAATGGGTCTAAAAATGTGTGCTGGCTGCATGGCCAACGTGCCCATGCAGAATCTGTACCTTTTTACTGAGTATTATCTGTGCTTAAAAGCTGGAGAAATAAAGATAGGGCTTTTTCTCATTCCCTATGGGTTTACTATTACTCAGGAGTGCCCAATGATCAGAACAGATCACAATTACCACTGACTGGGAGATGTGACTTTGGGACCCTCTGGGCAGGGAATAATAACACATAACTAAAATTCAAGTAAATTGATCTTTTTCATGAATTCTGAAATCAAGCCATGGAAAAACATGGCTACCTATAATACAGTTCTAGACAAATGAGAATTCCATACAAGGCAAACACAGCCCAGGGTACTAAACAATACATAGAGAAATGTTCTAATGCCACTCTGGAGATCAAAGATGAATATAAATCTGAATCTAGTAAAGATCATTACCTTTTAAAATGGTGGTATCAGTAGTGGTTGATTCCAGCAAAGGAATGCTAGTGACTGCTTCTTTTTAAAATGCTGGCTAATTTAATCGTTGGTTCATACTTTTAACACTTTTCCTTTACCTCTTAAAAGTATAGTTAAAATACATAAAGGAATAGTAACATATAGGCTATTAAGCACAATAATTTAAAGAACATTGTTATTTTCCTGAAGCAGAACATGAGACTTTAACAATTAAGTATCAAACAGCACTGTAGCCTAGCTCTGGAAAAGTGCACTTATTTAACTTGATTATTTTTAAAGAGGCATATATTATAACATAACAATTCTCAGAGTAATAGTAGCACAAAAATAATTCAAATAAATTACAAACTGAAGAGAAATGCTATAAAAGGAATTTCCTATCGACTTTTAAATGTAGATTAGGTAGTTTTTTATTAGTCTGTCAGTTTGGGTTATTTTATAAGTTAGGTCAACTAAATGTGATTCTTGAAAACTCTGGAAACATCAGATTTCAAAAATCATACAAACTTTAATAAAAAATTTCAGAAGCAGATAGGTCTTTTCCTGGAAAATAAATGTCAATCCAAACACAAGCCTATGATTTTGAGTACTGTTCCCTCTGGTTGGAATAACTCCCCTATATTTTTTTGTCCACAGACAAATTCCTAGTTATTCTTCAAATCTCAGTTCAAGTCCTTGTTCTCTGTGAAATCTTCGCTGACTTTCCCAGATAGACTCAGTGGCTCCTTCACTTTAGACATATCTCCATTATATTAATTTATTAATTTGTTAGACATCTACTGAGTGGCTACTGTCAGGCCAACATCACATTATACTGTGACTGCTGCATGTATGTTTCCTATTTGTCTTTAGGCAATCTGAGGCCTCGAAAGGATACATTTCCTGGCATCTAGCACCATGCCTAATAGTACACAGAATGCCCTCAGTAAAGGCTGGTAAACATATAACCTAAAGTGAGGGGCAGGCCACCAGATTATTAGAATGGTGTCTTCAGGGGGACAAGAGAATAAACATACTGAATTAGAATCAGTTTCTAATGGATGAAAGAAAGTATTTTGTGTAGGGAAGAACAGAATGAACAGAGGAGAAAGGGGACTAATTTACTGAGTACCATGCATTTTAATACAGGTTCTCAAAGCTCACTTGAGGACTGAGATCTCTCTCCCACTTGTAAAATAAAAGGTCTCTTTCTTCATGTTTAAATTCTCACTACAAAATCCACTCAAAATGGATGACTAAGGAAGGAATTGTTTTTGAATCTCCCAATTAAGGAATTTTTATACATTTTATTTTATGAAATTTATTTGTTCTTCAAAAAGCAGCCATTAGGGAGTCACCGGGCCTGCGCGCTCTGCGGAGGGAAAGCCCGTAGCCTCTGTCAGGTGAACTGGGAAGCAGACTCTTGAGTTCAGAGCTGGCCTGTGGTTTTTGCATCTCATCAAGGAGCTCCTCCTCATACAGCCGTGTGGATGACAGGCTCTTGGTGCTCCAGCTAGGCGTCAAGGCTGTGCCTCTGAGGTGGGAGAGCCAAGTTCAGGACACTGGTCCACAAGAGACCTCCCAGCTCCACGTAATATCAAACGGCAGAAATCTCCCAGAGATCTCCATCTCAACGCCAAGACCCAGCTCCACTCAACGACCAGCAAGCTACAGTGCTGGACACCCTATGCCAAACAACTAGCAAGACAGGAACACAACCCCATCCATTAGCAAGAGAGTCTGCCTAAAATCATAATAGGGCCACAGACACCCCAAAACACACCACCAGAAGTGGACCTGCCCACCAGAAAGACAAGATCCAGCCTCATCCACCAGAACACAGGCACTAGTCCCCTCCACCAGGAAGTGTACACAACACACTGAACAAACCTTAGCCACTGGGGACAGACACCAAAAACAACGGGAACTACGAACTTGCAGCCTGCGAAAAGGAGATCCCAAACACAGTAAGTTAAGCAAAATGAGAAGACAGAGAAACACACAGCAGATGAAGGAGCAAGGCAAAAACCCACCAGACCTAACAAATGAAGAGGAAATAGGCAGTCTACCTGAAAAATAATTCAGAATAATGATAGTAAAGAGGATCCAAAATCTTGGAAATAGAATGGAGAAAATACAAGAAACGTTTAACAGGGACCTAGAAGAACTAAAGAGCAAACAAACAGTGATGAACAACACAATAAATGAAATTAAAAATTCTCTAGAAGGAATCAATAGCAGAATAACTGAGGCAGAAGAATGGATAAGTGACCTGGAAGATAAAATAGTGGAAATAAATACTGCAGAGCAGAATAAAGAAAAAAGAATGAAAAGAATTGAGAACAGTCTCAGAGACCTCTGGGACAACATTAAATGCACCAACATTTGAATTATAGGGGTCCCAGAAGAAGAAGAGAAAAGGAAAGGGACTGAGAAAATATTTGAAGAGATTATAGTTGAAAACTTCCCTAATATGGGAAAGGAAATAGTTAATCAAGTCCAGGAAGCACAGAGAGTCCCATACAGGATAAATCCAAGGAGAAACACGCCAAGACACATATTAATCAACTATCAAAAATTCAATACAAAGAAAAAATATTAAAAGCAGCAGAGGAAAAACAACAAATAACACACAAGGGAATCCCCAGAAGGTTAACAGCTGATCTTTCAGCAGAAACTATGCAAGCCAGAAGGGAGTGGCAGGACATATTGAAAGTGATGAAGGAGAAAAACCTACAGCCAAGATTACTCTATCCAGCAAGGATCTCATTCAGATTTGATGGAGAAATTAAAACCTTTACAGACAAGCAAAAGCTAAGAGAATTCAGCACCACCAAACCAGCTCTACAACAAATGCTAAAGGAACTTCTCTAGTTAGGAAACACAAGAGAAGGAAAAGACCTACAATAACAAACCCAAAACAATTAAGAAAACAGTAATAGGAACATACATATCAATAACTACCTTAAATGTAAATGGATTAAATGCTCCAACCAAAAGACAAAGACTGGCTGAATGGATACAAAAACAAGACCTGTATATATGCTGTCTACAAGAGTCCCACTTCAGACCTAGGGACACATACACACTGAAAGTGAGGAGATGGAAAAAGATATTCCATGCAAATGGAAATCAAAAGAAAGCTGGAGTAGCAAGTCTCATATCAGACAAAATAGACTTTAAAACAAAGACTATTACAAGAGACAAAGAAGGAGACTACATAATGATCAAGGGATCAATCCAAGAAGAAGATATAACAATTGTAAATATTTATGCACCCAACATAGGAGCACCTCAATACATAAGGCAAATACTAACAGCCAAAAAGGGGAAATCGACAGTAACACAATCATAGTAGGGGACTTTAACACCCCACTTTCACCAATGGACAGATCATCCAAAATGAAAATAAATAAGGAAACACAAGCTTTAAATGATACATTAAACAAGATGGACTTAATTGATATTTATAGGACATTCCATCCGAAAACAACAGAATACACATTCTTCTCAAGTGCTCATGGAACATTCTCCAGGATAGATCATATCTTGGGTCACAAATCAAGCCTTGGTAAATTTAAGAAAACTGAAATCGTATCAAGTATCTTTTCTGACTGTAACGCTATGAGACTAGATATCAATTACAGGAAAAAATCTGTAAAAAATACAAACACATGGAGGCTAAACAATACACTACTTAATAACCAAGAGATCACTGAAAAAATCAAAGAGGAAATCAAAAAATACCTAGAAACAAATGACAATTAAAACACGACGACCCAAAACCTATGGGATGCAGCAAAGCAGTTCTAAGAGGGAAGTTTATAGCAATACAATCCTACCTTAAGAAACAAGAAACATCTCAAATAAACAACCTAACCCTACACCTAAAACAATTAGAGAAAGAAGAACAAAAAAACCCCAAGGTTAGCAGAAGGAAAGAAATCATAAAGATCAGATCAGAAATAAATGAAAAAGAAATGAAGGAAACGATAGCAAAGATCAATAAAACTAAAAGCTGGTTCTTTGAGAAGATAAACAAAATTGATAAACCATTAGCCACGCTCATCAAGAAAAAAAGGGAGAAGACTCAAATCATTACAATTAGAAATGAAAAAGGAGAAGTAACAACTGACACTGCAGAAATACAAAGGATCATGAGAGATTACTACAAGCAACTCTATGCCAATAAAATGGACAACCTGGAAGAAGTGGACAAATTCTTAGAAATGCACAACCTTCCGAGACTGAACCGGGAAGAAATAGAAAATATGAACAGACCAATCACAAGCACTGAAATTGCAACTGTGATTAAAAATCTTCCAACAAACAAAAGCCCAGGACCAGATGGTTTCACAGCCAAATTCTATCAAAGATTTAGAGAAGAGCTAACACCTATCCTTCTCAAACTCTTCCAAAATATAGCAGAGGGAGGAACACTCCCAAATTCATTCTACGAGGCCACCATCACCCTGATACCAAAACCAGACAAAGATGTCACAAAGAAAGAAAACTACAGGCCAATATCACCGATGAACATAGATGCAAAAATCCTCAACAAAATACTAGCAAACAGAATCCAACAGCACATTAAAAGGATCATACACCATGATCAAGTGGAGTTTATCCCAGGAATGCAAGGATTCTTCAATATATGCAAATCAATCAATGTGATACACCATATTAACAAATTGAAGGAAAAAAACCATATGATCACCTCAATAGATGCAGAGAAAGCTTTCAACAAAACTCAGCACCCATTTATGATAAAAACCCTCCAGAAAGTAGGCATAGAGGGAACTTTCCTAAACATAATAAAGGCCATATATGACAAACCCACAGCCAACATCGTCCTCAATGGTGAAAAACTGAAACCATTTCCTCTAAGATCAGGAACAAGACAAGGTTGTCCACTCTCACCACTATTATTCAACATAGTTTTGGAAGTTTTAGCCACAGCAATCAGAGAAGAAAAAGAAATAAAAGGAATCCAAATTGGAAAAGAAGAAGTAAAGCTGTCACTTTTTGCAGATGACATGATACTATACATAGAGAATCCTAAAGATGCTACCAGAAAACTATTAGAGCTAATCAATGAATTTGGTAAAGTAGCAGGATACAAAATTAATGCATAGAAATCTCTTGCATTCCTATACACTAATGATGAAAAACCTGAAAGTGAAATTAAGAAAACACTCCCATTTACCATTGCAACAAAAAGAATAAAATATCTAGGAATAAACCTACCTAAGGAGACAAAAGACCTATATGCAGAAAATTATAAGACACTGATGAAAGAAATTAAAGATGATACAAACAGATGGAGAGATATACCATGTTCTTGGATTGGAAGAATCAACATTGTGAAAATGACTATATTACCCAAAGCAATCTACCGATTCAGTGCAATCCCTATCAAACTACCACAGGCATTTTTCACAGAACTAGAACAAAAAATTCCACAATTTGTATGGAAACACAAAAGACCCCGAATAGCCAAAGCAATCTTGAGAAAAAAAAACGGAGATGGAGGAATCAGGCTCCCGGACTTCAGACTATACTACAAAGCTAGAGTAATCAAGACAGTATGGTACTGGCACAAAAACAGAAATATACATCAATGGAACAGGATAGAAAGCCCAGAGATAAACCCACACACATATGGTCACCTTATCTTTGATAAAGGAGGCAAGAATATACAGTGGAGAAAAAACAGCCTCTTCAATAAGTGGTGCTGGGAAAACTCGCCAGCTACATGTAAAAGAATGAAATTAGAACACTCCGTAACACTATACACAAAAATAAACTCAAAATGGATTAAAGACCTAAATGTAAGGCCAGACACTATCAAACTCTTAGAGGAAAACACAGACAGAACACTCTATGACAGAAATCACAGCAAGATCCTTTTTGACCCACTTCCTAGAGAAATGGAAATAAAAACAAAAATAAACAAATGGGACCTAATGAAACTTCAAAGCTTTTGTACAGCAAAGGAAACCATAAACAAGATGAAAAGACAACCCTCAGAATGGGAGAAAATATTTGCAAATGAAGCAATTGACAAAGGATTAATCTCCAAAATTTACAAGCAGCTCATGCAGCTCAATATCAAAAAAACAAACAACCCAATCCAAAAATGGGCAGAAGACCTAAATACACATCTCTCCAAAGAAGATATACAGAGTGCCAACAAACACATGAAAGAATGCTCAACATCATTAATCATTAGAGAAATGCAAATCAAAACTACAATGAGATATCATCCCACACTGGTCAGAATGGCCATCATCAAAAAATCTACAAACAATAAATGCTGAAGAGGGTATGGAGAAGAGGGAACCCTCTTGCACTGTTGGTGGGAATGTAAATTGATACAGCCACTATGGAGAACAGTATGGAGGTTCCTTAAAAAACTAAAAATAGAACTACCATATGACCCAGCAATCCCACTACTGGGCATATACCCTGAGAAAACCATAATTCAAAAAGAGTCATGTACCACAATGTTCATTGCAGCTTTATTTACAATAGCCAGGACATGGAAGCAACCTAAGTGTCCATCGACAGATGAATGGATAAAGAAGATGTGGCACATATATACAACGGAATATTACTCAGTCATAAAAAGAAATGAAATTGAGTTATTTGTAGTGAGGTGGATGGACCTAGAGTCTGTCATACAGAGTGAAGTAAGTCAGAAGGAGAAAAACAAACACTGTATGCTAACACATATATATGGAATCTAAAGAAAAAAAAATGGTCATGAAGAACCTAGGGGCAAGACGAGAATAAAGACACAGACCTACTAGAGAATGGACTTGAGGATACGGGGAGGGGGAAGGGTAAGCTGGGACGAAGTGAGAGAGTGGCATGGACATATATACACTACCAAAAGTAAAACAGATAGCTAGTGGGAAGCAGCCGCATAGCACAGGGAGATCAGCTTGGTGCTTTGTGACCACCTAGAGGGGTGGAATAGGGATGGTGGGAGGGAGGGAGATGCAAGAGGGAAGAGATATCGGGACATATATGTATAACTCATTCACTTTGTTATAAAGCAGAAACTAACACACCATTGTAAAGCAATTATACTCCAATAAAGATGTTAAAAAAAAAAGAGTAGCCTTTAAAAATGAAGAACATTTACTCCTCAAATACATTTACATTGTACATATATAATATTTACTTCCCAAAGAAACCTAGCTGTGTCACCCTGGCTAATGTACTTAACTTCCTCTCTGGGTCTCAGCTTTCGCAATTGAAAATCAAGACATCTGAAGATGAGATGAAATCTCAGATCCTCACCAGTGCTGAAATTAATTTTAAGAGAACAAACAGGCTCATGCATTGGCTGTAAGCAGAGGGAACAGTGTGTTTCTCTGGATAAGAGACCCAGAAATTTTGCTATTCTACTGCTACTGCTCTGAGCTCCAAATTTCTTTTTAGCATTATCTGAGAGCCTCGCCTAACTCAAGAACAGAAGAGCCTCTGTAAAAATGATAAAAATATTCTTAAAACATATTTTTAATTTACTTGGAATTTTAAATTCATGACATAATTTTAGGAGGTACTGGAGATGAAAAACATAAAGACAAACCACTTGATGGGAGGTCAGGATGTCAAATTTCTGAGATGGTTAGGGAGTACAGATAATGCAAATATTAGATATCTATGATATACTACTGAATGAGAAAAAAAAGCTTAAATTCAAGTCTATTTTAACTCTACTTATATAAAGTTGTGTATCCGCATCTATGTAAGTAGGTACCTGCAGAGAGATGTTCAGAAGGATATTGACCAAATTATTACCAGTGGTTACCTCTGAACAGTGAGGGTTTAGGTGAAAACATTTTTTATAATTAGAAAACTATAAAGCTATGTTAATTTTAAAAAGGGGTATCATTTATTGACTATTTAAGCTCTGTGCTAACTGCTTTACATACATTTAGTTCTCAAAACAATACTAATAGGGACTCTTCTCAATTTATAGGTATGGAAATCTAGGCTCAAAAAAGGTATGTGCCTTTCTGAAGCCACTTAGCCAGTAAGTGCTGGATCTAGAGCTTGTATTGAGACCTCTCGAGATTCCTTGCTATTTTTATATGACCATACTGTCTCATTAATTATTCTATTTATCTAACGCCAATATTGATAACATAGATAGAGATAGTAATATTGAAAAAGACATTGCTAAAATACAAATCTCTTTTCAATGAAATTTTGTCTAGGCTTTTACTTAAATGTCAAGACATCTTTTGATTTAGGGACTTCCCTCATGGTCCAGTGGTTAGGACTCCGCACTTCCACTGCAGGAGGCATGGGTTCCATCCCTGGTCAGGCGGGCAGAGAGCTAAGATGCTGAAAGCTGTATGGTGCAGCCAAAAAAAAAAGAAAAGAAAAGACATCTTTTTTTTTTTTTTTTTAAATAATTATTTATTTATTTATGGCTGTGTTGGGTCTTCGTTTCTGTGCGAGGGCTTCCTCTAGTTTAGGCAAGTGGGGGCTGCTCTTCATCGCGGTGCACGGGCCTCTCACTATCACGGCCTTTCTTGCTGCGGAGCACAGGCTCCAGACGCGCAGGCTCAGGAATTGTGGCTCACGGGCCCAGCTGCTCCGCGGCATGTGGGATCTTCCCAGACCAGGGCTCGAACCCGTGTCCCCTGCATTGGCAGGCAGACTCTCAACCACTGCGCCACCAGGGAAGCCCCGAAAAGACATCTTTTGATTTAATTTTGTTTTTAGAAAACAAAAGCCAAACTCTTTCAAGAGTTTAGGAAGGCTTTCAGAGCCTAGCAATGTTGTTTTTAAAAATTACCAATCTTTTTAGAAAGTAATATTAAAATACAGTCTTTTCAAAATTTACAGTTATTAAATAACTTTAAAGAACTACACTACAGAGTGTTTTTTTTTTTTTGGCTGCGCAGCTTGCGAGATCTTAATTCCCTGACCAGGGACTGAACCCAGGCCCTTGGCAGTGAAAGTGAGGAGTCCTAACCACTGGACCATCAGGGAATTCCCGCTCATTCCAATATATTCTTGATATATTAGTCTTTAAGTCATCTTAACTGTTTTGTTCTTAGACAAAGATATGATTTCAGTTCATTTTAAGGTTAGCATAAGGGCATAGAAGATATCTGAGCCTGCGCGCAGAAGGACAAAGTGAGTAGGGATAGAAAAGCTGATTTTCACACAAGAAACACAAGAAACATAGTCATTATTTTTCAAGTCTGATACCTCACTGTAGTTTTGATTTGCATTTCTCTAATGATTAATGATGTTGAGCATTCTTTCATGTGTTTATGAAGAACCTAGGGGCAGGACAGGAATAAAGACACAGACCTACTAGAGAATGGACTTGAGGACATGGGGAGGGGGAAGGGTAAGCTGGGACGAAGTGAGAGAGTGGCATGGACTTATATATACTACCAAATGTAAAACAGATAGCTAGTGGGAAGCAGCTGCATAGCACAGGGAGATCAGCTTGGTGCTTTGTGACCACCTAGAGGGGTGGGATAGGGATGGTGGGAGGCAGGGAGACGCAAGAGGGAAGAGATATGGGGATATATGTATATGTATAGCTGATTCACTTTGTTATAAAGCAGAAACTAACACACCATTGTAAAGCAATTATACTCCAATAAAGATGTTTAAAAAAATAAGTAAATAAAAAAATAAAAATAAAAAAATAAACACAGCTAGCACATAGCACAGCCAGGATTTGACTCCAGAGCCCATGATTTCTCATTGTACAACACCTGTTTGAATGTCTAATACAAGTATGACCCATGTGACAGCTGAATGACTCTTCAACATAGAGAGCCTGATAAATGTAAATTCTCTCATTGGGACTTCCCTGGTGGTCCAGTGGTTAAGACCCCAGGCTCCCAATGCAGGGGGCCTGGGTTCCATCCCTGGTCAGGGAACTAGATCCCGCATGCCGCAACTAAGAGCCTTCATGCTGCAACTAAAAAAGATCCCACATGCCACAACGAGGATCCCACATGCGGCAACGAAGACCTGGCACAGCCAAATAAATAAATATTAAAATAAATAAATAAATAAATTCTCTCTCATAGAATATCCTTTTTGGGGGGGGGGAATAAAAATTTTAGGCTACAGGGCTTCCTTGGTGGTGCAGTGGTTAAGAATCTGCCTGCCAATGCAGGGGATGCGGGTTCGAGCCCTGGTCCGGGAAGATCCCACATGCTGCGGAGCAACTAAGCCCATGCGCCACAACCACTGAGCCTGCGAGCCACAACTACTGAGCCCACGTGCCACAACTACTGAAGCCTGCGCGCCTAGAGCCTGTGCTCTGCAACGAGAAGCCACCCCAATGCGAAGCCCGTGCACTGCAACGAAGAGTAGCCCCCGCTTGCTGCAACTAGAGAAAGCCTGCGCGCAGAGACGAAGACCCAACGCAGCCAAAAAAATAAATAAATAAAATTTTTAAAATTATAAAAAAAAAATTTTAGGATACATTCCATATCCTTCTCAGAACAATCTTGTATTAAAAACTTTCATTTCAGTGAAGAAACGTGAACTTTACTATTTCTAGAAAGATTTTTGACTTTCTGGTATCATCTGATACCAGAAGATATAAAGAAGAATAAAGAAAGGATACTTTAGAAATCAGTAACTCTATATGGAAATAGAGACATGGAAATATTTCAGTATTAACCATGAGCCAGCTACTAAATTACTACATCAGATGAAACTTGCCACTGATCACTGTCACTTGTAACCATCTTATGGTTAAACTAAGATTCCTAATTTAATTCTGTGGCTGTACAGAATAGAGAATTGTGACCTTATAAAATCATTTTGGCCAGTTCCTTTTGGTATATCATTTTAAAACATGACTCAAAATAATCATATATTAAAATAAAATGAAAAGGAATTTTGATTTACCAGCAGATAAAAAAAGATAAGCCAAAAAAACAAGAAGTGCAATAATTTCAACCCTTAATTAAATTCCAGTGGTAATACTGTGACTGTATGTTTTCAACTGGACATTTTTGACTTTTGTAGGGAAAATACTGGAATTTGAAATGGGTTATATTAAAAAGTTTTTTAAAAAAATGTTAAGATAATATACAAAAACCTTCAGAAGAAAATAAGTTACCTTTAATCATGGTGGTGACTTTAAAAGTCCTATGGCTTTCCTGAATGCATCTTACCTAAATCTAGATCAAATATTTATTGACTACTCATCTCTATATAAGGCAAGGGTATATACAAATTATACACAATAAATATCTATTGAATGAATAAAAAATGTATTAAATCCATAAGGAGTTCAAAGTTCCTAATATAAATTATAAAATCCAAAATAAAATTAAGGAACAATACTGTCCTGCAGGGGGAATCCATGTGCAATTACCATATGACTGTCCTACTTGAAAACATTCCATAGTTCTCCATATACTACCATATGTAAAGTTCAAACACAAAATCTGGTTGCAACCTACATTTATGGTGTTGTTCAACACCTTCACCATACCAAACCTACTTGCTATTTCAAATACAGGTAATGCACTTTCAAGCTTTTCTGGCTCCAACACTTATTAGCTGAGTGATCTTGAGCAAATTTCTTAACCATAGTTTCCTCGACTATAAAATGAGTATTAAAAAGAGAACCTAAAATATGGGATTGTTGAGAGGACTAAATGAGTTAATACAGGCAATGCAATCAGAAAAATATCTAGCATGAAACAAATCTTCAGTGAATTTCATCTATTATTTTCAATTGTTATTTTCACTTCCTGGCATGTTGTTTTTCAATCACTGCAAAGTAAATTTCAATTCATCTTCAAGATCTAATCCATACTAAGAAGACAAACAATCTGATTAAAAAAGACAAAAGACATGAATAGACATTTTACCAAAGTAAATATATGAATCACTAATAAGCTCATTAGAAGAAACTCAACATCATCAGTCATTAGGTTAATGCAAATCAAAATCACATCCTCTAGGATGGCTATAAGCAAAGAGATAGAGAGACAATAACAAATGGAAGTGAAGATGTGGAGAAACAAGAACCCATATACATACAAAGGTAGTAGAAACACAAAATGGTAGCCACTTTGGAAAAGTTTGTCAATTTCTTAAAAAGTGAAACAAATTTACCATAAGACTCAGCAACTCAAGAGTATTGAAAACATATTCATACAAAGACTTGTACACAAATGTTAATATTGGCATTATTGATAACAGCCAAAAGTGGGTAACAACCTAAATGCCTATCACTGATGAACAGATAAACAAAATGTGGTATATTCATAACACTATTCAGTAATTAAAAAGGTACAAACTATTGATACATTCTAAGACATAGATGAACCTCAAAAACATGCTAAGTGAAAGAAGCAAGACATAAGAGACCACATATTGTATGATTCAATTTATATGAAATTTCTAGAAAACGGAAACCTATAGAGAAAGAAAATAGATTAGAGGTTGCCTGGGCAGGGGATGGGAATAGGGATTAACAGTAAACGGACGCGAGGGATCTTACTGGGGTCATGAAAATGTTCTAAAACTTACTTGTGATGATGGTTGTACAATTTGGTCAATTTACTAAAAATCAGTGAATCATATACCTGAAATGGGTGAATTATATGATATGTAAATATGCCTCAAAAAATTTGTAAAAAAATTATACTACATCAGGATGCATTAACTGTACCCATCAATGGACAGCAGGAGCACTCTATCATATACAGCACTTGCCTCATTATATTTTACTTATTTGTGTACATGTCAGTGAGCTCATCTAGTCCAGGCTCTTAACATGTAATAGCGATCCTCAGCCTCTATCTGAACGATTGGCACTCAGATGCAGTAGGGACTCAGTGTCTGTTGAATTAAAATATGCTCCAAAATAGGATAGGAACAATAGCAATTTCAGAAATACGACAGAAGATAGTGGCAATTAGTGCTTCCTACATGCCCTGCATTTACCCGGCAGGAGGAGTAAGTTAATGGGGCACTGACTGGCACTCTCCATGACAGGCTTTTCCAAGAGGAAACCAGAAAAGCAAGTAAACAATGGTTCCATTCTCATATGAAAGAACAGTACTAGTCCATACTGAGTAAAAACAATTATTTGGGATTTTATTCTTTGTGAGCAGTAAGAATACTTAATCTACAACAAAACAAAAAGTACATACAACAAATTTTACAGGTAAAAACATTTTCAAAATGATTATTCTAAAGACTTTTTCAATGGTTGACAATCTGGGATGATTTTTACAAATGTGTGAGCATTTATCTTTTTCCATTATGAAAAAATTAACTGCTCCCCAAGTGCTGAACATTTCTTCTTAGAAAACAGAGTAGCATGTGGAAAGAACATTAAACTGCAATCAAGACATTGTGTCATTAATTCACTGTATGACTCTGGACAAGTCTCTTTTCCTTTCTAGGCTTCAGTTTCCTCTTTAATAAAGGCAAGTTAGCTCTAAGGTTCTTTCCAGCACTCCTGTTGAGGAAAACTAAGGTGCTTCAGACAAGATGACAAATGAGAAGCTCAATCTTTTCACTATAAACAGGAAAAGAAATCCCTAATTTATAAGGGAAAAACAGAAAGCCCCAGCTTATGCATTCAGTAGCCCCTTACACATATATTTATAACTTTCATTCCAATACCAGGTCCCACCCTTCATCAGCATGCAAACCCACGCACCCCATCCCTCCCACCCTTGACCCACACCCCCATATACCTCAGCTATGGTCATTCTCAGAGCACTGACAGGGGAGAGCTCAATATCCACCAGTTGGGCAGCTTTTAAACTCTGCCCAGTACAGATTGCACAAGGACAGAAAACAGCATACAGTTAGAATTTTAAGGCAAACAGGGACACACAGCTAAGAACATTTAGCACAGTGTTCAGAAACAATGAAGGATTTCAGGTTGTCATTGGGCTTTGGATGAGTGAGATGAGAGTCACTATTATTCTGATTTTCCTGAGGAAAATGGGCAAAGATAAAATAATCTCAAATTAGTCGCAATTTTAAGTCAAGCTTGGCAAACTTGTCCATACCCTGTATCCTCAGGACAATGTCTCCGAGTCATTAGGCAAAAGCTGATCGATAAAAAAAGGCGCTACTATAAAGGGCAAGGGTTAATAATCTAGAGGGAAATGCTGATTTCCTACATTTCTTTATATAGCCACTAACAGGGCTACTTAAAATTTAGTAGGAAAAGTAATGAAGATATCTCCAGCAAAGGTTTCTATTAAACTGATACCATTAAACTCTGATATCATAAACTCCCCTGGTTTTTTTTTTTTTTTTTTTTTTTTTTTTTTTAAACATCTTTATTGAAGTATAATTGCCTTACAATGGTGTGTTAGCTTCTGCTTTATAACAAAGTTAATCAGTTATACATATACAATATGTTCCCATATCTCTTCCCTCTTGCATCTCCCTCCCTCCCACCCTCCCCATCCCACCCCTCTAGGTGGTCACAAAGCACCGAGCTGATCTCCCTGTGCTATGCGGCTGCTTCCCACTAGCTATCTATTTTACATTTGGTAGTGTATATATGTCCATGACACTCTCTCACCCTGTCACATCTCACCCCACCCCCTCCCCATATCCTCAAGTCCATTCTCTAGTAGGTCTGTGTCTTTATTCCGTCTTGCCACTAGGTTCTTCATGGCTTTTTTTTCCCTTAGATTCCGTATATATGTGTTAGCATACTGTATTTGTTTTTCTCTTTCTGACTTACTTCACTCTGTATGACAGACTCTAACTCCATCCACCTCATTACAAATACCTCCATTTCATTTCTTTTTATGGCTGAGTAATATTCCATTGTATATATGTGCCACATCTTCTTTATCCATTCATCTGTTGATGGACATTTAGGTTGCTTCCATGTCCTGGCTATTGTAAATAGAGCTGCAATGAACATTTTGGTACATGACTCTTTTTGACCTATGGTTTTCTCAGGATATATGCCCAGTAGTGGGATTGCTGGATCGTATGGTAGTTGTATTTGTAGTTTTTTAAGGAACCTCCATACTGTTCTCCATAGTGGCTGTATCAATTTACATTCCCACCAACAGTGCAAGAGAGTTCCCTTTCCTCCACACCCTCTCCAGCATTTATTGTTTCTAGATTTTTTGATGATGGCCATTCTGACCGGTGTGAGATGATATCTCATTGTAGTTTTGATTTGCATTTCTCTAATGATTAATGATGTTGAGCATTCTTTCATGTGTCTGTTGGCCATCTGTATATCTTCTTTGGAGAAATGTCTATTTAGGTCTTCTGCCCACTCCCCTGGTTTTGATTCTAGGTTTACCAAGACTTTACCAATACAACTTGACTTCCCTCTTGGCTTGCCTGCATTGAGAGAATGTGCTAGATATGCCAACATGTGCTTTCTCACCTTGTAGAAGTTAAATATCTTTTTAAAAATGTTATTAAATTAGTATTCTGGTTCTTTTTCTTTAATTAAAAAATGGCTATCATTTTTCATAGAGTAAACTCAAGGATAAAAATGTATGATTAATGATTGTTTTTTAAACACTGCCAATTTGGCATTTGTGTTAATACTTTAACATTCTAAGAAATCTGAAAGGAATTATAAAGGGTCTATAATTTTTAATAAAACCAGTAAAAATATTTGTATGCATATATTCATTATTCTATTTATTAATTCTATTCTGGTTAAAACTTAACCACTGGTTTCTTTGGAAGGGTATGCATGTGAAGAATTTCATGAATAGAAAGTATGTAATTTACATTTGAATTGAAAAAAATTTATTGAATATTTTTTTCTTTTTCCCTCAGTTCAGTTTTCAGATTTCCAGTAACTTGTTTTATGATTTAACCTTATTAAGCAGAAAGTTGTTAGCATAAAGATACTGGGCGTGTTAGTCACATTTTAGAAAGAAGAAATGTCACAGTTTCTCTGCATCCTCACAGTTTTGTTATAATATTGAGATACACTCAGTTTTTGTCTGTCTATTCCAAGGATAGTAGTTATTTAAGAACAAACATAGCTTAAAGACAAATGAAATGAAAATCTGGAATTCCCTTACAGTATCACTGTCACAAGGCTGGAACTGGAAGGGCTGGGGTTTGTGAAATACAGCATTCTCTTGTAAAAACAGCTGAAGATTATAGTCTCGTACCACCTAAAGAGAAAATAAAATATCTTTAAGTCTTTAATAAGGTTAAAATAATTGTGTTTTAAAGTTTAAGCTTTATTCTGCTGTTTTCTAAAAATGAGCAATCATCCAGTACTACGTGGTCAAAAAGAAATTATAATTACAATTTTTTTTTTTCATTTTAGATAATAGTTGTTATCCTTGTGCCCCATTTTCTCAAGAATCTAAGTATGGAAAGTACTAGTTTAGAAACTAGCCCAGATTTGGGGACTAGACAATATGTACTATTTTAAGACTGCAAAAAGATGGCTATTACACAAAATGTTATTCTTTTGAACGGGGGGAAGGTGCAAATAGGGAAGCACATTAGTTTGTCAGGTCTCTCCCAGTTCTAAAGTTTTGTAGGCCTCTTAAAGTTTGCTTTATGGAGATTGCCATCTACTAGGAAACTGCCAAATAACCTTATACATAACACAAAATAGTATTTTTCTAGTACTTCTTGCCACCTTTTTAAGGAGGTTGTGTTCTAATTACCATCTTAAAGCATACCAAGAAGACAGACTAGAAAGGAATTTATAGAGAAGGGGAATTCTAATACACATAAAGTAACAAAACAAATAGCACAGGAAGACAGTTATCTAAAAAGAATTCATTGTATTATATACTCTGGGAAAGAGTGGAAATCAGCAACATTTGATTGTGCAGAAACCCATTTTCTATTTTGCTACACTGCTTACCCTTGACTCTTCTTTCATTTGTAGTATATTACAGCTCATTAGCACCTCTGCCAGAGGATGGGCAGAAGAAGGAAGAAAAGTTTAAAGCAGCTTTGTGGCTATACTTTAGTAGTCCTGGGAAAAGAATTCATTCAGGAGATGGAGAAAGTAGGAGGTATATTCTGCATTTTATTTACCAGCACAACCCAATTCTCTATTGCTCCTCTGCACCCCCACCCCCATTCAACAACCATTTACTGAGAGAGCTTATCAGGCCTAATGTTAAATGCAGCAGAGAGGGGGAATACACAGAGGAATAAATATGAATAAAGTCAATATCTTCAAGGAACTTATAATCTAGAAACTGGGAGAACTAAACAGATTACACAATTAAAATACACTATCAAAGTATGTAGAAGGTACTAGGAGAGCACAAAAGATGGTGCTATTTAATCCAGACTGAAGGGGTGGGATGGAGGAAGGAGTGGTTGAAAAAAGGGAAATGGGTTTTTTTCTTTTCCTGGATTCCAGTTTTAAGCTAGAGTAGCTGTGAAAGCTCTTTTTTTTTTTCTTTTTAAAATTATTTATTTATTTATTGGTTGGTTGTGTTGGGTCTTCGTTGCTGCGCGCGGGCTTTCTCTAGTTGTGGAGAGTGGGGTCTACTCTTTGTTGCGGTGTGCGGGCTTCTCATTGAGGTAGTTTCTCTTGTTGCGGAGCAAGGGCTCTAGGCCCGCGGGCTTCAGTAGTTGCAGCACACGGGCTCAGTAGTTGCAGCACGCGGGCTCTAGGGTGCGTGGGCTTCAGTAGTTGTAGCTTAGTTGCTCCGCAGCATGTGGGATCTTCCAGGACTAGGGATCGAACACAGGACTGCGCCACCAGGGAAATCCCCTGTGAAAGCTCTTGACACAGCCCTGAGACACAGCCTCACTAGTCACCATGCAGAAAAAAGCTAAGAGGATCATCCTTCTAGTTGCTAAACCTATCCTCTCAAGCACCACAAACCAAACTTCCTTTTCTTTCTTTCTTTCCTCTTTTTCTTTCTTTCAAGGGGGAAGTATCAACCTTTTTAAATTTTTAATTTTTTTTACGGAACATGTCAAAGTAGAGAGAACAGAATAATGTATCCCCATGTACCTACCACCCAACTTCCAAAAACACAAATTCTTGTTTCATCTATAAACCTACCTGCTCCTCCCCTCCCCCAATTCTATTGAAGCACGTCCTAGACATATCATTTCATCTATAAATATTTCAGTGTAATGTCTAAAAGACAAAGACTCTAAAAAATATATCCATATTAAAATTTACAAAAAATATTATAAAACAACCAGTAAGTGTTCAAATTTCTGTTTCATATTTTAAAAAGTTTTTCAAATCGGGATCACAGTAAGGTTCCCACAGTGCAAATGGATGATGTTGCTTAGGTTTGTTTTCATATATAGGTTTCTTCCTCCATCTCCCTTAACTCCATCCCCCTGCAATTTGTTTGTTGAAGAAACTGAGTTTTTGTTTTGTAGAGTTTCCCACAGTCTGAGTTTTGTTGACTCCATTCTCGCAGTATTCTGTTTCTTGTGTGTCCTGTAAATTGATGCTTCTTTGCATTTAGGTTTTTGTTTTATTTTTATTTTTTGACAAGGTGGTGTTTACTTCTATGAAGAGGCTTGCCTCTGACTTGTCTCTTTTTGATATTAACAGTTGTAGTGGGCTGAATGAATGGTGGCCCCCCAAAAGAGATGTCCATGTCCTAATCCCTGGAACTTGTGAATGCTACCTCATTTGGAAAAAGGCCCTTTGCAGATGTAATTGTTAAGGATTTTGAGATTAGGAAGTCATTCTGGATTCTGTGGTTGGGCCCTTAATCTAATGATAAGTGATGTCATTATAAAAGGCAAACAGAAGAAAACACAGACAGAAGAGGAGCCAATGAGACCAGAGGTAGAGATTGGAGTAATGTGACCACAAACCAAAAAATGTCTGAAGCTATGAGAAGCTGGAAGAGGTAAGAAACTGATTATCCTCTGAAGCCTTTGCAGGGAGTGCAGCCTTGCTGACACTTTCATTTCTGACTTTTGGCCTCCAGAACTCAGAGGGAATAAATTTCGGTCATTTTACGCCATCCAGTTTATGGTAATTTGTACAGCAGCCGTAGGAAACTAATAGAACAGACCTATGATGATAAATGCCTAAACATATTAGGGGTTACAAAAACTAGAGATTTTTCTATTTTTTCTATCACTTTTTCAAGGAATTCTATCATTCCTGTTTCATTTATTAGCTGGAATACTTCCATAAGAAAAACTTTCCAAGTCAATTATTTAGTTACCTTGAGGTACATTTTGTATAAGGCAGGATAAACATTTCCTCTTCCCTTTATTATCTAGTTTTCAAATTTAGCCGTTTCCCTAGCAACCTCCAAAGAATGATCAATTATAGCTTTAATAAATTATTATTACGAAGTCATGGATTTAAAAATATTTGATGTGTTTTAATCTACTGCTGTTATTATCATTATTGATGCTAAAATTATCCCATCTTTGGCTAGCAAGATCACATCCTGAGTCCCTTTGAGATGGGACTAGTAGTTTTTGATAGTTTTGACAGTTTCCTTGCTTTCCATTATGACAAGTTATTTAACATTTACCTTAAATATTTCATGTCCCAGATCTAGAATCAGTGCTATTCTCCCAAGAAGCACTGTTCTTATTTATTTACTTTTATTATTATTTTTTTTAAGTGAGTAGGAGAAAGTACATAGAAAACAAGATCTGTACACTAGAGGTACTGGGTTAGTTACTGGTCTTCTCTCTCGAACAATTCATTTTGAAAGGAAGTTGCAAAGAGATCCTGTGCACCTCCCAATGTCGGCGTCTTGCATAAATATAGTAAATGTCAAAACCAGGAAATCGACACTGGTACAAAGCATAAAGCTTATTTAGATTTCACCAGTTATATATGCACTCATTTTGGGGTGGTGTATGTGTAGAGGTCTATACAATTTTATCATATGTATAACTTCATTTAACCACTATCACAATCAAGATACTTAACTGAACCATCACCACATGACTCCCTTGTGCTACTCCATAATAGCTCCCTCTACTTTCCTCTTCCCTAATTCCTGGCAATTGCTAATCTGTTCTCTATTTCTATAAACATGTTATTTTGCAAATGTTACATAATGGAATCATGCACCATATATCTTTTCTTTTTTGGCCATGCGGCACGGCATGAGGGATCTTAGTTCCCTGACCAGGGATTGAACCCGTGCCCCCTGCAGTGGAAGCACGGAGTCTTAACCACTGGACCACCAGGGAAGTCCCACCATATATCTTTTTGAGATTTCCATTTTCACTCAGCATAATTTCCTATAAGTTCATCCAATTTGTTGCATGTATCAACAGTTCACTCCTTTTTATTGCTGAGTAATATTCCATAGTTTGGAAGTACCACCATGTGTTTGATCCCTCACTCACTGAAGGTCATTTAAGCAGTTTCCAGTTTTTGGCTATTATGAATAAAGCTACTCTACATTTGTGTCCAAGTTTCTGTGTGAAAATAAATTTTCATTTTCTCTGGGATATATGCCCAATCTCTCTCTCTGTAAAGCTGTTATTGAAGTATAACTGACATACAATAAACTGTACATATTTAAAGTGTATACTTTGATAAGTCTTAACTTACCTATACACCTGTAAAAATATCACCACAATCAAGATAATGAACTCATCTCTCACTCTCAAAAGTTTTCTCATCCCCTTTGTAATCTTTCCCTCCAGTCCCTTCCTGCTCCCCTCTGTCATTCCTTGTGACAACTGAGGTCAGGCCTTAAATCTCATTACTGATGTATCCTTCAGCAACTAGCAGAGTGACTCTGTCTAAAGTAGCATTCAATAAATAGTTGTTAAAGAACACCTCTGTATCCATCACTGAGATTAAATAAAACATTACTATTACTGTCGAAATCTATATACCCTCTCCTTATTGCATTCCCACCTTCCTTCGAAAGGAGTGTTCCTCAACCTTTTTTTTTTTTAAATGTTTTTTAAGTGTTATCACTCCCACTCCCCAATCCAGGGACCCTTTTAAGACATTTTTTCCCTAATCTCCCTCTTTGATTAAATTTTAATACCACAAATATACTGTATATATGTTTAAGTACTGTGGCCTGCTGTAATATCTAAGATTTTTTTGCAAACCACCCCTCAAAATCCGGAAGCAATTTTTACTCCCTTGGGGAATATCTGCCCCTCTGCAAATGCATGCTGCTCTAGATGTAACCACTCTACTGAATTTTACCAAGCTCCTCTTTTTTTTTTTTTCCTTTTAATAGTGTTACTACATATGATGTATCTCAAAATGATACTGTTTTCTTGGATATTTTGTACACTGTATAAATGGCATCTTAGTATGTGTATTCTTTTGCAAGTTCCTTTTTTTTTAAATTGAAGTACAGCTAATTTACAATGTTGTGTTAATTTCAAGTGTAAAGCAAAGTGATTTAGCCATACACACACACACACACACACACATATTCTTTTTCAGATTCTTTTCCATTATAGGTTACTACAAATACTGAGTATAGTTCCCTGTGCTATACTGTAGGTCCTTGCTGTGCAATTTGCTTTTTGCTCAATATTACATTTGTGAATCTTATCCATATTAATGCATGTGCCTACAGAGCTTCCATTTTTATTGCTATCTTGTATTCCATTATTCATCTTACTGTCAGTGGACAGCTGGGTTATTTCTAGCTTTTTCTAGTCTTATAAAGGAAGTTGCTATGAACATTCTTTCAAAAGTCTCCTGGTATCCATGTGCCAGAGTTTCTCTAGGTTATATTCCGAGCAGTAGAACTGCTGGGTCATAAGCTAAGCGCATCTTTAAACTGAATAGATAATGTCAAATGTTTTAAAATTGGATGTATCAATCTGTACCCTTCAGGGCAGTGTAAGAGTTTCTGTTAATCCATATTCTCACCAACAGTCATTCCTGTCTGTTTTTGTCAATCTCATAAGTGTAGAATAGAATCTCATGGTGATTTTAATTTCCATTTCTTTGATTAATAGTGAGTGTAAGTATCTGTATTAGTTTCCTAGGGCTGCCATAACAAAGTATCACAGACGAGGTGGCTTAAACAACATAAACTTGTTTCCTCACTGTTCTGGAGGCTATAAGTCCAAGATCAAGGTGTTGGCAGGTTTGGTTTCTTCTGAGGGTCTCTTTCCTTGGCTTGTAGATGGTCATCTTTTCCTGGTGTCTTCATATGGTCTTCCCTCTGTGCCTGTTTGTGTTCTAACCTCCTCTTATAAGGACACCAATCATGCTGGATTAGAGCTTGTCCATATGACCTCATTTTACCTTAATAACCTCTTTAAAGGCCCTATATCCAAAAACAGTCACAGTCTGAGGAACCAGAGGTTAGGACTTCAACATATGAATTTTAGGGGGACACAACCTAGCCCATAAAAACATCTTTTAATATGGTAATAGCTATTTATATATTTTATTCTGTGGGATACGTGTTGTATGATGTATCAGTAGTTCATTCTTTTTTTGTTGTTGTTGTTTTAATTATTTATTTATTTTTGGCTGTGTTGGGTCTTTGTTTCTGTGCGAGGGCTTTCTCCAGTTGCGGCGAGTGGGGGCCACTCTTCATCACGGTGCGCGGGCCTCTCACTGTCGCGGCCTCTCCCGTTGCGGAGCACAGGCTCCAGATGCGCAGGCTCAGTAGTTGTGGCTCACGGGGCTTAGTTGCTCCGCGGCATGTGGGATCTTCCCAGACTAGGGCTCGAACCCGTGTCCCCTGCATTGGCAGGCAGATTCTTAACCACTGCGCCACCAGGGAAGCCCCAGTAGTTCATTCTTTTTTATGAACAAATAATATTCCATTGTATGGATATACTGTGTTTTATTTATCTAATCATCAGTTGATTGACATTTAGGGTGTTTACATTTATTGGCTATTATGAATAACACTGCCAGGAACATTTCTGTACAAATTTTTGTTTAAACACTTTTTTTCAATTCTCTTAAAGTGGAAGTGCCGAGTCATATGGTAACTCTGTGTCTTACTTTTTGAGGAACTACCGAACTGTCTTCCACAGTGGCTGTACTATTTTACATTCCTACAAACGCTGTACAAGGGTTCTAATTTCTCCACATCCTTGCCAACACTTGCTATTGTGTGTGTGCTTGTTTTTAAATACTAAAGCTATCCTACTAGGTGGGAAGTGGTATTTCATTGTGGTTTTGATTTGCATTTCTCTAATGACTAACAGTGCTGAGGATCTTTTGATGTGTACATTTTCATTGGAAAAATGTCTATTCAAGTCCTTTGTCCATTTTTAAATTGGGTCATTTGTCTTTTATGTGTTGAGTTGTAAAAGTTATTTATATGTTCTGAATATTAAATTCCTATCAGACACATGATTTATACATATTTTCTCCCATTTTATGGGCTGTCTTTTTCACATTCTTGATAATGTTCTTTGATGCACAAAAACTTTTAATCTGATGAAGTTCAGTTATCTATCTTTTCTTTTATTGCTTGTGCTTTCATGTTAAACCTAAGAATACATTGGCAAATTCAATAAAGATTTACCTCTGTTCTCTTCTATAATTTTATAGTTTTAGGTTGTTGACCCATTTTGAGTTAATTTTTATATATGGAGTGAGGAAGGGGTTTAACTTTATTCTTTTGCATGTAGTTATCCTGTTGTTTGAGCACCTCTTATTGGAGAGACTATTCTTTCTCTATCAAGTGGCCTTGACAACCTTGTCGAAATCAATTAGCCACAGATGTTTGAGTTTATTTCTGGACTCTCAATTCTTACTGGTCTACATGTCTATCCTTATACTACTACCATACTATCTTGATTAGATTGCTTTGGGGAATATTGAAATATATATTTTTAAAAATATTTATTTATTTATTATTTATTTTTTTAGGCTGAGCCAGGTCTTAGTTGCAGCACGCGGCATCTTCGTTGCAGCATGCATGAGGGATCCAGCTTCCCAATCAAGAATGGAACCTGGGCCCCCTGCATTGGGAGCACGGAATCTTACCCACTGGACCACCAGGGAAGTCCCTGGGGAATATTGAAATATTAGTGATATGAAACCTTCCAATCCATAAACATTTATTATTTCCATTTATTTAGGTCTTCTTTAATTTCAGCAATGTTTTGTAGTTTTCAATGTACAAGTTTTTCACGTTTTGGATAAATTTACTTCTAAGTAGTTATTCTTCAAATGGTATTGTAGTTAGAATTATTTTCTTAATTTTCTTTCAGTTCATTCATTGATGGAGTATTATGGAAACACAACTGATTTTTGTGTTTTGATTTTGTATTTGCAACTTTTGCTGAATTCATTTACTAGCTCTAGGACTTTTGTGGAATCTACAGGATTTTCTATAATCATGTCATGTGCAAATATAGATAATTTTACTTCTTTCTTTCCCATTTGGTGCCTCCTATTTCTATTTCTTGCCTAACTGCTCTGACCATGACTTCCAGTACAATGGTGAATATTAGTGGTGAAAAGTGAGCATCCTTGTCTTGTTCCTGATCTTAGGTGGGGAAAGCTTTCAGTCTTTCACCATTGAGTGTGATATGTGATGTAGGTTTTTAAAAAATGCCTTTACCATGTTCAGGAAGTTCCCTTCTATTCCTAATCTGCTGAGCATTTTTATAATAAAAGAGTGTTGAATTCTGTCAAATGCTTTTCCTGTGTCTTTTGAGATGATCATGTGATTTTTCCCCTTCATTTTATTAAGTTTACTTTTTTGGTAAGTCTTCAAGGTATTAAGAATGACAGTACTAGACAATTTAATTTCCAAAGAAATATAGAATAACATTGTTATTTTTGAATTGTTAGAAGACCTGCATTATTAATTGGTAGGAATTCCCTTATGCAGACAGAAAGCAAGCACACATAAACAAACTGTAGGGCCAGTAGAACTACTTTTAGAATTAACTATGCCAGAGAAAATATCTCTGACAACATCTGCTTCAGTTACATGTAGAAAGCATTTCATAAAATATTAAGAAGAAAAGCAAGCTTCATAAATAATTAAAATTAAAAGTTCCTAGGGCCAGCTGTTTCCCTTTAGAGGATAAAAGATATAGAGGGCACCGTAAAATTTACAATGTGTCACTATGGATTACCTCCAAAATATCTTTGAGAACATGTACAGTTACAATTTAGATATGTGGAAAAAAATGAATTCCGCCCCCCCCCCCCAAAAAAAGACAAGCTAGTAATGGTGTAGAATAAAAACCAAAAGAGTTTCAAACTTCTTTTTGGGTTATTAGATCACTAGGTTGCTTTTAGCAGTATAACAAGAGCAGCATAACAAGCTCTTTGTAACAGAAAAACACGTGGCATAAAACTTATAGATATGAGCTCTTCTGGTATTAGGAACAAAAGGGCACAATTCCTAGTTACATCATTCTTACAAAATTTTTATTACTACCACTTTCAATCTAAACATAAGAGCATCTCATTTATTCCTCATCCCTGGGGAGTAAGATACTCATGTGAGTGAATGTAGTGGAAAATAAAAGCTTATCTCTATGTGTCCAAATCAGTTGATTCATTTTTAATTCATTTTCTATGAAAATAATGTAAGCTAAAGAGATAATATAGATAGTAGCAGAGCACGGAAAACACTATGTGTGAGTGTGTGACCTCAGGCAAACCACATAAACTTCCTGGGTCTGTTTTCCTCTCTATGAAATGAGCATGATAATACCAACCTCAGAGGATGTGCTAAAACCTCCTAGAAAATTGTTAACTGCTGTATAAAATATTAGCACATTTTAAAGACTATATGTTTACCTGTTTTATAAACTAAAGGTAGTGTATTCAAACTTAACTTATTCTTGGAAAAAGAGATTTCAAGGAATTCTGTCTGGGGACAGTCTCTCTGATAAAATTAGAAATGAAAAATGCCACCCTATTACATACTCCCCCCATTGAATGGAAACTGGAAAAACTCACTTTTAAATAATTCATAGGTTAATGACAGGGGCGGGGGGGTGGGGGTGGAATGTAGAAACAATAAAAAAAGCCCTACAAACATATCCTGGACTGCAATTAAAGCAGAAAGAGAAATTTTTTAGGTTCAAGTGGATTTACTTGAAAACAAGAAAGACTGAAAATATAGAACCTAATAGAAAAAAAGCCTGAAAAAGAATAAAAACATAAACTGTAATAAAGTAGAAAGAAATAATGAATATAAAGGCAGAAATTAAGGAGACAGGAAACAATAACATTGAGAAGTAGAACAAGAGCTGGCTCTTGGAAAACATTAATAAAATAGACTGGTAAGTCTGATCAAAGTAAGAGAGAAAGCACAAACAATACTAGAAATGAAAAGGGAGACAACTACAGAGGCAAACAACTTTATATGCAAATTTATGACATCAAATTTGATAAATGAAATGGACAATTCATCTAGGAAAGTGTAAGTTACCAAAATGTACTAAAAAGAAACAGAAAATCTGAATGGACCAATAAATATAAACAATCTGATTACTAGTCAAAAATCAACCTCTCCATAAAAGGAACAAAACCAAGATGTTTTTATAGACTTTTCCCTGCAACATTCTCTCACGGAAGATGTCAAATGTACACGTTAAAATAAAAAGAATTGTACAGAAACACCTATATACCCACTACCTAGATTCTTCAATTATTATTTTTCTACATTTTCTTTCACTTAACTATCCATCTATCCATCCATTTATCCTTTCTATACATCCATCCTTTTATATCTTTTATTGAATCCTGGGGGGTGAAAATATAAGAATACAAAAATATGACAGGATTTCTAAGCACCAGACTAGTGATATTTGTACTCCCATATCAACTTAACAATTTACATGTTTTTCTAAAAATAGAATTGGAGCTATGGTACACTGAAAATACGAATAAATACACATGGAGGCGTTCAGGAAGAAAAGTCTGTGTCCCTTTTCTTTCCTGTCTTTGGACACTGTCTTGTGAGATGGAGACCCTGATTCCTTTCCAAACAACTTTCTAAGGTATTAGCTAGTTCCTGCTCCTCCTGCCAAAAAGGAGAATTGAACTGGATCTTTTAAAATAGCAGTTATAAAATGAATATATTTTAATAAATGTATTCATTCAGTCAGGAAACATTTACTATGCACTTAATTTATCAGAAAGAAAATAAGATTTATTAATCGCAGGAACAATTTATCTTCCAAAGGGCAGTTTCTCTACTGCAAAAAATTTTAATCTGTCAGATCCTAAAGAAAAACAATTTCATTTATTTTCTATGTAAACAGTGTGACATGCCAGCAAAGTTGATAGATGTCAACACTTTTGAATGAAAAGATTACTATCAAAGAATGACAGCATATAGAAGGCAAGGTTAATTTCTAAAAACAAGATATTATAACATTAATTTCTTTATCAATTATAAAATGCTAATTTTTCTTTTTGTGCCCCTTTATTATTCTTCGCACTGACACATGACTTTGTTGTTTTACGAACTGAGTGTATTCAAAATTCATTTGAGTGAAAGATAAAAGCTCTTTAAACCATTCTTCTCAAGAGCAACATGGCAATAGACTTTTTTGACCTTCATCAAGGAGAACAATACACCGTCCAATTTTGTTAGAAGAAATAGCGTTTCCAGGAAATTTGTCCTTTAAAGCATTCTTCTACTGTCATTGGTACCTTCATTTTGTTTGTATGCAAAAAACATTTTAGATTCTTAAGTGGATAACATCACATATTGCACTAAAGGTAACTTGCCTTGCTGGAGGTTTCTAATAAAAACTGGAATGTGTTCTGCACAGCTTGGCATGTCTCTAGCTCCGTCCGGCTGAAGGCTATTAAATAATCCTTGAGGTGGTCATATACATTTCCATCAAGAGCCTGTAAAAGAGGAGTAAACAAAAGCAAAAAAATTATGACAAAGCTTTGACACACAACGCCTATTGTTTAAAAGGTAAGTTCAGTTTAAAATCTATTAATAAAAAATTAATAAAAGATATAGGTCGTTATGTAAGGATAAATATAAACCTTAAACAATCACTTGGGAAAACATGAATTTCTCTAATAAATAGGAACTAAAAAAGGTAAACCCCAATATTGGTAAAGTTGTGGGGATAGGATAACACCTGGGAGACAAAATGTTTGGTTTCTGATATTTGTTCATCTGCTTATTAGTTATGTCAACTTCTGTAGTCACTTTATAAGAGTAGGTGTGGGAGTTAAATGAAATAATGGATGTAAAGGATCCAGACACAGTGCCTGGAACAGAACAGACATTCAATAAACATTAATCTCCTCCATTTTTCCTCATCCATTATTGGTAGGATTCTAAATTAATATATTCTTACTATAGAGCAGTCAGAGAAAAAACACAATAGAAATAGTAAAAATAAAAAAATGACTCAGAAATCCTGTTTTGGGGAAGAAACACCAATGCAAAGTCTACAGAGAGTTTTAAACATTCTTACTTATTTAAGCATTTAGAGCAGGACTCTTTGAAATTGAAAAAAAAGAAGAGAAAACCACTAAACATTTGAGATATATTAGTTATGATATACACAGTGACTAAAATATGCATAGCCACCAAAATAAAAACCATGGAAACTGTGTAGATGGAAAAGAATATATTGAATAATTTTAGGCTAACAAAGTAGAATAGAATACATACATACATACTAGCAACAGCTATGGGAAAATATATCAATAATAAGAATAATAAAGGTTCTGCAGTCTTACAAATTAACAAAGATCTTAAAAATTGAGGTAAAATTCGCATACCATAAAAGTCACCATTTTAACTATTTCAAAGTGTACAATTCAGTGGCTTTTAGTACACTCACAATGTTGTGCAACCATCACTACTATCTAATTCCAGGGCATTTGCATCACCTCCAAAAGAAATCCCATACCCATTAAGTGGTTGCACCCATTCCTACCTTTCTCCCCGCCTCTGGCAACCACTAATCCACTTTCTTTTTTTAAAATTAATTAATTAATTAGTTAATTTTTTGGGCTGCGTTGGGTCTTCATTGCTGTGCGCAGGCTTTCTGTAGTTGCGGCAAGCAGGGGCTACTCTTCGTTGTGGTGCGTGGACTTCTCATTGCGGTGGCTTCTCTTGTTGCGGAGCATGGGCTCTAGGCACGTGGGCTTCAGTAGTTGTGGTTCATGGGCTCCAGAGCGCAGGCTCAGTACTTGTGGCTCACAGGCTTAGCTGCTCCGCGGCATGTGGGATCTTCCCAGACCAGGGCTTAAACCCATGTCCCCTGCATTGGCAGGAGGATTCTTAACCTCTGTGCCACCAGGGAAGCCCCTCTACTTTCTGATTCTATGAATTTGTTTATTCTGGACATTTCATATAAATGGAATCATATGATATGTGGTCTTTTGTGCCTGCCTCTGTCATTTAGCATGTTTTCAAGGTTCATCAATGTATTAGTACATTTTATGGCTAAACAATATTGCATTGTAAGGATATGCCACATTTTGTTTATTCATTCATTAGTTGGTGGACATTTGGATTGTTTCCACTTTTTGGCTATTATGGATTTTCCAGTTCTCTTGGGTATATACCTAGTAGTGGAATTGCTGGGTCCTCTGGTAATTCCGTGTCTATTTGAGGAACTAACAATCTGTTTTCCACGGTGGCTGCACCATTTTACATCTCCACCAGCAATGTATAAAGGTTCCAATTTCTCCACAACCTCATCAATACTTATTTTCTGTTTTTCTTTTTTTAATTATTCAAGCTGTCCTATTGGTATCTCATTGTGGTTTTGATTTGCATTTCTCTAATGACTAATGATGTTGAGGGATTTTTCATGTGTTTATTGGCCATTTGTATATTTTCTTTGAAGAGATGTCTACTCAAGTCCTACACTCATTTGTAAATTGGGTTGTTTTTCTTTTTGTTGTTGAGTTCTAAGAGTTCTTTATATATTTGAATACTATTTATATATTTGGATACATATATCTTATAAGATATATGATTGTCAAATATAGTCTCCCATTTTGTGGGCTACATTTTCACTTTATTAATAGTGTCCTTTTTAAAAAAAAAAAATTTACTTATTTATTTATTTGGCAGCGCTGGGTCTTAGTTGCAGCACACGGGATCTTCACTGCATCATGTGGGATCTTTAGTTGCAGCATGCGGGATCTTTAGTTGTGGTATGTGGGATCTAGTTCCCTGACCAGGGATCGATCCCAGGCCCCCTGCATTGGGAGCGCAGAGTCTTAGCCACTGGACCACCAGGGAAGCCCCTCAATAGTGTCCTTTCATGCACAAAAGTTTTAATTTTGTTGAGGTCTAATTTAGCTATTTTTTCTTTTGTTGTTTGTGTTTTGGTATCATATCTAAGAATCCTCAATGGAGGTTTTATAGTAAGGAAATTACATATCCTACTTTCATTAAACATTCACTATAAAATTGACTTTTAAAAAATACACAAATTCTGTCCCCAAAGCGTTAATAAATCTGCACGTTCTATAATGCTTAAACCACTAGATGGCACCATCAAGCACTGTAAATATAGGCAGGGCAAATTCCTTAAGATTCCTTTCCATGAGGTTATGCAACATCCCCAGAGAGACTGCAGGTGTTAAAGTCTGAATAACAATTCCTACCTTAGGACATGCTTTTCATTAACTTGTTAAAAAATGAACATATAGCTACTTCTGATATGAGGTTTTGCCTTAGAATGCTCTTGGTAGATGGTCATAACCTTGTGTTTGCAGGAAACCTTAGAGCATTTTATTTAAACATAGCAAACGGCAATATAGGCATCATAAGCTCCAACACGCAGAGTTTCTAATTGAGTAGGTTGGGGGTGGGACCTGAGAATTTGTATTTTCTAACAACTTGCTGCTGGTCTGGGGACCATACTTTGACAACCACTGGACTAAACAGTCATTTTAGCTGATTAGGTTGAATATTTATGTAGATTTAGATCCTGGTGACCCTGTAGAACCCACAGTGGCTGCAGGCAGAGAAGTCCACCATTCTGAATAGGGTCAAGAGCACCAATATATCAAGTAGGCAGATCAGCATCTATTTTCAACTGAGAATCATGCTCTACTTCAGAATTATAAAGGCAGCATGGGAAGGAACTTGAGTTCTGAAATAAGTTGGATATGGGTTAGAATCCCAGAACTTTTACTTCATCATTTTGATGGTTTTCTCTTCTATAATTAGGGAAAGTGGGAATACCACATACTCCACGGGACACTGTGAAGATCAACTAGTGTAATGGAAGTGGCCCAATGTTAGTCTCCTTTTTTGCCTTGCTTAAAAATCTTTAATGGATTTGCCACATATTGATAATTATTAAAGCTGGGTAATGAATACATGGGGGTCATTATACTACTATTTTTACTTTGTTGTATACAGGAAATTTTCCATAAAAAAAGTAAAAAGAAAATCTGGATATCATATTAGAAAGAAAAAGGGATGCTACAAAAAAAAATTTTTTTTAAGCTCCCACTGTATATTTTGAAAAGTCAAAATTATTCAGCTGGTATCTAAAGGCCTTTATAATCTAGTCCCAAACTACCTCTCATTAGCACCATCTCTTATCACTGTTGTCTGCACTGTACTCACATCCCAACCACACCAAGTCATTCTGGAAAATGACATTTACTATCATGTTTCCAATTAAGTTATTCTCTTGGCCTGGAATGTCCTTCCCTTCTTCTTACCCACTCAAATAGTAATAATGATGGCTAACACAGGCAACTAACATTTACTAATGGCTCACTATGTTCCAAATGCTTTACAAAGCTGACTCAACCAGTTCCTCCTTAGTGCTTTCACAATCTTTTGTATATTGCATGGGTATTATTGCAAGTCATGGATTAAGTCTTATTCAGGCACAGTGCCTGGCAAATAGCAGATTCTCAAAAATATTTATAGAATAAATGAACGTTTTACTCTAGAGTTCAATACAGCAACAAAAATGCACTGAATTAGTTAGCTCACAGACAAGCTATTCCCACCATATTCCAGTTAAGAGAAAAATGTACCATTAGTCATCATGTACCAAATACAGTAAAGGCTTCTCTTGGCTTCAGGGACCCAAATGAGGCTTAATGCATTTACATTAGGTGGGAGGTGGGCCAAGTGATTGGGAGCCTCTTCTAGCACACAGAGATTAATCTTAAAATATTTCTTTCATCATGTCATCATATTCACACCCAGAATACCCCAAATTTTAATTATCACCTTTATAGGGTTGCAGTATTCATTAACCTGTCCATGTACCAATTTTTCTGGTTGATAAGAATAAGATAGCTGGAGGCCTTCTGGCCTAGGTGTATTATTGTTAGTGTTCATAAAGTTAATGCAGGAGGTACAAAAATTAAGAAATGGTTGGAATTCAAAGCATAGGAAGTGGATGATTACCCTATGATTGGCTCCAGCCCCCTACCTCAAGTTAACTGCAATTGTTTGAACCAGTGATGATGCTGAGAGATGAAGTTCAAAGCAATTCTGGCTAACACTGTCTCAACCTGGTTTGTGATTAGAAGGTAGAGTGCATATATGGACTTTGATAAAAAGCCAATAATTAAAACGAAGTAGTTCCCTAAAACAGAATTAAATACTGGGAACCAAAGGAAAGAGCTTGAAGATGTTTTTTACAAACGCTTCCATCACAGTACTTATCACACAGAGTACTTACCGTTGTCTACCATAGTATTTAGTAACTGTCTCATTTGGATTATTGCTGCAATCTCCTATTGCTCTGCGTACAGTTGTCCCTCCCACCAATATGCAATTCTAAATTGCATATTGAAAACATTTATATATGTATCTGATTTCCCCAATACACCATTAATTCCTTGAGGGCAGCAACACTTGTTTCTGCCTATATCCCTACTTTAGACTTAGCAGAGAAAGCCTGCAATAAATAGTTACTGAAATGAACTGAACTGAGAGGGATGGAAGGTACAAAAGCAGGCCCCAATTATATGAGAGGGAAGGCACTGAAGAAATATTTTGAGAGTGAATTAGAGAGAATCAAGCATTTACTTTATCTTAATTGGGTCAGCTTTACTCTGATGAAAAAATATCATGTAATTATTCAGACTGACTTAAATTTTGACCAGACACTATTTCCCTTCTCTGACTTTCACACCTATATATCCAACTGCCTCTTAGACTAAACCATTCTCTTCTCCAACTGCTCTTCTTCTTGTGTTCCTAGCTCAGTGTGTAATGCCATTATCCACTCACCTGCCTAGGTCGGACACTTGGAAGTAAAGGTTTACTTTCCCCTCTGCCTTTCTCTCAACATCTAGTTAATTACTAAATCTTGTTGATTCCATTTCTTAAATATTTATCAAATGCAACCCCTCCTCCTAACCTTCACAGCTACTACCCTCCAGACATCCTGTTTCATCTGGATTACTGCAGCAATCTCCTGTTGCCCTGCATCTTGCCAACCCATTTCTACACTGAGCCTAGGCGGATGTTTCCAAGCTGCATATTTTACTTGACTGCTCAACAATGTTCACTGACTACTCATTACGTTTAAACTAAAGAACAAACAAAACAAAACAAAAACCTTTATGACTTTGTGATTACATGATCTGGACATGGCTTACCTCTTTGCTTCTTTACTTATTGCTCCCCATTTCCTTCCCTATTATCCCTACAATGTACATCTTTTGATTCCTCCAATATTCCTCTTTTATCTCTGGGTTTTCACAAAGGCTCTTCCTCTTTCTTGACTTCTCTCTACCCTCTCCTCCTTGGTTTGGCTAACTCTTGCTTATCAAGATCTTCACTTAATCATTAGCTATTCTGGACATCCAGAATGATTAAGTCTTTTTGCTTTACAACTCCTAATCATAGTGTAAAATCTTAGCATAAAATAGGCATTGGTAATGCCTATTTGTCTGTCTTTGCTTTTGGTTTGGTAAGTTCCACGAAGGGAGGGATCTTGTCTGGCTGTTTACCACTGTGTCTTCTGTACTGAGTGCAGGGTTTGATGTACTGGTAGTACTCAATATATATCTGTTCAACAAATAATACACCAATCAGAATTCACATGTTAAAAAAAAAAAGAATGAGCCCACACTTGAGTCCCATGATGGAAAAGTAAGCCTAGTGACGTTATGTAACACTGGTAAAATTTTGTATAAGCTAGAGAAGAAACTAATTTCACAAAACTCTGTCTAATGCAGTAGTTTTCAAACCTTTTTAGTAGTGGCATCTTTTTATGTGGAATCCCAAGACATAAAACATATATGACGTTGCACACCTTCTCTCTCCCTCAGATCCTACTCTCTTGACCACAGGGGTAAACTTGCAGGCCAAGCTGGTATGCAAGACAGAACAGCACACCCCTGCCCTTTGCTCAAACTTATTGGGCAGAGTCCGGCACTTGACCTAAATTAGGTCATCCCTGGGATGCAAGCTGAAAGATGAGTTCAAAATGGCCTATTCTTCCCACCAAATGGCTATTCTTCCCCCCAGGAGACATAAACCAACTCACAAGGAAAAGCAGTGATGAGAAACTTGGCAGAGTAAAGCTGGGAATGGGGGGCAGAGGAGAGGGCAAGAGACTATCCTTGGATTGGGTAGTTCCTGAGCAAGCATCACCTTGTCCTTGTGATGTGTTTACCTGAACCAACAAATTCCTATTTTGCTCAAGCTACCTTGAGTTGAGTCTTTGTTATTTGCAGTTAAGAGACTCCTTACTAAAGCATTATGGATGATAATTGTAGCCTATATCAGCCCTACTATCTAAATTATTCCTCTTGGTTGCATTATAAAAAAAAGTCTTGATTCATATAGATCACTAACTGCAAGTAATAACAATTCAATAGCTTGCCTTACTATTCCTGGTTCTGTTCAATTAAACAGATCTAAAAGTTTGAAGTAGGCAATTTTTCTTTTTTAAATTTATTTATTATTTATTTATTATTTATTTTTGGCTGTGTTGGGTCTTCGTTTCTGTGCGAGGCCTTTCTCTAGTTGCGGCAAGCGGGGGCCACTCTTCATCGCAATGCGCAGGCCTCTCACTATCGCGGCCTACTGAGCCTGCGCGTCTGGAGCCTGTGCTCCGCAACAAGAGAGGCAATTTTTATTTCAAAGCTGAATCACAAATACAATCCAAAAGCTTCATGTATTTCTTATAAATTTAAAGTAAGGTAAAAACTTTTTAAGGCTTACAATAAATGATAAAAGTTTCACGACTATAATAGTTTGACAAGGACATGCATGGTGAAGATGCATCTGAGCCCTGTCTAGCATTTATATGAGCAAGGCACAAGAATGTTTTCTAAGTATAGTTGTATGTTCAATTTCAAATGAGCAGATGTGCACAAACTTCAGTTCCTATAGAGATCTGTGTGCAGAGCCATAAATTTCACAATCAATGACACATTAGAATTCACATATATGCTCAGAAATGGCAGGAGAAGCATTCTTTCAAGGTTTATACAAATATGAGTTTATCTGGCAGTATGAGCTTCTTGGTGGTTTCCATTATGCAAAAATTTGGGAGGTAACTCATCTAAATGTACATTTTAAACACAGCCAAACTTTGTTCTTGATTATTTGGTACAAATTGCTAGGGGAAGAAGTCTGTAATACCTAAATTGAGAAACCATGGGGACTTTGATCAGCAATATGTTTTAATAATCTAGCAGTGTTTTTGAAAAAACTGAATTTGAATGCCTTTAAGCATCCATGTTCTTTTCAGTTACTTGTAGACCACATATTCTCTTATATATTACTTCTGCCCTCTTTACTCATTTGATCAACCTGATCTCTAAAATCAGCTGAGTTTGGAACTCAACTCATAGTAGTGAATACTCAAAATAGTAAAGAAAAATTAGGATATCCTAAAGACAAATTCAGAAGCTTAGAATTCTAGGGTGTCCCACTAAACATTTACTTTACAGGAAAGTATAAATTCCTAGAACTTATTTGAAGAGGAACATTATGATGAATTAGGAGTTAGGAGAAAGAAAATTTGTCATTTTTCTAAGCATCTGATGCAATTTTCCCTAAAGTAAGAACTTTAAACAGTGGCTTCCTTATTTAGATCCAGGAAGGGCAGAGATTCTATAGTCATAGAGTTATGCTGAAATCTCTTGAGTTTCCTTAATGCAGCCTAGAAAAAGCAAACCCTTCTTTTTCTGACAGCAATGGGTATTCTACAAGAGTCTTTGGTAAAAGTCAAGGATATAAATATCAAGATGATGATAAATATAAGCTGTCTTAAAATTAAATCATGAAATTCTATAGTCCTCCTTTGCTGATGGAAGAAAACAATAATTGCCTGCCTACATTTGTTTCTCTTTCTGAGAAGACTCCAAGCTCTACTTTGGCAGGATGCAAAGAAAAAGTAGATTTTTACAAATTTAAAGAGATCAAAGCAAGTACCGGGCTGTATTTGCATCACTGTAAATATCTTAATAGATGGTTTAATTTGTCAACTGATATAAAGTAAAATTAGAAACACATCACCTAATTTTAGACTTGGTTATTTTATTTAAAAGCACTAAATTACTTCAGTTCTATGAAAGAGGAAACAAGTAAGAAACCTTCTGTCTGTGAATTACAAAGCCAGGAAAGGAAAATTCAATACTGCTTTTCTACAAAGTCTGTGTCGTCGGGCTTCCCTGGTGGCGCAGTGATTGAGAGCCCGCCTGCCAATGCAAGGGACACGGGTTCGGGCCCTGGTCCGGGAAGATCCCACATGTCGTGGAGCACCTAGGCCCCTGCGCCACGTCTGCTGAGCCTGCACTCTGGAGCCCATGAGCCACAAGTACTGAAGCCCGCGCGCCTAGAGCCTGTGCTCCGCAGCAAGAGAAGCCACTGCCATGAGAAGCCCACACCCCGCAACAGAGTGGCCTCCACTCACCGCAACTAGAGAAAAGCCCGTGCGCAGCAACAAAGACCCAACGCAGTCAAAAATAAATAAGTTCATTTATTAAAAAAAAAAAAAAGTCTGTGTTGTCCTCTTGAGTTACTTACTAGCATGCATTATCTAGTTGTGTGTGCTAAAACCATCTCAAAATTTAGGTTGCAACCCCAAAGCTTTCAATAGAAAGCCTTGAACCACATACACCTGCATTCAAATCCCCGTTCTACCACTTACTAGAAATGTCACTTTGGGGAAACACTGAACCTTCTTGAGCATTAAATTCCTGATCTGATAGAGTCTAGGGAGTATGGTACTTACCAAAGATGGTTATTAAAAAAATAAACCCTAAACATTTCTATGTTCTACCCAAGAATTTCACCTATTTCCCTTATAGGACCTATATTAAAGGATTTTGGTGACAGACCTGGTTTTGAGTCTTGATTCTACTGTGTACTTAAGCTGTATAACCTCTCTAAGCCTCAGTTTCCTCATCTAGAAAGAGATAATAATAGTATCTTTTTGTGAGGTCTGTAAAACTGTGTACTGTTTTAATTCCCTTGTTTCTTTTACTAGCTCTATTTGAGTTCTTTTCATAGTGGTCGCCTGAGGATTACAATTAACATCTTAATTTAAAGCAAACTGGTTTGGATTAATGCAAACTTAATTCAACAGAATACAAAAACTATGCTCCTACAGAGACTTCCCTGGTGGCGCATTGGTTAAGGCTCTGCGCTCCCAATGCAGGGAGCCCGGGGTTTGATCCTTGGTCAGGGACCTAGATCCCACATGCATGCTGCAACTAAGGAGCCAGGAAGGTGCAACTAAGGAGCCTTTGAGCTACAACTCTGGAACCCACCTGCCACAACTAAGACCCAGCACAACCAAATAAATAAATAAATATTAAAACAAAAAACTGTGCTCCTACATAGCTCTATTCTCTCCCTCTTCTTGTCATAGAGCTATATCTTTATACATTATAAGCCCATCAATGTTTTATAATTATTGCTTTATACATTGTCTTTTTTTTAAAGGGAGAGGTATTTTATTTATTTATTTATTTATTTTTAATCTTTTGGCTATGCGGCATGTGGGATCTTAGTTCCCCGACCAAGGATCAAACCCATGCCCCCTGCAGTGGAGGCACTGGAAACATAGTCTTAACCACTGCACTGCCAGGGAAGTCCCTATTGCATCATGCATTGTATTTTAAATCAGACTTAAATTATCTACTCCTTTCTCAAACTGGATAATCTCAACTGTCTGATCTTTAAGTTCATGGATTCTTTCTTTTGCCGGTTCAGCTTTGTTGCCAAATCCTTCCAGTGTATTTTAATCTCAGTTACTGTACTTTTCAATTCCAGAATTTCTATTTGGTTCCTTTTTATAAATTTCTATCTCTTTGTCCATATTCTCTCTTTGGTGAAACATTGTTCTCATACTTTCCTTTAGTTCTTTGGACATGGTTTCATCTAACTCTTTGATCATATTAAAAACAGGTGATTTAGAATCTTTCTTTAGTAAGTTCAATGTACGGGCTTCCTTAGGATCAGTTTCTATTGACTCCTTTTATTCCTGTGTATGGGTTATACTTCCTTGTTTCTTTGTATGTCTAGTTTTTGGTTAAGAATGGGACATTTAAAATATAATGTGGGGCTTCCCTGGTGGCGCAGTGGTTGAGAATCTGCCTGCTAATGCAGGGGACATGGGTTCGAGCCCTGGTCTGGGAAGATCCCACATGCCATGGAGCAATGAGGCCCGTGAGCCACAGCTACTGAGCCTGCGCGTCTGGAGCCTGTACTCCGCAACAAGAGAGGCCGCGATAGTGAGAGGCCCGCACACCGCGATGAAGAGTGGCCCCCGCTTGCCACAACCAGAGAAAGCCCTTGCACAGAAATGAAGACCCAACACAGCCAAAAGTTAATTAATTAATTAATTAATTATTTTTTTAAAAAGTAAAAAAATAAAAAAAATAAAATAAAATAAAATATAATGTGGCAATTCTGGAAATCAGATTCCCCTCTCTCCCCAGGATATCTTGTTGCTGCTGCTGCTTGCTTATTTACTGACCATGTTTTATCTCTGTGCTCCAGGGAATCCCAGAACTTTGCAAGGAGCTTCACAGACTCCAAAAATACTTGATATAAAAGCTTTAATATTAATATATATCACTTTGACTATCTTTTAAATATACATGAATTTTAGTCTTTCAGCCATTCATTATTTTCCATCTCACCCTCCTGCTAAACAATCTTCATTTCCAACAAACACTCCAGAATTAGCAATCAAGTAAAATTATGTGATAAAGGTGAGTGAATTGCGCAGGCAAACTTAAAGCAGCATACTTCAAGAGAGTCAAGCCAAGACTATACTGGTCTGAGTATACTGCTTTAGGAAATCCCTTTTGTCCCCATCCCAATCTCAAATCTATTTTGTTCCTCACATATATACTTACAGGCAAAAATAATTAGAGTAGCTTTCCTTATAGTGGAAGCTGAGGATATAATCACATAATTTTTGCGGTCCATAAATTATTTGTGGGAATTTACATTTTGTTTGTATTTTAATAAATCATTAAAAAAGATATAATTTAACCCAGGATTATACAGATGATCACCTTTTACTGGAGTACTGCCGTGTGATATCTGTGCCAATGCTTGTGTTTACAATCAGTGGGCCAAGTAGTTTTACTCCAGTGGTCTTAGGTTAATGAGAATAGATCTTGAACTTAAAATGACCTTAAACTTAAAATGTAAATGACATAGTTGAAACACAGAGGAGATCAAATGACATCAGTGGGTGCTATACTAACAAAGCGAAAAGGGTGGTGAGAGAGAAGAGTCATTATAGGCATATGGTAGTATAAGCACTGAGAAATCAAAAGAACCTGAAGAGAATACCATAACTTAAGTTTCAAGTAGCAAATTAGGGTCAACTGATCATTATCAGCTATTATATTTAATTCATTTTGTCAATTTGAATTTTACTGATTTTATACATTCGTTTGTAATTAAATGATAACTCTGTTTTGGTTTTATACTTGTATAAAAGCTATATGCATATATTTTTAACCTGGGTTTATTTATACATATTTAAATAACACTGTAATCAAAATAATCTAAGAGCCTACAGGAATTTTTGCCCATGAAAAAGAGGGTCCTAGATTATTCAAAGGTAAAAAGTTTCATCACTGTTCCAGTTTTTACTCCACCACAGGACTGTTTAGAAGAGCATGCCTCCTGCTTAGTTAAATAGCAGATTTTTGTTCACCAACTATACCACCCCTGCAGTAAAGTGGGGCTCTTCCTCAGCTGTGGTCCTGATGACCAACAGGTAGTGATGATATGGGCACAGTCACACAGCTGGAAGCAAGAAGATCTGAAGGGACTTCCCTGGTGGTGCAGTGGTTAAGAATCCACCTGCCAATGCAGGAGACACGGGTTCGATCCCTGGTCCGGGAAGATACCACGTGCTGTGGAGTAACTAAGCCCGTGCGCCACAACTACTGAGCCTGCACTCTAGAGTCCGTGAGCCACAACTACTGAGCCCACATGCCACAACTACTGAAGCCCATGCGCCTAGAGCCCGTGCTCTGCAACAAGAGAAGCCACCGCAATGAGAAGCCTGCACAGCACAACAAAGAGTAGCCCCCGCTCGCTGCAACTAGAGAAAGCCCATGCACAGCAATGAAGACCCAATGCAGCCAAAAATTAAAAAAAAAAAGAAGATCTGTAGGGACAAAAGGCCTTAAGGAGGAAAACAGAAAGGCTTCTGGGAGAAACTATGACTGAAGTTCAGATCGTTAGGTATGTAAACCAGAAAAACATACATATCAGACAGTAAATAGGATTGCTGCAAATAGAAGAATTTTTGGCATTCTAATTTAGATCTAGAATTTCACCATATTCATCTTTTGGTTGTATTATTTAAATATCTTCTGAGTGCACTTTTGAGACTAAAGTATTGAAATGCCAGAAAATATTTAGCATGAAGAATATAAAGCCTTAGTTTTAATTCAGGAAGCATTATCCCAGATAAAGGTAATCTGAAAGTTCCTTACATTGAAATTTTAGGGAAGAGTTAATACACATTTCTTGGATATTTGGAACCATTAACGGAAAGGAAATAGTCTAATGCCCTTCAAAGGTTTCTGAACTACAACTGGTGGTTATACTGAACAGGGTCTGATCTTTTATAGCTCAAAGACAGCCTGTGATAGGAACAATCTTAGACATATGGTATATTAACATGTGATAGCTAAATTTCTTTGCACCTGAATTTTCTATGTAATTTGTACTATGACACAAGGACCTACTGCGTAGCACAGGGAACTCTGCTCAATATCATGTAACAACCTAAATGGGAAAAGAATTTGAAAAATAGATACATGTATATGTATAACTGAATCACTTTGCTGTACACCTGAAACTACACAACATTATTAATCAACTATACTCCTATATAAAAAAAGTTAAAAAAATAAAGTAATTATTCAACAGCTCAATTCAATAAAATATTTCTTGAGACCCTAAACTATGCCAAGAATGATGCTAAGGGTTGAATCTGTGTTTGTATGTGTGTATATGAGTATATAACCATGAAGAATTTGGCCAAGTATTGGAGACAAGCATGTAATAGTATGATTTTAATTACACAGGGTTCTAGTAGAGAAGCACCTGAACAAACATGGAGGTTTAAGGAAGATTTTTCTGGAGGAAATGATGCCGGAGTACATGTGAAAGTCTTAAGAATTACATTAGTTACATTTTTTATTAAGAGAATGGTTCAGTACTTAACTACTGAAATCAGTATTTATCAAAGCTCACCTAAGACTAACATCATTTTGATTATTTTTTCCTAATAAATCAATTCAGAAGGTTTTAAAATGGTCTTTAAGTTGCACTCTAAAGCTGATTTAAGATTATGAATGTTTTCTAAAAAATACATTTTAGAAAGTAAGGGTAAGAGCTATAAACATTTTGGTCTTTACATTTACTAGAAGTGGCCTCTGAGCTAAACATGTAAAGCAGGATGTTTTCATAATTTAATAGTCAACTGTACTTTGGGGGGCATACAGTTATTCAGTATATCAAAGCTTTCAAGTATAGAGTCCATGAAAAAAGAATTTGGCTTTTCTTATTATAAACACTCACATGTCCATACTGAAGTCAATTCCAGCAACAACCTCTGCTGTGCTCAGCAGTATTTGAATCACAGAAAAAGCATTAGCTCAGGACATTCAAGAAGGAAGGAAGTCAAGAAAGACAAAATCAATTTCTCAGCAGTAAAAACAATAATTCCACTTCTAAAAAAGTAACAACTATAAACATTTTTGCACCCAGTTACTAAGACTGTAGGTATAATAGATTGCTGCTTAAATACCTTTCTAAGTAATAGATTTAAAATTATAAGACAAAAATTAAGTTTCTAGTTTCTTATTCCAAAATTTAATGGTACCTACAATTATAACAGCTTTAAAGAGTTAACAGAGGTTTATTCTGATTTTAAACGTTGCCTGTTTGGTAAAAACATTCCAGTTTCTGTTAGATTTTGATCTCTTACCGAAAACTACCTGGTTTATAGGAAATCTATGAAGATGGTGAGTGAATCTTTCTGCAATCAAGAAGTAAAGTTCCAGGGAGCTTCTTCAACAACATCTGTGGACTGCTTATTCAGTCTCCTCTGGCAAGAGCCCCTAAGTGCTTTATGCAACAGTGCTATAGCCTCTATGTAAAAGGTGCAAACAAAGCCAAACTAAAATGGCATTTATGATTATTCTTAGCTCTAATTTCATAGAAGCAGGACAAATAAATTTTAGCCCTAAGTGGGAATCAGCTTTGTCATCATCCTTAGCCTTTCAAACTCATCACTACCAAGATTCTAAAGACTGAAAGTCTTAAAACAATATTTAAATGGAATGAGACTGTGTGTATTTGTGGGGGTGTGTGCTCGTTCTCTGCTTATCACAAATGCACCACACTTTCAATACTGAAAGGCCTTTTATAACGGATGTTAGTATTTTAGTTGATGTGAACAGGTTTGAGCAGACACATGCATGTCTCCAAAATGCAGTTTCCAAATGTCATTTTAATATTAAAGAAAATAATATACGTAATGAGGTTAGTTTAATGTGTGGAGAGTAATAAATAGTCAATGAACAAGACTATTTTTATATTTTTGCTCTCCTTTAAGGGGCCAGAGGCCATCTGGATCTTGTTAAATATTATATCTCCAATAAAAGGCACATAGAAGGCACCCAGTAAATATCTGTTAAATTATGAATGAATGAATGGCCTGCAATGAAAATGTGTGCTAACAGTACTTTATCTTCCATGTCTAAAACAGTATGTAAGAGGATGTAAGTACTTAATAAAAATATGTTAGATTTCAGTTCGCTTGGTAAAAAATATGGGCTGCAACTCTATTAATGTATCATCACTATCTTTAGCATTAACTCTCTCTTATCCTTTTGATGATCCATCCTTTTCTTCATATTTAACGGTTCTGAAGAGTTGTTGAAATAGCACAAAATGAAAATGTTCAACTTATCAGTAAGCAAAAAACTAAAATAATATTAAATTAAGAGTATTATACTCATCCAAACTGTTGCTTTTGTAAGTGTATCTATTTAATTTTACAACACAGCTTTGATAAGGGTGTCAGGAAATAGGTATTTTTGTACACTGCTTTTCAGAGTATAAATTGATATAATCTTTCTGGAAGGTAATGAGTCTCTATGGAAAGTATTAACAAATCTTTGTTTTTGACCAGGGAATACATTTTTAAAAAGCTGTCTCAAGGAAGTTATCAAAGAGGTATACAAAGATTAGTATAAAAGAGTCTTCACTACAGATTTATAAAAACAGACAAAAACAGACATGAAAATCTATGTATGGCATATTAATATAATCAAATACTATGTGGTCATTAAAATCACATTTTCAAGTAATATTTAAAGGCAGGAATATTTCAAAATGTGTTTCATGTGAAAAAGGTACTTGTGAAAACAAAATGATACTGATTTTGAAGCATGTATATACAATATATGCATAGAAAAAATTAGAAGGTATCAGAATAATGCTTCCCTCAGAGAATGAGTTAGGAAGTGTTCAATTTTTTGGAAGAATTTGAGAAAGACTGGTGTTAATTCTTCAAATATGTGGGAGAATTCATCTATGAAGCCATCTGGTACTGCACTTTTCTATAGAAGTTTTTTGACTATGATTCAGTCACTTTATTATAAAATTGTTTAGATTTTTCTATTTCTCCTTCAGTCAGTTTTGAGTTTGTGTTTTTAGGAATTTGTCCATTTTATCCAGGTTACTTGCTGGTATACTGCTTATAGTATTCTCTTATAATCCTGATTTCTGTAAGACTGGTAGTAATATCACACTTTCATTCCTGATTTTAGTAACTTAAATCTTTTTTTCGGGGGGGGTCAGGGTAGTGGATTGAATGGTGGCCCATAAAAGATATATCCATGTCTTGGGAATTCCCTGGTCATTCAGTGGTTAGGACTCTGTGCTTTCACTGCCAAGGGTGCAGGTTCAATCCCTGGTCGGGGAACTAAGAACTCGCAAGCCGCGTGAGGCCAAAAAAAAAAAAAGTTTCTCAAAAAAAAAAAAAAAAAAAGAAAGAAAGATATATCCATGTCTTAACCCCTCAAACCTATGAAAGTGACCTTATTTGGAAAAAGGAGTTTTGCACATATAATTAAGACTCTCATCTGTTCTTTTTCTTTTTTTAATTAATTAATTAAGTAAGTAAGTAAGTAAGTAATTTTTGGTTGTGTTGGGTCTTCGTTGCTACGCACAGGCTTTCTCTAGTTGCAGAGAGTGGGGGCTACTCTTCGTTGCGACGCGCGGGCTTCTCGTTGCTGTGGCTTCTCTTGTTGAGGAGCACTGGCTCTAGGTGCACGGGCTTCAGTAGTTGTGGCTCGTGGGCTCCAGAGCGCAGGCTCAGTAGTTGTGGTGCATGGGCTTAGTTGCTCTGCGGCATGTGGGATCTTCCCAGACTAGGGATCAAACCCGTGTCCCCTGCATTGGCAGGCGGATTCTTAACCACTGCGCCACCAGGGAAGTCCCTCATCTGTTCTTTTATAAGAAACAGCAGAGAAAGAGACACGAGAAAAACTGAGGTGAAGACAGAGGTGGAGTGATGCCAGTCTATAAGCCAAGGGACTGCTAAGGATTTCCAGCAGCCAGAAACTTGAAGAGGTATGAAATGGATTCTCCCTCAGAACCTCCAGAAGGAACTAACCCTGTTGACGCCTTGATTTTAGACTTCTGGCTTCCAGAATTGTGAGAGAATAAATTTTTGTGGTTTTAAGCCACCATATCTGTGGTAATTTGTTATGGCAGTCCAAGGAAACAAATATGGTCAGTCTACTTAAAGGTCTGTCAATTTTGTTGATCTTTTCAAAGAACCAACTTCTGTTTTTTGCTTCTATTGTTTTTCTATTTCCTACTTCATTTATCTCTGCTCTAATGTTTATTTTATTTATTTTAAAAAATATATTTATTTATTTGGTTGTGCTGGGTCTTAGTTGCAGCTCACGGGCTCCTCGGTTGCGGCTTGTGGGCTCCTTAGTTGTGGCATGCAAACTCTTATTTGCGGCATGCATGTGGGACCTAGTTCCCTAACCAGGGATTGAACCCAGGCCCCCTGCATTGGGAGCACAGGGTCTTAACCACTGCACCACCAGGGAAGTCCCTGCTCTAATGTTTATTATTTCCTTCCTTCTTCTTGCTTTGCGTTTAGTTTCCTCTCATTTTCCTAGTTCCTAAGATGGAAGTGTAGGTTAGTGATTTGAGATCTCTCTTTTTTAATGTATGTGTTTACAGCTATTACAGGCTCTGGAAATCAACCAAAAGCAAACAATAAATTGAAAAACTGCTGACCTTTGGGTAAGAATAGTGGCAATTGTGGCATTCTTGCCTGGGGCTGTTCCCATCTCTGTTCAGTTCAGTTAGGTAATAGTTCTACCAGGATAAGGTAGAACTATTTTGAAAACCAGCAGTGAAAACCAGCAGGTTCATTGCCAGAGACACTAACTTGATTTGGAGCAGAGATTTAAAAAAACTCATGTCTACGGGTATTATTAATAGAAGCAGTGATCTTGGTGGGAAGTGCATCAGGAAAACTAACAGCTCTGCTAGACTGAGACTGTGGTCCCAGTGGGGGTGAGCATCTGACCAGCAGATTAGCCAGAAATTTAACGTAAAGATCATAGAAATGAAAGAGCCATAAACTCTCCATGTATCCCTAGCTGACAGGAAGGCTATTTGCACATGCAGATGAGACCTTAAAGGGCACAGGAGAAAAAAAAGCAAGGTAAGAATGCCTGAACTTTGAATGTACTCCCCAGCTAACAAACAGATCCATCCAAAGGGTGAAAGCCTTACTACTTTGAGGTGTTTGAGCACAATTTCTGACCAATCACAGACTGACTTCCAAGCTATGCAGACACAGGGATGAACCATAGAAATCCAAGCTTAAAAATAAGAATAAAAAGGGACTTCTCTGGTGGTCCAGCGGTTAAGAATGTGCCTTCCAATGAAGGGGACACAGGTTTGATCCCTGGTCAGGGAACTAAGATCCCACATGCCGCGGGGCAACTAAGCCTGTCCACCACAACTACAGAGCCCACGAGCTCTAGAGCCTGAGTGCCACAACTAGAGAGAAGCCTGCGCACCGCAACGCAGATCCCATGTGCCGCAACTAAGACTCGACGCAGCCTTAAATAAATAAATAAATAAATATTTCTTAAAAAAGAAAAGAATAAAAAGAGAAACTGAGCAGAGATGTCAGTAGCACCATGTTGCAGAATAGACAAATTCTGCAGAATTAGTCTGGGCAATCAGTGACACAGCCAACCACCCAACTGAACAAAAACAAGAATAAAAACAACCCTCAGAGGGGGAAAATATGAAGAATCCAGATCTTCCACAATTATAATCTCAAATGTCCAATTTTCAACAAAAAATTATGAGACATGCAAAGAAACATTAAAACGTTACCCACACTCAGAGAAAAAAGGAGGCAATAAATATTGCCTCAGTAGACCAAGATATTTGATTTAGTAGATGCAGACCTTAAAGAAAGTTTTATAAAAATGTTCAAAGGAAATTTTGTTCAAAGAATTTAAAGGAAAATATAACAACCACTCAACAAGTAAGGAATCTCCATAGCTAGATATCTATGCGAGAAATGGAATATTTCCTACCATATCAGTAAACAAAGGATGTCACAGTCATCAGCAATTAGCCCTCCAACGTGAGCCCTGAGGGAACTCAGGAAGGAAGGGATACCTGCCATCTAGCAGCCATCAGACTGCAGCCACTCCCTACGGTGAGCCCTGAGGAAACTCAGGATATGAAAATACAGGATACTGGCCCCAGATAGCTGAAGTGCATATCAAAGGAATGATTTCAGTGGACCCAGACTCTTGCATCTTCCCATACACAGAATGGCGCTAAATTCCTTAACATGATGATCTGGTTACTTTAATTAACAGTAATCGGGCTTCCCTGGTGGTGCAGTGGTTACGAATCCGCCTGCCAATGCAGGGGACACAGGTTCGAGCCCTGATCTGGGAAGATCCCACATGCCCGGAGCAACTAAGCCCATGCACCACAACTACTGAGCCTGCGATCTAGAGCCCGCGAGCCACAACTACTGAAGCCTGTGTGCCTAGGGCCCGAGCTCCACAACAAGAGAAGCCACTGCAACGAGAAGCCACCGCAATGAGAAGCCCACGCACCGCAATGAAGAGTAGCCCCCGCTCGCCGCAACTAGAGAAAGCCTGCGTGCAGCAACGAAGACCCAACGCAGCCAAAAATAAAATAAATAATAAAAATAAGTACATTAAAAAAACCCCCAGTAATCTTTTTATGTTCCTGACTACCTGCCCTTTGTTGCAAAACTCCTATATATCCTAGCTCCCCTCTCGCCTCCTCGGAGCAGTTTCTCAGAGCTATCTGAAATGCTGTCTCCTGGGCTGCAGTCCTCATTTTGCCCCCAAAAAAACTTAACTTGCAACTCTCACGTTGTGCATTTTTTAAAGTCTACATATGCATGAGAAATAAAAGCACTTGATGACACAAAGACTTGTACATGAATATTCATAGCAAAATTACTAAAAATAGCCAAAACCCAGAAAAAAATCCAAATGTCTATCAACTGGTGAATTGATAAACAAAAATGTGATATTTCCATGTAATGGAGTATTATTCAAAAATAAAAAGGAATGAACTACTGATACATGGTACAATGTTGACGAATCTCAAAAAATATCATGCTAAGTGAAAGAAGCCAGACACAAAAAGCCACAAATTGTATGACTTCATTTATATTAAATGGCCAGAAAAGCAATCTATAGAGATAGAAAACAGACTGGTGGTTGTCTGGGGCTGAGAGTGGGAGCTGGCATTAGCTGCAAAAAGGTATGAAGGAACTTTTAGGGGTGATAGAAATTTTCTAAAATGAAATTGTAAATTTTATAAATTTTCTGAAAATGAGTGAATTGTGTATTTATAATGGGTAAACTTTTTTTTAATTTAAATTTATTTATTTATTTATATTTATTTTTGGCTGCGTTGGGTCTTCATTGCTGCGCAGGCTTTCTCTAGTTGCGTCGAGCGGGGGCTACTCTTCATTGCGGTGCGCGGGCTTCTCATTGCGGTGGCTTCTCTTGTTGTGGAGCACAGGCTCTAGGCGCGCAGGCTTCAGTAGCTGCGGCACGCAGCCTCAGTAGTTGTGGCTCGTGGGCTCTAGAGCACAGGCTCAGTAGTTGTGGAGCACGGGCTTAGCTGCTCCGCAGCATGTGGGATCTTCCTGGAAGAGGGCTCGAACCCGTGTCCCCTGAATTGGCAGGTGGATTCTTAACCACTGCGCCACCAGGGAAGCCCTATAATGGGTAAACTTTATGGCACAAAAATTATCCTAATAAAGCCGTTTTAAAAAACTGTCAATATATTAATATAATGAACAGTAACATTCATATGCATTATGAACAAATAAAGAATGTAAAAAAAAAAAAATCCAAAAGAGCAAAAACTATAAAATAGAAAAAAAAATGTTCCACATCATTAGGAAGAAAATTATAAACATTAACTGAATGATATTAAAAAAAAAACAACCTAAAAATACAGGTATCCACCACTTTTTGTAAGTTCGCTTGACGCCACTTCACTTTTACGGAACATTAGTATATGTTTTTTGCTAACTGAAAGAAATCCAAAGAGGATTTTCACTTTTACTAAAAAAAAAGGCAAAAAGCAAAAATAGCATTCAGCATTTGTTTTGCAGTGAGCTGTTATAGAGGCAGTGCACACCCCAAGCTGCGAGAGAGGCACTGCCAAGGCTCCTTCCCCACAAACTACACTCAGCATCTCAGCACCAAGACACCAAAGCTTTGAATTGTGTCTGTTAGCAGCTGCGCTTTATCTTTATTTATTCTGTGCATTTGTTAGCAAGATGTATCCTAAGGTAATTGCTCCTTTGCTTTATGCAACTGTGGCTTACAAAAGGTTTCACAGGAACACTCTACTTTTGGATGACAGGGGAAACCTGTATTGAGATGAGAAGACTCACGATTAAAATATATCAACCAAGTAATCTATAAATGCAATGTACTCCCGATTAAAATACACATAGGACAACAAGCTGATTCTAAAGATAACAGAGAAGGACCATTACAAACCACTGCAATTTTGAAGAACAGATAGTGTGATACTGGGCAGGAATAGACAAAAAGACCAGTGAAACAGAATACAAAGCCAAGAAATAAATCTGCATGTATAAGGGAATTGATTTGTAATAGTGGTCAGTCCGCTATTGAAATCAGACTGTTCAATAAATAGTATTGGGACAAGCGGTTATCTAGAAAGAGGAAAAATAGACTCCCTACCTTAAACCATACATACAAGTAAATTGCAAAAGGATTAAAGACTAACTCTCAAAAACAAAATTTTAGAACATTTAGAAGAAAATATAGATTAATAACCATATGATTTCTAGGTAGGGGCACAAAAAATACCAATAATAATAGAAAAGAATGATAATTTTTGATTACATGAAAATTCAAATCTTCTGTTCATAAATATAAATTAAAAAGCATCAGACTTTGTTACTTTTTTTTGTTTTTTTGGCCACACCACACTGCATACGGGATCTTAGTTCCCCGACCAGGGATCAAACCTGCACCCTGTGCAGTGGAAGCCCTGTGTCGTAACCACTGGACTGCCAGGGAATTTCCTGAACTTTGGTGCTTTTAAAATATAACAAACAATTAGTATCCAGAATAAAAAAAGAATTCCTACAAATCAATAAGAAAAACATAACAATAGAAAAATGATGAAGGATATGAGTAAGCAATTCATAGCAGAAAAAAATAGCAATGATGAAAAATGCTCAACTTTACTAGTGTTTAGGGAAATGCAAATAGAAAATACCATTTATAACCCATCAATTGGCAAAAATTAAAATGTCTGTACTATTATGCGCCGAGGAAAATGGGTACACCTATATACTGCTGGAGAGAGCATCCAGTGGTATAATCCTTTTGGCAGTACTAGACTATGTATATACTCTATGATTCAGTAATTTCAATTCCAGGTGTAGACTTATGTGTATACGAAAATATGTACAAAAATACTCACAGGAGCATTGTTTTAATAGTAAAATACTAGAAATCACTCAAATATCTTTCAGTAGCATAATACATAAATCAAATGCAGTTTATAAAATGGTATTTAATACAGAAGTTAAAATGAATGAATTAGAGTTATATATACGTGGATAAATTTCAAAACCATAATATGTTAATTAAAAATATTAAGTTGGACTTCCCTGGTGGCACAGTGGTTAAGAATCCACCTGCCAATGCAGCGGACATGGGTTCGATCCCTGGCCTGGGAAGATCCCACATGCCACGGAGCAACTAAGCCAGTGTGCCACAACTACTGAGCCTGCGCTCTAGAGCCCGCAAGCCACAATTACTGAGCCCGTGTGCCACAACTACTGAAGCCCGCGTGCCTACAGCCTGAGCTCTGCAAAAAGAGAGGACACTGCAATGAGAGGCCCGTACACTGCAATGAAGAGTAGCCCCCGCTCGCCACAACTAGAGGAAGCCCATGCACAGCAACGAAGACCCAATGCAGCCAAAAAAAAAAAAAAAAAATTAACTTGCAGAACAAGCACAAGACAATGCCATTGTATATAATTTCTTTAAAAGCACACAAGAATATTGTAAATTGTTTATGAATATATATTACCTGAATTTTAAAAAAGTATTGAAAACATGGTTAGAAAGAAAACATGGTGTCCTCAGAATAGTGGCTATCCCTCGGGTGGAAGGAAACAAGAAAAGAAGGAATGGAAGAGATGAGAGTCATTAGGAGTTTAAACTATCTCTGTATCTGATTTCCTTAAAAAATTTATCTGAATCTAATAAAATGTTACTATTTGCTAACTTTAGTAATGGACACACGAACATTTATAATATTATTTTTTGTATTTTTCTATATGTTGGAAATATTTTATAATTTTTTAATGTTGAAGAAATAAGGGATTTGTTTACTATGAACAGAAGTCCAAGATGCCTGAAGGAAAGGTTTGAGAAGGAAAGCATTAGTGAGAGACTGAATCAGGGCAAAGGCAGCACAGAATGGCATGGTATCAATATATAATGGTATGGGAGAGCACAGATGTTCAGGAAGGCTCAAGTCTTGGGTGGGACCTATAATTCTGTAGAAAATATATCTACTCTACGGCTAATTTAGGGGCTTTAAAAAGAAATCTCTTCTGTTTCTTTGTTTTCCCTAATTTCACTACTCATTAAGGTTTCTACCTTTGATTACGGGAAGGCAGTAGAGGTGAAATTCACACACCTTTGTTAGTTATTAATAGTCGTAATGAAAGGGGAGGAAATTGAAGAGAATTACTGATGAGGTTTATAGATGAACCACAGAAATATATTAATTAATTCCCCTTTTCATTTACACTAATAATTGATTTTGATTTATAATTCCGGGCAGCTATCTTCTGGTCAGCTTTACTCCCATCACTTAACATATACACAAATTATACTCTTACTTATAAAATCTGGGGATACTTTATTGTGTACATCAATGGAAAATAGGTAAACTGCTGCAGAATAATATTTCACTTATTGCTTAGCATTTTATGGTTTAAAAATATAAATTATATTAAAATATATAATATAAAAATAATACAAATAAAATAAAAAATATATAAGTAATATACATACTTAAGTTCAAACCAAATGGGTAGAAGTAACTACAGTGTAGTCTAAAATATACTTCTAAGGGAAACATTAGAGCTTAGTCACTCCTGCGTGGTAGATTGGTCATATAAAACACAAATGTCAGGCTATTCGAGAGCATCAGAAGCTAACATGGAATTTGAAAACTGTACGCTATGTATAAAGAGCAGTTAGAAAAGAGGGAACAGAATTTTATGAGGTTGGAGGAATATAGAGAAATCATATTTGTACAAAAATCATAGGTAATCTCACTATCCAGAGATAATCACTTGTAAATATTTTGATGACTATCGTATCCTTTCTTTCTATCTCTCTGAACATATAGTTATACAATAGACTTTAAAAATAAATTTAAGACTATATCTTACATATTATTTATGATCCATTTTAACAGTTAGTAGTGTTATTTTCCATGTCATTAAATAATCTTCTACAACATAATTTAAAAATGAATTATACATGTAACTTCCTGGATTAGGAACCAAGATGGCAGAGTAGAAGGATGGGCTCTCACTCCCTCTTGTGAGAACACCAGAATCACAAATAGCTGCTGGACAGTCATCGACAGGAAGACACTGGAACTCCCCAGAAGAGATACTCCACATCCAAAGACAAAGGAGAAGCCACAATGAGACGGTAGGAGGGGCGCAATCACAGTAAAATCAAATCCCATAACTGATGAGTGGGTGACTCACAGACTGGAGAACACTTATACCACAGAAGTCCACCCAGTGGAGTGAGGTTCTGAGCCCCACGTCAGGTTCCCAACCTGGGCGTCTGGCAACAGGAGGAGGAATTCCTAGAGAATGAAACTTTGAAGGCTAGTGGGATTTGACTGCAGGACTTTGACAGGACTTGGGGAAACAGAGACTCCACTCTTGGAGGGAACACACTAAGTAGTGTGCGCATCGGGACCCAGGGGAAGGAGCAGTGACCCCAGGGGAGACTGAACCAGACCTACCTGCTTGTGTTGGAGGGTCTCCTGCAGAGGTGGGGGTGGCTGTGGCTCACTGTGGGGACGAGGACACTGGCAGCAGAAGTTCTGGGAAGTAATCCTTGGCATGAGCACTCCCAGAGTCTGCCATTAGCCCCACCAAAGAGCCTGGGTAGGCTCCAGTGTTGGGTTGACTCAGGCCAAACAACCAACAGGGAGGGAACCCTGCCCCACCCATCAGCAGTCAAGCGGATTAAAGTTTTACTGAGCTCTGCCCACCAGAGCAACAGTCAGCTCTACCCACCACCAGTCCCTCCCATCAGGAAACTTGCACAAGCCTCTTAGATAGCCACATCTACCAGAGGGCAGACAGCAGAAAAAGCACGAAGAACTACAATCCTGTAGCCTGTGGAAGAAAAACCACATTCACAGAAAGATAGACAAGATGAAAAGGCAGAGGGCTATGTACCACATGAAGGAACAAGATAAAACCCCAGAAAAACAACTAAATGAACTGGAGATAGACAACCTTCCAGAAAAAGAATTCAGAATAATGATAGTGAAGATGATCCAGGACCTCGGGAAAAAAATGGAGGCAAAGATCGAGAAAATGCAAGAAATGTTTAACAAAGACCTACAAGAATTAAAGAACAAACAAACAGAGATGAACAATACAATAACTGAAATGAAAACTACTCAGGAAGGAATCAGTAGCAGAATAACTGAGGCAGAAGAATGGATAAGTGACGTGGAAGACAGAATGGTGGAATTCACTGCTGCGGAACAGAATGAAGAAAAAAGAATGAAAAGAAATGAAGACAGCCTAAGAGACCTCTGGGACAACATTAAATGCAGCAACATTCGCATTATAGGAGTCCCAGAAGGAGAAAAGAGAGAGAAAGGACCCGAGAAAATATTTGAGGAGATTATGGTCGAAAACTTCCCTAACGTGGAAAAGGAAATAGCCACCCAAGTCCAGGAAGCGCAGAGAGTCCCATATAGGATAAACCCAAGGAGAAACACATCGAGACACATAGTAATCAAAGTGGCAAAAATTAAAGACAAAGAAAAATTATTGAAAGCAGCAAGGGAAAAACGACAAATAACATACAAGGGAACTGCCATAAGGTTAACAGCTGATTTCTAGCAGAAACTCTACAAGCCAGAAGGGAGTGGCATGATATACTTAAAGTGATGAAAGGGAAGAACGTACAACCAAGATTACTCTACCTGGCAAGGATCTCATTCAGATCCGATGGAGAAATCAAAAGCTTTACAGAGAAGCAAAAGCTAAGAGAATTCAGCACCACCAAACCAGCTCTACAACAAATGCTAAAGGAACTTCTCTAAGTGGGAAACACAAGAGAAGAAAAGGACCTACAAAAACAAACCCAAAACAATTAAGAAAATGGTCATAGGAACATACATATCGATAATTACCTTAAATGTGAATGGATTAAATGCTTCAACCAAAAGACACAGGCTTGCTGAATGGATACAAAAACAAGACCCATATATATGCTGTCTACAAGAGACCCATTTCAGACCTAGGGAAACATTCAGACTGAAAGCGAGGGGATGGAAAAAGATATTCCATGCAAATGGAATGCAAAAGAAAGCTGGAGTAGCAATTCTCACATCAGATAAAATAGATTTTAAAATAAAGAATGTTACAAGAGACAAGGAAGGACACTACATAATGATCAAAGGATCAATCCAAGAAGAAGATATAACAATTATAAATATATATGCACCCAACATAGGAGCACCTCAATGCATAAGGCAACTGTTAACAGCTATAAAAGAGGAAATCGACAGTAACACAATAATAGTGGGGGACTTTAACACCTCACTTACACCAATGGACAGATCATCCAAACAGAAAATTCATAAGGAAACACAAGCTTTAAATGACACAATAGACCAGATAGATTTAATTGATATTTATAGGACATTTCATCCAGAAACAGTAGATTACACTTTCTTCTCAAGTGCACACGGAACATTCTCCAGGATAGATCACATATTGAGTCACAAATCAAGCCACAGTAAATATAAGAAAACTGAAATCATATCAAGCATCTTTTCTGACCACAATACTATGAGATTAGAAATGAATTACAGGGAAAAAAACGTAAGAAACACAAACACATGGAGGTTAAACAATACGTTACTAAAAAACCAAGAGATCACTGAAGAAATCAAAGAGGAAATCAAAAAATACCTAGAGACAAATGACAATGAAAACACAACGATCCAAGCCTATGGGATGCAGCGAAAGCAGTTCTAAGAGGGAAGTTTATAGCTATACAAGCCTACCTCAAGAAACAAGAAAAATCTCAGATAAACAATCTAACCTTACACCTAAAGGAACTAGAGAAAGAAGAACAAACAAAACTCAAAGTTAGCAGAAGGAAAGAAATCATAAAGATCAGAGCAGAAATAAATGAAATAGAAACAAAGAAAACAATAGCAAAGATCAATAAAACTAAAAGCTGGTTCTTTGAGAAGATAAACAAAATTGAGAAACCATTAGCCAGACTCATCAACAAAAAGAGGGAGAGGACTCAAATCAACAAAATTAGAAATGAAAAAGGAGAAGTTAAAACAGACACCACAGAAATACAAAGCATCCTAAGAGACTACTACAAGCAACTCTATGCCAGTAAAATGGACAACCTGGAAGAAATGGACAAATTCTTAGAAAGGTATCACCTTCCAAGACTGAACCAGGAAGACATAGAAAATATGAACAGACCAATCACAAGTAACTAAATTGAAACTGTGATTAAAAATCTTCCAACAAACAAAAGTCCAGGACCAGATGGCTTCACAGGTGAATTTTATCAAACATTTAGAGAAGAACTAACACCCATCCTTCTCAAACTCTTCCAAAAAATTGCAGAGGAAGGAACACTCCCAAACTCATTCTATGAGGCCATCATCACCCTGATACCAAAACCAGACAAAGATACTACAAAAAAAGAAAATTACAGACCAATATCACTGATGAATATAGATGCAAAAATCCTCAACAAAATACTAGCAAACAGAATCCAACAACACATTAAAAGGATCATACACCACGATCAAGTGGGATTTATCCCAGGGATGCAAGGATTCTTCAATATATGCAAATCAATCAATGTGATACACCATATTAACAAATTGAAGAAGAAAACCATATGATCATCTCAATAGATGCAGAAAAAGCTTTTGACAAAATTCAACACCCATTTATGATAAAAACTCTCCAGAAAGTGGGCATAGAGGGAATCTACCTCAAGATAATAAAGGCCATATACGACAAACACACAGCAAACATCATTCTCAATGGTGAAAAACTGAAAGCATTTCCTCTAAGATCAGGAACAAGACAAGGATGTCCACTCTTGCCACTATTACTCTACAGAGTTTTGGAAGTCCTAGCCACGGCAATCAGAGAAGAAAAAGAAATAAAAGGAATACAAATTGGAAAAGAAGAAGCAAAACTGTCACTGTTTGCAGATGACGTGATCCTATACATAGAGAATCCTAAAGATGCCACCAGAAAACTACTAGAGCTAATCAATGAATTTGGTAAAGTTGCAGGATACAAAATTAATGCACAGAAATCTCTTGCATTCCTATACACTAATGATGAAAAATCTGAAAGAGAAATTAAGGAAACATTCCCATTTACCACTGCAACAAAAAGATTAAAATACCTAGGAATAAACCTACCTAGGGAGACAAAAGACCTGTATGCAGAAAACTATAAGATACTGATGAAAGAAATTAAAGATGATACCAACAGATGGAGAGATATACCATGTTCTTGGATTGGAAGAATCAACATTGTGAAAATGACTATACTACCCAAAGCAATCTACAGATGCAATGCAATCCCTATCAAATTACCAATGGCATTTTTTACGGAGCTAGAACAAAAAATCTTAAAATTTGTATGGAGACACAAAAGATCCCGAATAGCCAAAGCAGTCTTAGGGAAAAAAGCGGAGCTGGAGTAATCAGACTCCCTGACGTCAGACTATACTACAAAGCTACAGTAATCAAGATAATATGGTACTGGCACAAAAACAGAAACATAGATCAATGGAACAAGATAGAAAGCCCAGAGATAAACCCACGCACCTATGGTCAACTAATCTATGACAAAGGAGGCAAGGATATACAATGGAGAAAAGACAATCTCTTCTATAAGTGGTGCTGGGAAAACTGGACAGCTACATGTAAAACAATGAAATTAGAACACTCCCTAACACCATACACAAAAATAAACTCAAAATGGATTGGAGACCTAAATGTAAGACCGGACACTATAAAACTCTTAGAGGAAAACATAGGAAGAACACTCTTTGACATAAATCACAGCAAGATCTTTTTTGATCCACCTCCTAGAGTAATGGAAATAAAAACAAAAATAAACAAAAGGGACCTAATGAAACTTCAAAGCTTTTGCACAGCAAAGGAAACCATAAACAAGACGAAAAGACAACCCTCAGAATGGGAGAAAATATTTGCAAATGAATCAACAGACAAAGGATTAATCTCCAAAATATATAAACAGCTCATGCAGCTCAATATTAAAGAAACAAACAACCCAATCAAAAAATGGGCAGAAGATCTAAATAGACATTTCTCCAAAGAAGACATACAGATGGCCAAGAAGCACATGAAAAGCTGCTTAACATCACTAATTATTAGAGAAGTGCAAATCAAAACTACAATGAGGTATCACCTCACAGCAGTTAGAATGGGCATCATCAGAAAATCTACAAACAACAAATGCTGGAGAGGGTGTGGAGATTGGGAACACTCTTGCACTGTTGGTGGGAATGTAAATTGATACAGCCACTATGGAGAACAGTATGGAGGTTCCTTAAAAAATGAAAAATTGAATTACCATATGATCCAGCAATCCCACTACTGGGCATATACCCAGAGAAAACCATAATTCAAAAAGACACATGCATCCCAATGTTCATTGCAGCAGTATTTACAATAGCCAGGTCATGGAAGCAACCTAAATGCCCATCGACAGACGAATGGATAAAGAAGTTGTGGTACATATATACAATGGAATATTACTCAGCCATAAAAAGGAACGAAATTGGGTCATTTGTAGAGACGTGGATGGACCTTGAGACTGTCATACAGAGTGAAGTAAGTCAGAAAGAGAAAAACAAATATCGTATATTAACGCATATATGTGGAACCTAGAAAAATGGTACAGATGAACTGGTTTCCAGGACAGAAATTGAGACACAGATGTAGAGAAGAAACGTATGTACACCAAGGTGGGAAGGTGGCGGGGGTGTGGGGGTGGTGCGATTGAGATTGACATGTATACACTGATGTGTATAAAATTGATGACTAATAAGGACCTGATGTATAAAAAAATAAATTAAATTAAATTAAAAAATTTTAAAAAATGAATTATAGCATATCACATCATTTAGATATAGCAGTTATTATTTATATTTTGTTACATATTTAATTTATACCATATACATATTAATGTTATATATCACAAACATATTCTGTTTGTTATTAAATATATTTAAAAGTATATTTATATTACTTCAAATACTGAATGTTTTATTTTTAAACATTTTAGTTGCTTTTAATTTTTCATCTTGTAATCTCATGTATGCAGACAAATATTCTCATGGTTATTTATTTATACACTTAGAATAAATTTCTAGGATATAACTGCTGAGGCAAAGATAGAAAAATATTTTTTCTTTTTTCTTCTAAGAGTTTTATAGCTTTAGTTCATACATTTAGGTCTTTGATTCACTTTGAATTAAATTTTATACATGATGTGAGGTAGAGGTCCAACTTCTTTCCTTTGCATGTGGCTATTCAATTGTCCCAGCACCATTTGCTGAAAGACTACTCTTTCCTTCACTGAACAGTCTTGACACCCTTGTCAAAACTCAAATGGCTATAGATGTACTGTCACTAGTCTTTTATTTCTTTTTTCTCCAGCTATACTGAGATCTAATTAACATATGACATTGTGTTAAGTTTAAGATGTACCATGTGTTGATCTGATGCATACATATTACAAAATGATCACCACCAGATAGCATTAGCTAACACTTTCATCCTGTTACATAATTACCATTTCTTTTTTGTGGTGAGAACATTTAAGATCTACTCTCTCAGCAACTTTCAAGTATACAATATTAATAGCTATAATCACCATTTGTACCCTAGATCACCAGAACTTATTCATCTTATAACTGGAAGTTTATGCTCTTTGACCAATATCTCCCCATTTTCCCCACCTCCCAGGTCATGGTAACTACCATTCTATTCTGTTTCTATGAGTTTGGCTTTTTTAGGTTCCATATATAAGCAATATCATACAGTATGCCCTTCTCTCTCTGATTTTACTTAGAGTAATGCCCTCAAGCTTCATCCAACTTGTCATAAATGGTAGGATTTCCTCGATTCTTGTGGCTGAATAATATTCCACTGTATACATATGTCACACTTTATCCATTCATCCATCAGTAGATACTTAGGTGGTTTCCATATCTTAGCCATTGTGAATAATGCTAGAGTAAACATGGGGGTGCAGATACCCCTTTGAGACCCTGTTTTCTTTGGATATATACCTAGAAGTGGGATTGCTGAATCTTATGATATATCTAGTTTAAATTTTTAAAAAAAATTTTTTGGCCGTACTGCACCACATTTGAGATCCTAGTTCCCCAACCAGGGACCAAACCCACACCCTCTGCATTGGAAGTGGAGTCGTAACCACGGGACCACCAGGGACGTCCCTAGTTTTAATTTTTTGAGAAACTTCCACACTTATCCACAGTGGCTATACTAATTTACATTCCCACCAATAGTTCACAAGGGCTCCATTTTCTTGACATCCTCACCATCACTTGTTTTCTCGTCTTTTTTTTTTTTTTCTCTTGTCTTTTTGATGATAGTCATCCTAATGGGTATGGGATGATATCTCATTGTGGTTTTGATTTGATTTGCATTTCCCTTATGATTAGGGATGTTGAGCACATTTTCATGTACCTGTTGGCCATTTTTATGTCTTCTTTGGAAAGATGTCTATTCAGTTCCTCTGCTCATTTTTTAAAAAATTTATTTATTTATTTATTTATTTAATTTTGGCTATGTTGGGTCTTTGTTGTTGCGCGCGGGCTTTCTCTAGTTGCGGCGAGTGGGGGCTGCTCTTTGTTGCGGTGCGTGGGCTTCTCATTGCAGTGGCTTCTCTTGTTGCAGAGCATGGGCTCTAGGCACACGGGCTTCAGTAGTTGTGCCACACGGGCTCAGTAGTTGTGGCTCGCAGGCTCTAGAGCGCAGGCTCAGTAGTTGTGGCGCACGGGCTTAGTTGCTCCGCTGCATGTGGGATCTTCCCGGACCAGGGCTCGAACCCGTGCCTCCTGCATTGGCAGGTGGATTCTTAACCACTGCGCCACCAGGGAAGTCCCCTCTGCTCATTTTTTTTTTTATAGTTTTTTTTTAAATTAATTAATTAATTTATTTATTTATTTTTGGCTGTGTTGGGTCTTCGTTTCTGTGCGAGGGCTTTCTCTAGTTGCGGCAAGCGGGGGCCACTCTTCATCGCGGTGCGCGGGCCTCTCACTATCGTGGCCTCTCTTGTTGCGGAGCACAGGCTCCAGACGCGCAGGCTCAGTAGTTGTGGCTCACGGGCCCAGTTGCTCCGCGGCATGTGGGATCCTCCCAGACCAGGGCTCGAACCTGTGTCCGCTGCATTGGCAGGCAGATTCTCAACCACTGCGCCACCAGGGAAGCCCCCCTCTGCTCATTTTTTAACTGAGGTTTTTGTTTTTGCTTTTTGCTATTGAATTGCATGATTTCTTTACATATTGTGGATATTAACCTCTTATCTATGATTTGTAAATATTCTCTCCCATTCCACAGGTTGCCTTCTCATTTTGTTGATAGTTTCTTTTGCTGTGCAGAAGCTTTTTAGTTTGATGTAGTCCTACTTGTCTTTGTTTTTGTTGCTTGTGCTTTTGGTGTCATATCTAAAAAATCACTGCCAAGACCAATGTGAAATAGCTTTTCCCCTGCGTTTTCTTCTAGGAGTTTTATGATATCAGGTCTTATGTTTAAGTCTCTAATCCATTTTGAGTTAATTTTTGTGAATGGTATAAGGTAGGGGTCCAGTTTCTTCTGCATATAGTTATCCAGTTTTCCCAAAACCATTTATTGAAGCGACTATCCTTTCTTTCCCCATTGAGTATTTTTGGCTCCCTTGTCAAATATGAGTTGAACTTATACATGAGAGTGTATTTCCCTTTTTTTAAACTGAATTTGTAATTTTTCCTTATTTCTTTTACAATGTTTTAACTTTTCTTACTGATTTATAAGAACCTTTTAACTCCTACATTGTCATCTACCTTATCAGATATTTAGAAACAGCACGGATAGTGGTTGTGGCGGAAACCATTTGTAGTCCACCAAAATCTGTTCTCCCTTTCTTCCTGGGCACATGGTGGGATTGTACTTCCTAGCTTCCCCTGCTGTTAGGTATGGCCATGTGAGCCAACACAATGTGAATAGAAGTAATATATGCCGCTTTCAGGACTAGATCTTAAGATCTAGTATATCTTTGCTCTTAAGAGAATGGTTCTCTTTCCTCTACCCTTTGGCTAGAAAGCATATAAGTCATGACCCAGGTTTGGCCAAATGGGTGATTTGAGAAAGTGGTAGAGTCATCTTGCTACCTGGGTACTTGAATAATTTCATGGGGTAGAACCTGCTTATCTACCCTGAACTATTGGATGAGAAATAATTAACATCTATCTTGTTTGAGCCATTACATTTTGGGTCTATTTCAGTTGGTTAGCCTGTATCCTAATTAATACAGAATTAGTATCTTGTAGTGGTATGTTCCTGTAACAACAACAACAACAAAACTAATATATGTGGCATTTGCTAAGTGGCAGAGTAGCAAGCAGTGAGGAAACAGATACTGCAGATTGGGAAGCTGGTAATACTTGTCACACCATGGCACAACATCAGGTGATATCGCTGCCTGTGATAACATGGACAGTAGACCAGGGTTATAGATCGTTTAGCTCTAGGACACAGTTTCTCAATCTTGGCACTTTGATTTATATGTAAAGCACTTACTACAAGACTTCGCACTTAGCTCAGTAAATGTTAGCTATCGTTGTTATCGTTGTTGTGTTACACATTTTAAAATTTTAGGATTGTCAAATCTATCACCACATTCCCATATGGTGTCTACCTTTGCTAGAATACTTAATAATCTCCTCTTCACACTAAGATCAGATAAACCTTCACCCATGTTTTTCTCTGTTGCGTTTATCTTTAACAAATCTAAAATTTGGTTTGACATGATATGGGGATCAGAATTTTTCTTTTTCTAGAGAGCCTTACCATCATTACCTTTATAATCTGGTTAATTTTCCCACTGATTTGAAATCTACCATTTCAGAGTTTGTTTATAAGTTCTTAATATCTAACTGAGATCAATCATGCTTGCTGAGGAAATAAGGCTAGACTTGAGTAAAGGAGATAAAATTCTTACCCTGTAAAGCTTAGGGAAAATTCTAATCGACAAGAATCCTATAAAAACACATTCTTTCTTTCTTTCACTTAAAAGATAACTTTCTGAATCCACATGCTGTTGGCACTCTCAACAGGCACACTTTAGAGCATTTTATTTTTGGTAAGAACCAAAAAAAAAATCCCTGCATCTTTACGGTATGTCTGCACATGTTTTACCAAATGAAGATAAAGTTAAGGAGGAAGAGCACCGATGAGTTTAATGCTTGGAAACTCCCTACATACCTTCATTTATATTGGTTTGCTTGGTCGCTCAGGTGATGTAACTCTCTCTTCTCTCGTTTAATGCCAGAAAGATATATAAGGTTTGAAAGGGAAAACACTAATCTAATATTAGCCTTCAGTATTTTCAGAGCAAAAACAATTCCAAATACTTTTCTGTTTACTTCTGTTCACCAACTTCAGCTATTTTGGTAAGAAAACTTGGTTATATACATAAGCGTTTATTAATATAGCTAAAACACTGTTATGTTGATTAGTAGAAGATCACAGAAGGTGGAAAGAGAAATTGAATACTTAAAAGAACACCTACTGGTATTCCCTGGTGGCGCAGTGGTTAAGAATCTGCCTGCCAATGCAGGGGACGTGGGTTTGAGCCCTGGTCTGGGAAGATCCCACATGCCGCGGAGCAACTAAGCCCGTGTGCCACAACTACTGAGCCTGCGCTCTAGAACCCATGAGCCACAGCTACTGAAGCCCGTGCGCCTAGAGCCTGTGCTCCGCAACAAGAGAAGCCACTGCAATGAGAAGCCTATGCACCGCAACGAAGCGTAGCCCCCACCCACCACAACGAGAGAAAGCCCACACACAGCAACGAAGACCCAACGCAGCCAAAAATAAAATAAATATGTTTATATACATTAAAAAAAGAACACCTACTATGTGCCAACCACTTACACGTATTTACAACTCATGAAAAGGATACTATTAGTCCTGTTCTCACAGATGAAACAGGATTGCACAGGTCAAGAGATATAAGGCAATGAAAGCTTCCTGGAGGAAGGCTTTCATGATACAATTATCTGTTTCTTCTTAATGTCAATAGTTTGCCCTCAATACTGTATAGCAACTGTACTTTAATAACCCACCCCCCGCCAAGTGAAAAAAATAGTTCACTCTCTCCAGAACCTCAAGCTGCCGTGAAGCAAAAAATAACTATTCCTCTACTGGCTCTAAATATTTCAAAAATTTTATTACTGGAAGTGGAAAGAATAAAAGGAACTAACGAAGTTACTGTACTCCAACAGAAGATAAAATAAATATGGTATTAAATATTAAGAAGAATAAAATATGCCGGCAAAAATGAGATGCCCAACAGTCTTGGATCAGAAAGATTAAACTTCAGGAAGAAGGACATTCTTTGAGAAATGGTCTGGAGACGGTTTGCCAAGCATCAGAAATTAAGGGAGCAAGGTAAAATCCAGATCTTAGAAACTTATAACTGGTGATGAGCATACCTCTTACCAATTCCATTAACAGGTTCTTTTTCAAAATATCCCTAATCTCTAATTCTGTTTTCTGAATGATTTACAGTTTGAAAGTTAACTCTCTCTCTAAAGGCCAGGTTATTTGATGCTTATTAGCTTATTTGACACTAATTCTCCTCATAAAGCAAGTAAAACATCTATCTAATTTACATCTATATAAAAGAGACATCACTAATATGCCACCCAAACCATTTTTACCCACAAGAATTTATCAAACATGAATACACAAGAAGTCATTCAACAAATATTTATCGAGCGTCTATTATTTGTCATACATTATTCTAGGTGGTAGGGATATTATGTGGAAAGAAAAACCAGACCAAATCCCTGCTCTTAAATATTATGCCTAGTTATAGTAAATACAATAAACAAAAACAAAGTAAAGGACTAGAGAGTGAAGAAAAGGATGCTATCTTATTTTGGGTAATCAGGGAAAGCCTCACTGGTAAAGTCACATTTGAACAAAGACCTGAAGTGAAGAAGTAGTAAGTTATGTGGATATCTGGGGGTATAGTTGCTGGGGAAGTATACCTTGCTGAGGAAATAGTAAGGGAAAAGGTCCTGAGGTGAGAGGATGATTGTTGTGGAACAGTGAGAAGGCCAATATGGCTGAATTACAGTGAGGGAAAAGTGGTAGAAGACATAGGACCTTGATAAGAATTTTGACTTTAAAATGAGTGAGAAGAGAAGCTACCAGAAGGTTTTAAGCGAAGGAATGACATCTGACTTAGGTTTTTTTTTTTTTTTTTTGGCTGCACTGTGCAGCATGCGGGATCTTACCCAACCAGGGATTGAACCCATGCCCCCTGCACTGGAAGCAGTCTTTATTTATTTATTTATTTTTGGCTGCGTTGGGTCTTTGTTGCTGCGTGCTGGCTTTCTCTAGTTGCGGTGAGTGGGGGCTACTCTTCGTTGCAGTGTGCGGGCTTCTCATTGCGGTGGCTTCTCTTGTTGTGGAACACAGGCTCTAGGCATGTGGGCTTCAGTAGCTGTGGCACATGGACTCAGCAGTTGTGGCTCGTGGGATCTAGAGTGCAGGCTCACTGGTTGTAAAGCACGGGCTTAGATGCTCCGTGGCATGTGGGATCTTCCTGGACCAGGGCTCGAACCTGTGTCCCCTGCTTGGCAGGCGGATTCTTAACCACTGCACCACCAGGGAAGTCCGGAAGCACAGAGTCTTAACCACTGGACCACCAGGGAAGTCCTGAGTTTGGTTTTAAAAGGATCGCTTTGGTTGTTGTGTGGAGGAGAGACACTGAAGGGTGGGGTAGAAGCAGAGAGTCAGATAGATTTGCTAAAGTACATACAAGAGATAATAACGGTGACGGTTTAGAGTAATAGCAATGGGGATGGGGGGAAAAATGGTTCTATTTATAGGTAGAGCTGAAGGAATTTACTGATGGGATAGACGTGAGATTTGGAGAGGGGCAACAAGGATGACTCTGGCCTGAGCAACTGCAAGGACAGAGTTACCATTACTGAGATTGGGAAAATTCAAGAGTGGCAAGTTTGGGAGGGGAAGATCAAAGCTGAGCAGGTGACCAGTGTGGTCAGGAGATGAATAATATACAAAGAGACTGAGCTTAAGTAAATACATTGAGGATAATGGGAGCCAAATTTCTGTCAATGAAGGCATTTGCATACAAATACAGATAAGGGGAAGGTTAGAAAGAATCCTGAGGTATTGGATTGGAATTGGACATCTCAATGTGAGTTTACGTTTACACACACACACACAGGGATACAGAAATAAGTGTAGCTGTATGTATGTGTATCTGTCTATACATCCTAGCTCTGTCCACTGAGAGGGACAAGAAGCAATAATACCCAGAAGCAATGAGCATACCAATTACCCAGAATTTAGTTTCTAAATATTATCTTCCACTAAAATAAAATAGGAGTTCTTGAGGAAATAGTTGATTCCAGAATTGGGGCAAGGAAAGTAAATGATAAGCCTGGAGCATCTTTCACCAGAAATGCTCAGAGAATGATAGGGACATGTGTGAAGGACAGGAGCCAGCTTGAAGAGACTCCTATTGGTCAAGTATGGAGCAATTTGAGCATGATACTAAATAATAAGAGCAACAAATTTCAATCCATTGAATAAAATAGAAACCCATCACTATGATATAAACAAACAAAACAAACAAACAAATAAATAAGAATAGAAACTTCTTCCGTATGGTAGAGTGACAACTAACAAATGTAGAAGAAATGATGAAGATATTTCAATATTTGGCAACCATCATAAAAGTGGTTGATTCAGGAAGGTTGATTCAAAGTGTGCTAAGACTGGTGGATAGGGGTTTGATGAGGAACAGGATGTTGGCATAGTTTCCTCCCCATATACTTACCACTGCATACGAAAGAATGATGACTTTATAGTGCAAAAAACCTAGCAGACAACAAATCAACTAAGTGACTAAGATTAACATCATCAGTGGTTGGACAGGTTGATATCACGGGCCTCTTGATATGACGTACTAAGAAGAGCACAGCATCATTTCTGAGGTATTTTTGTCAAGAATGCATGACCTGAGATTGGACGTGTAGCAATATGGGACAAGCCCACCTTGAGGGACAACCTACAGAATCGAAGGTCTATACTCTTTAAACTGTCAAAGTCATGAAATACAGGAATAAATGGAGGAACTCTTCCAGAATGAAGGAGACTAAAGAGACATGATAACTAAATGGAACAAATGGTCCTGGATTGAATCTCATATCAGAAATCAGAAAAAGATATTGTTGGAACATTGGTAAAATTTGTATTATGTCTGTGAATTGGATGGTAGTGCTGTATCAATGTTGATTTCCTGATATGGATGGTTGTAGGTTTGGATAGTTAGGTAGGAGAGTAGCTTTATTTGGGGTAAAAAAATTCTGGAGCATTTAGAAGAGACAGGGCATTATGTCTGCAATTTGCTCTCAAATGGATCAGAAAAAGAATAATGACAATGGATACACTCACGAACATATACATACATACATATACATGTTAAAGGAGAGGGAGAAAATTATGAAAACATCAATGAAGGAATCCAAGTAAAAGGGATTCCTTAGTTTTTACTGTACTTGGGATTTTTCTGTAAGTTTGGAATGATACAAATATAAATTATTTAAAATAACAACATAAAAATTAACCTTTTAAAAATTGAGTGATAAATGTATATATATATATATGTATAATCTATATGTATATATGTATATACACACACACACCTTACCATATTTTTACCATTTAACTACTCTAAAGTACTCTGCTGTAATCTTAAAGATTTTGGCTTTATTTCACCTTCAAACTTTAGCACTATTTTACAAAGGGGGAAAATGGCTTGCTTTAAGTCGTCATAGGCGAACCTTTGGAGCTAAGGAGCAGAATACAAAAGCAGAATGAAAAGTTCTAAAACAGTTGTTGGACTTCATGTAAATAAACACTGTGGGACAAAATCTAATATCTGGGTATTCTTTATATATCACTATATTCCCACATTGATCAATCAGTTTCTGTTCCAAGTTCATCAATTCTACAATCTCCTTTTATTAAAAACCCACATTCAGAGAAAGGTCTCATCTCCTCTCTAACTTTTACCTATACTCACTTAAAATTGATCAGATTTAAGAAAAAAAAAATCATCTATTTTAACCAAATATTCCAAAGAAGCAGATTTTTTAAGCTGAAAACAAAACAAAAATCCAAAATCTTGTTTCAGAATAGAATATTCTAGTCTATCAAAGTACCTGACCTGTTTCCATCTATGGAAATAAGAGCACTGGACTAGATCAGTCTCTCAATTACTTTCCTCCTTTGACACACCTAAAGAATATGACACACACTCACAAGAATACTTTGTGTGTGCATGTATGCCATGCGTCTCTCTAAATATTAGAATCTGGAGGGTGAGTGGGTGGGGCACTAGCCAAAGGGATTTGCAAGCCTAGATGTTTCTAAGGTTCTATCAATACTCTTCACCCATTTCAGAAATTTTAATCCTGGTTTAACGGTCATCTTTCTTTTCTACTTCATATATTCTATAGTCTTTGTTCAACAGAGAGGCTTGGTCCGTTCTGAGATTAACAATCTAGACTATCAATTTAAGATCTGCTCCTATAGTTGGTCAAGTGTCACTCTAAATGACAAGTCTCCACACAGGGTAAGACTGATTTCAGTAAACTTCAAAGACAGCCATTTCACAGCATCTGCTCCCAATAGCTTCCTGTGTTTTTTGAAGGGAGCAATAAAAGCATTTAATATTGTATGTCAGAAACTGGTTCAGCTGAGATCCAGACAGGTTAGGTAAGTCATATGGTGATTGGTAGAGGCAGAACTACAATTTGAGTTCCTCTGATTCTAAGTTTCTGGGGGTGTTTTTTTGTTTTTTGCTTTGCTGTCATCAAGCTACATCAGATATTTAATGCACTGACCTCAGTCTGACTTTGAGGAAGATATTTTAAACAGGACATAGAGAAAAAAAACTACATACTTCAAATACATATTAATATGGAATATGTATGTTTTAATCTGCTGTTCCTATAGATTTAAATGGGTCCAAAGCAGAGATTTACTAGGTTGGGGACATCAAATATGGGGCCCATGTGCTGGCATTTGCTCCTCTCATGCCCACAACAGAAACTGCTAAGGATCATGGCACTTGAGCCTAGCAGTCTCAGATAACTTCTTGGCACAGCACTCCAAGCAGCCACTATTAATTTATTACAATTGGCAATTAACTGAAACCTATTTGCCATCCCTATTTCTTTTGCAGTTACAAAGATTTCTAGTAAAATAGCATCCATTCTGTAAGCCACCAAAAAGTTGCCTCTGCTTTGATAATGTTAGGGGTGGATGTGGGGGGAAGGTATAGGATAGGGAGAGAGAATAATGAAGAATCTTATGGTTTAAAGGATGCAAGTAAAGAAAGGCTGTAATAAAAAGAATTCCCAGATGTAAGAAAGCTGAGCCAGAAATTTAGGGCTGAAGGTACAGAGAGTAAATCGTGCTTGGGGAGAGAGGCACACTTCTTATTCACCATGCTTTTGATCTGAAATACTATTGGTTGGTTGCAAAGTGGGGCAACCTATGGTGACCTAGGGATGGGCAGGTATTGTACAATACATGTGAGGCTGCCTTAGCACTTATCACATCGAATGCTTTCCAACTTCAATATTGCAACTTTTGGCCCTGCTTTTCTTTTTTAATGTTCAGTTAAAAAATGTGTTCTCTGCCTGCCCTAATTGTTAGCTGCTCTACAAGTATATCAAATCCAGGTGTTTGCAAGCCATTTTGAATTGTATTCCTCTGTATTTAGTGTTGCTTTTTAAAGCACTTTTTTTTTTAAAGTATGTGTAGTTCAGAAATGAACAATTTTGAGACTGAATCTGAAATTACTTGAAGACAGCAATATTCCATGCTCTCTATATACCCAAATCTTTCAGAGTAAATTATTAAATGTACCATCTAAGCAAAATGCAAAACAGAGATCTCTGAATTTGCTATAATTCTTGTTTATACTTAATCACTTATGTCAAGAGAATCATAAGGAGCCAAACATTATTTTATGGAATTATGCAACTTAACTTATAAATTGCAGTACTGAGCTCACTTTCTGAGATACACAGCATGTCACTTATCACTTTCTAATCTGTATTTCAACTTGCCCTGTAAATGCTGTTTCTCCCTAAGGAGACTAAGCTCTTTGAGGAAAGAAGCTGTATCTGTTTCAACTCTGCATCCTTGAAAGTATCTAATTCATAGATAGTCCTTAACAAGTAATATTACTGAAACCTAAGGATTCCATTGAAATACTGTTACAGACCTTCAATTTTAGTCTTAGAGTTTCTTCTAACTAAAAGCAGTAAAAATGTTATTTAGTATCAATATAAGGCATAAATTCTGAGGGTGAAATCAAGGGACCACTGAGGGGATTCTCTGAGACCCTTTTAGGGGTGTGTGAGGTCAAAATTATTTTCATAAAAATACTAAAATATTATTTGCCTTTTTCACCATTCTCTCACAAATATATGATAGAGTCTTCCAGAGTAGGTAATGTGATGATGCAATTGCTCTAACAGCTAATGAAATTTGTACTTGTCTAACCTTGTGTCTTAAAAATTTCTCAGTTTTTAAATTTCTAGTACAGTAGCTATCAATAGGTAAAACCCACATAAACAAAAGCTTTTTGGTTCCTCAATAATTTTTAAGTGTGTAAAGGGGTTCTGAGACCAAAAAGTTTGAGAACCACTGGTATAAGCTATTGATATTCAATGTAAAAAAAATACAGGAAAAATATAAGAAACTCGTATTTTGAGATGTTTTTCTTCAACAACTGTCAACTAAGGACATAAACTTTGAGTTTTTCTCTTTGCATTTTTTTTTTCAGTAAAAATGTGCTTTAATTATATTAAAAAATTTAGAGAGAAGTAAGCTTAATGTGACTTCCTATCAAATTCTAGGAAAAGACTATTAAATAAATAGCTCTATAATTTAAAAAGACAAAGGTAATCACTAGGAACCAGCACAGGTTAAAACAAAAATCATACCAACATGAGATCATAACAGACCCTCTTATTTAATGAATTTATGTAATAATAATTAGAGCTGCTAGATTTTAGAACTGTCATAAAAATGGAATATCCTGATTTCAGCAGGCATCAGGGGAAGTGACTCCAGATGAGAGGCAGTATTACATGGTGGTGAAGAGAAAGCACACTGGAGCCAGGCTGGTCTGAGTTCAAATTCCAGCTCTGTCACTATTGCCTACCAGTGTGACCAGGGCAAGTTACTTAACCTCTTTGTGTCTTACTTACATTTTCTGTAAACAGGGAGAGTAATACTACTTACCATAGCAAGTTGGTAGGTTAATGAGAGTAAATAATTTAGATCAATGCTGAGCATATATTAAGTGCTTTTAAGTATTATTTTGTCTTTTTCACTGATGTACCTCCAATATCCAGAACAGTACTACACACACAGTAGACACACAATATAATTTTTTAAATTGATAAACAAAAAATTATCTTTATTAATAGTGATACAGCTGACTTCTACTTTTCCACTGTATTGTGTGCTTGCTATATTCTGGGCAAAGCAGCAAGTACTTAATAAACATTTACCTCACATAACATTCCCCAAAGCAATATGGGACACTTAGCAGCCTCATTTTACAGATGAGTTAACTGAGACTTATAAAAGGGAAATAATTTGCTCAAGGTCACAAAACTATGAAGTGATAAAGCCAAGAGTCAAATCAGATTTGCTTTGCTCCAAAACTTCTCTCCTTTAATTGTTACATTATACTTAATTGTTAATAAGACTGAAAAAACTTAGATAAAAAAACTGCATAGCTAACAGGTTTCACAGTTGTTGAATTAACAGTGGCTTATTAAGAGACAGGGATAAACTTGGAAGTAGATCTTTACTAACCAAGTAACTACAGGGTTCTATCCATTTCAATGATTTTATCTAATTCTGGGGGAATAAATAGAAGGAAAGCTTATCAAATTTATGGATGCTACAAAGACGGAGAGTATGGTCAATATCATGAATGACAGAATCAGGACTCAAATATTTATATCTCCAAAGACTACAATGATGGAACAGAAATCAAGAGGATTAATTTTAAAGGAACAAATGCAAAATATCAGTGGAATATGTGCAGAATAAAGGATGACTAGTTGATGGTTCTAATCTTATGTTCCAACCACACCGATGAGAAGGCACTCTTCTTGCCTTTGCACTGGTTCTTCTCTCTGTTTAAGATGCCATTATACTTCTTTGAATAGGAAAATCCCACCATATATCCTTCAAGGCCCAACACAAATGTTGCCATCTCTGAGAAGTTTTCCTTACTCCCTGAGACTGGGTTGGTCATTCTTTCCACTCTGTGCTCTATCACATTGTGTACATGTTCTAAAGGTACACATATGTCCTCATTCCTCAAGGACAAGTGCTGTGTCATTCATTATCTTTTCATCTGGAGTCTAGCACAGTTCCTGACATATAGTAAGCACTCTATAAATGTTAACTTTTATCATCATCAGCAGCAGAATCCTCCTTGTAACTTCTGAATCTATCCTCTCATCCTTTTTAACTCATGGCCCCAGGTCATGTAGTAATGGCCTGATTTGTATTCCTGCTTTTAGTATCCATCTTTCACACGCTGTCATCTTCCTAACATGTAAATTTGATCATTTCGCTTCTTGATTCAAAAGTCTTCAATAGCTCCCCACTGTCTACAGCAGTGGTCCCCAACCTTTTTTTTGGCACCAGGGACCAGTTTCATGGAAAACAATTTTTCCATGAACGGGGGTGGGGGTGATGGTTTCGGGATGATTCAAGCACATTACATTTATTGTGCACTTTATTTCTATTATTATTACATTGTAATATATAATGAAATAATTATACAACTCACCATAATGCAGAATCACTGGGAGCCCTGAGCTTGTTTTCACTTGCCACTCACTGATAGGGTTTTGATATGAGTCTGTAAGCAACTGATTTATTATGGTCTCTGTGCAGTCAAACCTCTCTGCTAATGATAATCTATATTTGCGGCCACTCCCCAGCACTAGCATCACTGCCTCAGCTCCACCTCAGATCATCAGGCATTAGATTCTCAAAAGGAATGAGCAACGTAGATCCCTTGCATGCTCAGTTCACAGTAGGGTTCACGCTCCTATGAGAATCTAACTCCTCCACTGATCTGATCTGACAGGAAGCGGAGCTCAGGCAGTAATGCGAGGGATGGGGAGTCGCTGTAAATACAGAGGAAGCTTCACTTGCTGGCTTGCCTGCCACTCACCTCCTGCTGTGTGGCCCGGTTCGGACTGGTACTGGTCTGTGGCCTGGGGGTTGGGGACCCCTGGTCTACAGAATCTTCTCAGTAGGGCATATAAATCCAGTCACATGCTCTTCCTACAGCCCAGCCCCATCTCTTGCTACACTCTCACTGCACACTATACTGTACAGATACTGAACTACTTATCTCTGTAGTCCAGAGTTATTGTTGTCTCTATATCTGGAATGTTCTCAATTTGCCTGTTTGCCAGGAAAACTGAATTTGATTCAACTGTATAAATATTTACTAAGTACTCTTCTATGGACTAAAACACAACAGTAAACAATACACAATTCCTTCTTTCAAGGCCTTACATTCTACCAAATGAGACAGAGTAAGTTTCATTCAAAAACACCTCTGTGTGGGACTTCCCTGGTGGTCCAGTAGGTAAGACTCCATGCCCGCAATGCAGGGAGCCCGGGTTCAATCCCTGGCCAGGGCACTAGATCCCACATGCCGCAACTAAGAGTTCGTACGCTGCAACTAAAAAAAAAAGATCCCGTGTGTCACAAACTAAAGACCCACGTGCCACAACTAAGACCTGGCACAGCCAACTAAATAAATACTTAAAAAAAAAGAAAAAAAACAAAAACACCTCTGTGAAGCCTTTCCTGACTTTCCTCCTATTTCCTCTGGTCTCGTTATATTTGTACACAGTGCCATTATAGCATTTCACTGCAGAATAATTGTTTACTTGCCTGCTTAACTCTGCACTGTAAGCTCCACATGGGCAGATGGTTTCTCATTTTTATGTCCTTAATAGTTGTAAATAGATTCATGCATTAATACATTCAACAAATATATATATACACACACACACACATATGCTAGGTAGTGTGCTAGGCCCCAGGGATACAATTATGAGTAGAGAACAGACACAACTTTGCTTTCATGAGGTTTACAGTATACTAGGGGTAGGAGAGGAAGGCAAAAAGACAACATAATCAAGTATATAATTACAAATTAGGAGGAATATTAGGAAGGAAAGAAATCTGCTGCTATGAGAACATATAATGAGGAATCTGATATAGTTTGGAGAAGGCTTCCCTAAAGAAACAGATTTGAACTGGGACGTGAACCATGATTAAGAGTTAAGAAAGTGAATTTGGAGAGTGAGGAGAAGGATAGTTTTAGGCTGAGAGAAGAACATGTGCAAATACCTTGACATAGGAGAGAGCCTGTTACTACTGAGGAACTGAAAGAGAGTCACTTACTGAAGTGCAGAGTGAAGAGGGCAGAAATATGAAATGAGGATAAAGAGACAGACAAAGAGTCAAAAAGTGAAATAACCCAAATGTCCATCAATTGATGAAAAGATAAACAAGATAAGGTATAGGCATTAAATGGAGTATTATTCAGCATAGAAAGAATGAAATGTTGATACATGGTACAACATGCAAGAACCCTGAAAACATTATACTAAGTGAAAGAAGCCAGACACAAATGGCCACATACTGCATGATTCTATTTCTATGAAATATCCAGAACAAAGCAAACATAGAGACAGAAAGCAGATTAGTGGTTGTCAGAAGCTGGTGGGTAGGGAAAACAGGGAGTGACTGTTAATGGGGTACAGGGTTTCTTCTTGGGGTGATGAAAATGTTCTAGACTTAGTGGGGTGGTAGTGGTAAAACCTTGTGAATATACTAAAACCCACTGAATTGTACACTTTAGAATGGTAAATTTTATGGTATGCAAATTATACCTGAATTTCAAAAAATAAAGTTGGCAAAAGAAAAGAGCACATAGTGCCTTTTAAATTATCTTGACTTTCCTCCCGTTCCCTTTGGAGGAATAAGAAGCAATAAGAAGCCACTGAAGGTTCTAGGTAGGGTATGGGGTAGCTGCTCCAAAATTACTTTTTGAACAAACAAAAAGACTTCATGATATATAACCCAATACTCTTTGCAACACTGAGAAATCTCTCTGTCTTTTGATTTAAACTGTTATTTATAATTCTGCTTCCTAGAAAACACTTCAGGTGGACCTGAAGCTTTTGTTCAGAAAGAGTTATTCCTCTCCAGAGGGTCACCTTCTCAGATGTGCTATCTTATTTGTAGTTATGTCTTGATGTGTCTGTCATTGAAAGATAATACATGAGGATCAATCAGGGCTCAGATTGCAACAGGTAGGATTAGAATAACTGTGGCACAGGTATCTCAGTGGGCTCCCTCCTGAATGGGAGCCCTTCTTGCCAAATAATATTTATCTCCAACTATACTGATAGAGGATAAATTTTCATTTCCTAAATGAGGCTTTATTCCGATTTCCAAAATAATAGTGCTGCGATGGAATTCCAGAAAGTCCTGAAACTTGCTACTGCTCCTGACAGTATTAAAGGCCATGAACTACTCCCTGAACATAAGGCCTGCTTGGAGAAGTCAAAATGCTTCTGACCAGTCACCTTCACTCCAGGGATCCAGCTGTGCTTCTATGTACCTGAGATTCATCCCCTGACCACTACTTCTCCTTGGTGCTTTAACGGTTTTATAATAGTAATGTTAAAAGATGTTGCTACAAAAGCAAAGACCAAGACCAGCTAGTTTTCCCTTCAAAAATTGATGGGTGGGACCTCCCTGCTGGCACAGTGGATAAGACTCCGCACTCCCAATGCAGGGGGCTCAGGTTCGATCCCTGGTCAGGGAACTAGGTCCCACAAGCACGCTGCAACTAAGAGTTCACATGCTGCAACTAATGAGCCTGCGTACCACAACTAAGGAGCTGGCAAGCTGCAACAAAGACCCGGTGCAACCGAAATAAAATAAATAAATAAATAAATAAAAATCGATGGATAATGACTTTAAGGCCTCGTCCAAGGATTCATCTTACATGAAAAACATGATTTTTATTACACACGTGTGTGTGTATATATTCATATATATATGCTACCTTTTATCAGCTTTTAAGATCAATATCAAATAGTACACCTGGAATACCACTTAGCCTCATTCTCACTTGTTAAAGTTAATACTTGAACTTTCTGGTGCAGAACATTAAATACAACGGTAATAGTCTACTTATTCCCTTCAAAACGTTACGAGAGAATAAACTGCATCCCAGTGCTTATTACCTTCATCTACGGAATTACTCCTTCTTGGATCACATTAGAATCATTTCATTTCATTTTTGCAATGTTTATCTTGGGAATAAAAAGCAGATTAATGAATTATGCAGAAAAGGTTACTGGCATCTAGGTTTTACCACCTCCTATGGTCAGTTAACTTTCAAAAGTGCGTCTGAGAGAGAGAAACACAAAGAGAGACAGGAAGAAAGAGACAAAGACCAGTCTTTGTCTTAATTTTTTGAGGGTAGAGTGTTTAACCACTTTTTTTTTTAACCTCTTCCTCTGTGCCTTGTACGAATTGGAAATTTAGGAAAAATTATCTTCCTTTTTCTTTAAGGAACCACAGAATATAAGAAGTATCACTGATTTGAAAACATTAAAAGATTTTTTAAAAACCTGAACCTTAGAATCAAAATATGGTATGTGTCAACTGACTGATTTAATATGAAAACAATTAAAATGACCTGACATGCGTTTAAGGCAGATATTATAAAGTCATGTCTGAAAATGGAGTTCAGCAAACTCTATGCATGTTATTTTTGATAAAGAAATACAATGTTTAAGTTTAAATGCTTTCCTGAATAAAACTTAAAACCTACACATTGGCTACACTAGGTAAAACATCACCAAGTGCACACAAGTGAGGCCTGACCCTCAAACACAGGAATAGGGCACTACATTCAGAAAAACATCTGTCTGTGGGCAGGTGTTTAAACTGTGACTAAGTACCTCAGGGACAGAATATAATCTCCATTATATTCTGTGACATAATTACATCAACCTGAGAATCAGAATCAAAAGCCACCAGAATATCAGAAAAGTGAATACTATGTGCCTTTTCAAAATAGCTTGAAAAGGAAAAACAATAGGGAAAGGTCTTGATAAATGACCAAAAAAGAAAACTTTCTAAAGCTATAAATGGCTAAGAATGTTGAAGATTTTGTCTGTTCACATATCACTTCCTTTCTTAGCCCCAAAGCTAATACCATCAATGTCCACCACCTCAAGTTTTTAACCAACAGTAAATATGTTACAGAATCTAGGAAGACCAATCAAAACCGAAGTCTACATTTCCAGTCAGCAAAAATAATTCAACATTTCTAACATATGAAAGTGGTCTTACACTGAAAAAAAAAAATCAAATTTAATGGAAAAATATAATAGTTCATAGAAAACTGCATAAAAAGCTAAGATAATAAATAGTCAAATATTCACATTCTAATCTGCTTGGTTAAAATTTTTTAAAAGAGCTACTTTAAAGTCATTTTAGAATTTTTTCCTCAAGGTCAAAGTTTTTTCAGCTTCATTAAAAAAACTCTATTGCAGCCAAAGCAATGTTGAAGGAAAAAAACGGAGATGGAGGAATCAGATTCGCTGACTTCAGATTATACTACAACGCTACAGTAATCAAGACAATATGGTACCAGCACAAAAACAGAAATATAGATCAGTGGAACAGGATAGAAAGCCCAGAGATAAACTCACGCACCTATGGTCAACTAATCTATGACAAAGGAGGCAATGATATAACAATAGAGAAAAGACAGTCTCTTCAATAAGTGGTGCTGGGAAAACTGGACAGCTACATGTAAAAGAATGAAATTACAACACTCCCTAACACGATACACAAAAATAAACTCAAAATGGATTAAAGACCTAAATGTAAGACCAGACACTATAAAACTCTTAGAGGAAAACATAGGAAGAACACTCTTTGACAGAAGTCACAGCAAGATCTTTTCTGACCCACCTCCTACAGTAATGGAAATAAAAACAAAAATAAACAAATGGGACCCAATGAAACTTAAAAGCTTTTGCACAGCAAAGGAAACTATAAATAAGATGAGAAGACAACCCTCAGAATGGGAGAAAATATTTGCAAACAAATCAACGGACAAAGGATTAATCTCCAAACTATATAAACAGCTCATGCAGCTCAATATTAAAAAAACAAACAACCCAATCAAAAAATGGACAGAAGATCTAAATAGACATCTCGCCAAAGAAGACATACAGATGGCCAAGAGGCACATGAAAAGCTGCTCAACATCACTAATTATTAGAGAAATGAAAATCAAAAGTACAATGAGGTATCACCTCACACCAGTTAGAATGGGCATCATCAGAAAATCTACAAACAATAAGTGCTGGAGAGGGTGTGGAGAAAAAGGAACCCTCTTGCACTGTGGTGGGAATGTAAATTGATACAGCCACTATGGAGAACAGTATGGAGGTTCCTTAAAAAACTAAAAATAGAACTACCATATGACCCAGCAATCCCACTACTGGACATAAACCCTGAGAAAACCATAATTCAAAAAGAGACATGTACAACAATGTTCACTGCAGCACTATTTACAATAGCCAGGACATAGAAGCACCTGAAGTGTCCATCAACAGATGAATGGATAAAGAAGATGTGGCACATATATACAATGGAATATTACTCAGCCATAAAAAGAAACGAAATTGAGTTATTTGTACTGAGGTGGATGGACCTAGAGTCCGTCATATAGAGTGAAATAAGTCAGAAAGAGATAAACAAATATCGTATATTGACTTATATATGTGGAATCTAGAAAAATGGTAAAGATGAACTGGTTTTCAAGGCAGTAACAGAGACACAGATGTAGAGAACAAACGTATAGACACCAAGGGGGGAAAGTGGTGGGTGTGGTGGTGGTGGTGGGATGAATTGGGAGATTGGGATTGACATGTATACACTAATATGTATAAAATAGATAACTAATAAGAACCTCCTGTATAAAAAATAAATAAATTAAATTAAATTAAAACAACAACAACAAAAAACTCTATTGCTAGCATTCTTAGCAAGTACTCTCATGCCTCTCCCCAAGAGCAATGGAACCAGTGATTTCTGCTGTATATCACTTTCACTCCCCTGCTCATTTGAGTCCATTCCTGTGAAATCACATTCTCTGCCACCATACATCCTACTCCCCATAAGGCCTAAGATGCTAATTCTTCTATGAAGAAAGGTCCTCCACAAAGAAAGACCACTGCAACTGCTCCCTCCTTATATATTCAACACCAATTTTGGGTGCTACGTATAAAACAGGGAACAAAACAAAGAACTTGCTCTCAGGAATCTTACATTCCAGTGAGATCTGATGGCCTATACCTATTTGTACCATTTGCATTCATAGAACCACATAATTGGAAGGAAGGTATTCATTCACATACAGGATTGCCTTGAGGATTAAATGAGATAATATGAATGTAAAGCCTGTATAGAATAAAAGCTTAATAAATAATGGCTATTACTATTACATGCTCTTAGATTGTAGTTACTTTTGTGGAGGTCTTAGTTCTACTTCTAATTTTAAGATTCCCAGCAGCAAGGATTCACAAGGCACTTACAATTGTATGCTATACAGAATAAAGAAAATAAAAGTCCAGACTTAAAAATGAATGAAATTCTGACATGTACTATAACATGGGTGAACCTAAAGACATTATGCTAAGTGAAATAAAGCAAACACAAAAGGACAAATATTGTATGATTCCGCTTATATGAGGTACCTACAGTAGTCAAATTCGTAGAGACAGAAAGTAGAATTGTGGTTTCCAGGGGGCTAGAGAAGAGAATGGGGAGTTACTGTTTAATGGGTACAGTTTGAGAAGATTGAAAAGTTCTGGAGGTGGATAGTGGTGATGGTTGCATAACGTTGTGCATGTACTTAACATCACCAAACTATACATATAAAAATGGTCAAAATAGTAAATTTTATGTTATGTATACTTTACCAGAATAATTAGAAAGTCAGTTTTCTCACTTTCCTTTCCCCAAAAGATCTCAGAACAAGGCAAGCATGTCCATTCTTACCACTTCTATTCAACACTATACTAAGAATCCTAGCCAATGCTATAAGGCAAGAAATAAAAAGACTTGTGGATTGGAAAGACAGAAGTAAACTATATTTGATTTGACATGATCATGATCACTGAAATCTGTAAAGAATCCACAAAAAAGCTACTAGAACTAATAAGTGAATTTAGGAACTGCAGGATACAATGTCATATGGCAGACTGCATTTGCAAAAAAAAAAAAAAAAAAAAGCCACAGCAATATTTCTGGTGCCATATGTTCTTCCATAACTTTGCCTCCTCCCTGCCTCCCCCCCGCCATTAAGAAGTAGAATCTATCCCATCAATCCCTCTTGACACTGGATAGAACTTTGTAACTTTTTCAATGACTGGAACACAGAAGACCCTATGTCCTCTGAGACAATTTCATAAAAGGCAATATTGCCTGTGTCTGGCCAGCCTCCCTGCCTCACTCATATATTTGTCTCTGGAACCCAAACACAACACTGTGAGAAAGCCCAGGCAACACAGAGAAGCCGAGTGCAGCAGCTCCAGCCGATAGCCCCAGCAAGGTCCCAGCCAATAGGGAGCATCAACCACCAAACATATGAGAAAGTAAGCTCTCAGAAGAATTCAGCCCCTAGCCTTTGAGCTGCTCTAGCTGCTATGGAATGGTATAGAGACAAATTAACCCCTCTGAGCCCTACCCAAAGTATAGATTCAAGAGCAGAATAAATGCTGATGCTGTTTTAAGACACTAAGCTTTACAATAATCTGTTATGCAGAGTAACACAGTAACTGGACAGGTCAATATGTAAAAATCAATTGTATTTCTAAATATTAATAAAAAGAATTGAAAGATGAAATTAAAACATAAATTATAGTAACACTGACATATTTAGGAATACATTTAATAAAATATATGCAAGACTGCTGAGGTAGGCAGAATTATAGGATGATTCCAATGTCTTTTGCCCTTATAAAATCTTTGTGTGGACAGAACACATGACTATGAGACATCATTCCTACAATTATGTTATGTTACATGGTAAAAGGGAGATTATCTGGTGGACTTAATCTATTCACAAGAGCCCTTTAGAAGCAGAGAATTTTCTCTAGTTAGTAGCAAAAGAGAAAGCAGAGATTGAAAAAAACTGAAAAGGATTCTGTGCTAGTTTGGACATGAAGGGAGTCATGTGCAAAGAACCTGAGCGTAACTTCTAAGAGCTGAGAAGTGACCCTCAGCCTACAGCCAGCAAGCAAAAAAAGGACTTAAGTCCTATAACCACAAGGAACAGGACTGTGTCAACAACCTGAATGATCCTCGAATCGGATTCTCCTCAAGAGGCTCCAGATGAGAACCCAGAGCAGGTGACACCTTGAATTATGGTCTTGTGAGATCCTAAGCAGAGAACCCAGCTGAGTCCACCTGGACTTTTGACCTACAGAACTGTGAGATAATAAATGGGGTTAGTTTAAAGTCTCTAAGTCTGTGTCAATTTGTTATATAGTGATACAAATTGAATATACTGCAAAGGAACAAGAGAGAAGTTTTGGGGGGTAGAAATATTCTAAATATTGATTGTGATTATGCAAATGATTACATGGGCATATATACTTGTCAAAACTCAACCAACTGGGGACTTCCCTGATGGTCCAGTGGTTAAGAATTCACCTTCTAAGGAGATGTTGGTTCAATCCCTGGTTGGGGAACTAAGGTCCCACATGCCGTGGGGCAACTAAGCCTATGGGCCACAACTACTGAGTATGCGTGCCACAACTAGAGAGCCCGTGTGCCACAACTACAGACAGCCCGCACACTACAACTAGAGAGAAGCTCGAGCGCCGCAACAAGGAGCCCGCGTGCCACAGCAGAGGATCCCCCATGCTGCAAAAAAGATCCCATATACCACAGCTAAGACCCGATGCAGCCATAAATAAATAAATAAATAAACAAATATTTTTAAAAACCTCAAGCAACTGTATACTTAAAATAGATGCATTTTATTGTATGTTAATTATACCTTAATAAAGTTGACTTTAAAATAGTTGGTTTAAGTATTCTCCTTATACCTCTTATCACCCTATATATTATCCCATAAGTAGTTTTATATACTCTCTGCTTCAATACTCATTTATTGTTTTAAAAAATTTTTTAATTGAAGTATAGTTGATTTACAATATTATATTCGTTTCAGGTGTAGAACACAGTGATTCAATATTTTTATAGATTATACTCCATTTAAAGATACTAAAAAATAATGGCTATATTACCCAGTGCTGTACAGTATATCCTTGTTGCTTATTTATTTTATACGTAGTAGTTTGTATCTCTTAATCCCATAACCCTCTCTTGTCTCTTTCCTCTTCCCTCTCCCCACTGGTAACCACTAGTTGGTTCTCTATATCTGGAGTCTGTTTCTGGTTTGTTTTGTTTTATTTTTTAACTGAAGAAAATTGATTTACAAGGTTGTGTTAGTTTCTGGTGTATAGTAAAGTGATTCAGATATATATAATATATATACATATATAAATATAATTTGGTTCCCTGTGCTATACAGTAGGACCATGTTGTTTATCTATTTTATATATAGTAGTTTGTATCTGCTAATCCCAAACTCCTAATTTATCCCTCCCACCCCTATTTCCCCTTTGGTAACCATAAATTTGTTTTCCATGTCTGTGAGTCTGTTTCTGTTTTTAAATACGTTCATTTGTATCATTTTTTAGATTCCACATATAAGAGATATCACATTATATTTGTTTTTCTCTGTCTGACTTACTTCACTTAGTATGATAATCTCTAGGTCCATCCATTTTGCTGCAAATGGTATTATTTCATTCTTTTTCATGGCTGAGTTGTATATATGTACCACATCTTCTTTATCCATTCATCTGTTGATGGACATGTAGGTTGCTTACATGTCTTGGCTATTGTAAACAGTGCTGCTATGAACACTGGGGTGCATGTATCTTTTCAAATTAGAGTTTTGTCCAGACATATGCCCAGAAGTGGGACTGCTGGATCATATGGTAGCTCTATTTTCAATTTTTTAAGGAACCTCCAAACTGGTTTCCATAGTGGCTGCACCAATTTACACTCCCACTAACAGTATAGGAGGGTCCCCTTTTCTCCACACCCTCTCTAGCATTTATTGTTTGTGGACTTTTTAATGATGGCCATTTTGACTGGTGTGAGATGATACCTCATTGTAGTTTTGATTTGCATTTCTCTAATAATTAGCGATGTTGAGCACCTTTTCATGTGCCCACTGGCCATCTGTATGTCTTCTTTGGAAAAATGTCTGTTTAGGTCTTTTGCCCATTTTTTGATTGGGTTGTTTGTTTTTTTGTTATTGAGTTGTATGTATATTTTGGTGATTAAGCCTTTGTCAGTCGTGTCATTTGCAAATATTTTCTCCCAGTCCATAGGTTGTCTTTTCGTTTTGTTTATGGTTTCCTTTGCTGTGCAAAATCTTGTAAGTTTGATTAGATCCCATTTGCTTATTTTTGCTTTTATTTCTATTGCCTTGGGAGACTGACCTAAAAAAACATTGCTACGATTTATATCAGAGACTGTTTTGCCTAAGTTCTCTTCTAGGAGTTTTATGGTGTCCTGTCTTATATTTAAGTCTTTCAGGCATCTTGAGTTTATTTTTGTGTATGGTGTGAGGGAGTGTTCTAACTTCACTGATTTACATGCAGCTGTGCAGCTTTCCCAACATAACTTGCCATAGAGACTATCTTTTCTCCATTGTATATTCTTGCCTCCTTTGTAGAAGATTAATTGACCATAGGTGTGTGGATTTCTGGGCTGTCTATTCTGTTCCATTGATCCATATATCTGTTTTTGTGCCAATACCACACTGTTTTGATTACTTGTGTTTTATACATTCGTTTTATTTTTTTTTAGATTCCACATATAAGTGATAACATACAGTATTTGTCTTTCTCTGATTTATTTCACTAAACACAATACCCTCTAGGTCTATCCGTGCTAAAAATGGCAGAATTTCATTCTTTTTTATGGCTGAGTAATATTCCATTGTTTACATACATCTTCTTTATCCATTTGTCTGTTGATGAACACTTAGGTTGATTCCATATCTTGGATACTGTAAATAATGCTGCTATGAACATTAGGGTGCATGCAGCTTTTCAAATTAGTGTTTTTGTTTTCTTCAGATATATACTCAGCAGTGGAATTGCTGGATCATATGGTAGTTCTGTTTTTAGTTTGTTGAGGAAGCTCCATACTGTTTTCCATAGTGACTACACCAATTTACATTCCCACTAACAGTGTACTAGAGAACCCTTTTCTCCACATCCTTGTTATTTGTAGACTTTCTGATGATAGCCATTTTGACAGATGTGAGGTGATATCTCATTGTGGATTTGATTTGTATTTCTCTGATAATCAGAGACTTGTGCATTTTTTCATGTGCCTGTTGGCCATCTGTATATCTTCTTTGGAAAAATGTCTATTCAGATTTTCTGCCCATCTTTTAATCAGATTGTTTCTTTTTTTTTTTAACATTAAGTTGTATGAGCTGCTTATATATTTTGGATATTTACCCTTATTGGTCATACCATTTGCAAATATTTTATCCCATTTAGTAAGTTGTCTTTTTATTTTGTCCATGGTTTCCTTTGCTGTGCAAAGCTTTTAAGTTTAATTAGATCCTATTTGTTTATTTTTGCTTTTGTTTCTTTTACCTTAGGAGACAGATCCCAAAAAAATATCGTTAAGATTTATGTTAAAGTGTGTTCTGCCCATGTTCTCTTCTAGGAGTTTTATAGTTTCAGGTCTTACATTTAGGTTTTTAATCCATTTTGAGTTTATTTTTGTATATGGTGTGAGAAAATGTTCTAATTTCATTCTTTTACATGTAGCTGCCTAGTTTTCCCAACACCACTTATTGAAGAAATTATCTCTTCTCTGTTGTATATTCTTACCTCCTTTGTTGTAGATTAATTGACTGTAAGTGCGTGGGTTTAATTCTGGGCTCTGTGTTCTGTTCTACTTATCTATGTGTCTGTTTTTGTACCAGGATCATACTGTTTTGATTACTATAGCTTTGTAGAATAGTCTGAAGTGAGGAAGCATGATACCTCCAGCTTTGTTCTGTTTTCTCAAGATTGCCAGATAAAGGAGGAAGGGAGGAAAACAAGCAAAAACTAAATAAGCTTTAGTCCACTGCTGTCCAATAGAACTTTCTGTGATGATGGTAATATTCTATATCTGCACTGTTCAATATGGTAGCCACTACCTACGTCACTTTTGAGCACTTGAAATGTGGCTATTGTGACTGAAGAACAGAATTAAAAATTTTACTTATACTTAATTATTTTAAATAGTCACATGTACCTAAGGACTATTGTATTTGACAGTGCAGCTATTGTCAGCAGTTGTCACCTGAAACCTAGGAGGGGGTACTTATTCAAGGGAACAATGGGAAACAGAGTTGCCTCTAGTTTAGAAAGTTTCAGCCACTGAAGGAAAGGCAAACATATGGATAATTATAAGGGCAAGGTTACATTCAGATTTGAGAATCATACAATATTAATAAAAACAGAGCCAAATAATTACTCTCTGAAAGAAAGAGTATGTAAAGTAAGAGAAGCAGAGAGCCAATCTTGAGATTTGGGGACTTCCATGTTAATTTGTTAAGTTAACAAACATTACTAGGTGGATCAGAAGCACAACAGCTAGAGAGATGGCAGGGAAACCAGAAGAGTTATGACTTAAAATCAAGAAGATGAGAGTTAAAAATCCTACATGAGAATGAAGAAGACTTTTGGAATAATTAGTGCTTTAGCCAGAAAAGCCTTAAAAATAAGAGACTTGGATACCAATAATGACTTTCTCTTCATTTAACCAAGACAAATGTCTGTAAAAGATATGCCATATTATCATATTTTCTATATTTATCACATATAAAGATGTTCACCTTTTATTACTTTGCCCAATTATCAACTAGTCCAGATATGTTTAGTTTCCACTAAACATTTGTCTAGAGATAGGGTCCTAGTGTTAAGCTTTTCAAAAAGTCTTTCATTAGACTGACATTTGTTCCCTTTTCTAGTATGATGCATTATACTTCATCCTTCCTCATCCAAACCACTAAGAAAATATTCCACAAGCTTCTAAAAGTAAAAATATCAGTTTATATATTGCACAAGAATACACTACAAAAAAGGAACATTTGAGGAACAAACTACCTTACCTCCCAACAGTCAGCTGAACTGCTTTCTATAGATTTGATGAAATCAGTTATCTGGTTTCCATGGCTTAGCAATAGTTTTTTTTGGTCATTGTTGTTTTAGTTTGGAGTTTGAAAAAACCGTGCCTGATAATATACAGACACAGAGTAATATATTTAGTATCCACGCTAATCAGTACTGGCATATGGAATACAAAATATTCCTTGGAGAACCTGTCTAAATACTTTATTTAGAAACTGACATGATCTTACTCTTTAGAATAATTAGAACAGGGGACAATCTGCAATTTTCAATTGTTAATTTTATTTTATATTTCTCTCAGAATTTATGACATTTACAGTATGCTACCGCTTATTATACTAAATTTTACCATCAAGAAGACTGGAATGGTATGTAGAAAAGAACACAGCATGAAATCTAGGAAAGAATACAGGGTATGAAGTTACAGCGACCTTGATTTAAGTCCTGGCTATTATATACATTAACTGAACCTCACTGAGCCTCTGCTATCTGACCTGTAAAACAGGGATAATGATATTTACCTTGAAAGATGTTATGAAAACTAAATGAAATAATGTATTCTGGGTACCTAGACAGAGAACCCAACAATGTTAGACACCCAAACAGTTGCTCCACTCTCACTCTCAAGTATTCAAGGTCTCTTCTACGCTCTCCCCCTCCTCAAAAACAAGATTTATTTAAAACAGAATAATAGAACTTCTGTTACTTAAAAGGACAATATATAACGTGTATAAAAAGTTTCAAAATTAACAAAAACACTCTTCATTATCTCATTTGCTCCTCACAGAAGCCAAAGGAGATAAGATAGTGCAGGATTATCCCACATTTAACAAGGAAAAAGGAAATAAGTTCAATAAGCTGGTATTACTTAAAGAGCTAATGGCACCAGCTCTGAAGGCAGAGAGACCTGCCAGAGTTGAATCCAGGCTTTGTCATAGTTTCCTCATTTGTAAAATGGGAATGATTCATCCTGCAAGGATTAAAATGAGATTGATTGTTCATTCACTCATTCATTCATTCATTCTTCAATATGTATTAATTTATAAACATTTAGCACATATTAGGAATCAAACACTGTACTAGGTAGCAAGGATGGAGTCTCAAGTGATACAGACACAATCATTGCCCTCGTGGAATGTATAGTTAAGTGGGAGATAAGGCATTTATCACATAATCACACAGATACAGGTAAAACTACAACCATGTTAAGTACTTCAAAGATGAGATAAACCATTTTATGAGGCCATCATATTGGGTGGGAGTGTAACTGGGTTAAGGAGATCATGGAAGTCTTCCTCAGCAAACAACACAAGAAAAGAGATCTGAAGAAATGATGAAGGGAGCAAAGAAGGAGTTTTGACCAACTCAAGAGAGATACAAGGATAATGACATTACAGTTTCCCCTACAAATGGTCCATGAGAACACCCTACACTGAAGCTCAAAGTTGACAAGTCTCACCAACAGGCTAAAAGAGAGACTATGCAGGGAAAAGAAAACTTTAAAATAAATTCTGTTATTGAGACCACCAGAATTAAAAAGAGAAGATAAAGCACAAAAACCTGTTATAAAAAAAGAACATTCAGGGAACAAAAGGATATTAAAACCATGTTTAAAAAATTAAAACCTTGGGTTTCCCTGGTGGCGCAGTGGTTGAGAATCTGCCTGCTAATGCAGGGGACACGGGTTCGAGCCCTGGTCTGGGAAGATCCCACATGCCGCGGAGCAACTAGGCCCGTGAGCCACAACTACTGAGCCTGCGCGTCTGGAGCCTGTGCTCTGCAACAAGAGAGGCCGCGATAGTGAGAGGCCCATGCATCGCGATGAAGAGTGGCCCCCGCTTGCCACAACTAGAGAAAGCCCTCGCACAGAAACGAAGACCCAACACTGCCAAAAATAAATAAATTAATTAATTAATTAAATCCATAAAAAAAAAATTAAAAACTTAATAAAAGAGTTGAACTATAAAGCTGAAGAGGTCTCCCAGAGAGTAGAGCATAATGACAAAGAACAATAATAGAAAAAAGAAATTTGAAGGACTAGGCCAGGAGATCCAACATCTTAATAATTAGAATTCCAGAAAGAGAAAACAAAAGGGAAGAATTAATTTAAGAATCAAAGGACATATTGATAATATTTCATAAGCTTTTCAAAAGAAAAAACACTCAGATATGAAGAATGAAGAATCAGATGGTTTGGAGTTCTCAGTACTAACACAGGAAACAAGAAAACACGAAGAATTGTCTTCAACATTTGAGTAAAAATGGCTTTTAACCTTTAATTCTATACCCAAGTATGAGCACAGAAAAATGACATCTTTATAACACAGTATCTCAAAAAAATTACCTCCCATGCCCAGTCGCTCAAGAAAGTACTGGAGGATGTATTACACCAACGAACAAAGTAAACCAAGAAAAAAGATGCGATACAGACAGCTGGAGATCCAACATAGGAGAGAGGCAAAGGAAGGTCCCAGAATAACTGCATTACACAGGACGCAGAGGGCAATTAATCCAGATTAGAGGAGTAACACAAGACATACTGAGGGCTGTCATCACTAAGATCCTATCAACTGTTAATCTAAGAATAGAACGTCCAAGAAATATAAGGAAAAAAATAATCAATTGTTTAATAAATCCCTGAGAAGGCAGGAGGGAATGAGATATGATCCAAAGCTGAAGTGAAACAGTCATCTTTAGATAGTTATTGAGACTCCTTGGAAGAGTCTTGAACACAGGGGAAGCCTGTAACGGGACAATAATGGAGTTCCCTTTTAATGGTTTCTATTGTCTCTGTAAATTAGGAAGAAAGACCACTTGCTAAGTGTGAAAGAAAAGGGGTAAGTCAGATTTGAGGAGAAGGGAAAAAGTTGAAAAAATTGTTGAAAATAGTAGAGAAAGTCAACCAGGGAAATACAGTAGGATATCTGAGCAGTGTTGAGGGTCCATTTGATACTGGTTCCACATTAATTTATAATCATGAATCTGTTCTGTTGAAAAGTTTTCTTCAACAGTGCTTGGCTACTTAGATGCAGATATAGAGAGAGTTGTTCATCCAGAGCTGGGATTTCATTTCATTTCATTTCATTTCATTTCATTTCATTTCATTTATAGGGTAGTGTGTTATTTAAATAATGAACCATATACTCTAACCAGGATAAAGAAGAAAATGAGTAAAGGATAATACGCCCAAAGTGATCAGGATAATGCCAGGATAATTCCAAGCAATCAAAAAAAAAAAAAAAAAAGATAGCTGCTATTACTACTAACCACTGTCCTCTGGCAGTAAGTGATTTCATTATTCTAATTTGTAATCATTTCTATGTATCTCTCTCTTTGATTAGACTGAGCTCTTTGAGGATAAGAAGAGTGTCTTGTTCATTTTTGCTTCTTCCCAAAGCCTAGCATAGAAGCTACTACACTCTAAGTGACTATTAAATGTGTATGATGAAATCAATGACTCAAATCTCCTGCTTCCAAGCTATTCATATAAATATTTTTTAAAAAGATTCTACTTAAGGCATTATAACTTTAACAAAAATCCAGAAAATAGACCTTACCAAGACAGCTACTAAAGGGCCACTGTCAATTCAGTGATAGAAACTTACTAAGTAGCTAACAGCATGATTAATGGGAGTTTTCCAATACTGCAGACTATAGAATAAGCATGCGGAAGAAAATGAATTAACACATACAACATGAAAGTTGAGAATCCATCTTCCTATTTTTAAGGGACAGGAGGGACTCCTGCCTCTATTTTTTTTTTTTTTTTTTAAATCATTTCAGTACCCTCTAACGTTTCATGAAACGAGTAGTCTGAAGCATAACCTACCCAATGATGATCAAATACCTAGGTGCATAAGGACTTCAAAGTAAGTTCAGAGATACATAATCTGATTGCTGGCTAGGCCCATTAACCTCCTCTTTGATTCTGGCAGGGGGTAGATCCCCCAAATAATACTGTACCTTTCCTGGTTTATAAAAGGCCATAGGGTTTTAGGAAAGAGATCATTTTTGGCTGTGGATTCAAGTTAAAAAACATAAAGATTTTATTTTTGCTGATGCTTAAACTAATACAGTATTCATTTAAAAATATGTGAAGGGGAAAGTATATAGTTAACAGCTTTGTTGTAATAGCAGATGGTATATGGGGAATTACAAACTTAAATGTGAGCTGTATTAAAAATCTTTTTTAATAAAGGAGTTGTTTGAAACTGAGTATATATATTTCCCTAGAGAAACCAGGTTATACTGGGAGGCCAAGTCTCCAGTTGGTCCTTGTAAGTCTGAAGCACTGTGTAACACCTAATAAAATACTAAAATGTCTAAACCTCTAGGTCCAACATTTTATGGGAAAATGTATGCAGGGTTCTCATCTGGGATGTCAAAACAATCCCTTGTCTCTCTTACCACCTGTATCCTAACCAGCAGAAGTCAGAACAGGATAGAAGCCAGGAGAAGGGGATTTCAGACAATAAACAAAAAGGAAATAAAAAATTTTGCAATAGGATACTTCTTAGTTCAGTTTTACTCTCTCCATCCCTCCGTTTTTCCTTAAAGTTTCCAGTAAATGTCCTGTCTCTACTTTCAAGGAAAGAACTCGTAGTTTCTGGACAGAGTTTATCTCTTTTCCAGAGGCACTGTAGAAAAAAAAGAGCGCCCATTCCTGCTGCACCTCCTTCTCAACACCTCTGATTTGCAAAGCAAGCAATTCAATGAAAGCAATGTGGTTGGACAGTCATTAAGAACAATAAAATTGAGAGGGATGGGTTGAAAATAAAGATAGAATAATCAAAAGTTTGGGTCCTTGAGACAACAGGAGAGAATGAGATACAATTCAAAGCAGAACTTGTCTATCAGCAGTGAGGACAAACCTGGCAGCATGTTAAAAATGTTTTCTGCTCCTCCGCCCTTTGTCCTTTACTTGAGTTAAAGTTAAAGATACATATAGGTGTATAAACAGAGAAAGATCAAGATCGAATTTGTAACCCTACATTTCAGGGTAGAGACATTTTCATATAATTACGAGTTACATTTTCTCTTGTTTTACCCACAGGCACCTCATAAAATATTAATGCACAAGTTTACCTATCAATTAAGCATAAAATGATAAAATTTTAAAAAGCTAAGCTTTTAAAAAATAATCATATATTAATAACCACTATACAGTAAATATCTGCTGCTGCTAGGGAATAATACAATCTTTGACTATGATTTGGCTTTAAACATTTTCTTATACTAAAATTAATTCAGATTACATGAAACAGAGGTCACCTAAACAATACCAAGTATATTCCAACAAAATGCGAGGTAGCCTGGCTGCTATTGTATAGACTCAATCCCATACACCCAACAGTCAACTCATGAGTTGTTTTGTCTTTAATGATACAATATTACCACAGATATTAAGGCTGTATTACCTTCATAATGTTAACTAAATCTGTTTGATAGTAGCGATCCTGGTGTGCATTTGCTGCCGCTAATGTAAGAAGATAATCATTCCTTGCATGGGTAGCTTTGGAATTACACTCAGATCGCCGGGCTTTTAACTAAAACATAGTAAGAGAAAAGAAAAAGTCAGTGCAAACTGATACTGTACTGAAAAACATATGAGGATACCACTCTTAGTTGGCTCCCCAACAAGAGTAAAGATGACCATGTGGAGAAACATTTATATGCATATAAAAATTCTTCAACACTATTGAAGAATTAAATAAACAGTGACTAGAACTGTTTGACACAGTAAGAGTGCTTTCAAATATTTGTTATTTACACTTTAAGAATTTCCAAAGCTTTTGAGAGAACTTCATAATGTTTTGCTCATTTTATTCTGATGGGAAAATGAAGGTTCTCAAATTAAGTAAGTCCCTTATCTTCAAAGACTTGGGTAAATCTGCTGGAGTTAGAAAATAGTTTGAAAAAAAATCAACACCCCCTAACGTGCCAAAAGAAATGCATGCTAGTTGGGAGCCAGGCAGACAAAGGTAGGTCACTAAGCTTATTTATCAGGTATTCTGCAGCTTGAGGATCCCACAGGAAAAATTCACTTGCATCTGGCCCAGAATATCTGCTCAGAGGTATAAATCTGAGTGAAATGGATTTTATTGAGCTTTCTAAAGCCCATGGACTTGTTAAAGTCTCTTGGACTAAGTGTTGAAGACAACAGGCTACCTAAGCAGGTTAGGTATAGAAACTTATCTCTAAAGCAATCTTGAGAAGCAGGGAGTATCCAAAGTGCTGACACTTAGTTGAAAAACCCTCATGAACTGGGAAAAAAAGTTCTTCCCTAATGACTTTAAAATGCTTCTCTAAATGAAAATCAGATGGAAATAATTGAACTGCACCCTCAAAAGGCCCAATTCTTTTTTTTTTAAGCTAAGGTTTCTCAATTGTGAAATATAGTTTTCAAAAACTCACCTTTACACTTGCCTTCTGTAAACTGATTCTTGATTGAAAAAGACTAAGTTTAGATCTATAATAAAAATAGAAAAGTATGTTAATAAAATTATCAAATTACATCATAATAAAATGATTAAATATTATAATTACTAAATTTTTTAAAAAGTGACCTTTCCCCGTGACACTATTCTAAAAGAGAACTAAATATATGGAAAACCAAAAGCAATGATTATTTTCCTTTATTTTACTACAAAAGAATTTAATATTATGGTGAAACAGAAAATAGTGGGATTAATTAAATAAAAATATCCTGAATGACAAAAATACAATTTGACGAATCCACTATGTTGGTATCTCCTAATAAACAAGAGTCATCAAACTATAGGTTATTCCCAGTATCATACAATTGCACATGCTTTAGTTTCCACAAGGAAGCTTAAAAAAGCCCGTGGATAACCAACCTATGGAGACAAAGATTAGCAGGCTTTCAGGGCCATGTGCCAGGAATGTGCCATGAATGTGCCAATGCCAGGAATGCAATCTACTGTATGATACTGACCAGGCTCTACAAAGACCTTAATTCCATCACATCTCCCATTAAAAGTTCTTCTTGTTTGGGTGCCTGCCTATGTGCTCCCTCCACTCTTAACATATCTATAGTATTCAGAACATAGAGATAAAGCCCTTGGACTTTCTGCCCTAATATGATTTTGTTCTATTTAACCTTCTCTTTTCTGGTGTCCTTATTTCCCTCAATCCCTCTCAGCTTGGGAGGGGAACCATAATCTAACAATCAGTAATTAAAATATCTTGGCTTTATGCAAACAACTAGAGATAACCATAAGGAGAAAAATGCTAAGGAACAACCAACATTCCCCACAACCAGTAATTTCTGAAGCTGCAATGTTTCTCTTGACTGCAGTGTCATGGTGATTGCCATGGGAAAAGTCAGAATGTGCTGGAAGCTATGCCATAATATGAAATAAAGTTGCAGACCATTTGGTATTGGAAGACAGAGCAAGCCAGTCTCTGCACAGCAAATGTGAGGACAGAAAAAGCAGCCTCTCATCTTTCTAACAAGAGAGGAACATTCAAGGACGTACAAACATGCATTCCAACTACTCCACTACTAAAAAAAAAGCTGGGTCTAAGAGACTCCTGTTATTTTTCTACCTTGCCATATTCATATTTGATGGGGGTTTTCTTTGTTTTTATTAATCAGATTCCTATTCACTTTGATCTAGAAAAGCAAAGGCCACAGAATTTAAAATTTGAGAGCGCCTGTTCAGGGTTAAGAAAAACTGTGTTTGGGGTATACTCATTTCTACTTTTTTTGTAGCCATTATCTAAATAGTCTGAGTTGCATCTGGATTTTCCAATGTAAGGATTCAAGTCTCTGGCTTCCGCTTCATTTTCTAATCCTTATACAATCCTTTTGTGGTAATAAAGAAGGTACTAATAATAGGTAAAATAATACAGTTCCTGTCCTCAAAGATTATTATCTAGAGCAAATAAAATATATACAATGAACCATACTACATACTCTTCTTCCTCACCTACCTTCCAAATGTTAATGTTCCTTAGGTTTCCAAACTCAACTTCTCATCTCATTTTATATATGATTTCTTTCATCCCTTTAATTATCATCTGATATGCAACTGACCCCCAAAGCAAGATCTGCAGGCTCAAATTCTCATCTGAGAGTCAGATATATAACCCTCTACCAAATATATTCACCCCACGGTCCCACATATTTATCAGAACATACATATTCAAAGTGGAACTCAGCCATCCCTTCAAACTGTATCCTTCCTTCTATGCTCTCTCCTAATGTACACATCTCTATCTGTCAAATCATCTATCAAAACTATTGGGTTGGCCAAAATGTTCGGTTGGGTTTTTCCGTAACATCTTACAGAAAAACCCGAAGGAACTTTTTGGTCAGCCCAATATATACAGCCCAGTTTTCATTCCCCTTCCTGATCTTCCTTCTCATCTCTACTTAGAAAAACCATTCTTCAGAACTGTGTCCAAACATCACTTTTTTCTATAAAGGTTTCCTTTTTCATTAGGCAAAATTAATCTATTTTCTATGCTTACATAAACAGTGTTTTCACACAACTACTAAAATAAATTGATTACTAGGTGAGTGACTTTAGGTACTTAACTTCTTTAAGTTTACTATGAATAAACAAATCATAAATTTACTTTAAAACACGTTTGTTTTTAATTCTAGGCTTTAAACTTCTTGAGGGCAAAACTTATCTACCTCATCTCTGTATCCATAGTACCCGATATAGAGTAATCATTCAATAAACACTTAGTGAGTGAATGAAGATAAAGAGACATTTCTCTCTCTGTTGTAGAATTAATTTTCCAGAAAAGTTACACATTGAATTAAATGTCTAATCTGCTGTATCCCCTTTGAATCTGGGCTATATTAGAAGGCAGTTTCTTGCTATCAGCACCTGTGAATTAGACCTTGTCAAATCCACACTTCTCAGGAACAGCCCCACAATTGTCCTCATTTTCACCCTGTGGACCTTGGCTAAAGTAGGTATTTCTATATGCTCTACAAATCTGTCAATTCTCTGTTCTAGAATCCCTGAGCATTTTAAAAAACAATTTCTTAAGAACCATCATGAAAGGATATTCCTAACGGAGAGCACCTAATCTAAAAACTTCAGGTCTAACTGGGAAGATGGGTTCACTGACTCTATGAAAGTACAGGAAATATTTGTATGCTTACAAAAATAAAATAATAAAGATAATAAACTAAGTTAGGGAAATATTAAATATGTTTTCCAGTAACATTAAGCACTTTATGAGTATTCATTTACCATCCCTTGGGACAAAATAAACTTTCCAGGAGCCCCTAAATTTTCACAAGATGCCTATGAGATTGCTTAATTTCCTGCAGATAAAAAAGTATATTAGAAAGACAACCCTGACTCCTTCCTAGTCTGTACAAGTGTTCATAGCCTTTCTGATTTCATGACTAGGAGTTCAAACTCCTACATTTTCCATCAGTGAGCTCACCGAATGGGAGTCTCACCATTCCTCAGAGACATCTTCAGAATCCCATTCTATAACACAGGTTTATTTTTTCTTAAAAAATTTTAATCTTTCCTCAAGTTGTCATTGCAAAAATCTCTACTGCTAGCTTTGCATTTCTTTCTGTTATAAACTGCCAGTTCCTTCTTTTCCTAATTATTCTCAAAATAAAGGACTTTTAATTTACATATATTGAAAGTAAAATTCACACACAGTTCCTAAAGCATACATTAAAAATTATATACGTTAGAACTTCATGTAAGAGAAATTCTGGGGCAGGGTTTCTATACTGAGGTCAGTGGTCTTATTCACTTGATGCATCCGTAGTCCTTCAAAGGCATACTGAGGATCAAGGATTTTCGACTACAACTGATTTACTCTGGCATGAGAAAATTGAGGCTCTAAAACCCTGATATTTAGACACCATAGCAACTTTAACCAGACTTCTGCTAAGCTTCCAATACCATGTTCATTTGTCTTCTTTCCCTTTCAAAATTCAATTTAATGTGAAAACTGACTGATCAAATATTCCCATTTTGCTTATATTAATTTAAATAAAAATCAACTAATATAAAAGAAAATTTGATCTAAAGTATGTAACATTTATAGGTCCAATGAAACCAATATAACCTAAGAATGACTCTATGCCCTGTATTAACAGAAAACAAAGTACTGGCAAAAATAACACTTATTTGCATAATCACTTTTTCAGAAATGCTAAAACACATACTTTGCCTCGATGTCAGCTTTCTCTCGTACTGCATGAGCCATCTGTTCAGTCTCAAAGTACTTCTTTTTGCCTTTAGCTAAATCTTTCACTGTCTCTTGCAATTCAGTTTGGATCTTTGTCAACTGGTCCACACACTGTAAAATACAAAGTGCAATTATTATGATTTTAGTCTTCAGGCTTACAGAAAATGAGTTTGTCCTAAGAACTATGCACTATGCCCTCAGGATGGAAACCCAGGAGAAGAATCAGCACTTTTAGTACCCTTCAAATTGCAAACTGAAATACAGTGAACAGCTGGTACTCCCATCTCAAGTAATGTATCGAATAGTGTCACAGTTTGCTTAACAACTCTGCTTTGAGAAATAACCTCTGAGTGCTACTGATAACTGACATTAAGCTAAGGCATAAGAAGAGCAACAGTGAAAATGCTCTTAGTGTTGGAGCATAGCAATAAAGGCAAAGGATTAAAGCAATTCTGTAATCTTCATAATATTAATAAAGTTTCTCTATATGTTTGGGGAACTGATGGTACAAAGGATACTGAAGGATTCACTTCTGGGAAAGGAGGATTGAAATCTGAGAAGTCTGGCCACGGAGCAACTAAGCCCATGTGCCACAGCTACTGAGCCTGTGCTCTAGAGCCCGCGAGCCACAACTACTGAGCCCACGTGCCACAACTACTGAAGCCCACGTGCCTAGAGCCTGTGGTCCGCAACAAGTGAAACTACCCCAGTGAGAAGCCAGTGCACTGCAACGAAGAGTAGTCCCACTCCACACAACTAGAGAAAGCCCGAGCGCAGAAACGAAGACCCAATGCAGCCAAAAATATAAATAAATAAGAAATCTGAGAAGTCTGACAGGATAAGCCCAAGATGAAGGAGAGAAGCAAGAAACCTGGGTACCACATAACAATTATTACTCAAAACTATCCCCAACTCAACTCTTTGCATACACATAGAGATTCTAGGAGAAGAGACAGACATAATAACTGAAAGAAATATTTAACAAATAAACTCTTATAACACAATGGGGCCAAAGTAACACTGCTTTGGGACTCTTCTGGATATCCAAAGGGGGAATTATTTTCCCCAGTTTGAAACAAACCACTGAGAAGTTTCACCAGTCTGAGGCCAGTTCAGGGCAGCCCCCATTGAAAAACTTCGGAGCCTGGAATAGCATAGCCAGTGCATGGTGGAGACTGAAAAAACACAGCAAAGCAGGAAGAGACATTGGTAAGTAAGGGACTATTTTGCCAGGGTGAGCAGTGTGGAATAGAACAAGGACATCAGAAAAGCAAGGATAAAGCACAAATAAACTTAGACATGTGACATATAGGCTAGAGTTTCACTACTTTACAGGAAGTGAGAGATCTGGAAGGTTCCCTATGGGTACATTTACTGAGCACCTAATAAGTGTCAGGCTGTGAATAAAGGGTAAAATAAGACAAAACAAAAAAACACCTCTTTCCCTGCTGCATGAAAACTGGACCCTTAACTTCCAAAGTCTGTGTTTCAACAGAAACCTAAGACACAATGTCAACTGGGTTATTCAGCAACACGACGTATAAATATGAATCTACCTGATGGGTAAATTGCATCAACTTGGGAGAAACTACAAATGAACTACAAATATTTGATGGAGAAGTCTTGGCTTTGGGCTTCTGTGAGTATGGTCACTCCTGTATCTGGACATGTCCCTTGCAGGGACCTTGGAAGCTCTGTCTATAGAGCTGTAATAAAAGGTTTTCCTCTCCTTTAGAGTCTGTGGCTACCCCTGCACATGTGAGTCTCATTCCCTTGTCCCAGACCTGTCACCTGGGGACCAAACAGAATAACTCTGATCAGCTATGTAGACTGAAGCATAAACTGGTGGGAGAACTAATTCTACTAATGCAGGATGCCGCCCTGCTGCTTAACTGTGTTCCCTGTCCTAATGTCCTTCTAAGTAATCCTCATGCCAGGTGTGGCCTACGATACTTATGAGTCTGAACGTTTAGTTACATTTAAGAAGACTCCCTATGTGCACTGCACAAGCACAATACACTATGTCCAGCACTTTATAGGTATTACATCACACTCAGTCCTCAAAACAACTCTGTGATAAAAGTATTCATATTAGTCCAATTTTAAGATGAAGAAACAGACTTAAAGAGGTTAAACAACTTACCCAAAGTCATATGGTGAATTTACCATTATAGTATGTACCCTAGTTTTGTGATAACCATGTTTTTAAGGTTTCACACAGTTACTTTATCTTAAAATAGTAAGCTTTAAAAGAATTGACATATAACTCACATACCCCAGTGGTTTTTAGGATATTCACCAGGTTGCACAACCATTACCTCTGTCTCATTCCAGAACATTTTCATCACCCTAAAAAGAAACCCCATACCCATTAGCAGTCACTCCCATTTCCACCTACCCCCTAGCCCCTGGCAACCACTATCTACTTTCTGTCTTCATAAATTTCCTATTCCAGACATTTTGTTTAAATGGAATCATATAATACATAGCCTTATACATCTTACTTTTTTCACTTTGCATAATGTTTTCAGGGCTCATCTACGTTGTATCACGTACTAATTCTTCATGCCTTTTTATGGCTGAACAATGTTTCATTATATAGACATACTAAAATAGTAAGCTTTTATCTTGCGAAAAATCTTTAATTTTTAATAGTCCTTATCATAAACAAATCTCTTATTTACTAAATAATACCGTGACAACCTGATACTCCTATAGAGAAGTGCTAAACATCCCAATAATGCCATGTTTGCATGTGTGAAGAGCTGAAAGAATGCTCCATGGCTACAATTAGATATTAATAACTAGGAACTGGGGCATGGTCTGAAAAAAGACAACTGTGTTTAATGGGCAAATGGGATGGATTATTTAAAAGAGGAGTCAGGTGTAAGGTATCTACATCCAAAATGTTCATCCAAAACAATGAAACTTGGTCTCAGAAAACTGATCAATGAAGGGAAGCCCAAGAGTCCCAGGGTGATATTAAGCACTGAAAGGGTCTGCTAATTTGAATATTTTGAGAGGAAATGAAACACAGTAGGTCAAACGTTTTCCTGAGGACTGCAAACCACGTGGATAGGATCTCAGTATATTCACACGAAGTGAACACCATGGGTACCTGTACATGAGCACATATGCATGCACACATGTGTGTGCGCACACACACACACACACACACACACACAGAAACACAAACACATAGTCACTCACTCCTTATATCCCTACCCTTTAAAGGACATCTCTCCTTAGTCTCGGGTAACCAAACATCTTATAGAGATTACTTAATTCATTTTCATTTATAAAAGGTTATTAAATTAAATTACTTTCTATATGTGTCACAATATCAGATGAATTTTGTGGCAGTTCATATCTTTAAAAGGATTTCTCAAAAATCTCATCAGAAAACTCTGGTTGATTCTATTCCTACTTGCTTTCTCCCTTTACATAAGTTTCTAAGATACTGTTTATCAAACAGTATTAGAGATAGCCTGTGTGCACACTGAAGAGATCTCTTGTGATCCTTTCTTCCCTAACATTCATTAAAACGACAATCAAATGTTTCCATCACCCAAGTGAACTGTTCCAAGTGAGAGTAAGCTGGGTTCTTCTTCAAAGGAAAATGCCTGCACATAACAAAATATCAAAAATATTTATTAAATAAAAGTCATCAAACTTAATTTGCAAAGGAATAGGATTTCCTTTCCAACTTTTAAAACAAATTTCTTCTGTAGAAATCCAATTTTCTGAGGTGGATTAAGTCATATACTTAAAAACAAGCTTAATAATAACCATGTTAAGAAAAGCCTTGATGTGATACATGCCCAGCTCTTTCTCAAGAGTTATCAGCACTGAGCAGACAGAGAAATGAATGTGTAAGTGTACATTAGGGCTAAGGGATCATACAAAATGACAAACTTGGATATTAAAATTCAGGATCCTAGTGAAGAAATTAAAAGTACGATTCCTGAGTATGACAGATACTAGGATAGATAGACTTGCTAATAACTTGAAGACAGGAATAAAAATAAAGGTAACTTGGATCAATACATTGAAGGCCTACAAACTAGTACATCCTCTGACCCAGTAGTCCTGTCCTGGAAATTCATCCTAAGAAAATAACTTTTGGGACTTCCCCAGTGGTCCAGTGGTTAAGACTCTGCGCTTCAGCTGCAGGGGGTGAGGGTTCAATCCCTGGTCAGGGAACTAAGATCCCACATGCCGCACTGTGTGGCCAAAAAGAAAAAAAAAAAAAAAGAAAAGAAAAGAACTTTTTAAAAAGTTAACTTTTATTACCTTAGTGGTAATAAAACAGAGGAATGACTAAATAAAGCAGAGTAAATGAAAAATTTATTCAGAAGTAAAAAATAATAAACATAAAGCTTGTATAGAAACATTAACAATTAATTTGGAAATAGAGGATGCAGAAAACAGGATATCCTAAAACAAATTATCCATGTATTAATTACAACTACTATAAAAACTAATTAGGCAAAGGAGTAGGGAACATCTATAAATAGTCTACTGAGGTGAAAAGTTGTATGTATTTTTCTGTAAGCCTATTTAAACATTAAACTCCAAGTATTTTTAAAGGATTGAATACGATTTGGAATTAGGAAGTAGTATATTCAAGTTCCTGCTCAATAATTTACTACCTAAGTCTCTCTAACATTCTTAGCCTCAGTTTCATCATTTGAAAAATAATAATATTTACATACCTAACAGGTTGTCATGAAAATCAAATGAGACTATAATGGATATGGTAGCAGTTTACAAACTCTAAAGTATCATACAAATGTGAATCTCAATTATTTCAAGGAAGGTAAACTCTAGTATAAATGAGAAAGATATGGATAAAAGCATAGCTAGTTTAATATAAGAATGACAAATGTTAACTAGAATTATTGAGGTGATCATTTTGCAATATACACAAATATCAAATGATTACATTGTACACCTGAAACTAATAAGTCAATTTTAACTCAATTAAAAAAAAAGAATAGATTAAATTTTAAAAAGCCATAGATCATTGTGGCTCTTGTTTTGATTTATAAGCAAATGTCAGCATACAGAAAATGATTTAGAAAAAGCCATGATATAATTCTCATTATAATCTTCACAACAGTCAGACGCTTTATAATTGTATCTGAAATTATCCCCAAGTATTATAAAAGAAAACTGATGAAGTAGAGAAAATTTTAAAAAGAACATGACCATTAAAATGTTACAGAGGGGGGCTTCCCTGGTGGCACAGTGGTTGAGAATCTGCCTGCCAGTGCAGGGGACACGGGTTCAAGCCCTGGTCTCGGAGGATCCCACGTGCCGCGGAGCAGCTGGGCCCGTGAGCCACAGTTGCTGAGCCTGCGCGTCTGGAGCCTGTGCTCCGCAACAAGAGAGGCCGCGATGGTGAGAGGCCCGCGCACCGCGATGAAGAGTGGCCCCCGCTTGCCGCAACTGGAGAAAGCCCTCGCACAGAAACGAGGACCCAACACAGCCATAAATAAATAAATAAATAAATAAATAAAGGAATAGTGAAAGTTAAAAAAAAAAAAAAAAAAAATGTTACAGAGGGGGGACTTCCCTGGTGGTCCAGTGGTTAAGACTTCACCTTCCAATGCAGGGGGTGCGGGTTCGATCCCTGGAGGGGGAGCTAAGATCCCACATGCCTCACGGCCAAAAAACCAAAACGTAAAACAGAAGCAATATTGTAACAAATTCAACAAAGACTTCAAAAAAAATTTACAGAGGGGTTAAAATCCAAATATATAAACAATTCATACAACTCAATATCAAAAAAACAAACAACCTGATTACAAAAATGGGCAGAACATGTGAATAAACAATTTTCCAAAGAAGATATACAGATGGCCAAAAGGCACATGAAAAGATATTCAAAATCGTTAGTCATCAGAAAAATGCAAATCAAAACCACAATGCGATATGACTTCACACCTGTTAGAATGACTATCATCAAAAAGACCACAAATAACAAATGTCGGCAAGGATGTGGAGAAAAGGGAACCCTGTACTCTGTTGTTGGGAATGTAAACTGGTGCAGCCACTGTGGCAAACAGTATAAAGGTTCCTCAAAAAACTAAAAATAGAACTACCATATGACCCAGCAATTCCACTCTTGGGTATATATCCAAAGAAAATGAAAACACTAATTCAAAAAGATACATGCACCTCAATGTTCATAGTAGCATTATCTACAATAGTCAAGATATGGAAGTAACCTAAGTGTCCATCAACAGATGAATGGGTAAAGAAGATGTGGTGTATATATATATATGTATGTGTGTGTGTGTGTGTGTATACACACACACACACACACACACACACACACACACACAATGGAATACTACTCAGCCATTAAAAAGAATGAAAATTTGCCATTTGCAACAACATGGATGGACTTAGAGGGTATTATGCTTAGTGAAATGTAAGACAGAGAAAGACAACAACTGTATGTTAACATTTATATGTACGATCTAAAAAATAAAACAAACTAGTGAATACAACAAAAAAGAAACAGACTCACAGATATAAAGAACAAACTATTGGTTACCAGTGGGGAGAGAGAAGGGGGCAGGGGCAAGAGAGGGGATATGGAATTAAGAGGTACAAACAACAATGTATAAAATAAATAAGCTACAAGGATATATTGTACAGTGTAGGGAATATAGCCAGTACTTTATAATAACTATAAATGGAGTATAATCTATAAAAATTTTGAATCATTATGCTGTACACCTCAAACTAACATAACATTATAAATTTTTGTATATACTATAAAATTTTATATTATAAATATTATACCTCAATTAAAAAATGTTACTGAGGGAGAATTTTAAGTCAAAATTGGTTGTGGGCTTCCCTGGTGGTGCAGTGGTTGAGAATCTGCCTGCCAATGCAGGGGACATGGGTTCGAGCCCTGGTCTGGGAAGATCCCACATGCCGTGGAGCAACTGGGCCCGTGAGCCACAACTACTGAGCCTGCGCGTCTGGAGCCTGTGCTCCGCAACAAGAGAGGCCGCGAGAGTGAGAGGCCCACGCACCGCAATGAAGAGTGGCCCCCGCTCGCCGCAACTGGAGAAAGCCCTCACACAGAAACGAAGACCCAACACAGCTAAAAATAAATAAATAAATTTATTAAAAAAAAAAAAAAAGTTGGTTGTGATCATGACAGAACAAGTTGTTTTAGACTATCTTCCTATAGTCTAGAAACTGTACAAGTTAGACAAAAGAGATTTTTAGAAATAGCCAGCATTAAACAACAGCAATATACGCTGGACTTAAGGGACTGTGATATCTGGAAGAACAGAAGCACAGCTAGGTAAGCTCTACATTCACCTTGACTTTTCTCCTTAGGGCAATTGTTGAATCATGGCACAGAGATGTAGGATATAAACACAAAGTGGTTTTTTACTAGACTGTGGAAACAGAGGTTGGAGTTTGTGGATGCCCAAAGAGCAGGAACTTGAGAGGCCAGACCTGGGAAGAAGGGTACTACAGAGAAGCAAATCCAAAAATCTGCATGCGATTTCCCTGAGTCATCAGTTGACTTCTAAATGGCATGTGTATAGTGAAATTCCAAGAAATTCAGGAAAGAACAGTAGTTGAAAGGTTAATAAGCTGAGCAGTGAACAGAGGGATCAGAGAAGCTACATCATGTTGAGAAGACAAAGGTTGGAGTTCAAGTCTTGTCAAAGTAGAAAGGCTTTGGTAAGCACCCCATACTTTCAGGTAAGACCCCAGGAATAAGGACATAAGTGAAATAGACCAGACTAAAAAGCCTAAAACCAGACCCTAACACAATCAAGGTGATCTGATAGTGTTCCATATGCCTGCTAGAAAACTTAACTCTCTTTGGAAATAGAAAACATCTTCCAGAGCCTCTATAATTTTTATCCACAATGTCCAGGACTGTGAGGCCTACTAAACCAGTAGACCCAAATGACCAAAAACAAACAAAGAAACAGTAAATGATAAAAAGAGACCTATAGTGATTCAGATAGTGGAATTATGAAACAGAGATTAGGAGTGACACATTTAAGAGGATAAAGAAAAAACATGGAGAACTGCACCAGAAACATGGACTCCATTTTTAAAAAATCAAATAAAAATTTCAGAACTGAAAAATATACTGAAATTCCAAAAGATAAGTTTTAAAAGCAAATTAAAAATAGCAGAACAGCATAGTAGAACTATATACAAAAGGCAAGACACAAAAACAACCCAAGTGCCCATCAACAGACAATTGGGTTAAGAAGATGTGGCATGTACAGGGAACTTTATTCAATACTCTGTAATGACCTATATGGGAATAGAATCTAAAAAAGAGTGGTTATATGTGTATGTATAACAGACTCACTTTGCTGTACAGCAGAAACTAAGACAATATTGTAAATCAACTATATTCCAATAAAAAAAATTAAAAAAAAAGATGTGGTATACACACACACACACACACGATGAAATATAATTTAGCCATAAAAAAGAATGAAATATTGCCATTTGCAGCAACATGGATGGACCTAGAGAATACCATCCTAAGTGAAGTAAGCCAGACAGAGAAAGACAAATATTGTATGATATCACTTATATGTGGAATCCAAAAAATAATACAAATGAATCTACATACAAAAAGAAACAGACTCACAGATACAGAAAGCAAACTTATGGTTACCAAAGAGAAAAGGGAGGGGAGAAGGGATAAATTAGGAGTATGGGATTAACAGATACAAACTACTATATATAAAATGGTTAAGTAACAAGGATTTACTGGATAACATAGGGAACTATATTCAATGTCTTGTAATAACTCATAATGGAAAATAATCTGAAAAAAATATAAAACTGAATCACTTTGCTGTATACCTGAAACTAACAAAATATTGTAAATCAACTCTACTTCAATCAATTAATCAATCAAAACAAATTAAAAGAAAAAAAAGAAACAGGACAGAGTGTTAATCAGCTGCAAGATATCAGTGGAAAACATTCAGACTGAAGTGCAGAGAGAAAAAAGGGTATTAACACAGAAAATGCAGAAAAAGTACAAAAGACATGGACAGAGTCAAAAGGCCTAACAGCACAAAAGTCATAACGGGGAGGTAAATGGAATTATACTATTAAAACATTTTTATATTGTTCATGAAGTGGTAAAATACTAATTCACATTAGACTTTAATAAGTTAATTTAGAGTAAAGTTTGGAGAGCAGTAAAAGTGCCAATTCATGGTAAATTATAGTAAGTCAGACAGGCATACTGGACTCTCTAAGGTAATTACTATAAGAATAACAAGATTATAAAATTAAAAAGCTAATAGTGGAGGAAAATTGATAACAAAAAGTGTAACATTACTCAATGTTACTAATCACCAGGGAAATTGCAAATCAAAACCACAATGAGATATTATCTCACACCTGTTAGAATGGTTATTACCAGAAAAACAAATGACAACAAACATTGACAAGGTTGTAGGGAAACTGGAACTGCTGTGCATTGTTGGTGGGAATGCAAAATGGTGCAGCTGCTATGGAAAACAGTATGGTGGTTCCTCAAAAAATTAAAAAAGAACTACCATATGATCCAGCAATCCTACTTCTAGGTATTTATCCAAAAGAAGTAAAATCAGGATCTCAAAGAGATATTAGCATTCCCATGTTCACTGCAGCACTATTCACAAAAGTCAAAATATGGAAACAACCAAAATGTGCATCAATGCATGAATGTATTAAAAAATGTGGTATAGACATACAATGGAATATTATTCAGCCTTAAAAAAGAAGGAAATCCTATGCATGCATCCATGCAACAATATCGACGAACCTGGAGGACATTATGCTAGGTGAAATAAGTCAGTCACAAAAGGACAAATATTGCATGATCCCACTTACATGAAATATCTAAAATAATCAAACTCATGGACGCAAAGAATAGAATTGTGGTTGTCAGGGATTGGAAAAAAAGGAAGGAGGGAGTTGTTAACCAACAGGTACAAAATTTCAGTTATACAAAATGAGCAAGTTCTAGACATCATCTGTACAAAAATACTGTATTGTACACTTTAAAAATCTGTTAAGAGGGTAGATCTCATGTTAAGTGTTCTTATCACACTAAAATAAAAAAGAAGAAAATAAAATACAAGATTATCCAAATATAGGCAAAAAAAAAAAAAAAAGCGTGGGGAGGAAGGGTTGGAGAAGTACAGGAAGAAAAATGATGATTTCTGATCCTATGTGGAGTCAATTTGTTGTAAAGTTTGGGAAGTACAACTGGAGGAGCCAATAGTTGTGGCTATGTGTTGCTTTTCTTGCTCCATTGGGAACCTATCTCAATTTTCCTTTGGCGAATCATCTTTTCCCATTTTTAGTCCACGTAGTTTGCATGAAGACTGTAACCTCTGTAACCCAAGATAAGTTGATGAGCCTTAACTCTGGTAGTTTTGTTAGAACTTTGGGGAAAGTGGAAAATGTGGGATTGCTAGCTTGCTAGCTTTGATATTTGTAAATCTGGCACTTTGGGGGGCACCACGTAGAGAGAGTTGCTAAAGAATGAAGCCACTGGGGAAAGCAGAGCTAATGGATGGGAAGAAAGACTGAACTCTAATGTCATCATTTGAGGACCTGGATCCACCCCTGCCTGGATTCCATCCAAGCTGAAATGTTTAGTTATACATTCTCTTCTTGGCTTAAGCCAGTTTGAAGTAAGTTTCTGTCATTTGTAATTTCAGAGTCCTGACAGGTATGCTCAATATATACTTAGTGTTTAACAACTGCTTAAACAAACACCATTATTATCAGCTATAATATAAGTTAATTCACAGATATGAGGACTTGTCAAAGCTCACCAAACATTCTTAACATTCTTTGCCCAGGAATGTTAGTTAAATTCAGGTCAGAGAAGAGCACAAAGGGTTTTAACTCTTTCAAAATATTCTGATATTGGGACTTCCCTGGTGGTCCAGTGGTTAAGACTCCACCCTTCCAATGTAGGGGGTGTGGGTTTGATCCCTGGTTGGGGAACTAAAATCCCACATGTCACATGGTGCAACCAAAAAAAAAAAAAAAAATTCCTATACTGAGAAATGTAGAACTTCCAATAATTCAATTACATTTGGTGAATGCATTGGCTAGTTGAAACATCGTATTTCCTCCCAGTTAGGAAGGAGTAGTATCAACTCGCTACCTCTGTCTCCCACCCTCTCTCTGCAGGCACTGATGGACACATACACACACAATGCTTTTTCTTCCATTAGAAAGCAATGTTTGGTCAGTGGTCACGTAGTTTATTCGCTAGGTTTGTTTTGAAAGAGATAATTTTGAGCAAAGATAAAACTGAGGCATTCTTATACAAATATGTTAAAACCCACTGATATTACAGTGAGTGCTTGAAAGAGATACATTTAACATATTGATTTCAGGCTACTAAAATCATCTTTGGCAAACAAGGAAGATTAGTTTTTTTTGTTTGTAAAAAAGTAGTGACAATCCAAAGGACAATTAGAATCAAAACAATGGATGGCTTGCGAAATGTTATTTCCTTAAATAATCACTTTAATATTTTCTAAAGTATTAATACTTCCATAAGAAAAATTTAATTGCTTATTAGGCATCACGATAATCTCTAATTTTGTAAAACTGTGTCCTTTCCTAAAAGGACACAATTCAATCACCTACTTTCAATAGCAAGCTTTTCATAAAAATCACATTTAATAATGATTTTTTCTATGAATTTTAAAATCCTGTACAAAGAAACATATCTATTTAAAAACTTTTATGTAACCTATATAGCTAAACTTTAGAGTAAACTATTTTTGGTAATAAGTTTGCTATATATGGTCAAGATATGGTAACAGGGAAGAGCCAATTTTGACTCCATGTTGGATCTGTTTCTTTGACTTTAACCTTTGCTTTTCGTTGCTTTTGTTATTATAATCATACATAATGGCCTGCCTCAGGGAACCCTGCCCCTCTGCCTGAATGTTAAACTAAAGTGCCTTTGTTCAGCTCACAAGGAGACTATCTGACCGGGCCCACCTGTGAATGGCTTCAGAAAAGAAGAAATTAACCCATCCCCTCCCCAATGCTGGCCAAGCCAGGCAAAACTAACAGCCTTTTTACTTTACTTCCTCACCTCTTCCCCCTCTCTGTTCTATAAAAGTGGTATCCAGACCCTGGTAAGATGGTTATTTTGAGACATTAGTCTGCCATCTTCTCAGTCTGCTGGCTTTCCGAATAAAGTCGCCATTCCTTGCCTTAACACCTCACCTCCCAATTTACTGGCCTGTAGTGTGCGTAGCCAGCAAAGGGAGCTTAGACTCAGTAACAATGTGTCAACTTCCTTTAAATTATTATGCAAAATGGGTCAAGTTGAAACTGAGACCAATTTTCTCAAGACTTAGTGGGATTAATAACATTGTAACTATTTTAATATACACCAAACTAAGTGAATCTATTTACTTAAGCTGAAAAGTATTTGTAAGAAGTGTTTACTGAGCTTTCAGAATGTCCACAGATTCAAATTACACTCACCTTTGTCAGTTAATAAAATACAGTAGTTAGAAGGAACATGTTGAAATCAGAAAATCCATGTTAAAATCAGAAACATTTGGACCATATAGAAAAACTCAAAGTGTACAATGCAATTTAACATAATCTTGCAGATTATAAATGTAGCAGTGAGATATTAAAATGCATACAAGAAAAGAACAAATAGAAACGATACCCTTTTTAGTTGCTGTTCTTTTAGGCTTTTCACTGTCCTTGCAGGCTCAGAAATGAAGTTTTTATAGTTTTCACATATATTGATCCGAGACTGGGCTACCTGCATTGTTCCCTCGAGAAAAGATTTCCAAACAGGATACATGCTCCTAAATTCAAAGAGGGACAGAAAAGTATTAGGCAGAGGAAAGGAAGAATAAGTTGCCTAACCTTTTGCTCACTGGCTAGCACTGACAAACAAAATGAATGTTTTCTTTATAGTTTAAAGTGTATTTATATTGGTTCATAGGTAGTAGCATTTTTAGCATATATAACAAGTAGAAACTTGGAATACACTCTATTCCTCTATAGCTTGACAATGGGCTATTTTGATTCATTAGCTATTCTTGATACTGAAGTAAAGTGATACAAGGATTACAATTCTAGACAAAGCTAACACTATAAAAATTAGTGAATAATTCAGACTTTCCAGGCCTTTCACTGTTTCAGGAGTGTCATTATGAATATCAAGTTTCATTATTTCATTATGCTATTTTCCTGATTTTACAGATGAGGTAACTGAGGCTCAGATAGATTTAGAGTAGCGGTCCCCAACCTTTTTGGCACCAGGGACTGGTTTCATGGAAGACAATTTTTCCACAGACGGGGGGCGGGAGGGGGGAATATGGTTTAGACGGTAATGCGAGCAATGGTTCAGGTGGTAATGTGATCGATGGGGAACAGCAGATGAAGCTCTGCTAGCTCGCCCGCCCGCCGCTCACCTCCTGCTGTGCGGCCCGGTGATGGGTTGGGGGGACCACTGATTTAGAGGATCACTCTAGATCACAATAGAGTGTGGCAGTACTGAGATATAGACGAATACCTCTAAAGTACATTTTCTTTCAACTTACATAAACTGACGTGGCTGGAAAAAAAATCATGAACAACTGTTTATGTTCTTGAGAAGTCTATTTGTTAGAGAAAAGAAGTCTATGGTATCATTGCTCTACATCTGTTTCTCTGTTGTAATAATGCTTAGCCAGCATCACGTTGCGGCCTGGAGTCATTCCAAGCAAGTCCCATCACCTTTGCTTGATAAATGTGCTCTCAGAAATCTTTTGGTAAAGTCAAAGAATTATTCATCCTTTGCTTTCTGTGGCCAACTTCCTTTTCAAACCTTCTCTTCTGCTTTGCTAAATGCCTTAGTCAGTCCCAATATGCTCCTAAACTAGTTACAAACATATTTTATAACTTACCATAACAATGAATGGTACCTTGTTAAAAAGAGATACTTGCACCGATAGATTATAATATCCATCTCCTAAGATTTCCCTTCTTGTGTCACGTGGATTTCCTACTATAGCAATGTATGGGACCATGTGCTACATAAAATGCTAGCTGTGGGTCAATGGATGACAGTGTGAAAACAAGAAAAAGAAAATTTGCCTGGGTCTCCATCCTACTTGGAACTAAAAAAAACTTGAAGCTGTACTTCTCAACCAAGGGAATAAACAGTTTGTGTAATGGATTAGTAGTTTGAAATACACCAAATACATCAGTTTCGATGGAAATATTCACTTATTTAAGCAGAGGTATGTTACTTTCCCTTTGGAAAAAAGAGTCAGTGTGTTGTGCCAGCAAAAACTGTCAGCATAAAAGCAACGATGGGCTTAAGAAGAGCAAAATGAATACGAGATAATAAATGTTAACTAAACCTATTGTGGTAATCATTTCATCAATATATGTAAATCAAACCATATAGTTGTACACCTCAAACTTATACAGTGATGTATGTCAATTATTTTTCAATAAAACTGGAAAAAAAACCCAGCAAAATTAATGTCCTCCATGGCCTTACTGCATGACTACCAATGGAATCTAGAATGTAAACTCACCACAGAACCTCCTAAGCAGTCCAGATAATTGATTTTCTCAGAGAATGAACCAAGAGAAAAATTCAGTACTATGTTTTGCAATTATTAATTTATACTTAAAATACATTTTTAAATCATAATGAAAATGAGCAAGGACAATTATGAACTGTAATCCGAAGGAAGGAAGGAATAAAGGAAAGAAGGAAGGACAGAGGAGGGGAATAAGGAGGAAACTATGATCGCCCCTTAGGTAGCACCCTCTTCCTTTTACCTCTTCATCTAGTTGACTGCTGCTCATCCTTGAAATCTCAACTTAAATGTAACTTCCTCAGGGAAGTCTTGGGATCACCACCAAGCCAATGCACAGACTCAATCAAGTCCCTCCCTGTTATTTGTTCACATGGTTCTAGCACTATTCCTTCAATTACAAATATTTTTATGTTAATTGTTAATGTTTGTCCCTCTCACTATAGTAAAAATTTCATGAAGGGTATATGTCTTTCTCACAATTGTATTGTTATTTCTAGGGCCTAGCACATGGCCTAACCATTAGAAAGGTTATAATCAGTATGTGTTGAATGAATGGATGAATGTATAAATTATGAGGACTGTACAATAAAAAGAAAAGTCCTTTCATTACAGAGTTTAAAAAGAGATCTTTAGAGACTAGCAGACAAATAAATAGCAGGCAAACATATTCACAACAATGACACACCATGACTCACGAAATTCGGGTACCAGTCAGTCAGAAGACCTGGGTTCAAGTTCTAGTTTAACCAATATAATCGTATGTAGCACATCTCACTATACTTTCAGTTCCTCAACTGGCAAATGGAAAAATAACAAAAATACCAGCACCATGCACCTCACAGGGCTATTTTAACAATTAAATGAAAATGATGTGAAAATTCTTGCCACACAGATTCTTTTAAATGAATAAATAGTAATAGTCACAGAATTGTAGAAGAAATAGAAGTACTTCTTGTTAACACAATAGTGGTAGTTCCAATGGCAGTGGTGTTTTTCATTCCAATTGGGAAAAAATAATAATGGGTTATAGAGTGATTTTCTAAAAATTTTATTACACTAGGCTTCATATATATAATTTTGAAACATAAGGAAATGTATCAAGCATTTATGGTATTTTGTTATTCTGCTCAGTTCAGGAAATGAGGCTCAAAATTATATAAGAAAGGAAGAAAATTCTTTTAAGAACCTATCTCATTCTAGGCACTATGTCATGTATTTTACATCTGTCATATCATTTAATCTTCATGACAACTTTGTAAAGTAGGCATTATCCCCATTTTGCAGAGGAGAAAAAGTAAGGCTTGGAGAGGTTGTGAAATTTTTCTACAGCTATTCACCAGGAAATAGTACTCTCATGGTCATAACCTAAACTTTGCCATTATCAATAACTACCCCTCTGCTCTAACACCAATTTAATCATCTAATCTCTGACCAACACCTCTTGTTTCCACTCACTCCCTTTAGGATTCTCACTTCAACAATTACTCAACCCTATCAGAGCCCACAATCCATTTCATCCTACCTCCTTTCCACTGTCTTTCACTCCCTCTCATAATCTCCCTTTACAGCTCCTTACCCAGCCTAGATTTCATGGTCCACCATTATGATCACCCTCTAACGTACACCCTAGCTGCGCACGGGCTTTCTCTAGTTGTGGCGAGCAGGGGCTACTCTTTGTTGCGGTGCACAGGCTTCTCCTTGCGGTGGCTTCTCTTGTTGCGGAGCTCAGACTCTAGGCACGCGGGCTTCAGTAGTTGTGGCACGCGGGCTTCAGTAATTGTGGCATATGGGCTCAGTAGTTGTGGCACATGGGCTCTAGAGCGCAGGCTCAGTAGTTGTGGCACACAGGCTTAGTTGTTCCATGGCATGTGGAATCTTCCCGGACCAGGGATCAAACCTGTGTTCCCTGCCTTCGCAGGCGGATTCCCATCCACTGCGCCACCAGGGAAGTCCTCTTTCGGTCATTATAATCTACAAATTCCAAACTTGGTTAAATCCAAAATTCTGTTTACACCATACCAATGTCTGTTCAACAGAACGTTGCTGGAGTAAACAATAATCATGCTGCCTAGTCTCACTTTCAACTGATGTCAAATAATCCCTTAGTGCCCCCCAGCAATCCTACTATATTCCCCTAATCCACTTATTTGCTCACTCTTCTAGATAATTATTTCCCACCTTTTCCTCTCATCTCAAACCTCTAATATGACCACACTTTCAGCTGATAATGAAGTATGAAGACAATGTCCACATGCTCCCTCCACATCTACCTATCTCCCTGCTTTTGCACCCATACACTGTGTCATCCCTCTTTTTACTCCAATGAATTACCTGTGCTCCGAAGGCCAACCCTTCACATCTGTACTACACTATATAACCTCTAACTCAACAGCAATCCAGTAACTGTGCTTTCTCCTACAATATCAACTTTTCCCTCTCTACTGGATCATACTCATATAATGTCTCGCATCTTAAAAAAAAAAAAAAAAAATCCCTCCATCAACCCTCCATTTCTCTCCAGCTACCACCCCAATGTCTGCTCCCTTTAACAGCAAAACTCCTCAAAAGAAATGTCTGAAATTACTGTTTCCACTTCTCCTCCTGGTCACTCTTGATTCAATTCAAATAAGGTTTTAACATCCACCATTCTAAAATTACTTGTCAAGGTCATCAAAGATCTCCCTGTGGCTAATACCAATAGTCAATTCAAGCTTTGGGTCTATTATTCAGTCTATCAGCAGTACTGACCTAGTTTATCCTTCTTGAAATGCTATCTTCACTTGGCTTCTAGGATAGCTCTCTCTCTTGGTCTAGCCTTATCTCACTAGCCACAATTTAGGCTCCTTTGCTAGTTCCTCTTCATCTCATTGCCCCGTAAATGCTAGAGTGTCCCCACAGTCAGCTTCTTCTCTTCACACTCACTCTTTAAATAAGCTCATGCAGTCTCATGGCTTTAAATACTGTCACTATGCTGACTATTCCTGAATTTTTAATTCAGACATCTTCCCTAACCCCTCAGTTGCCTATTTAACATATCCAACTTGGATATTTAGTAGGTATCTTAAAACTAACATGTTCAAAAACAAATTCTTGATTTCGTTAAAATCTGTTCTGTTAATCTATTCCATCTCATTGACAGCTACTCAAACCTCTAGTTGTTCAAGCCAAAACCCCTAGAATCATCATTGATTCCTCCTTTTTTTCTCATATTCCACATCTGATTCACCAAGAAATACTGTTCACTAGACTTTAAAAATATAATGGAATCTGATTACTGTCTATCTCTTCCACTGCTACTACCCTGGTTTCAGCCACCATTATCTCATGCCTGGATTACTATAATAGCCTAAATGACCTCTCTCTCTGATTTTGCTCTTGTCTCCCTAAAGTCTAGGCTCTACACAGTATATCCACTGCAGTGCCAACCACTTCTAGGTACTCTGTTTTCCTTTTACTATGCTTACTGTCCTTGTCACCAAGTGACAATGTTTAATTACTCATATGCTTATTGTCTTGTCTTCTTTCACTAGAATGAAGACTCCATGCAGCAGAAGCTTTGTTTTATTCACTCTTATATCCTCAGCACCTAGAACAGGGTCTGGCACAGCAGGCACTCATTCAATATATATTTACAGGAGGAAGGAGAGGAGGGAATGATGGAGACTAGATTCAAACCCAGATCTGTCTGGCTCCCAAACCTCTGCTCTTCTGCTGACACAAGATTGTTCTTGGTCCAGCATTACTATTAAAGAATTTTTAAAAAGAGTCTCTTCACTCTAATAAAGGTGTATACTAAGTTCTTTGTGTATGTCTTACACAATTTGTGCCTCATATTTCCTGTACCATTATTATTTTTTGTTAAAATGACTCATCTTTTAAACTAAAATATATGTATCTTACTACTTCATATTCCACTCTAATTGAAAAATAAAACTTGCCATAATAATTAAGTTTTAATTAGTAAAATTCAAAAATATTGATCCATATACCACCTAAAATCACGCTGTGAACTATTTCTCATTTGACTATTACACTGGAAAACAGAGAAAACCTTATCAGGGAAAATTTTTATTAAGAAATAAACCAACAAATTTATTTTGACTGTAGTGGTGGTCACACGAATCTACATATGTGATAAAACACCACAGAACTTAATATGCATACACCTACATACACACAAATAAGTACATGTAAAACTGGTGAATTCTAAATTAGATTGGTGGATTGTATCAATATCAATTTCCTGGTTGTGATGTTGTATTATAGTTACGCAAGATATTACTACTGGGGGAACTGCGTGAAGAGTACAAGAACACTCTTTGTATTATTTCTTAAAACTGCACATGAATCTATAATTTTTTTTTTAAGTGAAAACAAAAGTTTAACAAACAAAAATCACAGATCTACCCTTGGCCTGGAATACAGCACCACACATCAAGAAGACTCTAGAAAATGTGACAAGTTGAATTCATAATCTAAGATTAACTTACATAGTGACTGATAACAGGAGAAAGTATGGTATTTAATAAATAAGTGTTCATGTATTGCTGTTTTTGGTAGTAGGAAGGGAGACTATCCTCAGCCTAGGTAACAGAAGTAAAGGCAGGGAGAATGACTGATACTCAGTCCAGCTGAGGTTTGATAAGAACTGCAGTACAACTGCAGCTTAAGGTGCCCAAGGGTTGGGGAACCAAGCATGAAAGAAGGAGAAATGGCCAGAAAGGAGGAAAGAAAGGTAATTTGGGGTCAGGATTCTTCCTGGCTTTTGATATCATAAAAAAATTTTTTTTTTAATTTCATACTATTAGCAAGGAGAAACAATAGAAGATTTTCAAGTAGGTGGTGAGAGTAGGCCTATTTTACAAAGACATACAGACGTACAGGTTGGTGGTACTGTGGCAATGAAATCGTGAAGGGGAGAGATCACAGACAGAGAAGCAGCTATTTAACATTCCTAAGAGAAGATGAGGTCTGAAAAGAAGTCACAGTTGGAGGCAGCTGACTTGTTGGTTCCCAAGCTGAAGAGTTAATGAAAACACAGATCATTACTAGTTTATAGGCAATACTTAAAGATAGAAATATAGATAAGATTACTCAAAACAGTCACAAGAGAGCTGAGGGAACTCCAAGAAATATTTACATAGAAAGGACTTGCTATGGTCTGAATGTTTGTGGTCCCCTGAAATTCATATGTGGAAATCCTAATCCCCAAAGGTGATGATGGTATTAGGAGGTGAGGCTTTGCAGAGGTGAAGGCAGAATAGTGCCCTTATAAAAGAGACCCCACAGAGCTCCCAAACCCCTTCTACCAAGTAAGGGCACAGCTAAAAGTTGAAAAGTCTGCAACTCAGAAGAGGGACTTCACCAGAACCTGACCATGTCAGCATCTTTGTCTTGGACTTCAGTCTCAAGAACTGTGAGAAATAAATTTCTCTTACTTATAAGCCACCCAGTCTGTGGTATTTTGTTATAGCAGCCTGAACAAACTAAGACAGGACTGAAAAACCTGTCCTCAAAGATTTAAACAAACAAACAAAAAAGGTCTAAGAGAAAGTAGTATTACAGAAGTCTAGTTTCCAGGCAAATGGGGGTGGGTTTAATGGCATTAAATGGTGCATGTGTCATCAGACTGGCGAAAATTTTCAAAGATTGACCATGTGCCCTGTTGGTAAAAAATAAAAAGAAATGGGTAATTTCAAATCAAATTTGAAGACATGTAAAATATACTAAGACAGAGTTTATGAAGGTTAATTTATAGTTTCACATTTTAAATGTATAAACCCTTTGACCCAGCATGTTCCCCTCTAAGAATTAACCCTATAGATATACTTTCACAATGCACAAAGATATAACTATGTGCATACATGAGTTATCCACTGCAGCACTATTTGCAATAGTAATAAACTAACTACCAACAGAGAAATGGATAACAAAACTATGATTTACCCACACTATGGCACTAACATAGCCATTAAAAAGAAGAGGGGACCTGAACAAACTGACTTGAAGGGACATCTAAAATAGACTCCTTAGAAAAGGGAACCCTCATACACTGTTGGTGGGAATGTAAACTGGGCAGTTACTATGGAAAACAGTATGGAGGTTCCTTAAAAAACTAAAAATAGAGTTACTATATGATCCAGCAATCCCACTCCTGGGCATATATCCGGAAAAGATGAAAACTCTAATTCAAAAAGATACATGCACTCCAATGTTTGCAGTGGTACTATTTATAATAGCCAAGACATGGAAGCAACCTAAGTGTCTATCAACAGATAAGTGGATAAAGGAAGATGTGATTGATACACACACATACACACACACACACAATGGAATGTTACTCAGCCGTTAAAAAGAATGAAATATTGCCATTTGCAGCAACATGGATGGACCTAGAGATTATCATACAGAGTGAAGTAAGCCAGACAGAGAAAGACAAATACTATATGATATCACTTATATGTGGAATCTAAAAAATAATACAAATGAACTTACTTACAAAACAGAAACAGACTCACAGACAGAGGAAACAGACTTCTGGTTACCGAAGGGGAAAGAGGAGGGGGAGGGATAAATTAAGAGTTTGGGATTAGCAGATACATACCACTATATACAAAATAGATAAACAATAAGGATTTACTGTATAGCACAGGGAACTACATTCAATATCTAGTAATAACCTATAATGGAAAAGAATCAGAAAAAAATATATGTATGTGTAACTGAAGAATCACTTTGCTGTACACCTGAAACTAACATAACATTGTAAATCAACCATATTTAAATAAAAATAAATAAATAAAAAATAAAGTAAAATAGGGCTTCCCTGGTGGCGCAGTGGTTGAGAATCTGCCTGCCAATGCAGGGGACATGGGTTCGAGCCCTGGTCTGGGAAGATCCCACATGCCGCGGAGCAACTGGGCCCGTGAGCCACAATTACTGAGCCTGCGTGTCTGGAGCCTGTGCTCCGCAACAAGAGAGGCCGCGATGGTGAGAGGCCCACGCACCGCAATGAAGAGTGGCCCCCGCTTGCCACAACTAGAGAAAGCCCTCACACAGAAACGAAGACCCAACACAGCCATAAATTAAAATAAATAAATAAATAAAATAAATAAAATAAAAAAATAAAAACTAAAGTAAAATAGACTCCTTAGGTATGTGTATGGAAGGTGTATGTGTGGAGGGAATTACAAAAGCATATGTATATAATAATTCTAGTTCTGTTAAAAACAGCACAACTGTTTATGTTCATGTATGCACTGCACAGGAAAAATATGGAAGAAAAGACCACATACTTCTAACAGCAATTACTCTAGTAGAAATGTGAATGGAAGATGCTTGGCAAAGAGGATGAGGTACACTTTATACTCTGTTACACATGCAACAAGAATGCATTATTTGGGTAAGAATTTTTAAATTAACAATACAAATATAAACAAAAAAAGTTAAAGGGAAATTTTAATTGACTAGAGCTGAAATAAACTCCTAATAAACAAACAAACAAAAAATGGCAACTGCCATTCTCACCCTCAATCCTGATCTATTGTCTTTTTTCACTATGGCACCACCATCCTCTCAGTTGCCTAAGTTAAAAAACCTGGGAGTCATTCTACAATCCTTCCTCTCCCTCCCTCTACTTCGTCCTTCAGTCAGTAAATATTTATCAAATGCCTTCTATGTTCTAAGAGCTATTTTAGATACTGAGAAAACTACTTCATAGTTTGACAGTTACAGAAAACTGTTTGTAGTCTGTCTCAGAACAAATTTGACAAACACAAAAAACAAAACTGCCAAATCAATAGCAAGTCCTCTAGCTTCAGTTTTCTAAAAATCTCTGAAATCTGCCCCACAACCTAATTTCTACTATAATTTTCATGGTTCAAATAAGAAACGATGAGGGATTAAATTCCTGCAATTCTATTCTTTCTGAATTCTTCCTCATATCCCTTTAGTCCACCTTCATACAGTTACTGAAGTATGTTGAACTTGTCATTCCTCTTATGGAAATTCTTTGATGCTTCTGTTATCTTCTGAATAAAAAAGAAACTCTGTGATATGCAAAGTCCTTCATGATGCCTATCTAGGTATCCTCCAGGTCCACCACTCCTCTTACCCTCCAACCCATACACACTTCATTGCTACCTAACATTCATATTTTCTCATGCCTCCCTGCATTTAAGGTGTTACTTCTGCTTAGAATTCCTTCTGCCCAACACTGATGAACTCCTGCACATCCTTTAAGACTCAGCTCTAGAAGCCTAGGTTTTCCTCTACAGTCCCAATGCACCTCTACTACTACCCAATATCGCAACTGTTTATAGTGGCTATCTCCTTTAAGCTCCTTAACAACAGGAACCATACCTTCTACTCTCTTTAATACTGAAGTCTACTTTAACAACTAGCATGTAAGTAGATATTTCACATCTATCTCATAAATAAAGAATGAATGAGGGACTTCCCTAATGGCGCAGTAGTTAAGAATCCGCCTGCCAATGCAGGGGACAGGGGTTCGACCCTGGGAAGATCCCACACGCAGCAGAGCAACTAAGCCCGTGTACCACAACTACTGAGCCTGCGCTCTAGAGCCCATGAGCCACAACTACTGAGCCCGCATGCCACAACTACTGAAGCCCATGTGCCTAGAGCCCGTGCTCCACAACAAGAGAAGCCACCGCAGTGAGAAGACCACACACCACAACGAAGAGTAGCCCCCACTCACCGCAACTAGAGAAAGCCTGTGCGCAGCAACAAAGACCCAATGCAGCCAAAATTAAATAAATTAATTAATTAAAAAAGAAAGAATGAATGAATAAATGACTGAGTGTTTTTTTATTTTTTTTATTTTTGGCTGTGTTAGGTCTTTGTTTCTGTGTGAGGGCTTTCTGTAGTTGTGGCAAGCGGGGGCCACTCTTCATCGCGGTGCGCGGGCCTCTTACTATCACGGCCTCTCTTGTTGAGGAGCACAGGCTCCAGACGCGCAGGCTCAGTAGTTGTGGCTCACGGGCCTAGTTGCTCTGCAGCATGTGGGATCTTCCCAGACCAGGGCTCGAACCCGTGTCCCCTGCATTGACAGGCAGATTCTCAACCACTGCGCCACCAGGGAAGCCCTGACTGAGGGTTTAAACAGCTGTGTGACCTTGAGTAAAGCATACAGAGACTTAGTTTCCTCGTATATAAAAAGGGGATAATCATATGTACCTCACAGGTTTGATTATCACGTTTTGATAATCACGGGAGATAAAGTTCCTAGTATAGTATCTGGTATACAGTAAATATTTAGTAAAAGTTGGCTTAACATACTTTTAAAAATTAGGTTGCATAAGCTAGCCTGGGAGCAGAACCTTATCTTTATTTTTTTGGTAACCTGCATCCTGAATTTCAAACAAACTTGGAATAGAACCTATCTGTAAGTTGGAGTCCTTCTTTACTCTCTAGCAACCAATCTCTTCCTTGGTCAGGCTTTCCTCATGCCAGCAATACTGAACATATCATTCTCACTTTCACCTCAAGGCTTTGCTCTGCCTGTCTCTTTCACCTAGGGTTTCATCTCCTCTCTTTTCCCCCCTTAGCTGAACTTTGTAGATACTGAAAAGTCCACAAGAAAATTCCTATATTTATTTCCTGTTTTGCTTTATTATTCCATATTGCAACTACAGATGTATTATTTATAGCTATCATGCCACCTTCCAAGTTATCAGTCTTGCAACTGTGAAGAACTATTAAGGTTTCTTGTGTATCCTGCAGTTTTCCATCTCCATTAAGAAATTACCTGATGATCCAGCAACTTGATTTCATATTCAGATTCCAAACCACACACTTCAATACTGAGTTCTTAATTACCCTGGATTCTCTGCTATTGTTTCATGAGTAATAATTAGTCTTAACTTCAGCCAGACTGCAAGCTCTGAAATCCTGTCTTTGACCTCTGGTTCCCTCAACACTAAGGACAGTCTTGAGCACAAAAGCTAATAAATACTTCCAAATTAACTGCAAAAAAGACACCAAATTCTAAACAAAATTATAAATACTTTAAAGACGTCTGTATGAAGACACAATTTATATTCCATTGTTGTCTACCTTCTTTAAAATTCGTATGTGGGATATTGACTAATCAATTTCTAGATACCTTGTGGGTGTGTCTGTATACCATATATATATACATATATATATATAAAATATATGTAACTTAGAAACTCTTTTCCCCTAGGCTCACAGAATCCTATCTTTCCAAATGTAGGATTTGTTTCAGAAGTAAAGAATCAATGATCATGATAGAAATTACAATCTTGTTTCATTATTGTTGTGATAATGTGTTTCATCTATAGGTCACTGAGAAAACAATTTGTGTTCCATTGTCATCTGTCTGCTTTAAATTCCCTATGTGGGTATCAATTAAACAAAATGTAATCTTGGCTTAAGACATATGAAAATGATCTATTTCATATACATTATATATGTTGTAGAACATTAACATTGCTTGATAATTTTGACATTATATCTAAAAACACAGCAGAGGAAAGAAGCAATTTTTTAAAAAACTGGAGTCTATGTTGTATATATGTGACATGGGTCTGTGTGAAACCAGTTTTAAAGAAAATGGGCAAGAGCTACTTATTAAGTTACCTGTAATCATTCCGATCATCAGCTTTTATTCCAGGCCAGTCTCTCTTCAGATATTGACTAGCCAACTTCTGGATACCCTGTTAAAAAAATACATATACAATATAATAAAATATAAATTATAAAATAAGTATTGTGCTATAAAGGAAGCTCTTTTCCTTAAAATACATTACTTAGCAAATCCCATCTTTCCATATATAAATTTAATTCAGAAGTAAAGAACCAATGATAAATGGTAGAACACCATAACTTGTTTCATTATTTTCAAAGTCTTCTCTTGTCCTCATTTTTAGGAAAAAGGTGAGTATAAAGATGAGAAAATTGAAACTTAATTGAAATGCTTCCCACTTCACCAATCTATGTGACCAGCCATAAAAACAAACTACCCCGGTGTATCACAAGGAACACAGCTGTCCACCTCCACAGAGCTCTGATTACTCAGCTTGACATCTCAATTTTCCATCATTCCTCTGCTGCGGCATATACTGCATTTCTGAATCCCAGCAGTCAAACTCATATACCAGGAAAGACTACAACACATTCAATTTGGAGCAGACAGATAAACACTGGCTTGTAAAATTAATGGACAAACCTTGGTGCTATTCCATACTAGTAATTTTCAAGACAGACTTTAAGAGTTGTTTTCTTTTTAAATGATACCATGGCACAAATCACTTAAAATGAAAAAATTAGTTTCACAAAGAAATACTCACTTACTGTTATCCATACAAACGTGTACCTGGACAAAACAGAGTATCCATAATAGGTACAGGATTTTATTGGCAAGAAAGGTTAAACTACTCACTCTGAATATAGAGCATACTACTTTTAGAAGGAAACATATGTGGTTCCCTAACACTGTAACAGGGTCCAATGTAATGGATCAGAAATCATTAACTTTGGGATATTCATCTCTATACATGCAACTTTAAAAAGAACAAATAAAACGCTGAGATGAAGAACAATCACATTAATTGACTGCCTACTTTAAGCAGAAGCTGCCCAAGTAAAATCAGTGGTGCATTCTATACATGGTACCTTTCTACTAAGGTCTGCTGCCAAATCAATTTGGCTTAATTAAATCCATCGTTGAATGTTTCTGTTTACCATTATTTCAATGAGCCCAAAGGGTAGCAGGAACTACAGAGAAGCTCCTTTGAATCTCGAGTTCCTTTTGAATTTGGCAATAGTTTGGTTTCACTATTTTCAGGTCCTATGTATTCTGAAAACTCATAAATAACTCCATATCCACAATACTTCCACTTACATACCTTGCACTTTGGGGAATACAATTACTAAGTCTTCCCTGAATACGTACAGAATTTTTTTTCACTTCTGTACCTTGTTCACACCGTTCTTTATTTGTATGAAATCTCTTCCAACTACTCCCATTCCTACCAGCTGAGTTCTTGCTGCCCCTCCTTTAAACTGATTTTTAAATTTCCGAACACAAAATATTCAAAAGTATATAAAGAAAAATGTGGAAAGTTTAAATGCCTAAGTGTTTGGTTTCATTTCATTAAAAGAGAATAGTTTATCATTCTTTCTGCATTTATTAGCTTGAATTCTTTTTTAAAGAACTATCCCTCCTGGACTGTTCGGGTATGCTGAGGTACAGTTCTTAGAGGAAAGGCAAGATAAATACTTGACTGTCCAGTTTTGGTCCAAAAGTGAACAATGAATTTTTAAAGTAACATTATGAACTCACATATTTTGAATGATGGATGTGTTTCAATCTATTGCAGTCACAATTCTCTTGATGCTCCAAATGCTACATCTGTGGTCAGTGGGAGTTGCTCCAAGTTGGCTCCCATATCATGACCCCAATAGACTTTAATAATTTCTTTGTTTTTTTTTTTACAGTTCCTATTCCAGATCTTCAGTAAGCTAGTTTTCCAAGGAATTCTGATTACTTTCAGAGAGAAACCATATTTAGAGACCACAATCTAGGTACTTCCTTATCCTTTTGGTCTTACTTTGTATCTTTCTCTAAGAGGGCTTTCCTAATCACTGTATACAAAGTAGCTCACCCTTCACTCAGTTGCTCTCTCTCACATCAGCCTACTGTATTCATAATCCTTATACATTGTTACCGTCTGGTTCAAATATGCTTTGCCTATTTGCTGACTATAAGCTCCATCAGGTACCGATCTTGTCTTTTTTCTTTCTTTCTTTTTTTTTAATCACTATGTCTCCAGGCTATAGCAAAGAGCCTAGTATATAGTTGCTACCAATAATGTTCCCTGATTGCATGAATAAATGCCACCTACGTTACTCCATTTCTAATGTATAATGCTCAAACTCCTTTTGTGTTTTTGCCATTCTGAGTTAGAAATGTTTAGATCAAAATTTCTCTGGTTCCCTAATTTTCATATACTCAAATAAAAAAACATATATCAGATTTCTAAGATTATGACCAGATGGTTTTTATACAATAAATAAATAAGTTCCTTAGTAAAATTATAGTCAAATTTGACCATCTCCATTACTGAAAGGGAACATATGTGTAGATACTCTGAAGCAATGAAAAAAGTTTATTCCATATTTAGAAGGCAGTACATATTAATTTTTATGAAGATTCAAGTAAGTTAAGATCCCTGAATTCAAAGAACTCATAATATGTAGACAGGAATAAGAAGCATACAGCATAAAATGGGAGGCAACGGATGGGTTGCTGCCAAATAAGTGGCAATATGTGATACAAGTACCTAGAGGAGGAAAAGATCATCTGATATTTTCTTAACAAATTTACATCTCAATAATATGATAGTGACTTTTTCAGTTTAATAACTGCTAAAGTGGTTGCAGAACAATTTTTACAGAACATGGGATATGATAGGAGCCTCAGATTATGAGAAGGACTAAGAGGGCAGAATGACAGCACTGTAAATTTATATAAAACAAATGAACTTACTAACAAGCATCTCAACACACTTATTTCTCTTAATTCTGTTGGTCCCTGTTATAACTACAGAGAAATTGGACGCTTAGAACATACAAAATTTACTTAAAGTCACAGTTAAGTTTGAATTAGAATCTAGTTAAGTTTGAATTAGAATCCCTAGTTATCATTCTAAATCTTTGCCCACAAAATCACTGTAGATTTTATATAATTCTTTAAAATTTTTTTGAAATTACTTCAACTTGTTATTTTTGTGCATTATAAGTTACAACAGCAATTTCTAGAGCTCTAAACCACAATGTTGAACTGTACTAAACTGAATGGAGTGCTTCAGAGATGAGATGAGGGATTCATGAAATAGACAAACAGTGAGATCTTTAGATGAAAGACTTTATTCAAGTTAGTTCAGAGAGACAGGAATCATGGCTTCTGTGTGCTCCATGCAGCTGTTCAAGATCTAATCTGCATGGATGCTCAAGAAATACTCCATGGCCCTTATAAGAAAGGTCCTAAATAACATTTCATGCTTCTGAAAGCATTCTATACCTAATTGGTTTACCTTTTACATTATGCTTAAAGCTACATCTTATGAATAAAAAGTTTACTTGTATAGAAAATAAAATCTACCACAAGTAATTGGCTAAGGAAGATAAACCCGGTAAAAATTACCGGAGGTAATTTTTTTTTAAATGGTTTTTTTTTTTTTTAAATCACTTCCCCGGCCCACAACATTACTTTACATTACATTACTCTTTAAAACTGATGCATTAGATATAATATTTATATTTACATAAGTATCACTAATATATAATGTTGATTTGATTTCTAATACAGTTTACTCTGGAGCAGTGGTTTCCATAAAAATATACTATCAATATACTCTTTGCAACATCCAATAATATCCCATTCCAACTTTAAAAAAAGCCATCAGTGTTTGATGTAAGACTTGCTTTGTTTCACCTCTCAATAACACTTGCTATATTGCTCTAACAAGTGAAGCAACACAAAGAAAGACACTGTTCAATAGACACTGGGAAATGGACTGATGGCTTAACCTTTTGCCCATTTACCTCAGAAAGCTGAGCAGAAGTGTGCCCCATGGATCTCACACAGGTTATTCTGTATTCATTTTTCCCTGCTAACATACAGAGAAACTAATATTTAAATTTTATAAGGATATGACATCAGATGGCACTTCAAAATTATAGGAAGCCACGTTACATAATATACTATACCTTTTTGTCATGAAATTCCCAACATTATGTAAATGACTTTTAAAAATTAAAGTCCACTGCATAAGTTGGATACTTCTCAAACTGATGTAAATTATACAATGATTATAAATTATACAATGTCTTAACTATTCTAAAATTGCTTTAATAGTAATAGAGAACTTCACATCCCCCCCTTAAGCAAAGTTTTGAAATATTTTTCATTGTCTGGTACAGCATATAATTGAAGTTAGGTAAAAAAAATCAATATATTACTTTAAATTACATAATAAACTGTCTTTACTTACTTTTCTATTCATTTCATGATAAAATGAGGTATTAATCTCATGTTACATATTAAACATGTATTTAGATATTTTTAGACTTTTCCTTTTATCAGAAATAAAGATTAATTTTGTTTAAATTTAATTATGTAAGAAAAAAACAAGTTCTAATGACATATTAAATGACCTATTTGATTTGAGGACGAAACAGAATAAAAAAGAGATGAAATTTAACACTCATTCATGATAAAAACTCTCAAGAAACTCGTAGCAGAAGGAAACTTCCTTAACCTAATAAAGGGTATATACAAAAAGCCTACAGTTAATGGGACTTCCCTGGTGGTCCAGTGGTTAAGTATCTGCCTTCCAGTGCAGGGGATGCAGGTTCAATCCCTGGAGGGGGAACTAAGATCCCACACGCTGCGGGGCAACTGAGCCCGCGTGCTCTGGAGCTGATGTGCCACCACTAGAGACCCCGTGTGCCGCAACTACTGAGCCCGAGTGCTCTGGAGCCTGCCTGCCACTAAGGAGAAGTCCGTAAGCCACAATAAAGAGCCCGCACGCCACAACAAAAGATCTCGCGTGCTGCAAATAAGACCCGATGCAGCCAAATAAATTAATTAAAAAAATAATAAATGATTACATTAAAAAAAAAAGCCTAGAGTTAACATACTTCTAATGGAAAGTGAATGCTTTCCCCCTAAGACTGGGAATAAGGCAAGGATGTCCTCTCTCACCAGTCCTTTACAACATTGTATTTATAGTCCCACTTAGTACAAAAAGGCAAGAAAAAGAAGTAAAAGGCATACAAATTGGAGAGGAAGAAATAAAACTACTTCCATTCACAGATGACATGATTGTCTATGTAAAAAACCCCAAAGAATCTACAAAAAAAAAAACAAAACAAAAACAAAACCAAAAAACCCTCCTGGAACTAATAATTAAGTTTAGCAAGGTTGCAAGATACAAGGTCAACATATAAAACTCAATTGTTCTCCTATGCACCTGTAATGAACAACTGGAATTTGAAACTTTAAAAAAAAATTAGGATAGCATTGGGGGGAAAATGAAATACTCAGGTATAAATCTAACAAAATATTAATATGTGTCAGAACTGTACGTGGAAAACTCCAAAACACTGATGAAAAAAATCCAAGAAATCCTCATGTTAATGGATTAGAAGAGTTCACATTGTTAAGATGTCAATTATTCTGAATTTCATCTATACATTCATTGCAATTCAAATCAAAATTCCAGAAAGCTTTTTTGTAGATATCAAAAGACTGATTTTAAAATGTATATGGAACGGTAAACGTACTAAAATAGCCAAAATAATTCTGAAAAACAAGAACAAACTCAGAGAACTCACATTATGAGTTCAAGGCTAATTACTATACTATAATGTTACAGTGTAGTACTAGCAAAAGAATGGACACATAGCTCAATGGAACAGAAGAGAGCCCCAAAATAGATCCATACAAATATAGTAAATTGATTTTTCACAAAGCACAAAGGCAGTTAGATGGAGAAAGGATAGTCTATATCAATAAATGGTGCAGGAACAATTGGATAACCATATGCCAAAAAATGAACATTAACACTTATAACTTACACAAAAATTAATTCAAAACAGTTCATAGACTTAAATGTAAAGTACATAAGTACAAAACGTGCAGGAGAACACAAAAGAAAATCTCTTTGACCTCTGACAAAGAGTTTCTGCATACAACACCAAAAGCAAGATACATGAAGGAAAAAATGATAAGCTGAACTTTATTAGAATTAAATTCTTTCCTTTAGGAAGGACACTGTTAAGAGAATGAAGAAAAAAAAAAAAAAACAAGCTGCAGACTAGGAAAAACACACACATATCACATATCTGATAAAGGACTTGTATCCAGAATATATACAGAGCTCTTAAAACTCAACAGTAAAGAGAAAACCAACCCAAATTTTAAAATGAGCAAAAGATCTGAACACACACTTCATCAAGAAGATGTAAGGATGGCAAATAAGCATATGAAAAATGCTGAACATCACTTGTCATTATGGAAATGCAGATTAAAACAACAATGAGATACCACTACATACCTATTAGAATAGCTCTTTGAGCTATTCCAAAAAAATACTACACTATCAAATGTTAGTGAGAATGCAGAGCCACAGGACACGCCTGTGCTGGTGGAAATGTAAAATGGTACAACCACTCTGGAAAACAATTTGGAAATTTCTTACAAAATTAAACATAGACTTCCCATATGACTCAGCAATAGCACTCCTAAGTATTTAACCAACTGATGTAAAAACTTATGTCCACACAAAATCCTGCACACAAATGTTTCTAGCAGCTTTATTCATGAAAGTGGAAGCAGCCAAGATGTCCCTCAATAGGTGAACAGTTAAATAAAATATGGTACATCATTAGAACAGAGTACTATTCAGTAATAAAAGCTATTAATTTACACAAGTTTTTTTTTTTTTTTTTTTTGCCCATGCCCCACGGCAGGCAGGATCTTAGTTCCCCAACCAGGGATTGAACCCACACCCCCTGCAGTGGAAGTGAAGAGTCTTAACCACTGAACCACCAGGGAAGTCCTGGATAAATCTTAAATTCATTTTGCCAAGTGGAAAAGAGCCAAATCAAAGAGTTATGTACCTTGTGAAATAAAAGAAAATATTTATGTGTTGGTTTCTGTTCCTGGCACAGAGCTCATAAAACTTCAGTAAATAGAGGTGCTAGGAGAATTTTGTTCTAGCATTTAGTCTTTGACCCCAGTTCATGACACAGAGTTCCTAAGTCCCAATTATTTTCCTGGGTGATAGCAGTGTCTTTTGTTCTAATGAGGTGACTCTTTTGGTGGGCTCCTGGATGAGGGCTGGTCACCAGAAAGACCAAGCCATATTCTTGGAATTTCTAGCCCTGTTTCTTAATCTCCAGAGAGGAGAAAGGGGCTAGACATGGAGTTAATAATTGATCACACCCACATGATGAAGCCTCCATAAAAACCCCAGTAGTATGGGGTACAGAGAGCTTCCAGGTTGGTGAACATGTAGAGGTGGTGGGAGAGTGGCACACCCAGAGAAGGCATGGAAGCCCTACACCCCTTCCTACATACCTGTCCTATGCATCTCTTCCATCTGGCTGTTTCTGAGTTATATCCCCACTTAGAAGACTATTGCAGGAGAGGATTCTGGGAAGATGGCAAAGTAGAAAGCACCAGGATTCTGTTTCCCAACACAGACAACAGATCCAATGACAGAATCTGTCTCACATAACTATTTTGGAACTCTGAAGTCTTTTTCAAGGTTGTAACTTCCAGAGAAAGGCTTGGCTGTTAAACAAAGTTAATTTCAACCAATTTCTGCACTTGGCTCAGCAGCAGTTACCCCCCACCTCCCAGCCCAGTGGCAGGCAGCCATGAACTTGTTCCTGTAGCAGCCTGCATGCAGCTTGCAGGAGACACTGTGGGCAATAGGGGCCCGCCCTCCAAATATCAGGGATCTGTGCTCTGATCACTGATTGCTGCTTCTGATCAAGGATGTGGAGACACAAAGGTGCAGACACAGAGGTAGATGGCCATTGTTGAACCCCTATTCCCCAGTGAAGAAAAGTGAACAAAGGCTAAGGAACCTTTGGGCCACCAACAAGTGGACCAACATATGCACTGTGGGAGTCCTAGAAGGAGAATTGAGAAAGGGACAGTGAAATTATACAAATAATGGTCAAAAACTTCCCCAATTTGACAAAAGACAAGAATATAAACAGCCAAGAAGCACAAAAAATTCTAAGTAGGATGAACTCAGAGACCCACACACACACTGAGACACATTATAATCAATCTGTCAAAAGCTAAAGACAAAAAGAGAATCCTGAAAGCAGCAAGAGAAAAGCAAATAGCCATATACAAGGTATCTTCAATAAGATTATCAGCAGAGTTTTCAACAGAAATGTAGGAGGGCAGAAAACACTGGGTCCATATATTCAAAGTGCTAAAAGAAAAAAAACTGTCAATTGAAAATACTATATGCAGCAAAACTGTCCTTCAAAAGTGAGGGAGATATTAAAATATTCTCAGATAAACAAAAGCTGAGGGAGTTCCTGACTACTAGACCTGCCCTGTAAGAAATGCTCAAGGGAATCCCAAAGGTGAAATGAAAGGACACTAGACAGTAACTTGAAGCAGTATGAAGAAATAAAGATCTCACTAATGGTAAATATATGGGCAACTATAAAAGCTAGTATTATTGTAACAGTGGTCTGTAACTCCACTTTCTGTTTTCTACTTGGTTTAAGAGACTATACATTTCTTTAAAAAATTGTTAGTCTAAAAGCTAGTGTTATTGTAACTTTGTTTTGTAACTCCACATATTGTTTTTTATACAATATGAAACTAATGTATCAAAAAAATTTTAGTTTATGTTTTTGGATACATAATTTAAAAAAACATAATTCTGTCCTATCAATAAATGAAAAGGTTAGGGATGAAGCTGTAAAGGAGCAGAGTTTTTGTGATGCTTCTGAAATTAAGCTGGTGTAAATTCAAATTAGAGTTTTACAATTTTAGAATGTTAAATATAACCACAAAGAATATACGCAAAAGGAAGAAGAAAATTAAAACGTTCCACTATGAAAACTCAACTAAACACAAAAGAGACAATAATGCAAAATGACAAAGAAGTCAGTACATCCTTACTTTAAATGTAAATAGATTAAAGTCTCCAATCGAAAGACAGAGAGATTGGCAGAATAGATTAAAAATCATAATCCAACTATATGCTGTCTACAAGAGACTCTTTAGATCCAAAGAAGACTATTGCAGCAGTATTCTGGCAGAGATGATGAGGGTTTGAACTGTGGTGGAGACACTGGAGATAGAGAGAACCAGACTGATTTATAAAGGTATCTGGCAGGGAAAAACTGACATGATTGGTAATGGTCTAGCTATGGAAGAGATAAGAAGGGAGGAGACAACAAAGATGACCCTTTGGATTTTGGCTTTATACAAATGGACAGATGATGGTATGTCCCTCAGGGATGAATACACTGGTAGGCTATTTAATTGCAGAAAGGGTTGTTGGATTATAATACAAATGATGCTAGGTTTAGCAGAAGTATAAGAGGAGAAGGCACTATCTCTCCTAAAGTGAGAGATGTCAGGAAAACCTGTGTAAACTTAAGTACACTGGAACTGGATCTGAAAGAGCAAATAGGAATTTGAGCAACTGAGAAAGGAAGAGGGCGTTCCAGGGTTTGGCATAACTTAGGTGAAAAAAATTTGTGATGAAAAAATAGTAGGGAAAATGTGGGAGAAGGGTTGGTGGGGTAAATTTTTCACTTCTAAGCATCCAACTTGTTCTTTGAAGCTTACGCTTACACTTATATAGTGAATTCTTCTTTAGCGCTCAGGAATTAACTACTCTCAAAGAAGTTTTCTATGAAGTTATTCCCGTTCTTTAAGAAAAACCCTCCAATGTCTTTCTTTTACTCAATTCAGAGTAAAAGCACCGTTACTACCATTGAGTTTAAAATAGAATCATAAAAACACATTTAAAAAGATGTTTCCTTGGAGAGTTATGTCCTAATAATAATTGGAATAAGTTAATTTACTGTGCTTACACAAAACTCACAGTGTTTCCCTTAATATACAAAAGAGGTATAAAAGTTATCTGACTGAAATATTCTTAGTTCTCCACTGAATGTTGCTATTACAACAGTTTAATAAGAGAAAGTATGTGCAAAAATCCTGTTGGACTTAAACAGAGAGAACATGTTAAATGTCCAGTTTATATAATGCTGTTGCCAATAGGAGTGTATAACTTGGAAGTTTGTTTAGTAAAAGGTATCTTCCTTTTAGGAGGCAAAAGGCCAAATCTACCTGATGTTAAATGCCAGTTATTTAATAATTTTCAAGTTCACTTCAACCATTTCCCCCTGCTCCAGATAGTCTTGTTTATGCCTATAGAGTTCTTCCATTTATTCCCAAAGCAATTTATATGCAAGCTTTAATCAAGAGAAAACCCTACTGACTAAAAGGCTTACCTCTCCCCTATTTCAATAGTTTTTACTTCATCTTCCATTTTTCAGTAGATTGTTTAACCACGAAATGATGGTTATACTTTTATGAATGTTTTTTCTTTCCCCCACATTTTGAGAATTTTTCTTTTCACATTGCTGGAAGCTTTCAGTAAGAAAAACAATAGTTTTTACTGTGTGTTACAGTCATCTTCCAATAAAGATTAATATTATCTGTTGTCAAAAAACAAATTTGGGGGATTTATTTTATAATATTTAAAACATTAACTGGAAAACAAATGATGACACAGATTTTTAGAGCAAAATATACTAATTTTGGCTTATTTAGAATATTAAAGAGTCACTAGACATCATTAAAATTGTGTTCTTATTCCATTCTTAAAATTAAAGTTAGGGGCTTCACTGGTGACGCAGTGGTTGGGAGTCTGCCTGCCAATGCAGGGGACACGGGTTCGAGCCCTGGTCTGGGAAGATCCCACATGCCACGGAGCGGCTGGGCCCGTGAGCCACAATTACTGAGCCTGCGCGTCTGGAGCCTGTGCTCTGCAACAGGAGAGGCCGCGATGGTGAGAGGCCCGCGCACCGCGATGAAGAGTGGTCCCCACTTGCCGCAACTAGAGAAAGCCCTCGCACAGAGACGAAGACTCAACACAGTCATAAACAAATAAATAAAAGAACATGAATTTCTTAAAAAAAAAAAAAAAAATTAAAGTTAGATTTCAAGGCTTGGATTAGCTGATATCTATTTGTAAGCTTCTGACTGAAGGGTTTTATTGAGAGGAAAAACAACCTAGTTGCTGTTGTTTTAAACAATAAGAGAAGTGTTATATTCGTCAGCATGATTGGACTGTCCACTTGATCTCAAAGACAGCTGTAAAAGCAGTTCCTTTTTCAAGCAGAAACTGGAATGTAGCAAATCAGCAAGCAAATAATTTCATGAGCTGGATCCTTAGTTATCTTAAAATAGAGGGGGGCATTCCAGAAGAAACAGACAAAATGTGACTGAACATTCAAGGCAAATGAGAGCCATTCTTCCTCATTTCTCTTGTTGAATGGAAAACATAACTAGTCATTAGAGTTAATATTTGAGTACTTACTATTTGCTCTCAACTAACATTTAAAGCCACCACCTTATGCAGTAGATGCAACGGAAGTTTTAAAAGGCTAAGTAATTTATATAAGATCACGTAGCTAGTTAAGCCTGGGTTCAAAACCAGGTCTTCTTTCAAAGTTTAAAACACTTTCTGAGCACTCAACTCACTCTGATATAACCACAGACTATCTCAAACCACTATATATTTTGGCTAAGGGATGTCTGTAAGTTCTTTAAAGGACAGGGCTATAAAAATCTAGCACAGTTCAGTCTTTGCTCAGTAAATAAATGCTGAACCAAATCATTAACCAGTTTGGTGAACAAATAAACACATACATTTTAAAATTAATAGAGTTTTTTTTTAAGAGCAATTTTTAGGTTTACAGAAAAACTGAGCAAAAAGTAGAGTTCCCATATACTCCCCTGCTCCATAAGACTGTCCTAATATTAACATCTTGCATTAGTGTAATACATGCGTTACAACTGATGAAACAATATATTGACACATTATTAACTGAAGGCCACCGTTTACATTAGGATTCACCGTTTGTGTTGTACAGTTCTATGAGTTTTGACAGATGCACAATGTTATGTATCCACCATTGCATTATAATAATAATAATTTCACTGCTTTAAAACTACCCTGTGCGCCACCTATTCATCTTCCCTTCATCCTCCTCCCTCCCAACCTCTGGCAAACACCAATCTTCTTACCATCTCTATAGTTTTGCCTTTTCCAGAATGTCATATATTTGGAATCATATAGCATTGTAGCCTTTTCAGATCAGCTTCTTCCAGTTTACAAGATGCATTTAAGTGTCTGCTATGTCTTTTGGTGGCTTGATAGCTCAGTTCCTTTTATCACTGACTTCTATTCCATTGTCTAGATATACCACAAGTTGTTTATACATTCACCTATTAAAGGACATCTTATTTGCTACCAAGTTTTGGCAATTATGAACAAAGCTGCTACAGACATTGATGTACAGGTTTTTGTCTGAACTTAAGTTATGAACACATTTGGGCAAATATCAAGATGTGCAACTACTTGATTATGTGATAAGACTGTGCTTAGCTTCCAAAAGTGGCTATACCATTTTCCATTCCCACTAGCAATGGGAATCCATTGCTCCACATCCTAGACAGCATTTGGTGTTGTCATTATTTTGGATTTTAGTCAAACAGGTATGTAGTGGTATCTCACTGACAATTCCCTAATGACATATGATGTTGAACATCTTTCATATGCTTATTTGCCATCTGTGTATCTTTTCTGTTGAAGTGTCTGTTCAGGTCTTTGACCTACTTTTTTTTTTTTTTTAATTTACTTTTGGCTGTGTTGAGTCTTCGTTGCTGCGTGAGGGTTTTCTCTAGTTGTGGCGAGCAGGGGCTACTCTTTGTTGCGGTGCACAGGCTTCTCTTGATGCGGAGCACGGGCTCTAGGCATGCAGACTTCAGTAGTTGTGGCACGTGGGCTCAATAGTTGTGGCTCGCAGGCTCTAGAGCACAAGCTCAGTAGTTGTGGCTCACGGGCTTAGCTGCTCCACAGCATGTGGGATCTTCCCGGACCAGGGCTCGAACCCGTGTCCCGTGCATTGGCAGGCGGATTCTTAACCACTGTGCCACCAGGGAAGTCCCTGACCTTTTTAATTGGGTCATTTATTTATTTATTGTTGAGTTTTAAGATGTATTTGTATAATTTGGATTCAAGTCCTTTATCAGATACATGTTTTGCAGATACTTTCTTTCAGTCTGTCTTTTCATTCTCTTAACAGCGTCTTTCTCAGAGAAGATGTTTTTAATTTAACATCTATATCTTTAACACTGAGTTTTCATTAACTAAGGTTAAGGCATCTTTAGTCTTTAGGAATCAGATTAGTGAAAAAGGAAAAAACTAAGGCTCCAATGTTAGTTCTGACAATGGATTAAGTATGAAAATACGCACAGGTCGTATTTCACTCTAAAGCAGTGTAACTGACTGTGAAGAATTATACATAATCTAACTTTGAACAATAAACATAGAACTCTGAATTGAACTCTTCATAAAATGAGAAAGTTTTAGGCAAATCATTGTTTCATAATTTAGCTGTTTTGAAAGTTTCAGTCACCATCATGCTCTCTTAAAATATGGATAATCTATAATGGTATCTCATTTCTACAAAAATAATTTTTCATCCCTAATGCTTCTAACAATACCAGTAAAGAATAATTTTCACAAATTCAATTAATAAATCTTTGTTACAAAGCAACATGTTATCTTCTGTTTTTTAAATGATCCTTTATCAAGCGAAGGGTTTATTACAGTTATGTACAAAGTGCTATTAAGTAACAGAGAGCAAAAACCACTGGACAGATTTGAGAGAGGCGACAAGCAGAGCCAGGGAAAAGTTTCACAGAAAAAGTCATGTTTGAGCTGGGCCTTGAAGGAGGAAGTATAAAGGACTTCCCAGTGACCAAGGAGAGGGGAAAAGATACGCATAAAAAAAATGTGTCAAGTATAAAAATCGGAAGAAACTGGGGAGTCAGATAATACTGAGTTTAAATCCTGGTTTCATTACTCTCTAGTAGTACAATGCTAAACAAGTCACATCTCCTCTCTAACAGTTAATTTCCTTATTTGTAAAATGGAGGTAAATTCATGACTTACAGGGCATGTAAAGTTTAAGTAAAGCTATTTTAATAAGCATTCAATAAGTGTTAAATTACCCATTGAAATTTAAAGGAGAGAGCAATAATCAGATCTTTATTTTAGAATGATGATCATGGTGCTGATGTGGAAGATTCATTATAAAGAGAAAGAGAAAGCAGGGTGATCCAATTAGGAAGTTATTGTATGTTCTAAGCAGTGGAAAGAGAAAAGAACAAGAGATGCTCCAAAGCAAAACTACGGCCTGGGAACTAACCACATGTTGAAGGGGGAAGAAATTGAAATCAAGATTGATTATCATTAAGAATTTCTTAATACTGATCATAAATTTAAAAATCTAAAAGCTACTCTACCCATTAGGTATGATACAAATACTGTATGATTCCACTTAAATGAGGTAGATTCACACAGACAGAAAATAAAATGGTGGTTTTCAGGAGCTGGAGGGAGGAGGGAATGGACACTTGTTGTTTAATGGATATAGAGCTTTAGTTTTTACAAGATGAAAAAATTCTGGAGACTGTACAACAATGTACACTTAACACTACTGAACTGTATATTTAAAAATGGTTAAGATGACAAGTTTTATGTGTATTTTAACACAGTGAAAAATAACTGTAAAAAAATTTTTTTAATAGAAAAACGTCACACACAAATTAAGCAGAGAGTCTGAGCTTTTCTTTCCATAAAGCACGAGTTCAGTCTTTCATACAATTTCATGTATGGCAGGTACTAAAGTCTCTTCCAACATAGTTGCCTCCTCCAATCAAGGATAGCAACACATCTCTCTCTCTCTCTCTCTCTCTCTCTCTCTCACACACACACACACACACACACACACACACAAATACATAAAGGGAAGGCAGAAGTTTGATAAGAGGTATGTTAAAGGGAAGTTCTGTTTGTTAATTTAAAAATGGAAGAAAAACATAGGCTGAGAGAAGGAGCCAGTGTTAAAAAGAGGGATTGAAAACCAGGAGAAAACGGCTAACAGTTATAAAAATAAGGTTAACATAGCTGGAAAGGGTTAGGGTCAAGATGAAAGGTTGATTAGAAAGATGAACACTCTTTCAAACAAGGAAGGGAGGATAACAAGTATCCAGATAAACTTAAAAGGAGAGGAAGGTAACAAAATTAAGATAATTTACTTTTTTAATTAGCATGAGATCTTTGAAAATGAACTAGTACAGTTTAGAGTAGGGATCCCAAAACTTTTTTGACTGCACCAATCTATCAGTAAAAAAAAAAAAAAGTATATGTATATTTAGTTTTAAATAATACCCCAATGCTTTGTATTTATGTATTACATCGATTATAAAACATAACAAAAACACAGCTTTAAAGGGATGAGATAAATATTCAATAATTAACTTCCCAATTTGATAGTCTCATACGTTATATACCAATAACTACTATCTCAAGACAGTTACCAGTTTAAAGCTCCTCATTATAATAGTGGTTATAAATCCATTATGAAATGGTCTTCCAGGTAATCACAAGTTATTTTTGGCTTGCTTTTTTCAGGTTGTTTGAGCTATCATCATTTTTACATTATACTTAAGCTGATGAAGTATCTTTAAAAGAAGTGTTATCTCTGCTCTTTTCTTGGTGTTTGCTTGTTCTTGCATTATTAGAATTATCTTCAATGAATTTTCGTATTATTCCCAGTGATATTTTAAAGCTATTTGTACAGTTTGTGAGATAGTTTAATTCAGAGCATATCATCAGTAAATCCACTTAGATGAAAACTGCTGTACAGTGCAACATACAAAGGCAAACAGTGAGAGTTTTTAAAGAACCCCTTAATGTGTATATAACCATCTTGTACACTCCCAATGGTATGAACAACCTATTCTAGAGATCACTGATTTATATCATGGGCTTTGGTCTCAGATTTGACATGTATCATACATGTGAACTCCGGCAAATTACTTGATCTCAGCTTCAGTCTCATCATCTGTAAAATCAGGTAGGTGAATACACACTTCAGTAAGTGAATAGCTAAACAAATTGCAGCACATCCAGACAACGGAATATTATTGAGCACTAAAAAGAAATGAGCTATCAAGTCAAGAAAAGACATGGAGGAACCTTAAACGGATATCACCATGGGAAAGAAGCCAATCTGAAAGGCTACATACTGTGTGATTCCAACTATATGACATTCTGGAAAAAGGAAAACTATGGAGACAGTAAAAAGATCAGTGGTTTCCAGGGGTTAGGAGGGAAGGAAGGGAAAATAGGTGGAGCACAGATGATTTTTAGGGCACTGAAACTATTCTGTGTGATAGTATGATGCTGGATACATGTCATTATACATTTGTCAAAATCCATAGACTGTGTAACATGAAGAATGTAAACTATGGACTTTGGGTGATGATGATGTCTCAATGGAGGTTCACTGGCTGTAACAAATGTACCACTCTTGTGTGGGATGTTGATAGTAGGGGGAGGCTGTACATGTGTAGGAGCAGAGGGTATACGGGAACTCTGAACTTAACTGCTCAAAATTACTGTGAACCTAAAATTGCTAAAAATTAAAGTCTATTAAAAAATTAAGCATACCATCTACCTCAAAAAATAGATTGTTGCAATAATCAAATGAAATAGCACATAAAAAGTACCTGATGTGTATACTACAGGTACTCAATAATGTCTCTTAGCAGTATTCAACCTTTCATTCATTCAATAAATATTTAATGAGAACTAAGAGAAGTGACGGTTGTCACAACCACATAAATTTTGTCCTCAAATAACTCTGGCAAGTAATTTTTAAAAAAATGCTTACTAATGCACTGATCACTTCTCTGACATTGAGACTTTTCTTATATAGTATAATTATAGGGTCAATCAGTTACAAGTTAATTCTAACATGAAAATTTAATTCAGTTGGTCATTATGTACAAGAAATATCAACATTATGCCACATGTAAGTTTAAAAAAAAGAAAAACAAAAATTTCCCATCACAGGCTGAATATAGATGATTAATAAAATTAGTCAACATAGCAATGTGTGCATTATTAGGACAGAAGCTTCCTAAATGAGTTATGGGGTTCATTATCAAGGAAAATGAAGGAAGTAGGACTGGTTAGCATTTCAAGACCTTAGATATTTCTTCTTCTTTGGTGACTTTAAATGTTTAATTAATTATTCCTGGAAAACATTAGACAACACTTAAGTTATAATTTATAGAAGAATGAATACAAATCATTTTGAAGTATCTTTTTAAATTCCCACATCCCTAATTAATATTCATGACGATAATTTCACAAAGCAGTTACAAAACTATGCCAGAGGTGGCATGGAAATATATAGTTGTGCCAGTGGAAGAGGCAGGAAATTTCTCTCTCCCCCAAATGGAAGATTTAAGTTCAACACAAACATTTCCTAAAGGTTTCATAATATTTTAATCAAATTATTCATTACTCAGAAATAACACTATGAAGAAATAGATAATCATGTTGCACAAAGGCCGAGTTCATTTGTTCTCGACAGGTGGCCAGACTGCAGCTCTGTGTCAGCAGCCCAAACCCGCCCACAATAGCCCTAAAGACGATTATGCAAATGCCAGCCAACCCAGCTATTTTCCCAGGAACAGGAGAAGGGCTCCTAGTAGAAGCTATAATTGTTCCGCAGTCATGTGGAAAAACAAGCAGGTTTTTTTTTGCTGGAGGCAGAGTGCTTTCACTAAGGGTACCACCACAATATGCATGAGATATAAAAACACACACACACACAAACACACTTCGTGAAAAGACATGGAAGAGCCTTAAGTGCATATTACTAAGGGAAAGAAGCCAATCTGAAAAGGCTACATACTGTATGTATGGGGCGGGGGGCGCAATTGGGAGGGTTGTATATATCTGTTTGTGTTTGATGTCTGTTTCTCAGATGGCATACACAGCTTATTCCATCCTCTTCTCCAACCTCTCCTTGCTGAACAGCTCTGCCTTCTTATTAATACCAAATCTCCTCTGTTGGTTACACCTTCCCTTATCAGTAAGATATATACAGAAATGTATTAACTTTTGACCACTGCATCTTATAGGTATGAGATAAATATTGTCTGGCAAAGCTGAATAAGAACTATTCTTACTCCATATACTTAAAGTATTTTTCTTTTTCATCCAGGGGCATAATGAAACAGGCTGAAGACAGAAACCCATCAGATCTGAAATACAACACTGACAAGGGAACACTGTTCCCTAGCATTTATTAACTAACGCTATGTTATCAAAATTTGGGGGGGGTTTGCTTTTTATTTTAAATAAAGTCATCAGATTCCTTAGTTTCTAAATGAGTGTTTTAAAGTTGCCTGCTCTGACACCTGATCTTACAATTATCTCTGGAATTAATGTTATTTCAAATATTACTGCTGTTGAATTTTTTATTCTACAGGATTCAAAACAGTATTTTTTTTAACATCTCTTGCCCTACTCATTCCTCAATTCCCTCCTGCGTAAGACAAAGGGACATTACCTGTTTTATTCAGTAAAAGGCATAAGATGGTCCTACTTTATCTACATGGAACTCAACAGTTTCTAGAACTCATGTTATGCTAGAAAATGTGACCAAGTCCTTCTGCCCTAAATTCATTTAAGGGAGGATTTTTCTCAAATGCTTGAAAACAGAGATTATGATATTCTTCATAGATGTCAAATATATTATTTTAAAATAAGACATTATAAAATTTTTAATGTTTAATTAAGAATATGGGGGTAGGGACAAATTAAGGGTATGTGATTAACAGATACAAACTACTGCATATAAAATAAACTACAATGTCCTATTGTATAGCACAGGGAACTCTATTCAATATCCTGTGATAAACCATAACAAAAAAGAATATGAAAAAGAATATACATATATAACTGAATCACTCTGCTATACACCAGAAACTAACACAACATTACTAAAATGTAAACCAACTATACTTCAATAATAAATAAATAAATAAATAGATAGATAGATAAGTAAAATAGATAAACAACAAGGATATACTGCACAGCACAGGGAATTATACCCATTACCTTGTAATAACCTATAATGGAATATACTATGCAAAAATACTGAATCACTGTGCTGTACATCTGAAACTAACACAATATTGTAAATCAACTGTACTTCAATAAAAAGAAAATACATGTACTGTTAAGATTAAACCAACCATAAGTAGATAACTTCTTTAACCTCAGTAGTGTTACTAATATAAGATTTAGTTAATATAAACTCTACTGTCAGGCTTCCCTGGTGGTGCAGTGGTTAAGAATCCGCCTGCCAATGCAGGGGACACAGGTTCGAGCCCTGATCTGGGAAGATCCCACATGCCGCGGAGCAACTAAGCCCATGCGCCACAAGTACTGAGCCTGCACTCTAGAGCCCGCGAGCCACAACTACTGAAGCCCGTGCACCTAGAGCCTGTGCTCTGCAGCAAGAGAAGCCACCGCAATGAGAAGCCCGTGCACCGCAACGAAGAGTAGCCCCCGCTCACCGCAACTAGAGAAAGCCCGCGCGCAGCAACAAAGACCCAACACAGCCACAAATAAATAAGTAAAATAAATAAATTTTAAAAAATATATTAAACTCTGTCCATGAAACAAGTTAACATTCAAAACTCTTTTAAAAATGATTTAGCTCCAGCTTCGAAATGATCCAGTTTTCTTCTAGTAAACCTTCGCAAAGTATTTTACTTGTCTCTTACAGCACTTATCATATCCTTACTTTAATTCATTCATTCATTCATTTATTCATCCATTCATTCCTTGACCCTAAATTTAAACAGATAAGCCACAGTTTCTACTCTCAAGGAACTGACACTCTAGTGAGGGAAATATCTGATTCTTTAAAAATGTTTTCAAGGGCTTCCCTGGTGGCGCAGTGGTTGAGAATCTGCCTGCCAATGCAGGGGACACGGGTTCGAGCCCTGGTCTGGGAAGATCCCACATGCCACGGAGCAACTGGGCCCGTGAGCCACAATTACCGAGCCTGCGCGTCTGGAGCCTGTGCTCCGCAACAAGAGAGGCCGCGATGGTGAGAGGCCCGCGCACCGTGATGAAGAGTGGTCCCCACTTGCCGCAACTAGAGAAAGCCCTCGCACAGAAACGAAGACTCAACACAGTCATAAATAAATAAATAAATAAATAAAAGAACGTGAATTTCTTTAAAAAAAAAAAAAGCAAACTGGGCTATTCATTTCAGTAACAGTCAAGTGGTCTTAGTTTGAAAAAAAAAAAAAATGTTTTCAATACATTCTGATGTAGGTATAGAGTAGACACCCAAGTTAAGTATGGCAGACTCTATTTACTATTCAAAAATATTCCCTACCACTCTACTAGGATGGCTAAAGTTAAAAACAAACAAACAAACAAAAATAGTTAATACCAAGTGTTAGTGAGAATGTGGAGAAATTGGAACCCTCGTACATTACTAGTAAAATGTAAAATAGTGCAGCCACTTCGGAAGACAGTTTGGCAGTTCCTAAAAATGTTAAACACAGAGTTACCAAATGGCCCATCAATTCCATCCCTAACTGTATACTCAAGAGAACTGAAAACATATTTCACTTAAAAACTTGTACATGAATGTTCATAGCAGCCTTTTTCATAACAGTCCAAAAATGAAAACAATCCAAATGTCCTCAACAGATGAATGGATAAATAAAATGTGATATATCCATAGCTATATCCATTCAATGGGTTATTACTTATCAATAAAAAGGAATAAAGTACTGATACATGTACAACGTGAATGAACCATGAAAACAGTATGTTAGGCAAAAGAAGCCTGTTACAAAATACCACATATTATACAATTCTATTTATATAAAATGTCTGGAATAGGCAAATCCATAAAGATAGAAAGTAAACTGGTGGCTGCCAAGGGCTGGAGAGACTGATGGGGAAACAGGGAGTGACTGCTAATGAGTACAGGGCTCCTTTTTGGGGTGATAAAAATGTTCAAAAATTGTTTGTGGTGATGGTTGCACAACTCTGAATATACCAAACACCACTGAACTGTACACTTTAAAAGGGTGAATTGTATAGTATGTGAATTATATCTCAATAAGGCTGTTATTAAACAAATATATACAGGGGGATGGTTTTCCCCCTGCCTCTAAGAAAGTACTACACTTTCCCATCCCAATGACATCAGGCTTGGCCATGTGACTGCCTTGGCTGATGAAATGTGAGTAGAAATGATGCATTACACTTCCTCCAAGCAGAAGCTTTAAGAATTAGGACACGGTTTGCCATACCCTCTTTTCCATTTACAAATATTCCAGATAGAGGCTATCTCATCAGACTGAATCCCAGAATGAAGATGTGACAATGTGGGAGTGAGCTATAGCCAACTTGCAACAGATTTATAAAGTAAGCAAAATATAAACCTTTGTTATTATAAGCCACTTAGATTTTAGGTTGGTTTGCCACCACAGAGTCTTGCCTAAAGTGTATATTATAGCTTTTATGTATTATGGTAATATGAAACCATAATAATAAGATATTTTAAAATATTATTTATTTTACCTTATCTTTTTATTTTCAATTTTGTGCATGCTTACAATATGCATAATGTATTAGGACAGGGTAGACATTTAAAAAGTTTGGAAACCATTTCCCTTGACTGCTGAGGACCTATACCTAATCTATTATTCTCTCAGACTCCTGGCATAAATTGCCCAGTGTCGTTCTGTTTCTGACAGTGGCACCAACGGGTACAGGGGCTTAATAAATATGCATCAACTGAAAAAATATCCTTCCAGGTGTCAAAAACAATACATTAGGATCAGGTCAGGAACATAAAATTCAAACTAATAGGCTAGTTATGAGTAGCATTAAATAAACCAAGAGGCTAAGCAGCAACCAGGCCAGGGAGATGTCTACACAGAAGAAAACAATTAGTACAGGTTCCCTCCATAATTTGCACAAAGATTAATTAATAACCAGAATGGTTAAAATTAAAAAGACCCAAAATATCAAGAGGTGGCAAAGATATGGAACAACTGGAACACCCATATGCTGCTGGTGGGAGTGCAAATTGTATAACAACTCTGAAAAACTGTTTGGCCATATCTACTAACGGTAAAGAGATGCATACCCTACGACCCAGTAATTCCTCTCCTAGGTATATACCCAACAAAAATGTATACAAATTTTCATTTTGCCATAAACTGGAAACAAACCAAGGATCTATCAACAGAAAAGATAAATGAATTGTGGTAATTTATATAATGGAATACTTCTCATCAATGAGAATAAATGAAACTTACTTGTAGTACACAGTACATAAGAATCTTACAAATATAATGTTGACCTAAAGAAGCCAAACCAAAGAGTACTTACTGTATGATTCCACTTAAATAAGTTCACAAACAAGCAAAACAAACCTAGCTGTTAAAATCAAGTTAGTAATTACCTTTTGAGAGGGGTTAGTGATAGGAATGAGCAAAAGGAGGCTTCAGGAGGGCTAAAATTTTCTACTTCTTCATCCGGGTAGTGGCTGACTAAGGTTACATCAGCTTCACACTCATGATTGTGCAAATATATATGTATACAGATTTCAAAAAAAATAATGTTTAAAAAATAAACACACTTCTAAATAACCAATTGATCCAAGGAAAAATCACAATGGAAGACAAAAAAGACTTTCAACTGGCATATAAAAAGTCTACAGCAAGCATTATACTTAATGATGAAAGATTAAAAGGTCTTCTTTTGAGACCAGGAACAAGACAAGGATGCTGCAATTCCCACCTTCCTTCAACACTGGGGGCCACTGTCAGTAAGATAAAGCTAGAAAAAGAAATCAAAATTACAGGCAGTCCTCATTCTGCATGGTTCCAACACACATAAATTTCAGTTACTGCAGTTTAGATTACCACTCCCCCAACAACACGGTTTGAATTTTAGTTACCATGGTACATTAAACGTGAGTAACTATATAAAGTACAGGTTTCGCTGCTAGCTCTTTGGACCACAAATCACTGCAAATAACAGATGCATATCAAGATCAGTGACTTCTTTGAAAGTATGTCAGTGATTGATCACTGTGCATCTGTTATCCAGTTCACACACAGTAAAGATGTAACTATGTTGCCTCTTTGTCTTACAGTGATAAAGCCACATGACACTTTATAAAAATGTATAATCAAAAGAAGGAATTAGCTAACAAAGATGAAAGTGCAGCAAAGAAATAAAAAGTGTTAATGCTGGAAGTGAAATTCTAACCAGATGTCAAAGAGTTACACAAGAAATGGCTGACTGTGGGAATGTTGATACTGCTGCCATTTTAAAAGAGATTCTAGATATGCAGTCAGAGGGAAAAGGGGAACATACTGATATAAAATGAAGAAAGCGAGTGTGAAGAAAAGAATGGAGCTAACCCAGAGGAATGCTGCCGACAAAAAAATTTCACATTACAGGAACTCTCAGAGAGACTTCATGACACTGAAGCTTCAAAGGACAAATGCTGGAAGCTAATTCAAATACAAAAAAGAGCATAACAATTCACCAAGGCATATGACAAGAAAAAAGGCAATCACTGATCCTTGGGTGGCGCTCCCAGTTTCTGGTTCTACGTGTAAGAAGCTTGTAAGTCACCCACTCTGTCCTAACATCAAGTAAAAAGCTAAAGAGACTGAAAAGTCAACAGCTCTTTAGATTCTTTTCCCATGTAGGTCATTACAGAGTATTAAGTAGAGCTCCCTGTGCTACACAGTAGGTCCTTATTAGTCATCTATTTTATATACAGTATTGTCTATGTGTCAATCCCATCTCCCATTTATACCTCCCCCCTTTCCCCCCTGGTAACTATAAGATTGTTTTGTACATCTGTAACTCTTTCTGTTTTGTAAATAAGTTCATTTGTACCATTTTTTAAGATTCTACATGTAAGTGATATCATACAATATTTGTCCTTCTCTGTCTGACTTACTTCACTCAGTATGACAATCTCCAGGTCCATCCATGTTGCTGCAAATGGCATTACTTCATTCTTTTTTATGGCTGAGTAATAATCCATTGTATATATGTACCACATTTCTTTAGCCATTCCTCTGTCGATGGACATTTAGGCTGCTTCCATGTTCTGGCTATTGTAAATAGTGTTGCAATGAACATTGGGGTGCATGTATCTTTTCGAATTATAGTTTTCTCCGGGTATATGCCCAGGAGTGGGCTTGCTGGTTCATATGGTAGCACTACTTTTAGTTTTTTAAGTAACCTCCATACTGTTCTCCATAGTGGCTGTACCAATTTACATTCCCACCAACAGTGTAGAAGGGTCAAACTGAGAATTTAAAACAACAACAACTATTTAAAACAACTATGATTAATATGTCATGGGCTCTAATGGATAAAGTAGATAGCAGGCAAGAACAAGTGGGTATCGTAAGTAAAAAGATGGAAATCTTAAGAAACAAATAAACAAAAATGCCAGAGATTAAAAAACACTGTAACAGAAATGAAGAATGCTTTGATGGGCTTACTTGCAGACCACACATGGCTGAGTAAAGAATCTCTGAGCTTGAGGATATATCAGACAAAAAGGGGAAAACTGAAAAGCAAAGAGAACAAAGACAAAAAAAACAGAACAGAATATACAAGGACTGTGGGATAACTACAAAAGATGTAACATATGCATAATGGAAATGACAGAAGGAAAAGAAAGAGAGAAAGAAACAGAAGAAATATTTGAAACAATAATGACTGAGAATTTCCCCAAATCAATGTTAGAACCAAACCACAGATCCAGGAAGCCCAGAGAACAGCAAGCAGGATAAATAACAGAAAAACTATACCTAGTCATATCATTTTCAAGCTACAGGAAATGAAAGATAAAGAAAAAAATCCTGAAAGAAGTCAAAGGAAAGAAATATTTAACCTACAGAGGGATGAAGGTAAGAATCAAACCAATTTCTCCTCAGAAATCACACAAGCAAGAAGAGTGAAGTATTTAAAGTGTTGAGAGAAAAAAAAAGTCAACCTAGAATTCTATAATCTGCAACATTATCCTTCAAAAGTGAAGGAGAAATAAAGACTTTCTCTGACAAACAAAAGTATAGGGAATTTGTTGCCAGTAGATCTGCCTTGCTAGAAATGTTAAAAGAAGGTCTTTAGAGAGAAGGAAAATGATGTAGGTCACAAACTCAGATCTACATAAAGAAAGGAAGACCATCAAAGCAGGAATAAATAAAGGTAAAATAAAATCTTTTATTTTTCTTATTCTTAATTGACCTAACAGATAACGTTTTGTTCAAAATAATAATAGCAACCATGTATTCTATTATGCATACTTATGTATATATCTTATATATATGTATATATATTAAGTATGCTTTTATAGAAGTGAAGTGAATGACAGCAATGGCGGGGAGGAATTAGAATTATTTTGTTATTATAAGGTACTCACATTACCCATTAAGTGGTATAATGGTTTTTGGAAGCAGACTTAGATTTGGTTATAAATGTATACTGCAAACTCTAGGGCAAACACTAAAAAACTTTAAAAAGAGGAATATAACTAATATCCTAAGAAAGGAGAGAAAATAGAATAATGTAAAAGGGTCAATCAACACCACAAAAGGCAGAAAAAAGTGGAAGACTAAAAAGGGAACAAAGAACAAGGGCAACAAATAGAAAAGAGTAACTAATATAGTAGACATAAATTTGACCATATCAATATCAATATTCACCTTGAACATTAATGGTTTAAATGCATCAAATAAAAGACAGAGACTGTCAAAGTAGATCAATAAATAAGATCCAACAATATGTTGTGTACAAGAAACCCACTTTAGATACAAAGACACTTACAGATTAAAAGTAAATGGATGGAAGAACACCAGAATCACAACTAACTGCTGAACAATCATCGACAGAAAGACACTGGAACTCACCAAAAAAGATACCCTACAACCAAAGACAAAGGAGAAGCCACAATGAGATGGTAGGAGGGGTGCAATCACAATAAAATCAAATCCCATAACTGCTGGGTGGGTGACTCACAAACTGGAGAACACTTATACCACAAAAGTCCACCCACTGGAGTGAAGGTTCTGAGCCCCACGTCAGGCTTCCCAATCTGGGGGTCTGGCAACGGGAGGAGGAATTCTTAGAGAATCAGACTTTGAAGGCTAGTGGGATTTGACTGCAGGACTTCGAAAGAACTGGAGGAAACAGAGACTCCACTCTTGGAGGGCACACACAAAGTAGTGTGCTCATCAGGACCCAGGGGAAGGAGCAGTGACCCCAGGGGAGGCTGAACCAGACGTACCTGCTAGTGTTGGAGGGTCTCCTGCAGAGGCGGGGGGTGGCTGTGTGTCACCGTGAGGACAAGGACACTGGCAGCAGAAGTTCTGGGAAGTAATCCTTGGCATGAGCACTCCCAGAGTCTGACATTAGCCCCACCAAAGAGCCTGGGTAGGCTCCAGTGTTGGGTTGACTCAGGCCAAACAACCAACAAGGAGGGAACCCAGTGCCACCCATCAACAGACAAGTGGATTAAAGTTTTACTGAGCTCTGCCCACCAAATCATCAGCCAGCTCTACCCACCACCAGTCCCTCCCATCAGGAAACTTGCACAAGCCTCTTAGATAGCCTCATCCACCAGAGGGTAGACAGCAGAAGCAAGAAGAACTACAATCCTGCAGCCTGTGGAACAAAAACCACATTCACAGAAAGATAGACAAGATGAAAAGGCACAGGGCTATGTACCACATGAAGGAACAAGATAAAACCCCAGAAAAACAACTAAACGAAGTGGAGATAGGCAACCTTCCAGAAAAAGAATTCAGAATAACGATAGTGAAGATGATCCAGGATCTCGGAATAAGAATGGAGGCAAAGATAGAGAAGATGCAAGAAATGTTTAACAGAGATCTAGAAGAATTAAAGAACAAACAAACAGAGATGAACACCACAATAACTGAAATGAAAACTACACTAGAAGGAATCAACAGCAGAATAACTGAGGCAGAAGAATGGATAAGTGACCTGGAAGACAGAATGGTGGAATTCACTGCTGTGGAACAGAATAAAGAAAAAAGAATAAAAAGAAATGACGACAGCCTAAGAGACCTCTGGGACAACATTAAACACAACAACATTCGCATCATAGGGGTCCCAAAAGGAGAAGAGAGAGAGAAAGGACCAGAGAAAATATTTGAAGAGATTATAGTCGAAAACTTCCCTAACATGGGAAAGGAAATAGCCACCCAAGGCCAGGAAGTGCAGAGAGTCCCATACAGGATAAACCCAAGGAGAAACATGCCAAAACACATAGTAATCAAATTGGCAAAAATTGAAGACAAAGAAAAATTATTGAAACCAACAAGGGAAAAATGACAAATAACATACAAGGGAACTCCCATAATGTTAACAGCTGATTTCTCAGCAGAAACACTACAAGCCAGAAGGGAGTGGCATGATATATTTAAAGTGATGAAAGGGAAGAACCTGCAACCAAGATTACTCTACCTGGCAAGGATCTCATTCAGATTCGATGGAGAAATCAAAAGCTTTACAGAGAAGCAAAAGCTAAGAGAATTCAGCACCACCAAACCAGCTCTACAACAAATGCTAAAGGAACTTCTCTAAATGGGAAACACAAGAGAAGAAAAGGACCTACAAAAACAAACCCAAAACAAGTAAGAAAATGATCATAGGAACATACATATTGATAATTACCTTAAACGTAAATGGATTAAATACTCCAACCAAAAGACACAGGCTTGCTGAATGGATACAAAAACAAGACCCATATATATGCTGTCTACAAGAGACCCATTTCAGACCTAGGGAAACATTCAGACTGAAAGCAAGGGGATGGAAAAAGATATTCCATGCAAATGGAATGCAAAAGAAAGCTGGAGTAGCAATACTCACATCAGATAAAATAGACTTTAAAATAAAGAATGTTACAAGAGACAAGGAAGGACACTACATAATGATCAAGGGATCAATCCAAGAAGGAGATATAACAATTATAAATATATATGCACCCAACATAGGAGCACCTCAATACATAAGGCAACTGCTAACAGCTATAAAAGAGGAAATCGACAGTTACACAATAACAATGGGGGACTTTAACACCTCACTTACACCAATGGACAGATCATCCAAAATGAAAATAAATAAGGAAACAGAAGCTTTAAATGACACAGCAGACCAGATAGATTTAATTGATATTTATAGGACATTCCATCCAAAAACAGCAGATTACACTTTGTTCTCAAGTGCGCACGGAACATTCTCCAGGATAGATCACATCCTGGGTCACAAATCAAGCCTCAGTAAATATAAGAAAATTAAAATCATATCAAGCATCTTTTCTGACCACAACGCTATGAGATTAGAAATCAATTACAGGGAAAAAAACGTAAAAAGCACAAACACATGGAGGCTAAACAATATGCTACTAAATAACCAAGAGATCACTGAAGAAACCAAAGAGGAAATCAAAAAATACCTAGAGACAAATGACAATGAAAACACGACGATCTAAAACCTATGGGATGCAGCAAAAGCAGTTCTAAGAGGGAAGTTTATAGCTATACAAGCCTACCTAAAGAAACAAGAAAAATCTCAAATAAACAATCTAACGTTACACCTAAAGGAACTAGAGAAAGAAGAACAAACAAAACCCAAAGTTAGCAGAAGGAAAGAAATCATAAAGATCCGAGCGGAAATAAATGAAATAGAAACAAAGAAAACAATAGCAAAGATCAATAAAACTAAAAGCTGGTTCTTTGAGAAGATAAACAAAATTGATAAAGCATTAGCCAGACTCATCAAGAAAAAGAGGGAGAGGACTCAAATCAATAAAATTAGAAATGAAAAAGGAGAAATCACAACTGACACTGCAGAAATACAAAGGATTATAAGAGATTACTACAAACAAGTATATGCTAATAAAATGGACAACCTGGAAGAAATGGACAAATTCTTAGAAAGGTATAACCTTCCAAGACTGAACCAGGAAGAAATAGAAAATATGAACAGACCAATCACAAGTAATTAAATTGAAACTGTGATTAAAAATCTTCCAACAAACAAAAGTCCAGGACCAGATGGCTTCACAGGTGAATTCTATCAAACATTTAGAGAAGAGCTAACACCCATCCTTCTCAAACTCTTCCAAAAAATTGCAGGGGAAGGAACACTCCCAAACTCATTCTATGAGGCCACCATCACCCTGATACCAAAACCAGACAAAGATACTACAAAAAAAGAAAATCACAGACCAATATCACTGACGAATATAGATGCAAAAATCCTCAACAAAATACTAGCAAACAGAATCCAACAACACGTTAAAAGGATCATACACCACGATCAAGTGGGATTTATCCCAGGGATGCAAGAATTCTTCAATATACATAGATCAATCAATGTGATACACCATATTAACAAATTGAAGAAGAAAACCATATGATCATCTCAATAGATGCAGAAAAAGCTTTTGACAAAATTCAACACCCATTTATGATAAAAACTCTCCAGAAAGTGGGCATAGAGGGAACCTACCTCAACATAATAAAGGCCATATAAGACAAACCTCCAGCAACCATCATTCTCAATGGTGAAAAACTGAAAGCATTTCCTCTAAGATCAGGAACAAGACAAGGATGTCCACTCTTGCCACTATTATTCAACATAGTTTTGGAAGTCCTAGCCACAGCAATCAGAGAAGAAAAAGAAATAAAAGGAATACAAATTGGAAAAGAAGAAGTAAAACTGTCACTGTTTGCAGATGACGTGATACTATACATAGAGAATCCTAAAGATGCCACCAGAAAACTACTAGAGCTAATCAATGAATTTGGTAAAGTTGCAGGATACAAAATTAATGCACAGAAATCTCTTGCAATCCTATACACTAATGATGAAAAATCTGAAAGAGAAATTAAGGAAACACTCCCATTTATCATTGCAACAAAAAGAATAAAATACCTAGGAATAAACCTACCTAGGGAGACAAAAAACCTGTATGCAGAAAACTATAAGACACTGTTGAAAGAAATTAAAGATGATACCAACAGATGGAGAGATATTCCATGTTCTTGGATCGGAAGAATCAATATTGTGAAAATGACTATAGTACCCAAAGCAATCTACAGATTCAATGCAATCCCTATCGAATTACCAATGGCATTTTTTACAGAACTAGAATAAAAAATGTTAAAATTTGTATGGAGACACAAAAGACCCTGAATAGCCAAAGCAGTCTTCAGGGAAAAAAAACGGAGTTGGAGGAATCAGACTCCATGACTTCAGACTATACTACAAAGCTACAGTAATCAAGACAATATGGTACTGGCACAAAAACAGAAATACAGATCAATGGAACAGGATAGAAAGCCCAGAGATAAACCCACGTACCTATGGTCAACTAATCTATGACAAAGGAGGCAAGGATATACAATGGAGAAAAGACAGTCTCTTCAACAAGTAGTGCTGGGAAAACTGGACAGCTACATGTAAAAGAGTGAAATTGGAACACTCCCTAACACTACACACAAAGATAAACTCAAAATGGATTAGAGATCTAAATGTAAGACTGGACACTATAAAACTCTTAGAGGAAAACAGTCTTTGACATAAATCACAGCAAGATATTATTTGATCCACCTCCTAGAGTAATGGAAATAAAAACAAAAATAAACAAATGGGACCTAATGAAACTTCAAAGCTTTTGCAAAGCAAAGGAAACTACAAACAAGACGAAAAGACAACCCTCAGAATGGGAGAAAATATTTGCAAATGAATCAATGGACAAACGGTTAATCTCCAAAATATATAAACAGCTCATGCAGCTCAATATTAAAAAAAACAAACAACCCAATCAAAAAATGGGCAGAAGACCTAAATAGACATTTCTCCAAAGAGGACATACAGATGGCCAAGAAGCACATGAAAAGCTTCTCAACATCACTAATTATTAGAGAAATGCAAATCAAAAGTACAATGTGGTATCACCTCATACCAGTTAGAATGGGTATCATCAGAAAATCTACAAACAACAAATGCTGGAGAGGGTGTGGAGAAAAGGGAACCCTCTTGCACTGTTGGTGGGAATGTAAGTTGATATAGCCACTGTGGAGAACAGTACGGAGGTTCCTTAAAAAAGTAAAAACAGAATTACCATATGACCCAGCAATCCCACTACTGGGCATATACCCAGAGAAAACCATAATTCAAAAAGACACATGCACACCAATGTTCATTGTTGTGCTATTTAAAATAGCCAGGTCATGGAAGCAACCCAAATGCCCACTGACAGACGAATGGATGAAGAAGATGTGGTACATATATACAATGGAATATTACTCAGCCATAAAAAGGAATGAAATTGGGTCATTTGTAGAGACATGGATGGACCTTGAGACTGTCATACAGAGAGAAGTAAGTCAGAAAGAGAAAAACAAATATCGTGTATTAACGCATGTATGTGGAACCTAGAAAAATGGTACAGATCAACCTGTTTACAGGGTAGAAATAGAGCCACAGATGTAGAGAAGAAACGTATGGACACCAAGGGGGGGAAAGCAGCGGGGGGTGCGGGTGAGGGTGTGATGAATTGGGAGATTGGGATTGACATGTATACACTAATGTGTATAAAATGCATGACTAATAAGAACCTGCTGTAGGGCTTCCCTGGTGGCGCAGTGGTTGAGAATCTGCCTGCCAATGCAGGGGACATGGGTTCGAGCCCTGGTCTGGGAAGATCCCACATGCCACGGAGCACCTAGGCCCGTGAGCCACAACTACTGAGCCTGCGCATCTGGAGCCTGTGCTCCCCAACAAGAGAGGCCGCGATAGTGAGAGGCCCGCGCATCGCGATGAAGAGTGGCCCCCGCTTGCTGCAACTAGAGAAAGCCCTTGCACAGAAACGAAGACCCAACACAGCCAAAAATAAATAATAAATAAATAATAAATAAATTAAAAAAAAGAACCTGCTGTATAAAAATAAAATAAAATAAAATTCAGAAAAAAAAACAGTAAATGGATGGAGAAAAATACACCATGCTAACACTAGTCAAAAGAAAGCAGGAGTAGCTACATTAATTTCAGACAGAGCAAACTTAAAAGCAAGGAAAGTTATCAGGGATAAATAAGGGCATTGAATAATACGAGGGTCAGTTCTTCATGAAGACATAACAACTCTTAACATGCATATGGCTAACAACAGAACATTAAACTACATGAGACAAAAACTAATAGAACTGCAAGGAGAAACAGATGCATCCACTATCATACTTGGAGACTCCAACACCCCTCTATCAGAAATGGACAGATCCAGCAGGCAGAATATCAGTAAGGACATAGCAGAACTCAATAACACCGTCAACTGGATAATGATATCTATAGACAACTTCCTACAAGAACAGCAGAATACATATTCTTCTCATGTTCACATGGAACATTCACCAACATAGACCACATTGTGGACCATAAAACATAGCTTAAAATATTTAAAAGAACAGAAATTATACAATGTCTGCTCTCAGACCACAATGAAAATATGCATTTAATATTGTAAATTCCCCTTTAAGCACTGTTATCACTGCATCCCACAAATTTTGATAAGTAGTTTTCATTCTCATTTAGTTTGACTATTTTAAAATTTCTCTTGAGACTTCTCTTGAGGTTTTTTTTTGACCCATGTGTTTTTATTTATTTATTTTTAATTTTAAAAAATTTTTGTTTATTTTCTTTATTTTTTTGGCTGCGTCGGGTCTTAGTTGCAGCATTCAGGGTCTTCGTTGAGGCATGTGGGATCTTTCATTGCGGTATGGGCTCTTCGTTGTTGTAAGTGGGCTTCTCTCTAGTTGTGAAGCATGGGCCTTCCCTCTATAGTTGTGGCGCGTGGGCTCTGTAGTTGTGGCAAGTGGGCTCCAGAGTGCATGGACTCTGTAGTTCGTGGCACACAGGTTCTCCCGTCAAGGCATGCAAGCTCAGTAGTTGTGGCGCACGGGCTTAGTTGCCCTGTGACATGTGGGATCTTCCCGGACCAGGGCTCAAACCCATGTCCCCTGCATTGGCAGGCGGATTCTTAACCTCTGCACCACCAGGGAAATCCCAGGATACAAAGTTAATATACAAAAGTCCTCTGCTTTCCTACAAACCAGCAATGAAAAGCGGAACTTAAAATCACAATACCATTTACGTTATCATTTAAAAAATGAAATTCTTAGATATAAATCTAACGAAACATATACAAGATCTCTATTAGCTACAGTACAAAACTCTTTGCATCATAGATTAAATCATTAAAAGCCTCTATTAAGTAGTGAATGCAAATATTATTAGTTTTCATAAGCAGGTATTTATTGCTCCATCTACTTTTCTGGGCAACCTGCCAAGTAATATATCATTTAAAATTTCTATTTCTTTAATTGTTCCTTCCTATCTTGGTTACCAGATCCACTGACCATTTATGTAATTAAAGGAATTAATCAGTTAAATTACATACAACTTTAATTGTTCTCTTAAAACACTGACTCAACAGTACACAGTATAAATAGATAAAATAATATTTTCAGATTAAGAAAAAAACTATTTCTGTATTTTAAAATCAAACAAGTCAGAGACTGCTAGCTTTACTTTTGTTCTCCCCTCCTTCAAGGCATACAGTCTCCTCTTAAATTAGATGTGACCATTTGACTGAGTTTTGGCAAATGGGATGTAAGAAGAAATAATGTGTGCTACATTCAGGTCTGGCCCATCAAGACCTCCCTTGTACAATCTGTTCCCCTCCTTCCCCTTCTGCTAGCTAGATGCAGAGTATCCAGCAGAGGACTTGAGGCCCTAAGAATCTTAGAGCCTTGGACTTCCCTAGTGGTGCAGTGGTTAAGAATCCACCTGCCAATGCAGGGGACATGGGTTTGAGCCTTGGTCTGGGAAGATCCCACATGCCGTGGAGTAACTAAGCCCATGTGTCACAACTACTGAGCCTGTGCTCTAGAGCCTGTGAGCCACAACTACTGAGCCTGTGTGCCACAACTACTGAAGCCTGTGCTCTAGAGCCCACGAGCCACAACTACTGAAGCCCGTGAGCCTAGAGCCCATGCTCCACAACAAGAGAAGCCACCATAATGAGAAGCCTGCGCACCGTAAAGAAGAGTAGACCCTGCTCGCCGCAACTAGAGAAAGCCCCCGCACAGTAACGAAGACCCAAAGCGGCAATCAATCATAAATCAATCAATCAATCAAAAAGAATCTTAGAGCCTCAACATTAATGAAGCCTGGATCACATGAAGGCCATTCACCAAACTCCTTCAATAAAGTGTTAAGTAAGTGACAATCGGTTTCTTCTTGTTAAGCCTCAGAGATTTTGGGGTTGTTGGTTAAACCAATAGCCTATCCTGATGAACACAGAACAATTACCAGTGAGAGTCTGTATTTGTAACTCTGTTTCCAAGTTTGTGATTACTGATACATTCAGAGCCTGCCACTATCCTATATATCACCTCTGTATGATTCAAAGGGACCATTCTAGTAGATGAATTAGTTAAAGGTGCCCTCTCTGGGAGGACACAACTGCACAGGAAACAGCTTGGCAAGGCAACCATTATCTCTGTGTGAAGGAAAGGGGGCCTTTCTTCAAGGGACTATGCCAAGGCATTCAGCGTGACGAGGAAAGCCAAGACTGGTTTTCAGTTTCCACTGGAACCCTAACTTAGCAAGGGCACAAACTGTACAACAGTTCTAGAAGGCCCTGGACATACTTCTCTACCATTCTTCTTCCCACAATAGGAATATGATGCTCCTTAAGTTTCCATGACATTTTATATACCAACTATAATTCAGTAAAACAGGTACATATTAATTTTTCTGCATATATGTAAAGTCATTTTTTAGGTAGACAACCATAAAAATAATTCTTAAAAGATTTAAAATAAAACTCATTTAAATTTAGGCAGTGAATCATTCTTTCATTCCAATAAAGTTCAAAAACAAGCTCAGATTGTTTTTTTAAAAAATTAAAAGTAAATATTAACTTTCTCATCCTATTAAGTAAAATTCATTGCAAGCAGAGTACAGACATACTTTTCACTGTTATTAATTTTAAATTACCCTAAGTTCCAGTTTTCCTGACATTTAGTAAAATTAAGCCCAGGGTAACTACTGCAGAGGATGGTAGAAGAAATCCCAGCCTGGCCAAGATATTTGAGCTATAGCACTACTTGCTCAAGAAAATCAGTAACTTTTTAGGACCTCAGGTTGCTCATCTGAAAAGTAAAAGGGTTACAATGGATATTTCCAATGTGCACCCCTGTTACAAATTTCCTCAAGTCTGACCCATGGAGATTCAACCAAAGGGATACAATTGTTGTGAGAATTTAAATGAGCCTATGAAATGCCTAGCACAGTGACTGGGACACAGCAGATGCTGAATAAATATCATTTTACTCTAAAGCTCAACCACAGAATTCTAGGACTATTGACTCTATTAATACTGTTGAATTAATTAACTAAAAAAATTTTTTTAGAAATGAACTTCACAAAAAATATTTCCAAAGTCACTTCCAAATCTTATTTCCAAAATTCTACCAACCTATAATAAAAGAATTCAAACTCTGTCTTTTAGAGACTCAAGCACAAATGTGTTTGAGATATACATTAAAATTAGGCAAATGGTGCGTAACTAATGTATATAAAACAATGCACATATTATATACAAAAATAATTCATTATTTTTCTAGTATGTTATATAAAAAACTCTAAAACGAAAGATGGGAAGGAAAGTAAAAAAGACCTCTTGCCTGAATGCCTGCAATAAGTTTTGAAAAGCCCCTATGAAATGATCTTAAAAGGAAAAACAAGCAATAAAAAACTACGTGAATAGCCAAAGGCACTGCAAATAGCTACAAACATGGGAATGTGCATAAACACCAGTATTCAGAGAAATAAAACTTAAAGTTAGATACTATTTTTGATCCAGCTTGGCAAAAACAAATTAATGACTGGCAATATCCACTCCTGGTAAGGGTGAGATGCACCAGATCCTCCTACAAATCATCAGTAGAAACATAAATTGCTATAGCATTTAAAAAATTTTTACCTATTAGAAAAAAAATTGTTTTACATATTAATATTTATTTTAAAATTTAGGGGCTTCCCTGGTGGCGCAGTGGTTGAGAATCTGCCTGCCAATGCAGGGGACACGGGTTCGAGCCCTGGTCTGGGAAGATCCCACATGCCACGGAGCAACTAGCCCCGTGAGACACAACTACTGAGCCTGCGCGTCTGGAGCCTGTGCTCCGCAACAAGAGAGGCCGCGATAGGGAAGAGGCCCGCGCACCGTGATGAAGAGTGGCCCCCGCTTGCCACAACTAGAGAAAGCCCTCGCACAGAAACGAAGACCTAACACAGCCAAAAATAAAAAATAAATAAATAAAATTTTTAAATAAATAAATAAAAGATTACTATAAAAAAAAAAAAGACAGGGTTGGAGCTACAGATTAAAAAAAAAAAAAATTTAGGGGCTTCCCTGGTGCCACAGTGGTTAAGAATCCGCCTGCCAATGCAGGGCACACGGGTTCGAGCCCTGCTCCAGGAAGATCCCACATGCCACGGAGCAACTAAGCCCGTGCGCCACAACTACTGAGCCTGTGCTCTAGAGCCCGCGAGTCACAACTACTGAAGCCTGTGTGTGCCTAGGGCCTGTGCTCTGCAACAAGAGAAGCCACCACAACAGGAAGCCCGTGCACCACATCAAAGAGTAGCCCCTGCTCGCCTCAAATAGAGAAAGCCCGCGTGAAGCAACAAAGACCCAATGCAGCCAAAAATAAATAAATATTTTTAAAAAAAATAAATAAGTAAAAATTTAATGCAGATATGCTTTGTTACAGGAACGTCATTTTCAAAATTATTAAAATAAAAGCACAAGTATAACGAGATAAAAAAGGATGTTCATTACAGTATTGTTTTTCAACAGCTTACATTAATCAGATGCGGATCAATATGGATGTTAAATAATCTACAGCCATAATGTGAACTATGGTGCTGCCAAGAAAACTGAGATTTTTTTTTTTTATAAATTTTTTTAAAAAGTTATTTATTATTTTTGGTTGTGTTGGGTCTCCATTGCTGCACGCAGGCTTTCTCTAGTTGTGGAGAGCAGAGGCTACTCTTCATTGTGGTGCACGGGCTTCTCATTGCAGTGGCTTCTCTTGTTGTGGAGCATGGGCTCTAGAGCGCAGGCTCAGTAGTTGTGGCGCATGGGCTTAGTTGCTCCGCGGCATGTGGGATCTTCCTGGACCAGGGCTCAAACCTGTGTCCCTGCATTAGCAGGTGGATTCTTAACCACTGTGCCACCAGGGAAGCCCAAAATTGCCATCTTTAAGTATTCACTTGAGGAAAATATCAATGATAAAAATACTATTAAATATGAAAGACAAGGTATAGAATAAGCTTAAGTATGATCCTACTTTTTATAAAGGATTAAAAAAAACCTACATATTAACTGAGCACACATAAAAGGAAAAGATTCATGCCAAACATAAGGGGGTAAATTTGAAAAGAAACAAAAGAAGACAATTGATTTTACTGTATATACCTCTGTACTATTTGAATTGTTGAAACCACGATTAATTTTTAAATTAAAAAAAAATTTCTATGAAACAGTCAAAATGCCTGATACGTGCTCAAATAATAGGAGAGAAAAGTTGTTAGCTTCATTGTTTTTATTGTACCTTATCCAAGGTTATACGAAAAGAATATGATCATTCATAATACCAAGTGGCATGATATCTACTTGAATATATATTCTGAATAAACGTAACTAGAAGAGGAAACAGAGCATAAGCAATCTTCTTATACTCTGCCTTGGATTCATATCTTCGGATAGAACAAAAAATACCAGCTACTGACAGTACCTATTCACTGCCAAGGGTAACGTAAAAAGTCCTGAAATAAAGCATTAAGCCATGATGTAACATAAACACATCCATAAAACTGTTCCATGATTTCTAGTGGCAAATACTTATGTTCTTTGTTCCACAAATAGAAATAGAATTCTCTTTTCTTTTCACTTGACATCAATGTGATACCAACAAGTACTTTCTAAGACTATGATTGTCAAAATGCCATAAAATGCACAGACGTTTTTTTTTTTGGTCACGCCACACAGCATGCACGATCTGAGTTCCCAGACCAGGGATTGAACCTGTGCCCCCTGCAGTGGAAGTGCGGAATCTTAACCACTGGACCGCTAGGGAAGTCCCACACTGACTTTTTTATAATGTGCAAAGCACTGTATCCCTCAGAATTCACTCAGTAAGTATTTGCTAAATGACTGTATATACAAATGATGCTGAGCCAACGACTTTGTCATCTCATTTCAGCTTAGCAGCAACTGTGAGTTATTTATTAACCCCCCTATGTAGAGGACGAAATGATTTAAATAACTTATTTGGAGTGATTGTGTTAAATGGCAGAGCCAGAATTAGAACTCCAGTGGTCTTATTCTGTTATTTCTTTACATACTACATATAAACTGTGAAAATATGCGCTATTTCCAAAAGTGAAAAAAAATCACAGAAGATGAGGAGGTACAGGAAAACAGAATAGAAAGAAGTAGAAAAACCTAACAATGGTAGCAAGTCAAACTGCAAAGAAGTAAAGAATTGACCCAAAGCATTTGAGGCACAGCTAGAGCAGCAGCATATATCTGTGTATCCTGTTTAGTAACTGTAGTTCCTTTCCTCAGAGGATCTCTTACCTCATGCCATGGACATGCATCTCAGCACATGTAGACCCAAATTTTACCTCCGATCTCCTTTTACCCAGCGTTCTTGATGGCCTAGTATTTTTTTTTTTAATTTTAGAATTTTATTTTATTTATTTTTTATACAGCAGGTTCTTAGTTACCTATTTTATACATATTAGTGTATATATGTCAATCCAATCTCCCAATTCAACCCACCACCACCCCACTTTCCCCCCTTGGTGCCCATACATTTGTTCTCTACATCTGTGTCTCTATTTCTGCCCTGCAAACTGGTTCATCTGTACCATTTTTCTAGATTCCACATATATGCGTTAATATACGATATTTGTTTTTCTCTTTCTGACTTACTTCACTCTGTAGATGGTCTAGTATTGAATCACTTTGTTATTTACAGGTAATAGGCATTTCAGAGACGACTCCCTACAAACAGAATGACTTGTTTAGCCATGTATGGGTCAGCTATTGCTGAATTAATGTTGTATAACAAAACTCCAAAAATGCCAATGGCTTACAACATTAAATGCTAATTTCTTATTCATGAATTCGAGTTTGGTTAGAGCACCTCCGCTTCAGGTTTGTGAATTGAGTTCAGTTCTCCTTCACTTATCTTTCATTCTGGGACCCAATCTGAAGGGGCAGTAATTAGCTGGGGCAAGTTTTTCTTGTAGGAAATAGCAGAAGTACAAGAGAACTACAAGAAACTTGCCAGGGCTCTTAAAGCCTCATTTCAGAAATTGCATGCTGTCACTTCCATCTCCATTCTATTGGCTCAAGTAAGCCATATGACCAAGTCCAAAGTCAGTGAGTCAGAGAGGACTATTTCACCCCAAGGAAAAGGGTGGGAAAGGATTATCTGCTGAGAAATGATTCAAATTACCATCAATTCTAAGAGAAATTCCCATAAAAATTTCACTTGTGTTCAATAATGAACATGCAAATATAGCAAGGTGATGATCAAGCAACTCACTACTATCATATTCTTACATGACAGCTTAGAGAAACAGTAAATATAAGAATGACAGACTCAAGATGCAAAAACTTCTCAATATAACTGGCACAGTGGGCTATCTCAATACAATGGACCCTCACAGAGGTAAAAGTTCTGCTGTGGGTTCAGAATAGAATGGAGAAGATCTGATTTAATGGTAAAATACGTAAAAGACTTCGTGGTTTTGAATTTAAGTTCAATAAAAGCCACTAACGTTAACATTGCTATCTAAAAGGATAATGCATCTTAGTCTATATTAACAGAAATAACGTCACTGAGTGACCAGTACATAAGAAATGCATACTAAAACTTAAACAGTCTGCTCTACTCTGAGCCAATCATATCCATAGGATTATTAGGGTTCTGATCCGAGTATCAATGTCTGAGGAATAATGACAGGACACATGACTGGTAAAAGGTTTAAAACTGAGGCACATAGGCCATTCAAGTGTGAACTAAATAAACTACAGAATTTTAGGACTGGGAAGACTGGGAATGGTGTATAGACCTGCAGAAAGAGATAAGAGCAAGCATAAAAGTTGTCTTCAAATTCCTAAAAGACTGCCATGTACCCAAAGATTACACAGAAAAGAAGATTTTTGCTCAGTATAAACAGGAACTTTCTAACTAGAAGATGAATGCCTTGAACGACAATAAAATTACTATCACTGAATTCAGAAAGAAGTTGCAAGACCTCTGTATCAGTGTTTGGCAAATTTTTTCTGTAAAGTGCAGAGAGTAAATATTTTTGGCCTTGCAGGCCATATGATCCCTGTGTCAACTCTGCCAGTGCAGCAAGAAAGAAGCCAGAGATAACGTTAACAAATGAGCATGACTATGGTCCAATAAAACTTTACTTATAAAAACAGGTGTCAAGCCAGATGGTTGTAGTTTGCCAACCCCTTCTCTATATTAAAAAGAGAGAATGAATGTAAAGAGAATTGGAACATACGAACTTTACATCACTTCCAGCTCCAAGGCTCCATTAAAAGTCATTAAAACAATTCAATGATATATAGAAATAGGTGAGGAAAAAAGGACATCTATCAGTCTAGATATATATAAGATATAGGTATATCAGATACACAGGTATGTGTACATTTATAAATCATATACAGAAGATTGCTATAAACATATATGAAATGGGTCACCCTCATTAAAACAGATTTGAGAGATAGCTGCTAAACATATAAGGCTCTTAAACAGGTCCCTATTATGAAAGGACATTGGTGTAATCATGAAATGGATATAGGAACCCAGGCACTACCATAATGATTTTTCAGTATCAGGTGAAAAAATAAGACAGCATTAACTATAACCATTATCCTTAAACAAGCCTTTCCATGTCTACACAGGGAGATGAAAGGAACATCTGCAAACTGCCTGCTTAAAGTTACTTCAAATTGACTTTATATTTGTTGGGTATTACGTCTCCATACAAAGATATGGGAAGATATTCTCCCCACTGTATTTCAAACAAAGCAAAACAAAGTTATAATTGGGTTTCACCAAAGGCCCAGAATTTCTACTCTAGGAAAAATAATTAAAAAACCTCAGAACAACTCCCAGTGACCCTCCAGTAATCCTTAGATCAGAACAAAGGTCCTCCAACTGTTTGTTACTGGCCCACAATAAGAAAAGTACAGAAATTAAATGTAGGCATTTAGACACTTTTACAGCAATCTGACATTGGTTAGTTTGTCAACTATAATGCAAGAGAAAACAATCTGAGAAAATAAAATCATTTATTTCCGTAACTTGTCATTTTATAATCATTTAAATTTTTAATCAATCCTGTAATTTATATTTAATATTTTTACTTAAGAAAATAAATAGATATTTTTACCTCTGTTTTACAAACAGCAAAAAGCTTAACTGGCCTTCTTTGGTGAGGAAAGATACACCTCTGAATGAGGCACAAGTAGTAAATCAAATAACAATGGAAGTGATTTCAAAACAAGGAAGACCAAAGAGTTCATACTAATTTTACTTATAAGTATAATTTACAGTGAAGTGGTAAAACCACAATGTGTTATTTGCAGAGATGGACTGGCTATGAAACAATAAAACATTTATACAGAAAATATAAAGAAATACAGTTCAACACAAAAAAATTAATTTGAAAAGAAAGAGTACTGAATTACAAAGCCAAGAGAAGCACGTTTCTTCTTTCACATATAACATTAGTGTTTTCTAGTGTTCTTACACAGTAGCTCCTCAGGATACTAAAACTAAAAAAAACCATATATGTTGACATTAAGGAAAAACTCCATCAAATATGTGTGCTTGGAAATATTCAGTGAGTCTGCAATAAAGAAGACGGGAATAAAGACACAGACCTACTAGAGAATGGACTTGAGGATATGGGGAGGGGGAAGGGTAAGATGTGACAGAAGAGTGGCATGGACATATATACACTACCAAATGTAAAATAGATAGCTAGTGGGAAGCAACCGCATAGCACAGGGAGATCAGCTCTGTGCTTTGTGACCACCTAGAGGTGTGGGATAGGGAGGGTGGGAGGGAGGGAGATGCAAGAGGGAAGAGATATGGGAACATATGTATATGTATAACTGATTCAGTTTGTTATAAAGCAGAAACTAACACACCATTGTAAAGCAATTATACTCCAATAAAGATGTTTAAAAAAATCAATTTTTTTTTTACTTTAAAAAAATTTTTTTAAATTTAATTTTATTTATTTTTTATACAGCAGGTTCTTATTAGTTATCTATTTTATACATATTAGTGTATATATGTCAATCCCAATCTCCCAGTTCATCCCACCACTACCACTCCCACTGCAAGAATCAATTTGTAGTGATACCATAGCTCAATGCATTCAGGAACTGGCTAATGTACGGAAAATAATTCATAGAACACACAAACCTAGCAATGTGTTTTTATTGACCCTTTATAAATGCAAAGATAACATGGCAATTACATTTGAATAGGATGGTGTTATGAAGGAAGAATTTTTTTTTCAGCTTAATTGCCAAACAACTTTGAACTGCATAAACTTATGAAAGATTATATATTCAACAAATGTGATCTGGAGTTTAAACTTTGTGTAATAGTGTTTTCTGATGGTGCAACTGTCATGACAGGAATATTCTGGACAGTTAAAGGATTAAGGAGTTTACCACATTAAGGACTTTACTCCAGAGTGTAAGTCAATGCACTGCTTCCTTCATCGAGAAACTCTTGCCATGATTTTAAATAAAAGTCACCTGTCTACACAATATGCTTACTGATGTACTATAATTGTGGATTACTTAAAGGTTAATGCAATATGGTAGAGAGTATCCTCACTGAGTGATAATATGGAAACTGATCATATACTACAGGTTCCATGGTATCAAGGGGAAATGTTCTGTCAAAGATGAAAAATTAAATGAATTCTTAGTGTTTCTACAAGATAAAAAGTGTTTGGTCCCAATATTTTAAAGGTGTGAATTAGACAGCCAGACTTACCTGTCTTATATATTTGTTATTTTTAATGATCTTCATACTTCATGTAAGGAAGGCATACAAATGTTTCTCAATGGCCAATAAGGTCAAAGCAAACAAGGAAGTTAGTAGACTGAATGAGATGCTTATGACATGTTCCATAATATAATAATAATTTTCAATGAAGTAGGTAATATCAGATATTGTACATTTGTTGAAAGATTATCTCTACACACCTTACAAATTTGTTTTGTTTTGTTTTTTGTACCTGGGAAGGCCCCTCAAGGTCCTGCTCAGTCTTTTCTGTTTGTTTTTTTGTTTTAATTAATTTTTATTGGAGTATGGTTGCTTTACAATGTTGTGTTAGCCTCCACTACACAACAAAATGAATCAGCCATACACATACAGATATCCCCTCCCTTTTGGACTTCCCTCCCATTTAGGTTACCACAGTGCATTAGGTAGAGTTCCCTGTGCTATACCGTATGTTCCCATCAGTTGTCTATTTTATACAAAATATCAATAAAGTATATGTGTCAATCCCTGTCTCCCAATTCCTCTCTCCCCACCCCTTTCCCCCTTGGTATCCATACATTTGTTCTCTACGTCTATGTCTCTATTTCTGCTTTGCAAAAAGATCATCTATATCATTTTTCTAGGTTCCACATATATCCATTATTATACGATATTTGCTTTTCTCTGACTTACTTCACTCTGTATGACACTCTCTAGGTCCATCCACATCTCTACAAATGACCCAATTTCATTCCTTTTTATGGCTGAGTAATACTCCATTGTATATATGTACAACATATTCTTTATCCATTCCTCTGTTGATGGACATTTAGGTTGCTTCCATGTCCTGGCTACTGTACATAGTGCTGCTATAAACATTGGGGTGCATGTGTATTTTTGAATTATGGTTTTCTCTGGGCATGTGACCAGTAGTGAGATTGTTGGGTCATATGGTAGTTCTGTTTTTAGTTTTTTAAGGAACCTCCATACTGTTTTCTACAGTGGCTATATCAATTTACATTCCCACCAACAGTGCAGGATGGTTCCCTTTTCTCCACACCCGCTCCAGCATTTGTTGTTTGCAGATTTTTTGATGATGGTCATTCTGACCGGTGTGAGGTCTATACCTCATTGTAGTTTTGATTTGCATGTCTCTAATAATTAGTGATGTTGAGCATCTTTTCATGTGTGTGCTGCCCATCTGTATGTCTTCTTTGGAGAAATGTATGTTTAGGTCTTCTGCCCATTTCTTGATTGGGTTGTTTGCTTTTTTTGATACTGAGTTGTATGGGCTGCTTGTATATTTTGGAGATTAATCCTTTGCCAGTTACTTCATTTGCAAATATTTTCTCTCATTCTGAGGGTTGTCTTTTTGTCTTGTTTATGGTTTCCTTTGCTGTGCAAAAGCTTTTAGGTTTCATTAGGTCCCATTTGTTTATTTTTGTTTTTTCATTACTCTAGGAGGTGGGTCAAAAAAGATGTTGCTGTGATTTATGTCAAAGAGTGTTCAGGCTATGTTTTCCTCCAACAGTTTTATAGTGTCTGGTCTTACAGTTAAGTCTTTAATCCATTTGAGTTTATTTTTGTGTATGGTGTTAGGGACTGTTCTAATTTCATTCTTTTATATGTAGCTGTCTAGTTTTCCCAGCACCACTTATTGAAGAGGCTGTCTTTTCTCCATTGTATATTCTTGCCTGCTTTGTCATAGATTAGGTGACCATAGGTGCGTGGGTTTATCTCTGGGCTTTCTATCCTTTTCCATCGATGTATATTTCTGTTTTTGTGCCAGTACCATATTGTCTTGATAACTGTAGCTTTTTATACTACAAAGTACAGTACAGGGAACCTCATTCCTCCAGCTCCATTTTTCTTTCTCAAGATTGCCTTGGCTATTTGGCATCTTTTGTGTTTCCATACAAACTGCAAAATTTTTTGTTCTAGTTCTGTGAAAAATGCCATTGGTAATTTGATAGGGATTGCATTGAATTGCATTGAATCTGTAGATTGCTTTGGGTAGTACAGTCATTTTTACAATATTGATTCTTCCAATCCAAGAACATGGTATCTCTCTCCATCTGTTTCTGTCATCTTTGATTTCTTTCATCAGTGTTTTATACATTTTCTGAGTACAGGTCTTTTGTCTTCTTAGGTAGGTTTATTCCTAGGTATTTCATTCTTTTTGTTGCAATGGTAAATGCGATTGTTTCCTTAATTTCTCTTTCTGTCCTTTTGCTGTTAGTGTATAGGAATGCAAAAGATTTCTGTGAATTAATTTTGTATTCTGCAACTTTACCAAATTCATTGATTAGCTCTAGTAGTTTTCTGGTGGTATCTTTAGGATTTTCTATGTATAGTATCATGTCATCTGCAAACGGTTACAGTTTTTCTTCTTTTCCAGTTTGTATTCCTTTTATTTCTTTTTCTTCTCTGATTGCCATGGCTAGGACTTCCAAAACTATGTTGAATAATAGTGGTGAGAGTGAACACCCTTGTCTTCCTCCTGATCTTAGAGGAAATGCTTTCAATTTTTCACTATTGGGAATAATGTTTGCTGTGGTTTTGTCATATATGGCCTTTATTATGTTGAGGTAGATTCCCTCTGTGCCCACTTTCTGGAGAGTTTTTATCATAAATGGGTGTTGAATTTTGTCAAAGGCTTTTTCTGCATCTATTGAGGTTATCATATGGTTTTTATCCTTCAATTGTTAATACAGTGTATCACATTGATTGATTTGCATATACTGAAGAATCCTTGCATCCCTGAGATAAATCCCACTTGATCATGGTATATGATCCTTTTAATGTGTTGTTGCATTGTTTGCTGGTATTTTGTTGAGGATTTTTGCATCTATGTTCATCAGTGATATTGGCCTGTAGTTTTCTTTTTTTGTGATATCTTTGTCTGGTTTGGGTATCAGGGTGATGGTAGCCTCACGTGGAATGAGTTTGGGAGTGTTCCATCCTCTGCAATTTTTTGGAAGAGTTTGAGAAAAGACTGGTGTTAGCTCTTTGCTAAATGTTTAATAGAATTCACCTGTAAAGCCATCTGGTCCTAGACTTTTGTTTGTTGGAAGAGTTTTAATCACAGTTTCAATTTCATTACTTGTGCTTGGTCTGTTCATATTTTCTATTTCTTCTTGGTTCAGTTTTGGAAGGCTGTACTTTTCTAAGAATTTGTCCATTTCATCCAGGTTGTCCATTTTATTAGCATATAGTTGCTTGTAGTACTCTCTTATGATCCTTTGTGTTTCTATGGTGTCAGCTGTAATTTCTCCTTTTCCATTTCTAATTTTACTGATTTGAGTCCTCTCCTTTTCTTGATGAGTCTGGCTAAAGGTTTATCAATTTTGTTTATTTTCTCAAAGAACCAGCTTTTAGTTTTACTGATCTTTGCTACTGTTTTCTTCATTTCTATTTATTTCTGCTCTGATCTTTATGATTTCTTCCCTTCTACTAACTTTGGGTTTTGTTTGTTCTTCTTTCTCTAGTTGCTTTAGGTGTAAGGTTAGGTTGTTTATTTTAGATGTTTCTTGTTTCTTGAGGTAGAATTGTATTGCTATAAACTTCCCTCTTAGAACTGCTTTTGCTGCGTCCCATAGGTTTTGGTCCATCGTGTTTTCATTGTCATTTGTTTCTAGGTATTTTTTGATTTCCTCTTTAATTTCTTCTGTGATCCCTTGGTTATTTAGTATTGTTTAGCCTCCATGTCTTTGTATTTCTTTTACAGTTTTTTTCCTGTAATTGATTTCTAATCTCATAGTTCTGTGGTCAGAAAAGATGTTTGCTACAATTTCAATTTTCTTAAATTTACCAAGGCTTGATTTGTGACCCAAGATGTGATCTATCCTGGAGAATGTTCCGTGAGCACTTGAGAAGAAAGTGTATTCTGCCACTTTCGGGTAGTATGTCCTATAAATACCAATTAAGTCTATTTGGTCTATTGTGTCATTTAAAGTTTGAACACACCTTACAAATTTGATGAAACATTTTCAATCTTCTTTTCCTATCAAAAGAAGATCCATATACAGGACATTTATGACTCCAGAATCCATTTCTTTAATTGAGAGATAATTTAAATTTAACTATAACTCTACAGGACAAATTGTTGGAACTAACTACTAATGAAAAACGTATTCTGTAAATAAAAAAACATTTGCTTCACCTTAGAAAAAAAGTTAGAAACGAATACCCTGAGTTAGCTGATATTTCTTTTAAATCTCTTCTCCCATTCTCATCAACACACCTCTGTGAGTCTGGTTTCTCTACACTGAATGTTGTTAAAATAAAACATAGGAATAGTTTAGATATACATTATCTCTTGTGAGTAGCACTGTTGTCAATCCAACTTAGATTAGATAAATTAACAGCAAGAAGCAAATTTATTTGACACATTAAAAATTTTATTGATATATACAATGTTTGTTAGAGTGTATATAGACATTTAATAAATGGGTTGCAATTCCACTCAACTTTTTGTTTAGTTAGTAGAACTGTAGAATGACAAAAAAATTGACTGTTTATAGCAACTCTATTAATAGGCTAGAAGATACTTTCCAGTAACAACATTTATAGTATTTCTACTTCTTTTCTTTTTCCTTACGTATGACTGTTTTAATTATACTTATTGAAATGTAATCATCTGTTTAATCTAAAATTTTTAAGCTTATATTTTGTCTTTTTAAATTTCATTTTCCAGGGACTTCCCTGGTGGTCCAGTGGTTAAGACTCCACGCTGCCCATGCAGGGGGCACAGGTGCAGTTCCTGTTCAGGGAACTAAGATCCTTCATGCCATGTGGTGCGGCCAAAAGATTAAAAAAAAAAAAGACTATTAAAATGAATAAATTATCATTAAAAAATAAATTTTGTTTTCCTAGTAATTTACTTTTATTGTACTTTACAAAAGTGTCCATGCACAAATTATTAAAGAAAAAAAAATCCTCACAACAGGTAGTTCAATAAGCACAGCGATATCGCACAGGCTGGCAAATTACAACCTGCTGTCTGTTTTTCTAAATAAAGCTTGGAACACAATCACATGTATTTGTTTACCAACCATCTACAGCTACTCTCACTCTACAACAGCAAAATTGGGCAATTGTGGCAGAGAGCATATGGCCCTCAAAGCCTAAAATATTTACTCTCTAGTCCTTTGAAAAAAAAAAAAAACGTTTGCCAACCCTTGCTCTAGATGGCTGAACATAATGTTGAGAAGGCTTCTCTATTTTTCTGCCCCAATCATTCAATAAGCAAAGACATTACTGGAGCTCAGGACCATTAAGACGATTAAACATTCCTACCTGCAGACATAGGGCCAGAAGAATAAGTTTAGATACTACTTAGGCATCACCACTGACAGAGAATGAAGGGCATGTAAAACCCCTCTACATGGTGTCTGTCTCTTGGTATCCTAAAACTCTAATTTGCGTGTCTGATTTTGATTTATCTGATCCAGATAGAAGAATAAGCACTAAATCTGGAAGACCCAAAAGAATCTTCAAGCCAGACAAACAAGAGTTCCAACTACAGAAGTGCATTTGTGTGTGGATCAGAGGGAAAAATGACCTTCTTCTGTTATAATTTTTATCTAACTGCACTTTGAACACTTTCAAAGAATGATATCCTATATAGATTTCAAGAAGCAACAACGAAAACAGTAGAAAAGATCATTTTAGTTTGATGTGCTTTGGATTTTATTTGTTACTTGGAATCCAATTCTAAAATAACAAGTTAATCTATAATAGTTATCCAATTCAATGTCCAAGTTCAATTATTTTAAAATAATAAAATTATTTTTGTAAAAAGTTATGCCCAGAGTAGGTCATTATATTCTTCTATAGGCTGGAAATGCAAAGTCTATAAAATAGAAGGATATCCTGTTATTCTGAGAACAATGCCTCACTATTACATACCTCTTGAATAATTTCCTATTATGATTTTTTGAATTCCATTATAATATATACCACATATATAATGAATATAACTTCTTGAAAGTTGCTGAAAAATATAAGTTAGGATTTGTTTTTAAACTTTCAACTTTAGAACAATAGTGCCCAGAATATCTTGAGCATTGATATCATAGAGTCAATATAACAACGAATATTTGAGTTCTTCCTTTCAAGAAGTTACAAGCCATAAGGAAAGATGATATACAATTCTTGGCTAAAAACAGTTCATAAGCTAGTTGAGATCTTCTACATAGTTTAAAAACAAGAAATGCTTTTAATGTCTAATGGTGTGGAGAACTTATCTTCAAAACTTGTATCAGCAATCATATCCTAAAGTATTGGAAACTATAGGGTAAAAATGCTATAATTATATAAGCCAAAAATATTTAAGAAAATTGACTTACATGACTACAAAAAATCCAAACCAAAAAAAAAGCAAATCTAATTTTGAGCATTAATAATGAGAAGTCTTAGTAACAGAATTAACTGCAGTGAGTTCAGTCCAAAATTAAAATAAAGCATATAAATAGAAAATAAAAAGTATTAAAACATCAACTCTGAATAAAACAAAAAAGGGAAAAAAATAGATGTTTCAAAAACAAAGCACACTTGAGGTATTTAGAGGGAAGTGTCCTGATGTCTGCAATTTACTTTGAAACACACCAAAAATAAAATGGAATACTGAATGATACAACGATCAAAATATGGATGGATATGTGATAATGCAAGTATACTAAATGTTAATGGTAGAATGTAGGTGGTGGGTATATGGGTATTAACTGTTATACTCTTTCAACTTTGCTGTATGTTTAGATGTATTAATAATAAAAGGGAACAATATAAAGCATATTAACATTTTAACATCCTTTCAGTATGACATTAGTTGAAAAATTTAGTGACTACAATATACTTGGCTACAAAGAAAGATTTGGAATGAGCCCAATTTTATTCACAAGTACAGATTAAATGATTTGAATTGAAAACACAGAAATAGAGAATTAGTTAACAGCACACAAAGAATAATGGAAAATTAAATAGAAGAAAGGGGGGGTCTCATTAATTTTGCACTGATCATTTTTAAGGAGTCAGAGAAAATATTTTAAAAATCAGAGAAGGTACTTAGGTAACTAACATCCAGGCTTTTAGAATCCTCAGAATTCCAGAACTGTTCCAAACGTAAAAGTCAATGCTGTCTAAAAAAACAAAAAAAGCAAAGAAATGGTTGCTCTCTCCCTGAAACCTGCAATAGATTAAAAATCCCAGATTAAAAACCTACTCTAAAACGCTCAGTTTCCCTGCTCGTATTTTCAGTATAGTTCTAATCTCACTGCACTACAATTGGAGTCTTAGTCTATGCGTGAGCACGCACGCACATGGACAGTCTTGTTTATCTCAGACTCTCCAGCCATTTATTCTGCTATGAAGTGTCTATTCCTGAGAAAGCATACTCTAATAAGAAATAAAGACAAATGACCACCCTACATGGTATTATTATTATTATCATCATCATCATACTATTTTATAGATCAGTAAACTGAAGCACTGAGTGGTTAAGTAAACCGCCCAAGGTTATACAGCTAATAAGTGACAGAGGGGGAATTCAAACCATATTCTTAACCATCAGGCTATACTCTTCATTTAGAAAATTCTTATCCTCCAGAGACCCATTTTTAGCAAATAGTCAAGATTTCTAATTCACAAAATCTAAAAGCACTGAAAATAGGCCCTAGTTCTTAAGAACTGAGCCAAACAGGACAAAGGGAACCTCACTTTAAGAACTGGAGTATCTTATTCCAACAGTAATAGACAGTGAATGCCTTATCCAAAGTCTTCTCTCATCATTCACTATTAGTATGTATTGTTTCTGCTTATAATCTTGCTGAATACAACTGCGATTTGGAAACCACTTGATTTTGCCTTATACTATACTCATTTACATATCTGTTTTATCCTACATGATTATAAATCCTTTGAGGATAAGAATCAAGTTTTACTTATCTTTGCAGCTACCCTGAAAAACTGATTTAAGAAACCACTTGCTCATATGCAAAAATTCACCAAGTTCTAATGTTTAAGTCACTAAAAAAATTATTTGAACTAATAACTGTTCATTAAATAACAGTTAATAACATTAACAGCAGTTCAATAAAAACGAATACTCCTTGAATCAATGTTTAGTTTACATTTATTAGTGCATGAAGACTAAGTATAATTCTGCTAAATTATACACATATAATACTGTTAAATTATATATATATAACTCTGCTAAATTACATACATATAATACTCTAAAAATCAAAGGCAAATGTCATTAAATGGATGTAAAAGTTTAATCCTACTATGAGACATAAACTTTTTGCAAACTATTTAAATGTTTAAATGTAAACTTCATTAACTTCATTAAATGATTAATTTCTGAGAATATAAAGCAGTAATGAGCCACTTGTAGCTCTCAATTATTAGTCAAAAGACATGCTTCTATTTCCCTCTACTAATACCACTTTCTCAGCTTAAGAATAACATTTTATTGATTCTTACTCTGAATTGTAATTTCTAACACAGCACACATGAAAAAAGCATTCTTCATGCATCAGATGTTATTTAAGCACTTATAATGTGCCAGATATTATACTAAGTGCTAGAAATAAATCACAAGGGAAATATAATCCTGTATTTAAGGACTCTATAGGTGGGGAAGTCAGGTGCGAGTGCTATCATGGAATGCTTCCTGGACAGTGTTACGGTCCCCTCTTTTAAAGTAAAAGCATTAGATCACCTCCTGCTTTCTCAGAAAATCCATAAAGCAAACCAACTTAGAGAATTAGAAAGAGCAACTATTTATGCTAGAGTAATGGCAGTTTATAAAATTAAATTTCTGTTCATTATTTTTTCCCATACATCACATTAAAAGCTTGGATGGCGTTTCACCCAATTTGTAAATTCTTTGGGACCAGCTGATTTAAAACATAGGCTATACTGCTTATTCAAAAGTCACTCTGCAGGTTGTAGAGAGTGCATCAAAGAGACAGGCAGTCCTACTACAGAACAACTGATGCTCAGATACAACAAACAGCAGACCTATGTAACTGTTGATTGTAAATGACATAACATGCACATTGAAAGGAAAGATAAAAAGTGATTTCAGATATGAATCCCAAATTCGAACTCACCTGATAATTTAAAGTGCTGAAGCTTCTCTCACGTGGGCAATACTATGAAGCAGTGCCCTACTGAGGAGCATTAGACACGCATTTATTTGACGATGAATAATGATTCTCCTTCGCAAAACTAGGTGAGCTAGTTTCATTTGTTTATGGGTCTATTTCTCCATTAGACTAAGACTTACTCAAAGACAGCAACCATGTCCTTTTTACTTTTAAGAGGAATGTAACAACACAGCAATTAAATTCCATCACAAAGTAACCAGTGCTCTGAAGACCATCGGGGCAGGTCAGGAATAAAGACGCAGACGTAGAGAATGGACTGGAGGACACGGGGAGGGGGGAGGGTAAGCTGGGACGAAGTGAGAGGGTGGCAGGGACATATATACACTACCAAATGTAAAATAGCTAGCTAGTGGGAAGCAGCCGCATAGCACAGGGAGATCAGCTCGATGATTTGTGACCATCTAGTGGGGTGGGATAGGGAGGGTGGGAGGGAGGTGCCAGAGGGAGGGAATATGGGGATATATGTATACGTATAGCTGATTCACTTTGTTATACAGCAGAAACTAACACACCATTGTAAAGCAATTATATTCCAATAAAGATGTTAAAAAAAAAAGTAACCAGTGCTATATTATTCCTATTAATAACTACAAATGAATAAAAATATTTCATTTTGCAGAGACTGCTTCTCTTTTTTCAGGTTTTATAATATCCCAGAAGGCATGCCCCCTCCTTTTTAGTTCTAAAGCTTAAACTATGTATAATATCAAATAAATTATCTACCTATATATACCATTTTTTTAAATTCCACTTTTATAACATATTTGCAAATAGTTTTTTTTTTTAATTTATTTATTATTTTTGGCTGTGTTAGATCTTCATTGCTGCGCACGGGCTTTCTCTAGTTGCGGTGAGTGGGGGCTACTCTTCGTTGCACTGCACGGGCTTCTCATTGCAGTGGCTTCTCTTGTTGTGGAGCATGGGCTCTAAGCACGCCAGCTTCAGTAGTTGTGGCTTGCGGGCTCTAGAGCGCAGGCTCAGTAGTTGTGGCGCAGGTGCTTAGTTGCTCCACGGCATGTGGGATCTTCCCCGACCAGGGCTCGAACCCCTGTGCCCTGCACTGGCAGGCGGATTCTTAACCACTGCACCACCAGAGAAGCCCGCAAATAGTTTTTACTTTATCTTCCCCCAGCCCAATTAAAATGTTACTTTCCATTACCAATATAAAAAACCTGTATCTGAAAAGGAAATATTCTAATTTTATTAATGATATCCTCACCACCTAACAGCACCTGCCACATGGTCGGTCTTCAGTGTTAGTCGAACTACACTACTAATCAATACTGTTTAGAAAAGGGATTGAATGGAGAAGCTGCACAAGTATGCATTTGATCCCTGCACTGTCAAGTATGCATTTGATCCCTGCAGTGTTTCAATATTTACTCAGCAATGTCACAACCTCCCCCCAAAAATTATCTGTAATCAAACATGAGCCCAAAACCATCATGTTCAGGACTATGTCATCTCCTTCCACTGAAGATAGATAATAGGTTTGATTTTCTCTATGACCAGTCATCACAAATGGGATAGATGATACCCTTTCAATTACGTTAGTCTTTACTGGCAGTCCCTACATTTGGGGGGTTCTCTTACATAAAAATCGACTACTAACTATTTGTTCTGAATGATCTATTTAAAGCTATTAATAAACAAGAATGGATATCTAATCATTCTGATTCTCTAGACATAACTCTAAAGTTCCTGAACCTCCCATGAGAAATTTTTGGTACTTACTGGTTTTAGCTATTCAATGATCCCAAAGGAATAGAATGATATAATAGAATGATATAAGTTGGTTCTATACTCTGGCCCCTGGCTGAAAATAAGAAATGCAAACAAATACTAAAATTATACAGAACTCAGAACTTTTGGAAAAGGTTGGTACATTTAAGAGACCATCATTTTTTATTTGTCTAGATTATACAGAAGTAAATTGTGAGTTACACAAGAAAATCTATAAACACCAATGGAAACTGACCTCTGTAAGTACATACAGAAACAGTGAGAGAGGAAAGAAAACACAGGCTTTTGGTCAGACACCAACATTCAGACTGTGTGAGGGTTGCCCTTTCTGAGCCTCGGTGTCTTTATTTTAAAAGTAGGTATAATAGCCAGTATCTTACAGTGTTTATTATAAGAATTTAAATAAAATAATTATGTCTAACATATACTTAGTACTCCAAAAACTATGGTTATCATAACTTAGGAGGGAGAAGATCCTCTTTTCAATCATATTTATACATGTAGCTACATCAAGAGGCTCAAATTAATATTTGAATAGGAAAATTATAGTTGGTTACTGTATCCATTTCCCAGGGCTGCTGTAACAAAGTACCACAAACTAGGTGGCTTGAAACAAGAGAAACGTATTCTTCCACAGTTCTGGTGACTAGAAGTCTGAAATAAAGGTGTCAGCAGGCTTGGTTCCTTTTTTGGAGGCTCTGAAGGAGAATCCATTCCATGTCTCTCTACTAGCTTTAAATCAGAGCTTCCCAAATAATGTACTGCACCCCCACAGCTATACCAGGAATGAGAATCCCTCAGCCTTTCAGTGAGCTAAGAGGGGCATGAGGCACTGAGCCACCAAGACTGCCAATTCTGCATTCTTTAAAAGTTTTGCAACATTTTTTTCTAATGTCATAAAACCAGTCAGGCTTATGCCATAGCAACTTGGCATTAAGACCTGAGGTTATTACTGCATAAAGGGCTCTAAAAATCAGGCATTAGGTAGTATACTACATATACCAATATTCAGTTTAAAATGGACAATCTCAGATGTAACATCTCAATGTAACACTGGTATAACTGGATGTCATCACAATCTGCCCCTCAATCACCTAAAAATCAAACTGACTAGATTCTTGACTTTAAGACTACTAGTACAAAACATGATAAAAAGTTATATACACAACTTACAATACATGAGGTGCCCACTCTTGCCATTTCTATTCAACATAGTGCTGAAAGTACTAGCAAGAGCAATCAGACAAGAATAAATAAAAGGCATCCTAATCAGAAAGGGAAAAGTAAAATTATCTCTGTTTACAAATACATAATTTCATATGCAGAAAACCCTAAAGACTCTATTAAAAAAACCCCATCAGAATAAATGAATTTAGTAAAGTTGCAGAATATAAAAATCAACATACAAAAAACAGTTGTGCTTCCTTATACCAACACTCTGTACAAAGAGGAAATCAAGAAAACAGTCTCATTTATGATAGCATCAAAAAATATTCCTGGGACTTCCCTGGTGGCACAGTGGTTGGGAATCCGCCTGCCAATGCAGGGGACACGGGTTCGAGTCCTGGTCCAGGAAGATCCCACATGCCGTGAAGCAACTAAGCCCGTGCGCCACAACTACTGAGCCTGCGATCTAGAGCCCATGAGCCACAACTACTGAGCCCGCGTGCCTAGAGCCCTGCTCCACAACAAGAGAAGCCACTGCAATGAGAAGCCCGCACACCACAACGAAGAGTAGCCCCCACTGGCCACAACTAGAGAAAGCCCACACGCAGCAACGAAGACCCAACACAGCCAAAAAGAAAGAAAGAAAAAAACTTTAAAAAATATTCCTATTTCAACAAGCAAAGCAAATTGTATATTGTCCTGGTATACCCACTATCCTTACTAAAAGGTTTTTTTAAAAAAACTAGGTGGAATATACCCTGATCAAATATGATATAACACCACTCAAAGCCTAGCTCTAACCTCTGTGTCTGTATAACTGAAAAAGGAGTTAATAATTTTTTTGATAAATTCATTAAATGAATGCAAATGTAATCACTAGTTTAAAGTTAAACCTCAAGGAAAATAATACATGTACAAGGGAGACTTTTAACCAAAAATCTAATTGTACCAAATCTAGCGGTTCAGGAAGTTGAGGCACTATTCATGTCTTAATTTGTGCACATTTCTTACTACTCTCTGTCACTAATAAATTCAAACATAAAATCCCAAGAACTCATGATTTATTTTGAGACATCCTGATCTTTCTAATACCAAGGGTGTGGAAAAATACCCAGGATAGCACTGTTTTGTTTTTCCTGTGCTCCTACTCAAAGGCAATGAGGGAATACATTCCAGTCAGAAAGTTTTCCAGGAGAAATGGGCAACAATATACCATACAATGCCAGAGCCAAAGGGAGCCATAAATACTATCTAAGAAAGACTTCAGGGCTTCTCTGGTGTCACAGTGGTTAAGAATCCGCCTGCGAATGCAAGGGGCACGAGTTCAAGCCCTGGTCAGGGAAGATCCCATATGCTGCGGAGCAACTAAGTTTGTGCACCAGAACTACTGAGCCTGCACTCTAGAGCCCACGAGCCACAACTACTGAGCCCATGTGCCACAACTACTGAAGGCCACGTGCCTAGAGCCCATGCTAGCACCACAACAAAAGAAGCCACCGCAATGAGAAGCCCACACACTGCAATGAAGAGTAGCCCCCGCTCTCCGCAACTGGAGAAAGCCCACGCCCAGCAACGAAGACCCAATGCAGCCAAAAATAAATAAATAAAATAAATTTATTAAAAAAAGAAGAAAGACTTTAAGTGAAGATCATACAATAAATTCATGCTCTGATGCAATGTTTGCCCACCCCACTCAAAATGTATATAAATGAGAAATTAAAAAATTAAAGGAGAAAACCAATAAGACAAAGATGGGCATCAAAATGAGGTAATCATCTCCCTGGACCAGAAAGCGAAGCTATGATCAGGGTTGAAGTCAGAAGCACATTAGACTCTAGGTTAAAAAGAAGACAATGGGAGGAGGATTCTGGAAAAATGATGGAGTAGGAAGCAGCAGGAATCAGTCTCCCTACCTACACAACAACTGCTTTGGTAGAATCTATCTGCTGTAACTATTTTGGAACTCTGAAGACCGATGAAGGTTAGCAACTTCCAGGGGAAGATGTGGATGGTTAAATTGCAGGGTTTTTTCCAGTCAATTTCAATTCTTCACACAGTAGCAGCTATCCATCCTTTACTCCTGGCACATGGCAGGCAGCTCAGCTTGTGTTACATGTTCCTGAAGCACCTTGCACATAACTTGCAAGAACCAGGATGGGCAAAAAAGACACTGTACTCTAAATATCAGCGATCTCTGTTTTGACTACTGATTGCCCCTTCTGATCATAGAAATGCAGACAAAGAGGCAGGCAGCCATTCTTGTTTAAGTAACCTACCCCCTCCCCCACTGCTGAAAGCACCTCCACATCCAGATGAAGTGATTTTGAGGGAATTTAAAGGACTAGCAACCTTTTCCCTCCTGTCATTTTTCACTTTTTCCCTTTAAGGAGCCAGACATTAAAGACTAGAAAATTCAAAAACTACTACATATAAAGGGAAAATTAGAAAGTGAACATGCATGTACAGAGAAAGGCTCAGAAAAAACCTGAGAAGGACTTAAGTTTATACCTCAGGCTGATACTTGGCACAGAGACAAACTATAACAATCAAAAAGCAAAAACAACAAAAAACAACAAACCTTTCGGAAAGGGGAGAATCTGATTTCCAGAGTTACCACATTATTAGATTCAAATATCTAGCATTCAACAACAACAACAAAAAAGATCACAGGGCATACAAAGACACAAGAAAGTATGGCTCATTCAGAGGAAAAAAAATAAATAAACTGACACTGTCCCTGAAAAAGAACTTATGGCAGACAAACTAGACAAAGACTTTAAGGATGCTCAAAGAACTATATGAAGATGTGGAGAAAGTCAAGAAAACAATATGTGAACAAAATGGAAATATCAATAAAGAAATGGAAAAATCTAAAAAAGAAACCAAACAATTTTTATAGCTGTAAAGTGCAATAACTGAAATGAAAATTTCACTGAAGGAATTCAATGGCAAATTTGGGCAGGCAGAAGAATCAGTGAACTTGAAGACAGGACAATGAAAACTGTCAAGTCTGAGGATGAGAAAAAAAAAAAAGGATTGAAGAAAAGCAAACAGAGCCTAAGGAAAGTGTGTGATACTATCAAGCAGACTAATTATGCATTGTGGGAATCCCAGAAGAAGAAGAGAGAAAAGGGCAGAGAGAATATTTGAAGAAATAATGCCTGACAAAAGAAATAAAAGCAAAAACAAATAGGACCTAATTAAACATAATAGCTTTTGCACAGCAAAGGAAACCATGGACAAAACAAAAAGACAACCTACTGAATGGGAAAAAATATTTCCAAATGATGCAACTGATGAGTGGTTAATATCCAAAAATATAAAAACAGCTCAGATAACTCAGTATCAAAAAAACAAACAACCCAATCAAAAAATAAGCAGACGACTTGAATAGACATTTTTCCTAAGAAGACATACAAATAGCTAACAGGCACATGAAAAAATGCTCAACATTGCTAATTATTAGAGAAATGCAAATCAAAAACACAGTGAGGTATCACCTCACACCTGTTAGAATGGCTATCATTAAAAGTTTACAAATAACAAATGTTGGAGAGAATGTGGAGAAAAGAGAGCCCTTCTACACTGTTGGTGGGAATGTAAATTGGTGCAGCCACTATGGAAAACAGTAGGGAGGTTCCTTAAAAAACTAAAAATAGAACTACCACATGATCCAACAATTCCACTCTTGGGTCTGTATCAGGAAAAAAGGAAAACACTAACTCAAAAGATACGTGCATCCCAATGTTCATAGCAGCACTATTTACAACAGCCATGATGACATGGAAGCAACCCAAGTGCCCATCAACAGACAACTGGGTTAAGAAGATGTGAGATACACACACACACACACACAGTGGAATATTAACTCAGCCATAAAAAAGAATGAAATACTGCCATTTGCAGCAATGTGGACATAACTAGAGAATATAATGCTTAGTGAAATGTCAGACAGAGAAAGACAAATACTATATGATATCAATTATATGTAGAATCTAAAAAATAATACAAATAGATGTATATGCAAAACAGAGACTCACAGATGTAGAAAACAAACTTGTGGTTACCAAAGGGAAGAGGAAAGGAAGGAGGAACAAATTAGGGGTATGAAATTAACAGATACAAACTACTATACATAAAATAGAGAAGCAACAAGGATTTACTGTACAGCACAGGGAATTATACCTAATATCTTGTAATAACCTATAATGGAATATAATATGCAAAACACTGAATCACTATGCAGTATGTATACCTGAAACTAATACAATATTGTAAGTCAACTGTACTTCAACAAAAAATAAATAAAAAATAAATTTTAAAAAGTATATTTTGCATATAATTCCTCAATTATATATGGGAGCAGAGCCAAATAACAAGATAATAAAACTAAATATAACAGTTTCAAAAAAGAAGACAAAACTATCAAATCTACATGCCCAAGAATACTAACATTTACTCATATCCACCAGTGCTTCTTTCAACAGTTTTTAAAACTTTAAAAATCAAACTATGTATATCAAGTATTTTGAGGAAAAAAATCAGACTGCTTTTCTCCCAAAATTTATTTCTAACCATTGTTACAAGCTAAGGAGATCAAAAATAAAATAAAATAATTTAAAAACATAAGTATCAACATGAACACAGAAAACAACCCTCAACTTTCTCTCAAGATAGTTTTCCTTATTGTTTTACAGGACAAGACTAGCAAAATAGAAAACTCCAAGTATATAGTCCACCATTTCAAATAATTTTACCAATGCTTCTTTAATAGCAATGGCCAGAAAGCCAGGTGTACACAGCTAAAATAAGTTACATTTTAAACTTTTATGCTGATGAAATTTACCGAAAAAGAACCCTGTCACATATACACAACACTAACTTCTTGGGTAGTGTTCCCAACTCTTCATAAATTTATTTCTTAAAAGAATAAAAATAGCAAAAAGTTGCACTTGAGGTGCGACTGTGGTGATAACCACAGGCTTTTTGACAGGGTGCCTGTGTTTGCTCTGTGTTTGTCCTCAGACAAGGAGCCACCCTTAAAGTCCACAATCTTTTCCTGCTCTTTCTCTCCAGCCACAGTAACCTTTTGTATCCTTCCTTCACTAGTAGCATTCTGCCAAAGACTACAGGAAGTATATTAATACACAGAACTTGCCTTTAGCAATTTCAGTTTGAGTACTGCAAATGATTTTACCAATACCTCAGTGGTTAGCTAACTACAGGCAAAAGCCAGACTAAATTTTACACTAATACTTAATGTTGTTTAGTGACTCATATGGCTTCTGTGTTTTCAGAGATTCATTTGGTCTGTTTGTATAAATAGATATGCAATACATCTATTATTTTTGAATAATATATCTATTATCTATTATTTTTGGAATTTCACAAACCATTAATAAACATTAATACATAAAACATTAATACTCTTGTAGGAAACTGAAAGTACCAAGAAACTTGAAAAAGTTCAGGGCTCAAATCCCTTCAAGTGTAAATAGGGATACATAGTATTATTTTCTTTCTTTCCTCTAACATCCCCCTAAAAATGTATTACAAGTTTAGTGTGCATGTACTTGAGGTACTATTTTTCAAGCTGCTGTCATCTGATCAATCCCACTTAAATTCTTTTCTTTTACGATATTTTTTTATTTGGGACAGCTCATCTGTATGATCTCTAAATCTCACAAATAATACTGAAACCTTTTTGGCCCATCAATTCTTTGTGTAGAGGATGACAACATACACCACAAGTAATAATTCTATAAAGGTCATTCTTTTCAGTTGACTATAATGCCACATCAGTGGCTTTGAAGAGAAAGAATTTTTAACTTATTTTTTAAATTTTTTTATTCTTTAATTTTATTATTATGTTTTTGGCCACGCTGTGCGTCTTATGGGATTTTAGCTCCCCAACCAGGAATCGAACCCAGGCACTCGGCAGTGAAAGTGCAGAGTCCTAACCACTGAACCGCCAGGGAATTCCCTGAAGAGAAAGAATTTAATATATTTAATTGCAAAACAATACACAACCATAGAATATAAGTCCTGTAAGTGCTAGAACTTTTTTTTCTTCTTTTTTGGACAGTGCTATATCCACAGTACCTAGAAGAGTGCTAAAATATTTTTTCAACACATGAAACATGGTATATCTTAAAATAAACTAATTTTAAAATAATACTTTTATAAAAAAAATTAAGTGGAGTAAGTCCTGCTAGAGCACAGATTCCATTCATCTTATGGTCTAACTAAGGAAACATCAATATTCACACGATTAAGCTCCTGACAGAGACGAACCAAAATATTAAAATACTTAAAAGAATATTAAATATTAATATTAGATACCAAAAAGAAACCAAAACACAACTACTATATTTTTAAAAACTGTTTTAAAATTGGTAAAATTGATAGAGGAAATTAAAAATTCAAAGCAGCTGTTCACATAAATTGTGATTTGACTTCTTTTAAAGCTATTTAAATAGTCTTGACTATTTAGATGATGTACCAACAACAAATAATAGCCAAAACTATGGAATGTCCCAAAAAGGAAGCTTATACTAGTGTCATTATCAAACATTATCCATTAGACAGTTGGTAACATAAATGTTTCACATACTTTCAATTTAACAACTAGCAGACTCTCTGAAGGAAATTCCCACAATAATGACAAATATTCTGATTTTCAGTTGATTTTTAAATGTGTATAAATGTAAGTTAAGAATATACAGGCTTTGACATTTTAAAAACTGTAATAACTTAAACTAAAATGTATAAGTTAAAATTAAAACAAATTCTCAAATGTTTAATTTTTCTTTAATTATGCCTTGCCAAATACTTCTAATGTAACAAATCTTCATTTTTTTTTAGAGCACCAGCAAAATGTGATATAGCAAAAAAACAATAAAACAGAAATGGCTTGAGATAATTTTGAAAACTGATAAATGATAAAAATCTATCACTGTTAAAGATTCAATCAGGCTTGAAAACGGCAATATCAGTGATGTGTTCTAATCTATCAGACTCGCCAAAACAAACCATAAAATCTTATTAGGTCCAACATCACCTATGTAGCATTTTTGCTAAAAAGTTAACCTAAATCTAATCATGAAGAAAAAACCTGGACAATTCGAAAAAGCTTCCTACAAGACAAATGACCAGATGAGTAAAATAGGTGAGAGAAATTAAACGGTGTAAACTTCCAGTTACAAAATAAATGAGTCATGGGCATGAAATGTACAGTTGGGGAATATAGTCAATAATAATGTAATTTTTTAAAAAAGAAAAATGACCAGATTTTTCAAAAAGTCAGTGTCATGAAAAACAAAAAAGGTGAAAGAAATATTCGAAATAAAATCAAGAGACACCAAACGCAATGTGTAAACCTTAACTGGATCTTGGAAAAACAGCTATAAAAGACATTTTGGGAATAAATGAGGAACTGTGAATACAAACTACATATTAAATGATATTACAGAATTATTATTCATTATGTTGGATATGATAATGACATTAGTTATTTTGGAAAATGATCTTGTTCTCAGAAGATGCAAAGTAAAGTAAGTGGATGAAAAGTCTCATGATAGCTATAACTTACTTTCAAACTGTCCAGCTTAGAAAAAAAAGTATAGCTACATAATGTAAATGGGGCAAAATGTTAATAATTGGTTAATATAGAGGAAATTGACCATTCTTCAGTATATTATTCTGTCAACTTTTCCACAGATTTGAAGTTCTTTTCAAATAAAAAGTTAGAGGAAATGTCATTAGGTCAAAATTTCTCTTCATATTTCAATTCAATTCAGTAAAAGTTACAAAATCTAAAGCTGGCTAACATATGGAAATTTCATTTTGTAAACCTCTATGGCTTAAGATAATAACTGTTATTGATTCTTATTATAGATACATTCTAGATAACTTGGGTTATAAAGAAAATTTCCATAAAGTTGGTCCTATTGCATGAATTTCTAGTACAAAATCTGAGCTGTGGTTGTATTTTAAAAGGCTTTTAAAAGACAGCTTGGGCTTCCCTGGTGCCACAGTGGTTAAGAATCTGCCTGCCAATGCAGGGGACACGGGTTCAAGCCCTGGTCCGGGAAGATCCCACATGCTGCGGAGCAACTAAGCCTGTGTGCCACAACTACTAAGCCTGCGCTCTAGAGCTCGCAAGCCACAACTACTGAGCCCGTGTGCCGCAGCTACTGAAGCCCACTCGTCTAGAGCCTGTGCTCCGCAACAAGAGAAGCCACCGCAGTGAGAAGGCCATGCACCACAATGAAGAGTATCCCCCACTCGCCACAACTAGAGAAAGCCCGCGCACAGCAATGAAGACCCAACAAAGCCAAAAAAAAAAAAAAAAAAAAAAAGACAGCTAAAAAAAATCTGGCGTAATAAAAAGGTTAAGTAGTTATCCTAATGAAACAGTAAACGTTCTCATATTGGCAGAGTTTTTACAGTGCTTTTCCAAAGGGAAGAAGGTCCTCCAACTACCTTACCTTATACCCTTTCCCAGAAAAATGGGACTTGGATTATCTAATGTTATATGCAAAGTTCCCCATAATTCATCACTCCCTTTCTAATATGGAAATCCATTATCTAGCAAAGCTAGGTTACAACAATTTGCAAAAAAAAAGGAAAACTATCACAATAAGAACACGAGGGACCATCTTATACGTGTAAACATAGATTGGGAACTATTTTCATATTTCTTATACGTGTAAACATAGACTGGGAAGTCTTCATTTCTGGAGACCAGTGCATCTGGTCTCCAGAACTAGCTGAGAAGAAGGGAAGAAAGAATGGTTATCACTCCGTTCAAAAATGAAGGAAAAAAAGGTCAGAGAAGTCAAGTAATCTTCCCATTATCATTAATTTGTTGTATTTCAGACTGAAAACGCCTTTCCTTGAATTAGTATCCCACTTCTTGTCCATAAACTGAAAAATATGTAGTTAGTGGCTATGGCAATAAATACAAAAAAAGGCAATTAGATATCTTTTCCTATACCAAAAAAAAAAAGTCCAATATGGATATATTACATTATAGATATATATATATATAAAATATTATGAATATTTTACTTTGCAACACATTCCTCAGTCTACGAAAGAAAGAAGCTGTTAGGAGTATCCTTTCTTTAATGCCTCGCTGCAAGTTTCAACTTTTTTTCAAACAATGAAATCTCTACAGAGCCTGGGGGGGAAAAAGAACATATCAATTCTATTAACAAGATACATTTTTTTTTAACATTTTAAGATCTCTGAAATCAGGATGCATCTAACCATTGACAACATCCCTTAACTGCTGTCAGGATACAACAGAATTTGGTGGCTTGAGGAAACAACGAACTCCTACACATTTCCAACAACAAACATTTAAGGACTATCTGATCATTGTCAGAAAACCTTCGATTGACACCATCTGCTAAGATCAAGAAACTTTTCTGCATGAAAACTTAGAGAGTGGTATCAGCAAAGAGGAAAAATTCCTGGAGGAAATACTGGGAGACTCTGTCAAGAAATGCTGCATTCTAATGCACTAAGTGGTAGAGAGGTAATACAGTGTGGAAAAACAAGGAAATTAATGGCTCTGAATCTAAAAGTTATTCAGGGGCTTCCCTGGTGGCACAGTGGTTAAGAATCCGCCAGCCAATGCAGGGAACACGGGTTTGATCCCTGGTCCAGGAAGATCCCACATGCCGCAGAGCAACAAAGCCCATGCGCCACAACTACGGAGCCTGCGCTCTAGAGCCTGCAACACACAACTACTGAAGCCCACAAGCCACAACTACTGAAGCCCGCGTGCCTAGAGCTCATGCTTCGCAACAAGAGAAGCCACTGCAATGAGAAGCCCACGCACTGCAACGAAGAGCAGCCCCCACTCACCGCAACTAGAGAAAGCCCACGTGCAGCAACAAAGACCCAACGCAGCCAAAAATAATAAATAAATTAAATAAATAAATTAAAAAGAAAAGAAATAAATTGAAAAATTAACAGGGAAAACACTGAAAAATATCATCTAAAAGGCAAATATGACAAATAACAAGAAGAGTCAGCAAACTGGCTCTCCATAAATGTACTCAACTGTTCAAAGCAGAGAGACAAAGAAATACTCTACTTTATGAATATGAAATTTTGAAATATCTGCTATTAGCTTCCTTATACAGTTTGCATACATTATTATATAGAATTATATAAACAAAACCAGATATAATTTACCTGACAGACATTTAAAGAAATTTTTCAAGAGTAAATCTGACTGCTTTGTAAAATATAATTCAACTGCATCATGTGTATATGTATATACACATAAATACATATATCTATACATGTAACATATGTGTGTGTGTGTTTAACAGAAGAGATAGAAGTCTCAGTAGATCATTTAGAGTTAGAAAAGTAGCTGGGCTTCCCTGGTAGTGCAGTGGTTAAGAATCCGCCTGCCAATGCAGGGGACACGGGTTCGAGCCCTGGTCCGGGAAGATCCCACCTGCCGCGGAGCAACTAAGCCTGTGCGCCACAACTACCGAAGCCCGCGCGCCTAGAGCCCATGCTCCGCAACAAAAGAAGCCAACACAACGAGAAGCCCGCACACTGCAAGGAAGAGTAGCCCCCACTCACCGCAACTAAAGAAGGCCCGCACAGTAAGGAATACCCCACGCAGCCAAGGAAGGAAGGAAGGAAGGAAAAAATAAAGTTCCCTTTAAAAAAAAAAGAAGAAAAGTAGCAAAGGCACTAAAATAGTGACAAATTATATTGGAAAGAGTAGGCTGGAAAGGAATGGCTTAAGAAGCTCATTTCTCATTTAATTAAGTAGTAATCAAGCAATAATGTCTAGAGTTGATAAATCAAGAATCAATTATATGCACATTATTTAAAGATATGGAAAAGATCACCAAAAGAACCAAAACAGGATTCATTTTTAATCTTTTCTCTGAGGAAAAAGACTGGCATTACATCAGAGGACTGCTACTTTTCATACAATTTAATGTACTATTTTATATATTTAATCATGAACCAGTCCTATTTATTTGATTATTAAAACTTTACAATATGTTACAGAAGAATGTATCATGCAAAAATTTTCACTTTGTATTAAAAAAAAAATTTTTTTTTTTTTTTGCCCACGCAGCTTTTGGGATCTTAGCTCCCTGACCAGGGATCAAACCCGGGCCCTCGGAAGTGAAAGCACAGATTCCTAAACACTGGACCACCAGGGAATTCCCTGTACTAAATTTTAAAAGCAGATCATATACTCTGATCCCAATGGAAGCATATCTATAAAGGGACTATATGAAAACATACCTGTAAACAGCATAGTAACTCCCTATTTTAAAGGTTTATTGAGAGACTTAAACCAGATAATATATGTAAAATTATCAGCAAAGTGCCTGGTACAATGTAGGGATTAAATCAATATTAGCTATCAATACTAGTATCTATTATATATGCAAAGAATAAAGGTCCAGCACTAAAGTTAGAACTAATGCTATTCATTATGTAAAGCACCTGATATATAATAAGCACTCAATAACTAATGGCTGAATTAATGAATTACTGAGTCTACCTAAGTTTTCAAAAATAGATAATTCCTTTTCTAAGACTATAAAATAAAATAAAGACAGACAGCTACCTGGTAAACTACAAAGAAATCAGAATAAAACTAAAATCAAAACCTAACAAAGTACAAATAAAATCATTCCCCAATTTTATTATTTATACTGATAATAATAGCAGCAGCAGCAACACAAATTACACTGATAACAGGAGTTATCATGTACAGCATTTTCTGGGTGTTAATTTTTCCTTCTAGTGTTCTCCTGTATTTTTAAATTTTGTAACAAATACTACTTTCATGATTTTTTTGGGGGGGGGGCAATTTTAGAATTCTACTCCACATGGAAAGTAATTACTTACAAGGGCCAAAATTTCCAAATTATGTTAAACTGTTTTTTATAAGGATGGGTAGTTATTAATTCTTAATACTCACAAAATGATATATCAACATAATTTTTCCTTGGCACATTTAGCTATCTGAGAGCAAATAAGATTCTAATTAAAATAAGTGCTTATGGGACTTCCCCGGTGGTCCAGTGGGTAAGACTCCACGGTCCCAATGCAGGGGGCCCAGGTTCGATCCCTGGTCAGGGAACTAGATCCCTCATGCCTGCCGCAACAGAGAGTTCACATGCCATAACTAAGAAGTCTGCATGCTGCAATCAAGAAGTCCACATGCCACAACCAAGAAGCCTGCATGCCGCAACTAAGAGTCCACATGCTGCAACTAAGAATTGCGCATGTCACAACTAGGAAGTCCCCATGCTGCAACAAAGATCCTGCATGCCGTAACTAAGACCCGGTGCAGAATGAATGAATGAATGAATGAATGAATGAATAAATAAATAAATATTTTTAAAAAAATAAAATAAATGCTTAAATTTCCCTATAAATAGCACCATATCATCCACTGAAAGCATGCCATTCTCTATCAACAGGGACCTAATGAGAAATAAATACCTGATTGAACAAAAATAATTAACCTTTCATAAAACTGCAGAGTATGGGATATATAAGGGAGAATGAGTACATATACTTGTAAAATGTATTCACTATTACTTATACTTGTACATACTTTACAAATATTGTGACTATTATCTTCTCCCAGAATGTTCACAACCTTCTTTGTAGTAAGAAGCAAATTAGCTCTTCATTTGAAGATTCAAATGGAGTAAAAGGAGGATCAAAGTGAGAGAACCAAAAATAAGAAAAGGAGGATACAGGGATGCCAACACTTCTCTCCAACAAACATATCTGCCCTTAAGCCAAAGAAGAGGTATTCTAGGATGGGGACCTCCACTTCCAAGCTTACCTGTGCATACTCTCTTTCAATAGCAGCCTTCTTCTGACTGAATGTCCTAAAAACACAAATAAAAATTCATTACCAAACATATAACAATAACTTTATGTACAGTTATCAACACACCCTCACATACTGCTTGGTAAGCTGTGTTGAGGGAAGGCACAATATGTCATTCACCTTATGTGCCTAAGAATACTGCTGACACCACAGACCCTGGAGTTAAGACAATCCACATTCAAATCCTAGCTCCACTACTTACTAGCTGTATGACCTTGGTCAAGTCACTTGACTTCTCTGTGCCTCAGTTTCCTTCTTGGTAAAATGGATATAGAAATAGTATCTATCTCATAGGGATAGTGTAAAATTTAGTTAATGACGATATATAAAGTGCTCAAAATAGTGACCAGCACAGAGTAAAAGGCAGATATGTGTGTGTGTGTGTGTGTGTGTGTGTGTGTGTGTATGTTAGCTGCTGTTATCACAATGGCTAGTGCATAGTAGGTAGTAAAAATGTTTCCTGAATATAATAATAAACATAGAGGGACTACAGAAAACAAGGTGAAAATCAAAATTTGATCAGCTTCTCAACATGAAATAGTCAAATCATTTCCTTCATTCCATTCTTTTACAAGAGTCACAAAACAAAGTACAAGGCCACCACATGTTATGGTATAATAAGAGCACCCTTTCCACACATGTATTATATTTCACAGATTCTACAGTAAATACTTTTCACATTTTAACATTTATGATATTGGTATTCATCTTTTAAATGATTGGCAGACAACTACTGAGCCCACGTGCCACAACTACTGAAGCCCGTGCACCTAGAGCCTGTGCTCCGCCACAAGAGAAGCCACCTCAATGAGAAGCCCACGCACCGCAACGAAGAGTAGCTCCCAATCGCCGCAACTAGGGAAAGCCCACACACAGCAACAAAGACCCAATGCAGCCAAAAAGTAAATAAATAAATAAATGTTCCTTTAAAAATAAATAATGATTGGCAGTATTTTTTTCTATCTTAACAGTACATGAAATAACAGTGTACCTTACAAACCACAGGCAAGGTAGAGTCAATGAAATATGATAACATTAATAATTTACTTTGAGTAGTCTGAGTTTAAAGACTTTTCTGTGAGGTGTCAGGTATCCGTGCTCTTAAAAGCACTTCATTAAGGCAGAGATATCACAGTAAAAGGTGAAAAATATAAAGAAAAAGCTGGAATAGAAAAAAAGGCGATAAACCAAAACTCCCCATTTTAATAATTATTTAAATTTACCAACATGACTATTCACTTCTTCTATAAGAAATTAAAGTATTTAAAATTTTACTACATTTGTTTGGGATGGATAACTATTATTTAGCTTTAAAAAGGAAGGAATTTCTGACATATGCTACAACATGAATAAACTTTGAGGACATTATACTGAGTGAAATAAGTCGGTCACAAGAGAACAAATACTGTATGATTCCATTTATATAAGGTACTTAGAGCAGTCAAAATCATATAGACACAAAGGAGAATGGTGGTTGCCAGGGAGTGGGAGGAGGGGATCAGAGGAGTTATTATTTAATAGGTATAGAGTTTCAGATTTGCAAGATGCAAAGAGTTCTGAAGATGGATGGTGGTGGCAGCAAAACAAAATGAATGTACTTAATACCACTAAATTGTACACTTAAAAATGATTACGATAGTAAATCTTATATGTATTTTACCACAATTTAAAAAACAAACAAAAAAAGAGTTGAGCAAGACCCTTTTCCTTATGGGGTTTGGTGCATTATAAAGCATTTAACACAGTCCTTTAAAATACAATTAAAATACAATTTAACACAGTCCTTTAAAATACATTATAAAGCATTTAACACAGTCCTTTAAAATACAATTCGTCTACTCTCCTTAAGAGAAAACATATAAACTATATATTATATATGCATATATGTAAAGCACACTGTATACATGCATTTGTATACTGTATTATATATATATTTGGTGTATGTGTGTATATATGTAAATTATGTGTGTCTGCATATACATATATATAATAGTAATGTAAGTTTTCTCTGGACAGTGGGATTACTGGCTTTCATTTTCTTCTTTTGATTTTGCTTTCTATATTTTCTGATGTTTTAGTTTGATGTTTGAAAAAATAAAGTCCTTATTTTAAGTAAATAAATGCACTTATAAACATATGCACAAACCTTTTTTACACCCATGTTGTTTTACTAAAATTGGACTGAGAAATTATTATGACTGTGTTACTAAATATATCTCCCCAGGCAAACAAGACTAATTAAAATGAACTCGCTTAAACTTTAATCATTAAAAATCTGAAAACTTACCTGTATTTTGAAGGAGGTGGTATTTTTAATATTTTACAAAAGATGAAAGGAAATATTTCAGCTATTTATTTAGAACCCTTTTAACCTTAGATGTATCTCATCTTGAAATAAGAATGTTCAAGTGAAGTCTGCAAGAAAAGGGGAACTAACTCTTTTACTCTGAACATGCATATCAACTAATTTTAAAATTGTCAGTGCAATTTTTAGTTGTTGTTAAACAATTACATGTCTACTAAGTAATTTCTTCTTCTAAATAAAGAAAACAAATACAAGATCACAACTGCTCAAAATTTACATCATCAATATTAGGAAATCTATTTATTATAAACCACAGCAAGAGAACAGAGCAAAAAAATCTTCTGATAACCTTCATATAAAATATAAAGGCATTTGTTAAAATTCAACATCAGTTTCTCTTTTAAAATATTAATGGGTGCTATAATTAAACAGATGGACAAAAACAAGTGCTGGCAAGGATGTAGAGAAATGAGAACTCTCATAGAGTGCTTTTGGGAATGTAACACAGTACAGCTGCTTCAGAAAATAGTCTGAGAGTTCCTCAAAAGGTTAAACATAGAGTTACCGTAAGACCCAGCAATTATATTCCTGGGTATATACCCATGAAAACTTAAAACATACGTCTACACAAAAACCTGTAAATGAATATTCATAGCAGCATTATTCATCATAGCCAAAAAGTGACAACAGCCCAAATGTCCATCAACTAATGAAAGGATAAGCAAGATGTGCTACATTCATATGGTGGTATATCACTCAACCATAAAAAGGAACAAAGTACTGATACATGCTACAATATGGATGAAACTTGAAAACATCAGGCTAAGTGAAAGAAGCCAGACATAAAATCCCACATATTATATGATTCCATTTATACAAGATGTCCAGAATAGGCAAGTCCATAAAGACAGAAAGTAGATTATCAGTTGCCAAGGTTTGAGGAGCTGAGAGGTAAGTTTGCCATTGTTCCAATATTTTTCTTTTATTTAGGTAAGTTGATTATAAAGTTCAAATGGAAAAATAAACACTTAAGAATTGTTATAGGGGTTTTTCTAGTGGCACAGTCGTTAACAATATGCCTGCCAATGCAGGGAACACGGGTTCGAGCCTGGTCCGGGAAGATCCCACATGCCACGGAGCAACTGAGCCCGTGCGCCACAACTGCTGAGCCTGCGCTCTAGAGCCCGCGAGCCACAACTACTGAGCTCGTGTGCCACAACTACTGAAGCCCGCGCGCCTAGAGCCCATGCTCTGCAACAAGAGAGGCCACCAAAATGAGAGGCCTGTGCACCGCAGTGAGGAGTGGCCCCCAGTCACCGCAACCAGAGAAAGCCCGTGCACAGCAACAAAGACCCAATGCAGCCAAAGATAAATAAATAAAAATAAACATTAAAAGAATTGTTATAAACATTCTGAAAAAGAATAATGTTAAAAATTATCACCTACCCTCACCAGATAGTAAAAATTAAGTTTAAAAGCAACAGTAATTAAAACAGCTCGGTAATGAAATGAGCAAACAGAGATAATGAAACATAAGTCAGAAATACACCCAAATATACCTAAATACCAAATATCAATATAATAAATAAAAATTTAGTAACTAAAAAAGATGGCATTTTGATTCAAAGGGGAAAAGATGGATTATTTAGTAAATTGCAACTTTATAGGAAGATACAATGGTTAGTAAACAAAAAAGTTACAGAATAATATATATAGTATATTACTATCTTTTCATATAAAAATGTTTACATGTATATGCTGGATTATGATCATTATGATACTTCTCAGTTACCACAGTCCATCAAATATAAAACTGTACCATTCAGAAATGCTACTGTGGTCCCCTTAGGAATCACTGTGATAGAATTCCCTGAAATATTTAACATGAAACTGGTCTAACAATGGTTCCTTATGAAGAAAGGAATCGGTCGTAGTGGTAAAAGAAAGACCTTTTACTGATTTCTTGTTTGTATTGTTTGAATCTATACCATGTGTACATGTATATATTTTTTACTGAGGTAAAATTTATGACATAAAATTAAGCATTTTAAAGTATACAATTCAACAGCATTTAGTGCACTTACAGTGTGTACAACCACCACCTCTCCCTACTTTCAAAACTTTTTAATCACTCCAGAATAATACTTCATACCCATTAAGTAAGTAATCATTCTCCATTCCCACTCCCCTTACCGCTGGCAACAACTAAGCTAATTTTCTGTCTCCATAGACTTGTCTATTCTGGATATTTCATATAGAAGGAATCATGTAATATGTAATCTTTTGTGTCTGGTTTCTTTCGCTTAGCATGTTTTCAAGATTCATCCAAGTTGTAGAATGTATCAATACTTTGCTCCTTTTTATGGCTGAATAATACTTCATTGTGTGGATATACTACAATTCATCCATTCATCCACCAATGGACATTTGAGTTGTTTCTACATCTTCAATAGTATGAATAATGCTGCTATGAACATTCGTTTATGAATTTCTATGTAGAACTAAGTTTTAAGTTCTTTTGAATGTATACTTAAGAGTAGAACTGCTGGGTCATATAATAATTCTATGCATAAGTTTTTGAAGAACCATCAAACTATTTTTTATAACAGCTGTGCCATTTTACATTCCCACTGCATATTTTTAAAAATTTAATAGTTAAATGGAACAAACTAACCTTTCAAAATATATTCTATTACATTCAGAAGAATCCTATATGGCCACTAAAAAGAATGTAGTAATTCTGTATGTGCTGGTATACAAAGGTAGCCTCAATTAACTCACGCAATAAACATTAACTGACTGGCTATCATGGAAAAGACACTGTATAGGTACTGACGATATAGCACTGAATAAGACAGACATCAAATAGGACTAACAGATAGTAAATAAATCATTATACAAAGAAATATTTAATAATAAATGGGATAATTATAAATACTATGAAGAAAGCTACAATATATTACCCAGTATTTTTTAAAAGCTTCAGAAGAATATGTAAAGCAAGATCTCATTTTATCTTAAAAATATTAATAGATACCTCTATGTAATACAGGTATCTGTATAAATTCTGTATACCTGGAAAATACATATCTGGGGGGGCCACTCAAAGAATATATCCAAATTTTTATTGTTAAAAGAAGGGGACGTGAGATTCTTTATTTTCTATTCTATGTTTTTTTTCTAATAATATTTCTATAATTAGAAAAAAAATTAAAGATAAAAAAGCACTAATTTTCAATCAACTCATATAAATTCCATATCATATAGAAAGGAATAAGAATAAACCCATGCAACAATTCTTCAATAAAAATCTAATGTTCTAAATAATTTTCCTAAAATAAATCTGATCAAGCCACTTTCCTGCTAACATTTCTGAAATGGCTCTTCATCACTCCTGGAAAAAAATCTAAATTCCTTTAACATGACAGATGAGGTTACTTACTATCCAGACTTGACTGCTAGTGTGGCTTCATCTCTATAAACTCCTCCATTCACATCCTAGGCTAGAGCTAAATATAGTAAAAGGACCTAGGCTCCTGCTTTCACACTCTAGCAAATGTGGTCCTTTCTGCTTGGAATTCCTTTCCCCTATTACTTGACCTAAATCTCTTATCCTTCAAAACTTAGCTTAAACATGACCTCTCCTGAGAAATCTTCCTGAATTCCACTTGTGATTTAGACACCCTCTCTGTGGTCCTCCAGCATCTTATAACATAGCACGCACTTCCAGTACTGTAATTGTCTGTGAATTGACTATGGAGTTCCCTGGGAGCAATGAGTGTGCTTTGTATTTACATGTGTAGCACAGTGCCTGAAAACGGTAATAGTTCAATAAACGTTTGCTGAATGAATGAACAGACAGAAACTCTATAATCACGTTTCAGACTCTTCATAAGTTTCAGTTAAACAGCTCAGTTAGGTTAGCTCCTGGGATAGGCAGAACCAAGATCACAGTCTGTATCCATATGAACCAATTAAGTTTCTTGACCTTGGTCACAGATTATATCAGTTAACACAAACATTTTGTGAGCTTTAAAAACCAAGGAGGGGGACTTCCCGGGTGGTCCAGTGGGTAAGACTTCATGCTCCCAATGCACGGGGCCCAGGTTCGATCCCTGGTTAGGAACTGGATCCCGCCTGGCTCGACTAAGAGCCCACTTGCTGCAACTAAAAGAGCCTGCATGCTGCAACTAAGACTCGGTGCAGCCAAATAAATATATAAATGTTAAAAAAAAAGGGGGGGGGGGGCTTCCCTGGTGGCAGAGTGGTTAAGAATCCGCCTGCCAATGCAGGGGACATGGGTTCGAGCCCTGGCCCGGGAAGATCCCACATGCCGCGGAGCAACTAAGCCCGCACGCCACAACTACTGAAGCCCACGCGCGCCGAGAGGCCGTGCTCTGCAACAACAGAAGCCACCACAGTGAGAAGCCCGCGCACCGAAACAAAGAGTAGCCCCCGCTCACCACAACCAGAGAAAGCCCGCGCACAGCAACAAAGACCCAACACAGCCAAAAATAATAAAAATAAAAAATAAATAAATTTAAAAAAAAAAAGAAAAATACAAAATTAAATTTTGATAGAGGCTGGGTTACTTGAGTGTATGTATTTGTCAAAACTTAGCAATCGTATACCTAAGATTTATATTTCATTGTATATAAATTTTACCTCAAAATAAGAAACTATATGGAATACTGAACTCTAATGATCTGCATGCTGAATTATTTAGGGAAAAGCCTGGTAATGTGTACAATTACTTTGAAATAAATTTTAAAAATAAGGTGGATTGTTGATAGAGGATGGGTAAATGCATAGATAAGTGACAAAATGAGTACACTGTATAGTACAATATTAACAGTAGAATTAAGGTTTGGGTGATGGGTGTTTACTGTAAAATTCTTTCAACCTTGTTGTATGTTTGAAATTTTCATTAAAAAGTCACAAAAATATTTAGAAAATTAATGAAAGAAAAATAAAAAACAACCAAGGAAGGTATAAAGGTGTGTAATAAAGGTTTAGCTGCACCCAAAGAGAGGTCTGGCCTTTGCCCTTGGCTTTGGGAAGTAATCTCTAAACCTTTGGAATGTCGTGCCTGATAAGAGTGTTTTTGTTTACCTGGGACACTTAGGCCATGCCAGATAGAAAACGCTAACAACAGTATGATTTATTGCGGGTCGGGGTGGGGGGGGGGGTGGGGGGGTGGGGGGAATGTGGTATCAGCTCAACTTCTGAAGGAGCTGGAGACCAAGGTCAGCCACATGGGCAGTCAATCTATCTAACTGACCAAATACACCTCTTCCCTTGGCTAATTTTAAAATATATCCTTTCACTATAATAAACCATAATTTTAAGTAAACTTTCAGTGAGTTCTTCTAGCAAATTATCAAATCCAAGGTTAGTCTTGGGGACCACGATCTTGCAAGTCATGTCAGAAGTGAAGGTGGTCTTGGAGGCCTCCAAACTTTCAGTTGGTATCTGGAGTGAGAGTTGTCTTGGGAACCCCCTAACTCTGTAATTCATCACCAGGATAAGCAGAACACTGAAGAACATTCAAACTATTAATGGTGGTAGTGGAGATGGGATATCAAACCCATAATGATGAATATTAAAAATAAACACACCCACCAGAATGGCTAAAATTAAAAATACTGATAATTATAAATATCAGTGAGGGTACAAAGCAATGAAACTCTAACATGTAGTCCATGGGAATGTAAAATGGTACAACCACTTTGGGAAAAAAATCTGGTATTTCTTATGTAACTAAACATACATCTATCTTGACATAAATTCTAATACTAGACATTTACCAAGAGAAATGATAACAAATCTCCACAAAAACACTTGACAAAAATATTCATAGCACTTTTATTCATAAAGAGCCAAAAACAGGAAACAGTGCCCGCCAGTGGGATAACTGATCAACAAACAGTGACATATTCTTACAGTGGAATAAAACTCAGCAATAAAAACAAATGAACTACAAGATGACCACCACATTTTTACTACTCTGAGTTCGCTGACCTCTTATTTTACAAATGACACTGTTTAAAAATAACTAATATCAGAATATAAAAAATAATCTGTTAGCACGGATAGCAAACTGGGGTAAGGGTACTAGTACTTATATTATCAGGACACTGACAACTCTTTCATAAGGAAACCTTTATAATTTTGCCCTGGAATACAACAGCTGTTTTTAGAGGTGTTATTAACACAAATATGGCAATAGCATTAAAATGATGACATGAGAATACCAAAAACAAAAAAAATTTTTAAACAAGGCAAGTAGAACGAACAACTGAAGCTATACAAGTCTGACAGAGAGAAAATTACTTGGCTCCTAATAAAAAATATTAATTCACCAACAACATTCATTGAGTATCTTCTGAATTTCAGGTATTCTACTAAATATGCACTGGGAATATAAAAATGAATGAGGCATGGACTCTGCTCTGAAGGGATTCACTAACATAAGGTATAATCAAATGATGCCAAGACCCAAAAATGCTACAGGCATAGAATGAAAAGTAGAAAGTGTTCGTTCTTATTTCTTACTAATTAGGTAACCTTGGGCAAGTTAATTTTCCTTACCATGCTTCAGTTTCCTATCAATTAAGTAGGAATAAAAAGAACATCTACCTTATAGAATTATGAGTACATATTGATAAAGCACTTAGAACAGCCTTGGCACATAGTAAATACTAAAAAAGTATTTGTTAGCTAAGTGAAAATATCACATCTACAGTTTATAATTATGAAATTTAATCCAGTTAAAATATTTTGACTAACTGAATATGTAAAGCACTAACAAAAAACTACATTTTAAGTACTTCTGGTATTCGATAACAGAGCAAAGTCAGAATCTCCCTTCTCTCAGAAATTAACCCAAAGCAACAAACAGAATAAAAAACATAAATGCAAACATGATCTCCAATAAAACTAGGAAACATAAGAAATATAAGTGGAAGAGACGCCTAAGGAGAGACAATTAAATTGGAGAAGGAGGGTAAATATAAGGCATGAGGTTCCAAAACTCAAAGGGGTGGGGGAGAGTACATTTCTTCAACTGCAACTTTCTGAGGTATAAAATTTAAACCACATTCGCAACAACAAAAACAGGGGACATGGGCTGGTAGAGGGAGCTTTGTTTGCTGCTCAGTTTGAAGAAACAGAGGAGAAAGTACTAAATTAGAAATCACACAAACAATCTACACTGGCAGAAATTAGGCTGCTGGTGTGGCAAAAAAAAAAATAGTGAGACAGCCTGCACTATGAACGGCCCTGCAGCAGCCATCTTCTCTAGCTGAGGAGAAAGAAAATAAATTCATACACTCAACCCTGGTCATAAAGAAAATTACTGTAAATTTGAAGACTGTAGCTACCCTAAGATACCTACTTCTGGTATCCTAAAAAGTTATACAGGAAAAACCCTCTTCATTCAAAAATAACCCCAAAAGGAGCAAGAATAGATCTATGCAAATACAAAATTTTAAAAAGAAGAAAAAACAGCACAGGAAAAACAGAGTAGCTAAAGGACCCTCATGAGAAAAATGCTGCCATGGAGCAGATGAATTTTTAAAACTTAAAAACAAAAAACGAACAAACAAACAAAAACCCTAATGAAGCAAATACCACTTTCAGATAGAATTATAGAATGTCAAAGTCACAAGAAAATAGCAGTGGTGAAGTGGGCATCCTGCCTTGTTCCTTTTGGGGGAAAGCTTTTAGTCTTTCACTACTGAGTATAATTTTAACTTGTGGGCTTTTCATATGTGCCCTTTATCATGTTAAGGAAGTTTCCTTGGGGTGGGGGGGACTTCCCTGGTGGCGCAGCAGTTAAGACTCCAAGCCCCCAAGGCAGGGGGCCCAGGTTTGATTCCTGGTCAGGGAACTAGATCCCACAGGCATGCTGCAACTAAGAGTTCACATGCTACAACTAAGGAGCTCACCTGCCACAACTAAGACCCAGAGCAACCAACTAAATAAGTAAATATTTTAAAAAAAACAAAAAGAAAACAGGATTATTAAAGAAGTTTCCTTCAATTCCTAGTTTGAGTGTTTTTATCATGAAAGGGTATTGAATTTTGTCCCCTTCATGCTATTAATGGGGTTTTTTTCCCCTTCATTCTATTAATATGGTATATTTCATTCCTTGATTTTCTTATGTTGAACTTTTGCATTCCTGGAATGAATTTCACTTTGTCATAGTGTATAACCCTTTTAATGTGTTGTTGGATTCAGTGTACTAGTATTTTGTTGAGGATTTTTGTATCAATGTTCATAAGGGATACTGATCTGTAGCTTCTTGTGGTATCTTTGTCTGACCTTGGTTATCAAGGTAATAAGGACATCATAGAATGAGTTAGGAGTATTCCCTGATTTTCTACTTTTTTGAAGATTCTGAAAAGTATTGATGTTAGTTCTTCTTTAACCATAAGGTAAAATTCAACCATGAGTTTTAGTCCTAGACTTATCTTTGTTGGAAGATTTTTTTGATTACTAATTCAATCTCTTTACTTGTCAAAAGTCTGTTGAGCATTTCTATTTCTTTTTGATTCAGTTTTAGTAATTTGTGTGTTTCTGGGAATTTATCCATTTCGTCTAGGTTATCCAATTTGTTGGTGTACAACTACTCATAGTACTCTCTTATAATCCTTTTTATTTCAGTAGAACAGGATGTAATGTCCCCACTTTCACTTCTGATTTTATTTATTGTCATCTTCTCTATTTCTTACACTAGCTAAAGGTTTGTCAATGTGTTGATCTTTTCAAAGAACCCACTTTAGTTTCACTGATTCTATTGTCTTTCTATTCTCTGTTTTGTTTATCTCTAATTTAATCTTTATTATTTTCTTCCTTCTGCTAGCTTTGGTTTCAGCTTGCTCTTTTTCTAGTTCCTTAGGTGTAAAGTTAGGTTAATATGAGATCTTTTTTCATTTTTAATGTAAGTGTTTAGAGCTATAAATTTCCCAAGCAGTTTCACTGCATACCATAAGTTTTGTTATGTTGTGTTTTTGTTTTCATTCCTCTCAAAGTATTTTCTAATTTTCCTAGTGATTTCTTTTAACCCACTCATTGTTTAAGATTATATTGTTTAGTTTCCACATATTTGCAAATTTTTCAGTTTTCCTTCTGTTGATTTCTATAGTGTCATTCCATTGTGGTCAGAAAAGATATTTTGCATGATTTTGGTATTTTTTAATGTATTGATAGTTGTTTATTCCCCAACTCATGGTCTATCCTTGAGATATGTGCACTTGAGAAAAATGTATATTCTGCTTTGTTGGGTGGAGTGTTCTGTATATGTCTGTTGATGGAACTGATAGTCCAGACACCAACTCAAACATCTACGGCCAACTGATTATCAACAAGGATGCCAAGACCATTAGAGGCGGAATAGTCTCTTCAACAAATGGTGCCAGGACAACTGGATCTGCACACACAAAAGAAAGAAGTTGGACCCCTATCTCATTCAAAACATAAAACTTAAAATGGATCAAAGACCTAAATGTAATAGCTAAAACTATAAAACTCTTAAAAGAAAGCATAGGAATATATCTTCTTGACCTTGAATTTGGCAACAGATTATTAAATGGAACACCAAAAACATAATCAACAAAATAAATATGTAAGATGAACTTCATCAAAATTAAAAATGTTTGTGCATCAAAGGAACTTATAAAGAATATGAAAAGACAACAGAATGGAATAATATTTGCAAATCATATATCTAATAAGAGTATAATAACCAGAATATACAAAGAACTCTTACAAATCTACAACAAAGAGACAAGCAGTCCAATTTAAAAATGGGCAAAAGTATTAAACAGACATTTGTCCAAAGAAGATATACAACTAGCCAATAACCATATGACAAGATGTCCAACAACATTAGTTGTTAGGGAAATGCAAATCAAAACCACAATGAGATAACACTTCATGCCCATTAGGATGACTATAACATAAACAAACAAAAACAAAATGGAAAAGAGCAACTATTGACCAGGATGTGGAGAAACAAGAACCCCTATACACTGCTGGTAAGAATGTAAAATGGTACACCTTTTGTGCAAAACTGTTGTGCTCGGTACTTCCTCAAAAAGCTAAACATAAAATTACTACATACTGCAATAATTCCACTCCTCAGTATACACTCAAAAAACTGAAAATAGATGTTAAAACAAAAACTTGTAGACAAAAGTTCATGGCAGCATTATTCATAACAGCCGAAAAGTGGAAATGACCCAAATGTCCATCAAGAGATCAACGGATAAACAAAATATGGTATATCCATAAAATGAAATATTATTCATCCATAAAAAGTAATAAATACTGATATATATTACAACACGGATGAACCTCAAAAACACTATGCTAAGTGAAAGTAGTCAGTCACAAAAGGCCACTGTGTTAGTATGGTTCTCCAGAGAAACAGAACCAGTACCATGTGTAGATGTATAAAAAGACATTTATTTTAAGGAATTTGCTCATGGAATTATAGAGGTGTTAAGTCTAAATTTTGCAGAGTGGGATAATAGGGTGAAGACCTAGAGAAAAGCTGATGCTGCAATTTAAGTTGAAGGCCATCAGACTGGAGACCTAGGAAAAAGATGATAATGCAGTTCAAGTCCGAAGGCCATCTCCTGCAGAATTCCCTCTTACTCAGGAGACCAGTCTTTTGTTCTAGTCAGGTCTTCAACTGACTAGATGAGGCCCACCCACATTATGGTGAGCAATCTGCTTTACTTAAAATCTACTGATTTAAATGCTAACCTCATACAAAAACACCCTCAGAGAAATATTCAGAATAATGTTTGACACAAATCTGGGCACCACAGCCCAGCCAACATATAAAATTAACCTTTACAGCCTCATACAGTATGATTCCACTTACATGAAATGTCCAGAGTAGGCAAATCAATAGAAATAGAAAGCAGATTGTCAGGGACTTAGGAGAGGGGTAACATGGTGAATGACAGCTTAATTAGTTGCTTTTGGGGGTGATAAAAATGTTTTAGAATTAGATAGTGGTGATGGTTGTATAGCACTGTGAATGTACTGGAAGCCACTGAACTGTACATTTTAAAATTGTTAAAACGGTAAACTTTATGTTAATTTTACTTCAATTTTAATTAAAAAAAAATTATTGATGTTTTCTGTGAATATATGTGGGCCCAAAAGTGAGAGTGAATGTCAGCATATAAATTGTCAGGTATCATAGAAGAGGGTCACCTGGTGTGTCAATGGGTCTTAAAAATAGATGCAAGAGGTGAACCCCAGAATTCCTAGGAGCTACAGAAGCAGTATGCAGCCAGAAAAAAAGATGACTATACGGATCAGGGAAGTACAAGGTCAGCCATGGGAAATCCACAGGAAGTGCAAAGAACCCACAGACATGCTCCAAAAATTTGGCAATCTAGATGAAATGGACAAATTCCTTGAAGGAGACAAATAGAAAATATGAGAAGCCCTACAACAATTTAAAAAGTGGAACTTGTAATTAAAGACTCATCTCTCAAAAAACAAAAACAAAACTCCAGGCCCAGATGGCTTCACTGGTTAATTCTATCAAACGTTCACGAACGAAAGAATACCACCATACATAAACTCTTCCAGAAAGCAGAGAAAAAAGGGAACACTTACCAACTCATTTTATGAGACCAATATCATCACCACACCAAAACTTGAAAAGACATCACCAAAAACCAACAACAACCAGCATCAAAAAAATCCTGCAGCTAATACCCCTACAAACATAGATGTGAAAGCCCTTAACAAATTTTAGCAAATCAAATCCAGCATTATATAAAAAGGATAATACATAATGACCAAATGGGGTTTATCTGAGCATGGTTCAACACTGAAAAATTAATCAATGTAACTCACCACAGAATAAAGGAGAAAAGCCAGATGATCATTCCCATAGATGCAGAAAAAATATTTGACAAAATTCAACATTATGAACTTAACCAAGGAGGTGAAAGATGAACACTGAAAACTTAAGATATTCATGCAAGAAACTGAAGATACAAATAAATGGAAAGAAAGCTCATGTTCATGGATGGGAGGAATTAATATTGTTAAAACGTCCATAATACAAAGCCTATAAATTCAATGCAAATCAAAATTCCAATGGCATTTTTCACAGAAATAGAAAAAACAACCCCAAAATTCATATGGAAACTCAAAAGACCCTGAATAGCCAAAGCAATTCTGACAAAGAACAAAACTTAGAGGTATCACATGTCCTGATTTCAAACTATATTACAACGCCACAGTAATCAAAACAGGACGGTACTGGCATTAAAAAAGACATATAAACCAACGGAACAGAACAGAGAGCCCAGAAATAAACCAATACATAATTAGTCAACTAATATTTGACAAGGGAGACAAGAATACAGAGTGAGGAAAGGATAGTCTCTTCAATAAATGGTGCTGGAAAAACTGAATATCCACATACAAGAGAATAAAATTGGATGGGAACAACCTAAATGTCCATCAACAGACGAATGGATAAAGAAGACATGGTACACATATACAATGGAATACTACTCAGCCATAAAAAAGAATGAAATAATGCTGTTTGCAGCAACATGGATACAACTAGAGATTATCATACTAAGTGAAATAAGTTAGAAACAGAAAGACAAATACCGTATGATATCACTTATATGTGGAATCTAAAATATGGCACAAATTAACCTATCTACAAAACAGAGGGACTTCCCTGGTGGTCCAGTGGTTGAGGCTCCATGTTCCCAATGCAGGGGGCCCGTATCCGATTCCTGGTCAGGGAACTACATCCCGCATGCCACAACTAAGAGTTCACATGCCACAACTGAAAGATCACACATGCTGCAACTAAAGATCCCGCATGCAGCAACGAAGATCCCACGTGCTGCAACTAAGACCCAGCAAAGCCAAATAAATAAATATTAAAAACAAACAACAGAAGCTGGAAGATGGCGGAGTAGAAGGACGTGCTCTCACTCCCTCTTGCGAGAACACCAGAATCACAACTAGCTGCTGGACAATCATCGACAGAAAGACACTGGAACTCACCAAAAAAGATACCCCACATCCAAAGACAAAGGAGAAGCCACAATGAGACTGTAGGAGGGGTGCAATCACAGTAAAATCAAATCCCATAACTGGTGCGTGGGTGACTCAAAGACTGGCGAACACTTACACCACAGAAGTCCACCCACTGGAGTGAAGGTTCTGAGCCCCACCTCAGGCTTCCCAACATGGGGGTCTGGCAACGGGAGGAGGAACTCATAGAGAATCAGACTTTGAAGCCTAGTGGGAATTGATTGCAGGACTTCAACAGGACTGGGGGAAACAGAGACCCCACTCTTGGAGGGCACACACAAAATAGTGTGTGCATCGGGACCCAGGGGAAGGAGCAGTGACCCCAGGGGAGACTGAACCAGACCTACCTGCTAGTGTTGAAAGGTCTCCTGCAGAGGCGGGGGGGTGGCTCTGTTTCACCGTGGGGACAAGGACACTGGCAGCTGAAGTTCTGGGAAGTACTCCTTGGCGTGAGCCCTCCCAGAGTTTGTCATTAGCCCCACCAAAGAGCCCAGGTAGGCTCCAGTGTTGGGTTGACTCAGGCAAAACAACCAACAGGGAGGGAACCCAGCCCCACCCATCAACAGTCAAGTGGATTAAAGTTTTACTGAGTTCTGACCACCACAGCAACAGTCAGCTCTACCCACCACCAGAGCCTCCCATCAAGCCTCTTAGATAGCCTCAACCACCAGAGGGCAGACAGCAGAAGCAAGAAAAACTACAATCCTGCAGCCTGTGGAACAAAAACCACATTCACAGAAAGATAGACAAGATGAAAAGGCAGAGGGCTATATACCAGATGAAGGAACAAGATAAAACCCCAGAAAAACAACTAAATGAAGTGGAGATAGGCAACTTTCCAGAAAAAGAATTCAGAATAATGATAGTGAAGATGATCCAGGACCTCGGAATAAGAATGAAGGCAAAGATCGAGAAGACGCAAGAAATGCTTAACAAAGACCTAGAAGAATTAACGAACAAACAAACAGAGATGAACAATACAATAACCGAAATGAAAACTACACTAGAAGGAATCAATAGCAGAATAACTGAGGCAGAAGAACGGATAAGTGACCTGGAAGACAGAATGGTGGAATTCACTGCTGCGGAAGAGAATAAAGAAAAAAGAATGAAAAGAAATGAAGACAGTCTAAGAGACCTCTGGGACAACATTAAACGCAACAACATTCGCATTATAGGGGTCCCAGAAGGAGAAGAGAGAGAGAAAGGACCTGAGAAAATATTTGAAGAGATTATAGTCGAAAACGTCCCTAACATGGGAAAGGAAATAGCCACCCAAGTCCAGGAAGCGCAGAGAGTCCCATACAGGATAAACCCAAGGAGAAACACGCCGAGACACATATTAATCAACTTGGCAAAAACTAAAGACAAAGAAAAATTATTGAAAGCAGCAAGGGAAAAACGACAAATAACATACAAGGGAACTCCCATAAGGTTAACAGCTGATTTCTCAGCAGAAACTCTACAGGCCAGAAGGGAGGGGCATGATATACTTCAAGTGATGAAAGGGAAGAACCTGCAACCAAGATTACTCTACCCGGCAAGGATCTCATTTAGATTTGATGGAGAAATCAAAAGCTTTACAGACAAGCAAAAGCTAAGAGAATTCAGCACCACCAAACCAGCTCTACAACAAATGCTAAAGGAACTTCTCTAAGTGGGAAACACAAGCGAAGAAAAGGACCTACAAAAACAAACCCAAGGGGGCTTCCCTGGTGGCGCAGTGGTTGAGAATCTGCCTGCCAATGCAGGGGACACAGGTTCGAGCCCTGGTCTGGGAAGATCCCACATGCCATGGAGCAACTGGGCCCACAAGCCACAACTACTGAGCCTGCGCGTCTGCAGTCTGTGCTCCGCAACAAGAGAGGCCACGATAGTGAGAGGCCCGCGCACCACGATGAAGAGTGGCCCCCACTTGCCGCAACTGGAGAAAGCCCTCGCAGAGAAACGAAGACCCAACACAGCCAAAAATAATAAAAAATAAAATAAAAAAAAAAAAACCCAAAACAATTAAGAAAATGTTCATAGGAACATACATATCGATAATTACCTTAAACGTGAATGGATTAAATGATCCAACCAAAAGATACAGGCTTGCTGAATGGATACAAAAACAAGACCCATATATATGCTGTCTAAGAGAGACCCACTTCAGACCTAGGGACACATATAGACTGAAAGTGAGGGGATGGAAAAAGATATTCCATGCAAATGGAAATCAAAAGAAAGCTGGAGTAGCTATACTCATATCAGATAAAATAGAATTTAAAATAAAGAATGTTACAAGACACAAGGAAGGACACTACGTAATGATCAAGGGATCAATCCAAGAAGGAGATATAACAATTATAAATATATATGCACCCAACATAGGAGCACCTCAATACATAAGGCAACTGCTAACAGCTATAAAAGAGGAAATCGACAGTAACACAATAACAATGGGGACTTTAACACCTCACTTACACCAATGGACAGATCATTCAAAATGAAAATAAATAAGGAAACAGAAGCTTTAAATGACACAACAGACCAGACAGATTTAATTGATATTTATAGGACATTCCATCCAAAAGCAGCAGATTACACTTTATTCTCAAGTGCACACGGAACATTCTCCAGGATAGATCACATCCTGGGTCACAAATCAAGCCTCAGTAAATTTAAGAAAATTGAAATCATATCAAGCATCTTTTCTGACCACAACGCTATCAGATTAGAAACGAATTACAGGGGAAAAAACGTAAAAAAACACAAACACCTGGAGGCTAAACAATACGTTACTAAATAACCAAGAGATCACTGAAGAAATCAAAGAGGAAATCAAAAAATACCTAGAGACAAATGACAATGAAAACATGACGATCCAAAACCTATGGGATGCAGCAAAAGCAGTTCTAAGAGGGACGTTTATAGCTATACAAGCCTACCTCAAGAAACAAGAAAAATCTCAAGTAAACAATCTAACCTTACACCTAAAGGAACTAGAGAAAGAAGAACAAACAAAACCCAAAGTTAGCAGAAGGAAAGAAATCATAAAGATCAGAGTGGAAATAAATGAAATAGAAACAAAGACAACAATAGCAAAGATCAATAAAACTAAAAGTTGGTTCCTGGAGAAGATAAACAAAATTGATAAGCCGTTAGCCAGACTCATCAACAAAAAGACGGAGAGGACTCAAATCAATAAAATTAGAATGAAAAAGGAGACACCGCAGAAATACAAAGCATCCTAAGAGACTACTACAAGCAACTCTATGCCAATAAAATGGACAACCTGGAAGAAATGGACAAATTCTTAGAAAGGTATAACCTTCCAAGATTGAACCAGGAAGAAATAGAAAATATGAACAGACCAATCACAAGTAATGAAATTGAAACTGTGATTAAAAATCTTCCAACAAACAAAAGTCCAGGACCAGATGGCTTCACAGGTGAATTCTATCAAACATTTAGAGAAGAGCTAACACCCATCCTTCCCAAACTCTTCCAAAAAATTGCAGAGGAAGGAACACTCCCAAACTCATTCTATGAGGCCACCATCACCCTGATACCAAAACCAAACAAAGATACTGCAAAAATAGAAAATTACAGACCAATATCACTGATGAATATAGATGCAAAAATCCTCAACAGAATACTAGCAAACAGAATCCAACAACACATTAAAAGGATCATACACCACGATCAAGTGGGATTTATCCCAGGGATGCAAGGATTCTTCAATATACGCAAATCAATCAATGTGACACACCATACTAACAAATTGAAGAATAAAAACCATATGATCATCTCAATAGATGCAGAAAAAGCTTTTGACAAAATTCAACACCCATTTATGATAAAAACTCTCCAGAAAGTGGGCAGAGAGGGAACCTACCACAACGTAATAAAGGTCATATATGACAAGCCCACAGCAAACATCATTCTCAATGGTGAAAAACTGAAAGCATTTCCTCTAAGATCAGGAACGAGACAAGGATGTCCACTCTCACCACTATTATTCAACATAGTTTTGGAAGTCCTAGCCACGGCAATCAGAGAAGAAAAAGAAATAAAAGGAATACAAATTGGAAAAGAAGAAGTAAAACTGTCACTGTTTGCAGATGACATGATACTATACATAGAGAATCCTAAAGATGCCACCAGAAAACTACTAGAGCTAATCAATGAATTTGGTAAAGTTGCAGGATACAAAATTAATGAACAGAAATCTCTTGCATTCCTATACACTAATGATGAAAAATGTGGAAGAGAAATTAAGGAAACACTCCCATCTACCATTGCAACAAAAACAATAAAATACCTAGGAATAAACCTACCTAGGGAGACAAAAGACCTGTATGCAGAAAACTATAAGACACTGATGAAAGAAATTAAAGATGATACCAACAGATGGAGAGATATACCATGTTCTTGGATTGGAAGAATCAATATTGTGAAAATGACTATACTACCCAAAGCAATCTACAGATTCAACACAATCCCTATCAAATTACCTATGGCATTTTTTACGGAAGTAGAACAAATCATCTTAAAATTTGTATGGAGACATAAAAGACCCCGAATAGCCAAAGCAGTCTTCAGGGAAAAAAACGGAGCTGGAGGAATCAGACTCCCTGACTTCAGACTATACTACAAAGCTACAGTAATCAAGACAATATGGTACTGGCACAAAAACAGAAACACAGATCAATGGAACAAGATAGAAAGCCCAGAGATAAAGCCACACACCTATGGTCAACTAATCTATGACAAAGTAGGCAAAGATATACAATGGAGAAAAGACAGTCTCTTCAATAAGTGGTGCTGGGAAAACTGGACAGCTATGTGTAAAACAATGAAATTAGAATACTCCCTAACACCATACGCAAAAATAAACTCAAAATGGATTCGAGACCTAAATGTAAGACTGTACACTATAAAACTCTTAGAGAAAAACATAGGAAGAACACTCTTTGACATATATCACAGCAAGATCTTTTTTGATCCACCTCCTAGAGTAATGGAAATAAAAACAAAAATAAACAAATGGGCCCTAATGAAACTTCAAAGCTTTTGCACAGCAAAGCAAACCATAAACAAGATGAAAAGACAACCCTCAGAATGGGAGAAAATATTTGCAAACGAATCAACGGACAAAGGATTAATCTCCAAAATATATAAACAGCTCATTCAGCTCAATATTAAAGAAACAAACAACCCAATCCAAAAATGGGCAGAAGACCTAAATAGACATTTCTCCAAAGAAGACATACAGATGGCCAAGAAGCACATGAAAAGATACTCAACATCACTAATTATTAGAGAAATGCAAATCAAAACTACAATGAGGTATCACCTCACACCAGTTAGAATGGGCATCATCAGAAAATCTACAAACAACAAATGCTGGAGAGGGTGTGGAGAAAAGGGAACCCTCTTGCACTGTTGGTGGGAATGTAAATTGATACAGCCACTATGGAGAACAATATGGAGGGTCCTTTAAAAACTAAAAATAGAATTACCATATGACCCAGCAATCCCACTACTGGGCATACACCCAGAGAAAACCATAATTCAAAAAGACACATGCACCCCAATGTTCACTGCAGCACTATTTACAATAGCCAGGTCATGGAAGCAACCTAAATGCCCATCGACAGACGAATGGATAAAGAAGTTGTGGTACATATATACAATGGAATATTACTCAGCCTTAAAAAGGAACGAAACTGAGTCATTTGTTGAGATGTGGATGGATCTAGAGACTGTGACAGAGAGTGAAGTAAGTCAGAAAGAGAAAAACAAATATCGTATATTAACACATGTATGTGGAACCTAGAAAAATGGTACAGATGAATCGGTTTGCAGGGCAGAAGTTGAGACACAGATGTAGAGAACAAACGTATGGACACCAAGGGGGGAAAACTGCGGTGGGGTGGGGATGGTGGTGTGCTGAATTGGGCGATTGGGATTGACATGTATACAGTGATGTGTATAAAACTGATGACTGATAAAAAAAAACAAACAACAAAAAAAACAGAAACAGACTCACAGACATAGAGAACAGACTTGTGGTTGCCAAGAGGGAGGGGGGTGGGGGAGGGAAGGACTGGGAGTTTGGGATTAGCAGATGTAAACTATTATATATAGGATGGATAAACAACAGGGTCCTACTGTATAGCACAGGGAACTATATTCAATATCCTGTGATAAACCATCATGGAAAAAAATATAAAAAAAGGAATGTCAAAAGAGTGAAATTGGACTCCTATCTTACATCACTCACAAAACTTAACGTGAAATGGATGAAAAACTTTAAGGTAAGACCTGAAATCATAAAACTCCTAGAAGAAAACACAGGGCAAAAGCTCTTTGACACTGGTCTTGGCAACAATTTTTTGGATACGAGACAGAAGCACAAGCAACAAACACAAAAAGCAAAAAACAAAAAAACAAGTGGGACTACATCAAAACTAAAAAGCTTCTACACAGCAAAAGAAACAATCAACAAAATGAAAAGGCTATGAATTGGGAGAAAATATTTGCGAACCATATATTTGATGAGGCATTAATATTCAAAATATATAAGAAAATCATACAACAGCAAAAAATAATAATAATGCAATTAAAAATGGGTCAAAGACCTGAAAGGAAAGTTTTCCAAAGAAAACATACAAATGTCCAACAGATACAATAAAAGGTGTTCACATCACCAATCATCAAGGAAATGCAAATCAAAACCACAATGAGATATTACTTCACGCCTGTTAAAATGGTTATTACCAAAAAGAAAAGAAATAAGTGTTGGCCAATGTGGAGAAAAGGGAACCCCTGTGCACTGCCAGTGGGAATGTAAACTGGTATGGCCATTATGGAATACAGTACAGAGGTTTTTCAAAAAACTCAAAACTACTGTATGATTCATATGATCCCACTTCTGAATATATATCTGAAGGAAAAGAAATCACTATCTCAAAGAGATATCTGTAGGTCCATATTCATTCACCATAGCATTATTCACAATAGCCAAAACATGGAAGCAACCTAAGTGTTCATTAACAGATGAAAGAATAAAGAAAATGTGAGAGATAGATAGGGATTTGGATAGGTATATAGATATATAAAACTCATCCATAAAAAAGAAGGAAATCTTGCCATTTTTAACAACATGTATAGACCTTGAAGACATTGTGCTAAGTGAAATAAATCTGAGAAGACAAATACTATATCATCTTACTTATATGTGGAATCCCAAAAAGCTGAAATCATAGAAACAGAGAGTAGAATAGAGGTTGCCAGGGGCTGGGGAAAATGGGGAGATGTTGGTCAAAGACTACAAATAAGTTATAAGTTGTGGGGATCTAATGTACAGCATGGTGATTAATAGTAACAACACTGTATTATATATTGAAAGTTGCTAAGAGAGTAGACCTTAAATGTTCTCAACACACACACACACAAAGTCATTATGTGATGCAATGGATGTCTTAACTCACCTTATTGTGGTAACCATTTTGCAATTCATACATGTATCAAATCATCACTGTTGTATAACTTAAACTTACACAATGTTATATGTCAATCATATCTCAATATGGCTGGAAACAAACAAACAAAACAAACAAAATCCAATACCATGGCTTAAATAAAACCCTCAAGAAGCGAGGAATAAAAAACTCCATAGGCCTGGCTGGTTTAAGGGCATCTATGGAAAATCTACAGCTAAAACATATGCAACAATGAAAGGCTCAATGTTTTTTACCTAAGATTAGGAAGAAAGCAAGGAGATAGAAAGCAAGGATATCCACTCTTACCACTTCCATTCACTATTGTATTGGAAGTCCTAGAGAGTACAAAAGGGCAAGAAAAAGCACTGAGGCATAAAAACTGGAAAGGAAAAAGTAAAACTATTTTTATTTTCAGATGTCATGATCAGGTACAGGAAAATAGTAAGGAATCTACAAAAAAGCTACTAAAATAGTAAATACATTTAGCAAGGTCACAGAATATAAGCTGATACTCAGTATTAATTTCCCTTCCATATCAGCAATAAACAACTAGAAAATGAATTTTTCAATGTTCCACTTACACACAAATCAAAAATACATATATTTATGAATAAATTTAACAAAAGATATGGAATACCTGTATAGTGAAAACTACAAAACACCACAAAAAGAAATTAAATAAACTAAATAATAATAGATTGGAAGACTCAATATTATTAAAATGACAATTCTCCCCAAATTGTACTATAGATTCAATGCAACCCAATTAAAATCCTAACAGGCTTTTTGAAGAAACTGACAAGTTAATGATAAAAACTTATACTGAAAAATTTTAAATCTAAAATAGCTAAAACAACTCTGAAAAAGAAGAACAAGATTGGAAGACTTATACTACCTGATTTCAAGACTTACTAAAAAGCTATACTTATCAAAACAGTGGGGTAGTGGCTTAAGGATAGACATACAGCTCAATGAATCAAAATAGTGTCCATGAAGATGTGTGTGGAAATGGAACATTGAAAAAATCCTTGAATCTCAAAAACACTGCACTAAAAAACAAATTACACTAAATAAAAGATGTCAAATACAAAATACCCACTGTATGATTCCATTTATATGAAATTCTAATAAAGATAATTATAATGACAGAAAGTAGACCAGTAGCCCTCTAAGGCTGGGGCATCGAAGGGTACAAAGAAACATTTCAGGATGGTGGAGATGATCTATATCTTAAGTGTGGCCTTGATAACTCAACTACATACAAACTAAAATGTATCAAACGACATACACTTTTACATGGATGAGTTTTACTCTATGTAAATTATACCTCAATAAAATTGAGAAAAAAATAAAAATGATAAATAACAACTACTATCCTTTTAAGTACCACTACTTCAGAATCTGCAAAAGATTGACAAAAAAATTTTTATCGTTGCTGAAAACTTAACCTGCTTCCACTTTTATAAGATTTGATTAGACTTAGGTTAAGTATCATCTCTTCCAGAGATCGCTGCCTGAATCTCTATGCTGGACCAAGTATCTGTCTTTCACACTCCCAAACCAAATATCTCTCTTACTGCTAACTACGTTACATTGAAAATACCTACATTTATGTCTCTTACACATCTATACATCCCCAAGCATTAAGTTTGATACCTGGAACATAGATGCTCAATTAAATTGAAATGAACCTATATAAAATCTAAACATAAAATATAGATTACTGTCAAATGAAAAAAAAATACGCTTTTCAAGAAAAAAGTTAAGAAATGCCCAAAAAAAGAAAAGGGGCTTGTTAACATCATCATTCTTCATGTCATTTTAAATGTATGTAAATTTATTTTAGATAGTCATAAAATCTATAATAAGCCACACTTATCTGACATACTATTCCTCTAAGAATCCCGAGAATCAAGTAAACCCTCCTCCAGAGCTTCGTAAGTCTTTAAATTTTTGAAAAGCACTCCTATATCCTTTACTTTTGCAATACCTGGAACAAGGTGCCTAAGGTCCTAGTAAATACTACTGTTAAGACAAAAATGCAAAGAAATGTTTTCTGTTATTAAAACCTTTAAACAGCTCCCAAGGACTAGACAATCACACTTCCCTACTGCGCAGAGAACTCAAATGCAAGCTATAATATGAGCGCTAGTAGCTAACAGTATAATTCCAGTCCAGCTCACTTGGCCTGCCACTTGGTATTCTTTACACCTGGTACAATTAAATAACACTCAAGGTATTACCACCTAATTCTCCTCTGCTAATCAGAAAAGACAGTACAAACTTATTAACATAAAGCAAGAGAGCTAGAACACTAAATGGTGAAATACCAAATTATACAACACAGTTTCATTACATTTGAATAGAATACATTAATTTAGAAGCAGCCTAGCAATGGACTGAGCCACAGAGACTCCTGTGTGCAAACAATAATCCCCCCTGTTAGTAAAGCACTTCAAGTTTTTCAAAGTCCTTTCCCATCTTATCCCATCGGCCCTTCACAACAACCCTGTGAAGTAAGAAGAAAAGGTTATTTCCATTCCATAAATGAGGAAAATACAGATCAGAGCAATTAAAAGACACAAAATTGTTAATATGTAGCTCTGGTTAGGTAGGGGGAAAAACTGGGAAGAGAACCTAGAACCACTTTTATCTAAGACTTTTTTTCACAATAAATAATATGTTGTAAAGATTGGTGATAAAAATGAAGCCAAAGATAAAGAGAACAAGGACAATGAAACAGGATAATAATCAATTTTGCATTCTCTCCCTACTTCATCGCCTTCCCTTCCACAGTCTACAGTATACCCTCCACATAAGACACCACCATTTGCCCCCACAATATACCAGGCTCTTTATTCTTTGACCTCGCTTTCCCAGGGGAAGACCTCCAAAAGAAAGATACACTAGGGAAGCAGAAAGCGAACAAATTAGAAGCCAGAAGACCTGAGTTTTTCTAACCCTGGCTTTGGATAAGTATTTTTACCTCTTTGAGCCTCAATTTTTATATCTACAAAATTATACTGGGACTTCCCTGGTAGTCCAGTGGTTAAGACCCCACACTCCCAATGCAGGGGGCCCAGGTTCGATCCCTAGTCAAGGAACTAGATCTCGCACGCACAACTGAGAGCCCGCATGCTGCAACTAAAGATCCTGCATGCTGCAACTAAAAAGATCCCACATGCCACACCAAAGATCCCGCGAGCCGCAATTGAAAAAAAAGATCCTGCATGCTGCAATGAAGATCTGGCGCAGCCAAATAAATAAATAAATAAATAAATAAATAAAGGAAACACAGCATTAAATTATTAAAAAAATAAGAAAAAATGTATGGTATAATTTTCATGGAATTTGTTGATACTTCCTTTATGAACTAATAATTATGTAATCAATTTTTGTGTTTGAAAAGAACATATTCTCCATATTAGGTAGAATCTATATGTATGTAACTAAGCTTATTAATTATGGAATTTAAATATTCTACACACCTTTTAAAATTTGCTTGGTGTTAAAAATCTCCCACTATGACTACAGATTTGTCAATTTCTCCTTACAATTTTATAATTTGTGCTTTCTTATGTTATTAAGTGAATACATCTTCATGCTTATTAGTTCTTCCAGGTGGATTGTTCCATTTATCTTTAAGTATCTTTATTCTTATTAATGATTAGATTTCAATTCTACTTTATCTAATAATGGAATATCATTTTTTTAAAGTACTTTCTAGAATATTTTTATAGCTTTATATTCAATTTTGGTATCATTAGGTTTTTCACATGTGTCCCATGAGTATGTACCAACCTAGACTTTCGATTTTTAGATTAAAAAAAGTCAAAGTTAAAAAAGAAACAACAAACTGGGGGAAAGTATTTGCAATAAACAAAGCAAACAGCCTAAAATATTTAAAACTCCTACAAAACTCCTAATATTCAAACAGAAAATTAGGCTAAGGACATAGTACAGTATGCATATTTATATCCTCCCAAAATTCCTATGTTGGAATCTTAATATCCAATGTGATGGTATTAGTCAGTGGGCCTTAGGGAGGAACTTAAGTATGAGGGTGGCGTTCTCACAAACGGAATTACTGCCCATATAAAAGAGGCTCCAAAGAGATCTCTAGCCCCTCAGGCTTGTGAGGACACAGCAAGAAGATGCCAGCTATAAACCAAGAAAAGGGCCCTCACGGGAGAACGTGACCATGCTGGTGTCTTGATCTTGAACTTCCCAGCAACCGGGACTGTAAGCAATAAGTTTTTGCTGTTTATAGCTACCCAATCTGTGGTGTTTTGTTACAGCAGCCCAAATGGAGGAAGACAGGACAGATGATTAACAAAAAATGTAAAATAATGTGAAATAGTCCAGTATGAAGGAAAAAGACCTGACCTTGCTAACAACCAAAGAAATCCAGATTCAAACAGTAAGACTATTCTGCCTATTAGAATGACCAATATTAGAACATTAGAATAATGATAATATATGCTGTTCCCAAGTCTGGAAATAAGTAAATCTATACAGACAGTGGGGGTGGGGGGTAGGGGTAGGTAATATGGCAACAAGTATAAACAATCATTTAAACAGTAGATAATGTTTGACCCATCAATTCTACTTCTACAAATTTATCCTAAAAAGATAGTTACATAAATATACAAGGATATGAATAAGGACATCAACCACCATGCAACACTGAAAATTAGGTACTATAGTGCATACGAGGTCTTTATGTAAACAAAGGAAAATAAAACTTGAATTTAACAACAATTTTAAAAACTAGATTTTAAAGTTTATTAAATATTGTTTGGCCAACAATGTCTCATTCACTAAGAAATATTTCTTCAGCATCTATATACCAGGCTGTAATATATACAATGATAAAAGATACAGTCTTGCTCTCAAAAAGCTCACAGACTGGAGGGGAAAACATACCAAAAAACCCAAAAGCCAAAAAATAGAAACACAGAAGATTAACATACAATGTGATGAGTGCTCTAACGGTGACAAGCATAGGACGTTATGGGAGCACACAGGCAGAGTAAAAAGCACAAGCTCCCCAAGCAAGCTAATCTGGCACCTCCTCAAGTCAATCTTCTTGTTGTTTTTGAACGTCTGTTTAGAAAAGAGGCAGAATGCTGCTGAAAAGAAGGGCAGTGAATAAGGGCCATTAGTTACGGAGCTCAGCCCTCTTCCCTATGCCAGCAACCTAGCTCTGGCGCCAAACTTGCACATCCTACTAAGTGAACCTTATTCCTAGACTTAATTTTACTCAATCTTTTTAAAAGGCAATTAAGTACATATCCCTTGGAATCTCTCTCTCTCTCTCACTCACACACACACACACACACACACAACAAAAAGATTATCCAATTCTGCTTATTTCTCTCATATTTATCCCAGAAAGGAGTTCTGGTAAATGCAATTTTCTCCCTCATCTCATATTTCAAGTACTATTCTGTTATGTCCCACTTAGCTAGACAGTCCATTATTTCAACTTTGTACAGAGGAAGGACACCTAAAAAGTAACGAGTAGAGGGGTACAGAAAAGGCTTCCGAAATTAAAGCATTCTAAACATATAACTTTAATAAAATATTTAAAAATTAAAAATTGTGATCTTGGACAAATTAGTGAATCTCTCTGGGCTTAGGTTCTCTCACCTATATGAAGTGAATTATAATACCTACCTCTTGAGTAGCTGAGATTTCAATGAAATAAATTTTTAAGCATTTTAAAAACAGAAAAGCAACCTGTAAAGCTTAATAAAGTCTTAACAAAGTATTAGTAATTTTTAAGGGCCAAAAAACGTCTACATCCTTAGGTATGTATACAAAATTACTGCAGCATTATCTAAAATAAAATTTTGGAAGTTCTAACAATGAATTAGTTAAGTACTAAATAGGTAAACAATAAAACACCACTGTAAACAACCGTTATAATTTGTAACAGTGGTCCTCAAACTTCAACATTCATGAGAATCACCTAAAAGGGCTTGCTGGGTCCCACTCCCAGAGTTTCTGATTCAGTAGGTTTGGGATGCCAACTAAAAATGATCACTTGCCTTCTGCCTCTACAAGGATTAGGTCACTAGTCACTGCAGTTGCTGACCTTCACACACCCTGAAAGGAGTTCAGGGTGGAGATAAGGAATGAGGCACTCTGTTCTTTGGGAAAAACCGGCAGAACAGGCCTTCAGATAGTTAGATATTTTCAGGAGAAGATATTATGAGCCCAATTTCTTGCATCTTCTCATATCTAGAAAATCACTAAAATCATTAACAGAGACATCTGCTTCTTGTGACTAGCAACAACCTTCCTGTGACTAGCAGTAACCTTCTGCCAAAATGTGTGCTTGATTGCACACACATATCCCCCTTCACCAAAATCACATATATACTGTTCTCCCCCATCATACCTCTTCAGAGCAGTTCCTCAGAGCTATCTAGGAGGCTGTCTCGCAGGCTATGATCCTCACATTGCCCCCAAATAAAACTTAACTCACAAATCTCATGTTGTGCATTTTTTTTCAATCGACAGTTTTGGTGACCAGCAAAAGGGGCTCAGGGCAAACTTCTCTCCTTTGCTTGAACTCCCTAAGGAACCATCACTTGGTACCAGCAGAGGCCCCTTGAGCCTGTCCGCCTCCTGGGAAAGTCCAGACATACTTGGGTGAGTCTCTCCTGGTTCTCAGATCTCCCATATCAGTCGATGATCCTGAGTTTTACTTGGCATCGTATAAAAGGTACTTGGCCCCTCAGCTGAAACATACTGTGGGTGGGGGGTGGGGAGCTGGTTGAAAGACACTGGGGTTTGCTCAGTTGAATGTCACTGAGTGGTCTGGACTGAGTGGTTAGGTAAGAGGCTGATCTGACACCTTTCCTCAATTTGGCTGCTTTGACAGAATTTGTTGAGATAAAAGTGAAGATATTAGATGTGAGCTTTGCTCCCAAGAAGACAGACAAGACTCCTCTGGTCAGTTACGACTTTCTCAGACAACTGAAATATTTATGGGGGTGGTAGAGGCAGAGTCCTCCTACCATGCAGTGGTCCCATAGGGAAACCCACTCATTAAGTAAAAGACTTGCTCACCTGGGAGTCATATATAAGAATTGGGAGAGGGAAGACAGAAGAAGCAAGAAGGACTACAATTCTGCAGCCTGTGGAACAAAAATCAAATTCACAGAAAGACAGACAAGATGAAAATGCAGAATGCTATGTACCAGATGAAGAAACAAGATAAAACCCCAGAAAACCAACTAAATGAAGTGGAGATAGGCAATCTTCCAGAAAAAGAAATCAGAATAATTATAGCGAAGATGATCCAGGACCTCGGAAAAAGAATGGAGGCAAAGATCGAGAAGATGCAAGAAATGTTTAACAAAGACCTACAAGAATTAAAGAACAAACACCTAGAAGAATTAAAGAACAAACAAACAGAGATGAACAATACAATAACTGAAATGAAAATTACACTAGAAGGAATCAATAGCAGAATAACTGAGGCAGAAGAATGGATAAGTGACCTGGAAGACAGAAGGGTGGAATTCACTGCTGCGGAAGAGAATAAAGAAAAAAGAATGAAAAGAAATGAAGACAGCCTAAGAGACCTCTGGGAGAACATTAAATGTAACAACAATCTCATTATAGGGGTCGCAGAAGGAGAAGAGAGACAAAAAGGACCCGAGAAAATATTTGAAGACGTTATAGTCGAAAACTTCCCTAACATGGGAAAGGAAATAGCCACCCAAGTCCAGGAAGCACAGAGAGCCGCAGGCAGGCTAAACCCAAGGAGAAACACACCGAGACACACAGTAATCAAACTGACAAAAATTAAAGACAAAGAAAAATTATTGAAAGCAACAAGAGAAAAACGACAAATAACATACAAGGGAACTCCCATAAGGTTAACAGCTGATTTCTCAGCAGAAACTCTACAAGCCAGAAGGGAGTGGCATGATATATTTCAAGTGATGACAGGGAAGAACCTACATCCAAGATTACTCTACCCGGCAAAGATCTCATTCAGATTCGACGGAGAAATCAAAAGCTTTACAGACAAGCAAAAGCTAAGAGAATTCAGCACCACCAAACCTGCTCTACAACAAATGCTAAAGGAACTTCTCTAAGTGGGAAACACATGAGAAGAAAAGGACCTACAAAAACAAACCCAGAACAATTAAGAAAATGGTAATAGGAACATACATATTGATAATTACATTAAACGTGAATGGATTAAATGGAAATCAAAAGAAAGCTGGAGTAGCAATACTCATATCAGATAAAAAAGACTTAAAAATAAAGAATGTTACAAGAGACAAGAAAGGACACTACATAATGATCAAGGGATCAATCCAAGAAGAAGCTATAACAATTATAAATATATATGCACCCAACATAGGAGCACCTCAATACATAAGGCAACTGCTAACAGCTATAAAAGAGGAAATCGACAGTAACACAATAACAATGGGGGACTTTAACACCTCACTTACACCAATGGACAGATCATCCAAAATGAAAATAAATAAGGAAACAGAAGCTTTAAATGACACAGCAGACCAGATAGATTTAATTGATATTTATAGGACATTCCATCCAAAAACAGCAGATTACACGTTCTTCTCAAGTGCTCATGGAACATTTTCCAGGATAGATCATATCTTGGGTCACAAATCAAGCCTTGGTAAATTTAAGAAAATTGAAATCGTATCAAGTATCTTTTCCGACCACAACGCTATGAGACTAGATATCAATTACAGGAAAAAATCTGTAAAAAATACAAACACATCGCAGCTAAACAATACATTACTAAATAACCCAGAGATCACTGAAGAAATCAAAGAGGAAATCAAAAAATACCTAGAGACAAATGACAATGAAAACACGATGATTCAAAACCTATGAGATGCAGCAAAAGCAGTTCTAAGAGGGAAGTTTATAGCAATAAAGCCTACCTCAAGAAACAAGAAAAATTTCAAATAAACAATTGAACCTTACACCTAACGGAACTAGAGAAAGAAGAACAAACAAAACCCAAAGTTAGCAGAAGGAAAGAAATCATAAAGATCAGAGCAGAAATAAATGAAATAGAAACAAAGAAAACAATAGCAAAGATCAATAAAACTAAAAGCTGGTTCTTTGAGCAGATAAACAAAATTGATAAACCATTAGCCAGACTCATCAAGAAAAAGAGAGAGGACTCAAATTAATAAAATTAGAAATGAAAAAGGAGAAGTTACAACAGACACCGCAGAAATACAAAGCATCCTAAGAGACTACTACAAGCAACTCTATGCCAATAAAATGGACAACCTGGAAGAAAGGGACAAATTCTTAGAAAGGTATAACCTTCCAAGGCTGAACCAGGAAGAAATAGAAAATATGAACAGACCAATTGCAAGCACTGAAATTGAAACTGTGATTAAAAATCTTCCAACAGGGCTTCCCTGGTGGCACAGTGGTTGAGAATCTGCCTGCCAATGCAGGGGACACGGGTTTGAGCCCTGGTCTGGGAAAATCCCACATGCCGCAGAGCAACTAAGCCCGTGTGCCACAACTACTGAGCCTGCGCGTCTGGAGCCTGTGCTCTGCAACAAAAGAGGCCGCGATAGTGAGTGGCCTGCGCACCGCGATGAAGAGTGGCCCCCACTTGCCACAACTAGAGAAAGCCCTCGCACAGAAATGAAGACTCAACACAGCCATAAATAAATAAATGTAAATAAATAAATAAATAAATAAATATCTCCCAACAAACAAAAGTCCAGGACCAGATGGCTTCACAGGTGAATTCTATCAAACATTTGGAGAAGAGCTAACTCCCATCCTTCTCAAACTCTTCCAAAAATTGCAGAGGAAGGAACACTCCAAACTCATTCTATGAGGCCACCATCATCCTGATACCAAAACGAGTCAAACATACTACAAAAAAAGAAAATTACAGACCAATATCACTGATGAATATAGATACAAAAATCATCAAAAAATACTAGCAAAGAAAATCCAACAACACATTAAAAGGATCATACACCACAATCAAGTGGAATTTATCCCAGGATGCAAGGATTCTTCAATATATGCAAATCAATCAATGTGATATACCATATTAACAAATTGAAGAAGAAAAACCATATGATCATCTCAATAGATGCAGAAAAAGCTTTTGACAAAATTCAACACCCATTTATGATAAAAACTCTCCAGAAAGTGGGCACAGAGGGATCCACAACATAATAAAGGCCATATAAGACAAACCCACAGCAAACATCATTCTCAATGGTGAAAAACTGAAAGCATTTCCTCTAAGATCAGGAACAAGACAAGGATGTCCACTCTTGCCACTATTATTCAACATAGTTTTGGAAGTCCTAGCCACGGCAATCAGAGAAGAAAAAGAAATAAAAGGAATACAAATTGGAAAAGAAGAAGTAAAACTGTCACTGTTTGCAGATGACATGATACTATACATAGAGAATCCTAAAGATGCCACCAGAAAACTACTAGAGCTAATCAATGAATTTGGTAAAGTTGCAGGATACAAAATTAATGAACAGAAATCTCTTGCATTCCTATACACTAATGATGAAAAATGTGGAAGAGAAATTAAGGAAACACTCCCATCTACCATTGCAACAAAAACAATAAAATACCTAGGAATAAACCTACCTAGGGAGACAAAAGACCTGTATGCAGAAAACTATAAGACACTGATGAAAGAAATTAAAGATGATACCAACAGATGGAGAGATATACCATGTTCTTGGATTGGAAGAATCAATATTGTGAAAATGACTATAATACCCAAAGCAATCTACAGATTCAATGCAATCCCTATCAAATTACCAATGGCATTTTTTATAGAACTAGAACAAAAAATCTTAAAATTTGTATGGAGACACAAAAGACCCCAAATAGCCAAAGAAGTCTTCAGGGAAAAAAACGGAGCCGGAGGAATCAGACTCCCGGACTTCAGACTATATTACAAAGTTACAGTAATCAAGATAGTATGGTACTGGCACAAAAACAGAAATACAGATCAATGGAACAGGATAGAAAACCCAGAGATAAAGCCAAGCACCTATGGTCAACTAATCTATGACAAAGGAGGCAAGGATATACAGTGGAGAAAAGATTGTCTCTTCAATAAGTGGTGCTGGGAAAACTGGACAGCCACGTGTAAAACAATGAAATTAGAACACTCCCTAACACCATACGCAAAAATAAACTCAAAATGGATTAGAGACCAAAATGTAAGACCAGACACTATAAAACTCTTAGAGGAAAACATAGGAAGAACAGTCTTTGACATAAATCACAGCAAGCTCTTTTTTGATCCACCTCCTAGAATAATGGAAATAAAAACAAAAATAAACAAATGGGCCCTAATGAAACTTCAAAGCTTTTGCACAGCAAAGCAAACCATAAACAAGACGAAAAGACAACCCTCAGAATGGGAGAAAATATTTGCAAACGAATCAATGGACAAAGGATTAATCTCCAAATATATAAACAGCTCATGCAGCTCAATATTAAAAAAACAAACAACCCAATCAAAAAAATGGGCAGAAGACCTAAATAGGCATTTCTCCAAAGAAGACATACAGATGGCCAAGAAGCACATGAAAAGATGCTCAACATCACTAATTATTAGAGAAATGCTAATCAAAACTACAATGAGGTATAATCTCACACCAGTTAGAATGGGCATCATCAGAAAATCTACAAACAACAAATGCTGGAGAGGGTGTGGAGAAAAGGGAAACCTCTTGCACTGTTGGTGGGAATGTAAATTGATACAGCCACTATGGAGAACAGTATGGAGGTTCCTTAAAAAACTAAAAATAGGGGGGCTTCCCTGGTGGCGCAGTGGTTGAGAATCTGCCTGCCAATGCAGGGGACGCGGGTTCGAGCCCTGGTCTGGGAAGATCCCACATGCCGCAGAGCGGCTGGGCCCGTGAGCCACAATTACTGAGCCTGCGCGTCTGGAGCCTGTGCTCCGCAACAAGAGAGGCCGCGATAGTGAGAGGCCCGCGCAAAGTGATGAGGAGTGGCCCTGCTTGCCACAACTAGAAGAAAGCCCTCGCGCAGAAACAAAGACCCAACACAGCCATAAATTTAAAAAAAAAAAAACTAAAAATAGAATTACCATATGGCCCAGCAATCCCACTACTGGGCATATACCCAGAGAACCATAATTCAAAAAGACACATGCATCCCAATGTTCATTGCAGCACTATTTACAATAGCCAGGTCATGGAAGCAACCTAAATGCCCATCGACAGATGAATGGATAAAGTAGATATGGTACATATATACAATGGAATATTACTCAGCCATAAAAAGGAACGAAATTGGGTCATTTTTAGAGACATGAATGGATCTAGAGACTGTCATACAGAGTGAAGTAAGTCAGAAAGAGAAAACAAATACCGTATATTAATGCATATATGTGGAACCTAGAAAAATGGTACAGGTGAACTGGTTTGCAGGGCAGAAATAGAGACACAGATGTAGATAACAAACGTATGGACACCAAGGGGGGAAAGTGGCCGGAGGGCATGGTGGTGTGATGAATTGGGAGATTGGGATTGACATATATACACTAATATGTATAAAATGGATAACTAATAAGAACCTGCTATATAAAAAAATAAATAAAATAAGATTCAAAAAATTAATTAAAAGAATTGGCCATCCAGTGATCTGGACACCCACAGGGGTCGCAGACCACCAAAGGGAGAAACTGAGCCACGTAAGAGGGCTTAAATGACTCTAGGGTGACTTGTAGAGGGGTTAAGCTCACAAGCGGCACAATGGGCCACCACACAATTTCATGAATAAATTTTATCCCTGACAAATTCAACTTTAAAATGGGAAATAGAGACTTTCAAACAGAGAAATGAGGGGCATGAGAAAGTTGGCCTCTGACTAAGACCCCAGCCAAGTTTATATACACACAAAACTTATACTTACAAGTACTTACTTAGTTGGAAATTAAAGGATAATTTGGCTCTGAAAATGGCCAGTATGGGCTCTTTCATTGTGTATGCAGTTGTTAGACAAAGCTGGCTTGATAGAACATCTTTTCAGAATTCTGACCCTGAGGGAAAAAGTCCTTCTAGGAGAACTTGCTTTTTCTCTCCCTGTGCCTTGGGACCAGGGCTCTCAGAAACATTTATCTAGATCACCTCTAATTCCTGAGACTGAGGAGGAAAAAAAGGTGAAAGAGGCGTTTTTAAATTTACCTTATTCCAACTGTTATTTATAAACTAGTGAGTTTTATACTGTAATACTTGATTCGTGACTTAAGTTTTAAAATAAAGCTATAAGATCTCTGGTTGTGTTTGTCTACGTGTCTATGTTTACATACATGCCTTTACCTTTGGATGGTATTATCAAAATTAATTTGTAAATGAGCTCTACTTAATTGGCTTAAAGGAAATTAAGCACTTAGATAAATTCTCAGAAATATAAAAGGAAACTGGCCAGAATGAATTTCAGGTTCAGATGAACTGGGAAATATTCAGTATTAAAGTTAAAGTTTGCTGATTTAATTAATATAGACATGTCTTTAGAGTCATCAACATCAAGTATAATAGTTTCACTGTACCTAGGTTTAATAAAAGTCAAATACGATCTTACTATATGTGTTACAAATTTGTCAGCAAGAAGAATAACTTGGTATGCTGGAATTTTATAAGTAAGTTAAATGTAAATGAGAAGAGCTTTTGGCAGAACTCTTTAAGAATAATTATGCTTTAGGAATGTCTACTTAAAAACAGTCTCTCCAGATATTTGGTAACAAAATTTAGTTATGCTAAATTAAGTTAAATGATGGAAGTTTATTTTATAGCTAGGTTCAAAAACAAAATAAGATACTGAAACATTAATTACTGAACACTGGCTTCCTTTTACAGAGAAACTAAAGGCATTTACGACTATTAATAAATATGTTTGGTGCCACATTGATATTTTCTATAAGAAAGCACATTGTTTAGAAATTATTATTGGTATTTATGTTTGCCAATCTACGGAATGCTAACGTAAAGGACAATTCATAACTGCTTACTTCTTAGTTTTCACTTGAAATTAAGGATTTTAAGAGGTGAGTATTCTAATTTAAATATGTAATTAGAGGGACTTCCCTGGTGGCGCAGTGGCTAGGAATCCGCCTGCCAATGCAGGGGACAGGGGTTCGAGCTCTGGACCGGGAAGATCCCACATGCCGCAGAGCAACTAAGCCCGTGCACCACAACTACTGAGCCTACGCTCTAGAGCCCATGAACCACAACTACTGAGCCCTCGTGCCACAACTACTGAAGCCCGCGTGCGTAGAGCCCATGCTCCACAACAAGAGAAGCCACGACAATGAAAAGCCCGCCTGCCGCAACGAAGAGTAGCCCCTGCTCACCACAACTAGAGAAAGCCCACGCGCAGCAATGAAGACCCAACGCAGCCAGAAATAAACAAAATAAATAAATTTATTTTAAAAAATTAAATTAAATAAGTAAATATGTAATTAGAGCTACCAGAAATAATAAAGGAAACATTTCAGTACAAAGTAGCAAAGTAGGATGTGTGTTTTCAGTAGAAGAAGGTATGAGGAATGGAAGGGGCATTTCCCTCATTTGTTAAGGGAAAAGGAAGTAATTTCGTCCTAGAGCTGGTTGTTTCCAGATGGAAAAAATGAAGGACAAACTAATATAGATATAGAAAGTAATGGAAGGTTTGTGGAAAAGGAACCCTGAGAAAAGAGTTTTGTGCATGGTCAGGACTGGCTATGTTTAGAACAAATTTAGTAAAGTAAATAAATTTTGAAAGTAAGCTGGTGCAAAACTTGAATCTGGTTTTTCTCCCTGTTAAGAGGACAAGTTTTCTTAAAATGTTAAGCTGTTTTTGATAACAGATTTTAAGTTTCTTTACCTTTTAAGTGATCTGTTCCATATATGCCTTTGAAATCTTTTATTGTCACTTCAGTTAACTGAATAAGTTCTGTTTCATGGTGACCTATGATCCTTCCTGACCAAATGCTTTAAAACCTTTTTGATAATTTTTGACCAACTTCCCAAACCAAATTGTAATGAGGTTCCTTTGACCTCTAGCTAACTTTGAGATGCTTCAAAGGGCCCTGAAATATCCCAAAGAGAGATATTAAACTTAGGTTCTTTTGGTGTCTTAAATTACATGGCAAGTATTGTCAAATGAGTAATAAATCTTCTTAGCTTATACCATATGGGTAAATGTTATTTATATAGATATTCTAAATATTATATGGAATTCCTAAAAATCTGGTATGCCTGGTAAAATGTTATCAGTCTAATTCTCATTATTATGTTAAAATGTTGTATGTTGTGGCAGTAAACAAGTTTCTTTGTCAAATGCATTGTAATTAGGTCTTTAACCGTGCCTTCTTAAGTCTTTTGTCATTCATGGACAGTTATTGTTTTACTCTGATGCCCCTGCAAAAATGCTTCCTCTTCAAGAAGATTCACAGCAAGGACTTTTTGACAAGTACAGGTTTCTGATAGCTTTCAGATCACACCACTGAACTGGGTAAGAAATTAAAGAATTCTGATAGAAAACCTAATGTCTTCATAGAACTGTTAACAAAAAGGATTAGTTACATACGACTGAGTGAACTGGTGAATATGGTGATAATTTTTATGACTTCTGTCTGAAACATTTCTAGTTTTAATCTATGTTTTCCAGATATAAGGATACCCTTCCCCTCAAGCTAATTATGACTTACAGCAATTTGGCAAATTATACCCTTGTAAGCAGAATTGAAACATTTATCTTTCTCTCCACCTGATCTCTCCAGAGACTGAAAACTCTTAGGTTCCCAGCAGCTTTATCAGATTAATTAGGAAGGCCACCTCCTAACAGATGCAGGAATCTCAAGGTATTTTGGGGACCCTGAAAAGGGAAGAATTCACCTAGATCTGTAAGGCAAAATCTGTGACAAGCTCTTGGAATGGCTTTCCTGGCCCTAAGCGGCCTCTTAAAAAGTTTAATCTGGGACTTCCCTGGTGGCGCAGTGGCTAAGAATCTGCCTGCCAATGCAGGGGACACGGATTCGAGCCCTGGGCCAGGAAGACCCCACATGCCGTAGAGCAGTTAAGCCCGTGCACCACAACTACTGAAGCCCGCGTGCCTAGAGCCCATGCTCCGCAACAAGAGGAGCCACCGCAATGAGAAGCCTGCGCACCTCAATGAAGAGTAGCCCCCACTTGCCGCAGCTAGAGAAAACCTGCGTGCAGCAATGAAGACCCAACGCAGCCAAAAATTAAATAAATAAATAAATTTATTTTTTAAAAAAGTTTAATCTGAGATTCCTTATAAAAAATTCTAGCGAAGCCCATTTTTTAAAAAGCCTACATGATCAATTATACTTATATAAATCATCAGGCCAAGTTTATTGAAACCAGACTTATTTCGCAAACAAATTAGTCTTAATTTGGCTATATTTGGTAGAAATGAGGGTAATTTTAGAGAGAAAAATATTATGTTTCAGTAGAAATGAAACTCTAATTTTGTTAATTGAGGTCTGTATTTATTGCCTAAGACTTACTTCCCAGACAGCTACTAAATTATTAACAGGACACTCTGAATTTGTTTCTGAAGCTTATCTAAATAATCTTTGGATAAAGATCAGATGCCCCATGACCTGCAACCAGGAGATTATGCATACTGGAAAAGACATAATTTAAAAGACGATCTCTAACCTAGATGGAAGGACCCTTATCAAGTACTCTTAACTACCCTATGCACAGTGAAACTGAAGGGAATTGACTCTTGAATTAATATTTCACTTAGGCCCCTGCACTGGACTGGTCTACAGAGAGGACTGTTGACCTTAAAATCACCTTAAAACAATGCTCAAACAGAGAAGAAGCTACCAGACCAGGATGAGAAGATGACAACATCTGAAGTAGACAGGTGACCCAAGATGCCAGACCAGTCCTGTATACCAATTACTTTGATAATTGCTCATACCTTTGCTTATGAACCAAATATTTCACAACCGTATGCAGAGTTAAAGTTAATCTAATTGTTAAGTTTATGATCAATTACCTGTATCCAGTACTTCTAGGTTACCTTGGTGAATTTCTCCACCCCAAGGCTCTAACTGGATGGTCCTTAGGACATTTATTCTAGAAGGAAGAAATTATAATTCTGTTCAGGAAACTAACTGATGTGATTAGGTGGGATTCCCTCACCTGGCCAATTAATAACACCTGCTCTGACCCTGGCCATAAATACGAATTTGCTTTCAGGGTCACTCAAGCTCAATCAGAATAACAAGCAAAATTTCAGCCAAAGTATATAACCTCCCTCAGTTGTAGAATGGATTTATGTGGTTAACACCAGACTATGGTCATTTACGTTTAAGGCTCCCCTTACGTTGGGAACAATTAGACCATACCAATACACTACGAAATTGGGCTGGGTGCATTATGGACAATGCCAATATATAATTTCCCCTAAAGATAAGGACTGGTACAGAACAGACTAAGTCAGACGATCTGGGTATACACTGGGCAACACCTAATGGAAGTTCTTGGCTTAAATTCTTACTTATGACCTTACTAATACTGCCAGCTATATTATTTGTATTTTGCCTGTTTTACAATATTGTTCTTTCTTACACTACCAAATGTCTGACTGAGCCTCTGATAAAATGATGACTAGGTGACTTGAAGCAATTGACCAGATAGTTCTATATGAGATCAATGATTATAATAGTTTAACTCTAGATATGGGAAGAAGCAACAAAAGGGAGTCATTTCCTGGACCATACCAGGTGGTATGACAGGTGGTCCAGAGACTTTGGCTACTGTTAATAGGGCCTAGTCCAGTAATAGCACATTGTGTGGCTATCAACAAAATCCCTGCCTGACCTAGGAATGAGCATTCCTAGCACCGTGGGACAAAATAAAAATGGTCATGAAATGCCTCCCAAATCACTGCGGAATTTATGACCATGAGGGGGCCCTGCCAACTAAAAAGGATTAGGTCACTAGTCACTGCAGTTGCTGACCTTCACACACCCTGAAAGGAGTTCAGGGTGGAGATAAGGAATGAGGCACTCTGTTCTCTGGGAAGAACTGGCAGAACAGGCCTTCAGATAGTTAGATAATTTCAGGAGAAGATTTTATGAGCCCAATTTCTTGCATCTTCTCATATCTAGAAAAGCACTAAAAAAATCATTAACAGAGACATCTGCCTCTTGTGACTAGCAGCAACCTTCTTGTGACTAGCAGTAACCTTCTGCCAAAATGCATGGTTGATTGCACACACATATCCCCCTTCACCAAAATCACATACCTCTCCACTTACCTCTTCAGAGCAGTTCCTCAGAGCTATCTGAGAGGCTATCTCCTGGACTATAATCCTAATTTTGCCCAAAATAAAACTTAACTCACAAATCTCATGCTGTGCATTTTTTTTCAGTCAACAGGGATAAAGCCAGAGAAACTGCACTTCTAACAAGTTCCCAGTTGGTACTGATACTACTAGTCTAGGAAACACACTTGGAGAATCAGAGAATTATAATTATAAAACTATTCATCCTTCCTTGTTCCACCAAAAACAAAAAAAAAAATAATAATTAAATCATTTTTATATATAGATGTAGTTTTAAAAATCACATACAAATAAAAGAAGGGAGAAAAACACTTAATAACAAGCCAGACCACCACCTTCTTACTCATCCAACAAGATTGTGTTAAAAGTAAAATAAATGTGAAAAGTTACCCATTATTTTGCTGACATTTTCTTTTTTTTTGGCTGCACTGCACCACATGCAGGATCTAGGTTCCCCAACCAGGGATCGAAACCGTGCCCCCTGCAGTGGAGGCAGGGAGTCTTAACCACTGGACCTTCCCAAGGGAAGTCCCTTGCTGACATTTTCAACCTACAAATAATCTACTCAGTTATTCTACTCAGGCTGATTAACCAATTGATAATTTTATACATCTTAGAAATCTACCTCTCCTATAGTATCTCTTAGCCAAGGCAACATTTCCTAGAATGCCTAAGGTCAGGAAGATCTGAAATGCATATTAAACAACTGCGATAACTCCTAGAACACCGGTTCTCATTTTTACTTACAAATGTGAATCATCTGCAATGCTTTCAAAAATATACATGCCCAGATCGCTCCCCCAAATCAACCAACTCTGAATCTTAAGAGTAGGGCCAAGCATCTGTAATGTTGCAAAGTCCACAGGGGATTCTTCCTTATACAATGCGTTGTTATCACCTACATTTGAATAAGCTGTGTTTAATTCTGGGAATTCAAAATATTTCAAAGAAGGCAATATCATCACATTGTGATGGCAATATTCAGAAATTTGGAAAAACTCTATGATCTTCCTCATCACATAACTATCTTTCCTCCTCTTCCTCCTCCTACTTCCCAACACCACAGGAGTTGGGGAGCACCACCTCTCAGACTGATTAAACACAGTCTAAAATACAGCTGCTTTTTCTCTAGTTACATGTGTTGACCAACTGACTTATTTTAATTGGGCATCTTTAAACTTCTTTGCCTTTCAGCTCTTGATGTACTATAAATAAAGAGAAATAATGCTGTCAAAATGAGTTACCTGAAAACAGATAATTTTATCACAAAGAAACTGAAGTCCAAGTTTGTCATGGATAGGCCCTAAGATGAAGACAGTCACAAGAAACCTTCTAATGCATTTTATCATAACATCCTTTAAGCAGTATTAGGTCAATTCAGTAAAAATTGCATGATGATAGAAGATTACTGTGTCCTCTCATTTTTCAAAAGTGTTGATCTCATGGCACACACACACAAAAGACCTGGGAAAGAAAGGGTTAAAAAATCCCACCTAGGGACTTCCCTGGTGGTGCAGTGGTTAAGAATCCGCCTGCAAACGCAGGGGACACGGGTTCAAGCCCTGGTCCAGGAAGATCCCACATGTCGCAGAGCAACTAAGCCCATGCTCCACAACTACTGAGCCCATGCACCGCGACTACTGAGCCCACGCACCACAACTACTGAAGCCCACGTGCCTAGAGCCCATGCTCCGCAACAAGAGAAGCCGCTGCAATGAGAAGGCCGCGCACCTCAACGAAGAGTAGCCCCTGCTCGCCGCAACTAGAGAAAGCCCACACGCAGCAACAAAGACCCAATGCAGACAAAAATAAATTAATTAATTAAAAAAAAAAATAGTAGCCCCCTCTCGCCACAACTAGAGGAAGCCTGCGCACAGCCACAAAGACCCAAAGCAGCCAAAAATAAATTAAAATTTTTTTAAAAAACTAAAATAAAAACCCCACCTAAAACTGCATTTTTAAGTAAAAAAAATAACCATCCATTAGGATTTATCAATATTAACAAAGTTGCCAGAATCATTTTGTCGGGAGATCCATAATCAAGTTCACCTTTGAATACCATGACTCTAAATGTTTTCATCTATGATATATCATGCTTAAGACTCAATTTAAGATGCCAAGTTTTCTTTGCCAGGAAGAGTGGGAGACATTCATTAGTCAGATCATCTTTTATTAAAATGGAACACACATTCTTTTGACATCATGGCAAAGAACAAATATCAAACATTTTAATCAAATGAAAACTTTTGCTATTTCTATAGGATGCAAATAAAAGCTAACATAATTTTTTACTACATTGTCTTTAAACATCATGAGTGCAAGATACATCTTATTCCTCATACTTGAATTACACTGTACATTTAAAAGATAGTACATCATAAATCTTTCAGTTTTCTGCCTGCCAGTTACGTAAAATTAATCTCTGAGATCTTTTTCCTTGCTTTCTCCTTCCTTAAAACGATACTGATGTATAACATATAGGAGGTGTGAAGACTTAATTTTAATACATGTGTACTAATATATCAAGACTAGACCTAAATCAATGTCAAAAGATGCTATATTAACAAAATAGGCCACTGTCAAAGCCATTTTTAAAATTTTAAGTTTTACAATTTGCTACTATTATTCTTCCATATTTATTATAAACTAATTAAACTTTGAAAATCTAATTATTTTCCTGAAAGTAAATTTATGATTATTCTTTTCTCCTCAGAAAAATATTTGTCCTCATGCACACAGCTATACAAAATGAAACAACATAATTAGCTAATAGGCACCTATTTCCTACATAAAAAGCATTTCAATAACTTTTGCAACCTATTAGTTTCAAACATGTAAAGAATAATTTTTTTATTAAAGTGAGTTTACTAATATAAAGTATCATGAGATTATATACATTTCTACCACCCAGTATGAGCTGATTCTAAGCTATTTGTGGAGTATATTTTATTTTAGGTACATTGCCAAAAGGTTAAAAATAAACATAATTAGGTGGCCAGAAAAAACCTTGCTGCATAGCAAGACTTCAGTTCTATTCAGAAATGGTATCCTTTGCCCCGAGACCACAAAACTTCCTGGTCTTAACTTATAACAACAACCAAAAAAATAAAATAAAATAGATAAGGCATTTTTGACTACGGAAACATCTCAAGATACAACCTAAACCCCAGATATAATTATTGGAAGAGCCAAGAGATCTCTAAAAGTCCAGTTTTCACACAGTCCTTCAACAATCCTGCCTCTGAAAAAACAAGAAACTCCAGGCAGTGGCTCTTCTTCCATCTTGTACTAATCAGCCAGACTGAAAGATCTGCAAGGCACTGAATCTTACACCTCTTCTTTGGTATCTATTCTAAGTAGTAACGCTTGAAACAAGACACTCCCTCCCCAATATCTAGACATGCTGGGCACTGAAAATGCTGTGCCCCAGTTATTTAAAATAATCCTGAAAGACATCTGTCTTCTACTTTCAAGAAAACTCAGTACAGCTATCAAAACCAGGGAAAGGATGTTCCTATATTCAATGGATTCCTGCCAAAAGCTAATAAAAGCTGAGAAAATATCTGTCTACATAGGTGCTCTCACTGCTTGGAAATACGATGAAATTTCCCTTGATTTCAAATGATATATCATATACCAGTAGTTTTCAATGGACAAAGAACTTAAACTTTAAAGGCAGGCATACACCTAGGTTCAAACCCAGATGTTTAATTGCTTAGTACTCTGATCTTGGGCAAGTCACTTAACCAATCTGAGCCTCGGTCTCCTCATCTATAAAATGGGGATGATGATGGTGATGATGGTGATGATGACAGAATGCATAGGTGCTGGGAGGCTCTGAGATATAATTAATGTTCAACAACAAGTGTTGGCAAGAATATGGAGAAATCAGAACAATACATTGCTTGTGGGAATATAAAATGGGGCAGTCCCTTTGGTAAACAGTCTGGCAGTTCCTTAAACATTTAAAGACAGAGCAAAGAGGGACTTCCCTGGCAGTCCAGTGGTTAAGACTCCACAATTCCACTGCAGGGGGCACAGGTTCAATCCCTGGTCAGGGAACTAAGATCCCGCATGCTGTGTGGCCAAATCAGTAAATAAATAAGTAAACAAACAAAAATAAAGATAGAGCCAAGATATTCCCCAGCAACTCCACATGTAGGCATACACCCAAAAGAAAGGAAAACACACATACATGGAAAAAACGTGTACATGAATGTTCACAGAAGCATTATTCATAATAGCCAAAAGTGAAACAACCCAAATGTCCATCAACTGATAAATGGATAAATGAAACGTGGTATATCCCAGAAATAAAAGCAAAAATAAACAAGTGGGGACTTCCCTGGTGGCGCAGTGGTTAAGAATCCACCTGCCAATGCAGGGGACACGGGTTTGAGCCCTGGTCTGGGAAGATCCCACATGCCATGGAGCAACTAAACCCGTGTGCCACAACTACTGAGCCCATGCTCTAGAGCCCATGAGCCACAACTACTGAGCCTGTGTGCCACAACTACTGAAGCCCACATGCCTAGAGCCCATAGTCCGCAGCAAGAGAAGCCACCGCAATGAGAAGCTTGCACACCATAACGAAGACACAACACAGCCAAAAAATAAAAATAAATAAATAAATTTATTAAAATAAAAGAGTATATTCAGAATTATATTAAAAAAAAAAAAGTGGGACCTAAACAAATTTATAAGCTTCTCACAGCAAAGGAAACCAAAAACAAAATAAAAAGACCACCTACAGAATGGGAGAAAATATTTGCAAATGATGTGACCGACAAGGGCTTAATTTCCAAAATATACAAACAGCTCATACAGCTCAACATCAAAAAAACAAACCACCCAATCAAAAAATGGGCAGAAGAGCTGAACAGACATTTCTCCAAAGAAGACATACAGATGGCCAACAGGCACATGAAAAGATGCTCAACAACACTAATTATTAGAGAAATGCAAATCAAAACTGCAAGGTATCACCTCACACTGGTCAGAATGGCCATCACCAAAAAGTCTACAAATAATAAATGCTGGAGCAGGTGTGGAGAAAAGGGAACCCTCCTACATTGTTGGTGGGAATGTAAATTGGTGCAGCCACTATGGAAAACTATATGGAGGTTCCACAAAAAAACAAAAAATAAAGCTGCCATATGATCCAGCAATCCCACTCCTGGGCATATATACAGAGAACACTCTTAATTTGAAAAGGTACATGCACCTCAATGTTCACAGCAGCACTATTTACAATAGCCAGGTCATGAAAACAACCTAAGTGTCCATCAGCAGATGAATGGATAAAGAAGATGTGGTATATAAATACAACGGAAAATTACTCAGCCATAAAAAAGTATGAAATAATGCCATTTGCAGCAACATGGATGGACCTGGAGATTATCATACTAAGTGAAGTAAGTCAGATAGAGAAAGACAAATATCATATGATATCACTTATATGTGGACTCTAAAAAATGATATGAATGAACTTATTTACAAAACAGAAACAGACTCACAGACATAGAAAACAGAGTTACCAAAGGGGAATGGGGGGGCAGTGGGAGGGATAAAATAGAAGTGTAACAGATACACACTACTATATATAAAATAGATAAACAATAAGGTCCTATTGTATAGCACAGGGAACTATATTCAATTTCCTGTAATAACCTGTAATGGAAAAGAATCTGAAAAGAATACACATACACATGTGTGTGTGTACATATATATAATTGAATCACTTTGCTGTACACCAGAAACTAACACAACATTGTAAAAACTAACTACACTTACACTTAGATTAAAAAAAAAAAAAATTGTCAAGCCAGAAATCATTACCCAGCAATTATACCCTCAAAATGAAGACTAAATAATGAAATTTTCACATAAAACAAAACTGTCACCAGCAGACCTGAACTTCAAGATACACTAAACAGAAATTCAAATCAAAACCACAATGAGATATCACATCACACTTGTTAGAATGGCTGTCATCAAAAAGACAAGAGATAGGGCTTCCCTGGTGGCGCAGTGGTTGAGAACCTGCCTGCCGATGCAGGGGATGCGGGTTCGAGCCCTGGTCTGGGAGGATCCCACATGCCACGGAGCAACTAGGCCCGTGAGCCACAGCTACTGAGCCTGCGCGTCTGGAGCCTGTGCTCCGCAACAAGAGAGGCCACAATGGTGAGAGGCCCGTGCACCGCGATGAAGAGTGGCCCCGTTTGCCACAACTGGAGAAAGCCCTCGCACAGAAATGAAGACCCAACACAGCCAAGAATGAATAAATAAATAAATAATAATTTAAAAAAAAAAAAAAAAAAAAGACGAGATAACAAGTGTTGGTAAGGATGTGGAGAAAAGGGAACCCTTGTGGACTGTTGGTGGGAATGTAAATTTGTATAGTTACTGTGGAAAACAGTGTGGAGGTTCCTCAAAAAATTAAAAGTAGGGGCTTCCCTCATGGCGCAGTGGTTAAGAATCCACCTGCCAATGCAGGGGACACGGGTTCGAGCCCTGGTCTGGGAAGATCCCACATGCCGTGGAGCAACTAAGCCCATGCGCCACAACAACTGAGCCTGCGCTCTGGAGCCCATGAGCCACAACTACTGAGCCCATGTGCTGCAACTACTGAAGCCCATGCTCCTGGAGCCTGTGCTCTGCAACAAGAGAAGCCACCGCAATGAGAAGCCTGCGCACCGCAACACTCGCTGCAACTAGAGAAAGCCCACACGCAGCAATGAAGACCCAAGGCAGCCAAAAATTTAAAAAAAAAAAAAAAAAATTAAAAGTAGAACTACCAAATGATCCAGCAATTCTACTTCTGGATAGATATCTGAAGGAAACAAAATCACTATCTTGAAGAGCTATCTGCACCTTCATGTTCACTGCAGAATTACTGACAATAGCCAAGATATGGAAACAACCTAAGTGTCTGTCAACAAATTAATGGATAAAGAATCATGGAGTATATATATATATACACATACACACACACACGAATGACATATGAATTATATATACATATGTATATATGTGAATGACACATATACAATGGAATATTATTGAGCCATGAGAAAGAAGGAAATCCTGCCATTTTCAAGAACATGGATGGACGTTGAGGGCATTATGCTAAGTGAAATAAGTCAGACAGAGAAAGACAAATACTGTATGATTTCACTTATATGTGGAATCTAATAAAGCCAAACGCACAGAAACAGAGTGTAGAATGGTAGTTGCCAGGGGCTGGGGGGTGGGGGAAATGGGGAGATGTTCATCAAAGTATACAAACTTTCATTATAGGAAGAGTTCTGGGATCCTAATGTACAGCCTGGTGATTATAGTTAACAATACTGCATTGGATACTTGAAAGTTTCTAAGAGAGTAGATCTTAAATGTTCTCACCACAAAAAAGAAATGGTAATTATGTGAGGTGATGGAGGTATTAAGTAAGCTACTGTGGTAATCATTTCACAATACATGTATATCAAATCAACACATCTACACCTTAAACTTATACAATGTTACATGTCAATTATATCTCAGTAAAGCTGAAAAAATTATAAGGAAAAAAAAAAAAGATATGCTAAAGGAAGTTCTCCAGGATGAAAGGAAATGATTCAAGATAGAAACTCAAATCCCCAGAAGAGAATGGAAAGCACTGAAAATGGTAAATATCTGGGTAAATACAAAAGACTTTTAGAACTTTTGCCTTTTCCCTCTTAATTTACTTACAAACCATATATCAGTTTAAAGCAAAAATTGTAACATTGTCTTGTGGGGTTTATAATGTATGTAGATATACTACAAATAATCACTTTAGCATAAAGGAAAGAAGGGTAGATATGGACCTAGATGGATATAACACTTCTACAATTTATCTGAAGTGGTAAAATACTAACTGCACATAGACAGTAAATAATTAAGGATGTATACTGTAATCACCAGGGCAGCCACAAAAAATAATAATGCAAAGAAATATAGCTAAAAAGCCAACAGATCCAGATACATATGTTAGAAAAACATGAGAACTGTCATTCTTGAGTGACACCCTCTGGTCATTCCTTGAATTAGATGATGATGATGATGATTATTATTATTAATGATAATAATGAGTAAAGCCTGACTCAAGGAATGACCAGAGAATGGCACCCTCCTTCTATCATCGTTAATATTTTACATTATAGATGGCACAAGCAACGGCAAAAAAAGCAAAAATAAACAAGTGAGACTACATCAATCTTCTGCACAGTAAAGGAAGCCATCAACAAAATGAAAAGGCAACCTACAGAATGATAGAAAATATTTGCAAATCATATCTAATAAGGGACTATTATCCAAAATATATAAAGATCTCATACAATTCAATAGAGAAAAACGATTCAATTAAAAACTGGGCAGAGGGACTTCCCTGGTGGCGCAGTGGATAAGACTCCGAGCTCCCAATGCAGGAGGTCCGGGTTTGATCCCTGGTCAGGGAACTAGATCCCACATGCGTGCCGCAAATAAGAGTTTGCATGCACAACTAAGAAGCCCTCAGGCCGCAACTAAGGAACCTGCCTGACACAACTAAGGAGCTCGTGAGCCACAACTAAGACCTGGCACAACCAAATAAATAAATAAATATTAAAAAAAAAAAACTGGGTAGAGAATCTGAATAGACATTTTCCAAAGAAGACATACAGATGGCCAGATAAGTGAAAGGTCCTCAACATCACCAATCATCAGGGAAATGTAAATCAAAACCACAATGAGATACCACTTCACACCTGTTAGAATACCTATTATCAAAAAGGAAAAAAAATTACAAGTGTTTGGTGAGGGTGTGGAGAAAAGGGGACCCTTGTACACTGTTGGTGGGAATGCAAACTGGTACACCCACTATGGAAAACAGTATGAAGTTTCCTCAAAAAACTAAAGATAGAACTACCACATGATCGAGCAATTCCACTTCTAGGTATGTATCTAGAAGAAATAAAATCACTCTCTTGAAGAGATATATGCATCCCTGTGTGCATCTCAGCATTGTTTACAATAGCCAAGACATGGAAACAATTTAAGTGACCATGGATGGATGAACAGATAAAGAAAATGTGATATGTATATTGAAATATACACATGTATACACAAAAATACACACAAAGGAAAATTATTCAGCCATAAAAAAAGAGGGAAATCCTGCCATTTGTGACAATATGGATGGACCTTGAGGACATTTTGCTTAGTGAAATAATTCAGACAGAGAAAGACAAGCTCTTACTCACATGTGGAATCTTTAAGAAAAAAAAAAAAAAAAAATTGAACTCATAGATACAGAGAACAGATCGGCGGTTGCCAGAGGCAGAGAGTGGGTGAAATGGGTAAAGGGGGTCAAAAGGTACATACTTCCAGTTATAAGTCAGTCCTGGGAATATAATGTACAGCATGGTGACTATAGTTAGCAAGACTGTATTGTATATTTGATAGTTGCTAAGAGAGTAAAAGTTCTTAAAAGTTCTCATCACAAGAAAAAATTTGCAACTATGTGTGGTGATAGATGTTAACTAGACTTACTGTGATCATTTGCAATATATGCATATATCAAATTTTTATGTTGTACACCTAAATTGAAAAGAATGTTATATGTCAATTATATCTCAATTTTAAAATGTTACAGTAAAAAGCAAAAAAAAAAAAGTGGTATATCCAAACAATAAAAAGGAATAAAGTACTGACAGATGCTAAAATGCTGATGAGCCTTGAAAACCTTATGCCAAGTGAAAGAAGACAGTCTCAACAGACCACATATTGTATGATTCCATTTATATGAAATGTCCAAAACAAGTAAACCTACAGAAAGTAGATTAGTGGCTGCCTAGGGCTGGGCAAATGGGGGGGAAAAGGGAAGGGTAATGGCTAAGGGGTGCAGGGTTCTTCTTAGCATAATGAAAATGTTCTAAAATTGACTGTGGTAATAGATGCACAACTCGGTGAATATACCAAAAGCCAATGAATTATACAGTTTATATAAGTGCATTACATAATATATGAATTATATCTTTTTTTTTTTACATAGCATGTCCTTTTTTTAAAAATTATATCTTAATAAAGCTGTTAAAAAATTTTTGTGCTACAGAATACATACATTTTTATAGGGAATATCCAAATTCATATATCCAAAAGCAAAGGATTAATTTAGATTAGGCAGATATTAAACATACATAAATTCATAATCAGTTAAATATCTTCTTCCAATACATCTGAGAAGTAGACTTCCATTTCTAGACATGATGAAGTAACTGGTACCAGACTAGCCCTCCTCAAGTAACATCTATAGAACTAGACAAAATATATGACTCTAGTATTTTTAGGTATGAAACTGGCAGCATAGGAAGTGTGTACCACATCTGCTCCAGCTTTCTGCCCGAGACACTTTCCCAACTCCATCACAGGGAAGTGGAGCCTAAGCCAAGCATGATGGTCTCACTGAATTGAGATGCAGAGATCACAGTTCTGGGCTACTGAAGAGGCTAGAATTTGTAGGACAGGGTACTAGAGAGGAGACAACAATAAGAAGAGGTGGCCCCAGCAATCTGTATGGGGGTTCCCTGAGCATCCTTGCCTGAGTATTAGGCCACACATAAGCCAGGGTGAGACTCCATGAGGCCTAGGAGAGTCACTACTGCAGACCTAAGAGCCGAACAGATACCAGAAACTGCACACTGCTGGGACACACTGGAATTCCAATTCAGCCAGAGTGGAGATAATGCTGCACACCTTGGACACGCAGGCTTTCAGTTGAAACCCCAAAACTCAACACTCATTAAAGAAAGATGACACAATCGAAACTTCCTATAATGTGTCATCCACAATGTCCAAATAATAAAAAATTATTAGATATGCAAATAAGCAGGAAATGTGACTCATAATCAGGGGGGAAAGCACCGCAACAAAGAGTAGCCCCCGCTCGCCGCAACTCAAGAAAAGCCCGTGCGCAGCAACGAAGACCTAATGTAGCCATAAATTAATTAATTAATTTTAAAAAAATTATCCAATCTGAAGAACACAGATTATCATCAAACAGTTTAACACACGTGTAACTGGAGTCCAAAAAGGAAAGAAGAGAGAATGGGGCAGAAAAAAATATTTGAAGAAATAACAGCCCCAAATTTCCCAGGTTTGTTGAAAAACATCACCTATGGATCCAAAAAGTTAAATGAACCCCCAAGAAAAATAATTACAAAGGTACTTACATTAGTCACATCACATTCAAACTGCAGAAAACCAATAAAAAGGAGGAAAAAAGCTATCAGAAAGGGGGGGAGGAGCACATTAGATAGAAGAGGACAAGTATATAAATAATAACTAACTTCTCATCAGAAACAATGAAGGCAGAGGATAATGGAGTAACCAACTGTCAATGCAGAATTCTATATCCAGCAAAAATTATCTTCCAAAAATGAGGGTGAAATAAAGACACTTTCAGATAAGTGAAAGCTAAAAGAACTGTAACCAGCAGAATTGCACTAGAAATGCTGAAGGAAGTTCTTCAGCCGAAACAGAAATGATACCAGATGGAAACTCAAACCTATGTATTGGTCTCAAGAAAGGAAGAGAGTCAAAATTGGTAAATATAAAAGTTTTTTTCCTTCTCTTAATCTGTTTAAAAGATAATTGTGTTTAAAGCAAAACTAACATTGTACTATGAGGTTTATAAAGTATGCAGCACAAAGTCTGGGATGGAGTAATTAGAACTGGACTGTTGTGTCTTATGTGGCATGGTATAATATTAACTCAAGGTATACAATGAATGATTAAAGATGCATGGTGTAACACCTAAAACAACCACTTGAAAAATAGAAAGATATAGCTAAAAATGCAAGAGAAGCAAATGGAATACCAAAAATATTCAATTAGGTCAATATAGCTGAGAAAACTAGTATATAAAATACCTCTAGAGTAAAACAGATGAAAGAATTCCCCATGGAGAAAGTTGGCTAATAATGCAAAATACATTTTACCATAGAAACAATACGTTAAATGATGACTTTGATATAAAACCTTTGAATAAAGTTAACTAAAATAAAATTTGAGCCTGGACATCAATCTAATCACCCAATATGTTTGCTTGTTTGGAGACAAAACAATTCCACAACACACAAAGAAAAGAACATAGTAATACACAGAGCCTGTTTCCCCAACTCTGAACAACAACCAGCTTGAGACCAATCATTTTATGAAGTTTGTGAATCAAGTATTCTTAATACTTGGTATATATTAGAAATAAACTGTAAAGTCTATTAATGATGAAAATAACTTCACTAAAAACTAACTAAAAGCCAAAAATGACATTTTAGCATCAACTACTATAAATTCTTATAGTATGTTATCTTTAACAGACAAGCAATAAAATATTCACCAATACTGAATCATTTAATTTTAGTTTTAAGAGTAGATAATATTCACATAGTTCCAAATTCAAAACTTACCAAAAAGGGTATACAATAAAAAGTCTCTGCCTCTCGCCCCCTTCTCCGGCTACCAACGGGGGGAAAACAAATAACACTAAAATATAATCAAGGGATATACATTCCCAGTTGTTTCCTGTGGGACCACAGACATGGTAACACTTTACATAACACCAGAAATACCATTTTCTTTTTGAATTGGGATTATTTCAAAGTTAACAAAACAGAAAACATCTGGATGACAAGACACTCATACATGAATGCCAAAAAGGAGATCAAATGGAATGTTAAAGCATGACCAAGGAATACTGTGAGGAAACAATAAAATGAAATAAAAACATCAGCTAAGATTCTATTAAGTTAGTCCTGACCAACACATGACAGGAAATCTGCAGCAATGGAACAAACTAGAGGGTTGCGTTTCTGTGCCTAGTTCCCAAATTAGTCTGAAGAGCCAACAGCACAAACCAGACTTACTAACTCCTGCTTATGCATCAGATCATTCCTGAAGATTGACACCAACAAAACAGACAGCACCTGTGGGATTCAAATGAACATTCGAAGAATTTATAAAGAAAAACATCAACTTATCACCACAGGCCTCCTCAGGTAAAAGGCTTCATTCTCTATACTTTCATGACTGAATTGCCAATCCTCAATTTCTAGGAGTAATTCTAGCTCTTATTTGTCCTTCCCTGCTTTCAGTTTAGCCGCTTTACTACTTATTAACGCTTTCACCTGAGAAGTAAAAGGAGTTCAGCAAAAATGCAACTACCTGGAGGGCCCTTAGACCACGATTTCCCCAAATTATCAGAAAACCAAAAGTGGCAAGATATTTAACCACTCCTGTATTCTTAAGAGGAGAATCCTAAGAGGCCATTGGCCTACTGGCCCATTACCTATGGTAAATACAAAAACCTACTCCCGACCTAAGACACTGAACTTAAAAGCAGTTGAAAGGAGGGGATACAAATGGTTTCTAAGGAGTCTCTTATTCCCAATCTGCTTGGGACAACTGGAATTCTAGCTATATCTTTCATAATCTAAAGTCAACACATTTTTTACACTTTTACGGGAAACACTAGGAGTAAATTAGAAATGGGTCCCTGTGGCAAACAGGGCAAACAGTAACGTGGAAAAGCCATATTACTGCCACCAATACCTATTTCTTACTGGCAAAGACCACCTCTCCAAGAAGGTAATCACATTCCCAGCCTCCTTTGCAGCTAGGCTGCAGGGGCATATGAAGCAAACTCAGCCAATGAGATACAAGGGAAAGTCTTCTGGGATAATTTCTGGTAGAAACTGTCTTCCCTAGTAGAAGGAAAGGAGGGAAGGTGGGAAGGTAAAGAGGGAAATTTTGCATGAGGAGAAACTGCACTTCCTTTCTCTTTTTCCACCTAACGTTGTACGAGAATAGCATGCTTGGAACTGTATATGCCATCCAGCAATCATAAGGAGAATCATTATCAACACACAGAAAGATGGAAGGTACCTAAGGCTGCTGAACTTAGTGAAGAAAATTCTTTGGTATTACTTGAACAGTTTATCTTTGAGGTTCATCACATTTTTTAACTCACAGGTTAACTCTTTACAGGATGAGTAAGTCAAAGACCATAATTTCTGAACTGATGTTCTCAATTACTTAACAAAATTACAGTCCACTTGCATTTTTTGAGCACCTACTATGTTCCACACACTATGCAAGAAAGCTTTTATGTGCATTACTTTAATTATCAAAATAGCCCCATAAGGTATTATAATTATCATTATTTTACAGATAAGAAACATGAGGCTCACAAAAGTTTAAGTAACTTGTGGTAACTTGTGGCCAAATTCACATAATTAATAAAGATTAACAACTAGGATTCGTACCCAGGTTGTATATCTCTAAGCTGGTACTCATTCCAGTAGCTGTGATCAGCTACCCTACCACTCAGATCATCTTCACCATCTCTCATATGTATATACTTGGGTGTGGCTAAAAAGACCAAATCAAGGAAAAGTGCACATAAAAATTCTTCAACACTTCTGTTCTTAACCCAAGTGGTGGGTAACTTTCATTATTACTCCTTAGTTTAATTCCATACGGCTCTGTTTAAAAAATTCTCCCTCTCATGATTTACATCAAGTTCTAATTTGAAAGAATATTGGATTGAGAAACAATGATTGCTGAATGAATGAAAAAGACCAGGGTCCAGCACCTGACCTGCTACTTCCAATTTTCATCATATCTAAAACTCCACTGATTGCAAGTCACATTATTTTCCACTAAGAAAAAATGCTGCCATTTAAATTGATACAAGACCCTATCACTTATTGATACAATTTTTATTTATACTTATTAAAAGAGCTCTTTTAAACTTCATTAGATTTTTAAAAAATATTTATTTATTTATTTATTTATTTATTTGGCTGCGCCAGGTCTTCGTTGCGACATGTTGGATCTTTTAGTTGTAGCATGCGAGATCTTTAGCTGTGGCATGCGGGATCTAGTTCCCTGACCAGGGATCAAACCCGGGCCCCCTGCATTGGGAGCACGAAGTCTTAGCCACTGGACCATCAGGGAAGTCCCCATTAATTAGATTTTTAGCATGTATTACTCTTGTGCACAATTTTTAAAAGGTAAATGAAATAAATTGGTGCATAAACTGGTCACACTCAGGCTCAAACTCTTCTGAATCACTTTTTTGAATCAGCCATTACTGTTTTTCCACACAGTATCATCCTCTGTGCCATCAAAAGCCTGGGTGGGGGGCTTCCCTGGTGGCACAGTGGTTAAGAATCCACCTGCCAATGCAGGGGACACAGGTTCAAGCCCTGGTCCAGGAAGATCCCACATGCCGCAGAGCAACTAAACCGTGTGCCACAGCTGCTGAGCCTGTGCTCTAGGGCCCACAAGCCACAACTACTGGGCCCATGTGCCACAACTACTGAAGCCCTCGTGCCTAGAGCCCGAGCTCTGCAATAAGAGAAGCCACTGCAATGAGAAGCCCGTGCACCGCAACAAAGAGTAGCCCCGCTCACCGCAACTAGAGAAAGCTGTGCGCAGCAATGAAGACCCAATGTGGCCAAAAATAATAAATAAATAAATAAATAAATTTATTTTACAAAAGCCCGGGTGATCCAACATTTGTATTCAAACCATTATCTCTGGGATTTTCTTCCAAGCCTGCTGCTAACTATTCTGCAAGTTCTGTTCACGAAGAGACAAGGACAAACACATCACAACCAAAAGCAACTGTAAGATGTATCCGGATTTCAGAAATATAAGAATGTAAAAAAAATGTGCTTCTTAGAATTAATAAAACACAATAACTTATTTTGTTACCTTGTATAAGACAACATCCTATAGCTACCAATGGTGAATATCTACCGTGCTTGGCATTTCACCTATCTCATTTAACTTTTACAGAAAAGCAAAAAGGTAAGCATTAACCTTGTTTTACATACATGAAATATGAGGCTCAGAGAACCTTAATAACTTGTCCTAGATTATCCAGCATTAGTGACAGAGCTGGGTTTCAGTCTCTGGTCTATCTTCATAGTCCTTATTCTTTTCACCACTTCAGTGGTTCTCAAAATTTAGGGCACATAAGAATTACCTCAGGTGATTCTTCCACAGAGTGGGAAAAATATTGCAGATACTGCATATACTTGCAAATCATATAGCTGATAAGATAAATATTTAAAGAACTTTTACACCTCAATAAGAAAAAGACAAATAACCCAATTAAAAAATGGGCAAAGGATATGAATAGACATTTCTCCAAAGAAGATATGCAAATAGCCAGTAAGCACATGAAAAAATGCTCAACTTCATAAGCTATTAGGGAAATGCAAATCAAAGCCACAATATGATACCACTTCACAACTACTAGAATGGCTATAATCAAAAGACAGACAATAACAAACACTGGTAAAAATGTTTAGAAACTGGAACCTTCATACATTATAGCTAGCGGGAATATAAAATGGTACAGCCACTTTGGAAAACAGTTTGAAAAGTTCCTCAGGAAGTTAAACATATCGTTACCATATGACCCAACAATTCCACTACTAGGTATATACCCAAGATAAATGAAAACATAAGTCCACAGAAAAATTTGTTCAAAGGAACATTATTCATAATAGCAAAAAAGTCCATCAACTGAGGAACAGATTAATAAAATGTGGTATATCCATACAGTGGAATATTATTCTGCAATAAAAAAGGAATGAAGTATTGATGCTATAACATGGATGAAAGTTGAAAACATTATGCTAAGTAAAAGCCAGTCACCAAAGACCACATATTGTATGATTCCATTTATATAGATTCTGCTTCTACAGAGAGTGAAAGTAATAATTGCTTAAGGCTGGATAAGGTGATGGGAAGTGACTGCTAATAGGCAGTTTCCCGTAGGAGGGACAAAAATGTTCTAAAGTTAAAGTATCGTGATGGTTGTACAATGCTATGAATATACAAAAAAACTTTAAATGGGTTAATTGTACAGCAAGTGAATTAGATCTCAATAAACCTGTTTTTAAAAAAACCCTCTAGACCAGATTACCTCTAAGTTTCCCTTTCAGACATAAAGGTCTCTGAGGCAGTGAAAAAAAGTCTCAGAGCTTCCATCAACAGACTTCAGAATCCAATCCCCAGTGACTCCCATGAACCTACAGTTTAGAGAAGGCAACATATAGTATAGCAATTCCTCACTTGAGGTCACTAGACCTCCAGATGTCTGCAAAGAAAGGACAAGTGCTTCTTGAGCCAGGTTAAATTTTTCAGAACATCTGTGAGAAACCACACATACCCTCAATCTGCTCTGAGGTAAAGTTTAAGTATCTTTGCCTTTGGCTGGACTCATGTTACTAGTTTTAAAATACTGACTCAAAGCTGACTGACAGCTCAGTATATGAAAGGTGAAAAATAAAACAAAAAATGTACTTTTTGATATGCAAAATGTTTCCAAAAATGGGAGCCATGATGAGTTCCTTGGTTAGAAGCTTGGGAAATACAGATATAGGGGAAAGTACACTAGTCTAGAAATTAGGAGAAATAACTGAAGAGTCCACCTCAACATGATTCACTTCCTATCAACTGTCTCGGTTTCCATTTTCATCTATAAAATCAGCAAACATCACAGTATCCACCTGACTCTAAAATTCTATGACTTTTCAATATTATATAATGACCTAAAAATGTCTGCTAAGAAGGTAATTCTTTATATTCTGCATCCCTGCAAAGAACTTTCTTTACTGACTCGAGTTAGCACATCATAAGAATAAACAAGAAATACATTATATTAATAAACAACACATAGGCTGTAGTATTTAGAAACTTATTTATAAGTGGCCCTAGAAAGCAAAGAGAGAATAAAAAATAATAAACTAAAAAGAAAGTAAAGTGTGCTAGTCTACTGCTGACAGCAAAAGTCAACAGGAAGCACTTCAGTATAAAAATCTTCCCAAAGCATGGAATTTCCCTGATTAACAACAAATGAGTTATCTTTCCTTCTCATACTTTACTCCAACACACCAGCTTCTACATGCACCCCTGGAACTCAAATGAACTGAAGAAGGGGAAGAGAGCAAAGGAAAAAAACTATATCATAATTGATCTCCTTTCAAAATTCCAGAAGATAAGAAGGGGGGAGGGGAGTGGAAACTAGCCATAACCCAGAATAAAATTTTCCTATTTACAGCTTAATGTGTTGTGGTCTTTTTTTTTTTTTTAACTTTTTTTAAAGTCAAAAAATTTCTCTCTGTTTACTTACTTCTTTATGTCAAGAATAAAAGGTATTTGCACTCTGGGGGGTGAATTCATACTAATTTAAATTGAGCATAACACTGGTGGGGGTGCATCAGTGAGAAGGAGAGCTATTTGTGGGATTTTGGGGAGGAAGGTGGTGAGAGCCTCAAAAAAGGAAAAGCAGGCAAGATCCTTTACAACATAATACATATAAAAATCCAAGTTCAGAGATTTCTAATGAATTTTTTTAAAAGGTCATTCCACTTGCTAAGACAGATCAACAAAGCCAGACCACTTCCTCCTCAAACAATTAAAGTTATGAATACTGAGAGTAGAAAATTTTCAATTTCCAATTCAGTATTACCATTGGGGGGAAAGAAAGCAAATCAGAAACCTAAACTCATGTTTTAGGAGGTAATACAGTATTCTGCTCACAACTATACAGGAATGAAGGGATTCATCCTATTTATTTAATACAAAGAAAAACACACTGACTCCTTTAAAATAATAAAGAATCCATGAATCCTTGGAGCACCAACAGTCTCTGTATTTACATATTATATTTAAATACAGATATGCTCTACATCAAATAGCCACAGTACATTTTAAAGTGCCTACATGAATCAAATTAAAACACAAGCTCAAGAGACACCACTACAGCCCCCTACAAACAGAGCTTATAAAATATCTGGCTTAAACACAAATAAGCTGCATTTAAATATAACCAGTTACATTCATTTAACAATTCTGCCAGCTGTTTACAAAGGGTACAAATATACAAAAATGAATAAGACTTAGCCTCTGACTTCAAGGAATTCACATGAGGGGGGAAGCCAGAAGCATGTACAAAATCAAAATTCTTTGAGATCACAGAGAAGATCAAACTTGCAAACTTAGTGGTAACCAGAATTTGCCAGGTGAAAATTAGGAGGGCACAAAGGCATGAATGTCGAGAACACAATTAGATAACCAGAAGTCCTAAGTGGCCAGGGCAGGGGGAATAAGGAGAAAGGATATGCAAGGGCATGAAATGGTAATAACTAAGCCAGGAAATGAAGCTTGTAGCTTGTACCTAGGTTGCAAAGGGCCACATGTGCTATGACAAAGTGTTTGGTCTTTATCCAGAAGACCACAGAGAACCTGATACGTAATAAACAATGTTATTAGAGGGACCTCCCTGGTGGTGCAGTGGTTAAGAATCTGCCTGCCGGGTGGCAGGGAGGGAGATGCAAGAGGGAGAGATATGGGGACATTTGTATATGTATAACTGATTCACTTTGTTATAAAGCAGAAACTGGCACACCATTGTAAAGCAATTATACTCTAATAAAGATGTTTAAAAAAAAAAAAAAAAAAAAAAGAATCTGCCTGCCAGTGCAGGGGACACGGTCAAGCTCTGGTCCAGGAAGATCCCACGTGCCGCGGAGCAATTAAGCCCGTGCGCCACAACTACTGAGCCCACACGCCACAACTACTGAAGCCCACGTGCCTAGACCCCGTGCTCCACAACAAGAGAAGCCCCCTCAATGAGAAGCCCGTGCACCACAAAGAGTAGCCCCTGCTCGCCACAACTAGAGAAAGCCCATGCGCAGCAACGAAGACCCAACGCAGCCAAAAATAATAATAATAATAAATTAATTAATTTTTTTAAAAAGAAAATAAATAAATAAACAATTATTAGAAAGTTAACTGGTAACAACGTGGAAAACAGATTTAAAAGGAGAGATTGGGAGGTGGAAGATATGAGAACACTACAGTAATTAGGATATTACCGCAACAATGCTAGTGAAATGTGATGAAGTCAGAAATAATACAAACAACTAAACAGTAGCAACAGGAGCAACAATCTACATCAACTTAGCACTGACGTGTCCATATAGCTGACCATAAGTCAAGGTACAAGCAACAGGGGAAATAGAGAAAATGCAAACAAGAGGTCTTTTGAATATAATCAAAAGGACTTAATGACTACTGACTATCCATACCCCACAGAGGATCTTTACTTACAAATGAATTTTGCCTTCCTAAACTACTAAAATATAAAATACCTTCCTTCACTTAATAGATGTTAAAAGCTTAATTCGTAACCATATGAAAAGTTTCAGGTGTCTTGCACAGGAATTATTTAAGTCTAAAAATTTCCGTGCCCACAAGAAAAACAAAGAAACAAATACAGAATTAAAATAGAGTAGTTTTCACCTGAAACTAACACAACATTGTTAATCACCTATATGCCAATATAAAATAAAAAGTTAAAAAAAAAATAGAGTAGTTTTCAGTCAGAAAACAATGATCTTGGTATATCCAAGTTTGTATGAGTCTAAATTAATATGCCTTAGTTAGAAACCCTGAAAAGATACGTAAATAGTAGAAATATTAATTTAATTTAGTATCTAAATTAAATATGGGGGGGAAAGGAACTCTAAGTAAAAATCTTTGGGCTACGAACAATTCAGCTATCCAAACACATATAATTTTATTATAATAACATATAGTTAATATTTTTCATGAAACCAACATGAGGTTGTGCACCACAGGAAAAAATAAGTAACTGATGAGGCTTACAGACCCAATTCCAATTTAATAAATGTATTAATAAAGGGAAATAATTGCAGCGACTGTTTCAACATGCAAATCATTTTCCTTTACAAAAATGTTTGTTGAACTGTCAGTTTGTATTATAGGATTGTTAAAACAGTGGTGTTTCTTTCAATAAAATGAGTCATGATTATCTCTATAAAGAAAGACATTGACTTTCACAAGGCTGGCAAGATGTCTTATCTTTTAAATTCAAAGTTATCTTGAATAGGGGTACAAGTAACTTTAATGATAAAATATGATAAACACATTTCCCACTAGATTTAATGTTCAAAGACAAAGTTATATTTATCATGTTCTAATAATCATCTGAGATTGACTGGCTCACCCCCAGATATTAACCATTAACCATGTGTCAGTTTAAAATTCCACGTGAAATCGTTAAGGTCAATAAATGTAGAAAGGTCAATTTAGCAGAAAAATTATTTAAATAAGAATTTCTATTTCAGTGATTATAATCTGACTGATAAATTTGTAAGAACCTTGTTTTTTCATAATAGTATGTGTAGGTTATAGGTTTCTCCACTAAAGGAAAAAAGTTTGTATTGTGTTAATTCCAGTTATAATTTCTAGCTGAGTCAAATCTCTAACAGCCTTAAAGCAGGAAATCCAAAAGGAAATTCCGTCATCAGTTCCTGGAGCTTGGTAATGCAAAGGTTGTTTGAAATAGAGATACAGAAGTTCTCAAACTATTTACTATAACCTTACCTCATATCTTCAAGCAAATCACATTCTGCTTGATGTTTGGCTTGAAGTTTTGTCATCTGCTCAACTTGAATGTTTTTCAGTTCTTGTGTAACTTTCACCTAAAATATACCATATATTTATGAGGCCTTACTGCAACTTTAACAACAAAAAAATTACTTAAGGAAAATACAAAATACTTGTCAGAATATATAACTCTTACTTGCCTCTCCCCAGAGGACCATAAACCCATTATTAGCCACATAATTTTGTTTACTGCAGATAATTAATGAAAAAACTAGCTAAAACAACCTGAAGCAGAGGCTAAATGAAAGTACACGAGTATAAAAATTACAGATTAAAGAGGTGCAAAATAAACTGCCAGTCATTTCATTTCATGTACAAGCTCAATACATATCCAGGTCTTTAAAAGAGTCTGTCTTCTATTTCTTCCAAAAAGGATTCAAAGACATTAAAACATCAGGAGAGATGAGCAGAGTGTAGATGGGAGAAGTGGGCATAAGAATGCCTAATATCTCATGACCGAAACTTACACAATCATGAAATTATATGCATGAATCAACTACATAAATTATTCCATAATGGCTACGAGAAGCACACTCTCAGGATGATGCCCTCAACTTGCTGGACAGCACATCAAATCACAATCTCTTTCTCACAAAGAAGAAAGCAAAAGTGACCTTCCAACATATGCAGTGCTTTTAAGCCACCACAGCAAGCAGGTCCCCGTGGCGTTTCCACTTCAAACAGCTAGAACAGTATATGCAAACCGGCCAGTGCCTCTCCCGCCAGGCCAGGATCCAGGTTACAGTGGGCCTGGAACCCCCATCGCCGAAGCAGGGCTACCGGAGGGGTAAGTGTACGTGTGTGAAAGAAAAAGACTCACTTAACCGGAGAACCCGGGTTAAGAAAGAGAAAAAAGAGGGAGCAGACACGAATGAGTTAGGCAGTCAGCAAATGTTTGCCCACAAGGGGAGGATAGAACAGCCTCCTCCACCCAGAGTAGACACTCAGGAACCATCTGCAGGATTGAAAAGACAAGGACACAGCCTCAGTCCCTAGGAAAACTGGGAGGAGGACATTGAAACAGTTCTGGAAGGGCGAAGCGGGGAAGCTGCTGACAAGCCCGGAGCACCCGTCACTCCGTCACTCCCACCCGAAGCCCAGATCACGGCTCAAACGCCAAGCACGGCCCGGTTCTCGCTCTCCTGGGGACAGAACCACCACCTTCCTCGCCCCCTAGTCGGAGGGGCGGGGCAGGAATGGGGAAGAGAAAGACAGGACCGCTCAATGCTTAATTTCTTGTTTTCCCTTGGGGTGGGGGTGACTACTACGACTTCTCTGCGGTCGCCCCGTGGGAAAAGCGGGCCAAACATTAAGGCTAGGCTGGAAACAAATTCCCTGTAAATTTGCCAATGGGGGAGGGTGGCGACAAGCGGGCGGAGGGCTCAAACCTGGTGCAGACTAAACAATCACACAAGCAAAAGGCTCTGCAAGCTGCAGGGGCTCCCCCGCCTCCCCTCGGTGCAGCCCCGAGAAAGCACTTTGCAGAGAGCAGCACTGCCATGCGCGCTCGCTCTCTCTCACACACACACACACATACACACACGCACACCCGAAACTCTTGTGAAATGTCTGGGGATGGGGGGGGCGTCTACGGCGCGGTGGAGGGGACGAGCCCTGGCCGCCCCTCCGACGCGAAGGCACCAAACACGCGCGCCCCCCGCTAGGAGCCGGCGGCAACTCAGTGACAAGCCCGAGACGACGGCGGTCACGGCCCCTTGCGCAAAGGGGGAGGGGGCGCAGTGGTCGCCCCAGCCGCGTTCCTTGTACGCATCCCCCCCCAAAACCTCAAAGACCCCTAGCTGCATTCTCACCTTCCTCGGCGGCGGCTGCATGATGCTGAAGGGACATCAATCTTCCTCCGACGGCGGCGTAAGTGAGGAAGGGAGGAGGAGGGCCAAGAGGAGAAGGCCGCCCAGCGAGCGGGCCTGTGCTTGTGTGTGTGTTTAAGGAGAGCCTGAGAACGAGGACTCGCCCCGGAGGGAGCAAGGCCGGCGGATGGCACGACAACCCGGGTCCGAGGGTGAGTGTGAAGAGAAGGAGGAGAAGCGCCGAGAAGGCCTGGGCTCCGGCGGCCCTGGGGGTGTGTGAGGCAAGGAGGCGGAGACCGCGAGGGGGCGGGGGCCCGGGTGCGGGGGCGCAGGCTCTCCCAGCTCGCCGAGCGGCTCTCGAGGAGCACTCCCGTCGTCCGGTTCCCTGCCCGCCGCGGCTATCCACCCGCCGCCGATTCCGCGGCTCCTCAGACGCGGCCCCCCCGCCCCCACTCAGGCAGCCTGGCCCTCGCTGGGCCCAACACCCCCGCCCGGCCGGGGGAGGTGGAAGGCGGCGCCGCACTCTCCGCTTGGGTTCCTCCACTCAGGCCGCGGGAATTTCCGGCCCCAGAGCGTGGCGCAGCGCCCCGCTCCGGCGGCGGAGGGAATAGCTTAGGCCAGAGCTGGGTTCGAGGGGCCGGGCCTGGCTGCAGGGAGGGAGCGTGGCCGCGGCGCGGAGCTCCGTATCGCGGCGGGGGACGGGGGGAGCTAACGGATCGGTCGGCGAATGAGAGGGGTAAAAATGCTACCGCAGCACGAAAATCCCCCCGTTCTCTCCGAGAATGGCACGTTCCAAACGCCTCCTGTTGTCCCTCCCCCACAGTGGGAGCCAGCTGGGGGCTTCCCGCGCGCTTTCCCGCCAGCCGCGGCGCGCGCCCCCGGTTGGGGGCGCGCACGTGGGCGGGAGAGGGCTTTGCGCCGACGCACGCGCATAAGGCGCCCCCACCTCCTGCCGCAGTGTGTGTGTGTGTGTGTGTGTGTGTGTGTGTGTGTGTGTGTGTGAATGGGAGGGCAGCATGTCTGTGTGTGTGTGTGTGTGTGTGTGTGTGTGATAATGGGGGAGACAGCATGTCTGTGGCAGTAGGAGAGTCCCGTTTTTTGCTTCTCGGTCCTCCAACACCCCTCTCCCCTCGGGCGGATGAGCCTGGCCGGTCTAGGCACCAAGGAGCGAGCGTGGACAAGTCCTTTCGCAGCGGCCGAGGGTGCCTGGCTTGGGGGAGGGCGTCTAGTTGCCCTGCAAAGAAAAAATCGGTTCCCTGCTACAGGGCGTCCAAGTCAAAGAGTGTGGACTGCGTGCTAGAGGACCATGAGGTTGTTAAGGCCAGGATCCCCATTTCACAAATGGGAGGCAGAGGAGTGGGGACCTTATGAAGGTTACACAGCAGGACTAGAATCTCTGGGTAACTAAGTGTTCTCTGGGTTATAGAGAAACAGGTGCCGATGACAATCATGAGGAAAAATAAAGGAGGCAGCAGGGGCAATAGAGGAAAGCTCTTGAATGGGAGTCAGGACCTCTTGGTGCCAGTCCACTCTGCCTGCCCTTGGCTGGCTGGGTGAGCTCAGGCTTCATCTCCCAGTGAGGATGTTCTGGGCGGCTCTCCCCACCCCAACTTCCTCCTCTATCTAGACCATCTGGGGGTAGGGATATCAGCCTCCCTTGAGGTCCTTAGAAGAATGAAAATACCTCTTCCAGAGCCATAGGGCTGTGTGAAGGGTGAATTAGATCAACCCAGTTTTATCAGAAGTTGGGGTCTCAAACACCTATTCTCAGAAGTATGGTCAGGCAAAAGAGGAAGGTGAGTGAAGCTTGGAGAGACCCAAATAAGTTGCCCAATGCCACTTGGCCAGAAATTGGGAAGATGGAACAACCTAGGTTGTTTACATTGTTAGCCTAGATTCTTGTATAGGAAGGTGGTAGAATCAGAGCTATGCTTGAGTCAGATTAATCTGTATAGGAATTAGGAGACCAGGCTTGCTATTCCTGGTTTCCTTGAAGCCATTCAAAAGTGCACCCTTTATCAGAGTCCTCAGTTACTATCAGGGAAGGCCTGGGGCAAGGGAACAGGTGGCTGGAGGCCCAGCTCCCTGACAGCTGTGGGGCTGGCAGCTGGAGGTAGCCAGGCTGGGCTCCAGTCTCAGTTCCACCACCAATTCACTGTGAGGTGTTGACCTAGTCAGTTCACCTCTTTGAACCTTTATTACCTCACTTGTAAAAATGGGGATCTAATACCAGGCTCACAGTCTTGTTGTGTTAAATAGAATTTCTCCTACCATGTGGCCTGGCACATAGTGCTCAATAAATGCTTTCTGATTCATCCTTTATTCAAAAAATATTTGCTAAGGTCCTGCTTTGTGCCAAGCCTTGGGCCAGACACTGGGGACACAAGGATGAGCAAGAAAGAATCAGCCTGGGCCTTCACCATGGCTGAGTTCCAGACTAACCATTCCATGAATGACACCGGGCTAGTGGCAGGAAGGGGTAACAGTGCTTGCCCAGATGCAGTGTCCTGCACACAAAAGGTGCTTAACAAAGATTTGCTGAATCCTAGTCCTGGGTGCAGCTAGTCTGGCCCAGAAATTATCCTCCCTTCACCTCCCTTTACTGGAAGTGAGTACTGGGGGTATAAAGGTGCTGGATGTTGGGAGACTTGGGATCCAGCCTCTATCACTGGTCTGCTGGGCCTTCTCTGGGCCTTGGTCCCCAATTGCAGAGTAAGGTAAGTGAATGAGCCTGGAACTTAGTAAGCTCTTCACAGCTGAAGTCAAACCCTGGGGCTTTATTTTATGGATTTAGGAGGGTACCCTCCACCTGATTTGCCATTATTCTGAAACCAGGAATGGCATTGACTTTCTGGAATGATTTCCTTTACAGGTGTTATAAAAAGCTAATGGGCGGGACTTCCCTGGTGGCGCAGTGGTTAAGAATCCGCCTGCCAATGCAGGGGACATGGGTTCAATCGCTGGTCCGGGAAGATCCCACATGCCGCGGAGCAACTAAGCCCATGTGCCACAACTACTGAGCCTGCGCTCTAGAGCCTGCGAGCCACAACTACTGAAGCCCACGTGCCTAGAGCCCGTGGTCCCCAATAAGAGAAGCCACTGCAATGAGAAGCCCACGTACCACAACAAAGAGTAGCCCCCGCTCACCGCAATTAGAGAAAGCCCGTGCACAACAACGAAGACCCAATGCAGCCAAAAATAATAAACAAAATAAAATAAAATTTATTTTAAAAAAAAGAAAGCGAATGGGCAACACCAAATGGGCTTACCTGTTAACTGCTTTCTCAAAAAATGTGGTTTCTGGGACTTCCCTGACAGTGGATAGGACTCTGTGCTCCCAATTCAGGAAGCCTGGGTTCGATCCCTGGTCAGGGAACTAGATCCCACATGCATGCCGCAACTAAGAGTTTGCATGCCGCAACTGAGAAGCCCACGTGCCGCAACTAAGGAGCCCTGGAGCCGCAACTAAGACCCAGTGCTGGGACTTACCTGGTGGTCCAGTGGTAAAGAATCCACCATCCAGTGCAGGGGACGCGGGTTCGATCCCTGGTCGGGGAACTGAGATCCCACATTGCCGCAGGGCAACTAAGCCCGCGCGCCACAACTACTGAGCTCGAGTGCCTCAACGAGAGAGCCCGCATGCCGCAAACGACAGAGCCCATGCGCTCTGGAGCCCATGCGCCACAACTAGAGAGAGAAAACGCGCACGCTGCAGCTAGAGAGAAGCCCATGTGCCACAACGAAGAGCCCGCACTCCAAGGACAGATCTCGCATGCCTCAACAAAGATCCCGCGTGCCACAGCTGAGACCTGACGCAGCCAAAAAAAAAAAAAAAGGAAGACGACCCAGTGCAACCAAATAAATAAATAAATATTTTTAAAATGTGGTTTCTTTTAAAATGTGTTTAATATTTACCAAGTGCCTTTTCCAAACCCCAAACTTTTATATTACTTTTCCAAGCTAATCTTCACTGTAATCCAATGAGAGAGTATTGTTTTCTTCATTTTACAAATGAGGAACCAGAGGCTCAGTGATGATAAGTGACTTGCCCTGAAGTGATGGATTTGGGACCAGAACCCAGTTCTCCTGTTCGCCTCTATGAGGAATGTTCAAAGGAATTGGGAGAATTCGCCCAGGAAAAAAGGAGACTCAGGAGGATACAATCTGTATGTTCCAAACTCCACAGGGATGGGGAAGATTTCTGTGACATGTAAGCCTGACTAAAATGTACCCTTTGAACCAGGCTGGGGACTTCCAGAGCCTTGCTCCTTCAGTGCAGGCAAGCACTGTGTTACCAGTAAGATCTCTTGAGATTCTTTGGGGGAAATGCCACAAAGCTTTCCTGTGGCCACAGAGCAGCATGCACTGTGGCCCCAGAGACTGAACTGAAACAGGTCTCAGCTGCATCTAAGGAAGGAGGTTTTCCAGGCAGAGCTGCCCCTGGAGGGGGTGAGCTCCCCCATCCCTGGGTCTGTGCAAGCAGGTGCTGGCTCCCTTCCATCAAGGAGGCCACAGATGGGATTCTCACCCTGGGAAGGAATTGATAACAGCTACCATTTATTTCACCTCTTCCACATTTCAAGCATTGAACTAGGCGTGTTATTTACACTGTTTCTACACCCTCACAACAACCCCTAATGATACATATGACCCATTTCACAGATTTCACAAACTGAGGCCCAGAAGTGAAATGACCTACCCAAGGTCACACAGCTGGGCCAGGAGAGCCAGGCCTGGCCCCTGGCTACCTCTGGCTCTGAAGCTATGCTCTCCCTCCAGCATGCGTGCTGCTATGAAGTCTCCTGGAAGTAATGGGATTCTAAGTTTAAGTCAGAGCCAGGACTGAAAGTTGGCCTGGAGCAGATATAAGAGTGGGCACTGGGGGCTTCCCTGGTGGCGCAGTGGTTGCGAATCTGCCTGCCAATGCAGGGGACACGGGTTCGAGCCCTGGTCTGGGAAGATCCCACATGCCGGGGAGCAACTAGGCCCATGAGCCACAATTGCTGAGCCTGCGCGTCTGGAGCCTGTGCTCCGCAACAAGAGAGGCCGCGATAATGAGAGGCCCGCGCACCGCGATGAAGAGTGGCCCCCACTTGCCGCAACTAGAGAAAGCCCTCACACAGAAACGAAGACCCAACACAGCCATAAATAAATAAATAAATAAATAAATAAATCCAAAGTTTAAAAAAAAAAAAGAGTGGGCACTGGAAGATGAGCTATTCCAAAATTCCACAGGGCTCCCGGGAGAAACCTCAGGGAGGCAAAGTATGCAGCAGCACTTGAGCATGGCTAGAATGTGAACAGCACCCCACCCAACCCTGGTCCAGAATGGACACCGCGACAGGTTGGCACTCCATCCAAGGCTTTCTCCAGAGAAGGTGGCCACCATCCCATCTGCCCATTCTGCACCAAGGCACCCCTTACCCTTCCTGCAGCTGGGATTCAAAGCCCCCTCTACTCCCTTTCCTGCTCTCTCATTATCCCCCACTCACATTGTCACGGGCTGCTCAGGAATACCTGTCAGCCCATCCCAATGCCAGCTGTCCCCTGCCTGAGCCCCACCACCCCGACCTGGGGATGCTGCTGCAGACCATGCGGCCTGTGAACCCCACCCCCATTCACTTCCCTTCTACCCTAGTTATCTTTCACCCTCCACCTCCATCCCCCACACACATACTGGCCTTTGCTCCTGCCTGAGGTGATCTCTCAACACAGGCCTCTGGTCTGCCTGTTGTAGGAATGTGCCTGTCTCCTCCACTAGTCAGCTCTCCAGACAGAGAATCACAGCCCACTGGAGTGAGGCTTCAAGATCTGTGGCCACAAGAAGAGGGCAGGGGCTCTCCCTAGGCCACAAAGTGACTTTGTGGCAGAACTAGACCTTGGATTCCATCCAGCGTCAACAAGCCCCTTATTCTGGGCTCAGTTGTAAGCAGGTCTTTAGGGTGAGACCCAGGCCCTGTACTCCAGCAACTCCCAATCTCAACACGTGGACCAAAGGTTTAACAGTGAGTCCAGGTCATGCAGGGCAGCCCAGGAGAGTCGGGTAGCAGGGATCTAAGGCCAGAGGTGAGTTCCCAAGAGGCAGGCACTGGGGCAGGGAATTACGTGGTCAGCTGGTGCCCCTGTCAGGGAGTGTTACAGCTTGGATGGGGGATCAGGGGACAGTCCCAGGGCTACAGTAGGAGCTAAGAGTCACATGATTTTGACATCAGGAGGCAGGAAACCACGGTTCTAGTCCTATCTTTGCCAGGCACTTGCCGAGTGTGACCTTTGGCACATTGCAAATTCTGGCCTGTGTTCCTCCTAGGGGGGTGGGTGCAGTTTAAATGAAATAACGGGTACATAATCTGCAAAAGGCTGGGGAGCTATGTAAACAAGTGACTACTCATCCTGGGATACATTAAGGAAGGCTGAATGACTGCCACGTGGGATGCTGACCAAGGCTTCCCACTGGGAGCTGCACTGTGATTACAGTTCTGTGAAGCTAGTACCGATGGGTAAAACAGTCAGGTTTGGGTGGAGGGGTGACATCACAGGGATTTGGGGTCAGGCACACCTGGGTTAGATGTCCACCTCCTCCTCTGCCAAGCTTTGGGTTCTTGACCAAGTCCTGAAACCTCTTTTAAACCAAGTTCCCTTGTCCATAAAAGGGGAATAATGATTCTTTGCAGGATTGTGATGGGAATTAAATGGGAATGTTTATATAAAATGCCTGCAATCATATTGCCTACAAATGTGAGTTTCCTCTGTGCGTACATGTGTTTTCCTTCAGCTTCCCTTCATTTTGTTCTGGTTTTGTTTGCAAATTAAAAAAATAATAATAAAACACAAAAAGAGGAATTCCCATGGGAGGAGGTTAAGCACAGCTACAGTCCTGGTTTTCTCCTGACTCACCGTGAGGACCCGGGAAGTCCCTGCCCTCCCTCAGCCTTCATTTCCTCATCTGTAGCACTGGGGCTTCCCAGCCTAGAAGGCATGGGATGCTACCCATCTGTGAGCCTCTTCCATGGAGAAGACCCTCCAGGCTGAGCTGGGGGATGGGGATCAGGCAGAGACCAGGGGAGGGAGTTGGAGTTGTCGGGGAGGGACAGCAGGATGAGGAGGTGACAGCTCTGTAGCCACTGTGTGCTGACCTGTGGAGGGAGCAGGCCCTGCTCAGCTTAGGAAGCCTGTTGCTTATTTTCCCACAGCCTGCCCAGTTAATGCCAAAACAAAACACGCTTGCCTGCTCCCTGCTGGAGGGCAGTAGGCCAAAATGAGCGTCCTAGGGGGCTGGCAGATGCCCTGGCATTCTGCCTCCTCCCTGGGCACCCACCCTTACCCTGTCTGCAACACATCCATCCACATACCACATCCTGTGGCCTGGGGGAGCTCAGCACCACTCTCAACAGAAGTTGACCCAGTGTAAGGAGAGAAGCTTCCCCAGGACCTGTACTCCCCCTCTGGTTTTCAGCCCTCCTAAATGGACACATCCAACCTCTAAGCCCACCTGTCTTCACAGTCCAACCTTGGCCCCAGCATGGGATCTAATTCTTGCCAGCTGCTGCAGGCAGAGCGCGTGGCATCAGACTGCTGGGAGCTGCTGTCAGCTGCTATGGGAGGAAATTCCCTAGCTCAGGAAAGCTCTTCCAGCGGAAGGGAGCAGGTGGTGAGTCTCCCTGAAGAGACAGACAGTGCCAACACTGTAGGCAGAGCCAATCCTGGGGTAAGAAACATTAAATCCACCACCCCTGCCTTCTCTCTGATGCTTGTCTACACTGGGCACAGTAATAATAATAGCTTACACTTTATAATAGCTACTATGTGTCAACACTTCACATAAATAATTAATTTAATTCTCACAACAAGTTTGGAGTAGGTAATATTATTAACCCCATTTTACCCTGCTATGCTTGCTAAGGGTAAAGCAAACTAAGATTTGTACCCAATTAATCAGGCTCCAGGGTCTGTGCTGTTATCTGATATGCAAATCTGCCACCAGAAAATGGTGTTTCCTATAAAACTCAGTTCCCAATTTGGAATGTGGCAAGATGCTTGTCCTAGTATCCCAGAATCCAAGCATTTTCCGAGACTTGCCTGAGCTGAGAATCACCTAGGGGTACCTGTTTAAAACACAGTACCTTCATCCCTTCCTCTGAGGATTCAGTAATCTTCATGTGGGAAGAGAGGCAGTGCCTGACATGTGGAAATTGCCCATAAATATTTGTTAAATGAATGAATGCCCCTGCCTTCTCTGAGCCTCTGCTCATCTCTAAAATGGGGTTACAGTTACCCACTCAGCCCCATCTCCAAATGTGGCTGTGTGTTGAGTCACTGTGTGTATCTGCACAAGCTTTGCTTAGGTGTGAGGAGTTGTTTACAAGGTCACACCCCTGGCTCCTAATGACAGCTGTAATAATAATAGCTAACATTTCTTACATGCTTATGGAGTACCAGGCACAGCTCTGAGGGCTTTGACTATGTTAACGCGTTGATTCTCACAACACCAATTATCCTGACTTTCAGGATGGGGAAACTGAGGCTCAGAGAGGTTAAGTAACTTCCCCATGATCACACAATTAGAAGCAGGATTGGAACTCCAGTGTCCAGATGGTTAACCACTCTGTCATAGTTTCTGGACTCACCCAGCTCCTCCTCTTGAGAACTGGGCTGCCAAACTTTCATTGAGCAAATGGTTACTGCACCTGTAGTATTCAGGGAGGGGAGAATGAAAAATTGAATTAACAGGAGCTATAGGAGTTCCCTAGTGGTCCAGTGGTTAAGAATCCGCCTGCCAATGCAGGGGACACGGGTTCAAGCCCTGGTCCGGGGAAGATCCCATGTGCCGCAGAGCAACTAAGTCCATGCACCACAACTACTGAGTCTGCGCTCTGGAGCTGGCGAGCCACAGCTACTGAGCCCACGTGCCACAACTACTGAAGCCCGTGAGCCTAGAGCCCGCAAGCCACGGCTACTGAGCCTGCATGCTACAACTACTGAAGCCCGTGAGCCTAGAGCCCATTCTCTGCAACAAAGAGAAGCCACCGCAATGAGAAGCCCGCGCACCGCAATGAAGAGTGGCCCCCGCTCACTGCAACTAGAGAAAGCCTGTGCAGCCAAAAAATAAATAAATAAATATTTTAAAAAATAGGAGCTATAGATGGAGAAAAAAGATCTAGAATTGCTTCACTATTGTTTGAGCCTGAGTAGGAAATTCCAAAGCACAGAATCAAAGTGCTATGGTAGTTCCAGGTGCAGAAGCTGCCTCTGTCTAAAAGAGGGGAACTGGAAGGCTGCACCGGAAGTGGGCCTTAAAGCATGGGAGGTGTACACTCCCAGGAAAGGAACAGTGAGAGAAAGTAGAAACTGCAGGCTGGATGGGCCTGAGCCATGTTTAGGAAGAGCTTGAATAATGAATCCTGGGAAATGAGCCTGCGAAGGTGAACTGTGGCCTTTCATGGGTGTCCCACTTTGATGTTTGCTTTAAATTTTGAAAACTGATACCCCTTTATGGTGTTTGACACACTCTATAATAAGCATGTGTATTGCCTGTCTCACCCTTCCTATCAGTGTTCCCCATCCCCATAGATCTCTGGGAGGAGATCTTATTTGTCACTGTATCCCCAGCACCTAGGACAAGGCATCCTGGATGGATGGATTTGAAGGCCTGAAGACCGCTCGGTTTACCAGCAGTGGAACATTAAGTATGGGCAGCCAGGTAACAGAATAGAAGGCCCAGTACAGCACCGTAAGGGAGGGTGTGCCTGAGGGCCTGCTCAGGCCTATCGTCTGTTTATGTTGAGCCCTCTGTTCTCACATGCTGCACTGGGCTAGTGACTTCACTGCCACTCCACCCAGGAGGAGGCTTATGAGTGCATGGACCACAAGGAGAGGCTTGGGTGGGTCTGAAGGACAAGGCACCTTGGGCTGGGTCACATTAACTCCAGTGCCTTTCCTCCCTGTATATTGGGCACTCAGCTTGGGGTCTCTGTTAAGAGCCTGGGTCAAGTTCTAAGTCAGACTAACCAGTTTGAATTTTGGCTCTGCTGCTTTCTAGCTATGTGGTCTTAACTACATAATCTGGATACTGCTTTTATCACATTGGCCCTGTGACCCCAGGCGCAGCTCTCACTTTCTCTGAGCCTCAGGCACTGTGTAGGTTGGGATGGTTACTCTTGAGACCCCTGTGGCTCTGTTATTCTCTAGGTCACCAGACAGTGCTTTCTAGATGGTAGCAATATGAATGTAAAGGTGAAGTTTGGTCTTTTCTCTCTGGGGCAGTAAGAAAAACCTCCAACCCAGCACTGATCACAGAGAAATGACTGGGTCAAGGCCAGTGAATATCTGTCTTCCAGATATTCCATCTGGGTGACAATTTTTCAGGCATATCTGGGGATTGTTATTCTCTATTTGCACCTCAACCCAGACCCTCAGCCCTGCAGGAGGTTGATCCCTGTGGGCTGCATCACAAGGCCCCCTTGCCAACTGGCTTCCACTTGGGCTTGAACAATGAGAAACGACAGGAGACTGGAAGATGAGAGGAGAGAGTGGTTGGGCTATTTCTCCCTCTGCTCCTTCCCCACTCCCTCCTTGATCCCATTTCTGCCAGGCTGCCCTACCTCTCATCGGGCTCCGGTGATGTGATTCCTGCCCCTTCTTTCAGCCCTAGTCTCTGGGTGGGTGCCTCACCATCTTTTGTTTGTTCCCTTAACCTGCCCACACCTCAGTACAGCAGTCCCTTCATTAAGTCTCTTCATTTGAACCGTTACAGGTGAATTGCTTCCTGCTGGCCTCCTGACAAATACAGGACCCTCCAGTATTATGCTAAGTGAAATAAGTCGTACAGAGAAAGACAAATACTGTATGATATCACTTATACGTGGAATCTAAAAAGTATAACAAACTGGTAAAAATAACAAAAAAGGAACGGACTCACATACGTAGAGAACAAATTAGTGGTTACCAGTGGGGAGAGGGGCTGGGGAGGAGCAATATAGGGATAAGGAGTAAGAGATACAAACTATTATGTATAAAATAAGCTACAAGGATGGAATATAGCCAATATTTTATAATAACTATAAATGGAGTATAACCTTTAAAAATTGTGAATCACTATATTGTATACCTGTAACATATAATATTGTACATCAACTATACTTCAGTTTAAAAAAAATGAAATACACTACAAAAATAATACGGGACCCTCCACCTAGATCTGCCTATTTGGCTTAGTCAGGTCAAGACTTTCCCCAGAACAAAGACCCAACCAGCCTGACCCAGGAACAGCCCTCCCATTCAGCTGCCCTAGGGCAGACATGTGCAATGTGGCTTCTTTGAGGGCCCCAGGGTCTGATTCTGACCGTCACTCCTAAATGTACTCTTGTGGGAAGGGTCAGATGGGACAGGGGCACCTGCAGCAAGATAACAGTGACTAGAACGGTGAACCAAGACCACAGAACAAGACATGCCTCAAGGCAGGGCATGGCCATGCCACCACTCAGGCAGGGTGGGAAGTCAGGAACTTGCTCTGCTCAGAGAAGGCTCCCTGGAGGGCTGGGCAGGGCCTCATCCAGAATCACAGGGTGCTGGAAAGGCAGGAAGGAGAGGGAGGAAAAGCTTATCTCAAGAGAGAATTGAGCAAAGACTTGGCAGAAGGAAGTGAGATCCCTGAGGGGCAGGGACTTGGTGGGCCACACAGTGGTCAGTGGCAGGTGCCCCTCGGCCTCCCTGGACATGGTGCCTGACGCTGCCCTAGCCTGGAACAGGGTTCCCGCCTGAGGACAGGCCTCCTACATTCCCTCCCAAGCTCTCTCACCTCCCTCAGGATTGGACGGCCAGTCACCCCAACTCTTTCACTTCCCTTGCTAACCGCACCTGCCCAGACCGCAGCCATAGCAGGGCCCAGGTTTCAATTCTCATTTCCTCCAACCCTCTAGAGGCTCCTAAAAAGTTTCAATTCCTCACCAGGGGTTGGGCCTGACACTGACCTAGTTACCCTCCATCCTCTGTCACTGCCTCACTGCCAACATTCCTGCCTCTCCCCCAACCCGGCTCTCTCCTATCCTCTGCCCTCCTAAGCAGCTAGAGCGAGCCTTCTAATATGCTATTTTGACCATGCACTCCTCTGCTCAAGACGCTTCTATGGCTCCCCCTGCCCTCCAAATGAAGCCCAGGCTTCTTAACGTGACCTTCTAGGCCCTTCACCACATGACTCCTGCTGGCCCACCTGACCTCATCTCTCAGCCTCACCGTTTTAGGTGTCTTTGTTGCAAACACAACATATATATGCACTTCCCTTTGCCTTCAGCCTTTCCTACTCTTCTCTGCCTGATAAACTCATATTCATCCTTCAAACCCCAGCTCAAAACCCCTGCTTCTAGAAAACCTTCCTTCTTCCCCCAGGTCAGAATTAATGCTTATGCCTCTGGGTCTCCATAGCCTTGTTCAGATCTTGATGAGAGCACTAAGCACAAGCTGACTAGACTACTATTTAGTTATGCCTTTTTCTGAACTCCCCTTCCTTTCAAGTCTCTGGCCCAGCTGGACAGCTTTTTAGCTATATGACCTTGGGCACGTTACTTAACCTGCTCTAGAGCTCTCCCTGAGCCCCAGGCTGGATTAGGTGCTCTCTGTTGACAGTTTTTCAGCACCCATATGTACATTGATAATCACGATTAACCCATGATTTTGTAACTATCTCCCACTAGGCTGTGAATATCTCTCTGTTCTCCAGGGACCTCCCCCTCCCACCTCCCCCCTAGGCAGCACGGGCCAGGGCTCTGGACCAGAGAGCACGCCTACACCAGGCCTCACCTGTTGCTGTCCCATGGGCTTTCAGGATGGAAGCTGCCAGATGCCCAGACAGTTTTACTTCCCTCCTGGCTGCAGAATGCTGAGAGCAACTGTCAGACCTTAGGCACTTCCGTTTCACTCAGAGTCAGGCTTCCTTTTCACCCCTTCCGTAGGCAGCAAGCCGACGATGGGCCACAGGCTCTGTGCCAGTACCTGGGGAGTTTTGTTTCTTCTTGGGAGTTCAGCCCAGACAGCTTTGGTGGTGGACTCCCCCTAAGGACAGTCTCTACCCTTGGGGATTTGTGGCAGGAAAGCCTGATTACCCAAAACCCCTGGAGACTGGAGTCTTGACCTCATTTGACCTGTATAGTTGTGAAGTGAAAGGCTTCACATGAGGGAACTCCTGCAGAATCATAAACACGCAGAGCCCTTCATGGAACCTGTTCATTTTACAGGTCGGGGAGACTGAGGTCCAAAAAGGGATTTTCCCAGAACAGAAGCAGTGATGTACCAAGGGGCATTTATTTTAGGGAGGCCTGACCTTAACTAAATGGTCCCAACCTGTGTTGCTCTTAAGTGCTTTTGCCTGTGTAATATTGTTTTGTTTTTCTATCTCCCTGCCGCTTCTCTCTGCGGCCTTGGTGAGTGCCAGCCTGCCTGACACCTGCCTGTAACAGCAACCTCACCCCACCGTGGCTGCCAATTAACCTTTAAACTGTTGACAACCAGATCGCCAAGGGTGTAAAATTAATGTGTAAAATACGAGTAAATAGACTCAGATCAAGGGCTTGAGAAACATCTTTGGGATATCCAGGGGCCTTTTATGCCTAGAGTCTGGTTTCTGCAGCCTTCCCTCAGCAGAGGAAAGTCCAGGCCCAAAGATGGGGTTTGGAAATATATTCTCACAGCTCTTTATCAGTCTTCACCAGCTCACACTTAACCCACATGTGACTCCAGAAGGAAGACAACAGCTTGGTAACTTAATATTCTCCCCAAGTCTGGGAGGGGCATTAAAGATGAGGCAATTCAACCCCATGTCACATTCAGAAATCATTGCCTTCATCTACTTGTTTTCTCTCCACAACCCTTTCTGGACTCACACCAGATACAGTGCTTGGTATATGAGATCCAACAGGGTCTTGTCTTCAGGGAACTCACCACGTCGTGAGGGGAGAGACAGACCTGCAAAGAATCCTGCAGTGGAGTGCATCATGTGCCCAGGTGAACAGCTTTCTCAGGGAAGATACTTCTCAGGGATCTTCACAGATGAATTCACCAATCAGAGAAGTGAGGGAAGGGCTCCAAGCAGCTTTCTCTATTCATACCACCAGTGCCCACTCTCAAGCAGACCCCTCCTAAGTCAGACTCCCAGACTTCTACACAACACTTTGTCTTTCCCCCAGGCTTTATTCACTCACTTTGTTGGCCAAAAAACTTCCCATGGCCTTCAGCTTTGAAGACTCTGTATTGGGCCCTGGGGACTTATGGCCTTGAGGAGCCCCCAGCCTGTTGGGGGATGGATGCATGGAGAGCCACACAGCATGGACGTGGTGTGAGGGAGGGAAGGCAGAACTGGAGAGCCAGCAAAGGCACCTGAGCCATTCCGGGAGGTCAGGGAAGACATTCTGCAGGAGATGTATGCCCTCAAATCTGAGATGTGGAATCTCCTTTGACTCTCCTAACATTCCTCTAAGGTGGGTCTTCTTATCCCTATTGTACAAGGGATAAAACTCAGGCCCAGAAATGGTCAGTGCCTTACCTAATGTCACACGGTTAGTAAGTGAGGGGTGGGGCGGGTGTGTTCACTCCTGGGCCCCCAGTTGCAGAGTCAGAGGGTGGCACCACTGGAAGAGCTCGGTCTACGGGGGTAGGACCAGAGGTGGGATGTTCAGAGGTACACAGGGAGGAGTAGGAGCTGAGAGCCTGGAGCTGGGTGGAACCAGCCGGATATGCCATCTCCCCACACACAGTGGAGCAAAGGAGAGGACAGGAATACCCAACAGGTCATCAGTTCATGGCTTTGGGACAGCAGAGCTGGCTTAGTCCTTGGACACTATCTCATCCAGACTCCGTTAATCTGAGGCTCACCCAGAGCAATTAATGAGGACATATGGTATCACAGAGGCTGACCCTGGATTAGAACCTAGAGGCCCTAGTCCCTGGCCCAGGGCTCTGTGCACAGCCCTGGCTGCCACTACATCGTTTAATCCAGTCTACATTTACTGACATGCACTCCAGATTGGACACTCTTCTGGGCACCATGGGGATCACAGGGATCTTCCCCATCACTGCTGTCAGGAGTTTACAACTGGAGTGGGGGAAGTCAGATCCAGCTTACAGACCTGGACTCCAGGCAGCATGTGGGAAGTGGGGCAGCAGCAGGCATGAACAGAGTGCTGGGGAGTGGGTTGGGGAGGACCTTAGTGTCCCAAGAGCCCTGGGCAAGTCCTTGGACCTCAGTTCTCTGGTCTGTTCCCAGAAGGCACTGGAGTCAACATCTCTGAGGTCTGTCAGTCAGACCTCTACCCCCGCTTGCCTTTCAAGGGTTGGGAAGTGGGGCTGGGCCAAGCTTCCGGTAGGCTGGGTGGTGGGAGGCAGAGGAAGTGGCTTGAGCCAGACCGGTTGCGCATGTCGGGGCTGACCCGTTACCAGCAGGGAAATCACAGAGTCAGTGCTCAGACATCTGGGAGGCACTGGGCAGCCGGGATATTTTTAGAAGGCTACAGGCAGACATGCCCGGAATCCTGGGCGTTCCTGAGCCAAATAAGCTGGGAGGCCAGCAGAGGGTGAACCAAAAGATGTGGCCCCAGTCCTGGCTCTTACTTCACCAAGGTCATCTGGCCATCCGTTTTCCCAGAGGCCCGGGCTCAGGCCTATTGTGCTCAAGCTCTGGGTCCACTGACTTGCCACTGATCCGCCTCCTTCTGCGTAGCCAGGTACAGAGCTGTTGCAGGTTCTTAGGGGGAGAATGTGTGTGGAGCACTTACTTGGTCTCAACTGATTCTTTCAGCTAGCTCTTTGGGTGCTTTCTCTGGTCCAGGTGAGCTGCTGGGCCCTAGGGATATAGAATAGAAAGGAGGCAACTCTGGAGTGGCTCAGATCCATTGGGGTGGAGCGGGAGGCTGGAGGTGATCGGAACACAGACAGCAATAACACACTGAGATCACTTTGGGGGAGCTCGGGGAGGGGTGGGGACGGTCTGATGGTTTCCCAGGGCTGCCACAGGATCAAATGATTATCTATGGACAAAAATGTAAGCTGCCGGGCTTCCCTGGTGGCGCAGTGGTGGAGAGTCCGCCTGCCAATGCAGGGCCCACGGGTTCGAGCCCTGGTCTGGGAGGATCCCACATGCCACGGAGCAACTAAGCCCATGCGCCACAACTACTGAGCCTATGCTCTACAGCCCGTGAGCCACAACTACTGAGCCCGCGTGCCACAATTACTGAGTCTGCACTCTAGAACCCACGAGCCACAACTACTGAAGACTGTGCACCTAGAGTCTGTGCTCCACAACAAGAGCCGCCCGGGCCTAGCAAGGAAGAGTGGCCCCCTCTCGCTGCAACTAGAGAAAGTCCCGCGGGCAGCAATGAGGACCCAATGCAGCCAAAAGTAAAATAAGATAAATAAATTTTAAAAAAAATAAAATAAAATAAGCTGCCAGCCAAGGGACAAACGGCGGATTATAACTAAAGGACGATTATCAGTCCTTTCTAGACCCATGCCTTTTCCTCTTGCATTATTTCTGAAAGATGATGTCTCAGAATTGGAGTAAAGGGTAAGATGATCTTTTTAGCTCCCCACCTATCTCAACTACCAAAAAAACTGCCCAGTTTGCAGTGGCAGCTCTAACAGATGCTCCTGCCCCCTTCCCCCTACCCTATCCCCACCAATCTCTCCACTTCATTGTATTACAGATGAAGACCAAAGCCCAGAAAAGGGCATGTCCAGTCCAGGATCCCTCATCAAGGCCTCATCAAGGAAGGACTTTGACTTCTGTCTGGAACCTGAAGATTCCCGTGTGATCAAAACCATGGGAAGGATGCTCCCAGGCCTGCCTGTCACCGTGAGAGGGCTGGGGGGGCTGGGGCATGGGGCGGGCAGAGGGCAGGAGTCCAGCCCCTCCCTGTGCCCCATCATAATGGACTCTGCAGTGTAGTCCTGTCTGCTCACCTTCCCAGGATTGTCTGTCCTTCCAGCCCATTTCTCAAACCAGGTTTCTAGCCTTAGTCATGAGTGTCTGCAAAATCTCTACTTGAATTTCAAAATGTTGTACCTTCACTTTAATAATAATCTAAACAAATTGACAGGAGAATATTCTGGCTTGGTGGGAATGTAGAACATCTTATAAAACAGGTGTCAGTGCCCATGTCTGGGTTTATCAGCAAACTGATTCCAAAGAATCCCTAAAGTGACCACATTGAACTTCAGTGCAGTGTCTCAAGCTGACATAAATTTGAGACTCACTGCTCTGGCTAAAATGCTTATTTCCTTCCTGCAGGATTCTGGGCAGAGAAAGAAGGCCCTCAGTTGGGATCAGAAGACCTGGGTTTTAATTTTATCTCTGTTCCTAGCTCACTGAATAGCCTTGGACAACTCCCTACCCAAGTCTAGGTCTGGGTCTAGGTTTCTTCGTTTGTAAAATAGTTTGGGTTAGACAATCCCCATGGTCCCTTCTGGCTCACATGACGGGATTCAAATTATGATGAACTACACTCTTATCCCCACCCATCCCTGACCCCCCACCCCACACACACCATCCCAACCCCATCTCTGAGGCCAGTGCTGCATCACGCTGGTAGGTGGAAACCTAGGCAGAGAAGCAGAGCCCGGGGTTGCGGGGTGGGTGGGTAGGGTGGCGTGTCAGGTAGAGATAAAGGAGACATCCTGAGGGGGTTTGGAGGTTATCAGGAAGAAAGCCACCAGGCCAAAGAGAGCTCCTACAACCAGCCAGGCTGCCTGCTAAGACCCACCCTGGAAAGTCTGCAGGCTCCTCCCAGGGTGGTGGGATTCCACATCCTGGGCTCCTGCAAGGTCAGGATACCTTGCCCTCACCTGTGTAAGGTCCTCCTCTAAGGTTCCTGGGCAGGCCATCTCCCACCCCCCTCCCCCATCCCTCCCTCCCTCCAGGGACCTAGAGCCATCCTCTCCTATACCCTCTCCCATCCCAGCTCACACTGGGACCAGGACACAGGGGCCCCCAGACAGTGTCAGAGCTACCCCCTTATGACTAGACCGCCTCCCTCTAACTCCTACTCCTTGGGCCTGCCCAACTCCCATAGATTGCCTGGATTTCAAATTAGGGGTCCCCTATGCCATAAAGCCCTCCCAGATTCCCCCACCCCAGACAAGGTCAGGACCTTGCTGTTTGCCCTCTGGAACTGGGAATGGGGTTCCATTAAACCTTTCTCACTTTGCTGGGAAAATGAGACCAGGTAGTTTTAGGCCTGGAAGAACAGCTGGAGTAGGAAGAAATGTCTGTCCTCTAGACCCCCGACCTTGGGCCCCAGACATGCCTACCCTCCAAATCAATGTTCCCCAGCACCTCGGGCAGGCTTTGCCTGCGTGTGACAGTTTGCTGACTGGTTAAACTCATCTGGGCACCCTACTGCCTGACCCATCAATTTGTCCTGCCTTGTCACCCTGTGCCTGAAGGGGTCTCCTGAGGACACATGCTAGTGAAGTAATCAGGGACACTGTAAGTTGGGAGGAGAAGGCAGGAGAGAGAGGGGGTGACTGGGGGAGGGAGTAGGGGTGGGGAAATGCTTGGAGGTAGGTGGGGCATCCCTACCACACCTAGATGGAAGTGGCTGCTTCTCCACCTGGGTGTGGGACCATCCTAGTTTTAATCCTAGTGACTTGGTCCCCACACTGGCCCAGCTGAAGAGGCTTCAGAGCCTAGAAGTCACAGATCATCACCTCCCAGAGAAACACTGCCAGCCCCAAGGTGATTTGTTCTCAGCACCCCAGCCCAGGAAAGAATACTGGGCAGTGAGTCAGGAAAAGTGTGTGGCTTTGGGCAGGTCATGCCTCCTCTCTGGGCCTCATCTGTATAATGAAGTTTCCCCACATGTACAATGAAGAAATGGACTCTAAACCCTAAGGGCCCCTCCAGTCAGGACAGTATGTAGGCAGGATGAAGCAGAAGAAATTGCTCCTGTGTGCAGTGTGCTGACTGGGTGTTCCAATATCCCTCACCCCGTCTAATCTCACAGCCACGGAGTAAGAAAGAATATCTCTGCTCCAGTAAAGCTGACAGAACTGAGGGCACAGCTTGCTTTGGCCCCTTCGGAAACTGCACCTTTGGGCAAGAAGAGCCTTTGAGCCGAGATGGAGCTACCAAATTTTGGCTCTAGGCAAAGAAGCGTGGCCTGGATAGGTTTTGTTTTGTAGTAAAATATATACAACATAAAATTTACCATTTTTAACCATTTTCAGATGGCATTAAGTACATTCACAATGTTGTGTAACCATCACCACTATCTATTTCCAGAATTTTCCATCATCCCAAACAGAAACTCTGTACCCATCAAACAATAATTCCCCATCCTCCCTCCCCCCAGCCCCTGGTACCCTCTTATTCTACATTCTGTCTCTATGAATTTGCCTATTCTAGGTACCTCATGTACGTGGAATCATCCAACGTTTGCCCCTTTTTGTCTGGCTTATTTCACTTAGCACAGTGTTTTCAGATTTCATCCATGTTGTAGCATGTGTCAGAACTTCATTCCTTTTTAAGGCTGAATAGTATTCCATTATACGGATATCCCACACTTTGTTTATTCATTCATCTGTTGATGGACTTTTGGGTTGTTTCCACCTATCAGTTGTGGTGCATAATGCCGCTCTGAACATGGGTGTACAATTATCTGTTTGAGTCTCTGCCTTCAATTCTTTGGGATATATACCTAGAAGTGAAATTGCTGGATCCTCTGGTAATTCCATGTTTAACTTTTTGAGGAACCACCAAACCGTTTTTCACAGTGGCCACACCATTTTACATTCCCACCAGGAATGCACAAGGGTTCCAGTTTCTCCTGAGGACACAGGCTAGAGACACTTGTTATTTTCCTTTTTGTTATTTTATAACATTAGCCATTCTAATGAGTGTGAAGCAGTATCTCAATGTGGTTGGACTTTGTTGTTGTTGTTGTTGTTTTGTTTTTAACATATTTAAGCTGCAGAAGTTACCCAAAGGTTCCATGAAGTCTGGGTGAGGAGCTGGCAGTTGCTGACTGGAGACAAGGAGGGCTGGAGAGGTGTTGGGGTCGGGGGCTCGTGTGTGAGGTTACTTTCTTTGGGTCTCCCCTTCCCTGTCCTGTCCCACCCAGAGGTCCCTGAAGTCTTTCTGAGGAACTTGGTGGCACAGTGTAAAACTGAAACAGGAGGGAAGGGGGCAGGGCACAACCTTTAAAAGAATGACATAGCCCGAGGACAAGACAGAAACTGGTTAGAACCAAATAAGTCCAAGATGGCGGACGAGTCAACTTCCACTAGACCTTGAGCCTCAGGACACGCTCACTGTAACGCATCAGCAAGCTAAATGACACACCCACAGGCGCCATGACAGTTCCAAGGCCGACCATAAAGGTCAAAAAGTGGGCAGTGGCCCAATTCCTGGAAATCCCTGCCCCTTACCCCAAATAGCTGGAATACTCCTCTCACTCATTAGCCTATGCAATTACCCACCCCTATAAAAACTGACAACCCCATACCCTGGTACCACTCTTGCCTTCTGAGATGACCCACGCTCTGTCTGTGGGGTGTTTGTCTCTAAATAACTCCACTTCTTACCTATCACTTTGTCTCTCACTGAATTCTTTCTATGATGAGACATCAAGAACCTCAGCTTCATTAAGTCCTGAGACCAGGTGTGTGATCTCAGTTAAAAGACCGTGGGTTCAAGTCCCAATGTGGGTTTTGGCTGGGTTTGAGTCCCAGCGCGTGGGTTCAAGTCCCAATCTGAGTTCCACAGTTTCAAAATGTCCCTGACTCATGGCCATCTCCCTTCTAGAGTACTAAGTGGAGGAGGCCAAGTGTAACAGCAGCAGGAAGCTTTTCATTCTTTGTCCTTGGGGGAGGACTTAGCCAGTCACCTTGGAGGAGGCCCTCTCTGTTTTGGCAGTCACTTGAGGTTATCAAATGTAAATAGGCCCTGGCAGAACAAAACAGAATACTTTGTGGACCCGACAAAGGCTGCCTCACTCAAGATCCAGTGGGATGCCGAGCTGGGGAGGAAGGCAATACATTTGCAGGGGACAAAGGAGCTTCCAGGGTGCTGGTGGAAGAAGGCCCAGCCCCTTCCCATGTGAGGTTCAAAATTATTCAACTCTCTCCCAAGATAGCCATCCCCAGTAAGCTCCACTGGTCAGTGGGGTAGGACCCCTGGGTCCCCAAGGGGAACTCAGTGATATGGGAAAGGGGCCTTGCACTAGTGACCAGGCTCAACTCTGTGGCTTTGGACTCTCTTCCTGGAGAAAATTGCCTGAGCTCAGGAGTGTGAATGGGAGCTGAGTCGTGTGTTACTGGCTGCTGGGGCTCTGAGCAGGCGGTGGAACAAGGCTGGTGCTCAGCATTGACTGCGTTTGAAATAAGCTAATCCCTGAGGTGTGTGAGCAGTCTGATGAGGTGGGAGAAATGGCCTCTAGAGGGGCAGTCTTATTAATAAGACTTCCTATTACTAAGATCCTGTAGGAGCCCAAGCAATTATTGGGGTGGGGGAAATGTGACTATAATTTGTACCCTAAGCTGACAGAGTAATCATACCAGTTACATGTAGTTCTAAACTTCTTGACTTCTCTACCTTAGAGAAGTATGGCAGGGTGAGGGGGACCAGACAAGTGTATTATCCTTTTCTGCACCCAGGCAAGCTCAAGACAACCCTGGGCCTCTTTCTGCACTTCACTTCCCTGCAAATCCTTCTCAAGTACATTTCAAGAGCTCCCCATCTGATCTTCATCCTCAAGATTCCACAGTGCCCCCTCGCCTAGGTCTACAGCCCAGGATAGTACTCAAGTGTTCAGGTTATCTCCTGTTCATTCCCTCTATCAAACTTAACCAGCCTGTGCCCAGATCTCTCTGAACCTCACTGGGGACACTGAGTTCAGGTGACAGACCAAATTGACCTAAGGAGTTGATGGCACTAGTTGGTTAATCTAGCCACTAGAGCTTCACATGCATTCCTTCCCTGATTCCATTCACATTTTACCAGGGATCTTACTTATTCCAAAATGCAAAAATCTGAACAGGTTGTTGGAAGGTACTGCCTCAACAGTCTTTCAGCTCTGTTGTGCAAAGAAGGTGTGATTCTGTTGGTGGAATTTTAGGCACCTTGAAAAAATATTTGGGAAGATATTTTCTTGCCAAATAGGCACCCTCTGCTAACCCACAGAGAACATAGCATTTTCTGCCTACACATGAGTGAGCCCAGATGAGGCCCAGCCCCAGCTGTGACCTTCAGTTCCTCTGGTCAAGATGCTAATTTCAGATCTCCCATCAGTCCTGAAGCAGGTTAGACCAGTCACCATAGGCACATGCCTGGGCAACCAAATTTGCCTACAATGAAATCCTGATTATGCATAAGGAATCTTTAGCCTCAATGTTTTCCACACCCAGCACACAAATGAAAACATTTCCTTAGGACTATACTAGGAAGGAAAAGAAAGACAAGCAGGATATAGGTCGTGATAAGAGAACAGAGCAGGAACCAAGGAACTGAATCCTATCGGCCATCAAACCTTCATTTAACCAGTCTGCTCATCTATGCCCTATATTTGTTGATTCATTCTTGCAATGAAGCAATCAATCTTCATTCAGCTAATCAATGAATGAACCAGTCTTTATTCAAGCATCCTGTATTTATTGGAGCAACCAGTTAATTTCATTCATTCACTTTCTTTGACAAATCAACATGGATTCAGCAGACACTTCTTTGACAAATTAGCCTGCATTCAGCAAAGTACTAAGTAGTCATTTCAGTCTTTATTCATTCCAAGTCAGTATTCCAAATATCAAAGCTCAGGGCTGGAAGAGACCTCAAAGAACATCTAGGTCAGCCAATTTAATCTTTTAGGAATCCTCTCCATTGTAACCTTGCCAGATAGTCACCCAGGCTTTTTTATTTTTATTTTTTTTAAATTTATTTATTTTTGGCTGCATTTGGGTCTTCATTGCTGCGCGTGGGCTTTCTCTAGTTGCGGCGAGCGGGGGCTACTCTTCTTTGCGGTGCGTGGGCTTCTCAATGCCGTGGCTTCTCTTGTTGCGGAGCATGGGCGCTAGGCTCATGGGCTTCAGTACATGTGGCGCGCAGGCTCAGTAGTTGTGGTGCACGGGCTTAGCTGCTCCACGGCATGTGGGATCTTCCCGGACCAGGGCTCGAACCTGTGTCCTCTGCCTTGACAGGCGGATTCTTAATCACTGTGCCACCAGGGAAGCCCATCACCCAGGCTTTATTGAGTTCCTCTAACATTGGAGAGCTCACTGTCTTCATAGGCTGCCTGGACTGTTGTGGGACAGCTCTGGCTGTAGGAAAATATTTCTCAGCCCCTTGCAATATTCATATCTTCTTTGAGTGCTGCCTTCCAGGCCACCTAGAACAATTCAGATCCCATGCTAGGAGAGCCTGTCAGTAGGTATAGATGGAGATGATGTCCTCTGGGCTCCCTACTTCCCTCACCTGGCCCTTGTGGGTGATGTTCCCTCCTTACTCCAGTCTCTCTCTTCTGGTCAGGCAGGGCTCACTCAGTCCAGGGCTCTCTCCTGATCTGGGGATTGGATTCAGAGGCTACTTTCCAGGTGTGATGTGACCAGTTCTGAGGTAAGGGGACAGTCACCTCCAGTTCTGAACAGACCAAGCCCCAGAGTGTTTGTCATGCCTGCCATTTTGTGAAGGGGTCTCCCCTCCTCCTGTTCCACATGCCTCGCCTCCCACCCACCTCCCTTAGCTACAGCTGAGCATCCCAAGGGCAGCTAGTTTATAGACTTGCTGGAGACCGCAGAGATGGCCTGGCTTAATGCTTTTCCTAAGTGGGGGCAACAGGGGTTAGGTGGGCCAGCCATTCCTCCTCCTCATTCTGAGGAAGGAGCTAAGCCATTAGAAGCAGGAGATGAGGCAGGAAGACAGAGAGAAGGGCTTGAGTCAGCATAGGCTGGGAGGAAGCAGTGACTGAGGGAAAGAGGGGATCCACTACATCAGTCAGCTTGTGGGAACAAGTGACAGGAACAAACTGACCAATTTAAGCAGAAAAATAATTTCTGAAAAAGACTCCAGGTAACTTGCAGAAACATCTTCAGTAGAGGATGATTTAGTAGTGGGGTATATATTTGATTCTAAAGAATTAAAACACATGACAGGGAAAAATATATATTTGTTTCAGAAAATTTAAAATTTCTCTTCCCCCCATGCCTTCTCAGGAAGCTATATCCAGGTAGCTCGAGGGTTTCTGGTTTGCTGAGAACAAAGTCTTGGTCAGGGTGATGGCCTTTCCTACACTAGATCACAGCCTTACATCATGGGTAAGGAAGAGAAGCCCAGAGCTAACTGTGCTGCAAAAAAGAGAGGCAAGAAAGGTGAGGGTAGGGGAGACCCTAGAGAAGAGAGAGGCTTGGGATCACTTGAGGGGAGAGAAGCCCGTTTGATGTAAACCTTACTCCATCTCTAAATAGAAATCTTCAATATGACGTCCATTTCTCACTAGGGCCTTGTGGTGAAGATTTACTTTGGGGTAATTGAGAGGAGTTCTGAGTCTTGCTTCTTGGTGAGGGGCGTGAGTGGAGGCTGTGGTGGGAGGGCCGACACCACATTTGGGACCCTGCCCAGGGCTTTTTTTTTTTTTTTGGCTGCGTGAAGTCTTCATTGCTGCGCGCAGGCTTTCTCTAGTTGCAGCGAGTGGGGGCTAGTCTTCATTGCAGAGCACGGGCTTCTCATTGCGGTGGCTTCTCTTGTTGCGGAGCACGGGCTCTAGGCGTGCGGGCTTCAGTAGTTGTGGCACGTGGGCTTCAGTAGTTGTGGCTCACGGGCTCAGTAGTTGTGGCGCATAGGCTTAGTTGCTCCGCGGCATGTGGGATCTTCCCAGACCAGGGATTGAACCCGTGTCCCCTGCATTGGCAGGTGGATTCTCAACCACTGCGCTACCAGGGAAGTCCCAGCCCAGGGCTTTTGATGGGAAGTTAAATTCTCAGCTGAATCTGGGTTTTAATCATTACCCTAAACAAAGAACCAAACATACAACACTGTACCTATAGTTAATATTACTCTATTGTGGACTTAAAATTTTGTTAAGAGGGTAAATCTCATGTTGAATGTTCTTACCAATATACAAATTAAAAGCCAACATGCTCCTCCCTCCCCATTGCTGCAAAAGTGCCAGTACAGGCTGATTCAGCCCAAGTAGAGATAACCCTGGAATATTACCTCAGCACCAGAGGGAAGTTGTGGCTGTGAGATCAGCATTCTGGCCTGATCACGAATGGATTTTTCAAGATGGTGTGGAGATAAAGGAACCTTCCTACACTGTTGGTGGGAAGGTGAATCGGTGCAGCCACTATGGAGAACAGTATGCAGGTTCCTTAAAAAACTAAAAACAGAGCTACCATATGATCCTGCAATCCCACTCCTGGACATATACCCAGAGAAAACTCTAATTCAAAAAGATACATGCACTCCAATGTCCATAGCAACACTAGTTAAAATAAAGACATGGAAGCAACCTAAATGTCTATCAACAGATGAATGGATAAAGAAGATGTGGTATATATACGTAATGGAACATTACTCAGCCATAAAAGAGAATGAAATAATGCCATTTGCAGCAACATGAATGGACCTAGAGATTATCAGATTAAGTGAAATAAGTCCGACAGAGAAAGACAAATATCATGTGATATCACTTATATGTGGAATCTAAAAAAAATGATACAAACAAACTGATTTACAAAGCAGAAATAGACTCACAGACATAGAAAACAAACTTATGATTACCAAAGGGGATAGCAGGGGCGGGGGGAGATAAATTAGGATTTTGGATTAACATATAAACACTACTATCTATAAAAAAGGTAAACAACAAGGACCTACTGTATAGCCCAGGGAATTATACCCAATATCTTGTAATAATCTATAATGGAAAATAATCTGAAAAAGAATATATATATGTATAACTGAATCACTTTGCATACTTGAAAATAACACAACATTGTAAATTAACTATACTCCAATAAAAAAAAGAATGGATTTTTCCAGAGGTATATTAATCAGGATCCTTTTGGTTGCAAATTATGGAAGTTCATCTCTAATGTATTAATCAAATAGACAAAACCCAAAAACATAAAAGGTGAGGGTGGAATTATTGGCTCACATAAATGTGAAAGCCAGGAGTAGGTCTAGCTTCAGGAATGGCTAGATCCAGGCATATAAGTCAAGTCACCAGGAATTTGTCTCCATCTCACCACTCTGCCTTCTTCTGTGTTGGCTTCTCTCTCAGTTTATGTCCCCCATGTGGTGGCAAGATGGCCCTCAAAAGTACCATCAGGACATCACCAGCTCTACGGGAAAGAGCTTAATTTCCTAATAGTTCTGAGGAAAGTACCAGGGTTGAGTCCTATGAGACTGGCTGGGGTACTTCCCCAACCCTGGAGCTAGAAGAATGGGGTGAGCCACACAGGAACTCCTTGAACTGAGAGCACAGGCAGGAAAATCTCCCAAAGGAAATCAAGGTGCTGATACGAGAAATGGGAATAGGAAAATAAGAGTTAGTGAAAAATGGAGACATGCACCCTACGAAATGAGCTCAATAGACTGATGTCAAACCCCCTCCCCCCCAAACATCCTTGTGTGACCCCAGGCTGGAAATTGATGTTTAATCCAACCTTGAAGGACACATGACTTATTAAGAAACCAGAGTATCTCCAGGAAGGGGCGAGGTGGACTGGGGCAGATACCCTTGGCTGATTTGGGCCCCCACTCCCTCCCCTTTTAGCCTGAGGTTCAGAGACAGGATTTCCTGGAGCTGGAGCTGCTGCTGTAGAGCTGGCTACCAGACAAGCACTGAAACCTCTGGTCAAGGTTACGTGCTACCAGAAAGGAGAGACATTTGCAGGGAGTGCAGTCCCAGGGAAAAGAGAGGAGGATGCCGAGTTGTGGTTAGAGCTTCCCAACGAAACGTTACAGGATGGTGGTGGAAAGAGGGAGAGAATTGGCAAAAATTAAGAGGTTTTAGGCTCTGGCAGTAGGAACCAAATATGGATTCAAAGCTGCAAATCAATGCCTCCATCTCCGTGCAAGACTGACCAGTGCCGCTTAAAGGGATATGCAATGCAAAGGGGAGGTGCCAGGATTCATATGTCTTAAAGACAACAGGAATGAGACAAGTGCTCCCCCCATGCGTTAAGACTGAAAACTTGTGCTGTGAGCCATGAGCTATAGCACAAGATGTGCTTGACCATGGCTTGGAGAATCTGGCCCTGCTAGAACAGATAATCATGGGTACAAGTGATAGGGAAGCCTTACAGAAAAAGGCAGAAACTCCCCAGACACTGGATTCCCTATGCTGGATATTTTCCATTCTCTAGCCTTCTCCACTCTGCTCTCTGCCCCAGGAGGCTGATCTGTGCGGACTCAATTAACAGGAGTCCTGTATTTCTGGCTTCAGGCTGGACTAGGCCAATGGAGATCCCAGGAAGGGAGGAGAGTGAGGTCAGGGTATTTATTCTCTTGGCTCCCTTCTTGTGGCAGTGCCTTGGGTTGGCTCTGTCCCTCAACTAAAGGTCACTGCTCCTCTCAAAGAGGCTGACTCCACATGAGTCTTTCTCATTCCAGGTTCCAGTAACTGCTTCCCACCCGCCTTGGCCATTCAGGCCATTCTGCTGTTACTAGTTCCAGGATATTGCACTTGAAGTTCCCCTACACCTTGTAAGTAGGCACTTTATAAATAAACCTCCTTCCACTTTCCACTGAGTGGGCCATCTGTGTCTTGTTGGGACCGTGAATGATGCTGTCCCTGAAATTCTCCCTGTTAACTAAGTGGGAAGAAGAAGAGGGAGAGGGGAGTTGGGCAGTCCTTAGAGAATAAGAATGAGTTCTGGCTCGTTCTGGCAGCAGAGTTCTGGCTGGAGGAGCCAGTACCAACTGGGGAGGCAGAAGGGATGCAGATATACCCAGCCTCCTGAGTCTGCGTTCCTGGCAGGAGACATGGGCTGATGCAGGCAGGAGGCTAGCAACCAATAGAAAGTTCTGCAGAGCCAGTCTGAAGCTCAGGCTAAAGCCCTGGGCATCCTCTCTTCCATTGAGGAGAGTCTGGTACCCAGGAGGATTGGCACTTGCTGGCACCTAGCTGGTCCCTGCACTAGCTAATCAGATTGAGGGGCAAACTAATGAATGCCAAGGACTCATGAACTTGAAACACTCCAGCACTTATTTTCACTGTGACCGGGAAAGCCATCTTGTGGTAGATGTACCTCTGAGGAAGCTCAGTAAATGCATCATTTTTTTCCCTTTACAGGAGATGGCGGGCTTGGAACTCAGGCAGGCAGGGGCTTACCTAGTGCTGGGGAATGGCGGGCGGGGGGTCAAAGATGTGGGCACAGGGCTCTTCTCTAAAGTGAGAGAGAAGATCCAGGCTGAAATCCCACTGGCTCTCCAGGCCCCTTTTAATACTAATGCTTGCACATTTCAACCAACAGTGGCTCCAAATCTCCAGAATTTCTCTTCCCCATCAAAGCTAAGCGTGTGTGTATGGGGGGCAGAAGAGGGAGAATGGAGGCATCCAAGAGGCTCCCTTGAAGAGACTGGGGTGCCTGCAGAGGGGGAGAGGGGCTTCTCCCCCTGGACACTCGCTGAGATAGAACCCTACAGGCTCATCCTGGCACTGCTGCTGGAATAAAGTGTAGTGAGAAAGCTGGGCTGTGGGCAGGGAGTGCCTGGGCTATGTTACCATGAGACTCTGGTTGTTTGTGAACACAGATAGTGGCTTAGAGAGTTCTGAAGATAAGAAGCTCATGGAAGGGCCTGTGTCAGCAAGCTTGTCAGAACCAGGATATGGCGGGCCTGGGAGGAAAATAGGGCCACCCCTCCCAGTTCCTCATACTTCCCATGGCTCCATGTGGAAGAGCGTGAGGGTTAGAGGTGCTGCAGGAACCAGAGGGCCAACCGGCAGCCACTAGGCCAAGCAGTAGGACTCCTGATCTGGGGGAGGGGCTGGAGACAGACCAATGGTAGGGACAAAGGAAGGCCAGGTGGCCCCTATCTGTGGGAGTCCTTGGCAATGAGGGGGCCAATGTAGAGCTGAACAGCACCCAAGAAACCGCACATATCCCCTCTGTGGAGACCACCATATCACAGAGGTCACCAAGGGCACTCAGAACCAGAGAAGGACCAGGAACCCCTCTCCATTGCAGAGTGAATTTGGGCTGGCAGGAGATCTCATCAAGCTTCCTCCCCAACCCCAGGAGCTAGTGACCAGAAAGGAGCAGAGTGTGTCATTGGCATATCATGGTTCATTCCCATGCCAAGCCCCTCTAGTCACAATTCTAGCCTGGCTGGTGTAGAAGAATCACTATGAATTGGATAGGAGATTGAAGTTTTAAACTGGGCTGGTCTAAGTTTAAATAAATGAATGAGACCAGAAAGTTATAAAAGTCTACCCATGATGTTAAAAAAAAAAAAGAAGAAGAAGAAAGAGTAAAGGGAGTAATTAGGAAGAAAAAAAGACCCATAATTGCTTATGTGTCTACCTCAACAGATTGAATGAAACTCCTCGACAACCAGTTGCGGTAACAAAATGGCCACAGGCCTCCAATCTCCATAGGGATGCCTTCCACCCCCCTGAGCAAAACAAAGCACCCATGAACCAGAGCACCTGCAAAAGTCCTGAGCTTCACTCTGGCTGGACCACCTTGGGCGACAAGCCTCTCTTGAACCAATCACTGTGGCCAAGAGATGGAAGGTACTGATTGGTCAGGCTTAGGTCGCATTTCTTTTTATAAATTTATTTATTTATTTATTTATTTATTTATTTATTTATTTATTTTTGGCTGTGTTGGGTCTTCGTTGCTGCGTGCGGGCTTGCTCTAGTTGCGTTGAGCGGGGGCGACTCTTCGTTGTGGTGCGCAGGCTTCTCACTGCGGTAGCTTCTCTTGTTGTGGAGCATGGGCTCTAGGCATGTGGGCTTCAGTAGTTGTGGCACACGGGCCCTGTAGTTTGGCTCACGGACTCTAGAGCTCAGGCTCAGTAGTTGTGGCGCACGGGCTTAGTTGCTCCATGGCATGTGGGATCTTCCGGACCAGTGCTCGTACCCATGTCCCCTGCGTTGGCAGGCGGACTCCCAACCACTGCGCCACCAGGGAAGTCCCTTAGGTCACATTTCCACTCCTGGGGTTGGCTTTCCTGGGACCACAGGGTTCCCAAAAGGAATGTGGTAACTGCAGGAAAGAAGGAAGGGAGGATGAATTTGGGGGAATTTTGTGTTGGGTATTTTCCCCATTCACTCCTCTGAGAGCATAACTTTTTTGCCCCAGGAAGAGAGTGGAACTAAAACTAAAATTTCAGGTGTTTTATAATTCTCAGAATAATAGTCATTGGCATGCTTAAAGATGATGTTAAAATGGTGGGTTGGAGTGGCAGGGCAGAATTAAATATCCCTGCAGTAAGAAAAAGGAGGGAAGGGGAGACATGAGATGGGCGGGAGCTCCTTGGGGCATCCAGAGGCCTGAAGGCTGGGAGGGGCATCACGGTGAAGGGAGAACAGGAGTGCGCTGCTCTGGTGAGAAAAGTCACGTCTAACGGGGATTTTCTGAAGTGAACTTGTGAAAGTGAAAGTGAAGGAAGCCACGGAAAAGTCCTCTCCTCTGTTTCGCATGTGAAATCATCAGTTAAAAAGTCAGTCTCTCCTGCTATAGACTGGAGTAGGGGACATGATGACTAAATGCAATGTGGTACCCTGGATTGGATCCTGGAACAAAAGATGACATTGCTGGAAAAAATGGTGAGATCCAATTAAAGTCTGGAGTGTAGTTAATAGTTAATACCAACGTCAATTTCTTAGTTGTGTTAGTTGTGTCTGTCCCATAGGAATGTAAGATGTTAATGGGAGAAACTGGGTAAGAGGTATATGGGACCTCTCTGTATTATCTTTGCAACTTTTACATAAATCTAAAATTATTCCAAAATAAAGTTTATTTTTAAAAGAGTTAGTTTCTCATGGTGTAAATTCACTTTCACTATGTGGAGGAGCACTACATCTATGATTATAAATATAAGTAAACACTTGTCTGCCTCTAGGTGTCATGGCATCACTGGTACAGTGTGGGGACAGTGGAAAGAGCCAAGTGGCGCCCTAAGTCCTCTAGGATCCCGTAAGCCAGGCATGGGTGGATCAGATGGAGTCCATGTTGCACTTGGCAGAGGGCTGGGCACACAAGTTGTGCCCAGAGGAGGTTAGCAGTCTTCACTCCGCCCATACCTGGAGATGTTATAATGTGCCTGCCCTCTCTCCTTGGCCTCCCACATCCCTGGGCCACTCCTCCCTGTGCCTGGGAGGTGAGATGAGGTGTTCAGTTGCTTAGCGGAACTTTTCCACAGGGCTGAGAACCCCAGCCCAGAGGCCCCTGCATCTTTGGTGCAGGTTGGCTATGCCTTACCTCCTGCCACGTGTGTGGACAAGTGCAATGACTCCGTGCTGGGTTCTGACCTGACTAATTTCATTTAACTCTCATATCAACCTGGAATGGTAGGGATTGCTGTCCCCATTTCACAGATGGGGAAACTGAGGCTGCAGAGGCTGCTATTTGCTTTCTCTCAGAGCAGCCTCCTGAGACAGATAAGACAAAGAGCACTAATAGCTCTGGGACCAGGTGAGCTGATAAGCAGAAAAAACTGGGAGAACATGGAGAGGACAGGTCACCTCTGTGTCCCACAGTCAGTAGACTTTGGAGCCAGGAGGGTTTCCAGAGAAAAGGGGATGAAGAAAGCGTTCAAGAGGAGGAAATAATGAGAGGCCTGGCACTGAGATGGTACACCTACAAATCTGGCAGTTCACAGGCAGTGTGTCTGGGTGGGCTGGAGCCCAGGACGCAAGCAGAGAGTGGGTTGAGACCAAAGCAGAGAGACTGTTGGGACCCCATATCCCACTCCACAGTCCCTACTTCCCCTTCAGGATCTGCCCTGATGCTAATGTTAGCTTTCCGTCATTTGTAGCTAAGGACTGCCCACTGCAAGACCCCTTTGTTTCTCTCGGAAGGAGGTCCCTGCTAGGACCTTTATGGGTCAGTGCTGGTAGGACTCAAAACAGGGCATAGATGGGAGAAATGATTTAGTATCTATATTTTGCCAAGTCCTAACATGGGCCGTGGGGATCAAGATGACTCAATCCCCTTTCCCCAGAGCACTTGAGCTGGGCAGTATGCTGACTGCCATGCACAATGTGGTCAGCTAGTCCATGAGAAACAGGGCTCAGGACTGTGGATGCCCAGAGGAGGCCCCCAGCCTCGGGGTGGGGGGGCAGGTGTGTGTGGGATTCCTGGCCAGACCTCACCAACCTGGTAACAGTAGCCAACATGGCCAGCAGGCTCAGTGGGAAGGAGAACCCCAAGTTCTACCTCTGGCTGCCTCTCCAGGAGGAAATCAGATGCAGGAAGTGGTGTGCCCAGCAGGGTGAACCAGGCCTCCGCACCTGGGCAGCCGTCTTCCTGCAGGGTGGCAGTATCTGGGCACAGCCCCATGGTGATGCTGAGCAGGAGCTTGGCTCCCAGCAGAGTGATGGCCTCTCACTGTTCCAGAAGCCCTCTAGAGCCCACACATTGGTTGTGAGGCTGTGAACTTGCCATTTGCCAGCTGTCTGGAACGAGACCAACATAGTGACTGCCTCTCACCTCACATGCTAGGGCTCGTGACGCCAAAGTGCAGGGCCCTCTCAAGTGCTCTGCCTACTTCTCCAAGGAGGTGCATAGTGTAAAGTCCTCTGGGCCTATAGCCCAACCTGAAACATGCGTTTCTGCAGAGCTGCAGGGAAAAGGATGCCTCTGTGATGGTGGGAATTCAAGCAGTGTGCTTGCGTGCTCCAAAGTGCAGCCATCATTACTTGGGGGCTCTTCTGCAAGCAAGCATTCCTTCTATTCTTGTGAGATGAGTAGGAAGGCATCAAGATGATTCCCTATTGGAGGAAATCTCATGATTTCAGGGAAGAAGGGCCCAGAGAGGCCCGGTGGCTCATGGGACACTGAGCACTGAGAAGGAAACAGTGGGATAGGAGTCCCAGTATCTCTCAGGGTCTTAGAGGAGATGTAGAAGGAAAGACCATGAGGTTGGATACAGGGTGGATTCTGCCACGGAGAATGCGGGACTTGAGCTTTTTGCTATAGGTGGGGAAGCGGATGGAAGTGCCCATGGACAGGGGACCTGCCTGACCCATGGGGATCACTGGATCCTGGATCATCAGAGCCAAAGGGGCTACAGAGCCCATGGCATCCAATCCATTACACTAAAGGGAAGACCAAGGTTCAGAGGAGAAAAGGGCATGTCCTAGATTACCTGGTGTGTCAGGGCAGGGTCCAGCCTCAAACCAGAGTCCTGCCTCCCAGCCAGAGCATTTCCCATCCATGCTCAGGAAAGTCAGTGCTCTATCTGGGTCTGGGGAAAAGGAAGGGCCCCTAGAGAGATGATCTGGTGCCCCTGCCTTATTTCTCAGATAATGAACCAGTGTCAGAGAGGGCCAGGGACTTGTCTGAGGTCAGGCAGCCAGTGAACAACAAAACCCACTCACCAGACCCAGAATGTCCTGACCCCCAGTCCAGGGTCTCTCACTGCACCAATGTCTCCCAAGGAGAAGAAAGGGTGAAGAGAAAGGAGCCCACATTTGCTGAGCATTTGTTATGTACCAGGTCCTTAGCACATATTCTTTCTAATCCCCACAACCTTGGAAGCAAACATTCTTGACCATGTTTAACAAATCATAGAACAGAGGTTCAGAGAGGCAAAGCTACTTGCCTAAGGCCACACAGCTGGTAGATGGTAGTGCAGAAACTCAAGCCCAGGTTTGTTTACTTCCAAAGCCTGTGCTCTTGACCTTACCCAGGCTAGGTTGTGTTTGAGACCCAGGGCTGACAATGCAAGGAAGTAGCGGGAGGGGGAAAGCCAGGGGCCAACTCCAGGCACTGCCCCGGCTCCCAGCTGCCCAGTTGTACCAGTGACAAAATCAACAGAAATGACCTTGGGACAGCAGGAACTTGCCTCCTGCTGACAGGGTTTTGTTTTTTGTGTTTTTTTTAAGGTATATTGATCCACACCCTGTAAAACAAACAAAGGTAATGGCATGGTTTCTGGTGTTGCTGAGATATTCACTACCAAGTGGCTTTAGGCCAAGGCGCCACTGATCTTAGAAACTCAGATTCTTAGAGTGATTCAGGAGCTTAGACTCTCTCAAAGCCCTATCATGGAGGGGCCACTTAAGTTTTCAGTCCACCCCACCAGGAGAGGAATCCTCTCCACAGACTTCCCATATGGGCTCATCCAACCCCGGTCTCACACCCTCACTGCCTATCTCTGGAAGCAGCTCCTTCTGCTGTGGGACTGCCTTTCTCATTCTGAGCTGAGACCAGCCTCCCAGGACCACCCCAGATCTTCTTTGGGGCCCAAAGTCAGTGCCCTATGGCCCCGAGTGGCCCTATTAAGCTGGGAGGAGAGTGACTCTGCATCTTCTCTGCTCTGGGTCTAAAACTACCTGGGCAGGGGCATCAGTGCTGAAGCCTTTCCTGAGAAATGGGCACAAAGCTACATGGAAGAGCTGGTTGGTCACCTCCCACATTCTAGGCTTTATGCCTCTGTTAATGCAGCCAGACATCAAATCCACCTTTGTGCTAGTCACGTTCCACTGTGTTCCTCTCATCTCAGACCTCAAGCCTTTATAAATTTGATCCAGGTACAAGGTCTTTTTAAAATTTCCATCTTGTAAATATTAGCAACTCGTGGTGGTACATACAGTTTATGCACAGCCTTTTCTCCTGCATCATCTCCTTTCATGCTTAGGGCAGTTTACTGGACCTCACAAAGATGGCTGATGTGAAGTGTCCCATGGGGAGCCTGGTCATGGCAGGGGTCCCAGCAACAGCTGCTGAGATGACCATGAGCATTAGGTGGGCAGGATCCTGTGCTCCAAGCAGTGATGGTATAAGACCATGGGAGCCCAGAGAAGGGGAGACTGTGTGCAGCCCACATGAGTGTCCAGAAGGACTTCCTGAGGGCTCCCTCAGAAGCAGCTCAGAGCCTCAGGCAGGGTTCCAGGGGCAAGTGTGATTGGGAGCCCGCAGGAGGGGAGAATGAGTGGAGACTGTCCGGTTTAGGTGGAGTCCTTCTTGAGGCAGACGGGGAGCCAGATGCATTGAAAGCCCTCCCCACCAGCATTTGGGTCCCCTCAAATGAGTATTACCACTCCTCCTTCCCTCTCATTGGCAGAAGAGGAAATGCTCAGCCAGGACTAGAGCCGAGGTCTCCCAGATGGGCTCCCTAGCCAGCAATCTTTGTCAGACCTGGAGCAGGCTGGCCCAACAGTCTGTCCTGAGCTCCCTTAGTTGGCTTGAGGAGGAGAAGACTTGCCCCTGCCCTCCTGGGGCTCCCATCTGCTTGGGGAGATGGGCTTTCTCATTTTGTGTGAGGTCATTTAGGCAAGCAGATTCCAGGAAGGCTGATGGCAGAAATTCAGGCACAGGCAACAGGCCTGTGGGCATCACTCTGGAGCTGGACTGGGATCCCAGTCTCTGGGCCTAGGATGAGTTGTCTGGGAGCTGGGTCTGGCTGCAGATCAGAAAGCAGGGCCCACCCCAGCCCAGGGGCCAGGCACGCAGGTGGGTCCAAGCTAAACCTCCACACAAGGGTCCATTGTGGTTGCTCAGCCTGGCCCTGGGCTCTGCCAGCCCTTCCGGCTCGTGGAAAATGCTTCCCGTCTGGCAGCTCCTGGAGCCATCTGTCCTTGGCCAAGGCACTGGCCCCACACCCAGGCTTCTCTCACCCAGTGGGATCCTGGATGCCAGCAGCTCAGAGCTCTTGGGTGCAGCCCCCATTTCACAGCCAGTGTCCCTGAGGCTCAGGCGTTGGGCACTGGCCAGTCAGCACTCCAGAACCAGAACCCAGCACTCTGGCCATTTTTTTAGCTCTCATTGCCCACAGGAGGCAGTAGGACTTGGACTCAGAGAGGGGAAGAGGCTGTCCCATCATATAGTTGATTGTGGAAGAGTCTGGGTGAAATGACTGTACCTAGGCAGCTACTTGCCCACCCTAGACCTCTCAGGAGATCTGGGCATTCTTGGTTCAGCTGTGTGGCCTTGCAAGGATCGCTGTTCCTCCGTATCTGGGCGCTAGAAGGATCACCGCTGTCAATCTAGGCCTGACACCCTGAGCTTTTAAATCAGATATGGACGCACTGGATCGGATGAGGAGAAGCAGCTCTGGAATTTGAGGGTTTGACAACAACCCTGCACCATCTCTGTGTGCCAGGTTGCACCAGGGCCAGAGGCTCCTGGGCTTGAGGGTTCTCAGCTCTTGCCTGGGCTGACAGCGCCACCTGGGGCCCAATTGGTGGGACCTGAGTCCAGCTGGGGATGCCACCTCCAGCCTTCACTCACTGAAGGACCTCTGTGCCGCTCTGTGGTAGGTGCTGAAGGAATTCTGGCCCCAGCCATGGGAGGAGGAAGCCTGCTGAGAGCCACCACTGGGGATAAGGGGCTGCAACAGCAGAAAGTCCAGGGCTGGCGAAGAGGAATTACTGTCATCCCAAATCCCATTGACTCTCCTCTGGGCCAGGTCCTGGGGACCTTCTCAAGGAGTCAGTTATGATCTCACAGAGAGGGATGAGAAAGAGGTGGGAGCCCAGGGCTAGGCACTTGGAGCTGGGGCTTAGAGAATGATAGTAACTTGCCTTGTGAACAAAGGGCATTCTGGGCTCAGGGAACAGCCTGTGCAAAGGCACAGAGGAGAGAGTTTATGTGTGTAAGCTTGAGGGTGACAGGACTGAGGGGGAAGAGGAAGTGTCAGCATATGAGGTCAGAAAGGTCACAGCCCTTGGTACCTGTGGTCATCAGAGCTTCCCCGCAATTCCCTGCCCCCCATGATCACCTCCTGCTTTGACCCCTGATGCTGGCAGGTACACAGTCCCTACCTTGAACTCCAACCCTATCCCCTCTGGTTCAGGTTACCCAGCATCAAAGATCCTGATTCCTGGAGCCTCCCCTCTTCCCCAAGGCCAGGGGCTAGGTCAGGCTTCTCACAGGCTGATCCTAGGGGATACAATCCTGTGACTTCTCTGACCTCCAGGGAGCCCGGGTACAGCCCTCGGATCAGGAGAAGAATCTCCAAGCAGTTACTGAACTCTGGCCTCAGGTTCCTCAACTATAAAATGGGCATAATCATAGTGCCTATTTCATGGCAATGTGGTGAGGATTAAGTAAGAAAATGCATATAAAGTCACTCATTAGTACCTTGCTGGCATGGGCTGATGCCAGAAAAAGAGGTTTTTCCCCATTGCCCATCTCTCTGGGCACATCCCTTCCAGAAGGGGAAGCTGGAGGGCTTCAGATCCTGGCCCTCCAGGCTGCCCACCCCCAAGCCTTAGCTCTGCTAAGCTTTTTTTCATAGTAATTGCACCATTTCACATTCCAACCAGCAATCTATGAGGATTCTGATTTCCACACATCCTCACCAACTTTTGTTATTCTATGATTTTTTTAATTATGGCCATCCTTGTGGGTATGATGTGATATCCCATTGTGGTTTTGATTTGCATTTCCTTGATCGCTAATGATGTCAAGAATCTTTTCTTGTGTTTATGGTCTATTTTTCTATTTGTTTAATTGTCCATCTTATTTGGAAAAATGCCTAGTTAGATCTTTGCCCATTTTAAAATTGAGTTGTTTTTTTACTATTTAATTGTAATAGTTTCATATAGTCTAGATTCAAGTCCTTTATCTGATACATGATTTACAAGTATTTCTCCCCATTCTGTGGATTGTCTTTTCACTTTCTTGATGGTATCCTTTGAAGCAAAAGTGATTTTAATTTTGACAGAGTTCAATTTGTAAAGTATTTTTTTCTTTTGTCAATTGTGCTTTTGTTGTCATATCTAAGATTCCACTGCCAAACCCAAGGTGCTGAATATTTACTCTTATGTTTTCTTCTAAGCGTTTTATGCTTTTAGCTCTTAAGTTTCTGTATTTGATCCATTTAAACTTAATTTTTGTATATGGTGTGAAGGAAGCAACTGACTGAATCCTTTTTCTTGTGGCACCAATTGTCCCAGCAACACAGAGCTGAGACAATGAGAAATGCTGGCAGCCTGCTCCTCCTAGGAAGATACCATAGCCCTCAACTGAAGTCTGGGGAAGAAGGAGCCCTGTGTTCTTAGCTTCACCTGTCTACAGTGGGGCTTCCATCACACTGAGCTAGCTGGTGGGGGCAGGGAAAGCGTCATGGATCAGATGCTCCAGACTCTTACTGTCCTTACCAAGATTTAGTAGATTTTCTTGAGTAAACATTCCGTCCTTTGCTGTGTGCTGTTAGGGCAATTTCCAGAGAATGGTGTGTATATATATATATATATGTAATTTTTCACAGTTATGGTTGTTCCACTGGGGAGAGGGTCTGCAAGGATCCTCATACCACCATTCCAGAAGGTGTCCATCAGCTCATTCCTTTTTATTGCTGAGTAGGATTCCATTGTATGTATGTACCACAATTAGTTTATCCACTTATTCGTTGATGAACATTTGGGTTGTTTCCAGTCTGGGGCTATTACAAATAAAGATGCTTTGATTATTTGGGTACAAGACTTGGTTTTGACATATGGTTTCATTTCTCTTGAGTAAATACCTAGAAATGGAATGGCTGGGTTATATAGGAGGCTTATGTTTAAATTTTTAAGAAATTACTAAACTTTTCCCCAAACTGGTTGTACCATATTACATTCCCACCAACAGTGTATGAGAGTCCTAGTTGCTCCATATCCTCATCAGCAGTTGATATGGTCAGTCTTTTTAATTTTAGCCATTCTAATAGGTGTGTAGTGGCATCTCATTGTGGTTTTAATTTGCGTTTCCCTAGTGACTAATAATGTGTTTGAGCATCTTGCATCTATGTTAATGAAAGATATTGGTCTGTAGTTTTCTTTTCTTGTAATGTCTTTGTCTGGATTTGGTATTAAGGTAATGCTGGCCTCATAGAATGAGTTAGGAAGTATTCCCTCTGCTTCTAGCCTCTGAAAGACATTATAGAGAATTGGTATAATTTCTTCTTAAATATTTGGTAGAATTCACAAGGGAACCCATCTGGGCCTGGTGCTTTCTGTTTTGAAAGGTTATTAATTATTGATTCAATTTATTTACTAGATATAGGCCTATTCAGATTGTCTATTTCTTCTTGTATGAGTTTTTGCAGACTGTGTCTTTCAAGGAATTGGTCCATTTCATCTAGGTTATCAAATTTGTGGGCATAATTCCTCATGATATTCATTTATTATTCTTTTAGTGTCCATAGGATTTGTAGTGATGTCCCCCCTTTCATTTCTGATATCAGTAATTTATATCCTCTCTTTTTTTATCAGTTAGCCTGGCTAGAGGTATATCAATTTTATCAGTCTTTTCAGAGAACCAGCTTTGGTTTCATTGATTTTTCTCTGTTGATTTTCTGTTTTCAATTTCATCTCTAAATCTTACTATTTCTTTTATTCTTCTTCCTTTGGATTTAATTTGCTCTTCTTTTTCTAGTTTCCTAAAGTGAAACAGATTATTGATTTCAGATCTTTCTTCTTTTCTATTATATGCATTCAATGCTATAAATTTCCCTCTAAACTATTCTTTCACTGCATCCCACAAATTTTGATGTTGTATTTTAATTTTTTCTTTTTTAATACATTTATTTATTTATTTTTGGTTGCATTGGGTCTTCATTGCTGCACGTGGGCTTTCTCTAGTTGCAGCAAGCAGGAGCTACTCTTCATTGTAGTGCGCAGGCTTCTCATTGCAGTGGCTTCTCTTGTTGCGGAGCATGGGCTCTAGGTGCGTGGGCTTCAGTAGTTGTGGCACATGGGCTCAGTAGTTGTGGCTCACAGGCTTAGTTGCTCTGCAGCATGTGGGATCTTCCTTGACTAGGACTCGAACCTGTGTCCCCCACACTGGCAGGCGGATTCTTAACCACTGTGCCACCAGGGAAGTCCCTAATTTTTATTTAGTTCAAAATATTAAAAAAATTTCTCTTGAGATTTCTTCTTTGACCCATGTGTTATTTGGAAGTGCCTCATTTAATCTCCATGTATCTGGGGATTTTCCAATTATCTTTCTGTTACTGATTTCTAATTTATTTTTGTTGTGGTCTGAGAGCAGAAGTTGTATGATTTCTATTCTTTTAAATTTGGTTAGGTGTTTTATGGCTCACAATGTGATCTATCTTGCTGAATGTTCAAAGTGAGCTTGAAAATAATGTATATTCTGCTGTTGTTGGATGAAGTAGTCTATAGATATCAATTACACACAGTTGATTGATGGTGTTGTTAAGTTCAGCTATGTCTTTATTGATTTTCTGCCTGCTAGATCCATTTTTTTTTTTTGGCTGCGCTGGCTCTTTGTTGTGGCTCACAGACTTCTCTAGTTGTGGCATGCAGGCTTAGTTGCCCAGCGACATGTGGGATCTTAGTTCCCCGACCAGGGATCGAAACTGTGTCCTCTGCATTGGAAGGTGGATTCTTAACCACTGGACCACCAGGGAAGTCTGCTAGACCCATTTCTAATAGGGGTGCTGAAGTCTCCAACTATGATAGCAGATTCTTCTATTCCTCTCTGTATTTCTACTAATTTTTGCCTTTTGAGCATCTTTCCATGTACTTATTTGCCTCCATATACCTTCTTGGTGAAGTAACTGTTCATATCCTTTGCCCATTTTTTATTGGGTGGTTTGTTTTCTTATTACTGAGTTTTCAGAGCTCTTTATATTTTTTATGGTTTTCTGTTTGTTTTGTCTGTTATAGTTGTTCTGGATACGACTCCTTTTATGGGTAGTGACTTGCAATAGCTTCTGCCAAACAGTGGCTTGTCTTTTCATTCTCCTAACTGTGTCTTTCAAAGAGCAGAAACCCTTAATTTTGATGGAGCACAATTTATCAATATTTTTCATTTACAGGTCATGTTTCTGATATTGTTTCTATGAACACTTTGCCTAACTCAAGGTCAGAAAGATTCTGTTTCTTTGGTGTTCCTTCCTTCTAATTTTTGGTTCACATTGTATGTATGGTTTTATATGTTGCATTTTTTCCCCAAAACGTAAAAGAATTTTTTTCTAATCTATGGAAAAGTTTAAAGAGTACCATGTCCACCCACATACCCTGCATCTACAGTGCATTCATTGTTAACATTTTGCCATGTTTGCTTTATCTCCCTGGATATGGTTTCCCCCCCAGAAACATTTGACAATAAGTTGCAAAATCTTGTAACATTGACTTCTTGCAAAGTCTAAGCAAGCTGTTCTGGAAATATTCTTTAAAAAGCAGCACCAGGGACTTCCCTGGTGGTCCAGCAGGTAAGACTCTGTGCTCCCAATGCAAGTGGACTGCGTTCGATCCCTGGTCGGGGAACTAGATCCTGCATGCGTGCCGCAACTAAGAGTCCACACAACGCAGTGAAGATCCTGTGCCACTGCTAAGACCCGGCGCAGCCAAAATAAATAAATAAATAAATATTTTTTTTAAAAAAAAAAAGCAGCAACAGTCACTTGTGTCATTTATTACAGGGACAAAGGCAGCACTAGCCCAGTGTGGAGGGCAAAAAAACGAAACAAAACAGGAATAAAGAAGAAAATGAAACTGCCTCCTCTATTTATTCCAACTCCATCCATAACCCCAGGGGGGCCACTTGTCTGAGAGGTGGGTGGGGAGGACACACAGGGCTCAGGAGCAAATCCCTGATTCTCACTGCAGTCCACAGTCCTGGGGCCACTTCCTGCAGAAGAGCCCTTGCCTGGGAGACCCCAATCTCCTTATGTGACCTTGAGCCTGTCTGCGCTGGCTGGTAAAAGTAGATAAGCTGACTGCTTGGCATCCCTCCCAGGGGAGTATTTGTAGCTTTACTGTAGTAACTTATCTACTGTCAGAAAGCTAGGTGCTCCTCCCTCCAGTATCCCACCCACAGTTGGTCTGTCCTTTAACCCTTTGCCTCTTGCTGGAGACTCAGGATCCCAGCTGCTTTTGCCTGGAATGTCAGCCCCCTCCTCAACCAATCCTCCATCCTTCAAGGTCCAGTTAAGTGTCCCTTGCTTCAGACTTCCCCCTATATCATCCCATCCTTAGAGTCAACCTTGCATCTCCCTATTTCCTTGCAGTAAATCACTCACTTGCTGTGGGTCAGGCCTGTGCCGGAGACTGCTTCACACTCCTATCTCATTCAGTGCTCATGACAACTCTCAAGGAAGGTTATCATGGCCATTTCAGAGAGTAGGAAACTCATCCTCAGCATACTGGGCAAGGTCAGTCACCCCAAATTAGGGCAGAGCCAGATTTGCTCAGATCACCGTCTCTCCTATAGAGACACTGGAGTCCTTGTCTGCAACCCCAGCAGTCTGTGCACGCAGAGGTCAGGCTTATGTCTGATATCTGGGATCTGTAATCTATACCCCCACTTCATCTCCTTGAGTCTAAATCTGCCTCTTGCTTCAGAGTCCATATAGCTGCAGGCTGCCTCCTCCATGAAGCTTTCCCTGATTCCTACTGAAAGTAATGTTCCTTTTCTGGACACCCCTACACCCTAAAATCTATGGCCTGACTCTTCTGCCTCTTCCATCAACACTCAGACCCCATCTCCAAGTGCCCAAGGTCCTGCATACTGACACTTAATCAGTTTCATTTGATACATTTTTGATATTTTATTTAATTTATTTGCATTATATCTTTCTAATATTTACTGATTTTTTAAACTTCTTTTATAATATTGGCTTTTTTTCCCTATGAAAGCATGTTCAAATTGTCAAAAATTTAGGAAAGAATAAAAATCAAAATTGTTCGCAGATAACTAAATTAACATTTTGGTAGATTATCTTTTACTCTGATTTCTGTAGGAATTTATGTTATATAGAGTTGAGATCACACTGTATAACAGTTCTAAAGTCTACTTTTAAAAAATGTAACATTACACCAAGGATATTTTCCATGTCATTAAAAATTACATGGGTCACACCCACTAGGATGGCTAGAATATTAAAAGGACAGATAATAACACATGTGGCAAGGATGTGGACAGATTTGAACACTCATACAATGCTGGTAGGAATGTAAAATGATGCAGTCCCTTTGGAAAATAGTCTGGCAGTTCCTCAGATAATTAAACATAGAGTTAATATATGATTCAGCAGTTTCACTCCTAGGTATATATTCAAGAGAAATGAAAACATATATCCACACAAAAACTTGTACATGAAAGTTATTAGCAGCATTATTCATAATAGCCCAAAGTGGAAACAACTTAAACGTCCATCAACTAATGAATGGATAAATAAAATGTGGTGTATCCACAAAAAGAATGAAGTACCAATACATGCTACAACATGGATGAACCTTAAAAACATTATGCTATGTAAAAAAAAGTCAGACACAGAGGACCACGTATTATGTGATTCCATTTTCATTAAATGTCCAGAATAGGCAAATCTGCAGGGAGAGAAAGTAGATTTGTGGGCTGGGTTGAGGGGAGGGGGAGGTTTGGGAGCATATGATAAGTGACTGCTAACGGGTATGGGGTTTTTTGGGGGGTGATGAAAATGCTCCGAAATTGATTACGATGATGGCTGCAAAACGTTGTGAATATGCTAAAAACCATTGCACTGTACACTTTAAGTGGGTAAATTGTATGTTTTGTGAATTATAGATCAATAAAGCTATTATAATTAAAAACAAAAGAACCCCATGGCAGCATTTTTAATACCTCTAGACAATATTCCTTTACACAGCTGCATCATAATTTATTTAGATTTCTATTGTTAGAATTTTATGTTTTCTATTAATTCCTTTGTTTCAAAACATTTCAAACACACACTAAAATGAATTGAATAGTATAATGGACCCCCTGTACCCATCACCCACTTCAACAATAATCAACACAATTTTTGCTCTTACAGACATGGATTTGGTGAACATTCTTGTGCATAAATCTTTGTCCACATTCCACCCTCTTTCCTTCCATTTATACTGAATTCAATTCAGTTCAAACCACTTCCTCAAAGCTTCACAATGCCCTCCCAGCATATCCAAGGGATGTGATGGATCAGACCCCACCCTGCTCCTGGGGGACTCCCAGTCTGGTGGGGGAGGTAGATATTGGATTGGAGTGACCAGCTGGGGCAGGGGCTGTGTAACTGGAGAGAGTCCTCGCCCTGTATCCAGGAAGGGTACTCCCCACACACTGGGGTCACTCCACCCAGGGAACCTGTTTCCTAAATCTCAGCCCAGCCCTGTCTTTCTTCTCTTCTGCCACATAGGGGCGCCAAAGCCAGCGTCTTTCGCAGCCTCATCCACGCGCTCTCCCATCAGCAACGTGGGTGGGGTGGGCTCTGTGCCCCTTTTCCTGGCGACCCTGGCCTGGTGATGGCCCTCTCTTGGCCTTAGGATCCTCACGTGGGAAATTTAGGAGGTGAATGCTGTGAGCCATCTAGGCTCACCAGTGCTATATTTCAGTCTCTCTGATGACCTTTAGCCATCTCTCATCAGCAGTGTGTCCTAGACTCCATTCCTCTTCTCCATTCACCTGAGTCCCAGGAGAGACTAATGCCCACCCAGGCAACTTCCCACTCTTTGCAGAGGCCTACAGGAGGCAGCTTATTACTCTAGGAGTGACTCAGGCAGCAAATTTGCTGCAATGCATGGTTGGTGGGTAAGGGGTCTGCCTACTGATGCCTCACAGCTGCCCATGCTGGGAGCTATCCAGGTGTGGGCAGCGTCAGGGACACCACAGCTCTGGGAGCAAGGTTAGGGTGTGGGTGGAGGAAGGGAAAATGAGTCATCAGGGACTTACAAAAGCCTGACCTAATAGACATCCGGCCCAACCCAGAGGAGACTTGGCCCCCACTGGGGGCCAAGGTCTGTAGAGGACCATGAGGACTGATGTGCCTGGCATAGCTGAGGGCTGAGTCAAGGTACAGGGTGTTTACTTTCCTGAGAGGGCTTCCCTGAGTTGTGGGGGGAGGTGGTCTCCAGCCTTGCAGCTCTCCTGTCTCAGCCAGTGCAAGAGGCCGTGGGCCAGGCTCTAAGCTCTGTCTGGATGTCTGTCCCTCTCTGGGGGGCTCTCTCAGCTGTGACCCCAACACCACCCTATTGGCCTTGTCCCTGCTTGTCTCTGGCCCTTCCCAGGATGCCTCCTTTTAATCCAATGAACTGGCGGCAACCAGCCAGGCCAGAAACCACTCCCCAGATTGACAAGCAGTTCAGTCATGGGGGAATGGGGGAAGGAAAGGCCAACTCACACATCCTGAGCACCTACTGTGTGTCAGGCTGGCCCTGGGTGAGCCACTTTGTACATGTTATCACATTTCTTTCTCACAGCAGCAGCCTCATGAGGCAACTCTTATACATTCATTTCACAGAGGAGAAAGTGGAAACTCGGCTTGGCAGGGGGAGGACTCAAGCCCAGGCTGGTCTGACTCGTGCCTGTGTCTCCCTCCTCCTCCCCACCTGCCTTCTGCACATGCTCTGATCGTTATGCACTGACTCCTACCTCCCCTACTCATCCTTGGTGCTGCTTCGCTCCTGCACTCGCCCATGTCCACCCAACTGCACACATGCCCCCCAGCTCACAGGCACCAAGGTGGGTGCCCTGGTCGACACTTGTGCACATGTGTAGCCCAGCCCTGACAGCAACCCTGACTGCTACTTAACAGTCGTGTGACCTTGAGCAAGTCACCTAACCTCTGTGACCCTCAATTTTCTCATCTCATCAGAGTTGTTATGAGACTTAAATAAGACATTGTATGTAAACTTGTTAGTACCTGGCCTGGGCATAGTGCTCAATAAAAGTTGGCTATTTTTTAATGTTTTAATTTTAATTTTTTGGCCACACCATGAGGCATGCGGGATCTTCGTTCCCCAACCAGGGATCGAACCCGTGCCCCCTGCAGTGGAAGCGCCAAGTTTTAACTGTTGGACTACCAGGGAAGTCCCTTGGCTATTTTTTTTTTAATGTTAGCAACTTTTGTTTTTATTGTTTTTTTGTTTTATTGTTTTATTGCTTGCATTTTTGAACACTCTCTATACATGTAACAAGTCACAAGCTGGATGCACAGGGGCCCAAGGATTGCCATGAACGTCTACACACCCACACAGGAACCCACAATAAAACAGTCAGCCACCTGCTATATCATGTGCCCACATGCCTGTGCCAGGCTCTACTGGGGTTGGTTGGGGAATACCTATGAAACAGAAGACAAGGACCCTGGCCTTGGGGTCCACCCAGGCTGGCTGGGAACTAAGATCTGTGATCAAAGTAGTCTGCAGACCAACACTGGGACCTTGTTAGAATCCTGAAGAATCTCACATGCCACCCTAGACCTTCTGAATTAAAATCTGCATTTTAACAAGATCCTCAGAGCACAAGGCAGAGAGGAAGGAAGTGGGTGGAGCTGCTATTCCTAAGTGGGAGGGGCTGGCTTTGGGCCTGTCCCTGGTATCTCCAACCTACTCCCACAGCAGGCTGATATACCTCCTGGCTCCTCCTCTGTGCTTGGGAATTCATGCTAAGGTGTGAGGCTGTCCAACTCAGCCTTGGGAAGAGAGGCTGGCTGCCTCAACCTTGTTCTGGAAGAATATAAATAACAAGGTCCTTCCCTGGACCCTCTCAGGGTTCTGATGGGCTGGGGAATGGGAGCTACATCAGGGCCCAATCAACTGGCAGAGGGTGCCCGCCCTTCATCCCCCCTCCTGAAATGTGTCCATACTCATTTGTGACTCTCCCCACCCAACATCATGGTAGGGACACTGCCAGAACTCTGGCTGACCTCTCCCACCTTCAGTGAAGTGTGGGCTCAGTCCCTTGGGGCTGTTGGAGCCAGAAGCCTGGGTCAGGGCTCTCTCGCTATCCCTGTTGGGGCTAATTTTAGGGCTGCCTTGACAGCTGCCTCAGCTCAACCTGGGTCAATTACCAGCCACTCAGTGTTGGGGTCAGCTGGGGACGGTTGGGGAGTGGGCCAGGCCAGCCCCAGCTTTGGCTGCAACAGATGAAACTAGAATCTGTACCCCCTGGCCACCATCCCCACTGCCTGGAGAGCCCCCTCAGGGATGACCAGCAGGATGGGATGGGAACTGGTCCTTCTCTAAGCCTGGCACACACTCTGCAGACAGACAAACCAAATCCAGGGAAATCTGAGTCATGGAGCTCAGAGAGCTCAGGACCTTGAAGACCCTCTAGCTCAGCAACTTGCCTGCAGAAGGCAAAGGGCAGAGGAGCTGCGGTCTTGGCCAGAGCCACATAGCTAGTGATAGCAGCATTGGGGCTGGAGCCTGGGCTTCCTGGTGCCTGGCCGGCTTCTATGCCCTGTGCACCAGGGCTAGGTAGAAATGCAGAGGGGCCCAGGGACTAAAGTAGCCCATGAAGGTTAAGCCCAGGTATTGGTGCCCCCTGGCCTGGAGAGGGCAGTGAGGGGAGACCTTTCTCAGGGACCCTCTCCGATGCAAACCTACTTCTTTTTTTTTTTTTTTAATTTTTATTTATTTATTTATTTATGGCTGCATTGGGTCTTTGTTGCTGCGCGCGGGTTTTCTCGAGTTGCGACGAACGGAGGCTACTCTTCATTGCGGTGCACAGGCTTCTCATTGTGGTGGCTTCTCTTGTTGCCGAGCACGGGCTCTAGGCATGCGAGCTCAGTAGTTGTGGCTCACGGGCTCTAGAGTGCAGGCTCAGTAGCTGTGGCGAACTGGCTTAGTTGCTCCGCGGCATGGGGGATCTTCCCGGACCAGGGCTCGAACCCGTGTTGCCTGCATTGGCAGGTGGATTCTTAACCACTGGGCCACCAGGGAAGCCCCCAACCTACTTCTTGAGCTCCCTGTGCTGTGCCCAGAGGATTCAGGAGCAGATGGCACCTGGAATAGTTGACAGAAGAAGGATTTTAGCCTCTGAGGACGGAGGGATGGCGTCCTTGCTCTGTCACCAACATTCTGGTCTTTGGTTTCCTCTCTGATGAAGTGGATACAGTGATACATAGTCACAGGCTGGTTGGGAGACGAACGTAGGATGGAAAGTGTGCTGGGAACTCCGGAGTGTGCTGTGACCACAGGGCTTTTCATTGGCTGGGGACCAGGGCTCCTTCCTGAGGGCAATCTGGAGCCTGAGTGGCTCCCGCAGTTTCAGCCCCCACTACCTCCATCGCCACCCTGTCCCCCTGTCCCCCACTGGGCAATGTTGCAAGAGGAAAGGGGAAGAGATCTTGAAGCCAACGTGGGCAAAAGAGAAAGGAAATGCAAGCAAGGGTCACAGAAGGAAGCTGTGGTTCTCCTCCCTCCCCCACCTGCTGCCTTTGCTCCTTCTGTTCCCTCTTTTCCCACCTCCTGTCATGCCCTTTTCACTGTTCCCTCCTTCCAAGTCCCCCCACCTCTCTAGCCACCCTCCTTCCTCTTTCCCAACTCCTCTGAGTTCCCTCACCTTGGAGCCCTGTGCCCTGGCCCTTGCGGTTCCTGGGTCTCATGTCTGCCAGAGGGAGTGTGGATGCACATGTGCACATGGAGCTTTGCGGCGGTTGCCACTCAGTAAATACGTAAGGGTCCACCTCAAATCCTTTTTGAAACAAGCCTATATATACATGAATAAACAGATAAACGTTGACTGATGCTAAACATACACATGTGCCCTGAGAAAAGCCTTGTTTATCCATCCTCCCTGGATAACAAGTTGATTCCCACTGTGGACTCTCCAGATGATTGAAGATGAAGGAATCTAAGGATTAGGAAGGAGGGAGCATTCCAGGTGGAGGGATCACCTTGAACCAAGGCTGGGAGCAGGAGAATGCTCAGCAGTCAGTGGAACAGCAGTGTGAGGTGAGCTGGTGAGGCTGGCAGGGTCCAGGTCATGAAGAGCCTCAAATATCAGGGCAAGGAGCTAATTTTATCCTGAGGGCAATGGGGAGCCATGGAAAGGTTTTGAGCAGGAGAATGATGAGGTTGGATGTGCTGCCAGTAGGATTCCTCCCTGCTGCTGCATGGAGCACGGAATTGAGGGCAGAGATTGAAGGAGTCCACTGTTCAAGGTTCAGATGAGAGAAGGTGAAATAAGAACATAGGTGAGGCTAATGAAGGTGAGAAGTGGACAATCCCCAGGATATCACTGAGGGCTGGCCAGGACTGAGTGATTGGAGGAGGGCAGGGAGGAGGGTGAGAGGAGGCTCCATGATTCTCAGGTTCCTGGCACAGGTGACCAGCTGGCTGGAGGTGCCCTCGCTGAGGTTGAGATAGTAGCAGGTTTGGGGAGAGATGCAAAGCTCACCTTTGGACATACCAGGGAGATCGTTTGACTAGAGGTGGAGATGTCTAGACTGGCCAGAGGGCTGGGGCCAGACAAGTCTGGACAGACCTCTCTGAGTAACATTCTCTGGATGACATTGAAGTGTTCCAAGTGCCCTTAAGACAGTCCCTGAGGCCCCAACCATCCATGGTCTCTAAGACAGATGAGGCCTGGATTTGAGCCCCAGGGAAGGACAGGGAATAGGGTCAGCAAAGGGCCTGACCAGGATAGAGGGGAGGGTCTTGGACCTAAAGATAAGGGGCACCCTTAGGGTAGTGGCTGGTGCAGTGGACACCCCCAGGGCATAATACATAAACAGAGGTTGTTGTTGGCAAAGTTGCCTACAAAATAAACCTTGAGAAGAATGTGACACCAAGGTATTGTTTCTTCAGGGTTTTGAGATTACTCAGGGGAGCTTTGCTGCTGACAGCGAAATAGACCCATAGATATTATTAGAGGAACAGAAGGTATGTTTGTGACAAATGTCAAAGTGATAATCAAAGAGAGGGGAACAGAGCATGTTACTCACTGTGGCAAGTTCCTTCCCATCAGTACGTGCACCATTACTACCATGAGAGGACTCCAAGATTTTACTGAGATGTTACTATTTATCCATACGTTAAAAGGGAAGTCTGTTGTGCAAACCTGCCATGAGCACATAGCTGTTAGCTGGAACTGGGTACCTCTACCAAGTGGCTTAGAGTGGCTGGTGCAGAGGTCTGGGGTGGACAGGGAATAAGAAGAAACCAAAGACAGGCGGAGCTGGTGGGCCTTAGCGATCAGTCAGCCCAAAGCTGCCATTGTACAAAGAAGGAGAATGAGGACTAGTAAGGGGAGGGGAAAGGCCAGGTAATGTGGCAAGGCGGACACGTCATCAGCTCTTGGCTCAGTGCCATCCCCTGGGCCACACTGGCTGGGAAGTTCAGCTCAGTGTAACTCTGGGATTGAGCCCCCCAGCCGCGTCCGGGTGTGTCTGGTTCAGAGGGTACGCTAGGACAGACAGGTGAGAGCCCAACCCCTAAGCCATCCCAGCCCTGTGCTGTTACTTTCCCCTCCTCCGGACCCAGGCTGGGCTGCAAGTGGAGGAGGGAGCCACTGATCCAGGCGGGGGGACTCACAGACCCGGGGCTCACAGACCCGTACAGAGCTGCGCTCCTGGCAGAGGCTGTGTGGCACACCTGGGGCTGGGGGGACTGAAGCATCATGCCACGTGCTCCACACAAGGCGAGATGTAACAGCGGCGCTTTCCTTCAACAAAGGCTTATTCAGCACCTACTCAGGGCCGGGCACTGTTCTGGGATCTCCAGAGAGTGAACAGGATTTATGTTTTAACTGGAGACTGATAATAAACAAACTAACACATAATATAATATCAAGGAGGGAAAAGTGAGATGAAGAAACACAGAGCAGGGAGAGGGGGTGAGCAGGTTCAGCAGGGAGCATGGAATGACAATTTGATAGAAAAACCCTGGCCTGTGGGTCTGACTTTCCTGGGTGATTTTGATCAAGTTCCTGCCTCTACCACGCTCCCCTGCCCCCCACCCATTTTCTTCATTGGAAGTGAAACTGAGTCATCTCTGAATTGCCTGAGGGGGCTAGCCAGGCCTCTCCCGTGAAGTCCAGCCCCACCCACTTGCTCCTGCCCAAGAGACTCCCCCTCCCACCCAGCTCCCCCATCCCCTCCCCCCCACCCCACCCAGCTCCTCCGGGCAGCAAGCCCAGCAGGAGCTGAGGAGCCCAGGGCCTTGGAACTGCTCTAGATGTAGTCTGGCAGGTGGTGACTCACCTGGGGTGTCAGGATCCAGGAAACTGCCTGGGGGTAGGTTAACCTGGAGGCTCCCTGCCCTGCCTTACCCAGGAGGACCCTGGCCTTTCCTAAACCCCTATCCCCAAGGGTCCTTCTGCTCTCCAGGAGGCCCAAGTTACAGCCAGGGAGTTGGGAGGGGCCCAAGGACTTGCCAGTGCCTGTCCCCTCTGGGCCTCAGTCTCCCAGTCCAAGGGGCGAGGGATGAGACTAAATAATCTTCAGTATCTCTTCCATCTAAATTCTGCCTTTGTTGAGTATATTGCAGGAGGCCCAGGATCTCTCTGATGGCTCCCCGGAGGCTCAAGTCAGGGGTGAGTGGGTGGGGAAAGGGTTGCCAGGTTTAGCAAATAAAAATTTGAATTTCAGGTAAGCAATGAATAACTTTTTAGTATAAGCATGTCCCCAATGTTATTTATGCTAAGTAATCACTCATTGTTTGTCTGAATTTAACTGGGTGTCTTGTATTTTATCTGGCAACTCCAGGTGGGAAAGGTGGCTAGAGCCGGGACTTCAACAGAGGAAGGTCCCAGACGCTCAGATGACCAGAGTTCTGGTCACCTACCTTGCTGCTCTCTGAGTCCCTTATCCATGGACTTCTTGATGCCTTGTTAGAAGGTAGGGGGATGAGGGAGGGAGAACCAGGAGTTGGGGGAAACCAAGAGCTGTGTAGAGAGGCAGAGAGGCACCAAGAGGCAGCCCCTGAACTCCTCCTGCCCCGTATCCAGCTAACGTCACCACCCCTCCTCCCAGTAAGGCAGGCAGGTCTCCCCACCATCTCCGGCACAGCCCAGACTCATACCTACCTCCACACCCTTGCTCTATTCCTGCCCCCTTCCCTCCTATACAAACTCTACCCACCGCAGGAAGCTCCCTTAGCTGTTCTTTAGCATCAGGACCGCTTCCTCTGAGTTCCCAGAGTGCTGTCAGACTCACTGTCACAGAGCCATTCAATCAGCCAAGTGCCCTCTATGTAGCAGGTGCTGGACACGCAACAGTGATCAGGACAGACACAGCCCCTGCCTCCCTGGAGCTCACAGTCTAGTGGGGAGACAGACACACAAAAGATCACAAAACAGGAGGATGATCGTGCTTTCACAGGACTGACCGGTCCACGTGACTAGAGGCTTTGTGCCAGTGGGGCCCTACCTGTTCTGTTTTATTCGGGCCCTACCACAGAGCAGGCTTCAATCAGTGGAAAAAATGAAAGTGCTGGGGGAGAACAGTGGAGGGAGGGCCTCCCAGGAGACCTTCCCCATTGAAGTTGGAAGAAGGGCCTTCCAGACGGAGGGAAGAGGGCAGGTGAAGGCCAGGTGTGTGCAATGAACTAAGCGGGGAGAGGTGTGGATGGCGTAGAGGATCAGTGTAGAGGAGGCTGAGAGCCTGCCAAGAGCTCCAGTGCTGTGGCCCTGTGACCTGGGGAGGCTTAGCGTCATGACGTGCCATTGCTCGGAGGGTGGCCTGTCCTGCGAGATCCTACATTTCCAGAGGGCAGGGGCTGGGTTTTTCTCTTCTCTCGTGCTCTCTAGGACTGGGCTGAGAACCCAGAACGGAAGATGAAATGATAGAGAGATGAGGGAGGGTACGGCTGCTCCTGGCTGGCTGGGAGGACCAGTCATACTCAGGGCATCAGGTGTTGCTGGGGCAATTTTTGTAGATGAAAACAGTCACTCAGCAATATTAGATAAGGCGAGTGGCTTTCTGCCCTACGTGGAGGCCCCTGCTGCTTTCAGCGTCTGCTTGCCCAGACTGCTCACAGCCATGGTCTGGGGCAGTGCAGTGACAGTGACAGGCAATGTCTACCTACCAGGCACTGAGCCCCAACTCAAAGAGCCAGACCCCTACTGACACCACTTCCAATACCCAGATTAAAGAAGCAGGGAATTCAGGTGCTAGGAGTTTAGGCTAAACCAGGATTTTAACCCAGCTTTATCCAATGTTGAGGCTCAAGCTTTTGTCACCCTGAGCCGCCCTTCTCTTTATTTTTATTATTATTTTAAAGATTTATTTCTTTTGGCTGCACCGGGTTTTAGTTGCGGTATGCGGGATCTTTGTTGGGGCATGCGGGATATAGTTGCCTGACCAGGGATCGAACCTGGGCCCCCTGCATTGGTGAGCGTGGAGTCTTACCCACTGGACCATCAGGGAAGTCCCCGCCCTCATTTTTTTTAAAGTAATCTCTGAGATGTTGCCTATTTTTGGCCCTGAGAAACTCACTCCAGCTTTATCCCATTCTGATCTTTGCTACTCATGCTGCCGATGCCAGCAAAGCTGTTGCTTGTTTCTGAACTCTGCAGCGGTCTTTGCCCAGAAACAATAAAGGAGGGAAGGAATCAGGAAGGCAGAGATGAGGCTGGCTTCTCCTGGGGTTCACTGGCACTTTCCCAGGGTGCTCCACCCTTCCTCCAGCCCACAGCCCTGCCCTACCCTGAGTCATGCACTCCCCAGCACTCTTGGGGTGGCTGGTCCCCTTGCACAGACACAGCCTTCCTCCTCCGTGGCCCAGGCTCACACCATCCTACCACGCATCACCCTGCAAGTGCTTCGCTCCCTCAAGGTATTCAATGGCCACAATCCAGGCTTACTTCTGGGCAAGATGCTTCATGGGTCTGCGGTATGCCATGTCTCCTCTGCTAGACTGTGAAGGACTTGAGGACAAGGACATTTCATTCTCTCATCTGTGTGCTCAGTAAGCACCTACTGTGTGCCAGGTACAGTGCTGGGCACCAGGGTGCAATTGGGGCTGAAACGCCCAGAGGCTTCCGACTGTTCTGCCACCCTGGCTGCCCCTGGGTGTACCACACAAGCCTCCTCACGGTCCTTCAACTAGAGGGCTCCAGGAGCTCAGGCCACATCAAAACCCACGTCTTGGACCTCCTGGACTTCGCTGGCCTCTCCAGGTATGTACCCGGTACAGGGCAAGTCCTCACAGGGGTGGGTGTGGGGCAGTTTTCACTATGATTCATCTGATGATGGCCTCGGAGAATATAACGTACTATTGGATACAGACATGCCTGAGACCTTGAGAGCCACTCTGTGCCAGTCTCCTCACCAGCAACCCTCAGAGTCAAGTTTGGCTGTGGATAGATCCTTTGCTACCCCTTCCTTTTCTCCCATTGGTTCCAGGATTCAGTCAGTCCTCTCTCTCTATTCTGGCTTCTGTTTCACTCATGGACTAGTGGCCTTGGTGGCAGGTGCCACTTCCCTGGAGCCTGTAGACTTCTCATCAGCTCCATCCAAGAAACTTGACAGGAACCTTAGACCTTATATCAGGTTCTGTGCTAAACACATTACATGAATTATCTCTTCCTCCAACAATCCTATAAAATAGACATTATTATTATCATCCTTATTTTACAGTGGGGGAAACAGGGTCATAGGGTTTAAGTAAATTAACAAGTGATGGAATCAGGGTTTGAATCTAGGGTTGTTTATTCTAAACCATTCCTCTTAACCTCTACCGTGCCCTACCCTGCATTTGTATTTGATAAAGGCCTTGTTCAAAGGCATCCGTGATATCATCACGTACCAAATGGAGGAATATTTGCTCAGTAGAGAAGGAAATAATCCCTGATTAATGGGTGGGAGCATCTATGGATATTATGTAGGATTAAAATATCATTCTACTGTTGATTTAGAACATAACCATCAGGCCTCACACCTGTGAGGGGCTTCCCTGGTGGCGCAGTGGTTGAGAGTCTGCCTGCCGATGCGGGGGACACGGGTTCGAGCCCTGGTCTGGGAGGATCCCACGTGCCGCGGAACGGCTGGGCCTGCGAGCCACAATTGCTGAGCCTGCGCGTCTGGAGCCTGTGCTCCGCAACAGGAGAGGCCGCGATGGTGAGAGGCCTGCGCACCGCAGTGAAGAGTGGCCCCCGCTTGCCGCGACTGGGGAGGGCCCTTGCGCAGAGGCGAAGACCCAACACAGCCATAAAAATAAATTAATTAAAAAAAAAAAAAAAAAAAAAACTACACCTGTGAAAAGGCAATGAGGCATCTCACCTAAATTTCTTCCCCGTGTAAGTCCTCTGGGGAAGATGTGTGGTCCAGGGTCTGGAAAGCAGAACCGCTATGGGGTCCTTGGCTATGGAAGAGAAACCCTGACTCTTAGTCTGAATTTTTGAAGGTATTGGTGTCTACAAGGGGGCTCCCAAGTCAGGAAGAGGCTGGTGAGGAACTTGGAAAGTAGGGTCGCAATCGGGCAAGCCCTTATTTTTCTCCCTGGGGTCACTTAGCACCTGAGAACAAATGACACCTGTTACACCAAACTGTCTAGCAGGTCACACTCCACTCTGTTCATTTCTCCATTGTCACCTCTATCTGAACAGCCTTGTTATAGCCCTTGTAAGGATTTTAGAAGGATACATTTTTAAGATAAATAAAGTTTTAAAAAGAATAGTTTTTTTGTTTGTTTTTGTTTTTTGTTTTTTGCCGTGCTGCACAGCATGCAGGATCTTAGTTCTCTGATCAGGGATCGAACCTGTGCCTTCTGCAGTGGAAGTGCGGAGTCTTAACCACTGGACCGCCAGGGAAGTCCCAAGAATAGTTTTATATTTACAGAAAAGTTGCAAAGATTGTTCAGAGGATTCTCATATACTCCCCCACCCAGTTTCCTCTATTGTAACATCTTGTATTTGTCACAACTAACGAACCAGTATTGGTACATTATTGTCAACTAACTAGAGTCCATACTTTATTTGTATTTCCTTAACTTTTACCTAACGTCCTCTTTCCATCTCAGGATATTTCCTCACATTTAGTTATAATGCCTCCCTACCCTCTTTCTGGTCTGGACAGTTGCTTAGACTTTACTTGTTTTTGATGACCTTGACAGTTTTGAGGTGTATTGGTCAGGTATTTTGTAGACTGTCTCTCAATTTGGGTTTTCCTGATGTTTTTCTCATGATTAGACTAGAGTTAGGAGTCCTTAGGAGTAAGACCTCACAGCTAAAGTGCCATTCTCATCACGTCAGATCAAGGGTACATTCGATCAACATGACTCATTACTGTGGATGTTAACCTTGATCACATGGCCAAGGTTATGTCTGTCAGGTTTCTCCACTGCAAAGTTACTAAGAGGATGCATTCTGTGTTGTACCAGCCCAGCTCACTAAGATGGGAGGGGCAGCACCCCGGAAGTCTGCATGGTGGTGATAATAGTAACCAATGAGGGAACCCACAAAAAGGAAGGTGAATCTCAGAGGGTAGCGCCCTGTTAGTGTCAAAGGCTTTGGGCTCTACCAGGCCAAAACAGGGAGCTGGTCTCCTTCATCTCAGTGTCCCCAGTACTTGGCACAAGGCTGTCTGATGAATGCATTGGATTTTTTTCTTTTGCAGATGCATTTGTTTTTGTTTTCATTTTACAGATGCATTATTTAAGTTGAGGTGAAATTCACTTAACATAAAATTAACCGTTTTAAACTGCACAATTCAGTGCCATTTATATATTCACAGTGTTGTACAACCACCCCCTCTATCTAGTTCCAAATGTTTTCATCACCCCAAAAGAAAACCCCATAGCCATTAAGCAGTCACTCCTTATTTCCCTCTCTCCTCAGCCCCCATACCTATTCTGGATATTTCATATAAATGGAATCATAATATGTGACCTTTTGTGTTTGGCTTCTTTCACATGGAATAATGTTTTCAAGGTTCATCTGCACTGTAGAATGTGTCAGAACTTCATTCCTTTTACGGCTGAGTAATATTCCATCGTATGTATATACCACATTTTGTTCATCCATTCATCCATTCCTGGACATTTGGGTTGTTTCCACCTTTTGGCTATTGTGAATAGTGCTGTTATGAACATTCATGTATAAGTATCTGTTTTAGTACCTGTTTTCAATTCTTTGGTGTATACCTATGCATGATTAGATTTTTAAAGAAGGTGATATATATTCACAGGTTTTTAGGAAGCTGGTCACACTTATGTAGCAGCTCTGGTTATGGACTAGGGCCTGTGGGAAGGGGATTTCTGTCTTGGGCCTGTCAAGTTATCATCTTATCAATAGGTTGGATAAAGACAGCACACATGTATCAAATTCTCCTACAAGAAGCCAAGAGAAAGAGTTAAAAATCACAATTCAAATACATAAAGAGAGCAAAGTATCAAGTCTTGCATTAGATTTTTTCAAATGATTGTCCAAGCATAGGATGTGGATGAATTGGTTTACCAACAATAATGCAAAACCGAGCTCAGAGTTTGAGCTGACCACAACTCTATGTGAGCCAAGGCAACAGCTACCAAACAAGCAAATGAAGGAGGCATTAGCAGAGACATAGCGTTCAGAAGAGAGGTGACTGCCCTGCTCTGCTGCGCACTCAGCCAGACCCACCTGAGCTCTCAGGCCTCTCTGACATGTTGGGGTATGCTCTGGGTCAGGAGAAGGTGACCAGACTACAGAGGCCTGGAAACCAGGTCACGTGACAAGTGGGCACAGGATCCAAGTGTAGGCAGGGAGGCTGGAGCAGGGTCTTTGTTGTCCAAGGTCTGCAGGACTGGTGCCCAGGAAAGAAGGCTTTTGACCCACCAGGGAGTGAGCTCCCTTCCTTTTAGGGAAGGGTGTATGGAATGAGCAGGGGAAAGATTCAGACGGACATCAGGTATGCCCAGGTGACTCTGGGGGTCAGATGACTCCCTGGGGTTTTTCAATACTGAGAAACAGATTTAGCCTGAGGGGGAGAGAGGGGCAAAGAGAATGAACCTCCAGTGGGGTTGGTTTTGTCTCTTCACCTCCACTCCACTTCCTCTCCTCCTCCTCTTTCTCCCTTCTCCTCCAGGCTGGCACCCAGCCCCATTCTATCCTGGGAAGAGGCGGCTAAATCTCAACACAAGTTAAGGATTTTTGTAAGAATGATGAGCTGAAATCAACAGGGTAGAATTTTACTGGCTAGGTTATAGGGAATTCCCTGGCAGTCCGGTGGTTAGGACTCTGCGCTCTCACTGCTGAGGGCGCGGGTTCAATCCCTGGTTGGGGAGCTAAGATCCCACAAGCCGTGTAGCGTGGCCCAAAATAAAATAAAATAAAATAAAATAAAATGACTAGGTTGTAAAATCCCAGGAAAATGTTTGTTTGTGCCATGATGGTGAGTGAAAAAAGCAGAGGATACAATTTCTATGTGCATTATGACTAGGTTACAATGCGTAGAAAACTCTGATACAAAACACACCAAAATCATAACGTCAGTTATCTGTGTGGATTAGGACTGTCAGACCTTTTATTTTGTGTTTTATATTTTTCTGTATTCTTCAGATGTTTTTTAATGAAGAGACGTTATATCTATAGTCATTAAAAAAAAAACTTTGTCTAATACATACTTGAGAATGAATTTAACTGGGATAGCTGTGGGGTTCCATGGAAACTGCCTGCAGTTTTCGCCTGGCCACTTCCTGCCCTGCCCGGGGCTGGCTGTGTGGCACTCCCCACCTCCCTGGACCCACTCTCAGTGGTTCTTCTGGTCCCCTGGACTTCCCCACACAGGGCTCTGTTCCCAGCAGGCACTTGGGAAACTTCAGTAAACACATGACATTTTGCTTGAAGAGCCACACAAATAAGTGACTCATGAGTTGGAAGGAGAGCCCTAGCTCACTTTCAGGTAGAAAAGACCCAAGGGGTGGGGAGACCACAAGACGGGCACGACCAACAGCACTGGGCAATTGCCAGGATGGAGCAGGCCTCTCTCTTCCCAATGGCACTGCAGTTGGCCATCAGCCTGGACGGACTCTGAGTCCTGAGGAGCCAGGGGTGGTGTTCGGCTCACGTGGTCTCCAGATATCGCCACGTGAGAGCCCGGATTCACTGAGTGCCTCCTTAGTGCTATACTGGGCTGACCCTTTGTGTACATTCATTTAATCCACACAGCAAGCCCACCGGGTCAGTGTCCCATTTTACCTACAAGAAAACTAAGGCCAGAAAGATTAAGCACCAGGTCATACAGCTCATACGTAATGGAGGTGCTTTTAACCACTATTGCACACGACCTTAAAATAGTCTACAACACTTCAGCTTTCTGCTTGGTAAAGTGACCTGTCTCTTGTCCTACTTGGCCTTGATGCAGCCCCATTGATCGTTTGGTTATTGCATGTGATGACACTTTAACTGTGGCCTTGGAGAAAGGACCTCCTGCTTACTTCCTCATCTCTTGGGGACGGCAGAGAGCTGGAGGTAACAGTTGCAGGGACCCCACTCCCATCCCCAGCCCTGGCTCTGGTGGCCCGTTCTGGGCCCTGGGGGAAGCTGGGGTTTGTGTGGGCTTGAAGATAGAAAGGAGACCCTCAGGGAAATCACATAAGGCAGGTCCCAGATCCCAGGTTGCGGTGAGTTCCTATTGCCAAGGGCACTGTGATCAGGGCCTGGACAGGACAGTTGGGATTTCACAAAAGGGCAATTGGAGGTCATGACCACAGAGGGCCTTTCTGTCCTTCAGATTCTAAGATTCTACAATTCTAAGACTCTCAGATATTGATAGGCTCAGGGGGGAGTGGTGTGGCAGTGGGTGGGTGCCTTTTCCTACCTGCTCAGATGCTTTCAGAGCCTCAGCCTACCCACTCAGGGACATAACCATAGGCATCCTTTTCTTTGGAAATGAATTTTTTAATTTATTCTGTTTTTTAAAAAAATTTTTATTTACTTATTTATTTATTTGGTTGTGCTGCATCTTAGTTGTGGCAGGCGGGCACCTTAGTTGCAGCACGTGGGCTCCTTAGTTGTGGCATGCATGTGAGATCTAGTTCCCTGACCAGGGATCGAACCCAGGCCCCCTGCATTGGGAGCACGGAGTCTTAACCGCGGCGCCACCAGGAAGTCCCACCATAGGCATCCTTGCCACATGCCAAGAATGGGACTGGTGTTTGTGTGGCTGCTAGCGGGGCTTCTCCTGAGGGTCGAGGAGACTAACCCCTGGGGGTGAAGGCATAGCACTACGAACTAACTCAAGAAACATTTTCTATCATGTGCTGGGGAGAAACGGTTGTTTGGGCTGGGTGCTGGGGATACAAAGAGTGATTACCCAGTCCCTGCCCTTGGATGGAGGCAGATAGACCCAGAGGTGGGGTCTCGATGCCAAGACAGAGGGCACACAGGGGATGCGGGAGCCAGAGGAAGGGTCCCTAACTCTGGGGACATGTACCCAGAGATTTTGCAAGGCTGTTTCTCTCCTCCCTCAGTTCCTCCAACACTCTCTGGGGCCCAGGCTGATGGCCTCTGAATAACCAAGGGCTATGCTGAGTCTGCCTGCTGCCCAGGCCCCAAATATATTGAGTCATGGCAGCCCAGCTCTGGTTGCTGGGCATCAGGAGAAAGTGACAGCTGCCACATGTGGCCCGTTGGGTAACTGAAAAGAGGTTAGTGGTTTGCAGGTATTGAGTAACCACTGAGCTTCCTGAAACTTCAAGTTTCTTTCTGGACCACTCCCCATCTTCCTCTTTCAGGGTCAGGCTGGGAGCTGGGGAGTATCCACAAGCCCTCATCCATTTATTTATTCATTCAATGGTCATTTGCTCACCACCTCCCCTGCTCCTGCATGTCCTGGGCTTGGGAGACTTCGAGAGACATCCATGGGGTTCTACCCTCCTGAGTTCCTTGGCTCAGATAATGATACCACCATCTACTTCTACAGCCAAGGCAGAAACCCAGGCATCAGTCTGGACTCCTCCGTCACAGCCCCCATGTCTCCCCTTCTGTTATTCTGTAGTGTCCTGTCACATCATTTATTATCTTTTATTGTAAAAGCTCCAGTTGTCTATCTTTTCCTTCTAGACTGAATGAAAGCAGGGACTGTGTCTATCTTGTTTTCTGCTGTATGCCTGGCACCTGGTACAGTGCCAGCGCTTAGTAGCTGCTCATTAAACATTATTGAATGAATTAGTAAATTCCTTGAATTCCATTCCCTTAATATTCCTTGGATCCATACCCTTCTCCCTTCCCCCAGCCACAACATTTGCTCAGATCTCATCCTCCACCTGAACTATTGAGCAGCCTTCTCATTGCACTGCCTGCCTCACCTCCCCCATTCAATTTATTTTCCACACTACATCCAGAGACCTCATTCTAAAGTGCCCGTCTGTCCTACTCAGAACCCTTCCTGGCTCCCCATCACTCTCAGGAACAAGACCACGTTTCTTGGATGAAAAAAAAAATTAGGGTAGACATGACTGATCATTCCACTATCATTTTCCCTGTGAAATGATCAGGAAGATAAGCAATAATACAAAAACTTGCCATGATACTATATAAACTAAAGATAAGAGAGGATCACAAGGCAAAGTGTGAGGGAGAAATTGCACTAACTGGATGGTAGACAGGGACAGATTGAGAAACACATTCTTGGGTGACACACCACTTGCTCCTCCCTCTGAAACAGAATAGCATGTGTCATACTGTGTCATTAACTGACCATGTGCCTCCCTTCTCCTTTACTGCAAGCTCCTTAAGGACAAGAACTGTGTCTAAAATTTATCTTGATGTCTCTGGCACCTAGCACAGGCCTTGGCATGTAATAGGCACTCAATACATATTTGTTGAATGAATGAATCATAGGATTAAATGAATTAATGAATGAAGAACCAATGGTTCCAAAGTAAATAAAACAGACTAATTCCCACTGCCTACCCTTCTCTCAGGGACCCAGGGGCAGCAATGACTAAATGGACTTTTGGCCATACCCCAACAGTCAGGGTTGTTGAGGGCATGGATACCAGCACCAGAAAGTCATGGTAGAGTCCTGGCTCCATCAGTTATTAACTGTGTGAGCTTGGGCAAGTAACCTAACCTCTCTGTGCCTCACCTTTGTCATCTGTAAAATGGGGATAGTAATAATACCAATTTATAAATCACATTAGGATTTTCTTTTTAACCTGTTCCTTAAAATACTAGTGCTTAGGAAATCTATTGGAAGCAGAAGCAGTAAAGGGTAGTTTAGGGTTAGGGTTAGGGTTAGGGTACGGCTTAGGGTACGGGTTAGGGTATGGCTTAGGGTACGGGTTAGGGTACGGCGTAGGGTATGTGTTAGGGTTAGGGTTAGGGTTAGTTTTAGGGTTAGGGCTAGGTTTAGGGTACCAAAAAAAAAAAAAAAAAAAAGAAGAGGCCCAGGGCTGAGATCCAGTGAGGAAAGGGGAAGGACCAGTGAGCTGGAATGTGGTGTCCTGGAGGCCAAGAAGAGACGGTGTTTCAAGAAGGAGAGAGTGGACACTCTGTTCAGCGTCCATGAGAGGCCACATGAGATGAGGACCCACAAGTGACCATGACCTTGATAAGGGCAAATGTTATGTGCAACACCCACCCCTGAGCCTCACCCATTCCCCATGTTCACCCCATCCTTCATCCTCTCATGCACTCTTTATTGGTAAGATAAAGAAAGCCAAGGAGGTAGTAGATTTTTGAGAATAAAACCCCACCAGAATGTCATATATCACTTCTAGCCGCTCAGGATGGGGTTAACCACGAAAGCAGAAGACAAGGTTGGAGGGATGAAGATTTTCACTGCAGATCTTGGCAAGGGAGGCTGGGCTATCTCTCTCACTATGATTTTTAAGACTAGAAACATTTCCACTTCAACCCTCATTCATGCCCTTATTAAGCAAATAAATATTTATGCTCTCCCAAAAATAAAAAATAAAAAGAAGCGTCTAGCAGCATCTATTAAAATTATAAGACCTTTGACTCAAAAAAAAAAAAGAATTTATTTACATTACAATCATATATAAATTGAATAGGACATTGCTCACTAACACAGACTTGTCTAAATTCATTAAGTCAAAAGTATATTGCCAGAGGGCTGGGTGTTTGAAAAATATGTCTGAATTTATCAACAGCCTAAATTCCAGCTTCCCTGAAATGACCACTAACATTTCAAGTGCACCCCGTGTCGAATAAATGCATAGTTTTTATTTTTCTCCAAAAAAAAAAAATAATAATAATAATACCAATTTAGAGCATTGTTGTGAGAACTAAATTTATGTGCATGTGTGTAAATTTAGTGTGTATATATTTAGTATATATATGTATACACATACATATATATAAATAAATGTACCTGTATATACTATACTATATATTATACTATATATGCTATATACTACATATAATATATACTAGATATAGATATAAATATAGATAGATAGTGATATTTAAGTTCCAGCTATTATTGATGATGTTGGTGATAATTCCCTAATAAACCCCATCAGCTTCTCTTTTTTTGTGTCTACAACATCTGTTTCACGGTGGGATTGAAACTTCCACCATTATTAAGCAATGCAATGTAAAGCTGAGAGGGGCAGGAGGCGGTGCCTGGCCTGGCTTTTTCTCTGCCTGGTGGAGCAAGAGTGAACAAAAACAATCAACATGGGACCTGTGAAAAGATCCTACACACAGGAGGAAGAAAATTGTTCTGAAGATTCAGATGAAGAACTTATTATCTCTGAAATGATTTTCTATAAGAAGCAGAATAAACCTCTAAAAGTCATCTGCTTGGTATTCTCAAAACAAACACATACCCCAGGAAGCTTTGATATAGTGGTTATTTGCTGGATGCCTCCCAAGTGGGCAAAGGATGTGAACAAGCAGTTTATAGAAATGGAAATGCAAATGGCTTGCAAACATGAAAGGATGCTTGTTTCCCTCATAAGAGAAATGCAAACCCAAACTACAGGAAACATGATTTTTCACCTATCAGACTGGCAGAAATCCAACAGTTTGATGTCACAGGGTTGGGAGGCCCTTGTGAAATCCACTGTGGGGATTTTTGAATCCTTTGGGGATTTGACTTCGAAGACTTCACTCCTCCTTCCTTTTCAGCCATGTTGTTTAAGTGAGATTTCTTCCATTCCAGCTCCAGGGGTGGCCCTGACGGCCTGAAGCCTACTAAATTTCGGATCATGCAGAGGAGATCATCGAAAATTGGGCAGGCTACTTAGGCACTCTGAGCTTAGTTTCCTTGTCTGTAAAATGCAGACAGTAGTAGAGACTCAGGGAAAGCAGCCAGCACCGTGTCTAGCACATAATCAATAAGTGACACATTTTATTGACTTTAGTAACTGGGTACATATGAGTTTAAATATATGTGCTTGACAATCTGAAAGCTTATAGAATTACAAACTGGAGCTCTACTTTCTAAACCATTATAGAAGATAAAAACAAGAAAAACCTAGAATGTATAGCAAAGAAGAAAAAACAAAGCAATAAGGAAACACAAAAATAAAGAAGTAAAATGAGACTACATCAGTTATGAAATAGATATAAATAAATTCTGCTATGCTAGGCAAAGATTCTCAGCCTCATGTTTAAAAATAAAATTCAACTAGACTATATTCTGCTTATAAGAAATACTTCAAATACACATAATGTCCAAGTGTAGTAAAGATATATATGTAAAAAATAGGATATGAGTATTAAAAGAAAACATGGGGAAAAGGTCTTAGAGTAGGAAAGGATTTTCTAACTATGGCTCAAAATCCAGAAACCATAAGAGAAAAGATTGATCAATTCAACAACAGAAAAATAAAAACTTCTACAATTGAAAAAAGAAAAACCTATGTAAATTCAAAAGACAAATGATAAATTGGGAAGAACCATTTTTAATTCAGATAACAGAGGGATAGATAATCTTCCTAAAATATAAAAAGCTAATAGGAATCAATAAGCCCAACAACCTAATAGAAAAATGGTTAAAGGATATAATAGAAAAAGAAATGCACATAGATTTTTTTTTTTTAATTTTATTTATTTATTTATTTATGGCTGTGTTGGGTCTTCGTTTCTGCGCGAGGGCTTTCTCTAGTTGCGTCAAGCGGGGGCCACTCTTCATCGCGGTGCGCGGGCCTCTCACTGTCGCGGCCTCTCTTGTTGCGGAGCACAGGCTCCAGACGCGCAGGCTCAGCAATTGTGGCCCACTGGCCCAGTCGCTCCGCGGCATGTGGGACCCTCCCAGACCAGGGCTCGAACCCGTGTCCCCTGCATTGGCAGGCAGACTCTCAACCACTGCACCACCAGGGAAGCCCCTGCACATAGATCTTAAATGCCTCTTTTGTTATGAAAAGATGTGCTCAAAATAAGAGAAATGCAAATTCAAATACACCGAGACAAGATTTTTCACCTATCAGATTGGCAAAATTGCTAAAGTTTGCTATCACAGTGTTGGTGAAGCTATGGAGAAATAAGTTCTCTCATATAGTGCTGATGGGAGGGTAAATCGGTACAACCCAATGACATGCAATTCAGCAGTACTTATCAAATTTACAAATGCACAATCCTTTTGATTTAGTAATAATATTTCTGTGAAATTTTCCTACATGGACAAAAAGTATGTACACAGTTATTCAATGCAACATTGTTTGTACTAGCAAAAATTGGAAACAATCCAAATGTCTACCAACAGAGAATTGGTTAACTACATTCTGGAACCTCTATACAATGGGATACTCTGCAGCCACTGGAAAGAATGAGGAAACTTGCAATGTGCAAGTTGAAGAAGGAAGATTAAGAAAAATCCCCGAGGTACAACTGAGTGATAAAATGCAAAATTCTGTGTATTGTGTATGTTACGTTTGTGTTTTAAAAAAAGGAAAATAAGTAGAAATATTTGTATTTGCACAGAGAAACTCAAGGATACACAAGAAAATAATAAAACCACTTTCCAGTTTAGGGGTGAAGGGAGAAGTGGGAACTGGGTAGATGAATAATGGAGAATGGAGGGAGGCTTTTCTCTGTATATTTTTTTTTCTTGTATTTTTAATTGTTGAAACGTAAATACATTATTCGTTCAAAAATTTAAGTAAAAAAGTTAAATGACAAAGAAAATTTACATTAAAAACCACAAACAAAGCTATGTTAGGTAAGTGCAAAGTAGGGGATGGTAATAGTGATACAAGAAATAATAAAACTTGTGGCTAAAAGCATTAAATGGGCTAAAAGGGGGATACTTTTATTCATTTAAAAAATACAATCCATGGACTTCCCTGGCGGCGCAGTGGTTGAGAATACACCTGCAAATGCAGGGGACACAGGTTCGATCCCTGGTCAGGGAAGATCCCACATGCCACGGAGCAACTAAGCCCTTGTGCCACAACTACTGAGCCCATGCCCCACAACTACTGAAGCCTGTGCGCTCTAGGGCCCGCGTGCCACAAGTACTGAGCCTGTGTGCTGCAACTACTGAAGCCTGAGCACTAGAGCCCGTGCTCCGCAACAAGAGAGGCCACTGCAATGAGAAGCCCGTGCACCGTAGCCCCCATTCACCGCAACTAAAGAAAGCCTGCCCACAGCCAAAAAAAAAAAAAATACAATCCATAATGAGGAAGGCTCTTATACATTGAATCATAGAGCATCAAAATAGATGAAGTACAAATAGAAGGAGAAGTTAATGTAAATAAAAAAGTATTAAGAGATACATCATTATCAGTCTGATAGGTTACATAGGCTAAAAATAAATATGGATATATATTATTTTAAAATATATGTGTGTGTATGTATATGGTACAACTAAACTAATAAAATATCAAGGGATGGATCCTATAAAAAGTGAACACACATCTTTTAAAAAATCCATAGAACACATAAAAAGTAAATTCTAAAAAATAAAATATACATAAACTACAGATTTTAATTAAACCAACATCCCCCTATATACCTGAAATAAAACTAGAAATTCATAACACAATATTTCTTTTAAACAATTAAAACAAACAACTCCTCAGCCTAAATGTTCCCCTAAAAAGACTTTTACTGGGTCAAAGAGAAATAAAAAATTCAATGACCAACTATTTATAAAATAATGATAAAGAAAACTTTACATATCAAAATGTACAATGTGCAGCCAAAGCTAAATTCAGAGGGAAAACATAGCTTTAAATACTTATGTTATTTTAAAAAATGACAAGAAACAAAATAAGCATTAACTTTAATAAGCTTGTAGAAAAAGAACAGAAAAGCTACCCCAAGATAATTAAAGGGAAGAAAATAATAAAGATAAAAGCAGAATTACTTAGTAAACCATAGAGCTGAGAAGTAAATTCAGGTGTGTTTTAAACAAGCAAACAAAAGAAAGTCCATGGTATGTCATATAAAACCTGTCATGACTTGGCCCTTGCAGTTTATATATCCCTTGACCTGGCCCCCCACACTCATCTCCTGCCATTCTGAACTATGGATCCCTTGCTATCTGAACCAAATAGATTGATTTAAATAAAATGTTTGAGAGAGAGCTGGTTCTGTGAGCTCTTGTTGGTTGCTTACCACTGTCATCCACCAGTCAAGTCCACCTACCCTTTAAGGCCCAGCTCAAATGCCCCCTCCTCCAGGCAGGCTTTATGGATCCAAACTACAGCTCAAGGCAGACTGGGGTAAGCTCTGCAAGAGAATGGGTGAATCCAACATTGGGGGCAGAGTGGAGGTTACATCCAACCGTGGGGGTAGAGGAAAGCTGTCTGGTAGAGGGGGCCTTGAACTGGTTAGTGAACGAGAAAGGATTTCAGTCAGCAATGAGCAGGGAGAAAGATCTCTCCAGGAGGAAGGAAAAGCATGAGCAAACGCAGGGTTGTGTGTGAATGGCCTGAGAGATTTGGAAAACTGTGGGATGTCTCATATGACTAGGTTGTGGAAGGCTGATAGGGAGTGGGGACAGGGGGGTGTGGAAAGGTCAACAGGGCAGGTCACGAAGGACCTTGAATGACACACTGAGGGGTTTATGCTTCCTCCCCCTGTGGGTGATGGAGAGTAGCCAGAAATTTCTGAGCAGGATTATGAGGTTGGAGCTGTCAGCTCCCTGACGAGCCCCACTCTCACTGAGGTGGGGGAAAGTAAGGTGGTGGGTGGTATGAGGGGGCGATTCCTTCAGCTGGCAGGCTGCCCAGGAGAAGCTGGGGAGAGGCAGAGTGGGTAGCTCTGGCTCTGGTGGCCTGAGCCTGGGGTTGGGATAAGGGGCCTGGCCCTGAGTCTGTTTCTCCTCCTTGACCCATTTCCCAGCTTCTGCATGCCACCTCCCCACCCCCATCACGACCAGGGAGAGGCTGGGAGGCAGCTCCTGGCTCCTCCCCCAGTTGCCAAGGGGCTTTTCTATCCACCCATCTGGCCCAGCTCCTTCAGGGGCCTCTGTGGTCAGGTCTTTGTGTCTGCACAGTGGCCCTCTTTGTCCTGAGCAGCAACCCCCTCCCTCCTGCCTTTCTCTCTCTGCCTGTGTTACAAAAAGCACCAGTTTTGCAGAGAGACTGGCCAGGGCTCTGATCTTGGCTTCCCCCACTGAGTCTCTGTGTGACCCTGACCAAGCCATTTTGCCTGAGCCTTAGTTTTTAGTTCATGAAAAGGAGCTGTGTGAGGAATCAAACTCCTGACAAGAATTGGTCTGCTAGTTAGTGCTGAGAGGTAAACAACAAATGATGTCCACACAGACCCCTACGCAACCTCAGGCTGTTCACTGAAACTCCTGATTACATCTCCCACCTCATCCTCATCACTGCCTGGCCAGGTGGCCATCATTTGCCCATTTGACAGAGGAAGAAACCAAGGTCTGAGGATAGGACTGGCTTCACAGGCGTTGACCCATGCTTTGAAGGTCCCTGTACTTGATTTAATGCTCTACTATCCCATCTTGAGATTCATACCAATATTTTTTTTTTATTTTAAAGATCTAGCAAGTCTTGCTTTTTTTTTTTTTTTTAAAGAGCCCCTGACTTATTTATTTATTTATTTACTTTTTTTTTTTTGGTTGTGTTGGGTCTTCGTTTCGATGCGAGGGCTTTCTCTAGTTGCGGCAAGCAGGGGCCACTCTTAATCGCGGTGCGCAGGCCTTTCACTGTCGTGGCCTCTCTTGTTGCGGGGCACAGGCTCCAGATGCGCAGGCTCAGTAGTTGTGGCTCATGGGCCTAGTTGCTCCGTGGCATGTGGGATCTTCCCAGACCAGGGCTCGAACCCGTGTCCCCTGCATTGGCAGGCAGATTCTCAACCACTGCGCCACCAGGGAAGCCCTCATACCAATTTTTGAACAAAGGGCCTGCATTTTCATTTTGCCCTGGTTCCCTCAAATTATGTAGCTGGTCCTGATGGTAGAAAGGTAGAACAGAGGCTTGCCTAGACCTGGACCAGGCTTCCTGCCTCCGGGGCTGCCTCCCCTGGGTGCCAGCATCTTGGCATGCCAAGAGCCAGAGCTTCCAGGCCGCATTTGACATCAGAGGCCTGGCCCCTGCCCTGGAAATCTGAGGAGCACAGTTCCCGGTCGGTGAGGGAGGCAGGGATGGTCCAGGCCAATGCAGCAGTCCAGAGAGCTAGCAAGACAAGGCTGCTGGAGCCAGCCCAGCCCTGTGTAACCAGAGCTGCAGCGTTGGTCCCAGTGCCATGGCTCAGTCATCACTCCGGGAACTCAGCAGGGCCTTCCTTCCCAGCCCATTGCAGTTTCAGGGCCAGGAGACCTACCTCAGACTCACTGTGTGATTTGGACATTCACTTCCGCTTTCTGCACTTCAGTTTCCCTATATGTAAAATGATAATGATAACACATACTTCTTAGGATTCTGGTGAAGATTAAATTAGATACTTTAAGACAATGACTAGGGCTTCCCTGGTGGCACAGTGGTTGAGAATCTGCCTGCCAATGCAGGGGACATGGGTCCAATCCCTGGTCCGGGAAGATCCCACATGCCGCGGAGCAACTAAGCCCGTGCGCCGCAACTACTGAGCCTGCGCTCTAGAGCCCACGACCCACAACTACTGAAGCCCACATGCCTAGAGCCCATGCTCTGCAACAAGAGAAGCCACTGCAATGAGAAGCCTGTGCACTGCAACGAGGAGTAACCCCCACTCGTCACAACTAGAGAAAGCCCACATGCGGCAGCGAAGACCCAACACCGCCAAAAATAAATAAATAAAATAAATAAATTTATGTTAAAAAAAAAGAGACAATGACAAGCACAAAGAAGGCAATCAGTAGAGTTCTTACTCATTTACTCACACAATAAATATTCATTGAGGTTGCCCGGGTGACAAAGACAGTGCTGTGTGCTGGACATTTAACTGTGAACGGGATGGACCCTAGCCCTGCCCTCAAGTAGATCCCCATTAGAGGAGGAGATAGATATCGACAGTGATAAGATTGCAGTAAGTGATGTGACAGAGGGAGGTACCTGATGGGGCACCTGGGCTGGGACTTAGAGGAGCGATGGTGGGGAGTTAGGAGAAAGGACCAAGGGTGGAGAAGCATCAAGGGGCACAGGCAGAGGGAGCAGCAAGTGCCAGGCAGGAGGCGAGTGAGGGCTCAGCACTGCAGTCTGACTGGAGCAGAGGCAGGAGGGGAGGTGGCGGGGAGGAAAGGTCTGGTGTGGTAGGCTGCAGAGCCAGGATTTATCTTGAGGGTGGTGGTGGCCACCAGAGGGTGTAAGGCAGGCAATGGCTGGGGGACAGTGATGGCGCCTGTGAAGGAGGGCTTGGAGGTGTCATGTCCCAGCTTAGCGACAAGACCTGAGCCGGGGCCAGGGCTCCACCCCCAGCACAAATTCTCAGAGTGGGTTTTCTCAGGGGAGATGAGAACAGTCAGAGAGGGAAGATGAGAAGGCTTGAGAGAGCCAAATGCCTCCTCGGGGTTGGAGAGGCGGGAAGCCTCCTAATGCCTGGGGAGAAGCGCTCCTGGACTTGCCCTCCCCATCCTGACCTGCTGCCGCTAATGGAATCCTGCTCCCTGCTTCCTCTCATGGTCCCCCCTCCTTGTGGGAACCATTACGTGTCTGGGCCTTCGCCACTAGCCCGCCTTGGCTGCTTGATTGCATGCTCTTCCACCCATCTGTAACGGAGCCTTGTGTGGGGCTTGCTATGGGACTCGCTGGGCCTCAGTTCCTAGCCGGATCATGGTTCGTCAAACTCTTACAAGAAAATGTAAGTAAATACAAAGATAAAAGCAAAAGAGCTCAGGTTGAAGTGGGATGGGGGCTCCTCAGCTGCCCTAAGTAGAGGAAACTCAGCTGGGGGATTTGGAGCCTGCTGGACTTGATGATCTCCAAAGCCCAGTGATGAGTGTCAGGGAAAGATGTCAGGAGACCTAGACTTCCAGCCCCTTATCAGAGGGGAATCCTAACCCTTTGAACCTAGGTCACTGGGGATGATGGGCAAAACCCTGAAAAAAGGACACCAGACGGGCCACTGAAAAAGGGATCATTATTGCCATTTTGCAGAAGAGGAAACGGAGGCTCAGAGAAGCATCAAAGGAGGTGAGGCAAGATGGGAACCTGAACTCAAGGCTGTGGTGTCCAAGGGCAAATCCCTTTCCTCTGTGCCTCAGGCCTAAGTCACCTGTTGTGGTAGCTCAGACACTGTTTCTCAGGGATGCAGTTTCTTCTGCTGTAAAGTAAGGGACTTGACCAGAGCAGGAGCAGAACTCTGGGCTGCCCACCCTCCAGTCGGCTGGAGACTGAGGCAGAGCCCTGGGTCCTCATACTGGTATCAAAGGAATTTTTTCTCTGGACCTAAATAGCAGTTACAGTAGAGGGCTGATGGGAGAGGCAAGAAGGAGGTTGGCTGAGGCCTCCAGTGTCCAGGGGGCTTTCCCCACACTGAGACCTCCAAGGCCCAGACTCCACAAGTAGGGGCCACAGAGATTCCTAGCCCCCTAGAAGCTGCATGGACCAGCTTGGACAATAGGTGGAGGAGACTGGACAAGAGGCCTTTGTGTCTCCCAGGTGAAGGTCCCCAGGGCACTGCCAAGGCGGCTGAGCCACACAGGACTGTGTGTCCATCCTGCTCCCGCTCTTGGCAAGGCTGCAGCCAGGCCCCAGTCAGCTGATGTGGAGCCCAGCAGGACTCAAGGTCCCAGGGCCCTGGGCAAGCTCCTTGGCCACAGAAACAGACCTCCTGTGCACTGGGTCCAGACACTGACTGCCTAAAGCCATACATGGAAGGTCACTGGTTGTTGGGAGGGTGAGTGTAATTGCCTCTAATTCACAGAAAAAGAGGCCCTGAAAGGGGCTGGAACTGGGTCAAGTTCTCCCAGAGTCAGTGCTGAAGCTGAGCTGGAACATGCACTCCTGACGCCTAGACCAGAATGAGAGAGAGGGGGGTATTCATTCATTCATCCATTCAAACATCCAACAAGTATTGAACAACTCCTGGGACCTCTGGGACCAGTGAGAAGAAGGCAGACAGACCTGGTCCCTGCTCTCCTGGAGCTCACAGTCCAGGAAAGGGACAGACATAGGGTCCCTGGCCACAGGAGCCGTGGGAGCGGGGTTGAGGGTAGAGACGGGAGTGATGTCTGTGGCTGGAGTCGTCTGAGAAGGCAGTTCAAGGGAAGCAGCTGAAGATGATGGACCAAAAAAAGCCGAGTGTTCAGGAAATTTCTAGTGACTCTTTCTGGCTGAGATTAAGCACAGAGAGCACAGGGGAGGCTCCCCCCACCCTCCTCTCCAGAGCTGGAAAGTCAGAACCCTGAATGCCCGGATTTCCTCCTGGAAATAGGAGGCGAGTGCTCTGAGCAAGGTGCCTGGGAGGAGTGGGCACAGGTTCGCGGATGGTCTCGCGGTGGGCAGTGACAGGGGCCACAAGGATACCAAACTTTGCAAAACTTTAGCGTCATTGAAAACCACTCATCATCCCTTATGAGGAAGCCCAGGGAGCCTCGGTCCCCAGGCGGTAGGACAGTCGCCGCCAGCCCCTCCCCGGGCAGCACCCGAAGCGGACGCCCTGACCCCGCGGCCCTATCGCCCGGCAGCGTCCCCGAGTGGTTGGCGGAGTGTCTGTCGGGACGGGAGGTGGTGATGGCTGTGCCTGGGTCTGTCCAGAGTCCGTCCCGCCCCCGGCCTGACCCGGCAGGGTAGGAAGCCGGGCGGGGCTGGCGGGGCTCTCAGGCACGTGGGTCTCCGCCGCGGCGACTGGACGCCGGCGCTGGCAACCGGGAGTCGCGGCCGGGGCACTGCGGGCTGACGAGCGCCCTGCGAGGTGAGGGCGGGCCGCCTGCAGGGCCCGGAGACGAGGAGACGGCGGCGGGCGGGCCCGGCTACGCGGCCGGTGGCGACTCAGCCGGCGCCGGGCAGGCAGAGCGGAGCGCGCGGGGCTGGCCGAGGAGTCGCGGTTCCCAGCCGGTGTGAGCGCTCCGGCAGGTCCGTGGTCGAGCTGGGTCTCCACCGGAGCTTCGAACTTGTGGAATGTGGACGAATACCCGCACGGATACCCGGGTGAATGTGCGTCCGCGTATTTGGGAAAGTCTGTGTGTCACTGGGTGAGTGCATGCGCCCCTGCGGGGTCGAGTTGCTGAACCCGTGGAACTTGTTTGTGTTTGTGCTCTGGTGTGGGCGCCCCGGCCGCGTGGGACCGGGGCCAGAGACAGGCCAACCCTGGAAGCCCGCTGAGCCCCCTCCCTCCAGGGGCGCTCTGGGTGGCAACCTCGCCTGGGCATCGGCAAGACTGGGGTGGGGCGGGGGGGGGTGGCCAGAGCAGTGGCCTAGAAGGACAGTTAACCCTCTGTCAGGGCAGTTTTAATCTGGCAGGCTGCGGTACGAAGGGTCATTCTGGAGAAAGACAGTTCCCTCTCTCCCCACCCCAACTAGGGCCGCAGGTGTCAGGCTTGGGGTCGCCACGAGCCAGACCCAAGGGCCAGGCCCTGCTGCGGACCAGAACTGCCAGTTTGGAGTCTGTGGGACTGATGGCAGCTGTTCCTTTCATCATGCATCCCCAGCTTCCCTGGGCCCACAGCCTGAAGTGCCCACTTTGTTTGGGATCTAGGCTGGAATAATGGGGAGCTTTTGAGGGTCAGGGTGGGGACCAGATAAAGTCTCAGCTATCTATTGGTGGGAGTGGTTGGGAAAGAGAGTCTTTGAGCAGACAGGGCCCCCTAAAAGCTCTCTGGAGACCCAGAGAGCTATACTCCATCGTGCCTTGTACACTGTGTGACCGTGGGCAAGGCATGTCCCTTCTCTGAGCCTCAGTGGCCTCGTCTGTAAAGGGGGAGTAATAATGATGTGGAACATGAGGACTATTGAAGAGCTGGTGTGTGGGTCATGTTCAACACAAATATCCTCCTGGGCAGGCTCACTGCTTGGGGGTGGGAGGATCAGTTCCTGGAGGGAACTTCCTGAAACACAAATCCCAATCATTCTCCTCCTTGGGCTAAACTTTCACAGGACTTCCACTGGACTAACCCTGAGCCCCTTGGCCTGGGACTCAAGGCCCCTGAGAACTGGTCCTTGCCACCTTCTCCAGCCACCTCTCCTGCCTGACTCTTCACCCTCTAGTAAATGCATGTAATCTGCTGTGCACAGTAGTCAGTTTCTTGCTTCTGGACCATTGCATATTCTATACTCGCTGCCTGAAATGCCCTTCTACTCTCATCTTCTTCAGTTGGAGAGCTACCCAGCCTTGGGGACCAGCTCAGATGCCCCCTCCTCTGGGAAGCTTTCCTTGATTCCCTCAGCTGAGTTGGAGCCTCTTCTGGGCTCTTGCAGTCCTGGTGCTGACAGCCCTGGTCCCACCTTGGACTGTTATGGTCTCTGTCTGTCTCCTCCTTCCCTCTCCCAAGGTCTGGGGACCCCTGCAGGGCAGGAACTGGGTCTCACTCATTTTTGTGTTGCCAGGACCCTGCACAGTGCTGAGCTAAACTGGGAGAGCAGCAGCAGCCCCTAACCCCTGCTCCCTGTCCCCAGCTTCCCCAGTGAAAGCCTGTCTACAGTGGAGCTCCACGTCATTACAAAGAAGGGGAAACCAGAATCAGGTCACCAGAATGGGTGCACAGATTATCAGAACAGTGTGTCCTGGGACACTACAGGACTCAGGGTGTACAAGCTGAAAACTTGGATTTCATCCAGAAGGCAATAGGGAACCTTGGAAGTTTTGTGAGCAGGGCATGGTCAGAACAGCATTTCAGAAAAATCTCTCTGGTTGCAGCGTGGAGAATGGATTGAGTAGTGTTGAGTACGTGAAGGTTAGGGCATTTGTGAGATTGACACCAGAACCATCCAGGCATTATTTAAAGTTGGAGCCCTTGTCCCCTTGGCTAAACACTTCTCTGAGTCCTCAGATGCTCTTGCTGAGGAATTTGAGGACAGTTAGGACTCTCCCTCCCCTAGTAGGAGCCAGGAGACTTGAAATTGATCTCATCCCAGCTTTGTCCCCAACATGCTGGGTGACCTTGGGACAGTTCTTGCCCTGCCAGCCTCTAAAAGGAGGCCAGAACCAGTGAAGTCTTGAATTGAGAGTATGTGGGGGTGGGGGGGAGGACAGCTGGCATGAAAGGCTTATCACTCCCCACTTCGTCTTACCTTGGGCTGTCCTGGGGTTTGGCTGGAGGGGTTGGGGTGTCACAGTGGGTGACACTCACAAATGGTTGCCAAGCTTGGACTGCAGAGTGAGGCTATGGCCCCTCCTTTCTTGTCCTCCTCCTGCCCAGGGTGCACAGAGCTTTGAGGTTTCTGGATCCTCCAAGGACCAGCTAAAAGAGTGTGAGAACATCACCGAGTCCTCATAGGTGACCCTGTGAAGGCTTTGATTTGGCTTCTTTCCTGACTGTGAGGAGCCACTGTGCCCCTTTAGGTGTCAGTTTTGCCATCTGTAAATTGGGCATGATGGTCCTTGTGTCTTCGAATGCAGGTTGCTATGAGGATTCTTAAGACAGTGTCTAGGAAAGGGCCTTGTAAGCTGTAAAATGCAATGCACAGGGGAGGCGCGTGATACTTATAGACCTAAATGCATTTTGAAGACGATACAAGAACACTAATGTAATAGTGAGAGATCGTGCTGTTTATTGGAATTTTAACTATTGACAGCCTTCCTCTCCCTGCCCTCTCTGCAGAGACAGCTTACTAGTAACATTTTATAAATGTACTTCATTTTATCTTCCACCAACCCTGTAAGGGAGGAATTATTACTCGCATTTTGCAGATGAGGAAATAAAGGCTCAGAGAGCACCTTGACCAAAGTCACAAAGCTGGTGAAAGTTGGGGTTCCTGCCTACCTGCCCTACCTAGCTTAACCCTCCCCATTCAAGACAGAAGCCCCATCTGGGTGAGGCCAGGTCCTCTAGTTTTCAGGCTGAGGGAAGTTTGAATTCCATCCTGAAAACATGTCTTCAGTTCTTGCTTGTGGCCTGATTACCCAGCTGCTGGTAAGATAGTATCTGCTCAGGCTGCCCACAGGGCTGGAGAAGCCTTGCTGATCTGGGTGAGGGGAGGTGGAGTTATCCCTGGTGAAATCTTTCCTCTCCCCAAACTTCCTTCTGTGGGTCTGTCTGGTGTACCTTTTGACCCACACCTTCCTCTTAGGCCTGCCTTTGTGTCCTCAGGTCTGGCCTCTCCCAGCCATTGGGAGACTGGCTATGGGGGCCTTCCCTGACCTCTGTACTCATCCTAGAGGTCAGTTGCAGGACTAGGCCAGGCCGGGCCCACTGTCTCTCTCTGTCCACATCACCCAACACAGGCTGGGTACAGAGAAGGTGCCAGTGAGTGTTTGGGAAATGAATGACCAGGTGAAAGTAGGTGTATAATAGAAGAGGAAGATCTTGCTCCACGGAGAGATACAGTTAGTTCTTGAACAGAGGGGTTCCTCTACTCCTCTGTCATGCCGTCTCCAAGGCCTGAGTTGTGTCTGGTCCAGTGAGTAGCTGGAGTCCCTGCTGGGAAGGTGGGCAACCTAGGCCCTTCTGGGCAGCTGCTTCCTCCTTGGTGCTCTACCCTGGTGCCCTGTCACTGTCATCACGGTGACAGTGACACTGCCTGGGCCCTGGAGCATGGGAGGAGGGCCTCCCTCAGACTTCTTGGGGCCCTCTCCTCTCCTCTCCCCCTGCCTTGGGGAGGATCCTGGTGTTGCTACAGCTTCCTGGTGAGCGCCCAATCTCCCCAGCCTCAGCTTGTGGGAGGAGTCTTGCTGTGGCTGGGCTGTGGGCCAGCAAGGATACTTTCCATCTCACAAGGAAATCCAGGGCCAAGGGATCAGCTCCCCTCACTGGACCATTATGTGTGTAGTCTCCTTCTTGATCCCTCCTTTCTGACCCCCCTTTCCTATCCAACTTCCACGTGGCACCATCTTTGCAAAGATCAACTCCTACCATGTCCTTCCCTGCTTAAGCCCTGCCATAGCTCCTCATTGTCCTCAGGATTGAGGCCTCAACCTGGCCTTCAAGCCTTTTCGTGTGAGACCTGCAGGCCCTCCCGCATTCTGTGCCACCTAACCCTCCACTCCAACTTCACATGATCCCCCAGCCTTCCCCCGACAGGCCACACTGTCACACCACGGAGTCTTTGCTCATGCTCCTCCCTCTGCCTTCAGTGCTCTCCTACCTTTTTGTCTACCTGACAAACTCCATATCATCCATCAAGTCCCAGCTCAAATGACCCCTCCTCAGGGAAGCTCTCCCTGACTACCTCCCCACGCCAGTTAGAGGTTACTCTGGATTCCATATCCCCAGGGCTTCCCTTAGTCATGGCTTAATCACTCAAGCAGACTTGGTCCATGTCTGTGTCTTTCTCCCCATCCGGACTGGAGCTGCTCAAGGGCCTGACAGAGTCTGATCTGAGTCTGGGTTTGCAGGGTCTTTCCGAGGTTGGGCATATGGGGGTATTAGCAAATGTTTGTTGAGACACTGTGGCTCCTGGGAAAGTGATTTATGATTGTGTTACTCTGAGAGTCTAGACTCCTGTGGTTCTGAAAATCTCAAAACCAAAGCTATCAGAAGCAATGAATAACAGAAGTGAAGAAACATTTAGCATTCACTCCTGGAACCAGAGACTCTTGGAATTGGACTGTAAGAACCAATGAACTCCAAATCTTGGAAGCACTCTGAGTGAGACAATCAGAATCACAGGCTCACGTATATCCTGGCCAACATTTTTGTCCCTTTTTCTACATTGGGGTCTCCATTCTCCCTCTTTCCTCCAAAACTGGACCCTTCCTGCTTCTGCACAGACCTGATCACAGCCCCTTCTAGGAGCCTTTCCTGACTCCTCTGACCATGACCCCTGCTCCTCTGCTAGGTCACCTGGTAAGGCCCCTGCTGAGAAGTGTTTCAGGGTCTCTTTGTCAAGATGGGCAGATGCAGCCCCCACATTAGGACAGTGCATGATTTGCTAGCCTCACGGAGCACCCACCTGCCCCCTTGTCTTGCTCATTCCTCATGAGCTGTCTTATGTAGCAGTGATTCTCCCTGTCTGACCAGTGAAGAACCTGAGGCTCAGAGAGTGGAACTGACTTGACCAAGATTGCACAGCATGGATGGTTCCAAGTTGGAGCCTGAACCCAGGGTTCTTGCCTCTTGAGTATGGCTGGAGGCATTCGGGTGTGATGGGCTGGGGTGGAGTCCAGGGCATTGTGGTTCCGAACTTGTTCAGTTTAGCAACTGTGCGGGGCTGGGCTGTGTCAGAGGTGGATCAGATGTCTTGGAGTCCTGCTCTGGGGTGGGTTTGGGGGTGCTCAACCCCACACTGAAAATTAGAAGACCAGACCTTGGTAAGGCCCTTCCTCTTCAGGAGTCTCAGTTTCCTGATCTGTAAGGTGAGAGGACCAGCCTAGCTGACCTGAGACCCACACACTCAGATGCTCTGAGCTCAGCCCCAATGTGTGGCTCCCACGGTCAGGATCCTGAGGGCTCCCAAGGGGGAGAGAGATTCCAGAAGGGGCTACAGAGACCCAGGGCCTCCAGAGGAGGCTGCAGAGGCTTCACATTACAACAGCACCTGCTGATAACATCTGAAGTTAGCCCTCAGCTATTTCCCCAGACAAGCCCCAGTGTTTGTGGTGCAGAAAGCACACCAGGCAAGGCTGGGGGCCTGTTGGCCTTCAGCCCCGTGGAGGACATTTGGGAGGGGGCAGAGGATGACTTCCAAGATTCTTCCTGTCCTCCAACCCAGCCTTGCCCTCTCTACTCCCCTCAAGCCACAGGGATGACTGACAGTTTCCCAAACATATTGCCCCAGTTTTTGCTCACTCTGCTCCTCTTCTCTCTCCACCCACTTGACTCCTACCCATCTTCCAAAGGCAGGTGTCCTCTCCTCCAGGAAGCCTTCCCTGATCACCGCCCCCACCCCCATTCCCATTAGCGGCCCTCTTGGTTCCTTCAACTCTCATCACCTTAAGTTGTCACTGACTATTTCTGGTTCTTCCCCTGTCCTCTTCCCTCCACCCTCAGCCTTGACAGTGAGCTCCTCAAGATCACGGAAGGGTCTGACCCACCTCAGAGTCCCTAAGTGCCCCTCACAGGGACAGGTGTAGGTATGGCAGCCCCTGTAAAGGGTGAGTGAGTGATGGGGTATGGTGGGGTGTAAGTCCTGCTGGGGGTCCCTAAGCTGCCCTCCCTTCTGAGGATAGCCTTCAGTGTGGGAACCTTGATCTGTGGTCATGTGTCTGTGACCTTGCTACTCTGCCCATAATACCTGTGGGTTTCCTGCCCCTCTTATCTTCCTGGGATACTCCCATCCTCCCTGCCTTCTTCACGTGCTAAAATCATATCTCTTTTAATTATTTCACAAAATGAGTCTAAATCATCTCCTTTAGTTATCTCGACAAACTTATGAGGCAGGTACTGTTCTTAGATTGCAAGGAAATTGAGAGTTAAGTTGTGGAGCTGAGGCTTGTCCAGATCCTATAGCTGGGAATGGCAGAACTGGGATCTCCCACCTGCCCAGTGCCCTCCCCTGCCCCTCAATGGTGTTCTGGATCCAGAGCCTCTGTTTCCCTTCACAGCACTCCACCCCCAGCAGAGGCAGGCAGCAGGAGTTTCCAGAATGGTGATGGGTCACTTTCCCCTGCCAAACTGGACAGGGCCAGCCAGGTGGGTGTCGAGCAGGCAGTACATTCCAGAGCCACCCTAGTGGAGAAGCTGGAATGTTGTCCAACCACCTTGGAAATTCTGCAACCAGCCTGGGAACTGCCCCAGCCACTCCTCCTGGCTTTGGGCTCGCTAGCCTGGGACCACAGGGAGAAAGACTCAGTGTGGGATAGAGGCAGAGCCAGGTTAAGGGAGAGGGTAGTCAGTCTGCATGCTAGGCTTGGCTCTGCCCTTGGCTTATTGGTGACCTTGGGTGAGATCTTGGGCTACCCTTTCTGGCCTTGTTGGTTTTTTTTTTTTTTAACTGTAAGATGGGTACAGTAACCATCATGGCTGCTTCACAATGGGGAACTACCAGGAAGAGTAGATCTTGGGCCCTGCCAGTAAGACGTTCCCTCTGGTGGAGAATTAATCAGACAGGCAAAGCTGTGGGGCTCAAAGAGGGCTAGTCAGGGAGCTTCCTGGAAGAGAGGATCCGGGCTTTGGAGGGTATGAGGTAGTTACCCCAAAACTGGGTTCGCCTCTTCATGGGCATCAAGCCAAAAGGCACAACCAAGCCAAAGAGCAGGAGAGGGAAGTACTTACTACTTGCAGCAAGTAAGGAGAACACCGGGGACCTTTCCCAAAGCAGTGTCTCACCGAACAGCAAAATTGGGGGAGTTTTAAGCTAAGAGTACATGCATATTCACTTGCAAGGGATATGAGCAGAGAACTCAGCATATAATTGGGACAAAGGTTGACAGGGTCCAAGCTTTAGTTGACTGAGGACTCAAGTCAGAAAAGGTCATCATCATCATTCCTTAGGTTCCAGTTGATCTGGTGGTTGAGCCCTCAAGGGGGGGTTAAATTTTGCAAAACTGCTCAAGAAAGTGCTTCAGGCTAATCTTTACCATTGAAACAGAACTGGGAATCTTTACAACTGATTTATTGTATTTGCTATCGCTACTTCTCTTGCCCTTAAGATCATTCATTACTGAGACCTGTTCAAGGGCAAGCATTTTTGGCCAGGCTTAAATCCTAGGCCTAATATGGCTTCTCTTATGCCAAGAAAGCCATGCCTGGTTTTCTTTCTCTGGGGAACCCCTACCCTATCTGCTTACAGTCAGGGGCATAGCTCCTAAAGTCAGACAGACCGGGGCTGCTCTGCCATTTGCTAGCTATGTGACCCTGGAGAGGTCATTCAACCTCTCTGAAATTCTCAGGACTAAACGAGAAGAGGTTGATGGAGCCATCTAACATGGAACTTGGCACAGAGAAAGCATTCAACTCTTGTTATGACATAGCTGTTAGAAGATAAGGGAGGGTATCCCTAAGCAAAGATATGACCATGGGACTGCTTTTGCTGTGTTGGAGACAGAAGGATGAAGGTGGAGGCGGAGAGGGAGAGTAGTGTGGAGGGCGGCAGGCACCAGATCAGCAGGGCCTTGAGTGCCAGGCTCAGGAACTTAGATGTCAACCTGAGGGCAATGGGGAGCCATGGAAGGATTTTGAGCTCCATAGTATGTGGTCAGATGTGTGGTTTAGGAAGACCCATAACTGCAGTATGAAAGATGGACAGGAGGGGCAGGGGTGGAGGCAGGGAGACCAGTAAGTAGGCTAGTGCAATGGTCTAGAGGAGAAACACAGGCCCAAAACCATGGGGTCGGGAAGAGTGGCACGTCTAAGCCACTGCATTGGTCGAACTGACAGGGCTTGGTGAGTGAGGGTTTCACATGGGTGGGAAAGAGAGAGGTTGTCAAGGGTATACTGGAGCTTTGAAGCCTGGAAGGATGGATGGTAGAGACCCTTCTCAGAAATGGGAGAGTGGCTTTGAGAATGTGGGTTGTTCTACCTTAGTCTTTTGAGTGAAGATATCTCCCTAGGAGGAGAAGATTGGGTGTGACCCTGGGTGGAGTGGGTGAAAAGGTGAAGCTCTTTCTTTCACCTTGTCACTAGACTCCAGAACACACTGGCAAACAGCTACCAGCCCGCTGGCCAATGTCAGCCTGAGACTCCTGGGGCAAGGTGCACTGGGAAAACGGGGTCCAGGGCCTTTCCAGTGCCCCCTCCCCCTGCCCTATTCCTGCAGCCACCCATCTCCTCTCCCCACTTTCCCCCATGCTTGCATTGTACTTCCAGCTTGGGGACCTGGCTCAGCTGTCTCAGACCCCACTCCCCCATTGCAGGGAAATGAAACCAGGAGAAAAAGGAAGGGGATGTTCTTTTTCTCTGAGGTGAGTCTGAGGTTCTGCTGGGACCTGCCCACACAGAGGCGTTCCTCCACCAGGTCACCATCCCCTCACTGAAGCACTGTGCCTGCTCTGTGGGAGGGGCTCCAAGCAAGACATAAAACTAGGGCCAGAATCCAGAGCTGGGTTCTGCTCTTGGCTCTGTCCGTGGCTTATTGTGAGGGCTTGAGCCTTAGTTTCCTCCTCTGTCAAATGGGAGGTTGGCAGAGGTGATTTCTAAAGGCTGTTCCAGGCCCTGACTGTTTAAGACTCTGGGTGTGTGAGAGAGAGTGTGTGTGTATACATCTGAGTATGACTGTGTAATCTCTGTGTATCTGTGTATCTAGGTGTGTCCATGCCTGTGTGTGTCCTTGTGTGTTTACAACACCTCGGGAGGAATGGTTAGAGGTGGGATGAGGGAGGAAGGGTATTCCAGATAGAGACCCAGCTTGAGCTAAACTAGGTTGGCCAGAGTACTGTCGAGTGTACACTGGGCAAGGAGGGTATTGACTGTTTCCAGACCAGGACCAAGGGAGGGGGCACTGGAGGCTCAGCTCAGCTCTGCAGGGTATGGGGGAGACCCTGCCTGGCAGAGCCACCCTCCCGTGAAAGGGGACCTGGGCCTGAAGGCTGGGAACAACCGTCCCTAGAACATGTGAGCTAAGGGTGGACGGCTAGGGGGTGAGGGTGGGCAGAGGACACTCCTGCCTACCGGGACAAGCACACCAGCTCACCTCTTTGCTTCTTTCAGACCAAGATTGCAGCAGAAGAGGCAGCCCGGGGAAGGCTCGGCCTGGCTGACTTCCTGTGACCCAGAGCCCAAGCTGTCTCCACCTCCCTGTCTCAGGAGCCCAGGCACTGCCTGCCCTGAGAAATGCTGGAAGCTGGGCGAGGCTCCAGGCCAGGGGACCTGTTTTTCCTGTTTCCCACAGAGTTCCCTGCAGCTCGGTCCAGGGGTCCAGGCGGGTGCATTCATGAGTGAGGAACCTGAGCCTGCGCTGAGCATCCTGACAGCGAGAGCAGGGGCTAGTCAGGTATGGGCGTGCAAGGGCAGGGTCCACTGGCTGGGAGGCTGGGAGGCTGGGAGGCTGGGAGGCTGGGACTGGTGCACTTGTGCATGTGTATACACTGAACTGGGGGTAAATCAAGGGGATCTGTGCCCTGCTCCCTCCATCCCAGGCTGTGATGAATTCAGGCTTCAGAGCCAGACAGCCCTGGGTATCAAACCCAATCTTTCCAGTTCCTGGCAGTGTGACCTTGAACAAATAGCTTAACCTCTAGGGCGGCATCTGCCAAAGAATGAGGTGAGGGATGAAATGAGGATGCTGCAGGGAAGTTGCTCAGCCCAGACTTGACCCCTACAAAGTGAAGGGGGGTGGTGATCTAGGATCAGGAGCTCCTGATCCAGACTGACCCATGACCTGAGCCAGAGATGGGTGAGGTAAAGGAATGTGGGTCAGAGAGCTGACCCGTCTCCAGAACGCCTGGGTCCGATTCCCCTCCCTCTGGCATTTCTCTGATGTGTCCAGAGTAGAGCAGGGCTCTTGAAAGAGAGACAGTCCAGGAGCCTGCCTAGGGCAGGAGCAGGCCTCAGGTGGGCTGGGCCCCTGGAGGGCTGGTATGACCCCTGGCCACCTAGGATCAGCAGCTGAGAAATCCTTCAATGTCATTGTCCTCTGAAAAGTCCTCAGAGGAGTAAGGGAAAGGAGAGCCACCGTCATAAAGCTTAGCCCCCTCTGGCCTCCCATAGCTCTTGTGCTTGCTTCACTTATTCATTCATTCATTCATTCACTCGCTCATTCATTCATTCTCTCATTCATGTCATACCTGCTTTGGATCAGGCCTCTTGCTGGATGAAAGGGCCAGAGAAAGGAATCAGATGGACCCAGTCCTCCAGGAGCACCTGGAATGTGTTAGGGTAGAGAGTGGAAGGACAAATTCCCAGCAGGGTGTGAGGAATGCCCTGGGGGATTAGTGATGGAGGGGGAGAGCTTCAGAGCTGAGGTGACATTTGAGAAAAGCCTTGAGGGATGGGCAGGATAGAGTGCAGTGTGTGTGGGTCTGGAAAGGCTTTCTAGACAGAAAGAACAGCAATACACAAAGGCAGGAAAGCCTGGCAGGCACTTACATGGCTCACATCTCCCTCCACACGAGGAGCCCTTGAGCGCAGGGCCAGCCAGAACTGGACACAGAGGGGCTGGTGAGTGGTGTTGGACAAAGTTAGGCGGGAGCTGGTCCTGGGGAGATGGGAGTGAGGCCCCAAGGGCATCAGGGGTCAGGAGAGGCAGTGGAGAGGGCCGAGGGAGAGGGCTGGGCACTTGGCTGTCTCTATAAGCAGGGGCTGGTCAGAGGGGGTGGGGCAGGAAAGATGTACTCACAGGTTGGTGGGCCAGCCTGCGGAGGGAGAGGACAGCCAGGGTCAGTCTGGACGGGAGCCATAGTGATAGAGTCCCCAGCTGGCCTGTGAGGGTGGAGGTCAGGATGTCTTAAAACAGGTGGAAAGGGCAGCTCCCTTGGTTCATGAAAGACTTAGGGAAGTTTCCGCCCCTCTCATCAGTGTCAGAGATTCCATCATGAGTAATTAGCAAGAAACTGTGTAGAGCAATGAGATGTTGACCATGAAGGGAAGATGAGGGCCCTGACCCCGACTCTGAGGAGAGACCCACCAGGCCTCAGCACCGGGGCAGGAGCGGAGCAGCAGTGGGGAGGTGGGGCTGGGGGGGGTTCCCTGAGCATGGAGTACAGAGGGGCCACCCTCCCTGTCTCCAGTGGGGCAGAGGACCTCATGGGGGGAGTTTGAGGACCACAGTTCTACCAGGCCAGGGGATTCAGCCCATGAGAGGTCTGAACCTCAGGAAGGCAGGAAATACCTGATGTCATCTGGGGCTCTGTGGCAGAGCTGGACACCCCAAGCCGGTGTCCCCAGGGGGAATGGCTCCTCCACAGATCCTTAGTCTCACACCCGGGCCTCCAGGCTCCTCCTACAGCTCCTGTGAGCCAGCAACTCCTGCTCATCTCCCAGTGCACCAGATCTGGTGGTCCCAGCCTTTGCCCTTCCCCACAGTCCATGATGTGGCATCTCACACTTACCACGCCTGACACTGAGTTCCCCCTCCTCCCGACCCCTGAGCCTGAGGCATCCTGGCCCCTCCTCCATCCAGACTCCCTCTGGGCCAGTCTCTCCAGCCTCCCTCCCAAACAGCTCTCAGACCTCTCCCCTCACGAGGTCCCCAAGCCTGACCCCAGCTTGGGCCTTGGAGTCATTCCCCTGGTCCACCACACTCACCTGCTTCACAGCCTCCAGGACCTTCTGTCTCTCCTCCACCCCTGGCCTGAGAGAGCTCCCCAAAGATTTCAGGAAAAAACAGCAGGTGAGCTGAGCCTCGAAGCTCGTAACACACAGTGTACCTACTGTGTGCCAGGCATGGCTCCAAGCATTTTACACGAATTACCTAATCCTCACAGCAGCCCTGTGATATAGGTTCTGTTAATCACCTCATTTTACAGATGAGGGAACAAAGGCATTCTGTGTCCAGAGGCCGGGCTCTTCTTAATCACTGGAGTTTGCTGCGCTGAAGGATAGAGTTGTAATTTCAACAGGTGGAGGCGAGGGGCGTGAATGGATTCCAGATTGAAGCAGCAACATAAGGCTGGGAGGGGAAAAGCGTTGGGTGCATTCAGGAAACTGCAGGTCACAGGGGATGCGGCTGGTGACCGAGGCTGGATTATGAAAACCTCTGGTACCAGACCGAGGAGCTGGGTTTTCTCCTGAGAGCAGACAGGAGCCACAGGAGGTTTCAAGCAGGAGAATGATTTTGTCTTTTCCAAAGACCCCTCTGGACTGGGGGTACTGAGGCTGGAGACAGGGAGGCTGATGCAGTGGCTCCAGCAGCAAGGGTGGAGGTGACACTGGGCTGCAAGGAGTGGAGTGGGATGCAGGAAGTGCTTTAACGCTGGGCCCTGAGTCCTGGCCCCAGGCAAGAGGGGTCCCAGAAGTTTGGCCCTGCCAGCACCCCGCACCCCAACCCCATACCTACCTCCTCACCCTGGATCTGTCCCGGTTCCTTGGGGAGGAACCTGTGTCCGTGGGAGGGAGGTCACAAGTGCAGGCTCCCTGCCTCCTGGTAGCATCTTTGCTGACAATAGGAGGCAGGGAAGATGGGGGAAGGGGAGGGTTATGGGGAAAGAAGGAAGCTGAGGGAGCAGTGTGTCCTTCAGCCCCCCTAATCGTAACTTCATGGGCCTCAGGCTGCTTCTGGGAGACCAGGCTGGGCAAGAAGCTCAGTGTCTAAGGCAGTAGATGTCACCGGCCCCGCAGAATCTCTGAGCCCCAGCCTCTCAGGACCCCAGGTTCCAAAATGAAAGGGATTTTACAGCCCCAGATTCTCAGGGTGGGGAGGACACACATGTCATCTGCCCTCTCTGTCATCCCAGACACACCCACACATAGGGCACAAGCCCTTCTGCAGACTCTGCTAGAGAGATACTTGCACACCCCCATAAGCAGGGAGTTCACTACCTCCTCCTACAACCCCTTCCATTGTGGGATGAACCCAGATAGGAATTGCAGCCTATCCCCAGCCTGTGACCTGGGCCAAGTTACTTGAATGATCTGTGTCTCAGCCTCTTTATCGGAAACCTGGGCATGATAACCTGGCTCCCAGAACCATGTTGTAAGGATAGAATGAAGTCACATGAATAAAGCACACATAGTAGTAGTGGGGCTTGAATAATGTCAGCTCCCCCTGCCCCTTCACACTATTAGAAAGTTATTCTTTGTGTTTGTCCCAAACCTGCCCCGCTGGGACTCCCGTTATGACTTCCAGCCTACCTCCTGAGACCTTTGGGCACACCTTTGCCTTCCAGACTTGGATAGTCTGAGAGAGAGCTCTTGGTCACATTGGAGAGGTGGGGAGAGGAGGAAGGTGGCATCCTGATCTCCAGGTGCTCACTGTCTGGGCGGTCAGGCATCACGGCTGTGTTATATGCTCACTGGGGACAAGGTAGGAGAAGGTCAAGGTAGTGATGATGTGTGAAGAGAAGCTGGGCAAGCCTGGAGGAAGCTGAATTTGCCCCCCAGCAGGAGTCCCCCGATGCCCACACTACCACCTACACCCCAGACTTCCCTGGAATCTTCAGGAGGGTCACAGCCCCATCTGGTAGCCTCATAGGCCAGGGAGCAGGACTTTTGTTTACAGATGCAGGAAGTACCAGAATAAGAGTGCCTAAAAATATTTGCTGAGAGGTGAATGAATGACTGAAGAGGGAGACCCTTGGAAATACTCCCTCAAATACCAAAATACCAGGCACAGGGCCAGAGCCTCCCCAGAGAGAAGAAAGATGAGCCAAAGGAAAGAACTTCCTAATGCCACCAGGAAGGTGTGGGCTGCCCACTGGCCACAAACAGGCAGTGGGCACTGGGTGTGAGGTGGACCCAGTCAGCCTCAAAGGCCCCTTTCCGTGAATCTCAGATGGTACCCCTTTGGGACCACCAGATCCTCAGATTCTAGAGCTCAGAATCCTAGATCTAGAACTCTGTGTTCCTGAGGTTCTCAAACAGGGGCACTGATTTTTTTTTTTTAAGGCAAGCTGGTAAGTATTTTAGGCTTTGAGGAACAGATGGTCTTTGTCACAACTATTCAACTCTACGTAAACAGACGGGCATGGCTGTGTTCCAATAAAGCTTTATTTACAAAAACAGACTGGTAGGCTGGATTTGGCCCTCAGGGGGTAGTTTGCCTATCCCTGTTCCAAAGTGTTAGAATTATATGATCCTGACAGTCATGGATCTCATGAATTCTTAAGGTTCCAGGGTTCCAAGGTTCTGGGCCCCCTGGGTCCAGGGAGAGAGGCAGATCAGATGCAATAAAAGCCTTGAACGTAGTTGGGCAGATCTCAACCGAGGGAGTCTATGGGCACTTGGGGTCCCTCATGGCCCTGGTCAGGTGGGGCTGTCAGGCTTCCCTGCTGGGTCCTGATGGCCGTTCTCCCCACCACCCACTTCCCTTCAGGGCGATGGCCACAGGCCCAGGCCTCTGGAATGGCACCATCAATGGCACCTGGGATGGGGATGAGCTGGGCTACAAGTGCCGCTTCAATGAGAACTTCAAGTACGTGCTACTGCCTGTGTCCTACGGCGTGGTGTGCGTGCTCGGGCTGTGTCTGAACGCCGTGGCTCTCTACATCTTCCTGTGCCGCCTCAAGACCTGGAACGCCTCCACCACATACATGTTCCACTTGGCCATGTCGGATGCGCTGTACGCGGCCTCCCTGCCCCTGCTGGTCTATTACTACGCCCGTGGTGACCACTGGCCCTTCAGCACAGTGCTCTGCAAGCTGGTGCGCTTCCTCTTCTACACCAACCTTTACTGCAGCATCCTCTTCCTCACGTGCATCAGTGTGCACCGATGCCTGGGTGTCTTGCGTCCACTGCGCTCACTGCGCTGGGGCCGGGCCCGCTATGCCCGCAGGGTGGCCGTCGCCGTGTGGGCGCTGGTGCTGGCCTGCCAGGCACCCGTGCTTTACTTCGTCACCACCAGTGCACGTGGTGGCCGCATTACCTGCCACGACACCTCGGCACCCGAGCTCTTCAGCCACTTCGTGGCCTACAGCTCCGTCATGCTGAGCCTGCTCTTCACGGTGCCCTTCGCCATCATCCTGGTCTGTTATGTGCTCATGGCTCGGCGGCTGCTAAAGCCGACCTACGGGACCACGGGAGGCCTGCCGCGGGCCAAGCGCAAGTCGGTGCGCACCATTGCCGTGGTGCTAGCTGTCTTTGCCCTCTGCTTCCTGCCTTTCCACGTCACCCGCACCCTCTACTACTCCTTCCGCTCGCTGGACCTCAGCTGCCACACCCTCAATGCCATCAACATGGCTTACAAGGTCACCCGGCCGCTGGCCAGCGCCAACAGTTGCCTTGACCCTGTGCTCTACTTCCTGGCTGGGCAGAGGCTCGTGCGCTTTGCTCGGGATGCCAAGGCACCCACAGACCCCACCCCTACCACCCAGCCTCGCCGCAGGCTGGGCCTGCACAGGTTCAACAGAACTGATACTAAGAGGACAGAAGACTCGGCCAACAGTGAGAACTCTAGACAGACAGAGTCCACACCGTCTGGTGGTGAAAACACTAAGGACATCCGGCTGTAGGACCTGAACCCCTTGGGCCTGTGCCAGTTTGTGTCGGGTGGGACTGTAGACTTGTTCAAATGGGACAGTCTCCCCAGATATGGACCATCAGTGAATCAGGCCGGATGGTCAAGGGGACCGTGACCCCAGTGCTCTGTCATTTGACAGGGGCGCAGTTTGTTCTCTGTGGTCCAGAGAGCTCAGCAGTCCCCACATCCCCAGTCACCATTTGTATGTGAGATTTGGTGAGTAAGGTTTTAAGAAAGGCAAGGGTTTGGGGCCAGTGCTGCCCCTGGCCTGAATCCCACATAAATACCTGGCTGTACCTGCCAAGGTACCTAGGCTGGACTCCAGACTAATCAAGTCAAGTGGAGAAACAGGCCCAGAGAGGAAAGTGACCTAACCAAGGTCACACAGCCAAGCCAAGCCTGAGCTACCTGGGAGGGACAGGGTCGCAAGTTGACCAGAGGACCCTCGTAAGGAGTCAGGGCTGAGCCAGAGGTTCCCACGATGAGTCGGAGTGGTCTGAGTGCCACCGTGGGCTCAGCTCTGAGGAGGACGCCCAGCCCAAGGGATGAACGTCTGGGAACTGATGTCATAAACCCATCTGGAGGCTGGGAGCCAGTTTGAGGCTGGGACTTGTACTAAAGGTGTTGTTACCTGCTGAGCCGGACCCCATTGTGTAGTTGGAGGTTGGGGATACAGCCTGGGGGGCTCTCACCATCCACACTAGGGTCCTTTCTCCAACCTGTTCTCTTCTGCCACCTGCCTTCCCAGTAGCTGCCTCAGTGGTGGTCTCATATGAGGAATATCCTCTCCAGACCCCAGGTCATCCTCCACTTTAAAGTTAACTGGCTTTTATGCCTGGTTTTTCTGGGTGCAGAGGGGAGTCAGGTGGGGTCCCAGTCCTCAGGATCCCCCAGTTTAGGATTTAATGGCGATGACCAGTCATGTGCTGGTAAATGTTCAACCATTTAGCTGACTCTCGGCGGGGGGTGCGGGGGTGAGAGGAACCCCTTATTTGTAGCATTGCCAGTTTCTGTGGTACGAATACTCCTGCCACAGCCAGTTTCAGACTACCAATGTGATGTCAGCCTCCTTGCAAAATTCCTGAAAAATTAACAGAGGGCTCTTGAGAGCAGGTACAAGTTTCTCTAGCACACCACTGGATAATGCTGAGTGGTTGGGGCAGTGGACCAGGGCATCAGGGAAGGCTTCCTGGAGTGGGTGGACTTCTGAGAAAAGCACTTCATCAGAGAAGAACATCCAGGTGCAGGTGCATTCTAGGCAAAGACATGGGGGCAGGAGAGCAGGGGGTGCAGGAACTGGAAGCCAGCTGGGCAGTTGGTGCCCAGGCTCAAGGCAGGAATGGGGAGGGGGGGCGGGTCACAAGGAGGCCAAGTCAGGGCTCCCTCCTTGCCCTGACCATGAGGTTTCTTTTGCACTGGGGATAAGCGTGGGAGAGATTCAGTCTTCCTGTCCAGTCCTCTGCCTCTTGGGAAAATCCAGCTACCTGGCATAATGGTTGGTGCTCAGGCTGGGTCAGAGCTTAGTGTGGGGGAGATGAGTCTCACCTGGGACAGGTTCTGGGTCTAGCCAGGACCACTCTGGAGATTTGTGGAGTTCATCTGGACAGGGCCCAGCCCTAGCCTTTGGGCAGGAATAGGGCAAAACTGACAGACCTCACTTTGAACCTCAAGGATAAGGACTCTCTCTCTCTCTCCCTCTCCCTCTGGGAGAGCCCTTGCCCACTGGGCCCACTCTGCCTGAGAGAAGGTCCTTCTTTCCCCACCCCACCTACACCTACCTCCTATGACTTCTCCACTCTTCCCACTCTGCCTCTTCAAAACGGCACCCCCCAGAGGTTGCTCACATGGGCTCCCCCATGTGACAGGGACCTGTCACAAGCCATGACCCAAATGATTCCTCTGCATTGTGCAATGTGGGTGACTTGCCCAAAGTAGTGTGAAATGCTCACCTCCCACATTCTAGGTTCTATACTCCTGTTAATGTAGCCCAGGTCCTTATGAGCATTTTTGTGATGATCTCTTACAGTCTGTCCTTGAACCTTTCTTGCAGGCCCAAGCCTATCTCTTGCCTACCAGCTGCTGCTCAGGCTGAACCCAATCCCAGTTTATAAGGCACCTCTACCCAGGTGAGATACTCTACTGGCCAGGAGTGTTAATGCTGAGCTCTGACCCCCTCAGCCCTGCTCAGACTCAGAGGCAGGGAGTTTTATACATTGTGACTTTGGGGGCTCTTGAGTGTCTACCTGTGGTTGGGGATGGGGCTGTGTCCACCACAGGCCCAAGTTCCCCTATAGTCCCCATTCCTTTCATGTCCTGCCCAGTTACCCCTCCAGCAGCTGTCCTGGAGACCCCAAGAACTGAGGGCGCCACAGCACACAGAGACCACACTATGGCCTAGCTCCAGGACACCTTCCTTAAACCAACTGCCTACAGATTTCTAAGGACACAGGACCTAGGGGACAGGAGGGCCTGACTCACCATCTAATCGTGTGGCAGGCACTGGTGGGGGTGGGGAATGAAGACCCTAAGGGAACCAGGGACAGGCCCAGGGCCCCTCCTGAGGACCCTAGTCAAACTGTCTGGCCCTTTGGTGTGGACATCTGGCCTTGTTCTCAGTGCCCAGGCCCCCCGCCTGGTGGGTGAGGTTCCTGACCCTGTTGCCTTATACTATTTTCAGCCCAAGTAAGAACAGGATTTTCCACTCCCAGCCCCAGACCATTGTCCAGCAGTGACGTGGAGGGACCTGCCTGCTCTCAAAATATCTCCTCTTACTCTCCAGGCCTTGCTGCCCTTTCCCCACCTCCTCACCCTGACATCACTTCCTGGGGCTGTTGACTCCTGAAGGACGCTGTGAAAGGTCACAGGACCTGACAGGGACCCCAGGGATTATCCAGCCCAGCTGCAGACTCCAGGCCAGAGAGGGGCAGGGCCTTGTCCATGGTCATTCAGCAGGTCAGCGTGGTGCCTGGTCGTGCGCCAGGGGCTCGGGCTGCCCCTGCGGCTCTGCTCCATTTAGTGCAGGTCAGTGCCTTTGTGGGAATCCTGCAATCACCCCCACCACCCCAGCTCTTCCCACCTCTGATGGAGCTGGGGAGCTGAGGCCAGGGACCTGGGGCTGAGGGGGGTGGGGAGAGCAGCTGGGAGGAGTAAATGCCTGCTGACTGGCCTACAGCAGCTCTTCTCAGTGAGCTCCATGCAACAGGGGCAGGGGCCCTGGCACATAGGGGTCTCTGCCCCGGGTGGCATTTGTCCCAGGGCCCAGGAGGGACACTCTCACCCTCCAAAGGCTAGGAAAGGCCCTGGCCAACGTGCCCTCCAGACACAGTTACTCCTATCTTGGTCCAGGTCAGGCCACCAAAGCTACCCCTCTGCCACCACCCTTGTCAAGGCAGATTTGGGCTGATCTGTTTAGAGCCAGGCCCCTGAGGAAGGGAGCTAAGGTACTGACCCATGTCCCAGGCACCAGGCAGGGCCCTCTCACATCCATTATTATTTATTCTTTACCACCACCATGTGAAATAGACATTATTACCCCCATTTAGCAGATGAGAGGACAGGCTCTGAGAGGTGAGGACTTGCTCCAGGTCATACAGGCAGTAAATGGGTGAGTCAAGATTAAGTTCAGGTCCATCTGATGCCCAGATTAGTTCCCTTTCCAGTATCCCATGCCACTTGCAACCCCTGCGGGGCAGGAGAGTTTGTAAGCGACCCTTTGTGTGATTCAAGATGAGAGAGGCAGTCTAGTGAGGATGGAGTTAAGAGCACCAGTTCTCTGCCGAGACCACCTGCGTTTGAGGGTTGTCTCCACTTCTTCCAGCTGTGGCATCTTGGGCAAATCAATCTTGCAGCACCTCCATTTTCTCATTTCTAGAAGGAGATACTACCTCCCATGTAGGGCATTGGGAGGCTTACCTGAATGAATACACATGAAGCACTTAGAACAGGGCCTGGCACATGATAAGCATTTACACGCCAGGCACTGTGCCAAGGGGATACAGAGGCGAGCCAGCTGGACCCTGCCCTCAGGGAGTTGACATAACTTAATAAGTAACCACATTGGGATAAGTGATTTGAAGGAAAGGACAGTGTGTCCGGCCAGTGAGCAATAGAGTGTCCCCTGTGGCTGAGGCTTCCCCAGGGTGTGGGAGGAAAGAGCAGGTCCATCCTGGGGTGAGGTGTGGGACCACCCTCTGCCCTGCTTGGCACTGGGTGGCTCTCAGGCCCTTGAGCTTGTGTGTGTTTACAGAACCTTGTCCAGGTGATGGGCTGTGGAAGGGCAGTAAGGGGAAGTGATGGCAGGAGGAGGAAGAGGAGGATGCCTCTGATCTTCCAGAGCCCGCCCCTATGGGCTCGAGGGCTCCCACCCACCCATGGCAGCAGGCTTAGCCATTTCTCCCTGACTGGTGGTGCCCACCACAGGGTGCTGCAGCCTCTCCTTGGTTTATCCAAGAGTCAGAGACCCAGGGCTGGAGGACTGGCCTGGAGCTGGGCCAGAGCAGGCAATGGATGGACAGTTTTTGCTGTGTGACCTGAGGCCAACTGCTTGCCCTCTCTGGGTCACTCTATAGAACCTGGAGACCTTGCTTCCCACATTCCAGTTCTCCCTACCTTAGGGCAGCAGCCACCCAGATTTTTCATCAAAGACACAACTAACAGCTACTCCCCCAGGCACTCCCAAGACCCCATGAGTCCTCAGTTCTGAGGACTAGAGTAGGGCAGTGGGTCTCCCCTAGTATCAAGTGACCAGAAAGGTGAAGTGACTCCATTGGCACCACACATTGCCTTGGAGTGGAGCCAGTTGAATGTCTGATGCTTCTGCCTCCTGTGGGGTAGAGGCTGGAACTTGGCCAGGAGTCACTGCGCTGCAGGATGAAGGATGCATTTACCTTTCCCAGGGGTATGTGTTTGAGGTGGGGGGTGAAGGGTGGGGGAAATGAGCCCCAGAAGCCAAACTCATCCTCCTCTGTCCTGATGCACCATGTGACATGGTGAATACTTTTTTCTCTCTGGGCCTCGGTTTCCCCATATGCAACAGGCCTTGGCTCTGCCCAGCCACTCCAGCCTCTTCGGTAGGGCTTGCCTCTGTCTCGGCTCCAGCTCAGCCAGGTGTCCAGTCTCAGCCCTGTCCCAGCCAAGAACAATGGGCCAGACCGAGTCAGCCCCCAGGGGCTCACCTGAGACTATTTTCAGCCTTTGGAGATGAAGTCAGAAAAGGATCTTCCACTCCCAGCACAATGGCTGCCCTGCACCATTGTCCAGCAGGGCATCCGCCTGCCCCAAAGTATCTCCCCTGCTTCTACCCTCTGGGCCTCCCTGCCCTGCTCCTCACCTCCCAAACTTGACATCACTTCCTGGGCCTGTTACTCCTAAAAGCCACTGTGAAACAGCATGTGAGCCCCCTGGGAGACCTGACCAATTGGAAACAGTTTTCCCTCTTGGCAGGGACCCCAGGGATTATTTGGCTGCATTGAGAGACTGGAGACCAGAGAGGGCTGTGCCTCACCCAAAGTCATGCAGCGGTCAGCATAGAGACTAAATGTGAGGCCAGGGCTCTGTGGCTTCTTCCGTTTCCTCCATCAGCACTGGTCTCTACCTCCTGGGAGTGACAGCTCATCTTGGAAGGCCTGGGGTGGACATCCTGAGGAGAAGCCTGAGTGATGTGGGTGAGAGGGGGTGTACCTTGGGTTCTGACCTTGGAGCTCCCGATTGAGTTCTGTTTGTACCAACTGTGGCTTTAGTGTGTGCTGAACTCAGAGTTACCAAGTAGCAGCTTCAGGGAAAGGAGGAGGTCGGGGGACACAGGGAAGCTGAGGCAGGAAGATCAGGGTTCTGGCCCAGTTTAGCCACCACTAGCTCTGTGATTGCAAACTCAGTTTCTTCATCTGTAAAATGGAACTGATAGTACCTCCTTTTCCAGTTTACTGAACAGTGAGCATGCAGTAAGGCACAAACGTGCAACTGTTTTATTTTTCTCCCATCGACTCTCTCTGCTTGATGATGTCTAATTTCCCTTTTCCATCCATAACTGCATATTTGGTAAACTCCAAAACTTTGAGTCACTTTTGGATAACAACTAAAGTTCAGTCCAGTTTAAAATTCCAATCGCCTACTTAATTTACTGCTCCCTCCTCCTCTTCCCCTGTGCTGGGAGGACCCTGCTCCCTCTCCTTTGCGTGCCCCTCTCCTCTGGATGTGGGGCAAGGTGAGGAGGAAAGGGACCAGTGGATCATCCCCAGGACTGCCACAGCCCCCTCTTGCTGTCCTTTCTTCTCTGATCCTGACAACCTGACATCAGTGCCCCTCTGCATGGAGTCTCCCAAACACCAGACCACACTTTTGTAAGAGTCTCTTCATTAAACAATCCCAAAGTCACCAGTTTGAGTGTGACCCATCTTTCCTGCTGAGACTCTTTAACCGATACACTCCAGTCTCCCTGAGTGATTTTCCTAGAGCATCCCTCACCTGGCTTGGGAGTGGGAAAGTCCTTGTCCGACCCCCTCCCCCATCCCACTAGGTTGTGAACTCACAGCTGCAGAGATGTCAGGTGTTCAGCTTGTGGAGTCAAGAGTGATGGGTGGGGGACTTCCCTGGTGGCACAGTGGATAAGACTCTGTGCTCCCAATGCAGGGGACCCAGGTTTGATCCCTGGTCAGGGAACTAGATCCCACATGCATGCCGCAACTAAGGAGACAGTGAGCTGCAACTAAGGAGCCCTGGAGCTGCAACTAAGGAGCCCACCTGCCGCAACTAAGACCTGGTGCAACTAAATAAATAAATAATAATTTTTAAAAAAGAGTGAAGGGTGGTAGAGAGCTGGGGTAATAAACTCAGAGAAGGTATCTAACCCCAATTGTTTTCAGGTTACTTTAGTAGGTGGGTAATTTACCCCTCTGTGTCCTCAGCTTTATGTCCTGGAGCCAAATTCCAAATCAGCAGCCACATGAAAAGTCCTACCTCACTGTGGGATTAAACTGTCAGACCAGCCTTTGTGACCAAAGCAATTGCAAAATGTGGGGGAGGAAATTAAAAGTCGTCACCCAGCCTGTGGTAGTGTGTGTGTGTGTGTGTGTGTGTGTGTGTGTGTTTATGTCTGTGTTTATGTCACACACAGTGGTCACATCTGTGTGTGAGGGAGAAAGCTGAGGGGTAGGGGCTGTCCCGGCAGGTACCACATAGATACCTGGAGACAGAAGGGCCACAGGTGGGTGCCTAGCCTGTGGGAGAAAGAGAGGGACCAGGAAGGGTTGCCATGGAGTCAGACTAAAACCAGGAGATGGAAGTAGACAGGGTTGGGGATGACAGGAAGAGATGGGAGTGGGGAGGGGATCCAGCTGCCAGCTCTGTAGACCCCCTTTCCTTCTCTCCCTCGCCATTCTTCCTCCCTTTCCTTCAGTTTCCCTCCCTCCTTACTTCCCATTTCCCTTACCCTTTTGTTCCCTGTCCCCAGAATTCCTGGGAACAAAGGAAATCAAAAGGGACAGTTCAGAGCTTCAGACATATCCCTTCAATCTGAGCGCTGGCTCAGCTCCCTTGCCTGGCTGTGCTTAGTCTACTGTGAGTCCTGGGTTCATGGATGCTGCCCTGCTGCCCCCTGGTGCCCAGAGCTGGCAGCAGACGCAGGAATGGGGGCTGGGGTCCAGACTCTCGCCTGTGGAGTGATGAGAAGAAAATGATCCTGCTGGCAGCCAGGTTGTTGGAGTGTGCGAGATAGGGGTAGGACTGAGAATTGAAACTGGGAACACAATTTGCGAAACATACCTGATTTACAAAACAGTTAACAGTGCCTGACCAAGCCGTGATGTCCATCTCAGACTAAGCTCACACTTGAAAACACCCATGTATTTAGACCCACATGTTCCAAGAGAAAACCACAGGCAAACTGATTTAATAGTAATTCTCCACGAGGGCTCCTGTGTTCTCAACATAAGATCTCTGACTCTTCCAGCAACTTCCTGCTTTGCAAATCCTGACCAATCTCTGCCAGAGACCATCCTTTGACTCACTCCAGCCCCACAACCCTATAAGCACCCCTTCCTTAACTCTTCCCTTTGGAGACACCCCAAGGAATTCCCTGATGGGAAGTCTTTGCTGCAGCAAGTGATAAGCCCGACCTTGTTGGCTACAGGTGTGTTCCTGATGGTGGGGGCTGATCAGCATTGACAAGAGGTTGCTGCCTCTTCCTGGGTGAGAGCAGGTGACGTTTCAGATCTCCATTCCAGCCAACCTGCCCCTGTGAGCTTGCAAGGACTCCCCATCTAGCGCCCTAGAGCCCCTAGCTGATCCATCCACTCTGCACCAGCACTGTGGGGTATTTTATTCCCTCAGAGGAGCATGTGTCCGACTGCTGGTTTTGTGAAGGTAAGACTGAGGGGTAGATACAGCTGCTCCATCCTCAGGGCGCTGCCCCTCTGAGGCCCAATGTCCCAGCTTGGGGTTTCAAAGTTACTGACTTGATCCTCATTGGTTCTGCCAGGAGTGGCCCCTGAGGACAGCTCTATGATGTTCTCTGGCCATGGGTATTCCTTTGACCTCCTGCTTACCTTCCAGAGGCCCCAGATGGTGTCCCCCACCTTCACTGGCTGCCAGGAAGACACCCAAACCCTGGGTCTGAGGACACAGCTGAGTGTTGGGGAGTGGGGCTAGAGAGGCCCTCCCAAAGGACTTGCAGATCTGGGGCTGGGCTCTAGGCCTTGAGGACCAGCCCCTCCATTTGGTCTGGGAGCTCTTCTGAAGGGAAGTCAGAATCTTCTCCTCTCTCTGAAGCTGGGGTCTCTGAAAAGGTTTATCCCACCAACAAGGGTCCTATCTGTACCTCCCTAACACCCTGACATCATTTGCATCCTCCCCCCAACGTCCAGAGATGGAGAGATCACTCCCTCCTAGGTAACCCCTGTCCCTGTGGGAGAACCCTCCTCACAGGAGCCCTGTCTCCCCAGCATGGCCTTAGGGGCACACGGCACACCTGCCCTCAGCCCAGGGCAGCCACGGGAAGGTGTCACCATGACCCCGAGTTGGCTCTTCTCCAGGCTGGCACCCCCAGCTCCCTACCCTGCCCCACTCCAGGACCTCCACCCCTACCAGAAGCCCTGCCCTCTGTATGCCCCCAGTCCTTGCCTCCTCGAATGGCGGCCTCTACAACTGGACTCCATCCCCTGGGAGATGTGACTGAGCTCAGCTGCTCCTCCCAGCACCCCCTGTGACACCATCTGGGAAGAAGTAAGAGCTTACCCACCACCCACGAGATGCCTGTGATTTGGATCCCACCAGTATGGCAGTAGGTAAAATGCATCTGACTCTCAATCATGAGGAAGGGGAGGCCCTTGGGATAGAGTGGGAAGCAAAAATTAAGGAGGGAGTCTCAGCCAGCCCTCCAGGCCCCACCCCACATCCTCACCCCAGACCCACACACCTTGTCCACAAGCTTTCACTCCACCTAAACCCGGATGCCCTCATCCACGAGGCACAGAAGCACATAAACCTTGGAGACTTACATTTGAATCTTGGCTCTGCCACTCATTTATCAGATGACCTTGGGCATCTCAGTTTCCTCGTCATAAAAAAGAGGGATAATCACACTCACTTTACATTCTATTTGCTTGTTTGTTTATTTATTTGTTTGTTTATTTGTTTATTTATTTATTTATTTATATTTTTGGCTGCATTGGGTCTTTGTTGCTGCGCGCGGGCTTTCTCTAGTTGCAGCGAGCGGGGGCTACTCTTCGTTGTGGTGCGCGGGCTTCTCATTGTGGTGGCTTCTCTTGTTGCAGAGCACTGGCTCTAGGCACACGGGCTTCAGTAGTTGTGGCACGCAGGCTCAGTAGTTGTGGCTCACAGGCTCTAGAGCGCAGGCTCGGTAGTTGTGGCGCACGGGCTTAGTTGCTCAGCGGCATGTGGGATCTTCCCAGACCAGGGATCGAACCCATGTCCCCTGCATTGGCAGGCAGATTCTTAACCACTGCGCCACCAGGGAAGTCCCTTATGTTTTATTTGTATTGTCTGTCTCTTCCCGAAAGCTCCCAGAGGACAGGGGTTTTTGTCTAGTTTTGTCACTGCTTTACCCCCAATGCCTAGAACGGTGCCTAGTGTATAGTAGGTGCACAACAATTACTCATTGAATGAATGAATGAGATTCATAGTGAGGAATAAACGAGATAAACCATGTCACTGTTTTGCAGAACATCTAGTACCAGTGGGTACTCTTATATAATTCCTTTCCTTTGCAAAGCAAATCAAATTATTTCATGTAAGTTTCACAAGGGCCCTTTGAGGCAGGAACCTTATTATTATTGATTCATTCGTTATTTATTCAACAAATATTTACCAAGAGCCTACTATGTTGTAGACATTGTTGTAGGTATTTGGAAATCATCAGTAAATGAAAAAGAAACATCCTTCCCTCAGAGCTTATAGCCTAGTAGGGTGAGAGAGACAAAAAGGAACAGATATCATAAAGTGTAAATTCCATGCTGTGTTAGGAGGTGACAGGTGCTGTGGGAAAAACAGCAGAGTGGGAAGAGGGATTAGGAGGACATGGAAGATGTGATTTTTAAATAGGGTGGTCAGGTGAAGCCTCAGGAGAGGCTAAAAAGAGAGCATTCGAACAGACTTGAAGGAGAGCCTTCCAGCCGGAGGGAACAGTAAGTGCAAAGGTCTGGCTGCCAGAGGAAGGAGGCTGGTGCCTGGGGTGAAGACGGAAGAAGTGAAGTGGAGGCCACAGGTTGGTGGAATCTTGTAGGACAGTGAGTGAGGTGGAAAGCCATTGCAGACATACGGTGTGCCTTACATTTTAGAAGGCTAAATCTGGGTTCAGTGTGCTGAATAAACTACAGTGGGGTGAGGATGGGAGCAGCCAGAGCAGGAAGGAGCCAATGAAGAAATCCAGGTGAGAGATCTTGAGGATTAGGACCAGATGGAGGCAATGGAGGTGGTGAGAAATGGACTGATGCCAGATGTATTTTGAAGGAAGAGCCAGCAGGATACCTGACAGTTTTTTCTTGCAGGGTTTGGCAGGCAGTAAAATCGAGATCCAGAGAAGACCTAGTGAAGTGCCACACAGCTGGTCAGAGGGTGGCGTGGAGGAGTGGAGGATGGGGCCGGGGTGTCTGGAAGGTCCCCAGGTCTAGGGCAGAGTGGGAGAAAGGCTTCTGCTGCAGAAGGTCACAAACCAGCCCCAGGGCAGCTGGGCATTGATTTGATCAATGGCTTTTTTCCTCTTCCCCTGAATTCCCCTGTGATGGCCTTTTAATTGGATCCATTTGTTCCAAGACCTTGGGCTGAGCAGACGCCAGAGTGTTTGCCTATTATCAAGTAGATTAGTAAATGGCCCTGGGTCCTGGGCTGCCAGCAAAGTCAGAGTAGCTGCACAGCGTCTCTGAGGAGTAACCCCAGGCCCTTGGTGCACTGCGGGTCTGTGCCAGGTGGCTTAACTTTGCCCATGCTGCCTCTCTGTCTGCGGTGCCCTCGCTCACTTGGTAAATGCCTCCTCCTCCTCCAAGCCTTGCTGATCACCATCCCTGCCCACGCTCGCTCATCTCCCTGGGCAGAGAACTCACACAAGTGCCGAGGAGGGATGCCTCACTGCAGGGCCTGCCTCTGACAGAGGACAAACATGGTCCAACTCAAGGTTATTAGGGAAGAGGGAGCATGTACTTCACCCAAACAGCATGGACATCACAATCCTGCTGAAGTAAAAGAGACTTTTCCGTTTCTCCCAGTTCCTCCTCAGGAGGAGGGGTAGGAGGGCAGAGAGAGGAGGAGGAGAGGAATTAGTGTTAAATTCACAAAACGGAAATGAGCTGGAAATGTAAGCTTGACCGGAGGGAAAGAAAACTGTCTCATGGCAATAACAAATTCAGACTGTTAAAAAAAATTGGTTAATTCCATCTTAGACATTATCTACCGATTTCCTCTATAAAAGATGAATATTTAGTTGTCTTCCCTCATCCTCCTGTTGCAATTTTTGGTTAAATCAATATTCAGTGCTTACATTTTTATGACTTTGAAAGTATTGTTGGCAGTTAACATCTAATAGTGTTCTATGATTACATTTTCTTTCTTGCATAACTTTTTGTTTCTCCTGGAGTTAATAACTGCCTTACTGTACACCCCTAAGAGGGACATATTCTAAGGACAATGAGAATTATAAAGAAATCTTAAACAGTGTTTGTAATCATATCATGAGTGGCTATTGAAACATGGCTCGTCTGAACTGAGATGTGCTGCAAGCGTAAAACACACACTGGATTTTGAAGACTTGGTACAACAAAAAAAGGTAAAATATCTCATTAATTTTTCATATTGGTTACATGTTGAAATGATATTTTGGGTAGAATGGATTAAATAACATATATTACTAAAATCAATTTCATTTATTTCTGATTAATTTTTTAATATATTCTTTTTTTTTAAATTAATTAATTAATTAATTTATTTATTTTTGGATGCGTTGGGTCTTCGTTGCTGCCCGAGGGCTTCCTCCCGTTGCGGCAAGCAGGCTTCTCATTGCGGTGGCTCCTCTTGTTGCGGAGCATGGGCTCTAGGTGCGCGGGCCTCAGCAGTCGTGGGTCACAAGCTCAGTAGTTGTGGCTCACGGGCTCCGTGGCATGTGGGATCTTCCCGGACCAGGGCTTGAACCCATGTCCCCTGCAATGGCAGGCAGATTCTTAACCACTGCACCACCAGGAAGTTCTCTGATTACTTTTTTTAATGTGGTTACTTGAAATTGTTATATTGTACCTGTGCCTTGCATTATGTTTCCATCGGACAGGTCTAGGCAGTGATCATCAATGGCTGTGTCCCCACTAACAGTCTCATAACACCTCAACCCACTGACCAATATTAACATCACAAAAAGAGAGAGAGGAGACCAGTCATATCTTGCTGATGTGGTGCAAAAGGAAGTACACACCACCACCTGTGAATTCTTGCCAAAAAATTGATCCTGAATCTGATCAAACCGATTTAACTATCAGTTTTCAGGAACTACAGGGTACAGAAGAATATGTTAAATGACAAAATGGGGATGCAATTAGCCAGATCCAGAATTTGAGAACTTTTATGGGATAAATGACCTGTTTCTTCATTAAAAAAAAAAAAACAAGAAACCAACCAACAACAAAACAAAACAAAACACGGGGAAAAAATGGCAGAGGAGTAAATATAGGAATGGAAGTTGAAGCCAGGGTCCCATCTCTACTCACTGCTACAAAGGTATAAGTCCCAAATCCCTAAATGATCAGAAGCCATTTGTCTCGAAGGGAAACAGGGGGAGGAAATCAGAAACGGAGAAGAGACTGGACTACATTTTGCTTTTCTCCACTCTTCTATGCTGAATCCCTCCCCCAAAATATGTTGAAGTCCTAACACTCAGTACCTCAGAATGTAACCTTATTGGAGAAAGGATCTTTAAAGAGGCAATTAAGTTAAAATGAGGTCACTGGGGTGGGCTCTAATCTAGTAGGACTGGTGTCCTTACAAGAAGAGGCTATTTGGATACAGACACAAACAGAGGGAAGGTGGTATGAAGACACAGGGAGATGATGGTCATCTACAAGCCAAGGGGAGAGGCCCTCAGAAGGAACCAATCCTGCTGTCACCTGGATCTTGGACTTCTAGCCTCCAGAACGGTAAGAAAATTAATTTCTGATGTTTAAGCCACCTAGTCTGTGGTACTCTGTTACAGCAGCCCTAGCAGACCACTTAGTGTGTATGGTACTCATGAGAATCATCCCATCTTCTATAGTTTGAAAGGGAGGTGCATTTTCTTTGCACATGTCTCCCCATATGGGAATGCCTGGCGGAAACTACTTCTTAGGGCCTGAACTCACCATTTCTGGGTTAACAAGTTATCACCAGGGTGGGGAACCTGGCCCTAATCACTCTAATTGGCCTAAGTTCTTACCTTTATACCTGAATGCTATGTTTCCTCTTCAACAAATGCTTCATGGATTTCTGTTGCTGTTGATGTTGACTTTTGTATCAAAGAACATCATCTCCTGTGTTGGGTGCGTGACTCAGCTGACTTTCTTTCTCTTCATTATCATCTCTAAATACTATGTGTTGACAATAATGGCCAGTGATTGCTTTGTAGCTATTTATAATCCATGATTGTATAAGGCACCACATCTCATCAGATGTGTTTGGTGTTGAGGTTTGGGTTTGTGCAAGCATGTGTGTGTGTGTGTGTGTGTGTGTGTGTGTGTGTGTGCATGTATGAGATGGGATTTGCTGGAGCCACTGCCCACACAGGACAGAAGCGTAGGCCAACCTTCTGCAATGTCAACGTCATCAACCATTATCTATATGACAGCTTCCTGGTCCCCTAAACACCTTGTACCAGCACCTATGTCAGTGAGGTGGTGGTTTTCACTTAAGTGGGCATTGCTATCACAGTACCTAGTCTTCATTTCTATTTATTTTCATCCAGTTGGCTCAAGGCAAATCAAAACCCTGTGGCACCTGCCTCTCTCACATCAATGCCATTTCTCTTTTCTTTGGCTAGTAGTATTCCTGTATCAAACATTCTCCAGGGTCTATGAACCAGGGTCAGCAAACTGGTGAATTTTCTATTCCAGTGCAGGGGTCCATGCTGAACTCCCTATTTAAAGCCTGAGGAACAAGGAAAATGCTGGTTAAAATCCAGGAAAAGCAGTGATCATGTAAGGAGATCCAGGTTTTTATTTTATTGGTGTTTTTTCACGGAAGGATGTTGTCCCTATGTCCATACTATAGATGGAGGATTGTTCGATCTTTCTTCTAAGAGACTCTTTTCATCACTTCCCTCATAGGTAATCTTGGCTTGTGCTTTGCTTTCTAATCTCCTGCACATCTTGTATACAGGTTTGACCAGGTGTAGTTGTTTATACACTAGACATCACTGCTTGGAACCCTTTGTCTCCTGCTCTTTTTTAAATCCTGGACGTACACCATCCGTCCATAAGCCACCTGGAGAAAAGCTGAACACTGTGGATTCCTCCCCTAAACCCAGAAGTGCCAAATCCTTTGGAAGGGTCCTCTTTCTTGTCAGTTCTGTTACTGAAAGAGGCAGCAGGATTCTGATGAAATGCCTCCCTTCCAACCCACATAAGCAGCTCAAGGTGGACACAAACCCTCCTGATCTTGCCCTCTTGTTATCCTACCTTTTGTTCTTCTGGCCTTTTTCGTCCACTTCTGAGAGTGGCAACATCCAAGAGCTTCTGCCAGTCACATCTTCAAGTGGTGGCAGATGGCAGTGTTTCCACATGAACCAAGCTCCCTGGTGAGTAAGGACATATGCGGCCCTCCTCACACTTCCCTCTCCAGAAAATAAGGGCTTTCTCCTCTGAGATGCAAATTAATCCCCTTATTCTCAAACTTTGGGGAAAAAAATTAACTGGAAAGAACAATTCTGTTGTTTTTTTTTATGTGACAGTTTTCAAGAAGTACAGCATTACTCTGTTAGTATTTTTCTAATCTGGGTATTGCCAGAAGCCAAGGTGAGCATCGTGTATGTCAATACAATAAACATTAGATAAAGCAGAGAACACACGACAACACCGCCATTTTGGCGCCATTAATGCCAAAACCCTCACTAATGCAGGATGATTAGGGGACTAGATATGTGCCCAGGACCTCAGTTATGCTGGAGGGTGGTTGAGAGTATAAACGTTGTGCACAATATTATCCAAAATAGAATAAAATATTCTGAAAAAAACATTTAGTTCTCCCTGCAAATTTTGTCATTTGTCATTTAAAAGCACTGCACATAAAATTGGACAATTCCTTTTTAATTTTACAATGAGGCTTAGTATGGAAAAAATTATCTGAACACTGACAATAATAACTGTAGAAAAGTTATGTGAGTCTACTTAAACTTTGTCTCACCAATAAGACCATAAGCATCGTTAGGGCAAAGATCATTTCCTAGACTTCCTTCAGTTCTCTGTTGCTTCTCCCCTTCTTAGTTCGTATGGCTGAAATATGGGGTGTTCATATCTCATGAACATTTCATGGCATTTCAAGAAATGCCAACTGAATTGGAACATCCTCTTCTGTTATTTAAATAAAATTTTAATAAAGCAACAGTTAAAGAAAGTTTTTGATTATTTGCTCTGTGGTAGGCACAGTGCTAAGAGTTTTACATACATTACCTCAGTTAATCTTCAAACCACTCAAGAGGACAGAATTATTTTATCCCCCTTTTAATGAGTCACCAGCACTCTGAGAAGCAAAGGTGTGGCTTTGTTCTGCATTTTCTGTGGTTCCTGTTATCAGGCCCCGGGGCTCCAGTTCCAGTTCCTTTCCTTACAGATTGGGTGACATTGAACAAGACAATTGCCTTCTCTGAGCCTCAGTTTCCTCCTCTAAGAAATGAGAGTAGTCATCTCTTCTAAGTAAGGCTTAAGAAGATTAATATGTTAATTTATGCAAAACTACTTAGAAAAATGGTAAATCCCTATATAAAATTTTGTTTACAAAATTTTTCAATTTTTCTCAATAATGAGATGCTATCAAACCCCCTTCATTTGCAGCAACTTTTTTTTTTCAAGAATGCTTTCTTAGCACACTCCTTTGTGGGTTTGTCTGTTTGTTTTGTTTTTAATTTTTTTCTTTTTCTAAAATTTATTTATTTATTTATTGGCTGCATTGGGTCTTCACTGCCGTGCGCGGGCTTCTCATTGCAGTGGCTTCTCTTGTTGCGGAGCACGGGCCCTAGAATGCACGGGCTTTGTTGAGGTGTGTGGGATCAGTAGTTGTGTCGCGGGCTCTAGAGGGCAGGCTCAGTAGTTGTGGCGCGCTGGCTTAGTTGCTCCGCAGCATGTGGGATTTTCCCGGACCACGGATCGAGCCTGTGTCCCCTGCATTGGCAGGCAGATTCTTAACCACTGCGCCACCAGGGAAGTCCCTGTAGCAACTTTATTAAATGTGACATCTTGATTTAAGAAAGTGATATGTTTCTTTATTTAATTTTCAACTAAAGAATGCATTCACTCAGTTCAAACAAAACAAATATTGAAAGGTAAACAGTGAAGAGTCTCTCTCTCATTAACTCTATTAAACAACCACCATTCATGGTTTCTTCATCTTTCCAGATAACTGTATGCATATACAAGCCCTAAAAGCCGTGTGCTCTTTTTTCTTTCTCTATACACAAAAGGCTACATACTTGTACACATATGTCTAGCTTTCTTCTGCAGATTTCCTGAAAGTCTCTTCACACCAATGCACAAAAAGCTTACTTGTTTTGTTCACAGCCATAATTTATTTAACCAGTTGCCTATGAGTAGACATTTAGGTCATTTCCAATCTTTGGATATTGATTTGTTGATTTTTAAAGAGCTGAAATGAATGAAAACATCAATTCTTTCTTCATTATGAGGTTTAAACTATTTAACAAAACAATAATGTCTGGCTGTACCTCAGATTCAACAAGTCTGATTTAAAAGGGACAGGGATCTGTTGGTACCCAGTGAAAGATTTGCCCCCTGATCTCAGGGTTCAACTCTCATGTAATTTGGCTTCTTGCTCCTCGTATTGATTTTGTTACCCTCTCCGTCCCCCTGCAGCAGGCAGTGTTGCAGAGGCCAATGAGGTTCCAGAGGTAGTTTGAACAGCAGACCTCTGTGGACTATCACCTCTCTACTACATGCACTGTGTTCCTTTTTTTTTTTTTTTTAATTCTTTTACTTTTTTTTTTTTAATTTATTTATTTATTTTTGGCTGTGTTGGGTCTTCGTTTCTGTGCGAGGGCTTCCTCTAGTTGCGGCAAGTGGGGGCCACTCTTCATCGCGGTGCGCGGGCCTCTCACTATCGCGGCCTCTCTCGTTGCGGAGCACAGGCTCCAGACGCGCAGGCTAAGTAGTTGTGGCTCACGGGCCTAGTCGCTCCGCGGCATGTGGGATCTTCCCAGACCAGGGCTCGAACCCGTGTCCCTTGCATTGGCAGGTGGATTCTCAACCACTGCGCCACCAGGGAAGCCCAACACTGTGTTCCTTTTAATACAAGCTAACTTCTGAATCAGGGGCAGCTCTGGTGGGCATGATAGGAGGGAGCCAGACTGAAATGAGAAAGGCCTCATCTTACCTCAGACGTCCTGAGTTCTAGTTCTGACCAACATTTCCTAGCTGCGTAACCTAAAGCAAGTCATATAGTCTCTCTGAGCCTGTTTCCTCGTCTGTAAAATGGGAATAATCAGAGTATCTATTCAGACTCCATGTACAAATGAAGCATGATAACATATGTAAGGCCCTTAGCACAATGCTGGCTCATAGCACACATGAAAAAAATGGTAGCATGTTTTATTAGTAGAGCTTGGAAGGGTGAGCAGGACTCACAAAGAAGAAAGGAAAGGAACAGCATTCCAAGAGGGGGAACAGCACGTACAACTAGCAGAATTTACAAAGTGTGAACCCTCAGAGCCAGCCATGGGAGGAGGCAGAGCAAGGATTGTCGACCCAATTTTGTAGTTGAGGAAACTAAGACCGGGAAAGGGGCAATGACTCACCCCCATCTCCCATCAATGTACATGGAGGCAGGGGAGGAATTCAAAGCCCTGAGGAGGAGCTGCCAGGGCTGAAATTCCTGAGTTATGAATTTGAGGGTTAATACTTGGTTGGGCAGTTGGAATGTGGTAGGAATGTGAAAGGGGGAACTTCCGGAAGTGGTGGCCCTTTTCAGGACATAAGCTGCCCATGGATGCTGGACTGACAGAGCAAACAGGTGCGGCATGGGGCTCCTGGACCTCAGGAAAGGGGTTGGGGGGTCTTGGGACCATGGTTGGGGCTAAAAGAGAAGCACTGGTCTTGAGAGGAGGCTGCAGGCACATCAAGGCTGGGGGCTGACAGGAGCAAGGAAAGTCTCAGAAGTCGCTGGAAATGCCAGACATAGCTCTGGGTCTCACTGGATGTCTGCCAGCTGCTAAGGCTTCTGAGGCCACAGGCAGAGGCTGGGAGAGGGGGAAGGAGTAGGGAGAGGAAGAGGAGGAAGCAAGTGTTCTTCCAGACACACTCTAACGAAGGGCTCTTTGACCTCTCCTGGAGCCAGGTAGATGGGGCCTGGCTCCTGGGCCCAGCTCTGAGCCTGCAGCCCTCTCCTTCCTTCTCCCAAGCCTGTCTTCCCTCGGCCTCAGTGACACCACACTGCTCTGCTGCACATCTTACTGCTCTGGCTGCTCCTCCTCAGTCTTATCCCTGGGCATCTCTTCTTCCCTTCTTTAACTGATGGCTCCAGCCCAAACCCTCTTCTCTATCTTCTCTCTTCCATTAAGCAAACTCACTGCCCTATGGCCTAGAAAACCAAACATTAAGTTGGTAAGTTCCCCAAATCTGTGTCTCCAGCCCGCTGTCAACCCCAGGTGATGGGATATTATTTTATTAAAGAGCCACCAATTTTCTCTGACTTGATGCGGGTGCAATGATCAAACCACTTGGCAAAGCTAATCGGAGTAGGCATTTCCAGGGGTTGGAGCACAATCTCCATGGAAATCAGATGAGGCTCTGCATACCATCTGGGGGCAGTGGATGGACCAGGCAAGAAGGCTGAGGACTGGGGAGAGGACGCTGGGGAGAAGTCAGGGCCATCAAGACAACCCCCACTCCCCAACTTCAACACAGATTCCTCTCCTCTGCCCACCTTGGAGAACCAGGGCTCAGCCTATTGGGAGTAAATGGGCCTGCTCTTCCCCTGTAGCAGATGTTGGAGCAGGTCCCTGCTCACGACCCTCAGCACTCACTATTCCCTACATCCCGACAGCTTCTCACTGACGGTACCTGGGACTCTGCCTGGGAGCTTTCTCTGGCCGTCTGGAGCACGCTTGACCAGAAGGGCCAGAAAATTTGGGGACCAGCTTTTAACCAATGACAACTAGAGTTGATAGATAAATGCTCCAGATTCCTTGCCACTCATGTGGGAAATCTCTGAGGCATGTTCTGTGCCGCCTCCTAGAGGTTCCCAATGGGATTGACCCCCAGGGATAATCTGTTCACTGACCACTGTTGGGCTGTACCTCACAGGCCTACAAAGGCCTGTGCTTGCCCAGCTTCAAGACCGAAGAAAAAGCCGGGAGTCAGCGACAAAGACATCAATGGTTTAATGGATGGGGGAGCTTACACGTCTGAAGCAAGGTCCTGGAGCAACCGTGGGGCAGGACATGGCAGCAGTCTTCACTCCCAGGGGGTAGAAGGGGATTGACATCAGGTTGGCTCATCGGTTACCAGGGAAACTAACAGAGGGGCACACCCCTCACTGCCCCTTTGATAAGAACAATTACCAGCTGGGGCCAGGAGCAAGTAGGTAGGAAGGTCAGTCATGTGAGTAGGGTGTAGGCGAAGCAGGCACTGATCGGGCAGGGGATGTAAAGTGAACAGGAGAACAGCCACCTTGAGTTGGCCTGACCATACAACCACCCTGAATTGGCTTCCTTCCTTTTCCTGTCTTACTTCCCCAGGCCCTTATGATGCTTTCAGGATCATCTCAGAAATTAACTACTTGCACTTGATTCCTTGCCCCAGGGTTGGCTTCTGGGGGAACCCAAACCAAGATAACCCTCTGTCTCCCTCACATTCACATCCAATCTGCCTAAATCCTGCTGATTCTACTTCCTAGAAAGCCCCCACAATCCCCCTTCTAATCAGCTCCTCACTTATCACCCCTCCTCCATCCCTACCAGCTTGGCCACCTGCCTGGACTACTGGCCCTCACTGGTCCCCTGCCTCCTCTTCTGCCCCTCCGCACAGCAGCTGGGATGAGCAAACTTTCCAAGACATTACTCTGATTATGTCCGTCCCCTGCTTATACCCTTCCATGGCTCCCATCACCCTGAGGATAAACTAAGCTGCCCAGCCTGACATTCAAGGCCCTGCAAGACCTGGTCCATCCCACCTCTTCAGCCTTGTCCGTCCCACTCCTCCCTTCCACTGGACTCTCCAACAGGACTGAGCCACACAAGGTTCCCAGAATTTGCCATGTTCTCTCTCACTTCCAGGTCTTTGCATGCTGCCCCCTCCCCTGATTTCACCCAGATGACCCTAGTTGTTCTTAAACACCAGCTTAGGACTTGTACCCTGACTTCCCCTGTGCCCATGTCTCCAGGCTGGGCCCTGGGCCCCTCTGGGTTCCTATGCCTCAGTGCACATCTCTGCATCCCTGTGCCCACAACATCCTGGCTTATCCCCTTTCCAAACCAGACACTTCTTGAGGGCACTAGCCATGGACAATTCATTTTTGTATCCCCGGTGCCCTGAGCATGCTTGGGCGCATAGAGAGGGTCAGAGAAGAGATGAATGATAATGATGACTCTAAATCCCCAAAGAGACCTATATTCATTCCTTCATTTAGTTATTATAGAGCACTGTGCCAAGTGTGGAGAAAACAGGGCTGGTGAACCACAGACACAGTGCCTGTGTTCGTAGGCAGTGTTCCAGACACTGTTCTGGAACAGTGCCTCACCTCTGCTGGTGAGGGAGCGATGTGGAGAGAGACAACATCAGGCCAGAGTGATCGGATGCATCAGAGGCCAACACTGGGGCCTTGGGAGCCCAGAGGAGGCCCTGGGAGCTGTCTGATGGGGAGGGAGACAGAGAAGGCTTCTGAGAGGAGGTGCCTCCTCTCTGTGCTGGCCCTGATCACCCTCTGTCTTTGCAAAGCATGTGGGGGGCTGGGGAGTCAGGGGAGAAGCAGGGTCTATTACTGTGTCCCCTATAATCTCACCTCCTCCTTCCCATCAAAGCTGACCTCTACCCGGTTGGTCATTCCCATTCATGTCTTTATACATAAGTATAGTATTATTTTGCGTGTTTTAAAACGTTATGTTCATAGTATCATACTGTGTGTATCCTCCCATATACTTCTTTTTTCAGTTCCATTATAGTTGTGAGATTTAGCTTTGTCCATGTGCTGCTCTAGTTCATTCATTTTTGTCCATTGTATAGTATTCCATTACATGCTTATACCGTCATCCCTTAACATAGCCCATTCCTAATAGTAAATCTGTAGACAGTAAAAGCTCATATTACAGAATTTTATCTGGGAAAAATAATAATATGTTGCCAGCTCATCCAAAAACTTCAGCTAATTTCGCCCCAATATCATTGAAATTCTTTAAAACTATTAATGATCACCAAGGATTTCTGCACAGTGTAAAGCTGTGTTGTCCAATATGGTATCTACTAGCCACACAAGGCTATTTAAGTTTAAATGTAAATGAATTTGAAGTTAAAAATTTCAGGTCCTCAGTTGCACTAGACGCATTTCAAGTGCTCAGTAGCCTCATACGGCTGAAGGCTATCATATCAAATTGGAAAGCAGATATAGGATATTTCCATCATTGCATAAAGCTCTAAAGCATTTAAAACACTGATTGCTTCATTATCTAACACTGAATGAGCTCTTTTTTAAAAAATATTTTTAAATATTTATTTATTTGGTTGCACCAGGTCTTAGTTGAAGCTTGCAGGCTCCTTAGTTGCAGCTTGTGGGCTCCTTAGCTGCGGCTTGTGGGCTCCTTAGTTGCGGCATGCACGTGGGATCTAGTTCCCTGATTAGAGATCAAACCCGAGCCCCCTGCATTGGGAGCTCGGAGTCTTATCCACTGTGCCACCAGGGAAGTCCCCTGAATGGGCTCTTTTTGTTTGTTTGTTTGTTTTCTCACATGTAGGACAGTTCCTGTGTGTGATGGAGGAGGATACATGCCTGGCTAAGCTTACATCTTTCACGTGTCCAGCCCTCTCAATGAGCTTTATTACTTCCACATTTTCTTCTAATGTGTGGGCTTTCTTAAGCCTCTCAGGCTCAGGCTTTCCCACTTTCTTAGAAGACATTTTCGCTTAACAATGAGGGGAAGATGGTAACAATTACGTACCAAATAAGTTTAAGGAACACGAGCATGAGGTGCGAGCCTATCCTATCGGGAGAACAGAGGAGTTACCACCACAGCTCACTCCACATCCTCTCACCCAGACTTGTGCTGGGGAGCACCTGCAGGTTTGTTAAGTCATGTTTTCTACTAGTAAAAAGTTTTGAAAGTCATTGTAACAATTATCGGGAGAGTGAGAGTTCAGATAGAAAGGGACACCTGAATGAAAATGTATTTTTCCATTCTCTTATTGATGGATATTTAGATTGTTCCCAATGTTTCGCTTTAGATAAAATGCTGTGATGTACATTTTTCTACACCTGCTAAAGTTTCTCCGGGTTATTTATGTTGGGGTGGAATGACTCTTTTAGATGATGTGCATCTTCAACTACTAGATATTGACAAATTGTTCTTCAACTTAGTATGTTCAATTTCTAGTCCCACCCACAGTGCATAAAAGTTCCCATCTCTCCACACCCTCAACAAAGTTGGTATTATCAAACTCTTTAATTTTTGCTAATCTGATGTGTGTGAAATGGTATTTACTTGAAATTTGTGGGTTTACTTGAAATTTCCCTGATTGATTGTGAGGTTGAACATATTTTCATATGTGTATTGGCAGTGCTTGTTTTCTCTTCTGTGAAATGCCTACTCATGTTTTTTGCTCATTTTTCTATTAGGTTGTTTGGTTTTTTCTTATTGGTATATGGAGTTATTTATATATGCTGAATAATAATCCTTGTCTGTTAACATGTTGTAATACCTTCTCTCAGTTTGTGGTCTTCTTTTTTTTTAGTATTTTGGTTTTTGTTTTTAAATATCTATCTATTTAGGCTGCACAGGGTCTTAGTTGAGGCATGCGGGATCTTCGTTGCCATGTGAAGTATCTTCATTGCGGCATGTGGGATCTTTTAGTTGTGGCATGCGAACTCTTAGTTGCAACATGCGTGTGGGATCTAGTTCCCTGACCAGGGATCGAACCTGGGCCCCCTGCATTGGGAGCATGGAGTCTTAGCCACTGGACCACCAGGGAAGTCCCTTTTAGTATTTTGGATTAATAGAACTTTAAAATTTTTATTATACTTGAGTTTATCACTTTTTTTCCTTGATGGTGTTTTCTTTTTCGTTGTTGTTTTTGTTTTTGTTTAAGAAAGCTCCTTAATCCTGGCGCATAGTAGGAATTCGATAAATGATTGTTGAATACAAGCTGCGATGGAAGCTGAAAGGAGAGGCTGGTTGTCTGAGTGTTGCAGGTGTTGGGCTAAGGTGACAGGGGCTGACGGTGTTGTCGTGAAGATGAGGGCATGGGGGAGATTATTGTAGAGAAGAGGGCACTTCAGTCATCAGAGGGGAGAAGTCCAGGGAGCAATAGGACTGAGGTGCAGGAGAAAGGCTGGGCTGGAGGTGGGAACTGTGAGTGTCCATCACACAAGGGTAATTTAAGGAGAGCCACTGCCCTCCCCCAGGGAGAATGTGCTGAGTAAGCAGAGAAGACGAGGGTGGGACAGAGCCCTGAGAGGAGTCTGGGAAGCAGGAGGAGAAGGGTGCTGTGGAGACCACACAGGGAGTTCTTGACAGTATCCATCGAGTGACTTCCTGGGCAGTCCTTCAGAGGCACAGAGGTCACTGGGTCCTTAGAGGAGCCATCTTGGGGATGGTCTGGGAGTAGAGACTAGATAAATGGGCTGAGGACTGCAGAGGAGGCAACTTTTCTGAGACCACCAGCAGTGAAGGGAAGAGAGGGGGCAGTGCCTGGAGAGGGGGGCTCCAAGGCTTAAGAAGACACTGGAGCATGTTCACAGGCCGGCAGGGATGGAGACCAGGCTTCCCAAGGGTGTGGGGACCTGGCTGCAGAAGCAGAGAGCAGCTCTGGGCACTGCTGGGGCCTTCACCTCAGATAAAAGAAGAGCCACCTCTTGGGGAGGGGGATGCTGAGCAGAGAGGTCGGGGGCAGGAACTTAAGTGAGCCCCCTCCACTGAACCTGGCCTCAGTCCTAAGGTCTGCCTAGCACAGGTAAGAACCAGTGAGCCTTTGGTGAGTGAATTTTCTTGGTGAGTCAGGTAGCAGGTGGGGCTGGGATGTCAGTGAGTTAGAGCTTGTGGAGAGGGAAGATTTGGAAGAGCTACCATGAAGGGAGAGAAGAGCTTCCCTAGGTGAGGGCTTCTAGGGGCCCAAGTCCGTTGAGTCACAGGCAAACACCTTCTCCCCTCAAAGTACTGGCAGCAACCATTTCCCCTTGAACCAGACAAGGCCTCAAGGCCCCTTGGGTCAGGCGAAATGGGTATGACAACAGCCCATGACACCAAATATCTCTGGCTCTGTCCTCCAGTGTCCACCTCCCACATCCTCCCTGGGCCAGCGGCCATCATCTTTTCCCAGACTGTAGAACAGCCTCCTAGCTGGGTACCTTGGCCCTCCTACACATTCCTTATTCTCCATCCAGCAGCTGGAGAGATTGATTAAAATGATATTTGATATACAAATATTGAATCATTATGCTGTACACCCGAAACTGATATAACATTATATGTCAACTATACCCCAATTTTAAAAAAAGATATTTGATTATGTCACTCTGCTGCTCTAAATGTTTTGGTGACTCCCACGGCTCTTTGGACAAAAGCCAAAGTCCTGACTTCGGGCTGTCTGGGCTGCCTGCTGCCGCTCCTTCAGCCCCATCTCCCACCATGCCTCCTGGCTCGTGGGGCACCTCCCACTCTGGCTGTGCTTCATTTCCTGGAACATGCCAAGCCCTTTCCTGTCTCACCCTCTTCAAGCTTCCCCTGCCTGGGACTCTCTTCTCCCTCACCGTCACCTAGCTGAGGCCAACTCCTCACTCTGGTCTCAGCTTAAAGGGCACTTCCTCTGGGAAATCTTCCCAAATCTTACTATTTATTTATTTATTTATTTGGCTGAGCCACGTGGCATGCGGGATCCTAGTTCCCCGACTGAGGATTGAACCCGTGCCCCCTGCAGTGGAAGCATGGAGTCCTAACCACTGGACCGCCAGGGAATTCTCCCAAATCTTACAATTAAAACTAGATTCCTTCCCCCTCCCACTCCCATTATAATCTCTCCTCTAACCCTTCACTTTTCCTTCTTAGCACTTACCACAGTGTGTAATTCTGTATTAATTTATGTGACTATTTATTTAACATCTGGGGCCTCCACCGGATTATAAACTCCATGAGGCCAGTGCTATCTGGACTGTCCTATTGACTTGGATCTGCGGTCCTAGCACAGAACCTGCCACAGAATAGGAACTCAACAACTGTTGATTAAAAGCTGCATTGGTAGCCAAGAGGAGGGGCTGGCTTGTCTGAGGGCTACTGGTCAGGGGAGGTTTCAGAAATGAGGGAATTAGAGGCCACTGTCCATAAGAGAGCTTAGGAGATAAAAGAAGAGAAGGAAGAGGAGTGACAGGAGGAATGCTGACATTGATGAGCACCAATTATGTGACAGGCACTGTCTCATTATACCATCCCAGTATCACTCCCACCCCCAGCCCCCATCTTTAGTAGGATGTCTAGCTAGCTGGGTGACCTGGGGTAAAATAATCCCCCTGAACCTCAGTTTCTTAATCTGTAAAATGGATTTGTGACACCAAGATCCTGGAGTTGTTATGAGAATCAGGAAGCAGTGTACAGTATAGAAAGCGCCACCAATCCATGCTTTAGGGGTACTTGAGCTCTGGAGTCAGACTGAGTTCAAATCTCAGGTCTGCCACTTACCAGCTGTGTGACCTTGGACAAGTCACTTCATCTCTCTGTGCTTGGGTTTTGCCACCTGTAAAATAGGGATAATAATACTTCTGGAATTGCTATGAGGATTAAATGTGGTAATGTATTAAAACACCTAGTACGATGCCTGGCACATAGTAGGTGCTCAAGAAATAGCATTTATTTTTATCCCTACCCTCCCCACCACCGTTCCAGAATTGCAGAATGTCAGAGCTGGAAAGTCGGAATCACCACTTAAGCCCCCCACCCCACCCCAGGCCCCAATACGATGGGGGAAACTGAGGCCAAGAGAAGGTAGAAGAGGTAAGGGAATCTGGGCTGGAGTCCAGGGCTCCTGGGTCCCAGTCCAGAGCATGGGTCCCTGACACCTGCGGCCTCTTCCAGAACTATCACCTCCCCCGGGTTCCCCAGCGTCTGTCAGTCCAGCCGGGTCCCGCCTGGGCGGGAGCGGGAGTCCAGCTCCGGCTTGGAGGCCGCCCGGCCACACCACCTCCCCACCGCTTTGCTCTTGCGGCGCGAGGAGCGGGGACGCCCGGGGTCTGAGCTGCAGCCGCTGCCTGCTGCCTATGCGGCGCTTCGGTTCGTGGATTCGCCTCCCAGCGCCGGAGCGAATGACGTTCCCCGGCCCGGTGGCTGCGCGGTCCAGGTGAGGCCTGTGTGGGACGGGGGACTGAGGGGCAGGCAGTGCCGGGGTGAGCGGGTACAGGGCAGCTCTGCCCATGCCAGGCTCGCGTTGCGGGCCCCAGGTGGGGTTCCCCGGGGAGAGTGAGTGTGTACATGGGGGAAGGAGTGTGGTGAGTGTGTCGTGGGCAGTGTGTAAGAGATTAGTGTGGGCATGTGTGTGTACTGGGTTGTATGCAGTTAGTGTGTGCTAGGTGTGTCGAGTGTGACCAATGAATTGTGGTGTTGTCCGCGTGCAAGAAGTGTGGTACCTATCTATAGCCACAACTGACCGTGCCAGGGTAACCCGGGGGTTCCACGTGTGTGCCCAGGGTGTGTGCCCACTGTGTGGAGGGAGCAATCACACGATGGTGCATGCATGTGGTGCCTGTTGTGAGGTGTGTGTTCGGTGTGTGGCACATCCATGGCTCCGTGTACTGTGCTGAGCCAAACAGTGGAAGACGAGAAGCATTTGTGCAGCTCTTACTATGACAGAACATTTCCCATGACCCTAGGGTGGCTCTGACTTTTCCACCCAGCACCCCTAAGGGCTTGGGAGAGTGAAAGCTCACCCTGGACCTGGGTGGAGGAAGTACAGCCAGTCCCACGCTCACCCTCCCACAGGCACGCGTGGGTGTGTGCGCGGGCACACACCCACGAAGCTCCTTTGAAGTCTCATTGTTTAATCTTCAAAATTCATGTGGATTTTGCATTCCTCTCTGTAATATTTTTGCATTTGTTTTAATGTAAAAATATTGTTCTGGTAAGTTCCCATCCAGTGAGTTGACTCAAGGCTTGGTGATGAGCTGGGTTTATCCTGCTGGGAGCCCTTCGGCACCTGTAAAGTAGGAGGACTCCCCTGCCTGTCCTCCAAACTGAGAGAGCAGGACTTAGACCTCCTGGGGGAGTGTGGCAGCATGTCTGGTGTGTGCTGTGTGCTGTGTGTGCATGTGCGCAGCAGAGTTGTGTATGGCCATGTGCACTGTGTGTGAAGGAAGGGGCCACAGGGGCGTGGGGATGTGTCCTGCATGGGGGAACTGTGGTGGGGTCTGTCTGTCATTTCTAGTGCAGGGGCAGGGAAGCTGGGCTTCTCAGGAGGAGCTGTGACCATCAATGAGGTTCTCACCTTTTCTGCACTGACTGGGCAGGAAGAGGCTGCAGGACCCCAGGGGACCATGGTGAAGGGGGTTCCTATAGCAAGCCACCACATGGGACTGTCAAGGTGGTTATGTTATCCAAGCCTGGTTTTAATCCCACCTCTGGCACTCTCTACATGTAGGGCTTAGGGCAAAACCTTTCTGTGCCTCAGTTTCTTCCTTTGTAAAGTGGAGACATTAATAGTATTTGCCTTGTAGGGTTATTGTGAGGATTGACTGAGTTCCTGGCTATAAAGTGCTTGGCACATAACAACCCTTAACAGATTGTAAAACTATAATGACAGTGATGGAGCCGCCACATAAGTGGTCCCTTCCTGCTCTAAGAACTCTCCGTTTCCACAGAGCCAGTGACTTCCCATGAGCTGGGCAGGTGGGAATCTGAGAGTCTCCCATTTAAGTACGTCTGAAGGATCCATTCCTGTCCCCAACCTCTATCGCTGTTGAACTCTCAGTGACTCTCTGGCTCCTGGGAAGATGCAGTCTGAAAGGGGAAGATGTTGAGTCTCCGGCAAGGTATGGGATGGGGCGTGGGAGAGAGGCTGAAGGGAGAGGTGCCAGGGCAGCCATGGAGCTTGGATGGAGGCCTCTTTCCTGACAAACATGGGAGGAACAGAAAAATGCCGGCCTGTGCCCTCGAGTGGGTACGCATGTGTTTGTGTGTGTGTGTGTTTGGGGACTGTCAGGGGCAGGGGCAGGAGTGCACTCTGCCTGGAATGAGGAAAGTTAAGAAGAGTAGGATTAGGGATGTGTGGTCCTTGGGCCAAAGCAGGCCCTGGAAGTTAGAGGAAGGCTGCAACATCAGAGTTAGAGCAGGTGGGTCTGAGCTCCAGACCAAAGTGAACCAGGAGACCCCTCAGGCTGGGCTTCGTTTTGGGGGAGAAATATTTGCATTGGCAGAGCAAGAACCCTTGTTCCCGGTGACTTCATTGGGTCAGTTTAGAGAAAGTGCCCAGAGGCCTCGGAGGAGGAGGGGACATAGAAGGCAGTGTCCAGAGCTGTGAAAACATATTTAGGGAGGACACCTAAATATATCCGCCTTGGTGGCGGGGTGCTGTGATGGGCTGGCAGCGAGGCTTGGGCTAGGGGAGTGGCAGACCTCTGTCCCCACTGTCCCCAGGCAGGGAGTGCTTCGGTCCCAGGGGCCCTGGATGCTGCTCCAGGAGATCTGGAGGACAGAGCCCTGTTGGGCAGCAGAAGGCCTGGCCCAGCCACCACTGGCTGGGTGACAAGGCCAGCTCTCTCTTCCCAGCTGTCAGGGGTGGGGGGGATGGAGTAATGTTGGCATGATTTCTGTCCCTGATTTCCTTTGACCCATAATTCCAGCTATAATTATTTATGATTCTACAGCCCTAGCCCTAAGAGTCTGTAATCTCAACTCAAACATTCTAAAAGTCTATAATCCAAAGTCCAACTTTCTATTCTCCAGCTGTAACATTCCCTGATTACAGCTCAAGTGTTCAAGGATTCTGACCAGTCTGGCAGTCTGACACTTTCAAGTTTATAAACTACCAGGAAAGGTATACTAGAGGTCACTTCTGCAGCTATTTGAGGAGTCCCCAGGAAAGGGCCCTCCACAGCCAGCCACAAGCACTGGAGCTGCTCCTATGTGTTGAGGGAAGGTCCTTGGTCCATGGCCATATGCTGCCTGGGAGGGCTGACAGTGAACCCAGAGGTTCCTCCTCATCGGGGCAATGGAGGTGCTTGGAGTAGCTCTTGGTTCAGGGTCAGGCGTCCCATGAGAGGAAATGGCTCAGACCCCGAGTTGTCATAATTCCCCACAGGATGAAGGAATTGTGGGATCACTGGGCTCTTGGAGGGGACACGAAGAGGAAGAAGGGAAAGAACAAGAAATGGGGCTGAGGAGATCCCAAAGGCAAACCTCATTCTGTCTGAGAGACTCTCCAAGCACCTTAGGTTGTAGAAAAGATTCCTGTGGTGTTAGCAAGAACATCGCCTTTAATGCGCAGTCGTGTTTGAACTCAGCATGGGCTGGCAAGTGGAGAGCTGAGGGCCAGTCCCCGCTTCAGCTGTGTGACTTTGGACAAGTCACTTTCCCTTTCCAGGCCTCACTTTCCTCCTCTGGCAATCCAGCACACAGGACTAAAACTCCCTGACCTCTCTCTCTGACCACTGGGAACATCATCACTGTCATGGAGACCCCGTCCTTGGAGAAGTCTGTAAACATTAGTCAAATGAGGGAGGAGGGAATGAACAAATGAATGATCAGATGAAAAGATGTGAAAATATAGCCTAAGACATAATGATTATGAACCCCTTCCCTCCTCACCACTCAGCCTCAGCCCACATGTGAGAAACTGCTCTCAGAACTTAAAGAACTGGGGGGTGGGTTGGAGGGGTGGGGGCGGTTTCCTTTGGCACAGCCCTGGATTGGTGGAGAGTTTAAGAGATTGGGCGGTGGGAACTCCTTGGGTGTCACCGTTTGCCCTGCAGCATTTCCACTGCCAGCCCTGCCCTGAGCCCTGGGCAGTAGGCCTGCTGATTCACGATGCTCTCCCTGATTATTTCCCCATGATCACCCCCCAGCCCCCCAGCTGATGATTGAAGGAAGGAACTGTAGCTTCAGGGGCAGTGGCTCTGGAGGCTGGGATGGTAAGCAGGAGCCCCCAAGAGATTGGTGGAAGAGTAGAGCCAGAAGGGTCCTGAGCCCCCAGGCCGTGTGAGGCAGGGGAGTGGCCTTGAGTGAGGGGGGGAGTGGTGAGGGGGGAGTGGCCCAGGTCTGAGCAGGTGTTGGCATGAATGAAAACAGGGGGCAGGTAGCACACACGCACCAGGCACCTGCTGTGTGAGGCATTGTGCCCAGTTCTTGCCTGTGTGCTCTCTGTCCTCCAGCCACCCTGGCCGGAAGGAGGGGTTTGGGTGTATCCTGGGCTTCTTCCTCATTTCTCCTTATTCCCCATTTCCCCCATTCAGTTATCAAGCCCCACTGAACCTGCCTCCCAAATATCTCTCCAGTGGTCCCCTTGTCTCCAGCCCTGTGACTCTGGCCCAGCTCTGGAATCCTCACAGCCTCCCCACCTCCCACCTTTTACTTTGGCTGCCAGGAAGCTCAATCACCATCTTAGTCTAGGTTTCTGCTGCTGTTTTACTGCTCTGCCTCTAATGGGATCATGTGGCATATGTGGCTTTTGTCTGAGCTGCTTCCAGCCTTTTATGGGCTTGGAAATTCTAAAGCAATCCATAAGTAAAATCTGCTATTCCCTAGATTCTTATGAGAACATCCACCGGGTTCTTGGATTTTTCGCTTTTTTTTTCTTGCCTCTCCCACCATACTGACTCCCACCCAGACATGGAGACATTGCAGCTGAATGAAGCAGTGTTCAAATCCTGGCTCTGCTACTACTAGCTACGTGAACCCTGGGCAAGTTACCTAGCCACTCAGTGTGCCTCCCTTTCCCATCTGTAATATGAGGATAATAATGGTACCTACTTTGCATGGGTTTATGAGGATTAAATGAGATAGTATAAGCACTGTGGTAAGCACTGTGTTTGCCAGTATAGATTACTTGAATGGGTCTTAGCCATCCTGGGAGAACCTGGAGGACGAGGGGCTGGCTCTGTATGGAGTATTCTACATCAGTGCTTCTCAAAAGTCAATGTCTGCCTGAAACCCTTGAGGATCTGATTCACTTGGTCAAGGTGAGGCCTCCAGGCACATTCCCGACCTGCTCTCAGAGGATGCCAATGCTTTTGCGCGAAGTCCACACTTCAGTCTACTCTGTGAGGACGTGACTGTGGATAGAATCCTTGTAAACTGTAAAGTGCTTGACTATTGTACCTGGACAGGGGTTCCTGCCAGTGACTGAGGGCAGGAGGATAGCTGTGAAGGGGTCAGTGCCCACAGGCAGCAGAGGGTCTGAGGACCCCAGGAGGAGGGCTTCGGCCTTGGGCACACCCCTCCCCCACTATGAGAAGCCTATATCCAGGCCTGAGCAGGCCAAGTTAATCCTCTAAACCTTCCTCCTCCTCTTGTGTAACGGCTTTTGTTCCCCAGGGAAACTGAGAGCCTGCTGTGACCAGGAACCCCACAAATCTTCCACAGCATCTGGGCCTGCCTGGGATTGTGGCAAGGATTGCTGAGCCTAGGAAAACAAGGCCTCTAAACTGGGGGTTTGTGGGCACCCCAGGAGTGGGCCCATGTGTGCATTACATGCAGAGACACAAGCACAGGCAAACACACGTGTGAATGTACACACTCCAGGGCCACTCACACGGACACACACGTGTACCGTATACACATGGGTGCAATTCCAAAACACATGCACCCCTGTAAATACATGTGCCTCTTCCAGGTCAGACCCACACATAGCTGACACCACCCCCGCCATGTAGACATGCATGTACCTGCCATCCGTGTAGGTATGTCCTCTCCCAGCCTGGGACTTGAGGCTTACAGTTACCTCAGGCTTACACCTTCTCCCAGAATAAGCTTTCCCAGGCCTCCCAGGCTTGTCCCTTTCTATGTCTCCCTGCTCACCTTCTCACCACAAGGACAGAGAAAGGGCTTTTCCTGTCAGCTGCTGGCCCGCTGGTTGGGAGCAGAGGTGTTTTTGTCTTTTCTGTAGAACTGGTTCTGTGGAATTTTCACTTATTTCCCATCAAGGGTCAAAGCCCTGCTCTGGGGGTTGCCTCAGGGCCCCACAAGCATGAGGAGGCTGGTTTTCAGATAAACAGGAATGTTGAACATATAACAACCTCTGTCGTTGGAGTAGTACCTAAAAGTTTGCAAACTGCCTTCTTGCCAGTGTCTTGCTCATTCTTCATTGACAGACCCGAGATGCAGGTGCCTTCATTTCCTCCATTTGGCAGATGAGGGAACTGAGGCCCAGAGAGGGGTAGGACCCACCTGAAATCACATCTGAGCAAGATGAGGCAGAGTCGACCAAAATTCTAACCTCTTGAGGTTGGGCTGTGGGGAAGTGGTTTCAGCCTCCTGGGTCTGAGAGAAGGAGAATTTGGCCTGTCAGAGCTGGGAGGATGGGGCAGGCTGAGGACACAGGCAGTCCCTCATAGGCCAGTGCTCTGCTGAGGCTCAGCCCTTAGTCCACCGTTGTGGACACGCCAGAGGAGAGGGCAGGAGGGGGACAAGACACCTTTGCCTTGCTGTGTGATCCAGGCAAGTCCCTGCCCCTCTCTGGGCCCAGCACCCTGTCTCTACAATGAAACATCAGGGTTGGTTGGAGGATGCACTCCCTCTCCGAGCCTGGGGAAAGCTTCTGCAGGCTGCGAGTGGAAGGCAGGGTCAGGACGCTCCATGCTGCAACCTTGGTGGTCCTGAGCTGCGGCCTGTGCCCAGGGAGCCCTCGCCTTGGCCCCTGGCCTGCTGCTGAGACCCACCAAGGCAGGGCCAGGCACAGAGTTGGGGCTCAGGGTCTGGGGTCTCCTCCAGGCTAGGTGGGAGGTGGTGTTGTGAGAAGAGGACCCAGAAAATCCAGACAGTGCCCCCAAGCCCTGTGGATCTCTGCCCCTTAACCTCCCTTACGTTTCTCTATAGTTCTTATCATTACCTGACCTGCTATATATTTACTCATTAACTAAAATAAACTAGTTTCCCCTGCTAGAATGTAGGTGCTACATGGGCAGGGAGTTTGTTTTGTGCTCTCAAGTACACTGAACATTACCTGCACAGAGTAGGTGCCCAATAAGTACTTGTAAAAAAAGAAAAAGGAGGAAGAGGAGGAGGAGGACTAATCTTACGGATGGGGAGCGGCTGGCCCAGACCCACCACTGGCCAGAGGCAGAGCCACCCTGGCTGCCTTCTCATCAAGCCCAAGCTCAAGGATGGATTGGAGCTGGGGAAGGGGATGGTGGCCTGGGCTCAGACTTTTCCCCCCAAATCACCCTCAATCTGAGGAGCCATACTCAGTCCACAGGGGGAAGGCAGGCCATCTGGACCTGTGGGTCAAGAGCCAGACAACAGAACCATTAATCTCAGGGTCTCAGCATCCTTTAATGGACCTTCCAGGCACTGCTGAGAAAACCAGGTTAGTCATTCCCTGCAGCAGCAATGAGCAGGGCCAGGACTCTCTTCAGACTTGAGAAAAGCCAGGAGAGGGCTGAGGGGTGGGGTGGAGATGAGGAGAAAAACGGTCATCCGCTGGGTGCCAAGGCCCCGGGCCAAGCCCTGGTCTTTCTTCCTTTTTTTTTCTTAATTTATTTATTTTATTTTTTTGGCTGCGTTGGGACTTTTTTTGGCTGCGTTGCTGCACACGGACTTTCTCTAGTTGCAGAGAGCGAGGGCTACTCTTCGTTGCTGTGCGCAGGCTTCTCATTGCAGTGGCTTCTCTTGTTGCGGAGCACAGGCTCTAGGCGCGCGGGCTTCAGTAGTTGTGGCGCGCGGGCTCTAGAGCACAGGCTTAGTAGCTGTGGTGCACGGGCTTAGTTGCTCCGTGGCATGTGGGATCTTCCCGGACCAGGGCTTGAACCCGTGTCCCCTGCATTGGCAGGCGGATTCTTAACCACTGCACCACCAGGGAAGCCCAAGCCCTGGTCTTTCAATGCCACCTCACTCAATCCTCCCAACAGCCATCGGGGCTGAATTGATGATACCCATTCTGGGGTGAGCACACTCAGAAGGCAAAGTGACTGGGAAGTGGCTGGTCAGCCTTGGTGTTAGGGACTCGAGCTGGAATGTTCTGGATTTGGGTCCCAGCCCTTGCTTGCCAGCTTGCCAGCTCTGGGCTGAGGCAAGTTACTTCCCCTCCTCGGATTTCTCGGTTTCCTCATTGGCTGTCTCCCGGGACGACTCTGAGACGTGCATGTGACAGTTTGTGGCACCAGAACTGGTTAGAATAGGGACTGCTCCAGGAGTCAGAATTTTCCCCAGCACTTGACAGAGCTGCGTGGCGCTCACTACCTCCTGGGTGAGTGTTCTGGGTCCGTGCCCTGAGAGTGCTGAGACCCCACCTCCCCTCAGAGCTCAGCGATCTTGGCACATGGACCGCTTGCAGCCACTTTGGCTCGTTGCAAGCTGGAGAGAGAGTGGGAGCGGACTTGGGGTCTTTCTCCCTTCCTTGGCCTGGTTGTACCTAGAGCTGCAGCCTGTGCAGCGCGGAGGGCAGAGGAGACAGCGACCTGGGGACCAGGCTGGGCCGCGGTGGAGTAGGGGAACAGGGCAGGCGGGCCTGGGAGCCACACAGGCCTGGGTTTGAGTCACTTTCCCTCTCTGGGCCTCAATTTGTAACATGGGGGTAACAACGATCTCCCCCTGAGTTTTGAAAAACTGTTAAGTGTTCTATGCTGGTGAGTGCCCCTCAGAGAGGAAGCTGTGCCCCCAGGAGCCTGTGGTGGGAAGAGACTGGGAAAGATTAGGACCAGATAGGAGTCCACAAAGGAGGCCCTTAGGAAAGCTCTTGCCTCCATATGACTGGTGGGGAAAGTGAGCCCCTGAGTCCTGGTACGATTTGCTAAAGGGGAGTGCGGCAGGGTGAACGAGTATATCTGAGGGAGCTGGGTTAAAACTTTTCTGGCGTTTCTGTTGCCATTCAACTCCCACGACACCACCACAAGGGAAAAACTGAGCAGCACAGCCCGTGGTATGGGCCCTGGCCTGTGGAAGATACCAGGGACGCACATCTCTTGCCAGCTCTAGAATGGGTCCTAAGCCAATTCAGGGACAGTCTCTCCATCCCTCAGTATCAAATGAGAAGATAAAAGAGAAGGCTCTTTGTAGACTATAAAGTGCTGTGCTTCTGATGGTGCATCTGTGTGTGTGTGTACAAGCCCTCGGGTGTGTATGCATGAGTGAGAATGTGCAGCTTGTGAGCGTGTGTGCACGTGGTATACGTGCTCACGTTCCCTGGCCTGGCTGGGGCAGTAACTCCATGCTGTCCAAAGCTCCCTGTTTGGCTGGGACTCTTCTCCCCTAAACTTCTTCCAGTCTTTTTTCCGTGTTTCCTCACTGCTCCTTAGTTTATCAGAAGGGAGCAACCTGTGGTCCGGAAACCTAGCAATTGTCTCTGAACCTGCCCACTCTTCTCCCCTCCAGCCTGCCCTCGCCTCATCCGGCCCCTGGAGGCCCGGCTGCCCAGTCTGCAGGGCTGGCAGCTTGCTTGGCTCCTCTGCGCAGCCCACCTGCCACCCATTTTTCCCTCCAAGGCTCTGTGCCAGCCACTCTCACATCATTGTTCCATTGGCTCCTCACAACATCCCAGTACCCCCCACCCTCCGGGCGCTCTTATTAATCCCATTTTACAGGCAAGGGAATGAAATCTCAGTGAGGGGAAATGGCTTTCCCAACGTTACCCAGCCCAACTAGTGGCAGTGCTGGGGTTTCAACTCCTACCTAACTCCAAAATCTTTATCCTTAACTCTTGCGGCCTACCTAGCAAGGGTGTGCTGACTGGTTGGCTGAATGAGTAAATGAATGAAAGAACAAATGAATAAATCACTCAGTCAGTATTGAGCTGAAAGAGACGGTTAAGCGATAATCACAATGACTATCACTTATTGAGTACCTACTATGCGTTAAGTGCTTCACATAAAAGCAAATGCAGCCAAGATTATCGTTATCCCCATTTTGCGGTTGAGGAAGCTGAGGTTCAGAGAGGTCAAAGCATATTATCCAGGATGGGACCTGGAATTCTAACTTGTCCTCCGTGGAGGAGGGGTGAGTTAGCAGAGCCTGGCGACAGTGCCCACCCATTGCAGCAGAGACGCGTCAAGACTCTCAGGAAACTGTGTCTCCAGGGCCCTCCCAAATGACACCCACCCCCACCCCTCTTGTCCCGGGGCCATTTCCCCATTTGTCTCTGAAATGGGGTTTCTATTTCAGTCTGGGGTGGGGATTTGCTGGCCCAGCTCTGACTGTTCCTTTCTGACTGTTGGCACATCTGGTGAGGGCCAGTGCCTTGGCCTGGACATGTGGAGGTGTCTTCCTGTTCCCCCTGTCCCAGGGCCAGCCCTGTCATTAACAGCTCCCATGGGAGGGCAGGCCTGTGCGAGATGCAGCTGTGGGTCTGTGGAAATGGCCTAGGCTGGGTCAGTGGCATCTGTGCCCAGCCCTGTGCTGGTTGCCAGGGACCTAGAAGCGAGTAGATCCAGTCCTTCGCTTAGAAAACTCATGGGCGGAGTACTGAAGCCTGGGTGGGTTAAGTCTGTAGTAGTGGGGGCAGAGCCTGGCATCCTGACTCCCAGGGCAGCGGTGATTTTTGTGGCCTGGAACAGATTGGGGGTTGTTCTGTGGCCCCAGGAGAGAGCCGACCTGTGGCGTCTGAGGGGCAGATCTCAGCTCAAAGGGATGACATTGTCTCTGTCAAGCCCGGAGGAGGAGAATCAGCCACTCATTCATTCAGAAGTTCCCGGAGGGCCTTCCGTCGGGGGGCAGGGTGGGGGTGGAGGGCACAGGGAAAAAGAATCAGATGTTGAAATCAGAGCTGGGTTTGAATCCAGGCGCCAGCATTTGCTGGCTGTGTGATTTCAGAAAAGTTATTTAACTTCTTGGAATCTCAATTTCCCCATTTGTGAAATGGGGTACTAGAACCTACCTGGCCAGCTCATGGAGTGGATAAAATAAGACAGTGTGCATTACTTGTAGGTTCTTAGGAAGGTTTAGTTCACTTCCCTCCTCACCCTGGAGAGCCCTTCATGAGAGAGGAGATATTCCTTTAAGCAGCAGCTAGTATGATGATTGAGGCAAGAGACAAAACTTGTAAGGGGTTACAGTGAACCCTCCAGACTGACCAACATTCACATTATGGTGCACAGTCTCATTTCTCATGTCACAAAAGGGAAATAGAGACACAGAGAGGCTGATGTTTGAGGCAGCCTAAAATACCTCTGCTGTAGAAAGTTGCTTGAATAAAAGAGATAATAGATTAAAATCTGAACAGTCCCCAGCCTAGGTCTCCTGACCAAGCTGGAAACCTCCCTGTCAGACTCTCAGACTTATTAAGATTCACCGAGGACCTACTTTATGCCAGGCCCACACTGTGGCTTTATTACAGATTTATCTTTATAATAACAGCAACAACCATGAAAGGTTAATACTGTAAGCCACATTTAGTAAGTGGGGAAACTGAGACTCAGATTTTTACATAACTTGCTCAAGGTCATACAGCTAATAGAAGCTAAGGAAGGATTCAAAACCAGGACAGTCTGGCCCTGAAACCCATGGCTCTCCTACTCTATGGGGTACTTGTTCCACAAAAGATGTCAGGCCTCAGATCAGAAATACATATACCAAAAATGTAAAATATAAATGACAACGTAAAAAAGGAGTAATTAGGGAAATGTAAATCAAAATCACAATATGATACCACTTTATACCCGTTAGTCTGGCAGTAAGGAAAAAGACAATAACAAGTGTTGGTGAGGATGTGGAGAAATTAGAACTCTCATACGTTGTTGGTGGGAATGTAAATTAGTGCAGCCACTTTGGAAAACTTTGTCAGTTCCTCAGAAAGTTAAACATAGAGTGACCACATGACTCAGCAGTTCTATTCTTAGGTATGTACCCAAGAAAACTGAAAGCATACATCCACATGAAAACTTGTATGCGAATGTTCATAGCCATGTTATTCATAATAGCCAAAAAGTGGAAACTACCTAAATGTTCGTCAGTTGATGAATGGGTGGACAAAATATGGTATATCCATACAATGGGATATTATTCAGCCATAAAAATGAAATTCTGATCCATGCTACAACCTGAATGAACCTTGAAGACATTATGCTAAGTGAAATAAGCCAGTAACAAAATCATGCTTATTATATGATTTCATTTATGTGAAACATCTAGAATGGGCAAATCTATGTATACAGAAAGTAGATAAGTAACTTCCACAAAACGAAAGGAGAGAGGAATGAGGAGTAACTACTAATGGGTACAGGATTTCTTTTGTGGTAATGAAAATGTTCTGAAATTATATAGTTGTGATTAAGGTTGCACGATCTTAAAAGTATACTAAAAACCTCTGAATTGTACACTTTGAAAGGGTGAATTTTATGGTAGTTGAATTACATCTTAATTTAAAAAACAACAGGAGCAGGAATATACAGTTAAAAAGAAGTTGAAACTAACATTGGGCCTACAGTAGGAAGGCAGGGAAACTCAACTGTGTGCTTCCTGGCAGCTGGAGCGAACAGGTAGGAGCAGCCTCCAAGAGGAGGAAAGTGCAGCACCTTAGGGAAACCAGCTCTTCCAGGGTGTAACTCTAGGGCAAGATTCCCACAAGCCTGAGTCGGCTATCATAATGAACTGTCAAAAACACGAATTTCCTTTATCTCCTACCTGAGATTCTGATGCAGATAGCATCAAGAACTGTGAAGGACATGAGATTGTACCACACTTACAGGCTACTAAATTAGCCTAGTACAGTTTCATGGAGGCTGGCAGAAGACCTAAGACTCCTGGTTAGAGACAAAGAACTCTGTTCCTCGCATCAGTAGTAGCAGGGAGAATACCGGTATTAGCACTGGTTCCTCAAGCCCCAATTCCCACAGGGTAATGTAAAGGCCAGATAATACCTGCCCATGCAATGCGTTTCATTACAAGAGAAGAACCTAGACCCTGAGGCAACTCAAATCCTTTATAATGGGCAGTGAGCCTGCCTGACCTTTGCCCTAAAGGAAGACATTATTTTTGTCATACCAGACAGCCAACAAAACTGCCTTGTGCTCCAGAGAGAGACACTGTCACTCTCTTCCAAGTCTGTTTGCTATGCAAACACCGTTGAAAAGATGGTCTAGAACAAAGGCAATCTGTCTCTGCTTAATAGACTTGCCAAAATCTGAGAGACCCATGGAGAATTGTCTCCCGACACATAGGTGTAATGGTCAGGGCTGTTTTTGTTTGTGTTTTATTGTGGTACAATATACATAACATAAACTTTACCCTTTTAATCATTTTTTTAATTTATTTACTTATTTTCATTTATTTATTTATTTTTGGCTGTGTTGGGTCTTCGTCGCCGCACGCGGGCTTTCTCTAGTTGCCGCGAGCGGGAACTACTCTTCATTGGGGTGCGCGGGCTTCTCATGGTAGTGGCTTCTGTTTGCTGCAGAGCACGGGCTCTAGGCGTGCAAGCTTCAGTAGTTGTGGCACGCAGGCTCAGTAGTTGTGCCTTGTGGGCTCTAGAGGGCAGGCTCAGTAGTTGTGGCGCACGGGCTTAGTTGCTCCGTGGCATGTGGGATCTTCCCGGACCAGGGCTTGAACCCATGTCCCCTGCATTGGCAGGCGGATTCTTAACCACTGTGCCACCAGGGAAGTCCCTTTAATCATTTTTTAGTGGGAAAATATATATAACATAAAATGAACTGTTTTTACTCACAACACTCTGACACCAAATGTGTGTGGTTTTCTCCTCCTAACACCAACCAATTCTTTTTTTTTTAATTGAAGTATAGTTGATTTACAGTGTTGTGTTAGTTTCTGCTGTACAGCAAAGTGAATCAGTTATACATATACATATATCTACTCTTTTTTAGATTCTTTTCCCATATAGGTCATTACAGAGTATTGAGTAGAGTTCCCTGTGTTATACAGTAGGTCCTTATTATTTATCTATTTTACATGTAGTATTAGTAACACCAACCAATTCTGACACCAATTCTGAGAGTAAGCGTGGACCCCTTAGGTTAAGGGCTCAGTTGTCTCCCCCACCCCCTGCCCCAATTCAGATGTCAGTCACACGTCCCAGGCCTCCTGTACTTCTGACGGGCTATAAATCAGGAGTTCCCATGACCACCACCTAAGGTTCCATAGTTCACTAGAATGGCCCACAGAACCCAGGAAAGCACTTTAACTATTACGAGATTATTATAAAGGGTACAACTCAGGAACAGCCAATGGAAGAGATGCATAGGGCAAGGTAAGAGGCGAGGAACATCCATCCCTCTCTGGGTGGGTCATCCTCCCAGCACCTTCATGTGTTCACCAACCTAGAAGCTCTCAGAACACTGTTGTTTAGGGTATTTTTTTAATGGAGGCTTCATTTTGGAGGCATGATTGATTATATCATTGGCCATTGGTGATTGAATGCAATCTCTAGTCCCTCCCCCTTCCCTGGAGGTTAGGGGGTGGAGCTGAAAGTTCTAAGCTTCTAATCAAGGTTTGTTCTTTCTGGCAACCAGCCCCCATCCTGAAGTTCTCTATTCTCTAGGTGCCTGCCAAGAGTCAACTTGTTAACAAAAGTTGCTCCTATCACTCAGGAAATTCCAAGGGATTTAGGAGCTCTGTGTGAGGAACAGGGGGCAAAGACAAAATATATATTTCTTATGCCATACATAAAATTTACCATTTTAACCTTTTTTGAATGTACAATTCAGTGGCATTAAGCACATTCACATTTTTGTATAACCATCACCGCTATCCAAATCCAGAACTATTTTATCCCCAAATGAAACACTGTACCCATTAAACAATACCTCCCCATTTCTCTCTCTCCCAACCCCAGGTAACCACTCTTCTGCTTTCTGTCTCTATGAATTTGACTATTTCAGGTACCTCATATAAGTGGCATCATACAATATTTGTCCTTCTGAATATGGTTTATTTCACTTAGCATAATGTTTTCAAGGTTCATCCATGTTATAGCATGTGTCAGAATTTCCTTCCTTTTTTAAGGCTGAATAATATTCCATTGTATGTATATACCACCATTTGTTTATCCATTCTTCCATCCATGGACACTTAGGTTGTTTCTACCTTTAAGCTATTGTAAATCATGCTGTTAGGAACATTGGCATATAAATAGCTGTTTGAGTCTCTGCTTTCAATTCTTTTCACCTAGAAGTGAAACTGTGGATCTTTTAGTATTTCTATGTTTGTTTTGTTTGTGAGGAACTGCCATACCGTTTTTCATAGCAACTGCACCATTTTACATTCCCAGCAGCAACGCGCAAGGGTTCCAATATCTCCACATCCTTACCAACACTTGTCATTTAATGTTTTTTCTTATAATAGCCATCCCGATGAGTGCGAGGTGGTATCTCATGATGGTTTTGGTTTGCATTTCCCTACCGATTAGTGATGTTGAGCATCTTTTCCGGTGCTTATTAGCCATTTGGATATATTCTTTGGAGAGTGTCTATTCAAGTCTTTTGCCAATTTTTGAATTGGTTTTTTTGTTGTTGTTGAGTTGTAAGAGTTCTTTGTATATTCTGGATACTAATCCCATATCAGATGTGTGATTTACAAATATTTTCTCCCATTCTGTGGGTTGCCTTTTTACTCTGTTGATGGTGTCCTTTGATGCTCAAAAGTTTTTAATTTTGATGGAATCCAATTTATTTTTTCTTTTGTTGCCTGTGCTTTTGGTGTCATATTGGTCAGGTCTGTTTTGATTGCACGCAACAAATGCAACTAATTTGGGCAAGAACGGTATTAGTGAATGTAAAGAAAAATTCAAAAGTAGACCTAGATCAGACATGGTTAGATTCAGCAATTACAATGATGCCATCAGCAGTCTCTCTTTTTGTATCATTTCTCCGGATTTTCTACTGGCTTCCTACATTCTCATCCAAGTTCTTTCCAGAAGCACCAGGCTTCCATGGCCCTCATGGCTAATAATCCTGGGAGAGAAACTTTCATGCTGGTTCCACCAAAATCCTGGGGTAGACTCTAATTGGTTCCCCCTGAACCAGTCACTGGTAAGGGGTCTGGATGGATGCTCTGATTGATCAGCTCTGGCTCAGGTGTCCACCTTGAATGAACAAGATTACCATGGAATGGAGGATGGGGCTCCCCATAGGCAGAGATGCTTGACAGGCAAACTCCTCCCCAGAAGGGGTCCAGGAATCTGATAGACAGCTGGGGTCGGGAGGCTCTGTTTGAAAGGACATGCCTCATCTCAGATTTCCCATGGGGGCTACTGGAAGTAGAGGGAATCCTTTTAGTTGGTTCCTGAAGACTTCCTGGAGGAGGCAATGTTTATGGGACCCTATGATTAGTGAGAAGGTGAGCCTTAGCAAGCTGGGTCCCAGGCAGGTTGAGCAGAGCAATGGAGGGGCTGGATTTCCCTGCCACCTGAGAACGTCCCTACCCTAGCCCTTACTGCAGGAGCTAAGAATATAGACTCTGTAGCCATACTGCCTGGGTTCATAGCCCAGTAGCCATTCCTTCTACCTGTGCTACCTCAGGCAAGTCAGCTAACCTCTCTGTGCCTTGGTTTCCTCACTTGAGGTATAAAATGAAGATAATACCAGTCTTATCTCACAGGGTCATTATGAGGATTAAATCGAGTATTGTATATCTGGCACCCAGTAAGGGTTCAGTGCTTGTATCATTATTATTATAAGTTTGAGCCTCTTTTCTGACCACATTTGCTGGTACACTAGCTGCTCCAGCTATGTTCACCATCCTTCAGTGTGCCTCATCCAGCCTCTGCCCTTGCTGTTTTCTCTGCCTGATATGACCTTTGCCTCTGTGCACACTTGGCCATTTCATTGCTACCTCCTCTACCGAGCCTTTCCTGCCTGCAGAACCATCCCTCCCTGTCTAGGCTCCCACAGGGCTCTGGAGCAGGACGTCTGCCTCAGATTGTGGGTCTTCAGATACATGTCCCTTGTCTAGGCTGAGCTCCTGAGGGCAGGACCTGGGTCTCCTGTGTCATTGAGTTCCCAGCAGGAGCCTGCCAGCTGCAGTGTGGGGAGAGGGCAATCCAAGGGCAAAACCAGCACTGACTGGGCCGCAAAGGAGAGCACAGCTAGTCTCAGGAAGTGAAAGTAGCTCAGGGCCTAGTGGGTTACGTGTGAGGGGCAGGCCTTAGTGCTGAGAACAGAGGGGTCATCAGGGCCCCGGCTTGCCCTAAGCCGTAAAATGCTTAGGCAGGGGAGTGAAGAAGTTAGGTTTTTGCTGAGCCAAGGACCTCTCTAACTGCAGAAAGGGGATGCATTGCCTGGGGAGATGGAAGACACAGAGCATGAAGTGGCTGCTGACCGGGTTGAGGCAGGGACCACAGGATGAGAGGAGGGGACAATCTGACAGGTGTAAAGATGGAGAACAAACAGGGCTTGGTAATTAATTTGAAGTGGGGCCTCAGGTTTCCCATTGGGGAAATGCGATGAGCACTGACCACTTTAACCAGTTAGTAACCGTCTCTGCCGTGCAATCCCATACCCTCTCCACAGTCCATCCACTCCCCTGGGTAGGGTCCAGGTCAAGCGCAAGGCCAGACGCTGAGGGGGCTTGGTCAAGTCTGCAAGCGCCAGGGACCAGAGCTGGGCATTCTTACCAAGCTCACCCTGGGAGAGCTGGTGGGGCTGAGCTGTGCTGATGGGATCATTTGTCCCCTTAGGCAGGGTGGGGCCTGGGCTCCTCTGGCAAAGGAGGGACCAGCCCAGACCCTCAGTTCCTGGGAGCAAATGGTTCCTCCCTGTTTTGTCCTCCTCAGCCGTGCCTTCCAGAGGCTGGAATGGAAGAGAAGCACCTTGGGAACGGTGCTGGGCACAAGGGCAGGCCCAGGGCCAGATGCTCGTGCTGCAGACATTCCACCCTCACCAGATGAGTGTCCTTAGGAATCATGAATCCAGTTGTCCAGCAGCAGGGCTGAGGCTAGGACCCAAGGATTCTGTCTCCCACACCTGACATCCATCCCAAGACCCAGAGAGCTGTGTGTATCTCGGGAGCCGAATGCCTCTCTTCTCTGGGCCTCAGTTTCCTCAGCTGCTAAATGGGTGTGAAGGAGGAGAGGAGAGAACTCAGGAAGCTCTAAGGCCAACCTCCCCAGTCCGAGATGGGAGGGCCTACGTGGCCCAGGCAGTTGGAACAAGTCATCCTTCCAGACTCCTCTGAATCCCCATCCAGCACAGCCACACCCTTGCTTCCCCTGGAGCGGAGGGTCAGACTAATGCAGCAGGCTTGGGAACAGGTTCAGGGGTAGAAGACCCCTGTAGACTCTACAGGGCTGTAGACCAGCCTTTCAGCTGCTCTGGGCCTTGGATTTTCATCTGTGTTCTGAGGACTGGAATAAGGTATTTCTGAGAACCTGACCCCTCTAATCTGTCTTTATAGCATGATGGCTGTCAAGGCTGGTGGAAGGGTGTGCAGAGGAGGAGTGAGAGGCTGCTGTGAGCCAGGCATTCAAGGCCCCTGATTTGGCCCTACCACCAGCTGGCCCTGCAGCCTCCCTGTCCCAGCCACTTCAGGCTACTGTCTCTGACCTGAGCTCTAACCACATCTAGTCCATCCTCCATCCAGCAGCACAAGGAACCTCCTAAATCTCAACTCTGCTCGCCCCTCTGCCCTGCTTTACAAACCATCGAGGGCTCCTTGGCTGACGCCCACAATGCAGAGGCCAAATTTGTAGCCTGGCATTTGAGTGAGGGCTGTTGGGACCTAACTCTGTTGACCTCTCTGCCTCACCTCCTGCAAACATGAACACTTGCAGATACCCGTGCCCTCATATCTCCAGCAGGTCTCTCTGCGGGGAACACCCTCGCCTTCTTTGTCCACAGTCCATCCAAGAATCACTTCCTCCAGGGAGCCTTCCTTGATAACCCAGGCAAGAATAGGGGCCTCCTTTGTCTTCCCAGAGACCCCCTCATCTGTCTTTCCCACCAGTGAGGCTTTTCAAGGACAAGGTCCAAGGCCCAGTGAGGTCCCTGCACATTTTAAGGCTCCCTGCAAATGCATGGGAAATGAATGAATGAGTGAATAAGTGAGTGAGTGAGTGAGTGGGTAAATAAGCAAAGACTGCAAGTGAGGCCATTTCTAAGCTGGTCTGTGATAAAATTATGAGTGATAATAAAAGCCCCACTGAGTGAATACCTGCTTGCACCAGATTCTGGGCTGGGTGTTCTAGATCATTCCTGCATTTGAGCCCCAACAGTACTGTGAGATGGGTATGGTTATCTCTATTTTATAATTAAGGACACTAAAGCTCAGAGAGCTAAAGTCACCGTTTATAAGCTGCAGAGCCAGGGTGGAAACCAGGTCTGCCAAGTACCAAAATCTGCAGAGGGAGCAGTGATGGGTAGCAGAGGGGTGCAGATGCCAGGAATGGACATTTGGCTCTAACTGACCTGGACCCCACCCAGGGGTAGGGGTAGGTTGCGGAGAGTGTATGGGACTGACTTGGAGGATTAGAATTAATGGGCTTGAAGAATTCTGGGTTTTCCAGGGAGCTCTGAGGAGAGACCCATTCGGGAGTGGATCCTCGTATTTTGTATGATCAGGGGTGATGCCGGGGGATAGTTGGGCGAGCTTTGTGCCTCCCACCCTCACCTGCTTCATGATCGACAGCCCATCCTATTCTGTGATACAAACAATTGATGTTTTCTCAAACCAATATCATGAGCTATGCAGAGGTATCAGTCCTCTCACCTACCCCCTCCAGAATCACCCAGTTCCCACCTAAACAGATGTTCTGGAGGTGCCATGCCTATCCCGAGCTCCACCCCAAATTCCCAGCAGAGTCCAGGCCTTTTCCTGGAAGCCACAGAGGCGGCTCCCCTCCCCCAGTCCTGCACCAGCCTCAGCAGGAGCGACGTCAAACAGAAGTGGCTTGTTTTTTTCCAAAAGCCTGTTGCATCAAGGTCATTTCTGAGATTGAGATTTCCTTATGATGGAGCTCAGACAGTCACAGGTTCCCAGCCTCACCTAGAAGGACAGGGTGCCCACCGCTCTCCCCTGAGCTGGGCCCAAAAACTCCCTGCTCTACCCTGCCCTGGGGTAGGGGTGTGAGAAATGGGGACAGGGAGGGAGGAAGTAGAGGCAGAGCAGCAAGGACTCTTTCAGAAGCTTGATTGTGAAGGGGGGAAGAAGACACAGCTGGAGAGACACAGGGTCAAGGAAGAGGTGCTGCTAAGGTGAGAGGTGAGGATGGAAAGTGTTGTGGGCTGAGGGGTGGAGCTGGCAGGGGGTGGGGATCCACACAGGAGGAGGTGGCCTGAGGCATAGGAGGAATGAGGATAGAGGGAAGCAGGCTTGGATTTATTTAGGTGGCCAGGAAGTTGAAGGGGGGCCCCTCGGAAAGGCCTTCCTTTGCTCTGAAGTATGAGTTGAGGACTATTGGGATTGAGGGTAGGCCTGACAAGAAAGATGGGGCAAAGTCTTGGACAAGAAGGGAGAGAGGCCGCTCTGGGACAGAGGAAAGTTTGGGAGCCCAGCCAAGTGGGGTGGCACCCAGTTTGTGGGGCCTCAGGGCCCTGGGCTGAGTCACATTCCTCCATCCACACTCAGCTCCGTAGTGCAGGGCTGAGCAGGCTGCTGGTACCAGGAATGAGGGATACAAATGGATGAGCTGTGTTCTCAGGAGTCTGGGGTCCTGGGGTGGAGGTCCAGGCTGGCAAAGGAAGGGAAAGGGGCCAAGAAGATGCTGGCCCAGGGCGCTAGAGGCCTCCAAATCAGAGGCCCTGGTGCAAAGGGAGTGATGGTGTGCAGGCTTGGAGGCTGGAGGCTCTTGGGGGAAAGCAGGGCCAGTGTAGGGGTTTGGGGAGATGGAGACCTTGGACAGGGCAGGAGGGAGAGGCAGGCAGTCCAGGCCCACCAGGCAATGTCCTGTTCACCCTTCTCAGCTGGGACTGCTCACAGCCTGAATCTCACACACACAGCCAGTTAGAGGCAGCCCCACAGGTCTCTATCGGCCCCTAATCCCCAATAAACACATGCTGCAAGTACCAACTGCAGCTTGCGATAAAACACAGCCTTGAGCCAATTCCCCTATGCCCCCAGTCAGATTTCTGTTCCTATATCTTCTCTGTTCTCGAGCTACCCCTAGAAATTCATCTATCCATCCATCCATCCATCCTTCCATCTATCCATCCATCCATCCATCCAACAAATACTTTATAGGTTACCTACTATGTGTCAAGCACCATCCTAGACACTGGGGATGCAGTAGTGAATAAAACATGAAAACCCCTGCCCTGGTGGAATTTATGTTCTGGTGGGAGGAGACAGACAATAAGCAAACAAATAAAATAATACATTTAAATATGGTACATGCTCCCCTGTCCAATAAACCATTGATGTCTCAAAAAAAAAAAAAAAAGAAAGAAAGAAAGAAAAGAAAATGATGATACATGCTAAGGAGAAAAATACAACAGAGGCGGAGGCGTGTGTGTGCCAGTGAGAGGTTGCAATTTTCACTAGAGTGGAGGGGGAGGGCCTCACCCAGAAGATGTTGTTTGAGTGACCACCTGAAGGAGATGAGGTCTGTCCTGTGTTTTTCATACACACTCCACATGCAAAAACGTGCTCCGTGGCAGGACCCCCTGGGCCACCTGCTGACCCCTCCACATGACACCCTGAGCCTGGCAGCTGCCCTGACTTTGATCTCTTCCCCCCAGGCCACCTCTCAGATGCCCACAAAGCGCTGCTCCTCCCACACTGGGTTGGCCACACACGGGGCCCCAGTGCCACATGGCTGACATCTGAAGGTGAGGGAAGAGGCCATGCCCCCCTCACAGCCCCTAGGCAGGGAATGAGACAGGATGGAGGCAAAGGGCTTTGTCCTCAGGTTTGGAAATGGTTATGGCCTCCTGGCCTCATGCCTGGTTTCTGGGCTCCACTACTAGGTTCCCTGGGCCTGGACATGAGCACTGGACTTGCTCATGGGAATGAAGACCAACTGATGAATGGGACAGTCTCTGCAGGATGTCCTAGGGGGTTGAGGGCAGCCAAGCTCTGGGGCCCCAGAGGCAGGTTAGACTGCAGAACAGAAGCAGTGATGGGGCAGCTCTCAGGGCTTGGTATGACAAAGCATATGTCTCGCTGAGCTTTCTCAAGGTGGAATTCAGTGACCTGAGAGAGAAGAGGTGAGCTCCCTGTCATGGGAAATATGTGAGCAGGGGCCAGACAAGCCTATCAAAGAGGCTTCAGGGAGCCTCCCTTCTCTGAGGGGTTGTGGAGAGCTCTGGGTCAGATGCTCTTAAGGCCTCTCTGGCCCAAGGGTCCAGAACTCAGAGCCTTGTCATTGACCCCTGGGCTCTAGGGTCCAGTTGAGTCTCTTGTGTCTGCCAGGTGGGCTCAGCTACCAGAGATGGTCAGAGCAGGGTGAAGGCAGAGGGCTGCCTTTTGTGGGCAGTGAGGAGTCTTCTGAGATTTTCTCTGTACCTAAACCTTGCCTGTGAGAGCTGTGGGCATAGTTGCCTACCTTTGGGGCTTCAGTGTCTGTCTGTGAAATGGGTAGGACCATAATCCACGGTAAACACTCAGGCAGTGTTGGTGACCTGCCCTTCCTGAGGGTCAGGGGCTGGGGGACACAAGAAGTCTCAGAGGTGCTATTCCTGTAGCCATGACCTTCACTCCCCCTGACGCGTATTGTATGTCATCAGCCAAGCCAAAAGTTTGATTTGCTTTATTTTATTTTATTTTGCCAGGTAGCACCAAGGACAGAGCCCTGAGGCTCATCGTTACAGACTGGGTCCACTCATTCAACATTTCCCTGTGCCTCTTGGGAGCTGGAGCCTGTGCTGGTCTCTGGGACCACAAAGGGAAAGCAGACCTTGTCCCAAATTCCTAACAAAGAGAAGGGAGGGAGTTTGGCTGACATTGCCCCTTGGGCTGTTCTTCTCTTCTGCCCTGACTCCCAGTCCCCATTCCTTTGTCCTGTGTCAGGCCACTGTGTTCCCGAGACACAGGGTGGCATGGTGGATTTGCTGAGTACTTTGGGGAAGCTCCTGATCTCTCTGGCCTCAATTTTCCTGTAGGGAAATGTCATCTCTCTTCCTGAGCATGGACTTTATCATTATTCAGAGCCGTGTCTTAGTCCTGGCTCACCACTGACTCCTTGGGCAAGACACCAGCCTTCTCGAAGCCCATTTCCTTGTCTGTAAAATGGGGATAAACAGGCCACCACACAGGGCTAAGAGTGAAAGAGATCCTGCCGCAAAAACACTTAGCTCAGTGGATGGCACTTGCTGGGTAGCCAAGAAACTGTAGCAGTGAAGTTGTTCAGAAAAATGAGGCTTGTGGAGGTGAAATGACTGCCCCAGGATCACACAGCAAGTGGGTGATGAATCTAGGACTAGACCCTGGATTTCTAGCTTTCTAGTTTCCTTCTCAGGAGCTACTGGGATGACACAGTGGTTACCCTGGAAGCTGATGGAAGAGGGGCTCTCCCCATGGAAAGTGAATTGGGGAGCTTCCCTGGCTGCCCCATGGAAGCCAGGCTTGACCTGACAGTCCCTCAGTCCCCACCTGCCCCTCTGCTGGTGACCTCCAGGTTCATTGCCAGTTCCAGCCTCCACTGCATGGATATTAGGGTTCTGAGGCGAAAGCTGTAAAGATGGGCTGTTGAAAGAGGAAAGAGGAGGAATGGGGGCACAGGACTATAGGCAGGACTCCTGATTTCAAGTGACAATCCTAGGCCAAACAGATTGAGGCAAAAAGGGAATTTGTTAGCTCATGCCTTCAAAAAGTCCAGTGAAAGGTAAAGCTTCAGGTATAGCCGGAAGCAGGTGCTCAATGGTGTTCTCAGGAACCTGTGTGTTCCCACCTCTCACCTCTGCCATCCCTTGGCTTTATTTTGGACAGTCTCCTCCCTGGTAGTAGTATCTTCAGTTCGTAGGACAGTTAGCCTGGCTGCAGCAGCCCCAGACTTACGTCCTACCAGCTTTGCAAACTCAGTGGGAAACCTGTCTCCTTCCCAGTGTTCCAACAAAAGCTCCAGAATTTGAGGCACCTAGTGAAGGTTGCCCATCCACCCCTGAGCTAGTTACAGGGCCTGAGGAGCCCACTCTTGTCTCATTGGCAGACCTAGGTCACCACAGGCCTACCACTCCCAGATCCTCAAGACTCCAGGAGAGGAACTTCCCTGGCGGTCAGGTGGTTAAGACTCCGTGCTTCCACTGCAGGGGGAGCAGTTTCGATCCCTGGTCAGGTCGGGGAACTAAGATCCCATATGCCATGCAGCATGGCCAAAAAATTTTTTAAAAAAAGACTCCAGGAGAGGAAGGAAGGGAGGCCATCATCATGAAGGGGGTCTGGGAATTGGGTGGGAGAAATGACAGAGGAACAATGATGGCCTGCAGGACAGGACAGACAACTGGACCCAGGCCATCTCTTCCCCAGCGGACTGGAGCCTGGTTATCTGGGAGGATGGGTGGGTTTTGAAGGCACCAATGGAGGCTGTCAGCCAACTGTACTCCTTGCAGCTAAACAGCAGGGTCTTTCTTGAAGGGGAATCCAAGTGGCACACCTCCATGGGGAGATTTAAAAAATGGGACAGCCTGGGGGGTCCAGGCAAGGAACCCTCTCACACTAGCTCCAGGGAAGGGGGTTTATTGAAAGGTCCTGGGATCTCCCAGGACCCTGGGCGGGAGGTGCTACAACCCCATGGGCATGGACTTGGAAAGCTGGCCATTATGGACTCTCCTGCTGACAGGAGCTGCCCTGTCACAGCTGTTCTCTGGGCCCCTGTGCTCTGTCCCACAGTTCCTCACCCCGAGGCTGACCTGTGACTTCTCAGCCCTGTGCCCACCAGGTCACCGTGATCTCAGACCTCCTTATACACATGCCTAAGAGAGAACCTCTTGCTAACTTTGCCAGGCCTCAGCTTCCTCATCTGCAAGGTGGGAATGGTAACTGTGAAGAGTAAATGAGATATGGCATGTGAAGTATTTTTTTAAAATAAATATATATTTTTTTATTTTTATTTTTGGCTGCACTGGGTCTTTGTCGCTGCGCACGGGCTTTCTCTACTTGCAGTAAGTGGGGGCTACTCTTCACTGCGGTGCATGGGCTTCTCATTGTAGTTGCTTCTCTTGTTGCAGAGCATGGCTCTAGGCATGCAGGCTTCAGTAGTTGTGGCACGTGGACTCAGTAGTTGTGGCTCGCAGGCTCAGTAGTTGTGGTGCGTGGGCTTAGTTGCTCTGCGGCATGTGGGATCTTCCTGGACCAGGGCTCAAACCTGTGTCCCCTGCATTGGCAGGTGGATGCTTAATCACTGCGCCACCAGGGAAGCCCCCATGTGAAGTATTTTTGCACAATAAAAACATCTGTCCAGATTGTGGTAGGGATTACATGAGCTCATGGATGGGCAACTGGGGCCTGTGCATAGTAGAGCCGCAGGAGATGCAAGTTTCCTCTTTGCTCAACCTGTGGAGGCCAGAGAAAAACTATAAGAAGCAGCCTCAACCCCCAAATTCCCCAAGGCTGCAGCTTCCCCTTCCTTGTACTCAAAATGACTGTTTCAGTTCCAGCTTTAACTCCTTCCTATTGAGCAGGAGGCGAGAAGGGGAAGTGGAAAAAGAAAAGAGAAATCAAGTTTCCCTGTGCCCTCCTCCTGCCAAGTTTGCCTGCTTTTGTGGCCAGCCTGACACCACAGGTGAGACCAAAACTCCTCCAGGAGTTCCCTGGGTGCCTCCCTGGGACACCCTGTTCCCTGGGTGCCTGGGAGGCACTGGTCTCAGGAATCTAGCCATTTATCTGGTGGCACCTCAGGCTCAGAGAGGGTAGGTGGCTCACCCTGGGTCACACAGCAAGTTGGTGATGGATCCCAGCCTGTCTGACTCCTCAGAGGAAGGAAGCTGGGTCTTGATCTCTGTCATCCTGTGCCCTTGCTGCTAAGCTTAGAAGCAAGGGGCAGACAAGGGGGTTTCCAGGTCTTGTTACCCAGAAGGCAGGCAGGCCAAGGTTAGGAGGTCTCTTCCCATGTCCAGTCTGGTCTGAGCTGGTTCCTGGCCAGCTGGCAGGCAATGACTCAGACTTCCAGCTCCTGCCTCTGGTAGTCAGGCCTCCTCATCCCTTCCAGGTAAGAGGGCCTTGGGGCAGGGTTTGGGATGGGGTGAGGCTGCAGAGTCATCTAAAGGGGTATCCTGAGACCACAGGATCCAAGCAGCCCAAGGAGCTTCAACCCCTATCAGTTTTTCCTTATGTCTAAACTTAATTGCTTCTGCTATAGGCAGAAACCAACCCTATGCGCTGTTGCCTGAATAGAAAAAAGGAAATGGCAGAGGTTGTCCTCGCTGTGGGGTGAGGGATTTCAGTGTTTCCGTCGATGGTGTGCCTGGAGTGGAGATGGACGGTGAAAGCTTGGTGTCTGGGAGACACGCCCCAGGCCTCTTCCTCAGCCAGATAGGGCTCAGCACTGGCCCTGCGCCCTGCCAATGTCCCCAGTGGCTCCTGAGAGCCCAGGTGAGGGATCTGAGAACAAGGCTTGAGCTTATCCAGGCATAAATGGGAGAAAGGCTGGGGAGTGGGTCAGGAGGAACTGAGGTTGGGAACCCAGTCCTGAGGTTGCTCAGTGCCAGCCACAGAGGGGAGGACCCCGCGGTGTGGAGAACTGCCCCCAACCCTCATCTTAGGGCTGCTGTCTGAAGGCGCGAGGCTGGCCATCCTGGGCAATCTCCTGGCGCCATCTCATGGCCAAAGGCCCTGAGTGCAGGGAAGACACTCCCCGGGGAATTCTCTGGCTTGACCATCTAAGCATGGACTTTGGGGCAACAATGAGAAAGGTGGCTGTAGAGTGAGGAAGACCTTGTTGAAATGACAACAGTCTTGCACACCTTGGGAAACTCACTAGCCTTTCTAAGTCTTAGTTCCTTCCTCGATAAAACGGAGAGAATAATCTCAACCACTACCAGCCCAGAACTACAGATAAAACATCCAGCACAGGGAAGGCACTTAAATGAATGACACCTGGTGCTGGGGACTCAGAAATCAGTGGAGATTGGGGTGGACTGAGGGAGCCCAAAGCTGGGCCTGGAATTGATTCATTCAGTTAACAAATGTCTGGGAATTCCCTGATGGTCTAGTGGTTAGGACTCTGCACTTTCACTGCCTAAGGGCCCAGGTTCAATCCCTGATCCCGCAAGCCGCGCGGTGCGGCAAAAAACAAAAAACAAACAAAAAAACCATTTATTGAGTATTTATTGTGTGCCAGGGCCGCTCACATACATGGTTTCAGTTAATTCTTACCACAACCTATGTAGTAGGGTACCAATGATTACTCTCATTTTACAGATGAGAAAACTACAAGGAAGGATAAGTGAGATTATTTAGAGAAGGTGAGTGAGAGCATCCCAGGCAGAGGAAACAGCATGTGATAGGTCCAAGGGCTGGAAAGTCTGGTGGGGAAGACTGAGGCTGGGCTGGGAGCCCTGGCAGGCTTGGGAGCAAAGCAGTGGCACCTGGGCTCTGCTTGAGGTTTTATGACAGGCCACCCCCATCAGGCTTCCCATCTTGTCCCCTCTTCGTACAACTCATCCCATGCTCTGGCTGCAATATTTATTCTTCATTTCTCTCACAGGGTAGACTCATTCCCTACCTCTGTGCCTCCTGCCTGGGATGCCCTCTTCATTCTTTTTATGTGTCCAAGTCACCCCAGCCCTTTAAAGCCCAGCAGCAGACATGCCTTCTCCAGGAGCCCTTCCAGGTGTACCCATGACCCCTAAGACCTGAGCTCTCCCTTCAGGGCCCCATCCAGATGGCAGGAACTGAGACCCAAGCCCTACGCTGCGGCTGACCTCTTCAGCAAGTCCTCGGACTTGTTCCCATTCTTGGGACAGACACCCTGGTGGGGGTGACCACAGGGGGTTGTCCTGGGAACCCAGCAGAGAGCTGGCTGCTGGGCTGAAGGCCAGGCCTCCTTGCCCTCCTGAGCCCTAGCACGGCGCAAATCAGACCAGGAGGTCCACACTCTCAGCAGGCACAAGCGACCTCCTAGCACAGACTTGAATAAGCAGTAGGTGATCAATCCATGCACAACTGACCAAGCGCTTACCAGCAGTTCAAACCTGAATTTTCTGTTTGTTCTAAACTTTTGGCCCCGCATCGTTTCCTCAATCCCCTTGCCTGTAAAATGGGTTTGGGGGTGAGATGGGTGCTTATACCCTACAAGGTAAAAAGAGTCCTCCCTCCCTTTGGCAGGTCACCCTCACAACACACTGGTGGCCAGTATGACCACACTGTACTGAGGAGACTCAGAGTGGGGAAGGGGCTTGTCCAGAGTCACAAAGTGAGTAGGTACCAAGGTAGAACAAGAACCTGGACCTCAAACTCCCTGGGCAGTGATCTTTTCCTGTACCATTCTGTCCCTATTTGCCTCAGCTACTCCAAATGAAAGCCCACCTCCTCCAGGTCACCCCCTGAATACTATCTCCACCACTGGACCTGTCCCCCTTGGGACAGCAAGGAGCCACATCTCCTCCTCTGGTTGTCCTAACAGCTCTGAGTCCTGGTTCGGTGGTGAGGAGGGGCCTGGGAAGGGCTTGGCACAAGCAGGGAGAATGCACCCAGGTGAGTTCTCAGGCATCACCTCTATCCCCACAACCCATGCCCCTCACTCCCAGGGAGCTCTGGGCCTGCAGTGTCCAAGGGAACAGTGACTGCTAAATGGGAAAATGTGGGAAGATTGCGCTTGTGGAAAAAAGGAGAGAGGGAAGGAGGGAGGGAGAAGGTGGCTGAATAAGTGAGTGCATAAGTGGATTGCCACAGAGAGGGATGGACGGGTCAGTGAATGAGCTATTGAGTGGATGAAGAAAGGAGGGATGGATGGAGGAGTGACTAGGAAAACGGCTCTGGGTATTATAGCTAAAGAGAGACCAACAGTTCTTTAATCACCAAACTACCCATTTGACAGATGGGTAGACAGAGAGGGCTGAGGAGAAAGGAAGCTGCTGGGTCTGTGGGGCTGGCCTTAGACCAGCTGCCTCTGGTCCTCCCCCACCTCTCTCTGCCTCCTCATAACCCGCTTTCTTCTGCTGGGGTGGGGAAGTTTCCAGGAAGGAGAACTTTTCTCTGCCTCCTCACTCCTTAGATGCAGTTTCCGCCAGGCTTTGGTGTTGAGGGTGATGGGGAGGGGCTGGCCCCCGCAGGGGCTATTTCTATCAGAGACAGCCCTGCCGGGCAACAGAGGAAGCTGCCCTGTCAGAGGTGTTACAGCCTGGGCTCAGGGCATGTCTGGCCTCCCCTTGACCCAACACACTTGGGGCCGCCAAGGCGCTTCAGGGACAGGAGGCTGCATGTAAGTGTTGGCACATCTCGGGGGCCGTGGGCCAGGGTGGGGAGGGGAGGGGGGCAGGCAGGCTGGGTCCAGCGCTGACCTAAAGGAGGTCCACAGATTTGGGAGGTGGGCAGAGAGGAAGGGACTCCACCCAACTGGGGGATCAGAAAAGACAGAAGTAAGATTCAATCTGGAGCTTAATGGACACTTAGGGTTTTGACAAACAGAGATGGGTTAAATGGCATTTTGTGTGACGGGAACAGCAAAAATGGGGAAGCCCGAGAGGAAGTCTGGATCTCTGGCTATGAATGGCCGTGTGGCAGTCTCGGTGTCTTGAGAACAGTGTGGCAAGAGAGGAAGGGGCAGAGTGCAGTACCTCATCTGGGGTACTTCAGATGAGTCTGGAGGGCTCGGCAGGGAGCTTGACTGTCAGGACAAGAGTTTGAGCTTTTCTTCAAAGAGCAGAGGGATACAGGGAAGGATGTAGTCAGAGCCACCTGCTAGAAAGCCCTCCACCGCAGGCAGAGCAGCTGGAGCCCAGGAAGAGGCTGGGGTCTGAGCTGGTCCAGGGCACAGGGCCCAAGAGTGAGTGACAGATGTGAGAACTCGAAGGAGTCAACGTCAGCTGCTGCCCAGAGGCAGGGACCACGCGAGCCCTCCCTGGGGACCAGCTCTTGCCGGGAAGTGGGAGAACAACTCACCACTCCTAGGTCCTCAGAAGGCGAGTGGATCAGGAAGCCAGTGTGACCTTTCCTGGAGCAGACCTGAAGGCTTGCCTGGGTCCCCTAGAGCAGCCCCTGCCTCCTTCCGAGAGGACCACTCTCGCCAGGGAATGAGAGGCAGAAAACACCTGGAAACTGCAGTCACCTGAGGCAGAGGGCTCTCTCTCGGGGTGGTGTCCAAGGGCGACAGAACTCCCCAAAGAGGGGAGGCGCAGCACAGTTCCTTCTACCTGCTCTCCCTCCTCACCATAACCTTCTGTCCTAGTGTGCTGCTCTCCTCTCAGGCCCTGCCTGCACCCTCTTCCTCCCTACCTGGGGATACCCCAGGGGGCCTCACACCCCTCTCCATCCATGGAAATCTTCCTCAACCACCAGGGACTTGCTCCATCCTTCATCCTCCGCTGAAAAATTTCTTCCATCCTGTGGCTCACACTGGTCTCCCGCCTCAGACTAGCATATGTATATGTATATGAATATGTGTATGTGTATGCATATATCTGTATATGTATCTACCTACATCTACATCTGTACACTGTGCCACATGCAATGAGCAAGCAGTGAGTACCCATTAAATGTCTGGCATGTGAAAACAAAGAATGAATGCATGAATGAAAGAATGGCTGGAACAAACAAACGAAGAGATGAATGAATGAACTTTCTCTTGCCTGTACTAATCTTGGCTTCTTGGTGACAATGGGGGGACTGCCATGCTTCCTCCTCTGGCCTCTACCTCATGCTTAACTGCTTAGCTGGGTGCCCAGCACTCCTAGCACATGGACTGTAGCCCCAGGAAGAATCTTTGATAATTAAAGGTGATGTAGCATGTGGGATACAGACTAGAGAATCCAAACATCATCATTTTGCAGTTGCCCCGAATCTGGGTAAAATATTTTCATCAAAATCAAATTTTAAGTTGGGAGAAATTAGTTTGAGGAGTTACGTTTTGCTCTAATTAACTTTTAAAAATCTCATAACTTTATTTAGCAGGTATATTCACATTAAGAATAGCTCACCTTGTACCAGGGGGTAAGGGGTGGGGGAGGAATAAATTGGGAGATTGGGATTGACATATACACACTACTATATGTAAAATAGATAATAAGAACCTACTGTATAGCACAGGGAACTCTACTCAATACTCTATAATGGCCTATATGGGAATAGAATCTAAAAAAAGAGTGGATATATGTATATGTACAACTGATTCGCTTTGCTGTACCCCTGAAACTAGCACAACATTGTAAATCAACTATACTCCAATTAAAAAAAAGAAAAAACAAATAGCTCACCTTGCCCTGTGCTAGGCACTGATCCTCACAACAACCCTATGAGGCAGGTACTATATTATACCATTTTATAGATGTGGAAGCCGAGCACGGGGGTTCAGTAATGGGCCTAAGGCCGCACAGCTTACATGTGGCAGAGCCGGGATTTGAACATGGGCATCTGGACCAGAGCCCTTATACTCAGCTTCAACCCTCTGTCACCTTCTGAGTGCATTTGCAGGACTTCATGTTTTTTTCTGGGCCTCAGTTTTTCCCATCTGTAAAATAGGGAGAGGGGGTGATTTGACTCACTATCCCAAAGGCTTTCCCTTACAGGACCATTGGATTTAAGTTGTGAATTCTCTCTGGACACCAGTAAATATGGAAATGCCAGTTGGGAGGTGAGTATCAATAAGTCAGACTGATCCCACCAGGGAAACTCTTGAGGCATTTGTGCTGCTGGCTCCCCCAAAACCTAGCTTGGAGGGATGAGTGGACAGATAAGGTGTAGGATACAATGGCATGGCATGGCATTTATTAAGCACCTACCGAATATCAGGTCTATGACAGTTTTACTGATAAGGACACAGGCCCAGAAAAGGCAAGCAACCTCCCCTTTGTAGGACAGCATAGAAGTAGGGGAGCCAGCATTTGAACCTGGCCTGCCTAGCTCTGAAGCTAGATTTATAACCTCTATACTTCATGTCCATGGGTCACACTAAGTTGCCTCCTCTTAGTCAGTTGGGTTCTGGTTCTGGCTCTGCTTCTAACTCACTAAGATTGAGCGGTCAGTGCCCCTCACTGTGCCTGGATTTCCCTCTCTGTAAAGTAGCTGTGGAGTTGGTTGGTCCCTCAGCCATTTGCCTTCGGAGGAAGCGGTTTTCATTCTTGCCACCAGGAGGCGCTGTGGCCCTAGTGGCTCAGCCAGACACGCCTTTGTAGCCAAAAGTCCCGTGGGAGGATTTAGGGAACTCCTAAATCACCTCCTTCCCCCATTTTACAGATAGGAAGACTGCAGCCAAAAGAATGACCATGGCTTTGGAAGGTGGAGTCCAGGCTGAGGAGGTGGGCACTGTCCTTAGCTCAGAAGTGTGGACATTCTGCTCATGCTGATTAATTAATTACCAGGGCCTTCCCTGCCCTGGGCCCCAGTTTGGGCTCTCAGACACAGAGAGGCACCAGACCTGGCACTTCTCCTCAGGAGCCTCGCAGTCTGTGGGGAAGAGATAGACAAGCAGGCCCACCATGACCACAATCTCCAAACTCCAGGGAGCCCAGGGAAGCCCTGCATAGCATGATTTAGTGCCTCTAACCTCATGACATCCTGACAGGTGGGTGCATCATTCCCCCATTTTTCAGATGGGAAAACTGAGACTCAGATAAGGTACATCATATCACTTGCCCAAGTTCACATAGCTAGTAAGTAGCAGAGTTGGGATTCAAACCAAAGTCTGTCAATCTTCACTTACAGAGGAGACATTTGACTAGGGTTTTGAAGGATGAATAGAAATTCACCAAGAAGGTTGGTAGGAAATGAATATTACAGCAAGAAAGTGAATTGGATTTCTCCCAAGCTTGAGCTTTATTGTATTCCAGGTTTCCTTAAAGTGAGGGCTGTGGAGGGCTTCCGTGGGGTGGTGAGTATCAGAGATGGTTCAGGTGGGGAGATCAAGGCCCAGAGAGGGACAGGGGCCTACTGGGTGGTCAATGAGTGTGGCCACTGACAGATTGTATGTTGCTTCCCCAGCATCTCTGGATGTAGGAAGTCCAGTTGAACAGCCATGGAATGGGACAATGACACAGGCCAGGCCCTGGGCTTGCCGCCCACCACCTGCGTCTACCAAGAGAACTTCAAGCGGCTACTGCTGCCACCTGTGTACTCGGTGGTGCTGGCAGCCGGCCTGCCACTGAACGCCTGCGTCATTGCCCAGATTTGCACATCCCGCCGGGCCCTGACCCGCACAGCCGTGTACACCCTGAACTTGGCCCTGGCAGACCTGCTGTATGCCTGCTCCCTGCCCCTGCTCATCTACAACTATGCCCAAGGTGACCACTGGCCCTTCGGAGACCTCGCCTGCCGCCTGGTCCGCTTCCTCTTCTATGCCAACCTACACGGCAGCATCCTCTTTCTTACCTGCATCAGCTTCCAGCGTTACCTAGGCATCTGCCACCCTCTGGCCCCCTGGCACAAGCGTGGGGGCCGCCGGGCTGCCTGGCTAGTGTGTGGGGCTGTATGGCTGGCCGTGACGACCCAGTGCCTGCCCACAGCCCTCTTTGCTGCCACAGGCATCCAGCGTAACCGCACGGTCTGCTATGACCTGAGCCCACCTGCCCTGGCCACCCACTACATGCCCTATGGCATGGCCCTCACAGTCATCGGCTTCCTGCTGCCCTTTGTTGCCCTGCTGGCCTGCTACTGCTGCCTGGCCCGTCGTCTGTGCCGCCAGGACGGCCCAGCAGGGCCTGTGGCCCGGGAGCGGCGTGGCAAGGCAGCCCGCATGGCTGTGGTGGTGGCAGCTGCCTTTGCCATCAGCTTCCTGCCTTTCCACATCACCAAGACAGCCTACCTGGCAGTGCGCTCTACGCCCGGCCTCCCCTGCCCTGTGCTGGAGGCCTTCGCGGCTGCCTACAAGGGCACGCGGCCCTTCGCCAGTGCCAACAGTGTGCTGGACCCCATCCTCTTCTACTTCACCCAGAAGAAGTTCCGCCAGCGGCCACATGAGCTGCTACAGAAACTCACAGCCAAGTGGCAGCGACAGGGTCGCTGAGTCCACTGGGGCAGGACACGTGGGGTCTGGGCAACCATTGTGTCTGCCACTGTGGCTGGGACACCAGAAGCTCCACCAGCCCCAAACCATGCAAAGAATTAGAGCTTAGCTCAGCTGGGCATAGAGTGAGACCCCCCACGGACCCCAAAACTTCACCAACAACTATTTATTAAGCCCTTTTTCTGAACCAGGCCCTGTGGGTACAGAGAGACAAGCCTGGGCCTGGTTCTCCAGAAGGTCTCAAGAAGCCATGGAGAGTTGGGGAGAGAGTTAAGCTGCTCACAAAGATATAGTACGACATGTACTGTAACTGAGGAGTATGCTGCATACTTTGGAGTCACCAATAAAGGGAGTAAGAGAAGGTGGGAGGGGGAAGTGAGAGCTTCTGGGAAGGGCCATTTGAGCTGGGTTTTGAGGGATGAATATGAGATCTCTGGGGGATGTGCTATGTTCCATTCATTCATTTGGTACTCCTCTGCTGCCGCTCCTCATCCTCTCTGCTCCTTGTCCTCATCTCCACACACAACCCCACCCCATCCCCTCTCACTACTCCTCCATTCCTTATTCCCTCCTCCCAGATCTGTTTTCCTCCTGTGGAACCATCTGGCCAGCCCATGGCTGCTAGTATGTCACACAGACCCAGTACCGGCAGAACCAGCCATGGCAAAGGGAGTCTTCCACCTTAGAAGGTTAGAGCGGGGAGAGGAAAGGGCAGAGGGACAAAGCAAGGAGGGGAAGGACTGTACAACTTCTTCAGTATTTTTCTTTTAGCCCTGCCTAATCTCCAAGGCTGTTCAGCCAAGGGGACCTTTACAGAAGGGCTCTGCAGGAGTTAAACTCCACAGTTATGTCTGAGGTGTGCTTGCAGCTGGTGGAGGAAGGGGGAAAACCAGGCCCCAACCCATCTTGGGGATCCATTGAAAGTGTCCTTGCTGGAGAGGCTGACAATTTGGACAGAAGGCAATTTGATTCTTTGGGTCACAGTGAGACAGATGTGTGGGAACATCAGAAGACAGAGACTGGTTCTTAGTCCCCATATAGTGCAATGCTGTGCCAAGCAGTCCAGGTGTTACCCATCTTGCATCTGAGACCAGGCTCTTCAGCTGCCTGTCACGGGGGAGTAAGAGATGGGGGAGCAGAAGGCAGAGGGCCTCCGCCAACGGCCCAGGCTGAGCGTGGCAGCGAGTCCCAGATGACTGTCCCAGCAGGATGCCAAGAACTGTGACCCCTTGGTTACTTTTCCAAGAGTGGAAATTGTGGGCCACAGGTAAATTCCATTCCCAGCTTCCCTTGCAAGGCAGAATAGCATAAAAGTTTCAGACCCCAGAGCCAGATCACCTGGGTGTGTATCCTGGGTCTATCATTTACTAGCTGTGTTACTCTGGGGAAGTTATTTAACTTCTTCATACCTTAACTTCCATAACTATAAAGTGGGAGTAATAATGGTACCTATTTTGTAAAGTTGTGGTGAGGATTAAATTAATTAATATGTGCAAAGCACTTAGAACAACGCCTGGAACTTAGTAGGCATGCAATGAATGTTACTGTTATAATGGTTTCGCCTTTTGCTCACACAAGTTCCTCTAGGGTCTGTCTCTAGGAATAGGCATAGGAGGTTTCTAAAGAAGGAGCTTTAAGCAGGGGAGATTGCAAGGGTTTTTCTTTCTCCTTTAGCTAGGAGGCAGCTAGTCTTTTAAGAAAAAAAAATTCAGCACACTTTTTTGAGAATAAGAGCCATAATCCATGAGCCCCATCTGTTCCTATAAGAAGGAAAAATCATTTATTACATGCCAGGACCAGGGAGGGATTCCAAACACCATTTGGGAGGCTTGAATTCCTCCTTCCCTTCCCCCTCCTTTTGTTCTTTTCCTCTTCCCCACCGCCCTTCTCCCTTCTCACTTTAACCCAGAGCACTCTCGGTGATGGAGGGGCAGGGCAGGGCAGGTGGTGGTGGGGGGGGGCTTACTCTGGGAAGGACTGCTTGCTGGCGGGGACAGAGACGACACAGACAGGGGTGGAGTGTGGTGAGGGGCAGGAGGGACCAAAGGGGTTGCGGAAGACTTCCTGGGGGAAGGAGCGGTGCAGCTGGGTCTTAAAGGGTAGATGTAATTACACTGAAAGAAAAAGGGTAAGGGTGTTCCCTGGTGCAGGGAACAGCACAAACAAAGGCATGGAGGAAGGATAGGCGGAGCTGTGGCCTGATATGAAGCTGGAGAGTTAGCAGGGCTAGAGAGGAAAAGGCTGCCGGCCAGGGAAGCACTGGGGAGCCGCAAGGACAGTAGTGGCCATTGGCCGGGCTCTGTGGATTCTGGGAACCATGCAACGTGTGGTATACTCATTTTCTCATTTAATCCTTATAATACCTTATAATGGGGAAGCTGAGACCCGGATGTGGGAACTGATTTACTAAGGTCACACAGCCTTTCTCTAACCCAAATACTAGATCCTCCCCTGCTTCACCCTCCCTTTCCTCCCCTTTCCTTTCTTCACCTGACTTCCAAGTGCCCACATGCCCCACCCAGTCCTAGTAACTGGGGACCCCTAGGAAGTTGTGCCAACCAATGTCAATTCTCTTTTAGCTAGGCACAGTCTCCTAGGATGAAAACTTCATTTCCTAGCCTCTCTTGCAGCTAGGTATGGCCAGATAAATTACTCCGGGTCCATGGGATATGAGCCAAATGCCCTAAGGCAGTTTAATATGGGAGGAGGGAATGTCTTTAAGAGACAGGTGGTGTCTGGCCTCCCTTCCCTTCTTGTTGCTTACATTGTGACGTCACAGCTGGAGCACCATCTTGGAACATGAGAAGCAGCTTGCGTTTCTGACCATTCCAGTTTGGGGCCACCTAAATCCAGACTTTTGCATGAGAGAGAAATAAATGTCTATCTTTTTTAAGCCACCAGTTTTTCAGGCCTTTGTTACCCACAGCCAAATCTAATCCCTTTACTCAGTATGCCTACTGAGATGGTGGACCTCGGTGGAGGCCAGGCAGTGTCCTGGACTGGGAGGGGGACAAGGTCCAGCCTGGTGCGGGAGGCTGAGGCCTCCACCTAAGTAGGAGCTAGGAGTCAACAGGGTCTGGAGACACCAGGAAGGCTTCTTAGAAGAGTGGCAAAGGCTGGGGAGTGGTCATCCCACTTTTGGCCTGAGGCTGAGGGAGTGGATGGGCTTCCTGAGGAAGAGAGTAAGAAGAGAGGGCCTGGACAGAGTCCTGGGAACTCTAGCATCAGGGTGCTGGGGAGAAGGAGGAGCCAGAGAGGTAGAGGGTCAAAGCCTGGGGTTTCGGAATGATGGTGGCATGATGGCGCAGTGGAGGCAGGTGAGTCAAGGAGCAGCTGGAGGGGAGGAAGTGGAGATGCTGGGTGGGGAAGAAGAGAGAGAGGAAGATTCCAAAGGAGGCCAGGCCCAGGGAAGGAGCTTCCAAGACAGGAAACCCGTGAGTGTTGGCTGCTGGAGGTTGAGGACAGGGAGCCAGAGGGGCAAGGCCAAGATGGGGGAGCCAGAGAGTCGGGAACCAGGGTTTGTCTCAGGAGACTTCCATGCCAAGCAGGAAAAGCCCAGGGGCATTGGATCTGTCCTAGCAAGGATGCTGCTGGCTCCTCCCTCCAGCTCAGACCCAGCCCTACCCTCAGAAAGAATCCAAGGGCTGAGGGTGCAGACAAGGAAACAGTTCATCCAGCAAACAACATTTATTGAGCACCTACTGTATGCTAAGCATCATGCTGAGCATTGGGTCCCTGCCCTCAGTGAGCTCCTAGTCTGATGGAGGATGGCAATAATGAAATAAACACATACATATCTGGATCATTACAACCAGGCAGGAGAGCTCAGAAGAACATAAAGAGGGCCAGGGGACAAGGAAGGTGTCACTAAGGAGACAAAAAGCTCCTGGAATGGTCAGGGACCAATAGAGGCTGAGGACCAGGGGAGCCTTGACGCAGCTTGAGGTGAAGAGAAGGTTTCTTAGCTGAGGTCTTTGGGCCTCAGTGCAGAAGGGCTGTTTCTGGCTCTGACTTTGAACAAGCCCCCTTCACTTCTCTGAGCCTGTTTCCTTACCTGTAAAATAACGTTAATACTACTAGCCCTCCCTATGCCCCCAGAGGTATGGAGCATGGAAAAGTTAGGGCATAATTTTCATAAAGTACAAAAGAGTATTATAATCCAAGAGAAGAATGGGCAGGAGACACAAACAGGCACTTCACAGAAAAGGAAACACATCATCAAAAAACATAGAAGAGGTATTCGACCCCAGCTTGACAATGCCTCTCCAACGTTGAACAACAGCATAGCTGTTGCTCCAGCACTTCTGCGCATGTGCACGTGAAGTCATGCACAACGCTGAGCTGCACTGTTCACAAGCGCGAACAGCTGGAACCACCCAAATGCCCATCTATGAGAGAGTGGATGAATACATTGTGCTATATGCACACATTGGAATGTTAACACACAGCCAGAATGCACTATACCGACATGCAAAGTGGATAAATCTTAGCAGTATATCAAGTGCAAAGAAATCCCAAAAAAATTATACACAGCAAGATGCCCTTTTTATAAAGTTTTAAATAACTAAATGAAAATATATACTTTGAAGGAATACACAGATGCAATAAAACTATATAAAAAGGAAAGCAAGGGAATGCTGAACACAGGAGGTGATGGTTATCGTGGGTGGCGGGATAGCAGCAGGAGAATGAGTGATGGGAGAACTATATAATGAGATACAGAACATTGTAAAGGCCCTAGTTGTTTTGTTTTTTGATGGGAATCAATTAACTATCTGGTGAGAATGTGTCATGAACAAAAGGTTACAAATAATCCAATTCTGTGCACTTGAGGCCTAATTATACAGGAAAGGGGACAATCTTGGGTCAATTCTATTTGACTTTGGAATGGAGTTAGGAGCCAGACTCCCCCTAAGACAGCTCCTGTCCGGAGCTCATTGCTTCTTGGAGTCCTCTCACTCCTCATCTTTCTCCCTCTTAAGTGCCTGAGGCCCATCATTGGCCTTGACTGTGACCATCACAATCTTCCTATCTTCATTTCCCCAAGGGATTCTACAGCCCTGATATTGCTGGGTCACCACAACTCACTGGGTAGATGGGTTATTGTTTTCATTCCCCTTTCATAGGTGACGAGCCTGAGGCCCAAAGGAAAAGAGCAACTCGCTGAGGGCCACCTGTCACATCTGTAAGGGTGCCTGCATTGGGCCCGGCTTGGTGTTGCTCTCCGCCCTGGCACCCAGTGCTTCCAGACCCCTTCTAGATGAATATTCTGAGGGTTAAAAACACCCAGGCCCTCTCTGTGCCTAGAAGATGCCTTTGTCTCATCCTGAATCAGAAGGGGCTGGTGGGGGGAGCACTCATGAAGTACCGTAAGCAGCCAAGCCAATCTCCGATTGGGTGGGCTTCCCATTGGGTGGAGGCCTAGCGTAGGTCCTTAAACACCCTCCCTCCCCACCAAGGGGATTCCTGGTCCAAAGGCCCCATCTAGCCCATCTCAAGGCCAAGCTGCAGTGCGCTGGGAGCCTGTGACCTGAGTCTCTCCTCCTCTCCATCAGCTTCCCCATCTGTGATTTGGGAATAAAAAACTCTATCCTCTATCCCAGAAGTGACGTGAAGACAGAAAATGACCAGGTGTGACAGAGCTTGGAAAATTACAAATTTCAGATGGCAGGGGCCATCATTATTATTGGAGGGGAGCAGTGACTTCCAGGATGAGGGTCCCCTCCACCATACCAAAACAACCTAGAAGAGACAAGAGTCTGATTTCAAATAGAGTCAGAGAGAGGCAGAGTCAGAGTTTCCCTTGGGGAAACTTAAACCCACTCCATACTTTTCAGATGAGGCAACTGAGGCCCAGGGAAGTGCAGGGATTTACCCAAGGTCACACAGCAAGGAAAGGGCAGAGAGGCAATAGGCCAGACAGAGCTCTCTTCCTTGTTATCAATTTCCCATTGAAGAGTGAACGATAGCTGGCCCCTTTGAGACAGAGAGGAGATAAGGTTGAGTTGAGGGACTTATTGGAGGCTGGTCTCAACTCAAAGAGGAAGAGCTTTCTCCCTACAGTTATTTCCCACAACCCAAGGGAAGCAGCAAGCAGGGCCCTGGGGTTCTCGCTGAGTCCTCCGTGTCTCATGCGGTAGTCAGGCAATCCCTGAGTGTCTACCTTCCTGCCCTGCACCCAGCCCTGCCTGTTCATCTGGACCAGGGCCTCCTGCTCCCAGGGCCTCCTAGCTAATGGGGCCCAGCCACAGTCCTCTTGGGCTAAGGGTAACATGAGTGTCCGCTGTTCCTGGGGAGGCTGATCCCAGGCCCAGGGAGGAGGAGGATATTGCTGGGGGCTCATCAGGGATCTGGAACCAGCACAGGCTCTCTGGAGGAGCATGGTGTTTAAAGCTCCTGAAATCTGAATTTGAGTCATACCAGGAGCTGCCATTTCCTGACTTTGACACTGGTCAAAGTTCTTCATGACCCACAGAGAAGGGGCAATAAGATCTACCTCCAAGGGTGGTGTGAAGCGGTAGAAGCCACCCACACCTTGCCTGACAGGAGGGCGGATGGGAGTCAGGTAGGAGTGTAGGTTTGGCAGTGGTAAATCGAGGGCGTTCCCGTCAAAGCGCCTTTTGTGTGTGAAGTCGAAGGAAGGGCAGTGCATTTTGCGAAGGGAAGAGGTTTGAAACGGCTCCTGAAGGGACTAGTTAACGACTAGAAGGAAGTAAAGGAAGTGAAGTCTTCCCAACTCTCCGGGTTTGTTTTTTTTTTTCTGTGGCGGGTGCAGCTTTAGTCGTCCAAGGCTCCACGGGGGTGGGCGAATCCGGCCGGTAGACGGCGCTAGAGCCGCGTACCCCAGAGACCTGGAGAAGGAAGGGGCGGGGTACAAGGCGCGCGGCTGGAAACGTGGGGGCGTGGTCACAAAGGGTCGGGGGGTGCCTGGAGCGGCTTGCGGAGGGTGGGGGGACAGTCAGAGCTGGACTGGCGGCAGAGGTGGGAGGGGCGGGGCGTTTGGGGGCGCCAGGGGCTGGACCCAGTCGCGGTTACAGAGGGATTCGCAGCGAAGGACCTGGTAGGAGGCGTGGCCTGGGCGGGGTGAAGGGGCGGGACAGGGAGCTGCAAGCGCCCGGGTTGGTCTGCGGCGCGCACCGCTCCCCCTGGAGGCGAGTCTCTCGGCTGGGAGAGTGTTTCTGCGTGTACCTGAGTGTCGGTGTTGTGTACGACAGTTTTTGGGTACGAGGTTGCCATGTTGGGGTCCCTTGGGCAGGAGGCATTTCCGCCCGAATGCAGAGGGTGCGCCAACCCGACTGTACGCCTGCGGAGCCGACCACACTCAGAGTTTGCGTGTTGCAGCGAGTGCTGGGGGGATGGGGGGCAGCTCTGCCCGCTGAGCTCCCGAGGGGCTCATCTGGAGGGTCGCTTCAGTTAGCCTGTGCTCAAGCAGTCTTATTTCTCCTTCCGCTCCTTCCCGATTCCCTCCCCTCCCCCTCACTCCCGATTCCCAGACTAGAGCGCGCCGGGAGCCCACCCCCTCTTTTGGGCGCGAGGCCCCGCCCCCCACCCCCTTTCCTCCGCCACAAAGTTTATTTGCAACAAAAGGGAGCGAGGAGCAGGCAGCCTAGAGGGAGGAAGCGGGAGCCGGAGCGGGAGCGCGAGGGGAGGCAGGCAGGCCGGCTGGCGGGCGGGCGCAGAGCCGAGGAACGGAGCGCTGGGATCCAGCCAGTACCGGGTCGGGCCGCGATGCTCCGGGTCGCACCGGGAGAGGCGGGGGCTGGGCCCGGGAGTCGACTCTGAGGCGGGAGGGGTCGCGCGGGATGGAGCCGATGCGGCCCGCGGGCGCAGAAACTTGAGCCGCAGCAGATAAACCTGTGCTCCGGTCCCTGCACCCTTTCCCCGCTAACCGCCTCGCACTGCGGCTGCGGGACCCAGGCCTTCGGACCCCGGCCGCTGCGCTCCTTTGGGGCGGGGGCGCAGGGGGGGTTGGCCGCGGCTCCCCGAGGCCAGCCCCCCCAGAGTGAGTGCCGCCACCATGGCGGACGGGGCGCCCCGGCCCCAGCTTTATCGCAGCGTCTCGTTCAAGCTGCTAGAGCGCTGGAGCGGCGGGCCAGGGCCAAGGGAGGAGGCAACGGACACCTCCGGGCTGCGGCGCCGCGCTTCGTGCCGGCCGGCCTCGGACGTCCCGGGCCAGCCCTCCCGGCGCGTGTCCAAGCTGGCGTCTGGGCCCCCGGCCGCCCCCGCGCAGCCGCGCCCGCTCCGTAGCCTCTCGCCGTCGGTGCGCCAGCTCTCCAGGCGCTTCGACGCGCAGCATCTGGACGACAACGCCACTGGGGCCCGAGACGGGGGCGTTTCCCCCGGGGCCGCGGAAGAAGCGGCGGAGGGAGCCGCGCGCGGGGCCTGGCCCAGCGTCACCGAGATGCGCAAGCTCTTCGGTGGCCCTGGATCCAGGCGGCCCAGTGCCGACTCTGAGGCTTCGGGGACGCCCAGCCCCGACGGTGCCGCGTGGGAGCCCACGACCCGGGAACCCCGGCAGCCACCGACGCCACCTCCTCGGACATGCTTCCCCTTGGCGGGCCTGCGTTCGGCGCGGCCGCTGCCGGGCCCAGGGACCGAGGGGAGGAGGCGGCGGCAGCAGCAACAGGAGCGAGCGCAGCGTCCGGCGGATGGTTTACATTCTTGGCATAGCTTCTCCCAACCGCAGGCCTGGGCCCGGGCCTCCCGCTCCTCCTCCTCCTCCATCGTTTCCTCCTATCCTGTCAGCAGCAGTCGGACTGCCAGCTCCAGCGAGGAGGAAGAGGAGGGCCCGCCGCCGCCGCAGCCCGGGGCGCAGAGTCCGGCCTACCACGGCGGCCACTCCTCAGGTAGTGACGAGGACCAAGACGGTGAGGGCGGCCACTGCTGGGGAGGGAAGCCGGGGCCCAGGCCTAGAAGCTCCCTCCTGGATAAGGACTGTAGGCCGGACAGTTATGGGTTAAATCTGGGCAGCATGGACTCAGCAAGGGGAACCAGGAGCCCCGATCCCCCAACATCTCCAAGAGCCCCTAGCGAGGAAGGACCCCAGGAGTGGGGTACTGGCTCTTCTCCTTGTGTATCAGGTCCCCAAGAAGGACTTCGGCCCTTGTCAGACACTGGGGGGGGAACTTTCCGCGTGGCCAAGGTGAGCTTTCCCACGTATCTGGCCAGCCCAGCAGGCTCCCGTGGTAGCAGCCGTTATTCCAGCACAGAGACTCTCAAAGATGAGGACCTGTGGGCTAGCCGGGGCTCTGGGAGCTGGGGCGTGTATCGCTCCCCTAGCTTTGGAGCTGGGGAAGGGCTTCTAAGGCCCCAGGCTCGAACCCGCGCCAAGGGACCTGTGGGCACCACGAGAGCGTTGAGGGACGGAGGATTGGAGCTGGACAAGAGCCGGCAACGGAAGTCCCTGTCGAATCCAGATATTGCCTCAGAGACCCTGACACTACTCAGTTTCCTGCGTTCAGACCTTTCAGAGCTGAGGGTCCGAAAGCCTGGTGGGCGACATGAGGACCTTGGGAGCAGCCCCTTAGATGGCAGAGATTCACCATCAGCAGGTGGCTCTGTGGGGCAACTTGAGCCCGTGCCCTCCCCAGCCCCAGCATCACCTGGCGCTCGCCCCACACTGAAGGACTTGACGGCCACCCTTCGAAGGGCAAAGTCATTTACTTGCTCTGAGAAGCCCATGGCCCGCTGCCTACTCCGCACCAGTGCCCTGAAGCCCAGCTCATCTGAACTCCTGCTGGCAGGCCCAGGTGCTGAGGAGGATCCACTGCCCCTCGTCGTCCAAGATCAGTATGTTCAAGAGGCCCGTCAGGTTTTTGAGAAGATCCAGCGCATGGGTGTCCAGCAGGATGATGGAAGTGATGTCCTCCCTGGAAGTCCTGACTGGCCAGGAGACGTAATCCGAGGGCAGCGGTCCCAGGAAGAGCTCTCCGGCCCTGAGTCTAGTCTGACAGATGAGGGTATTGGGGCAGACCCTGAGCCTCCTGTTTCAGCATTTTGCAGCCTGGGTACCGCAGGGGTGTGGCGACCCCTTTCCTCATCCTCAGCCCAAACCAACCACCATGGCCCTGGGGCTGAAGACAGTCTGGGAGGGTGGGCCCTGGTGTCCTCTGATACCCCTCCCACACCAGGTGCCCTCCGCCGGAGACGCAAAGTCCCACCTTCAGGCCCTGGTGGGACTGAACTGAGCAATGGGGAGGCAGGTGAGGCCTACCGATCTCTGAGTGACCCAATTCCACAGCGCCACCGGGCTGCCACCTCTGAAGAGCCCTCCGGGTTCTCCGTGGATAGCAACCTCCTGGGCTCGCTGAGCCCCAAGACAGGGCTTCCAGCAGCCCCAGCTGTGGACGAGGGCTTGACCAGCGGCCACAGTGACTGGTCTGTGGGCAGTGAAGAGAGCAAGGGATACCAAGAGGTCATTCAGAGCATTGTTCAGGGGCCTGGTGCCTTAGGGTGTGTGGTGGATGACAGGGTTGCTGGCAAAGCCCCCAAGAAGAAATCTCTGAGTGACCCCAGCCGCCGTGGGGAGCTGGCTGGGCCTGGATTCGAGGGCCCTGGAGGGGAGCCCATCAGAGAGGTCGAGCCCATGCTGCCTCCGTCCAGCAGTGAGCCCATCCTCACAGAGCGGCGGGCAGAACCAGAAGAGCCCAGTCCTGCCAGGGGCCGGGCACAGTCTGAGAGGTCCCTACCTGAGGCCCCGCCTGCTTCCTCCACTGCCCACCGTGACTTCCACCTTGACCCAAAACTGGCTGACGTTCTGTCCCCACGGCTCATCCGCCGTGGTTCCAAGAAGCGCCCAGCTCGGAGCAGTCATCAGGAGCTACCGAGAGAGGAGGGCAATCAGGACCAGGCTGGCAGCCTGTCTCGGGCCCGACCCTCCTCCAAACACGTTCGTCATGCCAGTGTGCCGTCCACCTTCACGCCTATCATGGTGCCTGAGCCACCGACTTCCGTTGGTCCCCCTGTGGCTGTACCAGAGCCCATGGGCTTCCCTGCCCAAGCCCACCCCACGTTGCAGGCACCATCTCTTGAGGACGTCACTAAGCAGTACATGCTGACCCTCCACTCCAGTGAGGTCCCTGCCCCAGTGCCAGTGGATATGCCCTGCTTGACTCCGATTGCACCGCCCTCTACCGAGGCCAAGCCCCCTGAGGCAGTCCGGGCTCCAGATGAGCCTGCTCCAGCCAGCAAGTGCTGCAGCAAGCCACAAGTGGTGAGTCTTTGTGGGGGGCCTTTGGGGTGGGGCTGAAGGAGCGCCAGGGACAGTGACTTATGCAGGAGTCTCTTGAGTGTGCTCATTGGGCAGGTGCCCAGGTCTGAGGGAGATTCTCTGGTTCTGGAAGTGCCCAGGCAGTTTTAAGAGTGTTAATGACACAAGGCTTCTGTCTTCTCAGGCCCCAGAGGCTTCAGGCTTCTGCTGGTACTAATGTCAGAGGTTCTTATCTGCTCTAAGGTATTCTGGGTGATAATTACAAAGGGTTCTAATCAGGTCCTTTAGATGTTTTTCAGGGACTGGTTTTAAAGATTCCTATCTGGTTCTTTGTTATCAATACATAAGGAGATGTGAGGGTGATGGAACTTTCTCAAGAGCCTTGCTGCCTTATTGGCCAAACCCCTTGTAGGATGTTTGGGCTCAGGGGCCCACAGTTGACATGGGTTTGCCATTTACTCACGTGGCTTTCCTGTGTCAGATCAAAATCTGGGTCTGAACCTGGGCCTGGGAGAATTGGAGAGGTACAAGGCATTACTTTATGGAGTAGTGGAGAGGGCTCCATAAAGTACATTGGCAGCCCTGGCTTTTCTATGTGACTCAACCTCCCCATCTGTAAAATCAGGAGGGTTGTGGACAAGGTGGTGCCTATATCTCCTTCCAGCTGTGCTGCACAGATTTGTGGGGAGTCCATGGGTTGGAATTGGGACACTCTTTGGGCCTGAAGTCTGCTAAAGCCTCCTCCAGTTAGAACGGGTACCTCTAAGGGAGGGCAGGGTCAGCGAGCAGCTGCTGAAGTTCAGCAGAGAGGGGCCTTGAGAGAGGCTGGGAGTGGTTCTGGCCCCCACAGGCAGGGCTGCCTTTCTGGGTCAGGATGGGGGCGCTGGTCCCCCATCCTGCCGGCTTGCATCTTCTCCCCACCCCACCCCCTTCCTGGTGACTCTGAGATGCTTCCTCCTTCCCCTGTCAGACCCCAGGCCCCGGGGGACTCACTCTCCCTGAGGCCTCCACTTCTTCTTTCTGGCTTCAGCTGTCCCTGGAGTTTGGGCTGTGGGTTCACATGGGTTCTAGGCAGTGTGGTGCCGTGGCATCCCAGCTGGAAGCTAGATTTGAGGCTCTGGGTTTTGGGCTTAGAGTGGAGATGGCCTGGGGTTATTTCAGCCATGGCCTGTGCTCCCACTGTGTTCCCTGCCAGAGTGAGGAGCCTGAAAACCCTAAACCCTGGACTACTTTGGTTACTGCCGGTTCTCAATGCTCTCACGGCCCCTCTAAACTCTCTCTCTCTTTGTTTCTCTCTGCTGTCTCTAGTTCCCCTGTCCTGGCTCTGGTGTCTCTCACAGAGGCTGCAGAGTCAGTAGGCAGGGAGTGGGGAGAGGGGACATTTTGGACCTGTCCTTCTTTCTGAGAGCCTGGTAGGGCAGCTCAGGTGCCCCTAACTCCAGTGCCAGTTGTCTTTGGAACATGGGGGTGGGGGAGGGTGACAGCAGGGGCAGCTCCTACCAGGGGCCCCATCCCCAGGTGCTTTTCCCATATAATTATCTCCTCTGGGAGAGAGCAGGGGTGAACCAAGGGACTCGGGGAGACTGGGGGGAGGGGGACTGTTCCTTACTAAGAAGAGGCATTGAGACCCAGAGAGGAGGTGGGAGTTTTTGCAGAATTGGCTCCTGGTCTACTCTCATCACATCGTCTCCCTGTCCCACGTGATCCTCAGGGATCACGTGGGACAGGGATCTCAGCCCCCCACCCCAGCTGCCCCTAGGGAGCGTGAGGTGGGACATATCTGCCCATAACACAGGTTTCTCCCTGCCCTCAGTGGAGGCTCTCTCCAGCCTCCAAGCCTTTGCTCACTCCAGTCCTCCTATCTCTCCAGGCCCAGCTCGCTATCCCCTCTTACTCCTTAGGGGAGAGAACTGGTGAGTCTGTCATTGAAAGAGCAGGGTTTGAGCCCTGGCTCCAGATCCTTGTGTGGCCTAGGATCAGTCACATCCCTGCTTTATGCCTCACCTTCCCCTTCTGTAAAATGGGGTTAATGGTCTCTGCCTGGCAGGCTTGTGTACTGTGAGTGGATGGTGTGATCATGCCCTCCCTGGGGACAGGAGAGGGAAAAAAACAAGGTCCACTGCCTCAGCTGCTTCTCAGTGAGCAGCCTTGGCCCCTCCTCCCTGCCCCCTACTGATTTCTGAGCACAGGGCTGGGCATTCTGGGCCTCAGTATAACCTGGTGGACTTTAGTCAGCTCAGAAGAGATTCACCATCTCCTAATTCCCCACCCACTCATAAAGCCTGGAAGTTCTTCCTTCTGCTAGCCTGAATCCCTCCTGCTGTCCCTTTCTTTCTGGCTCCAGGAGGATGGGGAACAGCTGTCCAGCCCTCCTTCTGGCCTTCACGGAGGAGACAATGTTCCCTTGTTTCGGGCCCAGGGCTCCAGTCACGCTCCCTGGCCTGTGGGTGGAGATGGTGTGGTGTGGGCTCCAGAATAAGAAGGGAAGAGTCTGTCACGCTTTGCTGATGAGGCAGAAACCAGTGTGAGCCCAGCCAGGGGGCTGGCAGGAGAGGCCCCGGGGACAGAGGGGGTCCCTGACCCACCCCTGGGCTGCAGGAAGTCCCTCAAAGTCAGGTCTGTCCCACCCCAAAATCTGTATTTGCCCTCTGTGTGGTGCTGCCTCTCTGTTGGGAGCAGGAAGCCTGGTTCCAGACCTGGCTTAGCCTCTGACTTGCTCTGAGACCTGGACAGAGTCATCTTGGGCCTCGGTTTTCCCATCTGTACAGTGGGTGGTCTTTGCCTGGTCATTGAAGCTCTGTAGGAGAGACTCAGCCTGCAGGGTGGTCAAGGGAAACAGGAGGAGTCGGGGTGTGGCTGGAAGGGAGAGAAAGGCAGCTCTATGCATCAGCTGTAAGAACCTAGGAGCCCAGGGAGTGAGGGATAACTCATGGTCGCTTTCCGTGAACGGATGTGCTAGGGCGAGGAGGCCCAGTTGTGGAGCCTCCCTGCCCTGCTCCCTCCCACAGCCCTTGTCATTCCCACCTAGGCCCACAGTCGCCTGGATGATCAGCGACTCTTCATCCCAAGGCTTCCCATCCTGCCCTAAAGTACAGTCTCATGATCTAACCTTCTGCCCTCAGGTACCTGATACCTGTTTGACAGAAGTGACAACTCTAGTCCAGAAATAGGAAGTGACTTATGTCTCAGAATCAGATGGATGGACTCAGAGAACTTTAGCATATTGAAATAGCAGTAAGAGTGGCTAACATTTATTAAGTGCTTACTATATGCCAGACACTCTGAATGTTTCATTCTTCAAAAATGAAAGCTGTGAGAATCTCACAAGGCTGAATTCTTAGAACTGCAGACTCAGATTCAGTCAGAATTGCAGACTGAATCCTAGAATGTCATTGTCTTAGAGGCGAAGAGGCCCGAAGGGTCCCTGTTTCTTGGTGGAATTGGCCTACCATCTGAGTAATGGGGCAGGGTCAGGGGGCATTGGGGGCATCACCTGCACACCCCTGTCTGAACACTTTCATGGTAGTTATTTAATTCACTGGAGCCCATGTTTGCGGTGGGAAGAACTTCAAGACTCAGAAAGGAGAATGCCGACTTTAAGGTCCCATAGTATGGCAGGGCACAGCCAGGTCCATGCACCACCCTGACCTTGCCCCCGCACCCTGCCCCCAGCAGACATGGCTCCCATCCCCAGCTTGCCCAGCCAGCTCCTTGCCTTGCAGAGGAACGCCAGGCTGCATCTCTCTTTGTCACCTTTCTTCACTCTGTCTCCTTGGCAGGGAACCCACAGGGGTGGGGATTCTCTCCTTTCCCTCTTTGGCTCTTTGCTATGATTTTTCCATGGAAACTGGTTCTGGGAGAGGAGGCGATTAGGACATTTAGAATTCTGAGTGGTACCAAATATCTATAATTAAATGTCTTGTCACCCAGCAGGAGGAGGGCGGGAGGAGGAGGACAGGCACAGGGCTGTCCCTTTCCTCTGTTTATTCCCTGCCCCCACCCTCTCCTTCCTAAGCACCCTGGGCTATTGGGGGAGTGTGGCCCAGGAATGGGTCGTCCTCCCTTCACCACCGGGAAGAGTTGGGGGATGGACCAGAGTTGAGTCTGACATTTTCCAGCCCCACATTTCCAGGACCAGCTGGGTTTGGGAGGCTGGGAGGCTGCTGCTAATCCTGTCCCCAGGGGGCTCCTAGTGTAGGAACTTGCCCCTCCTGCTTCCTTCCCGCCCATCTGTGATCTTTCAGGCTACACATGCTGCCCCGCAGTGGGGTGGAGGCATCCCCAGGCCGCCTGGGGAGCCGAAACACTCAGAGAATTCAGGATCTAGTAGCAGCCTGGAAGGGGCTGTAGGATGTTGAGGGAGTGGCCTGGGGGCTGGCAGGAGAGGCTTCCTGAAGGAGCCTCTGTCTGGAGCTTGGCTTTGAAAACTGGGAGAATTTGAATATCCAGAGAAGAGAGGGAGGGGTTCTAGGGGGAGGGCACAGCATGGGCAGAGGCTGGTAGGTGGGAAATAATATGTTAAGTTGTGTGCCCTAGGAGTTTGTTTCAGAGACTTGGGTGGGCCTTGATAAGGCAATGCATTCATCCATTTAGCAAATACTTACTGAACCCCTAGACACTCAGGCACTCTCTGAGGCCCTGGGATACAACAGCAAGCAAAACAAAGGCCTGACCTCATGGAGCTTCCAGACTAGTGAGGAGACCTGTCTGTAAATGGATACATTGTGCTACAGGGAGAGATAGGGGCTGGGGAGCAAAAGAAACCAGGATAAGGGAGTAGAGAATGACAGGGAGGGGGTACTCTATTAGATTAAGAGATCTGAGAAAGTCTCTCTGAGGAGGTGAGATTGGACCAGAGGCCTGGAGGGAGCAAGACAGGTGGCTATCTGTGAGGTGAAGAGAGGAACAGCAAGTACAAAGGCCTTGAGGTAGAAGTCAAGAGGACTGTGTGGATGGAGTTAAGTAGGAGATGAGGTCAGAATTAAGGGAGGGTGGAAATGGGTTGGGGCCAGATGAGGTAGATTTCATAGACCAATAGGGGGTCTTCCGTGTTTACTTGAGGTGAGATGGGGCAGGCACTGTTGGAAGGTTCTGAGTAGAGCAGTGACCTAATCTGACTTAGGCTTTCACAAGCCTGCTCTGGCTACTCTGTGGGGGTAGATTTCAGAGGCCATGGTGGGTGGATCAGGGAGGCTGATCAGGAGGCCACTGGAATAATCTGGACAAGAGATGATGGTGGCTTGGGCTGGGGCAGAGGCAGTAGGGTGGTGGGTTTCCGCTGCAGCCCAGAGGGCTTTGTGAGGGCCTGGACTCCAGCATTCAAGGTGAACAAAGAGCTCCTACAGCTCCTATGCCTGGGCAGTGTGTGATGGGTCACTCAGAGTGAGGAGGGGAGATTGACAAAACCCCCAGGGTAGACTGGAGCTGTACGCTGCACTAGCTGCCCCCTGCAGACCTCTGTTGGTGTGACTCAAAGGCTAGGAGGATGGAGGTTCCCAGGGCCCCAGTGAGGCAAGTGACAGTGCCTTATCCCACTGGTGTCTCCTCCACAGCCACTGTGACACCTGTCAGCTCCAGCTTGCATGTTACCTGAGACAGGGAGCTCACACCACCCAAAGGCAGCCCTGTCCCTCCCATCTGGTCCTCTAGCTAGGTGGGCATCCCAGTATACGGATGAAGCAGGCCCAGAGGGGACAGAGGCTTGCCAAAGGCCCTATGTCTCAAGTATGGAATTTGGCCCAAGGTGTCCTAACTCCTAGGCCATACATTGGCCCCGCAGAGTTCCCACTGAGCAGAGTTGGCAGGGATGCTGGTAATAGGGTGGGGGAAGGGGGAGCCTATGTTTCCCAGAAAGGCTCACAGCTCTGGCGTACTTATTGGGAAATGTGCCCAGGCAGCCTGGCGCCTTGCTGGCAGGCCCTGAAATGGGGGCCCTGGGTCCCTTGGGAAGCAGGAGCTTATTAGAGACATGCCCCCCCATGGGAGTTGATCCTTCATGCAACCCCCCCGCCATTACCCACCCCCAGGCCTCTGAGGCATTCCAGGGGTGGACAGAGGCAGAGGAGGACTGCCAGGCTGCCACGCTCTGAGCTGTGAGTGAGCCCCAGCCCATGACATGCAGGGGCCTAGGGCCCCAGCCAGGATATCTGAGCCCCCCTCCAGTAGCTATGGGGCTCACAAGGGATGACTTGGTATGACACATGGAGGTCTGCACTAGGGGTCAGGAGACGTGGGTTCCAGCCTTAGCCTCTCCATTTTCCTGCTGTGTGGCCTTAAGTAAGACCCTTCCCCTCTCAGAGCCATGGATTCCTCCATGTTCTTGGGCACCAGGAAAAACCTCCTCTCCTGCTGGCAGAGGCAACAGCTGTCCTTAGTAGGATCCCAACTTGTAGACTGAAGTGCCGGTGGGGGGCTCACAGCCCCCTTAGGCCGCTGAGGAGACTGAGGCTCAGAGTGGGGCTGGGACTCACCCAGGCCTGGCCCCCAGGGCCCTTTTCCCTACAACCAGCTGCTGCTCTGCACCCCTCCACACACATAGAGGGGGGCCTCTCCCCACACTTGTGAGCTGTGGGGCTCACTCTGGAACCTGTGCACAGAAGTGTTGATGCTGCCGCTGCTGGGATGTTAACACTTCCTCTGGGGCTTGGAGAAGTCACGGGGCTCTGAGACACTCCCTGGGCAGGGAGAGAGGGAGAGGGGAGTCTCCAGAGGTACCTGAGGTGGGAGGCACACGAGCTAATACCAGCGTCTAGGCTGGCAGATAGGTGGTGTATTAGTTTCCTATTGCTGCTGTAGCAAATTACTAATGCTTAGTGACCTAATACAAATGTTATCTTATAGTGCTGGAGGTCAGAAAAAATGGGTTTCACTGGGATAAAATTAAGATGTTAGCAGGGCTGCATTCCTTCTGGAGGTTTTAGGGAAAAACCTGTTTCCTTGCCTTTTCCAGGTCTGGTGGCTGCTGGTTCTTCTTGGCCCCTGGCCCCTTCCTCCATTCTCAAAGCCGGCAGTATACATCTTCAGATCTCTCTCTCACTCTAAACCAAACCTCCTGCCTCCCTTTTATAAGGACCCTTGTGATTACTCTAGGCCCACTTGAATCATCCAGGATAATCTTCCCATCTCAAAATCTTTACTCACATCTGCAAAGTCCTTTTTGCCATGTAGGATAACATATTCACAGGTTTATTAGGATGTGGAAGTCTTTGGGGGCCATTATTCTGCCTGTGACAGGTGAGCAGAGGGGTCAGGCTGTTGGCTCCTGGAAGCCAGAGCCCACGGTAGATGCTGGCACAGGGTAGAGCTGGTGGACACAGGCCCACTGCTTTTATCCTGCATTCATTTCTTTCCCTGATCATTTGTCATTTTTTCATTCATTCAGCAATTGTTGAGCCCCTTAATGGGCAATAGGGACACACAGGGAAAGCTTGGACATCATCCCTGCTTGTCAGGAGTTCTCAGCAAGGGTCTTAGCCCTCTGATGTGGGTGGGGTCCAGAGGGTGGCCGAGCCCTGCTCTGGTGGGAGAGGGACAGAAGAGCCAGTGGGTCCCCTGTGGATGGGCTTGGCTTCTAGGGTGGCTGGCTAAAAATTGGGATAAAGCAGCTCCCAAGAAGAGCAGTTGGCAGGAGAGTTTAGAGCCAGGGCAAAGAGAGAAGAGGGGGATCTAGGGTGGGGGTGGGAATCACATCTCTGCTGGGCTGGCCTGGGCTGACTCGGGGCAGATGGCGAGGAGCTCCCTATTCCCATGTGCTGGGGGCTCCATGTTGGGGATCGGCGACCCTGGTGCTGGGTTGGACCAGAGGGCCTGTCAGGTCCCTTCATGCCCTGAGGGGCCGAGGTGCTGCCCAGGAAGTGGCACCTGAAGGATGGCGCGTGGAGGGTAAGGAGCATGGTCCGCGTCCCTTCTCTTCTCAGGCTGGCTTTGGGACCCAGGGCAACCATTTACAGACCCCTCTGAATCCATAAAATGGGTGCATTACCCCTTGACTCGGCCAAGGATTACTGTCAAGATTAAATGAAATAATGCCAAGAGGGTTTCCTCAAGAAATGTTAGTTCCTCCCCCATGACTAAGATGCTAAGATGTTAGGATTCTAAGATTCTAAGAGAAATTGATTCCAAGTTGCTCATAGTCTCGTTATCTCTTTCCAGCCATGAAGCAGGACAAAGCTCTGGACAGGAGGGCTGGTGGGGTCCTGGCTACATCTGTAGGGTTGGTGGCCCAGCAGCCTGGGCCTTTGGAGTTGGGCGGAGGGAGAGGGACTGGGCAGTGAAGTGGAGTCAAATGCCCACTGACTTTGTTCCTCTCTCCAGCTCCCCCTCCCATTTTGTTACCACCAGCCCCAACCTGCGAGCAGAGCAGAGTCAAAGCCCCAGACCCATTGGAACCAGCCTGTGAAGTGGGTCTCAGTCCCCTCTGCTTCCCATTCTGGGCTGAGAACCCCTCTAAGGCAGGGAGTCTGAGGTGTGTGTGCCCTGGGCTTTGGGGTCAGACTGATAAGGGTTGACATCTCAGACCTGACTCTGACTCACAGCTGGGTGGTATCTGACAAGTCATTGCACCTCAGCTCTGAGCCTCAGTTTCCTGCTCTGCAAAGTGAGGATGCTAAGGAGTTACCGTGAGGGCCGAAGAGAAACTTATGGAACCCTCAGCCCATGACCCCAGGTCTGGAAGCTCTCAGAACTGTGGCCACTTTAAAATGTGTGCTTTTGAGATTGCCAGTTCAGAGTGTAGAATCTCGTGGTTTCAAGATGAAGGAGTCTGAGTTTTTTTCCAGAAGGCTTCCTCTTAACTTGATTTGTTCGTTCATTTGAGATTATTACTTCTTGATTCTGAGATTCTGGGGCTGGGGAGAGGCGGGGCAGGTCCTGGGCCAATGGGAGGGCAGTTGGGGGACTGTGATGGTGGGGGCCAGGCTGAGGGAGCAAGCACCAGGTTGGTGTCTGTTTCCTGTTTATTGGTTCCCAGGGGGTGAGCAGGCCCTGCTCCCCAGCAGCGTGGAGCAGGAGGGAGGGAGGACTGGGGTCCTGGCTGCCAGCCAGCCCCATAGCCTGGCCTCCTGGGACTGCTGAGACCCCTCCCCCAAGCCCCCTTGGACAAACATCCAGTCCTTTCCCAGGACAGGGCACTGGAGGTCAAGGAGCAGATGTGAAGGGAAGGGGCAGAAGGATGGGAAGGGACCCCCCTCCCCCCAAAAAATCCTACTGGCTCCATCTTTCTTGGCTGCCTGTGTCACTGTGGTCTTGCTCCTGGTTCCTCACTGTCCCCCTCTGTCTCTCCTTGTCTCCCTGGCGTGGGTCCTGGTGGTGAGATGTCCAACTTCTTGGCAGGCCAGGAGGCAGGAAAAGGAAGAAGAGGGGCAGGGCCTTGAATGCCGGGATGGTCCACCCGAAAAGACCCTTAGAAACCAGCGTGTCTTCTAACCACCCCTCACCCCTTCATTATTCAGAGGGGAAATGAAGGCCCAGCGAGAGAAGAGGTCTTGCCCAAGGCCACGCAGTAGTGGACCAGGCCCAGCAATCTGCCCGTGCACCTCAGAGCCGGGTTTAAGGAGCCACTGGGAGTTCTTGAGAGGGAAGGGGACATGGGTCACTCGGCATTTTAGAGAATTGGGCTGAGCCAGCCAGGAAAGAGAAGCCTCAATGTATGTCTGGGGCCAAGAGGACAGGGAGGTCTCTTGTTGGACCAGAGCACACGGGGAGGGGCTGTGTGTACAGGAGCCAGGTTAAACTGGCTCAAGTCCTAGTTAAACTGCCGAGGCTTTGTCCTGTGGGTGGTGTGGAGCCATGGAAGATAAAGAGCTGAGGAGGAGCAGTGCGTGGTGGGCACATGAAAAAGCATTCTCTGGTCATAGGGGATGATTGGACTGGGGGGAGCAGGGAGAGAGAAGCCTGAGCTTAGGGGAGCCAGGTGATGGAGGGATGGAGAGAAAAGACCTTCCTAGGGAGATAATTTGGAGGTAAAATTTAGGCTCAGAGGCCCTATTCAAAATGGGGATAGGGGGAGTAGGGCTTACCTCTCTTATTGGAGTTAGAGAATGAGGCAGTGGACAAGATGCAGGGTCATCTGAGTCATCCCCCTGCCTCAGGGCAGGACTTTCCTCTGCATTTCTGGAAGGATGAGGGACCTCTGAGCCAGCTCAGGACCCTGCCTCTGTGCCCCATATGCTTTTTGTCTAACTTCCATTCCTCCTGCTCCAGCGGAAGTGCCCTGCTTCTCAGTGGGGTCAGGGGTCACCAGAGAACAGCAGAGCTCCAGGCTGCACCCCCAATCCAGCCCTTCTGGGACCAGCCTGGGTAGGGAACATGTGGGAGAGAGAAGGAGCAGGCCCATGCTGCTTGGCTGGCTATGACCCAAGGCAAGGCACTTGGCCTCAGTTTCCACATCTGTAAAGTGGGAGTCCCAGATGTGGCAGAGCCCAGGAGAGCCCTGGATTCTGCAGGTTCTCAGGAGTTGGGAGAAGAGTAACTGGTAGGTGGACAGGCAGGCAGCCTTGCTAGCAGTGCTCACAGTAGTTTGTAATTGAAGACAGAGTATCCTCACAATATTTATACCATAGACCCCAAGACAAGTGCTGTTGTGTGGCCCTGCAATCTTGGAGGCCTTCCTGGAGGAGAGTAGGGCAGAGGCTGTAGCGAGAGGAGTGATTCAGATTTGGGGCCTGAGGCTCAGGGGGCTCCTGAGCTTTGGTTTTCTCGTCAGAGGCCTAAGTACCCTTCTAGCTTCTTGCTGCTTCTGGGCCCTCCTCTCCCCTCCTGCCTGGACCAGAGCTTCCAGGCTTCTCCCCAAGGCCAGCGGGGGCGTTGCCTGGGGCGGGTGAGGAATTTCCGAGGGAACAGCTAAATTCAGCCCCAGCTAAAAATAGTCCTGGGCCTGGCCTGGCCCAGCGGCTGGAAGAGGAGGAGGAGGAGGGCAGGAGGGCAGGGTGAGCCATTCCTCCGCCTGCCCCAACTCGTCACCTGGACCCTGGGCCTGGGCTGGGAGGGCCTCCTCCCTCCTCCACCTCTTTCCTCTACTCACAGCAGACCTTTCCATCACTGTGGGCGCATTGCTTTCTTTTCTCCTCCCTCCTCTGTTGTTCACCCTGTCCTCCTCCCTGTCTTGCTCTGTCTGTCTCTTGTCTCCTCTGACCCACTGTATCTTTCAGCCTCCGACAGAGGCAGACGGAGGCCTCTGACCAGAACCAGGCCTCAGGAAGAGGGCCCTATATAGGGCAGTGTCTCCTCGGCATCCTCGCCTGAGTGTCAGGACCCCTCCCCTATGCAGGACTCACAGCTATTTCAGCTCCTCTCTGCTTGTGGAGGTGGACAGATCTCAAGAAGTCTGGGGTGTGGAGATGTGGGTGTGGCCCCCAGTTTACGCTGTGACCCAGTACTTGGTTCTGGTCAGGTGACGCCACCTGTGCCAAGCCCTCTTGTTCCTGGCACACGGGCAGTGGCCCTGGGGAGTTCCCAGGCTACTCTGAGCTCTTCCCACCACCCGTGCCCAGCCCTTTGTGGGCTCTGCCCTGGGGAATCACAGGCCCGAGCAACCAGGCAGATGAGCAAAGGGTACTTTCCAAGCCAGTACCAATTGAGGGTGGGGGTGGGACCTAGACACTGAGGCCCAGAGAGGGTGAGGTGCCAAGCTCAGACGACTGAGCTCAGGAGGAGTGAGGTGGTATTGGAACCGAGGCCGGCCTCCCTCCAGGGTTGCAGGAGAGAACCTTGTCTAATGCAGAGAGAACAGGGAGGGAGCTGATGGAAAGTCCACAGCACCTGTGTGAATATAGCGCAGGGGGTGGAGAGTCACCAGTCATGGTAGCAAAGCTTGTAAAGCCCTTCCTGTGTGCCTGGCACTAGTCTGAGCCCTTTCCACATGTTCACTCATTTAATCCTCACAACCAGCCTTGTGGGGGGACTTGTTTCCCTGTTTCACAGATGAGGAACCCTGAGGCACAGCATTCTGAGCCCTTTCCACATGTTCACTCATTTAATCCTCACAACCAGCCTTGTGGGGGGACTTGTTTCCCTGTTTCACAGATGAGGAACCCGAGGCACAGCATGGTGAAGTAGTTTGCACAGGTTAGGAAAGCTAACCAAGAGTTGGAATCCAAGTCCAGACAGTCTGGTTCCAGAATCCATGAATGTTACTCAGGCTCCTGGATTTCAGGACTGCCGGGGTGAGGGGTGGTGCCATCACCAAGGTGGGCACGTAGGAGGAGAGAGTGGACATGGGGATCCCGCAGGATTCACAGTCCACAGTCCTAGTCCCTGGAACTAGCACATAGTAGTTGCTCAGTAAATATTAGTTGAGTGGCTCAGTTGAATAGGAAGTACCCTTGGGGAGTGAGAGTAGGTGATGAGCAGGCAGAGGGAATGTTTCCTCCCGTTGTGGGCCCAGGGACCTTTCTCTTGGTGCTGGAGAACCACTGAGGTAGGTGCTGGGCTCTCGGCCGGTGGAGAAAGCTCTGGCCCAGGAGGTTGGAAGGGTGCTGAGCTGAGCCACAGGCAGGAAAAGGAGGGCTGGGGGTGGGGGTGCAGGCCAGGCAGCGCTGGCGCAGTCCCGCCTGCAGTATCTGGAAAGCAGATCTCTTGGGCCATGGCCGGCGTGACTCAAATGGAGACAAAAAAACCTTCCATATTTGGACAAAGAGCCCAGAGAGGCCCGGACCCACAGCCAGCCCAGACTGCCTCCCCCACCCCCGGCCTCCTGCCCTGTCTTCTTCTGGGCCCCTAGCCGTGAGCCCTGTTCCACGAGTTTAATTCTTGGTTATCAGGCAGCACTGTGGCCCCCTCCCCTCAGTCATCAGGTCACCTTCTGCGTGGCCAGACCTGGGCCGTGGGTGCTGAGGAAGAAACACCCAGTGTTGGTCTCTGAGCTCCAGCTGGAGATGCACAGGAGCCCTGGCAGAGCCTGCAGACTGGAGGAGGGACACAGCAAAACCACCAGTTCCCATGCTGTGGGGCAAGTTGACTGTAGACTCCCATCCACCCCAACAAGAGCAATGCCTGAGGTCCACAACATGTAGGCGTGCACAAGCACGCGCACACACACACACACACACACACACACACACACACACACACACTCCCCAGCAGACTTCTATACTGACAAAAACATCTGGGCAGATAATCAAAAGTGAGGACCTAGCCTGAGAACCCCTCATACTTGGCCTGGAGCAAGGTTTAATGACAATGAAGTGGTAGTAGATATGGGCGGCCAGATGTCAACAAGTGATATAAGTGGTGTTATCCATCTGGGGAGATGTGAACAGAGCAGTTCGCCCCTGCACTGAAACCCCCGAGTGTCCAACATGGGGCTGGGCTGGGCAGCGGACACCAGAACCAAGTGACTGGGGAGAGGGCCTCAGCCTACCTTCTGCCTGGAGCGGGACCTCACTTCCAGGGGGAAAGCCTGGCAGTTTGTCTGAGGACCGGGGTGCTCATTGTCGCTGGTGGAATAACTGAACTGACTGCACAGCTGCCTCTAGCTTTTATAATTAGCCCTGGGTAATTAACTCTGGGATCAGCCTGGTAATGCATTTGGAGAGCTCAGGGTAACCTATAAAATTCAATTCCACTGCCATCCGCTAGTGCCTGTACGTGCAGGGTGAGCACATGGGCTATAGGAGAAACAGGAAGGGGTTCCTGCCCTAGGAAGCCCCATCTGAGAACTAAGAATCAGAAGGAGGGTGAGGGAAGCTAATGTGGGGCAGCGGCTAGAGCCTTAAAGAACGAGCAAGGCCCTGACAGACAAATGGGGTCAAGGGCCTTCAGGCAGAAAGAATCAGGAAGGCAGAGGCCTATGATGGAAAAGCTCTGGTGCGTCTAGGGTACCATGAAAGCTCCCTGGTTCTGAAGAAGTTGGGTTATTCCTGGGGAGTCTGGAAGGCCAGCACTGAAAGTCTGGATTTGATCCCAGGGCAGTAATTTCCAAGCTTTTAAAAATAGTAGAACCCTTTCTTGTAGAGGAATCTTGACATTGAGCTATAAACTAGGTCAACTTGGAACCTCGTTGATTTAAGTGAAGGTGGGGGAGCGTGTCTGCCCCCTTGACCACATCTCCGCACCATGTACTTCCATGGAGCCACTTGAGACTCAGGCAGAGAATTCCTGTTTGGGGCAGAGGGCCTCTGGTGGAGGGTTTAGAGCTGGATAAGCCTCTCCCTTCAGTTTCTCTGCAGGCTCAGAAGTTCAGCCGAAAAAGAAAAAGAAAAAAAGAAGTTCAGACCAGCCAGCCTCCCTGGGCAGGGACAAACTCTGTTGGGGACCAGGTCTCCAGAGGGAGCCAGGCTGATGGAGTACCCTACCTTGGGGCTCCTATGAGCAAGCAGTGTCCCCACCAGGGGCCTCTAGAGCTGGGCTGGGCCCCACGTGACTAGGAGGATGACCTGTCAGAATGGTGGGAAGACCCTGATTGCCAAGTGCTGCTGCCCGGGAAAGTGCAGGCCCTTTGTGGAAGGTAGGCGCTAGTAGCCAGGCATGCTCCCAGAGTGGGCATGCTGTCCGGCCCAGCTCACTCAGTCACCGGGAGACAGGTGGAGGCAAATTCTCTAGAAGTCCAGGAGTCCCACTGGCTCCTCTGGGGTGAGGTAATTTAGGTTAGAATCAGGAAGACTTCCCCAGAATTGAGAGTGAGTAAAAGGAAGTGTGAACAGGTGTTGGCAGGGGAAAGCCTGAGCTCTGAGCCTGGTAAGTCCAAGGCCTCAGGAACCAGGCTTTGCCTGCCCTGGGCACTAGCATAACCTGGCCCACCATGTAGCCTATGCTCCCACTTCTTTGGCCACCAAAAAACATGGGATGATGGGAATATATGTATATGTATAGCTGATTCACTTTGTTATAAAGCAGAAACTAACACACCATTGTAAAGCAATTATACTCCAATAAAGATGTTAAAAAAAAAAAAGAAAAAGTGGGATGAGTAGGAAGTTGGCAAGCATAAAGATAGTGGAGGGTGCACCTGGCAGAGACCAGCAACGTGCCAAAGCCTAGGGTGTAAGAGAGTGTGATGGGTTGGAGGAACTACTATGGCCAGAGCACGATGCAGCCAGAGTATGATACAGGTAGGGAAATTTGATACTGGTGGGTCAGCAAGGGCCAGGTCACCCAGGGTGTCGGGGTCAGCCTGAGTGCTTGCACTTGATCCTGTATCCTCCTGTGTTGGTGTAATGGTTAGAACAGATTGGAGCCAGGTGGCTGAGGTTCAAATCCTGCTCTTCCTCTTAGCTGTGTGACCATGAGCAAGTACTTAGTCCTTCTGTGGCTCTGTTTATGCACCTGTAAAATGGGGATAATTGTGATGGCACCTATTATAGGGTTTTGGTGAGAATCAAACGTGATAATGCCTCTGGTAGCTGGGCTGGACCACTGACCACTGGGGATCAGTGGGAAATCATACAGCAAGTTGGAAGGAGAAGGGAGGGTGGTGGCCTGGCCTGGCTGAGGTGGGGTCCCAGGGGTGGAGAGAGTGGATGGAATTACCAAGAATAGCCTAGAGAGTCATCTTTGTGGGAGGAGGGATAAGTTGAGTTTCCCAGGGGAGGCTCAAAATTCTCCCCGCCCCACCAGGCAACTGCCCTAGGAACAGAGCTAAGGGGATACGCAGATGTGGGGTGGGATTCTGTGGGCTTGGGGCTCTGCTGGATTCTCACTGGCAGAAATCCTCACCCTGCTGCAAAGCTGCTTGTTGCCCACCTCACTTTACAGACGGTATCTGTGGCCCAGAGAGGAGCAGGATTGCCAGGGTTGCCCAGCGAGTTCTAGCCTCTGGGCCTTCATCCAGGCTGGGGACTCACGTCCAAACTCTGGTTGAGTCAAAGCCCAGCCCTGAGGTCGCTCAACCTAAGGAGTGGGTGGGTGGGGAGGTGGCCTGTGAAGGAGGACTTCAGCAATTCTCTGAAAGGGCTGGAGTGCCGAGCCCTTCTGTGACTGCAGGGTGGGCAGGGAGAGCGTCTTGGAGGAGGTCACAGATGGACTGGAATTGTCCAAGAGGAGACCAGTTAGAATGGAGAGAGAAAGCAGAAACAAAGGCTTTAAACTCAGGGTCCCGGAGCAGCCCCCATTCTTCCATTCGGTCTTCATTCACCCAGAGCCCCTCGGGACTTGGTCCTGTATATAGACAGGAACACAGGGCAGTGTGCAGACACATACACAGATAGGGATCCCAGGGGTGGTAAGGGCTGGGACAGAGATGAGCAGTGGCTGGGGGAGCCCAGAGGGTTCCCACCCAGGAGGGAGCATACAGAAGGGATGGTTCATGAGGAAGAGGCTGAGGCAAAGCCTTTGATGGGGAGAGAAGGAGGATGAGGGCTGCAGAGGCTGTTCAAAGCTGAGATGTGAGCCTGGAGCAAGCTTAAAGGCCAGACTGTGAGGTGAAGTTTTTAAAAAATTCAGTCTATGTATTTAAAATTTTGAATAGATAATTTATTCACATGGTTAGGAAAAATCAGAACAGGTAAAAAGTCTCCTTCCCGCCAGTAGCCACCCTGCCGTACCCCGGGACACTCGGTTATTAGTTCTTGTGAATCCTTTTATGTGCAAACACCAGCAAATGCACCATCTTTCCTCACTTTCCACACAGATGATGGCACACGGTCCACACTGCTCTCTACTGAGTATCGCTTGCAGATCTGCCTTTTCAGTGTCCTGAGAGCTTCCATATTCCTTCTCGTACTGCATGGTGTCTCATTGCACAGATTACCGAACTGTATTTAACCACATTTTAAAAGATATTTCGGTCATTTTCAGTCTTTTGCTGTTACAAATAGTGCTGCAGTGAATGAGCTTTTTCATAGGTTATTTTGTATGGGGGCTGGTGTACGTTTAGGGCAATTTCTTGGGAATGGAATTGCTGGGACAGAGGGTATGTGTGATTCTAATTTTGATGCTCTTCACAGGGGTCCACCACCTGAGAAAGAGACCTCTTCCCCACAGCCTCACTAAGTCAGACCTTTGGGTGTTTTCCCAATCTGATGGGTGATATGGTATCTCAGTGTATTTAATTTGCATTTATTTTATAATGAGTAAGGCTGAGCATCTTTTCACATGTCCAAGAGACATTTGGATTCTCTTTTCTGTGAACTGTTTGCATCCTTTGCCCATTTTTCTGTTGGGTTGTTGGCCTTTTGTTTTACCAATTTCTAAGAACATTTAAAATAGTAGGGAGGTTACTTCTTTGTCTGGGTTGTGAATTGCAAATATTTTTTCCTGACTTGTCACTTGACTTTTGACTTTGTTTATAGTGTATTTTTGCCATGCAGAAGTTTTTATGTGGTCTAATTTATCAAGTTTCTATTTTATGGCTTCTGGATTGGGAGTCATGGTTAGGAAGGCCTATCCCTCTCCAAGCTTATAAAGCAATTTTCCCATGCTTTCTTCTGGTATTTTATGTTTTCTTGTTTTGTTTTACATTTAAATCTTTGATCCATTTGGAATTTATCCTGGTGTATAGTGTGAGTTATGGTTCCAACTCTATTTTTCTCCCAGATGGCTGGCATTTTAAGCTCAGGAGTGACTTGGTCAGAATGGGAGCATCTTTCTGAGGTGGGTGTGAGGACCCCCTGGGGGAGCAAGGCTGTGGCTGTTGAGGATCAATGGCAGAGAGGTGAGGAAGCCTTGGGGCAGCACCAGTATAACTTGATGGACAGTTGGAGATGGGGCACAGGCTGGTGGCATAGCATTCCCAAATCCTCATCTGTGCTGTGTGACTTTGGACAAGTCCCATCCCTCTCTGGGTCTAAAGTATCATGGCTGAAGGGGCCCTGGAGATCACCCTGATCTCAGGGTTGACTGTGAGGAAGGAGGCGGCAAGAGAGGGCTGTCTGAAGGCAGGGACACAGAGGATGGCCGTGGATCTAGCCCCTACTCAGGCTTGGCTGAAAGGGAGGGGGGCTGGCAGCAGAATTCACTGTGTTCCTGGAGTGGGAAGGCGGAGAGGGGCGAGCCCCCATTTAAAAATACCCACTGCAGCCTGGCACTGCAGGCGGGGGGTTGGGGGGGAGCAGGCCCTCTGCCAGCCTGCGGGGTCCAGGAATGCAGGGGATTGTTGGGGTAGGCACATTGTTGTCTCAGGACTGTGGGCCCAGCCCAGCCATAGCCATTCCTGGAGGGCCTCTTCCACCAGACATGAAGCAGGCATCCTCATCCTCTCCAGTGGAGAAATAGGGAAGCCACAGTGGACAGACCACCCCCCCAGGGTCTAGTCTTGGTACTGCTCTGGACTTGCTGTGTAACCTGGGACGAGTCTCTGTCCCCTGGGGTCTCTGTCCATCAAAAGGGCAACTGACCTTGCTCTGGTTACTTCCCCCACCCCTAGCCCTCGCCCAGATTCCAGTTTAGATTAGAGCTGGAAAGAGAGATCTTGAGGTCCAAGCCTCTTCCCCTTTACAGATGAGGAAACTGAGGCCATGGAAGGAGCCGGACCCCTGCTCTGCCTTTGCCCTTTTTGGCTTTCCTGGGCCTCTGGACCCTCCTCCCTGCCCCCAGCATGGCCTGTACCAACTCCCCACCCCCCACTCCTGGGCCCCAGTGGTCAAATTCCAGGGCTGCCGTTGCCATGGCAACAGCCAGCTCACAGGGCCCCTCCTCTTGGGGTTCTCCACTAGTCCAGGGAGGAGGCAGAGAGGGCCTCCCTCCCCTGGGGGATGGAGGGGTTGGGGGTGGGGCAGGGAGGAGGTCAGACCCAGCTGGCTTCTCTTTGTTTTCCAAAGGAGAAAATGGAAAAGGCACAAAGTGTTGCAGCAAATGCTTCTCAGTTATCCCAGAGACAGTGGGAGGGACAGAGGTGGTCTCCTCGGCTGGGGACAAGAGAGCCACCCAGAAAGCCCCTCCCAACCTTGCACCTGGAGAATTGCCCCATAGGAAGGTCTAAGACAGAGGATTTAGAATGGGAGATGGATGATCCTTCCCAAGGTCACCACCATCCAATGCTAAGGCCACCCAGGGACTGAGGGGCCCAGCCCAGCTTGGGCTTTCTCCCAAGCAGACCTGCCCATAATAGAAGGAGCTACCAGCGTACCATTGTAAGGGGTGAGCTCCTTGGTCCTGGGGGTATGCAAGAAAGGGCTGCCAAGGGATGCCTGCCCTGGGAGAGGGCTGGTCTAGATTACCTCCGAGATGACCTGCCTTCTAAGGTTCTCTGGTTATTCATAACAGCCAATATTTATTGAGAGATCTTTGTTCCAGGCACTGTGCTAAGTAAGCCCTTTATATTCTCTATTATTTAGATGAAGAAACTGAGGCACAGATGTGGGCTTCCCAGAGGTGAGGGCAGCCATCAGTGCAGGCTTTTCTCTTTGCATATACATATATGTATTTCATGATCTGAGATGGTGTGGTATGTATACTCCTTGCTTCTTTCATTTAATATTACACTGAACGTTTCTCCATGGCATTTGAAAGAGCTGCATAAGTGCATGATTCACTTCACCCTGTGGTCAGTTCCCACTGTTGTGAAGAAGGCAGTATGAGTGTCCTCCTTGTGCTGGGGGCCTGGGCTGCTATCTGGGTTACTGCCTTGGGCTGGAAGGGGTCTCATCTCCTGCACTGTGGAATAGATGTGGATATTCTGACTCCTTGGCCCACTGGGTGCACAAATCCTGTCTGCTGTGAGACCTTGAGCCAGGCCCTTAACTCCTCTGTGCCCATAGTCCTGTTGTGTAAAGCAGGGTAATAATAGGGCCCATCCAGGAGGCTTATCTCGAGGTTAAAATAAATACCTGTAAGCAGCACATAGGAACTCCTCAAGAGAGATCAACTCCTATGTGTATGCCATTGCTCTCTTCCTGTTTGCAGGCACAGCGAGCTTAAGTGATTTACCCAGAGTCCCACAGCAGGTCAGTGGAAGAGGGGGCGTGGTTTGAGCTCCAGCCCCACCACCTCCTAGTCTTGAGAACCTGAGCAAGTTATGGCTCCTCACTGAGCCTTGGTTTCCCACTGAGTTGCTGTGAGGATCGGATGAAATTAGGCCCTGCAGGCATTTTGTAAAGTGTGAAGTTCTGAGTGGTGCCCCTTATTGTCAATATTACGATAGTAAGCCTAGAGAAAGTCTGAGGTTTCAAGGCTGCAATTCCAGAAGCCCAGGTTGCTCAGAAAAGGAGGGGAGTTGGCAGATCTGGGCTGTAAGGGCAGCTTCCTGGAAGTGGTGGTCCTAGTCCTGATGCCTTGCGAGAGTGGAACCTAGATCTGGCTCAGGCTGACCTTTAGCTATGAATCTTGTTGTGTACCACACCCCCCAACACACACACACACACACTCTCACACACACACACACACACACACACACACACACACACACACGCCCATACAGTGCAGCAAGGCTTAGAAGCCGAGGCTGCCTCTTGTCAGCCAAGGCAGAGACCACTTCTGCCAGCATGGCCCCAGCCCAGTGACAGGCTGGGATGGAGGGATCGTTGAGCAGGGCATGGTCACTCTCCCTGCACATCTCAACCACCCTACACTTGTCTGGTGTGATGGAAGGGGCTTCCCTGGGCTCTGGGTTGGGCAAGGGTCACCAGGGCTCACTCTAGGGCCAGAGTGACTGATGGATGGAACTTGCTCCCTTCCTGGGAGTGTCCCCTGGGTCCTAGAATAGGGTAGGGGCAAGGGAGGTGGAGACTGTAATGCCTCCCAGCTGGTTGGGTCCCTTTGGACAAGCTGTGGTAGCAAGAGCCCCAAGGGCCTGGTTCTAGCCTCAGCTGACTGCGTGCTACCCTCGGAGTCAGGAGACACTTTCCTCTCTGGGCCTCAGTGCTCATATGAAAAATGGGAAGGAACAGTCCCTTCTCTGGCTCCCTCCTTCAAGGGAGGATTGAACATGGACATTCTAAACTTACTGTGCACATTCATTACACTGATGCTTGCTTCATTCATCCACTGATTCACAAATATGTATTTTACTTACTATTGGTGGGCTCTGTTCTAGGCATGCATACTGAAGTCTGTGAGCTCCAAAGGGAAGGGAGCACCTCTGCCTTGTTCCAGCAGCATCCATGCTTAGAACAGAGGTCAGATTAGTAGGCCTTTGTTAGTCTGAGTAGAATTTCTGGCACTGTGGTACGTGGGGAAGATGGCCTCTTCTGGCTGCGGAGCTTTGAGAGCCCCCAGGATTATATCTCCAGCTCAGGCAAGCCCTGCCCCCTCCTCCCTGCCTCCTGGCTCCCTAGGGCTCTGGCCTGAGGCTGGCCTGGCCTTTCCCAGGGTGCCTGGCCCACAGCCCAGTGAATCATTTTCCGCTCTAGAGGCAGGACACCCCATCCCACCCGAACAACACACACAAATGGAACCCCCCCCCCCCCCCCACTGTGCCTGGGTTCGAGGGAAGGAGGGAGGGAACAGGAGGGGCTGGAAACAGGCACTGGATAATTTCCGTTCCCACGATCCCTCACCCCAGCCTCCCTGCATGCTGGAGAGTGGGTGGAGGTGAAGGAAGGGAGCCTTCCTTTGCAGAGCACCTGCTGTGCAGTAGGTGTTCACCCTCACTTTTTTTTTTTTTAATTTATTTACTTACTTATTTTTGGCTGTGTTGGGTCTTCGTTTCTGTGCAAGGGCTTTCTCTAGTTGCGGCAAGTGGGGGCCACTCTTCATCGTGGTGCACGGGCCTCTCACTATCGCGGCCTCTCTTGTTGTGGAGCACAGGCTCCAGACGCGCAGGCTCAGTAGTTGTTGCTCATAGGCCTAGTTGCTCCGCGGCATGTGGGATCTTCCCAGACCAGGGCTCGAACCCGTGTCCCCTGCATTAGCAGGCAGATTCTCAACCACTGCGCCACCAGGGATGCCCCACCCTCACTTTTGAAGTGAGAAAACCAAGGCTGAGGGAAAGGGATGTTTGAAACAGCTGGAAGGTGGTGGTGCTGGGCCCAGACCATATGGGTCCGATTCCTGGTACAGTGTTCTATGCTGAGCAAGGTTTAGACATTTTGAAGGAAGTAATTTTTAGAGCCCGTATGGAAACAGACCTCATCCACAAGTTCTGAGCCAGGGCTGGGACCAGGGGCCAGGCCACTATTGTGAGCAGCAGTGCGCACAGCGGTGGGTGGGTGCTTTTCCTGGGAGCTAGGGTTGCCAGATTTAGCAGATCCTACTTTAAGGCTTCATCAGATTCCCAGTGGTATTCCTGCCCATCCACCACCCCACCCCACATCGCCACTCAGATGTGGGACCCAGAAGATCTGGGTTTTGGTTACTCTGCCTGTAAAATGGGGGTGACAGTCCCAACCTCTTGGGCCCTGGAGATGAGTAAATTCAGAGTTTACTAGCTCTTCAGGAGCTGTTTTTCACATCTGTTGGGGTCTGTCTATCCACCTACCCCCTAACCCCCGCCTCCTGCTTCTGGCCATTATCCGTAATGTTAAGAAACTCTTCCTTCCCAGGCTGGAAGATCCAGCTGTATCTTCTTGAAATTAAGGAGGGGGTGCATGGTTTTTGGAGGGCAGAGAAGAAGAGAGGGAAAAAACCCACATGAAACAAGACTGGAGTTAAATTCAAACCACATGCACCGCAGCCCCTGCCATGCGGGCCTCTGTTGCCACCTGTGGGTGTCTAGAGGAAGTGCAGTTTCTGGAGCTCCAACTTCCTCCCTTAGGCCAGAAGGCTGGATCCCGGTGCCTGCAATCAGGGAGGAAGGTCAACCTGTCCATTCCCCATCTCTGGGCATGACCTCACTTTCCCACCTCGCTCAGGGAGCCTGGTGGGGAATTTAGAGTCCACCTGCACCTTCCCTCCTCCTTCATTTGTTTACAGAGGGGAAACTGAATCCCAGAGTGGGGAGCAACTTGGCTAAAGTCACAGAGCAAGTCAGTCAATCAGCAGATATGTATGGTACACCTACTGTATGTCAGGCACACAGTTGTGAACATGGAGAGACCTGGTCTCTGCTTTTATGAACATTATAGTGGTGAGGCGGGGGGTGGGGGAGACAGACAGAGAGACCTTCCTCCTATTTGCCTACTTTCATCTCTATTTCCAGTCATCCAGAGAAGAGGATATAGCCCATTGCCATCTAATTCTAGGTGCTCTGGCTTGGCTTAACTCCTCATTTATGTGTTTTGTGACCCTGGTGAAGTCACTCAACTTCTCTGATACGCTGATTACTTGGGGTCAAATCCCAGCTTTGCCACATCCGACTTCATAACTTCAGGCAAGTTAGTTCACTTCTCAGAGCCTTTGATTCCTTATCTGTAAAATGGCGATAATAGTGATATATAACTCAGAGGATTGGTGTGAGGATTAAATGAGATAATACATAAGAAACAGCACCTCACTAAACATGAGCTGGCAGTAAAAATAAGTCCCCACCAAGGGTATAGGGAATGTGTGTCATTCCCTGAGGTGAGGGGGTCAGGAGTACAGTGGGTAGGGTGTCTCTTCTGGGCTGAAAGGTGGCCAGCATGGTTGAGCTGCCAGAAGCTGGGCCTGAGCCCCAGCATAGGGAGTGAGAGCTGCCCCCTCAATCCTCCTTTCAGCCATCAGAGATAGTTTCTGGAAGGGTGGTGAGATTTTCTAGTGCTACAGAGGTTGGGGTCCCAGATGGACTCCACTGGGCCAACAGATGAAATCTGGGTCTGTGCAGAAAGCATCCTCTTGCCTCATTCATCCCATCAGGACATTAAAGACCCTGGGTTCTTATCCCAGCTCTGCCACTTACTGGCTACATAACTGTGGCTTCTTCACCTCTCTGGGCCTGCTTTCTCAGCTAGGTGGTTCTTACTCAGAGTCTTTCGTGCAATTGCAATCAGATAGTAGCTGGGCTGGACTCATCTTGAAGGCGTGCCCACTCACAAATCCGGCAGTTTCTGCTGGCATTTGAGTAGAACCTCATCTGGGCTGTTGGCTGGAGTACCCTACACATGGCCTCTGCGTGTGGCCTGAGCTTCCTCACAACATGGCGCTGGGCTTTAAGAATGAGTGACCCAAGAGAGCAAGGTGAAGGTACGTGGCATGTGTATGGCCTAGCTTTGGATGTCACACAGTATCCCTTCTGCTGTACTCTGTTGGTCAAGGTAGTCACAAAGGTCCACCCAGTTTCCAGGAGAGGGAACATAAACCTCATCACTCTGTAGGAAGAGTGTCAACACCACATTGTAAGAAGACCATGTGGCATGGAAAATATTGTGGTAGCTACCTAAAAATGCAGTCTACCACACCTTCCTGGGGTGCTCATGAGGATAATTGAGACAGTGATGTAAAGTACTTCACCCATGCCTGGCACCTGGTGAATGCTCAGCTATAGCTGGTTTTGGTTTTTATTGAAGTGGCCCCTTCACTTTCCACCTCTGCCACAGAACCACGTAGACCATCACCCACAGAGGGGCTGTGTAGTCACATGGCCACAGAAGACCACTGACAAGGGCATACACAGACACGTGGATGAATCCGAACAGTTGGGACACGCGTCGTGTCTCTCATAGTCTCACCTCCAGGTGCACACGGTCCAACCTAAGTAGGGCAGTGGCCCTGTGGCAGGAAGGACCTGAGGCTCCTTAAGCCCTTGATCTCTCCTTCCCGTTCTCAAAACACATTCCCCAGAATTCTGGGGCCCACCCGGAGCAGCCAGTCCCAAGGGAGTCCTGTGGCTTGGACACTGTCCTTGCAGCTGCCTGAGGCCTGGGAACTCTATGGAGCCTTGAGAAGGCCCCGCCTCCTAGAAGGGAGGGTCTGTAAGGGACAGGCCATGACGTGGGAAGGGATGGATGATGGGAAGAAGAGGGAAGGGGTCTCAGACAAGAGCAGATGGAGAGACTGAGGCCCCAAGAGGGGAAGTGTCTTGCTCAAGGTCACATCACCAGTAAGTGGTAGAGCCAGGACTTGAGCCCAAGCTGTCTGGCTCACAGCCTGCCCTTTTAATTGCTATACCCAGAAGTCCCTCTTTTGGAACTTTCATTTCATTGATGAACCTGAGGACCTGAGGAGGGCAGCAGCCATCAGCAAAATGGATAGCACATTAGGTTGGGAACATTCAGTACTAACTTAATGCCCGTGGACATTGGTGAGGTCAGGAGCTCAGACAGTCCATCTGGGCCGTTAGCCAGGGCTCAGTTCCCAGGGAAGAGGATCCTCCATGATCCCAGCATTGCCTGTGGACAGCATTTTGTTTTCTACCAAATCCGTCCTGGGTCAGGAGAACATGTTTGCCTCACTGTCTCAGTACAGATGAGGCTGGAGAAGCAATTCTGGCAACCAGGGCACCAGGGAGGCAGGGGAGCCTGAGGGGAGGTGGAGAGGGGCTCTCTCCAGGGCAGGTGGTGGTTTTAAGAGCATGGGACCTGGAGGCAGCCACCTGGGCTCCACCCCTTACCAATTAGGTGACTCCCTGAGCCTCAGTTTCCTTGTTTGTAAAATGGGGGAATAACAATATCAAAGCCCTTGACGTAGGGGCTCCTGTGGGGATTAAAGGAGCCAGGGCTTGGAAAGCAATGGTGGGGTGCTTTCACACCTGAAAAGCGTTCAATTTGCATTAGTGATGGTGAGGATTCTAAGATTATGGCGTTCCCAGTGTTCTGATTTGGGCAGCTTTGGGGCCCAGACACTCTTCTGGCAAATATGTTAGAGCTGTGCACTTGTGAAAGGCTGGAGACCCCTCCCCATCCTGCAGGAGCCTGATGAGACCTGCTGCCCCTGAACCTGCATTGTACTTATTTCTTTTTCAACTCTTGTCTTCCCACATAGGCTGTGGTGCCCAGCAGGGCACAGACTTCTTTTCTTACCTTTAAGTCCCCGGCACAGTGCTTGGTACCTGGAAGGTACTCAATAAATATTTGTTAAGCTAATCAACAAATGAATAAAATAAAAACTCAATTAACTTCTCACCCATTGGACCATGTGTCTGTGTATCCATTTATGTTCATTTGTCATTGATTCATCATTCTGTTCTTCCATCCGTTTATTTATTCATCCATCATCAATCCACCCTTTCATTTATTCAGCCATTACTCATTAGCCATCCATTTGTCCATCCATATGTCCTTTTTCATCACTGGTCCCCCAGCTGGTCCAGCACAAGTGGCCCCAAGTGGGCAAGAGGTCTTGCAGGTGGTCTTGGTGGGGCTCAGGGTGGGAGTGAGTCTAGAGGTAGGCAAGCAAGTTGTTAGGCTTCCCTCAGAGATGGGGAAGTTGTCAGCTGACTAGGTGGGGGTCAGGAGGATTGGTGTTCCCCAGGGCTGGCAGGGGGTGCCCAGCTGGCTCCTGGAGTGGGGTGGTGGCCTTGCGGAGCAGAGCCCTTTCCTATCCCTGCCTCTTGCCTTTCCCTGACTGAGGAGGGGGAGGGGAGCTGTTTGGTGAGGAGGGAGGTACATGGGGTGTGGTGGGGTTTGGGGTATGAAGAGGAGGGCTCGATGGGCCTTTACCAACTACCTTATACACTTACAAAAACTATTCTGAGCCAGATTCACTTGAAACAACTGCCGATACCCAAAAGGAAAAGAAATCAGTGTCTGAAATGGGAGCTCAGAGGAACAACAACAGAACCAGACCTGCCCAGGGGTGTCTCCAGCCTCCACGCCAGCTGACCTCCCCCTGAGGGGCTCTGATACCTGTGGTGTTGTGGGGGTGACCCCTGGACACCCTGATTCAGCAGCTGTGCATTCCTGTTCCTTCTCTCAGCTTCCTTTCATTTCCCTACTCTGACCAGCCCCTGTGTTGCCACGGCAATGGGCTTGGATCTAATTAGCTATCATTAATGAAGCAGCGGCAGCAAGCAAAGCCTTCAGCACCAGGCCCCGCCCCTTTCTCCAGGGCAGGGGCCTCTGGTGAACTCTGCCTTCTGGGCACCCACATGCCTCCGAATCTCCTGACCTTGGGACCTTGTTCAAACCCTGCCTCCTCCAGGAAGCCCTCCCTGGATACCCCTCCCCTCCAGTCCCCCAGGCAGAGGCGACTCCCTCTGCTGAACCCTATGTGTTGTCTGGGAGCTCCTGGGTGCTGGCCAGAATGGATTCATCTCTGCAGGGCCTGGTCCCGCTGGAGTGAGTGAGGGAATGAGTGTACCTCACTAACAAGCCCAAGCTGTGCACTGCCTCCCAGCAATTTAGAGGAAATAAGGCCCAGGTCATATAGCTGGAGAGAGGGTCAGATAGGGGAGGAGGTGTTCTGAGAGAAAGCCAAATGTGGGTTAAGTAGCTGTAGTATCAAGTGATGGGCCTGGGGTGAGGCCTTCAGACCACAGGCCCTTGTGCTAGTGTGGGATTATCTTTGGGACCTGGCCATTTGGACTGGTGTCCATCCTCCTTGCTCATATCATCACTCAGTCAACTGGTCTGGCTGTTCCAAACCCTCTGCTAATGTGATGAGCCCAAGAGGAGGAGGAAGAGGAGCAGGTCCCACCCCCAGGGAAGTCCACAATCCATCCCATTCGGAGAGTGAGAGGTGGGGGTCTCACTGGATTCCTCGGTACAAACCAGAGGCAGAAGAGGGCTTGGGGCCCTCCTGGAAGACCCTCACTTCCGCATCTGTGGGGCAGAAGGGGCTGGGCAAGTACCCGCTTTGGGGATGTGGTGGCCAGGCAGGCTCTTGGCCTTGAAGGCTCTGTGCTGCCCATACACAGATTGCTGGGCTCCATCCCAGTAGGGTGGTGTCAGGGAAGCTGAGAATGCGCGTTTCTAACACGGTTCCCACGAGTTCCACAGGGACGCACTTTGAGAACCACTGCTATAGAGGGACCAGGAAGCAAGTTCGCGCAGAATACACACTCTTGCCTGCATTCATTCTTTCTCAGCAGACTGGCTCTAGAGTTACTCTGGGCGGGGCCCTCATGTGACCCAGGAGAGACCAGTGGGTTCACCAATTGTTCTCTCATTATGCGGCACAAACTTAGGGAGCACCCGTCTGGTGTCGGGCTCCGCCCCCCAATGCAGGCTCTGGGAGCATCCCCCCCTCCCCCCACCCCCCGTCTGTGTAGTGCTCACTGCTCTGGGAGCCCCTGCCAGGTGCAGGTCACACCGGTTTTCTCTTGCTACTCTCTTGGAATTCCCTGTGCCTGTTTTCATTGTTGGCTACTTGCGGATTGTCTGTTGGGGAGTTAAAATTTTAGTGTTGGTTATTTGGGACTCTCTGAAGATGCCAGTGCTGGCCAGGGGTGTGGGGTGTGGACTCACCTTGGTTGAGGGCTGAACAGGGGGATGGGGTGGGCAGTGGGGCAGAACAGGATAAGAGGCTGCAAGGGCCAGTAGGAAGGGCTGATCCTGTGTCATGGGATGCCAGGGAAGTTTCATGAGCAGGGACCTGCATGGGCTGGTTTGCCTTTCGGTGGTGACTGCTTGGTGTGTGGGGAGAAGGGAGGAGGAAGAGTTATTGGAGTTATTGTCATTAGCCGGCATCTATGTGCAGAGTCCTATGGTTTGCAAAAGGGACGTGGACCCTGCCCTCAGGGAACCTACTGTCCCCTGGGAAGAGATGAGCATCAATCTAGCAATTGCTCAGATGTATAATTACAAACTATAATACCTGGTTAAGAAAAACTGAGGCTCTTTGAAAGCATGAGCAGGTGCACCTGACCTAATCTGAGGATCAGGGAGGGCTTCCCTGAGGTGACATTTGCACTAAGATTAGTCTTAAAGAAAAAGAAAAAACACTTGTAGGAGAGGGAAAAGACATGGGCCAAGGACCTGGGGCAGGAGAGAGCCTGGTCTGTTTCTAGGAGTTAGAACAGAAGTGGCAGGGGAGGGGGATATCAAGCAAGTGGAGCTGGGACTGGCTTGTTGATGAGTTCGGAAGGTCTCCACTGCACAGAAAACCCTGGGGGAAGCAGGTTCGGGGGAGGGTGTCAGTTGGGGGTTTGGTGAGTGTGGGAGCCCTCAGTACACTAGGGGAGTATGAGTTCCCGGGTCAGCTTCAGGGTGCATCAGAGTCCCTTGGTGAGGATAGAAGCTGGTGCAAAACTAAGCTCACCCTGCCCCCTTCATGATTAAGTGAGTCTGGAATAGGTTCGGGCATCACCTGGGATTTGAGGAACAGGTCCTGAGGACCCTGCCAGGAGACATCCTGGAGCACAGTTTGGTGGTGGTGTGGGGCAGGGGGTGTAAATGCCTGAGCCCCTCCACGTGGCGGGGGGTAGTGGGATGGGGTGGAGAGGGATAGGACTTGAACCCTCTGGGACTGTCTCAAGCACAGGACACAGGTCAGCTGGTTGGGGTGGGAGTAGGGATGACTCATGGTGGGCCCTTTTCCCTGGTAGCCCCCCCTCCATGGTCCGAGTGCTCTGCCCCTGGACAGGAGGACAGCAAATTCCCAGGGATGTGTATGTGTGCACATCCCTAAATTTGTGTGCCTATTTTTGCCTGGTTATAGTTGTGTGAACACGGAAGCACATGCCACTGTGTGCAGCCCTGGGTCGGTTTCTTGTGTGTAAGGGTTCAGGTCTGTATGGAACTATATTGTTGTGTGCCCTTGGCTCTGACCCAGGCGTGTTTCCTAATCGAGCACCGAGGGCAGGTATCCATGTATGTGGGCCTGTTCTGTGTAGGTATTTGCATGCCACTGCGTGTGCCTCCGTGCGTACAGGTGTGGACAAAAAGTGCGTGTTTTCGAGTGTACTCGCCTTTGTCCACGGATCTGCGCGGACTCGTGTCCTCAGAGGGAGGTGGGTCCAAGAGCTGACACCGCTGTGTGGCGGAGCGGCGGGGTCGAGGTCGGTCGCCTTTTGCGTGTTGCGGGAGATGGGGCCGCGTGAAGGCGGGGGTGGCCCGGGAGCGGGCGACTCCCCCCCTCCTCCTCCGCGCCGCCAGCGGCGCCGCGCGCGGGGCTCGCCGGGCGCACTCGAGCGGAGGAGGCAACAGCGCCGCCGCGGGCCCGGCCGCCGCCATCAGATCGACGCTGGAACTGACACCGCGCGACCGCCGCTGCGGCCCGGCTGAGCCCCCGGAGGGAGCGTCGGTGGGAGGGAGGGGGCCCGTAGACCCCCGCCGCCCCGGCGCCCCTGCCCCGGCGGCAGGCCGGCCGTATGCTACAGATGGTGAAGACGCTGGCCCAGTTCACCATCGCGCTGGAAGACATGCGCGATCTGGGCCCAGCCGCCGCCTCCGGGGAGCCCGCCGGGGGGAGCAGCAGCGCTGACCCTGCTGAGCCCGGGGAGGCCCAGGTACGGGGAGGGGGAGGGGCAGCGAGGGACCAGGGCCAAGGCCTAGAGCTCAGGTGACCCTGGACTGGGGGAGGCACCGGCAGATGCTGGGGCTCAGGGCCGGAAACTTGGATCCGGCACACCAGCCGCCTGGCACACCAGCCGCCTGGCCGTGGGGCTGGGGGCTCAGTGACCAGTGACGGGGGCAGGGAGATTGAAGGTTTGTGAGGAGCCCTGGCAGGGGTGGTGTGGCTGGCAGGACGCTGAGGTTTGGTGCCAGCAGAATGCAAACTTGGGATGGCAGAAGGGCTGGCCAGCTCAGCGGGAGTGGGAGGACTGCACCCTGAGACCCAGCCTTGGCAAGGCCTAGTGGCACTAAGCATGCGATATAGGTCTGCGTGGAGGCAGAGGCTGTCACCAGGGGTAGGTATCCTGGGCCCATAGGCTCAGGGAGAGGTTTTTTCCAGCCTCCATCTCAGGCCTGAGGCAATCCCCAGATGAATGTATGTGCTGGGGGGTAGGAGGTAGTCAATTTTGCGCCACCCCCCCTTTGCCATCCTAACCCTGCCACTGGGCTCGCTGGGCGTGGGTGGTGTCATGCTGGGGTGGCAGTGGTGGTGTCCCCATTCCT